>NC_054831.1:53710468-55056701 GCF_018345385.1 Vulpes lagopus | reverse complement strand
GATGGATCGAAAACTTTCTGATGCAGCTTATGATGGCATCTAACAGCAACCATGACAGTGAGGGTTTTTAGCCAGTTATGAAAAAACAAAAATGGCATGTTCCCATTTTCGTAGGGGAATACGGATATATACACTGAAAAGTGCAGACCAGAAGACTCAACACTAAATAGTCAATTAATACAATTAATGGATGAACGCTGGAAAAGCAAGTGATTTGAATTTTTTCACCCCTGTCATCTTCAGCATTTTCCAAAATGCCTAAGGGTACACACATTACTTCTGTAGTCAAGTAAAATGATATTAAAGAATAAAGATGCTGAGGGGGGGAAAAAAAGACTTCTTTATCAAGGTCAGAGTTTAGACAGAGCCGATTATGAGAATGTTGGAACATTCTTCCCTCCCAAGCCACTTTGGGCGTCCTCAGATTTAAAAAAAGGAAAAACATACTACCCTGCAATCAGGAGTCTCCAAACACAGGAGTCTGTTTTAAGGAACAATGACTGTCATTCAGTAAGCTCGACGGGAGAGCTCTCTTAGAACTACTTGGGTTGAAAATTTGTTAGTTGATTCTTCTAGAAATTTTTGTAGTGGAAGAATCATCTCTCTCTCTCTCTCTGTCTGTGATGAAATTGAGCTCCGCTAGTTTCTGGGTTCTGCATTGTTCAAGGGTCAGAAATCTGTTGCAAAGTTGTGTGATCACTTTTTGGGGGGTGGTGGTGGTGGTGGTAAATCCTTTGTTATTGTCTTCTTGCTCAAGCCTAATGATACAAAAACCTAAAGGCCAGTTATTCATCCAGGGACAGGCTTCGTGTGCATGCACAATGAACCTTTATTTTTATCTATTATTTTGCAATTTTCTTTTACTCAGATGACATACATCAGATAAGCTAATTTATTTCACAATTGGTGGTAATTGTGCAAAATATCTCAAATTGTGATGCAGTTGTCTGCAGGTCGGGCACAGAGGAAATAGCTTCGGCTTTTATTCAAATCCCATTCCTGATCATTTGCAATAGAAAAGCTAAGTTGGGAGGTTCAGGGTGTGGATAGTGGGGTGGAGACGAGGAAGGGAATGCAGAGAAATGGAAAAATGCAAACGTGTAGCTTAGGTTGCAATTGGTGCCGGCTCCTTGCAGCATTTTCTGTCTCATATGCCTCACAATATGAAAATACGCCAAATTCAAGCAACAACCCCTGCGGGCATCCTTCCCCCAGATCTCAATCGTTTTTTGACGTCTGAGTCACTCAAAATTGTAGGGCCCCAACACAGAAGCAGAATGAGAAAAGCTGTTTGCTGGGAGCACGCAGCTTTGAAAACTGTTTTGGGCCTTGAGAGCAAGTTCCTTCTATTTTTCTCCTTACAAACACTCAGAAAAAAAAAAAAAAAACACAAACAACTCAAGAAAACACTGTCTTCATGATGAAAGGATTCAGGGCTGTCTGTCCTTGAACTTGGTTGCTGATTGAGAAGCCAGAGGTGATTTGGGGCAGGAGGGACAGCCCCGGATGGAAGGGCCAGTAGTCAGTACAGAGCAGCTTGGTCTCCCCCAACCTGGTCTGGGTGAGGGGGGCGCCTGAGACGTGGTGGGGGGCCTAGGATGGGGCGGAGCTGACTGACCACATCCTTGGGAGTCTTCAGGCTTTGAAGGAAAGAGCCCCCTCAAGTCTGTTTATACCGACTAGTGTTCCTAGATGCTCAGACATATTTCTCTTCTTTCCTTGCCTTGCTTCCCAGATCAAGCAATTTTATAGGAAATACACATTAAGAACATGAACCAAAGCCAACACTGGGTAGGATAGGTGGGGAGAGAGGACTAGGGATAATGCACGGTTGCTGTGGTTGACCAAACGAGTTAACTCCGAACTTCCTGGCATTAGATGCAGAAAAAAAGGCCGGTTGGGGAAAGATATATGTCCTTGCATACTTTTGGTTCTTTGAGAGGAAAAAGCACATGACCACAGGGAAAAAGCAAAGCCTTTTTTACCACTCAGTAGTGAAGAAATTTCTACAGTGTGACTTTATATAGAAGATAGTATAAATGTGGTTGGAAATGTACTCAAGAAGTTTTTCTGAGCACTTTGCTTTTCCTTTCAGCTTTCTGGCACATATATCCACGCAACCTTAGTTATTAAAATTCATTCACTGATATTTTGTCCTATAACTTCTCTTATAGCGATTAACAGTACTGTTAAATTCATTAAACAGGGAAGCCATTAGGCGGAGGTGGCTCTGATGCCTGAGTAGAGTGAGCAAACCAAAACCCAAGCTTGTAAATGCTTCAAGGTTAAGAAATGGAAGCCAAAGGACAACCAGTCACAGATACCCGACTAGGCTTTTCCAAATAAGGCAAATACTTAAACTATAGCCAATCGAATTGTTTCTTTTTGCTCTGTTTCCACAATGTCTGTGTATGTCTCTCCTCTATCCTGTAAGTGGATCACTCCTGACCACTTCTGCTTTGGCTCTGCCTGATTTGAGTCGATTTCCGTTAAAATAAACTCTTAAAAATTTTAATATGCCTCAGTTTATCTTTTAACAAACCAGAAATCAATAATTTGTCTGTATGCCTCTTGTAGGCAGAATTGTGCAGTGTCCCACAGAGTGATCATTTAACAATAGTTGCTGGATGCATGAATGAAAATTTAGTAATCTCGTGTGACATCAATGAACAATTAGGAAGTGTCATGAGAGCATTTTAATTACAGTAGTAAAAGAATCTAGGCAAAACCTAATACAAAGAAAACATAACATTTTATTGAAGGACAAAAGAAAACCTGGATAAAGAAACACATACCATGTTGGGTGGCAGACTCAAAATTGTGAAGGTGGTGAGTTCTTCCCTAAGTAATCTATCAATTCAATTTTTTTAAAGTTTTTTTTTTGTTTTTAATTTTTATTTATTTATGATAGTCACACACACAGAGAGAAAGAGAGGCAGAGACACAGGCAGAGGGAGAAGCAGGCTCCATGCACTGGGAGCCCGACGTGGGATTTGATACCAGGTCTCCAGGATCACGCCCTGGGCCAAAGGCAGGCGCTAAACTGCTGCGCCACCCAGGGATCCTGTAACCTATCAATTCAATGCAACTCTCAGAAAAATTATAAGGAGATATTTCATGAAACTTGACAAGCCCATGTGTAAGTTCACATCAAATCCAAGATGCACAGATGAATCAAAAGATTATTAGAAATGAGCTAACAGTATAGATTTATCCTACTTTATATCAAAACATACTTTAAAATGGTGGTAATTAAAACAATGTGTTTGAGAATAGAGAAATAGACCAATGGAGTGAGTCTATACATAGATCCATGTACTATGTTTATGTAGGGATTTAGTGTGTAACAAAGGTAACTCTTCAAATTATGAAGAAGAGATGACCAATTCAATAAATGGTGTCAGGACAATATGAAGGAAAGAATATTTCTGTCAGGTTTAATTCGATCGGTAGTGAAATGGAATGGATAGTGAAATGGAATAGAGAGGCCAGGTAAAAGTTGGTCGGAAGATACTTTTAATGGGACGTGCTCTCGGGTTGAGGTTCCGCGGCCGCAGGGGAGGGAGAGAGCGGGGAAGTCGTGGGCCAGGGAAGTCGCGGTGGGGGTGGGGGGTGGGGAGTTGGGGAGCGTGGGGGTTTTTAAGCCTTATTGGTTATGGGTCTGGATCCAGGTGGGTCCCTTGCCAAATTAGGCAAGGGGACACCGTGTCCCTAGGTGATTGGCTGGGGGTGGGGAAAGTCCAGACGATGGGGGGAGTCCCTGGCTGGAAAGTCCTGGATGGAAAGTTTTGGTTTCCCATTTAGGCTTCGATTTACTGGAGATGATGTGGTGGTCATGGCTGCTTTGGCGGAAGATCAGCCATCTTGACCCAATTTTAGATGTCGGCCATTTTGGGTGTCCCTGTCTCTCAGCCAGCCCAACAATTTCCACCTCCCAATGAGTGTAAAAAAACTTATTTTACGTGGATTTAAAAGCTAAATCTAAATGAAAAACTATAAAAGCATTAGAAGAAAATAGCAAAACCACTTTGCAATTTTCAGATGGATAATGCCTTTTTAAGCAAGGTAAAAAAAAACAAAAAAACAAAAAAAAAACAACAACAACACAGAAACCATACAGGAGAAAGCTTTTTAAAGCTACATTAAAAATCTGAACTTTTAATACAATGAAATGTGTGACACACGAACAATGGTTTGAGGTAAAATGTTTGCAAGATGTATAGTTAGATAAAGATTATTATCCATAATAAAGAGCTCATACAAATAAAAACAAAAGAAAAAAAGTGGAAAGATGGGGAAAATAGAAACAAGTCATTGACTTAAAATTGACCAGTTCAAATGTGAAAAGATATTTAATCTAATTAGTAACTAGTGACCAATGATCAAGGTTTCACCCATTAGACTGGAAATTAAAAAGAAAACAATTCTGTGGCTTTCAACGTTGATGTAGTATAAAATGGTATAGTCTTTTGGAGGTCAATTTTACCGTGTATCTTGAAAGTAAAAATGTGTATTTGGCAGTGTGTATCAAAAGTAAAAATGATATCATTACTTCCAATTCTATGTCTCTGTCTGAGAGAATTCTTTGCACATGTGTACAAAGAAGAGTCCATAAGGATTTTCAATGCAGCATTGTTTATAATAGCAAAAAATTAGAAACCATTTATATGTACATCATCAGGGAGATAAGTCATGATATAGATAATATTATATACAATATGGCACAGTAAAAGAGAAGAAGGCAGATCTACAGTACTCATACGGAAAAATTTATAAGTCATATTTTTATGTGAAAAAAGTGTACATACAGCCATGCATATGGTTTAATTCTATTTATATACCTTCTGTATGTGTTCATGAGTGCATGGATGCCTGTGTGCATATGTCTGTGTGTGCGTGTGTGCATGCATGTGTGTGTGCTCATGTTTGTATGTGTGCATGGATGCACATGTACAAGGACATGGAAAAAAATTTAGAAGCTACATACTAAACTATTATAGTGGTTACTATGGGGGAGGTAAAGATGGCTCTTTTTTGTCCTCCACATAATTCTGTATTCTCTGAACATTTTTAAAAAAATATTTTATTTATTCATTCATGAGAGACAGAAAGAGAGAGAGGCAGAGACATAGGCAGAAGGAGAAGCAGAGTCCTCACAGGGAGCCCAATGTGGGACTTGATCCTGGAACCCCGGGTCACGCCCTGAGCCAAAGACAGATGCTCAACTGCTGAGCCACCCAGACGTCCCCCCCACCAAATATATATATATTTAAAGTAAGCTCCATCCATGCTGGGCCAACATGGAGCTTGAACTCATGATCCTGAGATCAAGTCCTGAGTTGAGAGTCAGGTGCTCACCTGACTGAGCCACCCAGGCACTCCCTTCTCTGAACATTTGAAAAAATATGTTCTTTCTTTGTTCAGAAGTAAACATTGATTTAAGAAGCAACATATAAATTGTTGGTGAATTTTTTATAAAGAAGACATTTCATTCAAACTTAAGTGATGTAAAAGACCTCAGGAATTCTTAGTCATTAGAACTCTTTATGCCTTCTTTTATAGAAGAATTTCCCTTAAATATCATGACCTCTGCACCCCCACCCCCCAGTGTCGCCCTGGGGCCCTTCTCTCCCAATAAGGCTAAGGAAGGGGCTAGGGAAGACTCCCAGGAGATGTATCGACAATTTTGTAAGTTACGGAAGGATCAGGGGATTGAGGATAGTTTTAAATCCTCTATCCATAGCTCTCATTTTAGCTGGTAGATTTCCTTCCTCACTACCCAAGCTGATGTTTTAAAGCTTTACCTCTTCCTCTCCTGTGCTTTCCTCAGGGTTACATAATTGTGAGAAGAGGCCATGGAGGGAAGGGATTTGGGTAGCTCACACCAGAGTAATCAATTTGAGTGATTGAAGCCGGGTTAGTTGGAGTTCATTGTCCTTCAAAGGTAACAATCACATTTCTTTAAAAAAAAAAAAAAAAAAAAAAAAAAGAAAGAAAGAAAGAAAAAAAAATAGAAAGAAAGAGAAGAAAACATCCCAAACCCACAAAAAGCTACATTTGGTGGCCTGGTGCATAAATCAATATTCAACAAATCTCCCCATCCCCCAAATGTGTAATGCTCACAAAATGAGACACTTTTGTGGGCCTCTTGGGTATCTTTGTTTGAATGACTCTCCTTTTTTTTCTCATGACCTGTACTCTCCACACTGTATTTCAGACAGAGAGGCTTTTCTTTTCCCTGCATTAGGAAATTCATTTGTGTTTCATTCATTCCGTGCAATCCTACTGCTTTTCTGTTCCGAGCAGTAGAGTTTAGAGTCTAAAAAAAATGTTCCTTGAGCAAGACAGCCCTGAAACCAATTCCCATCCCAATCCAGGCAGTGTTTCCCTCACAGCTCATATGCAGTCATGAAAAAAAAGAAGAGGTAGCTGATCCTGTAGCCACTAAAGTCACACTTGATTTATATCCCTGTGAAAATGCTTACCCATATTCATTCAAATGCATTTTTAAGTTAATACTTTTGCTGGAGCCTGTATATGTGTGTGTGTGTGTGTGTGTGTGTGTGTGTGTATGTGTGTGTGTGTGTGTAAAGGATATTCCTTTAAACATATTGAAATACCTGTCATTGTTTGAGGTGGTTTGTATACAGATACACTGTGATGCCAATTGCACATCACAGAGGAAAACATTTTCATACATCAGGATAAAGACCTATATGCAGCCATTGTCTCATACTCTTTTGTGTGACTCAGATCATCCCTCCCTTCTGGAATGTACCACTCTTGAATTCTGTATTATTCTGGTGGGTCAGTCAATGAAGGACTTGGAATTCTACTCCCACCACGAGGTAACAGGGAACCCAAGCAGGCCAGACATAAACCTTTCTCAGAAACTGTTATGGATGCTGAGAAAGGATAGTCTTTCTAAGGCAGATAAAGTCCAGAGTGGCTGGGAGTCTTCTCTTACCATGTGGGTGGAAACTGCTTGAGGATGATGTCAACACAGAAGAAAGCAAACCAAGAAATAAATAGATGGGTGGATGGATGGATAAATAACAGATAAACAGATAGATACCTGATGGTGTAATTTGAATTTGAAGGCACTCATATCCGAAGAGTCATCTCTCTGACTTCTCAACTGGTGGGAGCTCTACATTTCCTGTTTTGCTTAAGCTAGTTTGAGTCTGATTTTTGTTGCTTTCAACTTCAACACATGTAGGCTATTTCGTATACTTACTGTATGCTCTATTGGTTGGAGGGGATATTGCATTTTATTTGAAAGCTGATTCACACACAGTAGATACACAGCATAGCACCGTGGTATAGGATGAATCTACAATTAAGGGGTCCCATTTTTATTTTTTACTCTATTTTAGCAAACAGTGTGATTCTAAGGAAAAGAAATCCACTCAAATAAGCCTAGGGAAAAGAACTCTACTGATGGGCCTTATTGATCTTTCAGACACCTATTTAGGAAGTAGGGCTGGAGCTTGTGGGTTCTGGAATTGAATATTGGACAGTCAGGAGCTAAGGCCCCTCTTCGGGGTCACATGAGCTTTTGCCTCCATTAGATGCAACTCCCATCTTCCAGCAACTGTGGCCAAAAACCTTGATGTCTTTGCCTCGTCCTTGGGGTTTTTATTGAATCATGGATCCCTTTTATACGAGCTGTCTCCCTTTGCTTCCAGGGCTGCAAATCTAGGAAGTGTCCACGTGATGCTGTGTCATTTACAGTCTCTTTAAGCTGTCGGGAAGTGGGTCAATCTGCCCTAGCCCAGTGATGGCAATTCTATTCACCTGGAATCTCAGGCCCTTGGAGGGGTACTGACTCTTGACTTTTACTATCACACTTCATACTCA
This sequence comes from Vulpes lagopus, assembly GCF_018345385.1. Classification (NCBI taxonomy): domain Eukaryota; kingdom Metazoa; phylum Chordata; class Mammalia; order Carnivora; family Canidae; genus Vulpes; species Vulpes lagopus. Next base: position 55,048,841 of record NC_054831.1, on the reverse strand, counting down.
ACCCAGAAAATCTTGTTGGCTCTCCCTCCAAGATATACCAGAGTTCTACCCCGGCCCCCAATGGCCACCAGCACAACTGCCTTAAGCACCAGGGCTATTGTATCAACGTCCTAGCTGATCTCCCTCCTTTTGCCATGTCTTCCTCGTCAGAAGGAAGTCAGAAAAAGGCTTCGAAAATATTAGATCTTGTCGCTCCTCTGCTCAAATCTGTCAGTGATTTCCAAGGCCTTGCTGACCTCATTTCTTATGCGCATTGCTGATATTTACTAATATGTTTCATTATTATTATTACTGTTATGATGTTTTAGTTTTATTACGGTATGGTTAGCATTCAGTGTTATATTAGTTTCAGCAGTGCAATACAGGGATTCAACATTTCTATACATTACTCAGGGCTCACTGTGATGAGTGTACTCTTAATCTCCATCACCTATTTCACCCATCTCCCCACCCACTTCCCTGCTGGGAACCACTAGTTTATTCTCTATAGTTGAGTCTGTTTTTTGATCTGTCTCTATTTTTGATTTTGTTCATTTGTTTTGATTCTTAAATTCCACATATGAGTGAAATCATATGGTATCTGTCTTTCTCTGATTGACTTAATTTTGCTTAGTGTTATACTCTCTAGCTCCATCCCTGTCATTGAAAATGGCAAGATTTCACCCTTTTTTATGGTTGAGTAATATCCCATTGGATGTATACACCTCCTCTTCTTTATCCATTCATCTATCCATCTTGTTCTCTCCATCTCAACCACATGGTCCCCTGCCATTTCTTTATTACCTCTGCACTCAGGGCTCCACACCTGTGTTCCCTCTGCCTGGAATATTCTTCCCTAGATTCTCATGTGGCTACGTCTTCCCTCTCTTTGGAGCTTTAGTCGAGTCACCTTCTTGGGCTACCCTGTTTTGGGATCTCCTCATTGCTTCCTTTTTCATGTTTCTCTAGGTGAAAGAGCTGATGATGGCTTACCTGAAGGTGGTGGTAGAGAAGAGTAAAAGGCTATTAGAGTTACTTAGTAGAAGTCAAGATCCATAATGCAGCCTTTCACAGGTTTGCCGTTGCACTGATGGGATGTCCCTGGGAACTCACTCCATGTGTCTCCCCTGTGCGGCAGGCTATGGAAGGACAGTGAAGGGAAGGGGAGGATGGTTGTTGGCTGAACATAACGGCTCTGAGATGAGTGAATAAGTGAGATCCAGGGTATGGCAGATAAGTTTGCTTATCTAGAGGGATGAGTATGTTCCCCATTCGACAACGAACAGGGGTAACAAAAGTACCAGCTGCCGCTGGGACATGCACACCCTTCATTAAGAATTTCATGCCAGAAGCCATTTGCAGATTTTTGGGAAGGTTCTGACAAGATGGAAGATGAATTGATGTAGTGCAAGGACATACTCCAGACCTGGAGCTTCTGGGTGCTGGTTTAGACGTGATCGGAGGAAGGGCCTTCTAGAAATTGACTGGCAGAATGGAGACTAAGTAAGGTGAGCAGTTGTCTTGAAGAGTAAAAGACAGAAGCGATGTGAAGAAAGAAGAGTTAAATGAAGGTGTGAAGGGAAACTGAGAAGAAAAGGTATACTAATGCTTCCTGGAAAGTTGAAATAGATTGTATTAGGGAAGATGTCCTGGAGAGGAGTCAAAGCCTTCTTTAAGAGCTAGACCTGCTTTCTAGGTATTGAGGGAACAGATCCAGACTCAGTGACTGAACCAAAGGATCTACACCAGGGAGAAGTATCTGGTAAGAAATTCTGCGGGACAAGATGGTTCCTGACTGGATAGAGGCAGACTGACCCAACAGATTTCTCTTGGACCAGGAAAATCAAGCGATGAGAGACTAGAGCTCAGGGTGCATTTGAACAGCACGAAGACAGCATTGTTTCACCTGCCCTGGGGCCTCAGGTGCACTTCGTTTTTTTTTTTTTTTTTTTTTTTTAAAGATTTATTTATTTATTCATGAAAGACAGAGAGACACAGAGAGAGAGGCCGGGACACAGGCAGCGGGAGAAGCAGGCTGCTTCTGGGGAGCCTGATACAGGACTAGATCCCAGGACCCTGGCATCATGACCTGAGCCAAAGGCAGATACTTAACCACTGAGCCACCCAGGTGTCCCCCCAGGTGTACTTCCAATGGTGCCTGTGCCACAGTTCTCCTGCCTTCAGGCTGCCTCAGTCCTCTGCATGCTCTTAAAGCCAAGACCTGTCACTGAAGATGATTTGTGTGTCTTGTCCTTCAACGTCGAAGAGTCTAGGTAACAGATGAGATTTTCTCCGTGTTTTATAAGCTTAGTGATGGTTTCTAGATACCACACAGTATGTATTAGGAAGAAAGAGACTAGACCCATTAGAGTAGGGATGGCTACTGGTGAAAGACTAGTTACTGCGTTTGCCATCTGAAAGAAGGAATGTCAGCAGAGTTTTCGAGTGGGAGGGGTGTGGTCAAATTGAAAGAGCCCTGGAGTGGGATCCCAGAGGACATAGGCTTTACCACTAATAAGCTGGGCGACCTCTTGCTTGGCCCCTGTTTCAATTCGCTTCTGAGTTTATGGAGTGCTTCTATGGAAAAGACTGTTTTGCCAGGCTCTAGAGGATACAAAACAAGTCAGGCATTGCACCTTCCCTCATGGGCTGGCAGCGTGCAGAGTTCAGAGCTCCAAAGATGAGTATGCAACTAAGTCTCCTTCTAGTAGAGCAGGGCTGGGACGCTTGCTCTGTTTGGGTAGAAATTAAGTGCTATTGAATGCCTTTAATGAGTGTGGATCTTGATGAGTCTCTCCAACTCCGTGAGAATGTGCAGCTTTCATTTTTTTCTGCCAGAAACAAGAGTTATCTTCATGGCTTCCTCATGCTGTTAAGGTAGGACCGGGTGGAAGGTGCACGGTAGGGAGTCTGGAGGTAGGTAGACTGTCTCCTTGCAAGCAGACAGAGCTAATGAGGGATGTTCAAGGAGCTGGAGCAGGGACAGAAGAGGACATGACACAAGTTCTGAAAACCTGTTATTTTATATCTAAAATTTGCAGAGCCAGTTTGATGCAAGAGAAAGGAAGTGTTTTTACGTTATTTCCATTTCAATTTCAAGGAAATATTATAATCGAGTAGATGTCAAATACTTTAAAACATCAGTGAAATTGAAAAATTCCTAAAGAAGTATAAATTATTAAAGTTGACTTAGAAGTAATAAGCACCTGAAGGATCCTATAATTTTTAAAGAATTTAAGTCAGTAGTTAAAAATCTTTCCAGAGAATAAATACCAGTACCAGATGTTTTTACAGGTAGTTTCTACTGTATATTTAAGGATCAGATAGTTCCAAGCTTACATAAACTCTTTCAAAGAACAGAAAAAGAAAGAACATTTCCCACTCATATTTATGAGACAAATATAATCTTTTTTTTTTTTTTTTAAAGGTACAAGCCCAATTTGGAAATCTTTTTCTTCTTCTTTTTTTTTTTTTTTTTAAATTTTTATTTATTTATGATAGTCACAGAGAGAGAGAGAGAGAGAGAGAGAGAGAGAGGCAGAGACACAGGCAGAGGGAGAAGCAGGCTCCATGCACCGGGAGCCCGACGTGGGATTCGATCCCGGGTCTCCGGGATCCGCCCTGGGCCAAAGGCAGGCGCCAAACCGCTGCGCCACCCAGGGATCCCGAGACAAATATAATCTTGATTCCAAAAGCAGAAAAGGACATTTAGTAGAAAGGAAAATCACAGACCAGTCTCATCCATAGATCTAAAGACAAGAATTCTAAATAAAGTATTTGCAAACCAGAGCTAGCAATGATTAATCAGCATGTATTTTTGAAAGGATTGATTTGGCATTATAAAATGTATCTTGTAACTCATCATATTTACAGTTTAAAGGAGAAAAGTCATTATGATCATAATAGATGGAGATAAACATTTGATAAAACTCATTAATCAAACCTAGCAAGTTAGGCTTAGGATGGAACTTCCTTTATTTGCAGGGAACATCTTATTAGTAGAGAATATGAAGAGCAATCCCTTTAAAATTAGGGATAAAACAACGGTGGCTGCTCTTATCACTGCTAATGAGCATTGCTCTAGAGTATAAGTCAATGTAGTAAGACAATCAGAAAAAATGTTAGGATCAGAAAGGAAAAAAAAACAATCACTATTTGCAGATGATTATGATTTTCCCTATAGAAAATGCAAAATAATCTAAAAATTATGAGAAATTATACACACACAGACACACACACTGTTCTATCATTTGGGCTCTCTACAGGAAACAGGTGGCATTTTAAGTGCAGAGTTTAATGACTGCAAAGATGTGTACAGGTTATAGAGAAACCAGCCAAGATGGTCAGACTCCAGGGGTATGTAAAATGAGAGGACTGAGTGGACAAAATAAGTAGTTACCAGAACCTGGAGAGTTGCAGGTCTAGGCAAGAGTTGTAGGTGGAGGCATGTGTTTGTTCCAGTAGAAGAGTAGAGTTTTGCTGACTGGCTGCCTGAAAGAGAAGGGGCTAGGGAATAACATCCAGTCCCACTCTCCTCCTGCTCTCTGGCCATTGCTTCTTATTTCCAACCCTACTGGGAGTCAGGACATAGGGACTTGTTGATGTAGTCTCCACAGTGTGTCGGCTGGACAGAGGGCATGATGGGGAGGATGGAGGTGCACTTAAGGGCAATGGGAGAATACCCAGCATACATCTAACAAATGCTGTGCAGGTCCTTTATGTAGAAAATTATACAACTATACTCAATTGTAGTAAAAACAATTAAATAAATGGAGAGATAACCATGTGCATGGTAGAAAGACATAATAAAAACTTTCAATTCTCCCCAACTGATTATAGATTTAATACAATTTAATTAAAATTCCAACAGAATATTTTTTGCAGAACTTGATTAGTAGATTCTAAAATTTAAATGGAAGACCATATTGAACCAACACATTCTTTTTTTTTAAGATTTATTTATTTTTTGAGAGAGAGAGAGAGCATGAGCTGGAGGGGCAGAGGGAGAGGGAATCTTAAGCAGATTCTATGCTAAGTACGGAGCCTGTTCTTAGGACTCTGGGATCATGACCTGAATTGTAACCAAGAGTTGGGTGCCCAACCAACTGTGCTACCCAGGCACCCTTAACCAAGACATTGTTAAGAAGAACCAGGTAGGCACATAACTCTATAAGATGTCAAGTCTTCTTAGGTAGTTTCAGCAATTGAGGGAGTGTCTGTTACAAAGGGAGACCATTAGAAGAAAGAATCTAGCAAGAGGCCCATCAAACAGAAATCTGAGGGATAACAGTGGCAGATCAGTGTGGAAATGATGGCTTATTCAATAAGTGGTGCTGGGATTGGTTACATATATGGAAAAATCATAACAGCTGTCCTATAGTCCATATTCAAATGATAATACTGAAGCCAGAGGGAAGATGGATTAAAGTCCAAAATGTAAAAGGTAAAACTTAAAATTGCTTCTAAGAAAATATAGGAGAATATCTTTATGACCATGGGAGTAGAGTAGGATCTCTTGAGCAGTTAGGGCACAAACATTAAGAAAAGATTGATAAATTCAACCACAATAAAATTAAGACTCTCTATCCTTCAAAAGACATCAATGGGAGAGTGATAAAGCAAGTTATAATCTGGAACATGTCAACACATAGCTGATAAAGGATTAGTATTTTGAACATATGTAGAAACATTTACAAATTAATAAAGAAACCAGAACACTCCAATAAAGAGGCAGGTGATATGAATAGGTAAGACACAGAAGAGGACATGAGTGACCAATGAACACATGAAAAATGGTCAGCCTCTTTCATTATCAGGACAATCAGCAATGAGATATCATCATACACCCTCCAGAGAAGTCGAAATTAAGATGTCTCACAATACCAAACATTGTCTGGAGTATGGAATAAAGGAACTTTGAAACTATGCTGTGTATGTGATAATTGGTGAAACCACTTTAGAAAACATTTTTAGAAAACAATTTATTAGGAATTAGGTCCAACACATGCATACCCTATAAGCCACTAATTCAACCACTTTTGACTTACAAAAAATGACTTTTTCATGTGGTTCAACCTCATATACATCCTAAATAAACTTCTGCACTTGTTAATTGGGAGACATGTATAAGATGACTCATAACAACACTGCTTTTGATAGCTTTAAAAAGCAAAAATCTAAGCCTAAGTGTCCTATGACAGTAGAGTGGATAAGTACATTGGGGTGTGTTAAGTAATGGAAGACTACATCAGTGGAAATGAAAAGCCTATACTCAACAGAAATCAAGTCAAAAATAGTGTGTGCAAAACCAAAATAGAACAAAAATGACAAACAAAAAACTAAATTGTGGAAGAACTTACATAAGATTCAAAAACAGGCAAAACTCAGTAGTATGTTATACAGAGATACCTTCACATCTTCACATATTATTTCTAAAGACAGTCGAGTAGTGGTTTATGTAAAATTCAGTAGTTACCTCATAGGAGGAAGGAGGGCCATATGTTTGGTTGGAGGCATTCATAGGGCTTCAGGTTAATCAGCCATGTTTGTTTCTTAAGGTGAGTAATAGGTACATTGGTGTTTGTTTCATTTAATTTTCAATGATAATTCCTTAAAACGTACATATGTGTTATATGTTTTTTTTGTATATGGTATATATACAAAAAAAAAGTAAAAAAAAAATTAGAGATTCCAAGCAGAAAAGAAATACATTTGGTTTAGCTTCCTTTTTATGTTGTAGCTATTGAAATGAGTGACCCTTCTAAGACTTATTTTTTTTTCATGTTATGCTCTTGGTATTTGATTATTCTTTATATTATTTGCAAACCATTTATCTTTCCTCATGCCTAGAATTGGTCTGTAGCATAGTAGGCACCCAATGAATATCTTTCATTTTTGATTGAAGCAATAAGCTAGCCAAATGAGAAAAAGCAAAAATTTCCTAATAATTAAAAATACTGCAAATCAAAACAATGTGTCATTTTTACCTAGCAAATTGATGAAATTTTCAAAAAAGGATCAATCTTTGCAAGAGTACAAGAAATCACAAATTGTTGTTGGAAAACTAAAAATTATAAGTGGTGGCTAATTTGGCAATAAGTTTGGAAAGTCCTAAAAACATTTATTCTTTGATGTCATAGGTCTACCTATAAGAATTCATGATCCAAACCATCAGAGATGAGTGTAAAATTTTCCACTTAGCATGGTGCTTTGTGTATTTACAAAAAAGGCATATGCTTGACAATGATGGTCTTTTTAAATAAGGTATTGTAGAGGCGCCTGGCTGGCTCAGTCAGTAGAGCATGCAACTCTTGATCTCAGGGATATGAGCTCCATATTGGATGTAGAAATTACTGAAAAATAAAATCTTTTAAAAAAATAAACAAGCAAGCAATGGTAAATCTATACCCTTAAAGGAATAGTATATAAGAATAATATGGTATAAAATAGATGATGAAATAAAATGTTCTTGATATATTAGTACAAATCAGGTTTAAAAAGTATGCAAATTTATGTGTAGACAAAGGACAGAAAGGATACACACAGTTTCTGGCTGGTAATAGATGCTAAATAAATAAATGAGTAATATGGGTACCTGTGTGGCTAAGTTGGTTAAGAGTCCAACTCTTGATTTTAGCTCAGGTTATGATCTTTGAGTTGTGAGATTGAGCCTTGTGTTGGGCTCCATGTTGGATGTGGAGCCTGCTGAAGATTCCATCTCTGCCCTCCCTCCTCCCCTACCCTGCTCTCTCTCTCTCTCTCTTCTTAAAAAACAGGGGAGAGGTAATAAAGAGATAAAGGAATGAGTGACATATACCAAAATGCTAACTAACACTGCTTGCCTCTGTATGCTAAGATTGGGGTTGATAATAATTTTTTTCCTTTTTGCATGTAGGTACTTCCCCAAATTTTATGTTATGTTCACGTATTCCTGTTGAAATAAGGAAAGATCCAAATAGTTAGAATTAAAATTGAAGACTAATATGTGTATACCCATCTTGTTTTGCATCATGACTAGTACAACATTTTCACAGATGAGCCTGCTGAATGTCTTTGAAGCTAAGGCTGACATTAGGATCTGCCCATTGCCACTCCTCTTATTTTTTAAAAATATTTTATTTATTTATTTATTGGAGAGAGAGGCAGAGACACAGGCAGAGGGAGAAGCGGGCTCCATTCAGGGAGCCCGACGTGGGATTCGATCCCAGGTCCCCAGGATCATGCCCTGGGCCAAGGGCAGGCGCCAAAATGTTGAGCCACCTGGGCTGCCCCGCCACTCCTCTTAAATACCTGTTTATTCAATATCCTTCAGGTTTGAAACCTTTTAAAAGAAATGATTATGTGTTCCTGCCCAGATGCTGAAAGTGCCCACTTTAAGGTTATTGTTTGGCCAAAATTTAACTAGCTGGCCCATGTGTGCTTGCTCTTGTGGGGCTGCCAACCTGTAGGAGCAGAGGGACGGTTGGGAGGCAGAAACAGACTCAAGGATCCCCCTCTGTGTTTCACCCCAAGGCTGAAAATAGCCCGTGGGCTGGGAGTTCCAGCTCAGGACCCCTGTGGCCTAGGGGGTCTCCTTTAGCAATTGGGTGTGCCTAATATTGGTTAGAAAAATTTAAGAGTCTAAACTTCCCTAAACTCCCTAACCTGAATGTCCTTGGGTAGACCTTCCAGGGCTGATTTCTATTAATGTGGCTATTATTGTTTTCAAATATATTCATGGCAAGACTTGAAGAAATGTTGGATTCTTGTTGAGAATCATGTTTTTAGAAACATTACTGTGCTGTTGGACACACAGATCCAGGAAACTTGGCAAATCATTCTGGATCTCAAGGTCAGTCTTCTTCCTACAATGTCCTGTGCACACCCTTGGGTGCTGCCTTCCTTCTGGCATTTTTGTGGGTTTGGGGAAGGATCAAGTATTTCTATGCCACCCACAGGTTTCACGCTTATTAGTTCCATTATAATTGGAGTCTTCCAGCAATTTACTTAGGAAGAGAAGAAGGAAAAGACAGGGTCTCTGTGATACTCAAGATTGCAGGTTGTCTTGAGTGATAGGAATTTAAGAACCCAAAAACACATTATTGTTGCATGGTTTGCTAAATTATGCCAAAGGTTGGAGAACTATCAAAAGCTTCCCTCTTGAAAGGGTTGCACTTGTACTAAAAATATCTCAAAACACTTGACTTCCCTTTGATGCTTTTAGAATATCTTTCTTGGGTCTTAGAATGAATCCCGATGTAAAAGCCAAACTCAAGTAAACTCTTGGAGTCAGCTGATAATTTAAAATTGGTGCCTAACAACCTTCTTCTTGAAGAGCTAGGAATTTTCTGTTATTTGCATAGGCATGAAATTATTTTGGGCATCAGGGAAAGATAACTGCCATAGCCAGCCTGGGGTAAAGGCAAACTGAAAAACATACTTGTCTTATGGGGAAAATACAAAAAACAAAACAAAACAAAAAAAACAAACAAACAAAAAAAAGAAAATACAAAAAACATTAGCTCCCAAATGCCACCACCAACACTGGAGACTGAGTACACTATAATAACTTGCTTTGGTGAACATCAGGAAGATACATTTGGGCGTTTCACCAGAGTCTTGTGATCCGCCATCATGATTTCCAGGATGAAAACTGCATGGACGTGAAGAGGGGAGAGCTTTCCAGTGAGCTTTGTTTAAAAATGTAACATTTATCACATTATCTGAACCTAGGAAAATGTGCTGAAGTACAGTTGCTGTGGCATGGTTTCATCTCTCTGCAGCTCTACAGGGAATGTAGTTAAAGCCAGTTCATGAGACCACTGTACTGCTGGGAACGTCTGATGAGGAAGCAATGGATATGCGGAGCTGGGAGTGTGGAAATCCATAGGCATTTAACTTGAGACCCCAAAAGGAGCCAGCTCAGAAATTAACAAATGCTTATCTCCACTCAGAGGGGTGCAGCACAGCAAGCAAGTCTGGGTGAGCTGAATGGCCCACTTTCCTTTTTAATCTGGGGCCATGTTTTGCTTCTAGTGGCTGTGGATGGCCCATCTGAAAGGTAGGAGTCCACGTTTTGCCCGTAGGCAGATATTTGCAGCCACATCTGGCTTTGCTTTGCCATACTGTTAACCAACTCCCCCTTCCCCTGCTACATTTGTTTTCTTTTTATTAAATTTCCCGTCTGGATCCTTGCGTCTGCATTTCTAATGTCAACAACTGCTTTTATCACAGATGATAACTTCCTTTTACAAAAAGGCTGTATCATCCTACATGCATTTCAAATTACATTTTATGAACAAGCACTAAAATAGGGTATTTGGTAGTATGCACAATTGGGCATATTTATAGTAATCCAAATTTAAGTTGCAGGAGCTGAGAACTAAGTTGGTTGCAGTTTTCTTAATAATCTATTTCTTGAGAGTGTTGTTACTTCTCACCAGAACTTAATTAAGTTCACATTGGGATGTTTATGAAGGAAATCATGCGGTATGCCCAAACATGCTGTAAAAACAATTATCAAAACACTAGAGATTCTTTAACACTTCAAAGTTTTCATAAGCAAGATCATTAAGTGTTCCAAAATGGGTTGTTTGTTAATAGGCTGGAATTAGGTTACAAATATATGGCTGAGGAATAAAAAGAAAAACCTGATCAGTCTTCATGGCACCGGACTTAGTCACACCTAAGTTTTGACTTTTCTTAGATTTAACTACTAATAGCCCATTGTTGGCCAGAGCCTCACCAATAATATAAACAACTGATTAACACATTTTGTATGTAATGTGTATTATATATAACATATAACTCTTGGTTTCGGCTCAGGTTGTGATCTCAGGGTCATTAGATCCAGCCTTGCATAGGGCTTTGCACTCAGCACAGAGTCTGCTTGGGACTCTCTCTCCCTCTCCCCCTCCCCTCCAACACACACACACACACACACACACACACACACACACACACAATCTCTCTCTCTCTTTCTCTCTCTCAAATAAATAAATCTTAAAAAAAGAGAAAATCATAAGGAAGAGAAAATACATTTACAGTGCTGTATTTATAAAAAACCCAAACCCATGTATAAGTGGACTCACACAATTCAAACCCATGTTGTTCAGTGCTTAACTGTACTTCACCTCTATTCTCTTGGAAGAATGAAGACTTAGAACAGTGGTAGAATTTGGATGGATTTGCTCACCCAGAGCTCAATCTCTAAAGAGTGAATACCTGTGTTCTGTTCTATGGTATGTGGCAGGAACATTCCTATCTCTGTTTCGGTTCCACCATATTCTATAAAATAACTTAAGCAGCCTTTCCTGAATACTTGCTCATTCCATACAGATTTCCAAGTTGGGTATGTTAAGGAGATACAAAATAAAGACACAGCTCTTGCCTTCCAGTTATTTACCCCCTAGTGGGAAGAGACAGAATGAGCATATGTAAAATAATACATAAAACACCATGTACCTGCTGAACTATATGTGTAAATGTTGTTAGGTACTGGGTTGGAAAATCTAAGTCAGTCAAGTGGATCATGGTAAGAATTAGGCAGAAGGAAAGCACATAGCTTCTGGACGTGGTATTTAAACAACAGTATTTAAAACAAAAATACTACAAGGATGACATTGAATGAAACCTAGAAGTTCAGGTATTGATCCTGGAATAAATTAATCATTTAGCCAAATATTCATTCTGGTGATTGGAATTACTCATTAAACTTGACTTAACATTGTTATTAGAAACTCCAAGTTCAGGAATGAAAGTGATGGGTGTTGCAGTTTCCGGGAGCCTGGTTGCTCTACTGATGGTGAAAGCTCATGCTGGGCTGACTCCACCTGAGCTCGGAGCTTCTTTTCCTCATATTGGGGAAACATAGGGAGCTTTGAACCCTGAGTCTTAGGGTGGGTTTTGGAGTGACAGAAGAATTTCCAAAAAAGAGACTGGAATATTGAACCACTAGCCTGCCTGAGACTAGTGTGTCTCCAGGCTTGGAAACCAATAGTCCTAGAAAGACAAAGTGAGAGAGAAAAGCCACTGGTGTTTGGTGGCCAGAGGCAGGAGTGGGAGAGTGCGGGTCTCACTCTCATGGAGGGTCCCAATGGTCATTTCTCTTAATGTCATTGGACAACTTCCATGAATTACAAGTTAGGGTTCATGTTAACATGATTAAATATGAAATTTTCCTACTCCTTGCAATGAGTAAGGAATTCAGACTGTGTGGAGATTAACATGAATGTACAATGGATTTTGTTACCTAAAATCTTCTGCCCTCAGAGAAATGACAATCTATGGGCATTAAAACATCTCAATATGAAAGTAAATGTTGAGGTATTGGGCATCTGATTAGCTAAGTGAGAAACAAAGTCAGGCACCTGGTGGGGTGACATGAGATTAGACTCAGCATCCTAGGCCTTTGTGCTCCACCTGTCACTTACCACTGGCTGTGTGGCTTTCCCAGCTTCCCCTATGTTATCTTTGCTCCTTCCAGGCTTGTTGCAAGGGTCAAAGGAGATGATTTATTTCATTTCCCTAAATAGTTCTGTTGAAACTCAGGCACACCAAGGAGCATGCATATCACTGATGGGAAGTGCTCTTGAACCAAAGCTTCCAGAGAGAGGCAGACACTTAAACAGGATGCCAGTCCCAGGTTAGGACCATAAGGAGGAAATGATGAACTCCATCTGGAGGAGATAATGTGTATTAATACACTATACAAAACCAGATAGGAAATCCTCTGAATGTGGGGAGCTGCCAACATGTGTTGATTCTATCAGCTTATTTTCTAATGATAGAAACAATCCTTAATATCAGGAAGATGGGACATTTCCAGCTGAGGTAATGCTTATCATCTGATAGATATCTAGGAGGAATCTACAGAAGAGTCATGGGTAATCCCATTCTCTTCTATGTTACATCAGTTCTGACCCTATGAACTACCCTTAAGAAAGTTTTTGGGGAAATCTATCTTTTTAAATTAAATGTGGCACAGCATTTGAGTTTCTTGCACTGTGCCCTTCAGTTGAGTTTACTGCTAAGATGAAGAATACAAAAGTTGTTTCTTGAATTAGAAGATCTGAAGCAGGTACTGGGTGGTAGGAAGGTATCGTGTGTAGTATCATCCATATACATGTACACACATGCACTCCTTGCTAAGTATCAGCCCATTAGCATAACAGTGTCACAAGATATCACATGGTTCCTTTGGTCAGTCATTCAACAAGAAGATTTACTAATTTAGAAAATATGAGATCAACTCTGGGCTTGTTGCTTCACTGTGCTTCTGAGTTCTCCCAGGGACTCACGGAGAGCATTTTCTTTGATGAATTTGTGGCCGACCATTAGTGACAGTTGAGCTTTACTGTCTGGAGGCCGTATTAGGACACAGGGTTAGGACCATTCTGGGGCCAGGATGACTTGATGTGAGTGGGATAACTGAGGGGCTGTTGCTAGTGTCTGCTGAGAAGTGAAGACACTCTTGGCGACGGAGGGGCGATAATAACAAAAAAGTTGATTTGGAATTTGCTGTTGTTTCTGAGCTCTCCTGTTGGGCCGGGATAGGGGTTAAATTTGTTCCCTGTATTAAGGAGAAAAATGCAAAGAGGCCAGAAGCAGAGGAAAGAAGCGGCAGGGAGATCAAGCAGTTTCCTCTGATTATCTCATCATCCTTGTTTAATTACAGAGGCAGAAACTGAGCTTCTGTTAGAAAAACAACAAAAATCAGTGGTACTTGGCACACACGCACACGCAGCTTCGGGATAAGGGCTGCATCTGACCTTGAGTAGAACTTCCCAGGGAAAGGTGGAGGAACAGGCCAGCTTCTTCAGAGCACGTGGAGGCCTTTGCAAGCCACTCCCATTAGACCCAGGCTCACCTGTGGGAGTCTGCAGGGCCTGTCTTTGCAAGTATTTTTATTGGTTCACACTCCCTTTGTCTTCTTGAGTGAAGGGTTGAGGAACTGGCTGGTCCCTTGTACCTTAGAATCGAAGTTTCTCCACTATCTCTGGGCTTAGATGCATTTGTGGTGCCTTTTGTGTTTGAGGAATGCTGTGCAATCATGGCCTTGCTGTGTAAAGTTCCTTTTCCAATCCTCTCGATGGAGAGTTTTGACTTGAGGTTGAGAGAAGTCAAGGGAAGAGACCTCACAGTTATTGTTGGTAAGAGTCAGGATTTGGTCTTTACCGGCCTGTTTAATCCAAATTCGATGTGTCTCTGAGCTCTTTCTCTGGGCAGTGTTTTCGGCCACTCTGGGGAGCCCCATCTTGCAAGACAGACACATAAATCCTGTCCAAAGTTGACCTTTGGAAATGTTTCCTCCCCTCAAATGTCAATATTTAAAAGAAAAAAATTCTCGGTATATACATGATGCATGCATGTAGGATTTTTTTCCTAATGATTCATGGATTTGAGAAATATCATCTTCTGATAGATTTTTGATACATTTTTACAGCTCCATTGAGAGATTATTTTAGTTAAAAAAATGAATTTTAAGGTGACATATGGTAAGGTATATGTTCATTCAAACATTGGAAAGAATCAATGCCTCTGGCAACCTGTGGTGGGCTCTTGGGCAGAGTTCACTGGGCTAACATGGAGGCGACTTCCCGGCTTTACCTTCTGTGTGTGTTTTGCCTTAATGATTAAATAATTTGTCATCACTTGGAAGCTCTGAGTTGGTTTATTTGGGGTAGGTAAGTATTTATCTTTTGTTCCTTCTGGGTAGTACAGCCTACTGCCTTTGCGTGTTGTTGAGTGGTCAAAGTCATTATTGTCAAACAACCCTGTGACCTGATTGTTTATATACCTACTGTAACTATGTTTTGCTTGAATTTCTGAGGTTAGTCAAAGCAAATATATGTACAATCTAAGATGGCAGTGTGTAAACTAAAACATGTTTTGTCAAAATTGCTGATAATACATTCCTTCAGACAAAAGCCTTAAAGAAAAACTAGCTACTGATACTAGTGGACGGGTTCTCCTGAAAGCCAAAGAGGAATGACAGGACCTTTGGGTTACGTCCACATACCACTTACTCTGTAACACACAGGTGGGATCCTTTCCCTGTCCCAAAAGCATGGTGGGGTCATTTGCTACAAAGAGGTGCTATTGGATGAAATAGCAAATATTCTAAATAAATACCAAATCTTCTAAAATAAGCATTAATTTCATAGCACATGGCATCATGAAGTAGAAATATCTAGTTTCAAATGAATCATACACACTAAATTTTTTATGTGTATGTAAATCTAATTATTGGCAAAGGTATATAAAGTGTTTAGGAAACCATTTTGGGTGGATGATATTAGATAGAACTTTAAAAATCCCACTGACCTTGTTTTACCATAAAAAAACCCCTACAACTTTAGGCTTGGTAACATAATACCTGTAATTCCAAAATGGATTGTTCATATTTTAGGATAAGGAGGAATTTGGTCTACACTAAAAGAAAGGCCAACCACCAACTATTCTAGAAATCGTATAAATAAACTGTTGCTAATAGTTGGCTTCAGTATTTTTTTTATTTTAATAAGTCCTGCCCCTCCATATGAAAACTGCTAATTACAACAGTCTGAGCCATACTGTAGAAGCCAAAATCATTCTTTGTAAGTCTGAGTCTCTTAATAAAAACAAGCTTCCATTCTTGGAAGTGGGCAGGAGTAGATGCTCTCCACTTTGGGAGGTACAACTGGACTTGGGAATCCCTGTTTTAATCCCCAGAAGGTCTCTTTTTTCTTGGGCATTTTTCTTGATTTGCTCCCAACATTTCCATGTCAAGTAATATGTGGGATTTCCTTACAGATCTTCATATTAAAAGGAACCACCAGGCAAATCGTTACCATTTAATCATGCCTCTGCTTTACCCGCACCCCCCGACCCCCCTGAACTCTAGTAGAGTCACAATTTTCTGCTTTGTCCCTATCATTATGTACATTTATTTCTCTAGGATGCTACAGAAAGATTTGTTTTTTTGTGCCTGAAGTTAGTATGAAGTTAGTATATACTGCTGCCAGGAAAGAAATGGCCTCTTCTTTATTTGCAATTTTTTAGCCAACGTGCTGATTTAGCACCCCTGCAGAATATATCTTTCTGTCCTTGGTTTTCCTATTACATTTGCTTGTGCCTCAATTATAGCAATTTTCTACTTTATATTTATAGTTATTTATTAATTTGCCTCTCCCTCTACTATATCCTTGCATCCTCAAGATAACATAATTTCTTATTTGGTTCCATAGTATGACAACAATGCTTTGCACATAGTAAATACTCAATAAATTTTGTTGAACTCAAGAATGCATTAAAAATGATTGTCTGATATTATTAGGCTTTCTTTTTTATTAGGAAATTTATTTTTTAAAAAAGATTTTTATGTATTTATTTATTCATTAGGGACATAGAGAGAGAGGCAGAGGAAGAAGGGAGTCCTATGTAGGACTCGATCCCTGGACCCTGGGATCACGCCCTGAGCCGAAGGCAGATACTCAACTGCTGAGCCACCCAGGTGTCCATATTATTAGGAAATTTATAAGAGGATCATTGTATTTCCATGCCTTAGCATATCTAAGAAAGGTGCACTTACAGTTAGTCCATTCATAGAAAGAGGCCTCTCTTCCTCTGGGCTAGGGGTATGATACCAAATATCCCTTCTCTGATCTGGTTATGTCATCTTTCATTCTGGACATCATTCACTTTGTACTGGCACTCTCCTCATTTCCTGCTCTTGAGTTCCAGGTGGCATGGTGGAAGGGTTCCAGGAGTCGGAAACAGATGGGAGAAACTTTCAAAATGCAAGACCTGCACGCATTCTGGTCATTGGAAAGTGGGGTAGGAGTTGGGCTGACTTGGGCATGTGTGTGTGGGGAAAGGCCTGAATACAAATATAAAGCACTTAGCCTGTATCTGCAAAGTAGTGAGCTTTCAATAAACGCTAGCTTTTATTAGTCTTGTCACAAATCAATGAATTATTGAAAGGGATATATCAGAAAACGATCAATAGCAGTACTTCTAACTTCTGATCATACTTTAGCTTGACATTCAATCAATGTTATCAAAACCTGTACTGGCTCAAAGGATTAGATGAAACTGTTCTGTGATCTAAGTGGCTTCCTAAAGGAATGGGGAGCTAAAAAACTCAGGCAGGATTGGACTTTTCAATAATGCTTGTATACCGACTTGCAAAAATAATATTGGAACATTTAAAAAAACCTCACACACTTTGCATCAGAGTCAGGGAAATCAGTTTTCCTTTTGCATTTCCTCTTGAGTGCATGTACTGTATTTTTTTTTTTAAACTTGTAACTTTACAAGGTATTTGGAGGAATACGAGGGCAAGGGAGCCAGTTTTGGTTGGGGGTCGCTTTCAGCATGCTCCTTTTGTATAGCAAACCATGTCTAACTGTATATGGTTAATGTTAGGAGAAATAGAAGGTCTCCCCAGACATCTTTTCATATCCTAGACTCAGAGTTCCTGTGCCCGAAATCCCATCTGGCATATTTTACTACTTGAATAAACCCTTAACTTCAGAAGGAGTAAGAGTGAAGCCTTTTGGATTTACAAGATAGGTTGAAAGAGATTTTGGAGGAGAGGAAGCCTATCCCTATTCTGTAAAGTTTTTTAGGTATTTTCAATTCTCTATGACAATTGAGGTTTCTTCCTTCTCCAATTGTTTTCTTTTTTAAAATTTATTTATTGGGATCCCTGGGTGGCGCAGCAGTTTAGTGCCTGCCTTTGGCCCAGGGCACGATCCTGGAGACCCGGGATCGAATCCCATATTGGTGCATGGAGCCTGCTTCTCCCTCTGCCTGTGTCTCTGCCTCTCTCTCTCTCTCTGTGACTATCATACATAAATAAATAAAAAAAATTTTTTTTAAAAATAAAATTTATTTATTTATTTATTTATTTATTTATTTATTATTTATTATTTATTTATGTAAGTAATCTCTGCACCCAACATGGGACTTCAAACTCATGATCCGAGATCAGGAGTCATATGCTGCTCTGACTGAGCCAGCCAGGCACCCAATTCTTTCCCCAGTTGTGATTTCAGATTGCATACAGACATCCCAGCTAGTGTTTCACAGAAGAGGACATCTCTCAGTTTCACAGCTCAGTGATGCAGAGGGTCACGTCCCCGTTATACGAACAGCATCTTCCCCTGGAACGGCACCTCTAGCTTCAGCTTGTCAGGATTCTCTGCAGCCCTGGGCACTGGGCACCATTTTCCCTTTGAATCTTTCTTTTCCTGGCTTTTGTGATATTGGTTTCTCCTGATTCTATTCTTTTTTTTTTTTTTTATTTATATGAGAGACACAGAAAGAGAGAGAGGCAGAGATATAGGTAGAGGGAGAAGCAGGCTCCATGTAGGGAGCCAGATGTGGGACTCAATCCTGGGACTCCAGGATCATGCCTTGGGCTGAAGGCAGGCAATAAACCACTGAGCCACCCAGGCATCCCTTCTGATTCTATTCTTATATTTAATTTTCCATCTTAATTTCCTTCATTGGGCTGGTTCTTTTTTATATCTCTGAAATTACTATTAACCCATTTAGTTATTGTCATGGGCTGAATTGTGGCCCCCTCCTCCCACTCATATGTTGCCATCCTAACCCCTGGTGCTTCCGAATGTGACTGTGTTTGGAAATGGGGTCTTTATTTTTTTTTAATATATTTTTTAATTTTTCTTTATTTATGATAGTCACACACAGAGAGAGGGAGAGAGGCAGAGACACAGGCAGAGGGAGAAGCAGGCTCCATGCACCGGGAACCCGACGTGGGATTCCATCCCGGGTCTCCAGGATCGCGCCCTGGGCCAAAGGCAGGCGCCAAACCGCTGCGCCACCCAGGGATCCCTGGAAATGGGGTCTTTAAAGAAGGTAGTTAAGTTGAAGTGTGGTCATTAGGGTGGGCCCTGATCCATATGACCGATGTCCTTATAAGAAGAGGCTATAGGAGCACAGACCCACACAGAGGGAAGACCGTGCGAAGACACAGAGAGAAGATGGCCAACTACAAGCCAAGGAAAGAGGCCTCAGAAGAAATCAACCCTTGCAATATCTTGAACGTCCATCCTCCAGAGCTGTGGGAAAATAAATTTCTGATGTTTAATCTGCTCCATCTGTGGTTCTTTTGTGATGGCTGCCCTAGCAAACCAAACAGTCATTCATTTGATAAATATTTAGAAGGCCCTGATGAAAAGACCCATGAGACACAGTTCAAGGACAAAATAAATGTGTTGTTTCCTGGGAGAAGACAGATGTATAAGGATGGGGCATAATTCAGAGATATGTGCCCTGAAAGCATTGAGAAGAAATGCTGCTCTATCTCCCTGGCTGCTCAAGGCAAACTTTTGGGGGCATGACTCCTCTTTTACATCTCACATTCAGTTGATCAGGTAATCAGTTTGGCTTAGATGGCTTAAAAATATTTCCCCAATGTGGCCATTTTTTCCCCAGTCATCTTTTGCCTGGATTAGTGCAAACCTTCTGACTGTTGTTCTGTGTCCATATCCCTCAGCCATCCTCAGCACAACAACCTGGAGATTCTCAAGGTCAAGTCCAGTCACGTCCTGCCTCTACTGAAAGCACTGTACTGGATTCCATTTCACTGACACTAAAAGCTGTGAGTCCACCTGCCTCCTTTGTCCGCCCAACTCTGTGCTGATCCCAGCCCTACCTCTGGCTATGCGCCTTTCCTTCAGCTGTTCCTTATGGCTGGTATACTCCCACTTTCCATATGTATTTGACCAACTCCCTCATTTCCTTTAAGTCTTTGCTCACATGTCACTTTCTCAACAAGGTCTGTCCTGGCCACTTGATTTCATCTGACAGCCTGATCCCTTGCCCGCTGGCCCTGTTCCCCCTTGGTAATCCCATCGTCCCATGATTTACTTTTTTTCTTCCTGGGGCACTGAAAATCCTAACATGCTTTATATTTTGTCTATTTACTGTCAGTCTCCTTCCCCACCGCTACCTAAGAACATAGATTCCATCAGGAAAAAGCTTGGGATGCTTGTCTGTTTTGTTCAGGGAGGCATCATGGAGAACAGGTGCATGGATGGGGCTGGATACACACTGTGACTTTTGTGATTAAGACCCCGGATACGATCTGTTGAGGGGAACATATGCAGAGGGAACTTGGTTTCTTCTGATTCTATTCTTATATTTAATTTTCCACCTTAATTTCCTTCATTGGGCTGTTCTTTTTTATATCTCTGAAATTACTATTAACCCATTTAGTTATTGTCATGGGCTGAATTGTGGCCCTCTCCTCCCACTCATATGTTACTTATCTGCAAAGGGCTGAAAGCCCCAGGGGCTGTGAGTGGTTAGGGGGGAGGAGTGAGTGAGGTTGGTGGGCAAGTCCAGGTTCCTGAAAGAGCTCAGGGCAAGATGGAAGATTTGGATTTCATCTTGGAGTCAGGAAGAATCTTTGGAGATGTTTTGCAGGTAAGCAACAAGGATAGATTAGTAGGTTGAGGTGATTATCCTGGTAGCAAAAGGAATGAGACAAGGCAGGGAGGCTGGGTAGGAGACTGATGCAAGAATTCAGATAAATAAAAATGAGGCCTAGGGATGGGGCCCATCTCCTTGGACACTGTTCTCAAAGGCATGGTTTGAAACCCAGGCTGGCAGGGCTCCTCCTGGGCCTTAACTCCTTCTGTGGTTTCCCTTGACCCCACAGGGTGAATTTCAATCTCCCTAATACCTAAGCCTTTGAGATTTGGCCTCTCCCTAGTGCTCCTCTTCCTAGACTCTGGGATCTAGGAAACCAATAAATCAAACCAACCGACAAAAAGCACTCAACTAACATTTATTGAGAACTCATCAAGTCCAAGTGATGTGCTAACATGTTTATACTGAACTTACTTAAATCTGTAAAGCCTCCCTATTGAAAGTTTAAGGAATGTGCCGATGGCCACAAAGCCAGTCAGTGGCGGAACTCAAATTCAAAGTCAGGTTTGTTTGATACCAAAAGTCTTGTTAATTCTCAGAAAGCACAGATTTACTTCACAACTCTGATTCTTGTATTTACCCTTTTATTCTTATCATACTCAATTGTAATAGATTTATTTATGTATCTACCTATTCTCCTGGATTGTGGATTCCTTGAGACCAAGGATGTGTCTTATTCATAGGGTGACCACACATCACCATTTTCCCAGGACGATCCAGGCCTACACCTGGATAGGTTTTAGGCTCCCTCCTCTACTCTTAATAGTGTCCTGGTTTGGATGAGGAATTATACGGCTACCTACTTCCTCATCTTTGTTCTCTCAGAGCATGCATAGTTCCTGGGATATAGGAGGTGCTTAAGATACGTCTTTGAGTGAAGATGATGAACTCTTTTATTCTGTGAAGATGGTGTAGGGACCATATCATCATTTGAGTTATTGGTATATGAAGAGGAAAAGATGAGGATATGCTGACTGTCTCTGGCAGAACACACTCAAATCAGAATCTCATCGGTTAGCCCCACAGCCATGTGGCAGCCATGGAGGCAAGATGCTGGATCTCTCTTTAAGAAAGCTTGTATCCATTGCAAAGAGGTATTAAAGCCTCCAGCATTTTCTGCTTTCAAGCCATGACCACGCATTACCTGGACAGTTGCCAGGCAGTGATGGAACAAGGCAGAGACTCCAGGGCCTGGCCCTTGGTGCCGGACGAGGGACTCCAGCAGTCATCTCTGGCTGAGACTCTGTAAGCTCTGCATTGTGGGTGTCCCGATTCTGCTCCTCTTTCCTGTCACAGGTGTCAGAACTGCATTCTGATCTGGGGGTTTCTGCTGCAGGAGTCTGATCACACCCTGTATCTTTCACAGGTGCTCCTCGAACAAGCCTCTCAGAGTCCTCACTTTTTAGTGTCTGCTTTCTGAAGGACTCAACCTGATACAGTTGACACTAGGCCTGAATCAGAGGACAGGGGTGCCAGGATGGTGTTTGGGACTGAGTTACTCACTCGACTGGCAGTGATACCTGGAGCAGGATGATCTCTGGCACAAGGTAGTGACTCAATCGCTAAAACACTGGGAACATGGTCACTTGGGAAAATATTCCAGCAGTGGTGGCAGCCTTGGCTGGAGAAAGGATGCAGGCATGTGAGAAGTTAGAGATACAAGATATACAAGAACCATGGAATCGGCTGGTTGTTGCCAATATGCATAGATGCCTTACAGTGGGCTAAGGAGAAGCTACAGACAGTTAGGGAATAATTGAAAACCAAGGGTGAAGGTCAGAGGGCCTCTTAGAGAGATCTGTTCCTGGAGTCAGGGTAGAAAAAGCAGAAGACAAAACTCAGGACTTAATGGGCTTACCTAGGTTCAAAGACAATCGCCATTATGCCAAGGTCAGGGCCTTGGCTGGGAACATGTGGGACACTTACAGTTGGGATGGGGACATGTATGCCTCCAAATATTTTGGCTCCTCAGACTCCTCTGAACCCTTAGAGCCTGCAGAGATGGTTTACCCTTTCCTATTACAAACTAAGATTCCCCTTGTGTGGGATCACACCGCAGAGTCCTGTCCCCACAAGGCAAGAAGGGCCTCCTTAGCATCCCTGTCTCCTGGTGAGTTAGAGAGAGAATATACTCCTGTTCCCTTGACTGCAAAAATTAGCCAACATCCTTTGTCAGGAATTTGGATTGGATTTTGAGAATGCTTGATCCAGAGGGGTGGAACATAAGACTGGATAGGAGAGAGTTGAGCACTTTCTCAGATATATGATTTAACCCCTTGGCACAGACCCCAGGGGATGGTACAGACCTGCCATTTGGCTGGTTCCTAAAAGCCTGGAGACAGGCCCCTGCTGAGCAGCATTAGAAGTCCCTGGCTCTGGGATCATTGCGACAGGTGGATAGTGGCCTGGAATGTGACAACCTGATAAAGGAGATGGTTGGGCGGTGGGTTGCAGATTGGTTGCTTTGTGCTTGAAAAGCACTTTCACAGACAAGTTGTTTACCTCTCTAGAAATTGGCTACCCCTGGGAGGAGAGGGACAGTCCCTCCAGGGCCCAAGATGTCAAAGTATCAGAATACAGGAAATAAAAGACATGGTTAATATAACTTCAGGAGGCAATATTGTTTTATTTTTACTATTTTGAGCAAAAGAAACACTTTCAGCAGCTTCAACTTGACCTTCCCCCACTATGACCAAAGTTTAGCCAAAGACCTAGTGACAGGGTGATTCAAACTGGCAAGAAAGTCAAGACCAATTATGTATTCAGAGTTTGGACAAATGATTGCAGGGCAAGAGATCCATGGCATTAACGACATAGGGGTAGTAGGTTCTATTATATCTCCACTTATTGCACTCACTTGACCATGGTAGGAACTGACTAGATCCTGAAGAATGATTGTAGGCTGCCAAGTGTTCAACCAAGTAGTAGGGACCACAGCTGTGTGTCTGAGGGGATATTTCTGCTACCACAGAATAAGGTGGCCTTGGGGACCTCGTGTGCAAACTGATTTGACAAATGCCTTCTTTCCTATCCCAATCAAGGAGGATTAGAAAAAGGTAATAATTGTATGGAACAGCTAACAATATACAGTGGCTGATTTGCCCTCAGGATATGTTAACTGTCCCATGTACCTTGTCATAATATCCTGACCACGTAGTTATCCTTGAAAACAATATATTACCCTATGACATCAACACTAGCAAGCTGACTAGGCAGGATAAACAAAAGGTGGCTGGAAACATGCTCCAGAGATCGAGAGAGAAACTTTTGAAGATTTAAGACCCTGCCATGTCAGTAACGTTTTTAATTTTTTATTTATTTTTGTTTTTAAATTTTTTTGTCAGTAAAGTTTTTCATGGTTCAGTGGTCAGACACATATTCTCTCTCTCTCCGGGTGTGTGTATACACACACACACACACACACACACACACACACACACATACATACACACACGTATATAAATAAACTATCTCTCTATATATGTTCTCTCCCTATATATATTCATATTGGTTCTGTTTTTCTGGAGAACACTGACTAACATAGGGCCTGTAGAACTACCTGAAGGAAGAGGAAGGAATTCAAACTTGGTTTCTAGATGGGTTGGCAACTTTGTGTGGAAGAAGTGTTTTGAGGTAAAACTCAAGAGGAAAGGCCTAGAAAGACAAAGACTGAAAAATCAGAGGCAAAGAAGTCTTGGAGATAAAGGCATATAGGTGGACATAGGGAAGTAGGAATAAAGTCTGAGGAGTTTTATATCACAGATTAACAACCTCCAGGAAGCATTCAACATGGAAGGGACACTGACCCAAGTAGACAAAATGACATGGCCAGTTGACATTAGCCTGCTTTTGTAATCAGCCATCCTAGAACTGGCATAATGGGCACATGGATGAAGTGGCCATGATGGCAGAGATGGAAGATGCACATAGGCCCACCATTGTGGACTCCCACTTACCAAGACTGATCTAACTATTGCTGTCTCTTCCAGCCCTGTATGATGCTGGGCCCCTATGGGACAATTCCTCGAGAAGACCAACCAGCCACTTGGTGACAAATTGACTATGTTAGCTTCCTTCTCTCCTGGAAGAGCTCATGATTTATCTCAAGGATAGACCCATCTTTCAGGTATGAAGTTACTTTTCTTATTCATAAAGTTTCAGCCAGCACTACTATCTGGTGGCTTGTGAGGCGGTTGATCAACAAGCACAGAATCCTATACATCATAACATCCATCAAGGAATCTTTCATAGCAAATGAGGTTCAGGAATGGGCCCACAGTGAGGGATCCACTGGTCTTATGATATGCCACACTGTCCGGAGGCTGCTGACTGGGGCTCCAGCTTGGAGGCCGCACCCTGGTAGAGTGGCATATATTCCTTGCAGACAATGCTGAGACCTATTGATTTAGAAACCTCTTTCTGGCATTCTGTCTCCAGTAGGAAGAACACATGGGATCCAGAATCAAGGAGTGGTGGCAAGAGTGACCCTACTTGTTACCATTCACAATGACCCAGTGGGATACTTTGTGTTTCTTCTTCTCAGGACCCCTCAGGGTTAGAGGTTCCATGCTAGGGGACTCAGCAATGTTCTTATTGAACTACAAGCTATGACTTTGGCCTGGACAAGAAAAGGAGTCACCATCTTGGCAGGGATAATTGAACCCGATCAGAAGAAAGAGGTAGGGCTGCTAATACCCAGTGGAGGCAGAGAGGTGAATGACTCAGGTGCCTCTTTTGTATTTCTTAGCCCATGAACAGACAAGTGCAATCATCCCAGCCTGAGAATCCTATGGCTCCCCAGGATCCTAGAAACTAGAGTTTGGGTCATACTACCAGTAAAGCCACCATGATCAGTGGAGGTAGAGGGGAGAATTCAAATGGATAATGAAGGGGAGAGAAGGGGAGTGCCAGGGGCAGTCCTGAGACCAACTGCAGTTGGTACCACTAACTCCCTCTCTTAAGGTTTCCCTTAAAAAGAGAGCCTAGGGGATTTTTGGTAGAGCTGCTCTGAAAAACATGTATGGAGAAGTAAATCCATGAGGCAGAGGGATGGACTATGGCAGGCATTGGGGTGTACTGTTTAGATCTTCATTAAAGAAAGCAAGCCCAGGACAACAGGAATGCAGTCAGTGAGAATCCCCAGCTGAAGCATCTTTAGAATCTGCCTCAGCTTCTGAGCCAAGACGACACATTTCCCAGGCAGCTCCCAGCCACTGACTGGGCACAGTGATCATGACTGTCCATGTGGGACTCTTCCAATAGGTAATCTTTTTGTTAGTTAGTTAGTTAGTTAGTTAGTTAGTTAGTTTGTTTGTTTTTTAGAAAGAGAGGGTGCAAACACGAGTTGGAATAGGGTGGGGAAGAGGGCAGAGGGAGAGGTGGGAGACGATCTCAAGTAGGCTCCATGCCCAGAGCAGAGCTCCATCTCACGACCCTGAAATCATGACCCAGGCTGAAATCAAGAGTTGGATACTTAACCAACTGAGCCACCCAGGTACCCCTCCAGTAGGTAATCTTTGCTCCAGAGCTCTCTATCAGGTCAGCCATGATCTGAGGCTCTCTCTGCTCCAATCTGGTTTCCTACCCCCTCCCCTATTACAGGTGTCGGATCTGAACCATGGTCTGAACCACCACCCATCTTCAGTCTCCCCAATGTGTTTTTCACAGACATCTTTCCCCTCATCCTTGAAACTTCTTGCCCTTTGAACTCAAGCTCACTGTCTGCTTTCCTTGAGATCCACTGTCACAATGCTCAAGTCAGCTGGTTATAGTCAGTTTAGCCACAGATAACAGCAGTAAGATGTAGTAAGAGGCTAGCAGAGGCATGCTGACACATGGAAATATTTATGGCCATTTAAAAAGTTGATTCACAAAGTAGTACCAGATTTTCTTATTACAGTTTTTTTTTTCTTTTTTAAATTCAGGGGCCGTTTTACAGTCAAACTATTCTGGAAGTTGAACAGGAAAACTAAATTGGAGGTAAATCTAAGTTAATTACAGATGCAAAATTTTTGTTTTAAATTTAAGCATCCACCCCACTTCTTTTACCCAGAATTGGGTTAGTGTTCTGTGGATTGCACACAAACCTTTCTTGCTTATTATGGAATTTACTTTTCTTATTTCTGAAATGTAGGGGCAACAAACCCAAACTGTTCTCACATTTAGACTAAATACTTTCAATGGCCGAGCCACTTCCTCTTAAAGGCTTGCTAGTCATCCCAAATTAAAGATGGTTGTGGATAAATTCCTTGCCTTCCATTTCAAGCTCTCTTGCCTTTCTGATTTCCTGTACTGTTGTGGCACCATGATTATCAACATTTCAGTAGGTTCAGACAGTAGCATTGCAAGTGGCTGCCATTCTGCTATATTTGGGATCCTTGACAAGAATCAGTCTGTAGGCTCCTTACAATGCTTGTGACAAGAGTGGAGGTGGGCAGCTCTGTTTTGTGTTTCTTCATTCAGATACTTTAGCGTATGAAATCACTTTCCCAAAATAACTTTTATACAACAAACATTGTCATTTACTTCAGATATTTTAATTGTCTCCCCATCATCCAATTTCTTTTTCCTTTATAGCTTCAAGCCATGGTGTCTTGGTCCATTTGGGCTGCTATAGTGAAATACCACAGGCTGGGTAGCTTGTAAACAACGGAAATTGATTGTTCACGGTTCTGAAGGCTAGAAGTCCAAGATCAGGGCGCCAGTGTGGTTGGGTGAGGGTTCCCTTCTGGGCCACAGACTTCTCATTGTGTTCTTACATGGCAGATGGGCTAGGGAGCTTTCTGGAGTTGGTTTTTTTTTTTTTAAGATTTTATTTATTTATTCATGAGAGACACAGAGAGAGAAAGGCAGAGACACAGGCAGAGGGAGAAGCAGGCTCCTTGCAGGGAGCCGGATGTGGGACTCTATCACACCCTGAGCCAAAGGCAGACGCTCAACCTCTGAGCCACTCAGGCATCCCTCCCTGGAGTCTTTTAGAAGAGCACTGATCTCATTCACAAGACCTCCACTCTCATGACCTTCGTTACATCCTTAAAGGTCCCATCTCCTGGTACTATCCCAGTGGACACAGGTTTTCAACATATGAATTTGGGGGAGGGGGAGGGTACAAACATTCAGATGATATCACATGGACTTTGAAATCTGTTGCATCTTTACATATCAATATTCTCCCTGTTTCTGTGTTTATGAGTTTTTTTCCCATCTTACATTCCAGCCAAGCCAACATCCTCAACATCCTCTGCCTTTTGTCTGTTGCTGAATATTTCCAGACTGTTTTCCAGTCCTTCTTGGTTTATCAGTATCTCTTTCAGTCTTTGGATTTCCTTCTTAAGACCGCTTTTCTCCTAAAGGTCTATTCCAACTGCCTCCAAATTATTTCTTTTTCTTTAGTCATTATCTTTTTTTAAAAAAATATTTTATTTATTTATTCATGAGAGGCACAGAGAGAGAGAGAGAGAGAGAGAGAGAGAGAGAGAGAGGCAGAGACATAGGCAGAGGGAGAGGCAAGCTCCATGCAGGGAGCCCGATGCGGGACTCCATCCCGGGACTCCAGGATCATGCCCTGAGCTGAAGGCAGGCGCTAAACCGCTGAGTCACCCAGGGATCCCCCTTTAGTCATTATCTTAATGCTTCCTTATTCTTCAGCTTGTTTGTACAAGTGTAATGACACATGTACTTGGCCAGAACATAAAGCTTGAGAGAAGCAGCTGGCAAAATCACCCATTTCTTGTTTTATATAACTACAGCCAAACTACCCTAGCTTCATTTATCATCACAGGTGTGTGTGTGTGTGTGTGTGTGTGTGAATAAATGAAAATATGCTTGAAAAGCACCATCTTTTGGGGCACCTTGGGGGCTCAGTCAGGCAAGCATCCAACTGTTGATTTTGGCTCAGGTCAGGATCCCAGGGTTATAAGATTAAGCCCTGCATTGGGCTTCACACTCAGTGGGGAGAGTCTGATTGAGATTCTCTCTCCCTCTCCTGCTCTGTCCCTCCTCCACTCTCTCTCTCAATAAATAAATAAAATCTTTAAAAAAAAAAAAAGAAAAGCACCACCTTATATTTGTAGATTGAAGGATATTTGTCAAATATTTGTCTTGTTTATGGGGATTATCTCGTTGTTTGCTGTCAGAACTGAGGGCTCTATTTAAGTTAACAAATAACTATACTGTAGGTAACGAGAGCATGAATACTTCTCCGTTCTGAGGTGTCGGATGCCATGTCCTCTGTAGTTAGAACACATCCATGAGAACCTGCACAAGGAAGCTTCTGAAGCTTTCATTTTTACCAACATGTTTGTATGTACTTATTTACTCATACTCCACCAAGTCAGGCCTCTGGCATCCTATATTGCCTTTTTGTTCTCAGTTCTTGCTAATAGACTGAATATTTGTGTTTGTCCAAAGCTCAAGTCGAATTTTAATCCCCAATGTGGTGGTAACATGGCTCATTAGCAGAGTCTTTATGAATGGGATTAGTGCCCTTATAGAAGAGACCCCAGGGAATGCTTTCACCCCCTCCTCCATGTGGTAACACAGAGAGAGGAGGGTCATCTATGAACCAAGAAGTAAGTCCTCACCAGACACTAAATCCTCCAGCATTTTGATCTTGGACTTACCAGGCTCCAGAACTCTAAGAAATAAATTTAGATTGCTTATAAGCCACTCCGGTATTTTTGGTATAACACCTTGAATGGACTAAGACACTGTCAAAATTCAGTAAATGATTATCTCTAAATTTTAATTCTATTTTTTTATTATTTTTTAAAATTTATTTATTTATTTATTTATTTATTTATTTACTTATTTATTTATTATAGTCACACAGAGAGAGAGAGGCAGAGACATAGGCAGAGGGAGAAGCAGGCTCCATGCACCGAGAGCCCGACGTGGGATTCCATCCCGGGACTCCAGGATTGCGCCCTGGGCCAAAGGCAGGCGCTAAACAGCTGCGCCACCCAGGGATCCCTAATTCTATTTTTTTTAAAGGTTTATTTATTTATTCATGAGAGACACAGAGAGAAAGGCAGATACATAGGCAGAGGGGGAAGCAGGCTCCCTGCAGGGAGCCCAATGTGGGACTCAATCCCAGGACCCGGGATCATGATCAGAATCAAAGGCAGATGCTCAACCACCGAGGCACCCAGTTGCCCTTATTCTTTTTTTTTTTTTTTTAAATACTTGATTTATTTTTTCATGAGAGACACAGAGAGAGAGGCAGAGACACAGGCATAGGGAGAAGCAGGCACCATGCAGGGAGCCCGATGTGGGACTCGATCCCAGGACCTTGATCACGACCTGAGCCAAAGGCGGATGCTCAACCACTGAGCCACCCAGGTGCCCCTAAATCTTGATTCTTGACTTCAGCTGCATGTAACACTCTCTCATTCTGCACACTGGAATTGTCTGAAAGTCAGCTTCAAGCCAAACAGGAATGAGAAAAATCTAGATTCCAGTGTTTGCTCATAGCCATAGCATCTGCATCTCGGGAACAGAAGGCAGAAGTTTTAAGTGTTCTGTCAACCGCAATCAGATTAAATGATCAGTTGTTCATAAGATGGTTAGGTGATGATTGGTCTAAAGTTGGCTTCTGTATAACTGGTAAATACACATTTCCTTTCCTGGTTTGTTCCTTCAGTGAAGAAGTCACAATCAGAGTGCCTTTTAGTCTAAGTGCTAAACTGTTCTATTAGCTTTTTTGTTTATTGTAATAATTGTTGCATCAGGCAAGGATTAAATTGGATTTGTGTGTTGTGATCTACTTCAGAGCAGGAGAGGAAATGTCTCTCTTCTGAGAGTCATCACTCTGTGGAACACTTAAAACTCTAGTAGACAAAATGTCCGAGAACATTCCGTAGAGGACTCTTAATTGGTGATCTGCCTCCTTGCCATTTAGAATTATAAAGTGGGTATGTGATCTGCAGCCTTTAGTCTCTGGACCTCTTTTAAATCTTGATCCCCAAATCCTAATGAGATAAATAGCCTCTTGTTTTTACAAGTATGTGAAAGTTGTTCCAAAACTTTTAGATTTCATAGACTAATACGTTTTCAAAAAATGTATTGCTTAAGAACATATGCTTAAAATATTCTTTCTTTTCTTTCTTTCTTTTTTTTCCCAGCCAGGTAAGGACAGTTTAAGAGTCTACCCCTCCCCCATGTGAGTTAAAGTTAAATGTGAGTAAAAGTTAAATCTTGATTAGTCTAAGGCTGTAAATCAGCATCCCTGACAGTGACTGGTTTAAGGATAGACACTCGATCTTATTCTGGACAACGATGTGCGTGGGGAAGCCGGCTAGGGGATATGCTGTCATTTTCCATTTGCTTCTCTTCTTCCAGAACAATTTTCTGTCTTGGTCTGCCTTTCTGAGTGCCCCAGGAGGCTGGCTTCTATAGATTTCATGAAGGCTCCTTCGTCTGCTGTTTTGCTCTGAATTTAGCTAATGCAGGAACTGACAGGAGCTAAGAGTTTTTATGACTCTACTCCCCTCTTCCTGGCTGCAATCTTGCCAGCAGTTTCATCCCTCTGAGACCTAGGCTCT
This sequence comes from Vulpes lagopus, assembly GCF_018345385.1. Lineage (NCBI taxonomy): Eukaryota > Metazoa > Chordata > Mammalia > Carnivora > Canidae > Vulpes > Vulpes lagopus. Next base: position 55,017,900 of record NC_054831.1, on the reverse strand, counting down.
GTCGGGCCACCTCCCTTCCTCTGAGACAGCTCTCATTACAGGGGTGGGAACTTCAGTCCTTCTTGTCCTTTCAGGACCTGAAGTAGTAATAGTTCCCTGATATTACTAATTCTTGACACTTCACCATCTCTTGTTGGTCTGTCCCCTGAACTCTGCCCACTGTCGCTACATTGTCCCTCCATCAAATGCACTTTGGTTAAATTCTGTGAGTGTAGCAGCTCTTCCCTGCCCAAATCTTGACTGATAGAGGGCCCTTTTGGTAATGGTTGTTAAAAAGAGACACAGAGGAAGACCCAGTTCTTTATGTACTGGAGGTTGCTGTGTCTGCAGGTGACCTCAGGACCTTTATGGCTGCTATTTTGAAAAATGGAGGAGCTAGGTTGACAGAAACAAACACTATAGATAGTAAAGCAGGAAGATGGAAGCAGTTATGTCTTTGAGGCTGCTGTGCCTTTGAATGAAGCAATTTTGGAGATGTTCTGCATTGAGACAGCATGCTGTACAACCTAAGACATTTCCGTCTTGTTTATGCCACTTTGAGTGGTGGTCTTGTGTTCCATGAAGTGGAGAGTTTTCTCAAGGCAGATGAAACACTTGAACAGGGTGCAATAACAAAATGAAGGAGTGAGGGTGGGGGAATCTGCTCAAGTAGATTGAACAGAGATACAGTCAAAATGCCTTGGATAATGGAAAGAGATGCACAGTGTTCATCGAGAGATGAGCAGATGGGAAAAGGATCAGCACTTTTTCAAACAGAAGAGGGAACATTTTAATTCTAAACCCATAAAAAGAACAGAAATAGAATACATGGCAGGTAAGAAATTTAAATAGAATATTTGAGACACGGGTCTTATTTTTTTCAGCGTTTGGTAAGTAGCGGTATAGATGGTGTCTTTATCTGTGGGTTTTTGACAAGACATGTTTCTGGTAAAGAAGTAACAAAACACTCATTGCTGTCTTATAGGAGGGATTTCACCCATTTTAGACATGGGGTAAAGTCAGTGAAACTTGGCCATAGCTTTCTGTTCCTACAAGACTGCCCACAGGAAATTGTGTCCAGCTTCCCCAATTTGCCCTCAGGGCAGTATCCCCATTCTGTTCTCGGCCTCACCTGCTCTTGGCAGCTCTGTTGTGGCCCTGCTCACAGGCCCCGGCTTCTTTCCCACCCTGGCCTTCCAGGTTGGCTTGCTCTGTGCTCTCTAACATGTGATCTTGAGCCAGGACTTCTTCCTCTTCTTCTTTACTCTTCCACCTGGGTTTTCCGCCCAAGGATTCCCTAGAGAATTCTCCCACCATCTTTGAACCATCATTGCTGTAATTTTTGTTTTGGTAAGCTCTTCCTGTCAGAAAAATATTGTAATTTTGAAAAACCAATATTCTCAAATGTATTTTAAGTCAATTTTTAAAGTAATCTCTATACCCAGCATGGGGCTTGAACTCATGACCTCAAGATCAAGAGTCTCACGCTCTACCCACTGAGCCAGCTGTGCACCTCTATTTTAAGATGGCTTTCATTTCAAAAACTGTTGTCTATGAAATTATTTTTCCTAAGTTATACATGCTGCCTGAGCTGACATATGGGATAAATTCCCCTAATTCTAAGCCTTCATCTTTCCCTGCCCTCTTGCTTCTTTTCACTTCTTTTGACTCCCTGCCTTCTCAATTCTGACTCCCTTTGACCCCTTCCTATCCAACCTCAGAAGGGAAGTGGAATGGAGAAATGAGAATATAGGAGGAGAAAGAGAGACCAAAATGGTCATTTTCAGTGAAAGTCAGACAGACTTAAGAGAGAAGATCTGCGAGGCTTGCTGTTTCATGATCCCACTAACCTAACTTCAGACCAGTGGGAGGAGTACAAGTGTGGTATTCCTTCTTGGGTGCACTGTTTGCATGAGCAGTGCTGGATTTTGCAGCCATGGGTGAAAATTATTCTATGAAAATTATAGAATAATCCCCTGACTCACCAATTTACTAGGTAAGTCAAGGAAAACGATCAATTCATCCCCTGAAAATAAATTCTTTTTATTGGAAGATAGTGCATATGTTGGCACTGAAGAAATGCTTTCTGAAGAGGTGGGTGCAAGCAGGCCAGGAGCCACTGAGGTCTGGAAGCCTTTCCAACTGTGCAGTTGGCAAGTTCTTGAACAAGAACACATGTGCTGAGAATCCACAGAGTCAGATACTTTCACTCTAGGGGAGGATGTTAAAGGTTATAGCTCTCAAATGGGAAACTTGCTCCTTGCCATGTATCATGCAAAATGAAAGCCAGCACCGAGAGCCTCAGTCACAAAGGTCTTGGGCACTGTCTTGGATTCCTCTCTTTTACCTACCTGGCTTTGGGACCTTCAAGAATTTGCTTAGCTTCTCTAGACTTTCAACATCATTATCCATAACACTGACATAATCTTGTTCTGCTCACCTCTTTGGGTGGCTGGGATCAAGAGATACAAAATGATTTCATGTTGTGAAGTGAAGCATTCTACATACACACATGGTACCATTGAGATTTTTCTCTGACGTGTGACCCATTTACAAGCTTCCCCAGGACTGTGATCTCTACTGGCTCTTTTTTTTTTTTTTAAGATTTTATTTATCTATTCATGAGAGACAGAGATGAGAGAGAGAGAGAGAGAGAGAGAGAGAGAGAGAGAGAGAGAGAGGCAGAGACACAGGCAGAGGGAGAAGCAGGCTCCCAGGACCCTGGGATCACACCCTGAGCCAAAGGCAGACCCTTAACCACTAAGCCACCCAGAAGCCCCAATTTCCCTTGGTTCTTTAGAGGATCTCCAGCTGCCATTTCATTTCTCTGCCTCTTATGCTTAAAATTCTCTCGGGTCAGGCTCTCCCACCCTCAGCCCCCCCTGGAGGTAGGCAGTGACCTCCACCTTGCACACTCTGGGCTCAGTTTTCTACCGCATGAGGCTGCACAACATCCAGGAAAAATGTGATGCCTGAATATAACCTCGTATGGCTCCCACTATACTGCTCATGCTGGATCTGGCCTTTCCTTTCATCAAGCTTTCCTTCTATCCCCTTGTCCCTGCCCTTGTTCAGCACACACGACCTATGGCCGGCTCCCCTCCTGTCCACTCAGCTCACTGAGTATTCTCGGTTCCCCTAAGTCCCTCACTGACCCTGGCACAGAGATTGTGCAGAGAAATATTTGCTTTGATTGTTGAATTTATTGCTATGCTCTAGATCCTAAAATAAGATGAGTGAAAGAACGTGTTTGCTAAACAGGAGCTCTCAGTACAGTGAGTGACACAAAAGTGGACACAGAGAATATTTGCCATTTGATGTGATAGGTGTGATCAAGGGGGGAAGTCAACTCTGAGGCTGCATAAGGCTTAGGAAAGATTTCTCGGGAAAGGGAACATTTGAAGCAAGTTGATGAACCTCTGCCAAAATCTAAAAAAGCATATTAAAACAAAAACGGAAAAAATAAAAAAAAAACAAAAAAAAATAAAACAATAATGGTAGGTAGTAGAATAATGGAAAAATATGTGAAAATGGTAATACTGGTGGCCTTTGGTTTTTAGCTTGGTGAAAATTTTTTTTCTATTTTGATATCTCCAAATATTCCATCATGAATTTATTATTTTTTTTTATAAAAAGTTAAACAATAACTTGGTGGGAATTATTCTTTATGTACACACACACACACACACACACACACAAGCACAAGCCCGCAAAACAAACAAACAAAAACAACAAAAAAGGCCCTGATGTATATAACTTCTTGAGCAATGCAAACACACACACACATGCACAGGCACATACACACACACATAACCACATATGCACACGTACATATTTTTATCATAACCCAAGACAGACTGGAGCATCTCACTGTGAGTTTTCTTGTCTGTTTTTGGAAGTCAGCTACAGGTCCTGGAAATAAAAAAATTTTCTTGAAATAAATTTTCTCAAAAACAAGAAAAAAAGTAGAGGAGAAAAATAAGGAATCTGAAGAGAAATCCTTTTACTGAGTTTATGAGTTGAGTGGGTAGCAGGCATGGGATAGGAGGAGAAAGAAAATAGGATTTTCTTGTGATGTTCCACTTGTAAAAGTCAGTGGATATTTTTACAGGTACCAGCTAGTCCTTCCTGAAAATCCTCTAATGGGGACAGGCTGTGAAGTGGCAATAGGAAAGATAAATGCTTTTCTGGAGAGTAATTTTAGTGCAGTGTGGAAAATGTGAAGAGAAAAAAATTAAAGATTGAATGGAAAATCCATCCACAGGCCAACCCACACCACAGAAGTGCTGAGGACGATGTGTCCGGATTGGCCCCTGTGCCAGGCAGAAGCCTCTCCTTGGGCCAGTGCCCCCCGTCCTGTGTAGGGACAGCCTGAGGGAGGGGGAGCATGCATTTACTCTACATGCCCTGCCAGTGGCTATTGTTTTGGGGGAACAGAAGAATTGGAAAGGATAAGAAACCAAGACCACCAAGCTGTGACTTTTCCCCTTACTCAACAATGCAAGTATATTTTTCTATAATGGTCTTGTAGATGTTCCCAAAGGGAGCATTCAGAATGTAGGTACTGCTGGTTAGAGGAGGAGGGGCTGCATTCAATTTCTGATCCCTCCCCATTCAGCTTCTTCTTCTCCCCTAGTCAGTTCTCTTGTCATAACTACAAAGGGCACACAGACATTACTAAGACTTACGTCGTCTTCTGTTTTTTTCTCCATGCTGAGAAGATCCCCATTTAGGGCTCTTCTGAAGTTCAGCATTTTCCATGTTCCTCATGGCAAGCTTTAGTATTTCCAGTTGCCCTGAATTGCAGTTGCCAATAACCACCCAGCTCTGGGAAGCTGAAGGGGAATGGGTGGTGCTGTATGTAATGAGCTACACCCTGTTAGAAAGGGGGATCTGGAGCCTTCTCCTTGGCTCCATTGCTCACTTAGCTCCCTTCTCTCCTTAGGGGCTTCACAGTAAGGGAATCTGAAGAGACAAAATATTCTGGAGAATTGCTAAGGGCTTGGACTTCCTTAAATACCTAAGAAAAATATGAGACCCCCTAACTTCCTTCCTGAGATGGGCTCACTGGATGATATGATCTTGTTTCAACAAGAGTGGCCAATGGATGAAACCAAAAGTCACATCCCATATCTGGAGCTGTGCCATTTTGAGCATAGAGGTCTTTCTCTTCCAGTCAAAGGGAAGTTTTACTCCCACACTGGCAATCAGTAAGTTCGAATGGGTGACTTTGAAGAACACAAACAATAAAATCTACAGCAATAATTTCATATTTAATCTAGAACAGCAGATAATCCCAAGGATTTAGCATAAAGGAGGTGGTCATGGGTCCAATGTTAAGCCACTTTCTGGATGTCCCCATGATCTTGTTTGGTGGAGACTGTGCAGGTAATGATAGGAATGTTCACTCCTTTTTAACTCCCAGCCCACAAGCTTGTCTGTTTCTTAGCTTTAATTGTTGTCTTTTGAGAGGTTTAGTCAGATACGGTTAGAACCTGGCTTGGAGGAGGGTTTGTTTGTTTGTTTATTTATTTATTTATTTTTTAGTTTGGCTATAATTTAAAATGGTAGAAAAGGGTCAAGGGAGTGCAGACCAGATTGTTATTATGTCCTCTTGTTGCCAAGAACCTGATCTGATAAGGCAGTGATTTGAGATGGTTGCTTTTGAAATCATGAACTCAGGTAAGTGTCCTTACAGAAAGCTGGCATGAGCCTCGAGATTGCAAGAACCCACTGTTGCCCAACAGATTTAGGGTAACCAGTAGGCCTAGTTTGTCCGAGACCCTTCCTGGTTTCAACAGTGAAAGTCTTGAGTCCTGGCAAACCCTTCAGTCCTGAGAAAATTGGGCTGATTTGGTCACCTACTTGGAATTAAAGTTTGAATGAATCTGACTGCTAGACACCTGGGGACACACATTAGATACCTGGTTTTTGCTTTCCTGTTGTGACTGGGATGGACCCTGCTCATGATTGCTTCATCAGTGGGCAAGTGGGTGGAGAAGGCAAGGAGAAGAAGAGCTAGAGAAAGAGACTAGAGATAATTTTTTTTTTTTTTGCACTGAGACTGCGCTTTCAAGGCAGCTATTTCTAATAGTGACCAAATTTACATAATGAGTGAGAAGTGAGAGCAACAGAGGTCAAGCCTAAGCTAAAGAAAGCAATTTCTGCTAAAGAATAATGGGATGAAAAGTGAAATTCAGTGTAGAGAATCTTCCTGAAATTTCAGCAGACTTAGACCCATTTTTCCCTTGTGCGTCTGCATTTTGTACCTTATTCCACATCAGCAAACATAAACATTCCAGTCTATGTATGTGCATACAAACTCCTGGTGACGAGAGACATGTCTTTTCATCCTGGTATTTCCAGCCTCAAGCATCGTGCCCAGTACATAGTGGGTACTTAATAGATTGAAAAATGAATGAATAAATGCAAAGCCAGGGGTATGGGAATTGTTCAAGGAAGATGGAATATTCTCGCCTTCTCTTTCAGCTCCATTGTGGACTAAGATACAAGCATTTGCCATGCATGTTTTATTTTTATTTTGAATTCTCCCTTAGATACATTACGTGGCAATGCAATGTGTTTACCTTTTCTTTGCTGATTTAGATAAAATTATTTTCCTCTGGCAATGGGTAGGAGAGAAAGGCTGGTGGTATCTTCTCAGGTCAAAATGCAAATATCTGTCCTGCCTTTTGGGAAGAGATTGGGCAAGTATGTGTCCATCGAGCCAATCATTAGCCTTCACTATCCTTAGGAAATCCATGGAAGTAGGGGATGTGTTCCATCTTCTCCAAAGGCTCTCCCTAACTGCTCACTTGGCCACCATTACTGCCCCATGAGGACACCATCCCTGATATGTCTGGGACACCTGGTAAAATGCAAAGGAAAATGTACGGAGAGCTCTCATGCCTTTTTGGGGAACTGAAGAGAGCTTGTTAGAGTTCTTCCCTCCCTCCTTCCCATCCTCCATCTCTTCCTTCTTTCTTCCTTCCTGCCTTCCATTTTTCCTCTTTTTGGTGTGGGTTTTTTTTTTTTTTAATTTCAAAAGTATTGTATGCTTTGTCTCCAGAAAGGCTAAAACTCTCGGAACGAGGAAGAATCGCCTTCTCCAGAGGAACTGCCTTTTATTCTGTAGCACTAGATGTGAATGTATATTATCTGTCTAGCTCTCTAGAAGACTGAACTTGCTTGATTCCAGAGCTGTGGTCAGCCTCAGCAGTGAAACTTTGCCTTTGTGTTGTTTCTGTGTTTGTGACTCTGACTCTATTAGGCCCGAGAACCTTTTTGTAGTTTGCTTCTCACTTGGTGCATCCTCCACACCAGGACTTTTTCTTTTGCCTTTTGCCAGTTGCCAGGCTCCCCTGAGAGCTGCTGCCTGACAGTCCAAGTATAAGCCCCACCGCCCTTCTGCCTTTCTGCTTAAGGAGATTCCTTGCAAATCTCGAAGCTTTACAACCATTTCTCATCTGGAGAAATGGAATCGAATCCAAATAGTGTGTTCTATTTTTTTTAAAAGGGGATAGGGATAGAGGGAGAAGGAGAGAGAGAATCTTAAGCAGGCTCCACCCCCAACACAGAGTCCAACATGGGGCTCCATCCCTGGACCCTGATATCGTGACCTGAGTCAAAAGCAAGAGTCAGACACTTAACCAACTGAGGCACTCAGGCACCCCCTAAGTGGTGTGTTCCTAACGGGTATTTCTCCCCACCTCGACCTTGTCAGAATTGATGGCACTGCCCACTAAACCCTGTGAATAACAAAACTGAAATATTCCAGGGTTTCTAAAGAGGGAGATTTTTCCTGAGGGCAAAAGTGGCAGGACTTGTAGGCTTACTTTTTGAGACTTTGGTACCACTGAAGCCAGGTTATACAAACTGGAGTTCAAACAAATGCTATGGGGCAAGAGAAAGGCTATAGATTTAAAGATGAACATGAAATTAAATTATCTGGTTCATAAAATTATTTTATTTTCAGATTTATGTCTCTACCTGATTGCCCTCACACAGAGCTGTTCTCCTGCTTTCTCAGGACAGTGGGCATTATTGCTTCTACTTCCAGAAGGACTCACATGTTGAAAGATTGCTCAAAGTAGAGAACCAAGAGAGTAACACCCAGAGCATCAGAGGTGTTCCTTCTTGCAAAGGAATCTTTGGGGTTCTGTTTTATTCTCACTGATCCTGGAATGTCCTCTCCCCACAGGGAGCAGCAGCTCACTTGTATCTCAGGCTTGTACCCTGTGTCCCCAGCAGGACAAGCATCAGACTCCAGCAGAAGAAGTCTAATCGCCACAGAGAAGGTGCACAACCCCCTCAAAAGAGGAAGTGTTGTATAGTATATGACCTTCCCTCCTTTCCAGAATGTTGGGTATAGATTTTTTTAAACAGAAATCTGGAAATGGAGAAATTGCTGTGCATTTGTGACTCTTTGTTACCTAGGAGTTAATTTATCCTTTTCTTGTAATAAAATCATATAGATGATGTTACCTTGAAGGGTTATTGAAGTTTTCAAACTCTGAGCAGACCATTGAGATCTTCTCTCATGAAGCTATTTCCTAGCTAATTAACCTCTTGAGAAATTAGGAAAATATGGCACCAAGCAATGACCTCAACACTAAAACAAAATGATGAGGCCCTGGCTGCCTTTGACCTGGGAAGTTTTGGGCAAGTCTGTTCTCAAGATGGTGTGCCTTTGTTTTAAGTTGGCCTAAAGACAGTACAAATATACTTCATAATATTAAGCTTCCATTGCTTTGGTGGTCAAAAGGAGAAAGGAGGTGTTTTGAAGGTATAATCTGGTTTATACCATGGTAGATTGCAGATCTGCCCAGACCAGTTGTTTTGTACCTTCAGTTAACAATCCAGAAACTGCAAGGGTCTGAAGCTGAAAAGAGAACAACACAGCCCTCAAAGTTGGTGTGATTCTGACACCAAAACAGATTGTGGCCATAGTAAGAAAAAAATGCATTAGGCCAGACATGTCTGAAATATGGGAACACTTTGTGGAACCACAGTGAAGAGAGACCAGACAGAGGCATTCTCCATGTCCCTATGGTAAAACCCAAGCTCCAGTTTGTGAGGAGAGTTGGGTAATAGGTTCATTATTCTTGCTAATTGTCATTCTTAATTGTCAAACAATGTTAAAATGTTAGGATTATTTGGAGGCATGAATTAACAGATACTGAGTTTCGAAGAAATTGTGAGGGACATGCTCCTTTGTTAAAAAATTCTGATATTTCTAAAGTGGTTCATCTCCACTGGGTTTCCTATAGAAACAGCTGATGATTGAAAGCAGCATCCAACAATTGATTTGAAGAATGAATGATATGGCCCAGAAATAGAGCAGAAAGTGAGCTACAGGATATATCCTAAAAGTGGGAATTGTCAAGGAGTCTGCTTGGAATTGGGTATTTCTGGGTCTACATGTGGTCCACAGGTACGTATCATGAAGTGTTCACTACATTTTGAAAACAAAGTGTCCGAAAGATTATTGAAAAAATTAATGAAAACCTGAATCTATTTAAAAATTTTTTAAAAATTTATTCATGAAAGAGAGAAAGAGAGACAGAGGCAGAGACACAGGCAGAGGGAGAACCAAGCCCAATGCAGGGAGCCTGATGTGGGACTTGATCCGGGGTCCCCAGGACCGCGCCCGGGACTGAAAGTGGCGCTAAACTGCTGAGCTACCTGGGCTGCCCCCAAAAAACCTTTTTTTTTTTTTTTTTTTAAGATTTTATTTATTTATTCATGAGAGACAGAGAGAGAGGGAGAGACACAGGCAGAGGGAGAAGCAGGCTCCATGCAGGGAGCCTGACGAGGGACTCGATCCTGAGTTTCTGGGATCCCTGGGCTGAAGGCAGCACTGAACTGCTGAGCTACCTGGGCTGCCCCGAAAACCTGAATTTATTAAAAGTTTTGACAAGTGAGTAGTTTTTGTAATGAGTTGGTAGGCGTAAGGCAGGACAAACTTTCCCTAATTGGACTTCCCTCTAAAGAAATCTACAGAATTAAAATAATAATAATAATAATAATAATAATGATAATAATAAGTAGAAGAAAAAAAATTTAAAATGAGCTTAGAATGACTAACTTTAAGGAATTTCTTGGTAGTCTTATGACCTTGGACAGGGACTTACTGCAAAATCATTCTTGCGATTATTGTGGGGAAAATTGGAACGTCAAATATCAGACATTCTAAATTTTAAGATTTCTTTTTCTAGGTTTCTATGATAAATTGCTAATGTAGTACTATTTAAAATACTTGGTTATTAAATAGAGCATTAAATTGTACAATAATAATAAATGTAACATCATTTTTTATAATCTTCAGAGGACTATTACCAAAAATGCTTAAACGACACAAAACCCTTGAAGGTTGGCAGTGCACACATATTTTCTTTTTACAAAAGATATAAGAAATGCAAGTTTTGGACTTGCCTAAAAAGCTGGGAACTGCTCGGACCAGGACCAGTTCTTCTGAGCCCTGGATCAGTGCTTACTATGTTTCAATGATTGAAGAAGACATTTTGGGTTTTAGTTTTCTCCTGAATGAGACCTAAAACATTAAAAATATTCTTTGGTGTTCCAGCTTACAAAATATGACATCATTGTTCCCTGGCATTTTCTGGTGAATCAAGGGAATGTAATTCTTCACTTTAATCTATAATTTATTTTAATTTATAAATTCTAGGCCCTATTTTGTATTCTATCTTTGGAACTGTTTGGTTCATTTCATTTGTGTTAGATTTCAATCTGAGAGGATCCCTGGGTGGCGCAGCGGTTTGGCGCCTGCCTTTGGCCCAGGGCGCGATCCTGGAGACCCGGGATCGAATCCCACATCGGGCTCCCGGAGCATGGAGCCTGCTTCTCCCTCTGCCTGTGTCTCTGCCTCTCTCTCTCTGTGACTATCATAAAAAAAAAAAAAAAAGATTTCAATCTGAGAGAATTCACATGTTGCTTCTCTGAACAATGAATAGTTTAGGCCTGCATCACTTATTGAGCATATGCTGAAAACAGGTGAAGTCGGCAAAGAATTGAGAATGAACTCCATATATTAAAGAGCTTTTAGAGCAATGGGGATTCTTATTGTCAAAAGGACTTTTTGGGAATTGTTTTTCCATTTAAAGAGGTTTTGCCTAATAGGCAGTGAGGTAGATAGAGTATGGAAAGGTAAGGTGGAGATGTACACCTGAGAGGCACCAGCATAGGGTCCATCCTTGAGGGGGTGAGGACAGACAGAGAAGGTCAGAGGAGCCTGTGCACCTTCGACTAGCGCATGCCCACGTGTGGAGCAGTGTTTCTCCCCTGGCTGCACAGCACAATCATCTTCAGGGATTTTTTAAAAAAACATATAGTGACATGGGGGCCTCCTCCTTGGGGCTCCCAGCTCAAATACCTAACATAGGACTGGTGGATGGGAAGTTTGTAGACACGTCTCAAGTGGTTCTAATGTGCAAATGAGGCTGAGAACCACTCTGATGAAGTCAAGAAGGGAGAAGGGAGGGCCGCCCCGGTGGCACAGTGGTTTAGCGCCACCTTTAAGCCTAGGGTGTGATCCTGGAGACCTGGGATCGAGTCCCACGTCGGGCTTCCTACATGGAGCCTGCTTCTCCCTCTGCCTGTGTCTCTGCCTCTTCTCTCTCTGTGTGTCTGTCATGAATAAATAAATAAAAAATCTTTAAAATAAAATCTATAAAAAAAAAAGAAGGGAGAAGGGAGGACTGAGAGATACCAGGAGAAATAAAGAAGAACAGCATCTTGTGAGCCAAATGCAGAAAGTGTTCTGAAAATGCGTGTTCTGCACGCTACGGATACGAGAAGGAAGAGGAGGACGTTGGCCATCTGTGTTGTCAGTGTGGAGGTCACTGTCAACTCTGACAAGGGCAGTTTCTGTGGAATAGTGAAGTTGGAATCTAAATGGGCCTGATTCAGGAGAGCATGAGAGAAGAGAACATAGGCAAGTCTTCAGAGAAGTTTGGTTATAAAGGGGAACAGAAATTTGAGGGTGTAGTTGGAAAGGTTGGAAAGTAAGGGAGTTTGTTCACTCGTTTGTTTTTGTCATTTTAAAGATGGAAGAAATGGCAGCAAATTTGTGTGTCTGAGGGGGAACGACCCAGTAGGGAAGGGGAAATGATGCAGAGGAATCCTGAGCACAGGGGATGGGGCCTTAGGGAGGGGAGAGGGCAGCTCACCCATGAAACCAGGAAGATAGGCAGCTTAGGTAAGAATCAAAGCAGATGAGTTGCTGGTGGGAGCACCCCAAAGTTCTCAGCAGCAAGGACATCGCTTGCAAGTGAGCAGAGGGCAGGAGACACTGGAGGTCTGAAAAGAGAAGACATTTGAAATAGGGCCTCCCTGAAAGATTGACAAGGAGCGTGAAGGACTCATTTGAGCTGTCATGCTCATTTCATGGAATTAAGTGACACTCATTGGTGGTCATGATTGACTATTTTTTCCCTACACGTCCCATTCTTGGGAACTAGGTGTGGAGGAGGCCGAGAGCTGAATTGAACTAGAGTTGAATGGATACAGTAGACAATTAATACTACCTGGTGACGGAATCAGTAGAGTAGCGGCAGCGTATATGTAGTTGTCTGACAAAACAAAAACAAAAACAAAAACAAAAACCCATTATTAAGTGCTTTAGAATAGAAGTTAAAAGTTACGTGGGAGCTGAATCATACCTGTAGACATGCTTTCTTAAAAATATTTTGAATAAGGGTGACAGTATTGAGAAAGCAGGAGATTTTACATTAAATAATACAGATTTCTGGCTTCTCTTGGCATCCCTGGGTCTGTTCTCAAACAGCAGAGCCGGTTGGGGTCCACGTGACTCCCTCTTTTTGGTGGTGGGTAGTTTAATTCTTTCCTCAGCCTCATTTCCTCAGGTATCTTTCTGATATCTGCTCAGTGTGTTCATCTTCCAGTCAAGGAATATTCCAGCTCTCCACACTGATGAATTCATGAAGCCTCCATATGGGGAATGTGTCTGAAGACATCACTGTCCCAGTTGGGGGAGCAAAGGCCTGGCCTTGTGTGCCCTGTTTCCTACAATAGATCAATATTTGGGAACCTGGTTTCTGATTTGAGTTCAGCCTTATTTTGAGAATTCATCTTATTTTTCTGGGTGTTAGGCTTCTTGTTTTTATAACTAAATGGTCTGGACAAATGACCTGTAAGGTATTGATTGTCTGTGATTATTGTGAATTTATTATGAAATGTCTCTGAATGTAATATGTCTCTAGCTAAAAGATCCAGAACTGGCCGGAAGGGGACCCTGGCTGGTCAGCCTCCTGTCAAACGCTAATGCTGAGTCCATGACTTAGTGGTAAAGGGCATTTCTGAAATACTGGACAAGCTCCCTTGGCTTACGGCTCTCTATAAGCTGTAAAATGCACACTCAACACTTGATACTTTTCATTAAGATGAAAGAACTCTCAAGTGCAAATGACAGAGTGTGTTGATATATGATTATAGTCATAACACTGTGCTTTTTTGTCCTCAGAAGAAAATTTCCTAGTCATGACTTTAACCTGACATTTAGACAACAAAGCTCCCTGATTACATTTAATAGGAAAATTTAATAACCCCTTATTGTGTATTTTTGCTGCAGCCTTGGATTAACCTTTAACAAATGAAGCTTTAGTTGCCACACAGCCTCCAGAATGTTTCCCTGTGATGAATGTGTCTAAGCCCATGTGGGCTTGAGGATGCTGGGGGCTGGGAGAGTCACACTGCGGTTGGAACGACCCCTAGGAAGCCAGATCTCTGACATCCTAGCAATGACTTCCAGGGCCCAGAGTCCCCTGTTGGCCCTCTGGTACCAAACTACAAAATATAGAAAAAACTCATTCTCTAGAAATATAAGTATTAGGCACACCTGAACAGTAGAGTAGTCCCCAATAGATTTCTTTATAAATGGTCATCTATTTAAAAATTGAATGATGGGAGCACCTGGGTGGCTCAGTGGTTGAGTGTCTGCCTTTGGTTCAGGTCATGATCCTAAGCTCCTGGGATCGAATCCCATATCAGGGTGCCTACTTCTCCTTCTGCCTATGTCTCTGCCTCTTTCTGTGTCTCTCATGAATAAATAAATAAAATCTTTTTTTTTAAAAATTGAATGATGACTTGCTGTGGCTTCCGACATTTTTGGGGGTGGCACTGTGACTGAGCAGCTAGTGTTGTCATGGAAACAATGTATATAACACAGACAGGAGAAAATGGATTAAAAATGGATAAAAAAATCCCTATATCATGTTGTATCTCGTAAGTGTTATGGAACAATGCATATTTACTGTTCAGCGAAAGGTAGTCCAGGTGGATAAGCTTGAGGAGTATTTGAAAGTACTTAAAGGAAAACCTGTAGAAAGAATAGATAATGCTGTGGGATCTTTCCAAATTCTTCTATTGCTCTTTCCTCTGGTTATGTTAGATGATTTCACAGCAAATCCTCCTTCCTGACTTTGCCATACTGCTCCCTGTTTATCAACGGGAATTTTGATTTACTATCATTTTTTAAAAGATTTTATTTATTTATTCATGAAAGACACACACACACACACACACACACATACACAGAGAGAGAGAGAGAGAGAGAGAGAGAGAGAGAGAGAGGCAGAGACACAAGGAGAAGCAGGCTCCATGCAGGAAGCCCAATGTGGGACTCGATTCAGGGTCCCCAGGATCACGCGCTGGGCTAAAGGCAATGCTAAACCACTGAGCCACCCAGGCTGCCCAATTTACTATCATTTTTATAATGATGGTTTTGAAGATCTTTTAAAGAAATGAATGTGTAATGCAATTTGTATTTTTTAAAAAAGATTTATTTATTTATTTGAAAGAGAGAACACAGGTGTGAGCATGGGGAAGGGCAGAGGGAGAGGGAGTGATAATCTCCACCAGATCCCCACTGAGTTTAGAGCCCAATGCGGGGCTTAGCCTCCTGACCCTGAGACCATGACCTGAACCAAAACCAAAAGTAAGATGTCCAACCGACTGAGCCACCCAGGTATACCCAAATTTGTATTTTTTTGTTGTTAAATTGGATAAATATAAAGCTTGAGTTACATTAAGTCTCAAATATTTAGAGTTTAATATTATGATTTTTTTTGTTTACAGGTAAATGTAGAATTTTATGATTGACACAAAATGACAGTACTTATTACATGCTTCAATGCCTTTGCATGACACAAAATAGTTTTCCAGTATATATGTACATAGTATATATATTATATATAAAATATGTATGTAATATATAATATACATAGTTAACACATGTTGGAACAAAACCTCATGTTTTATATTATGTACTAGATCTTATGTGCTAAAAGTTCTTTTTTGTACCATTGGGTCTGTTTGAAATCAAGATCTCTGGCTTCCAGATATATATTTGATTGAGAACAGATGTGTCCCTGGACATTCTGGGTAGATTATTTTTGGCTGTGGTGTGTGCTGCTCTAGACTCTGCACCCAAATGCCTTTTTTCTGCTCCTCCAGGGAGGTGACTGAAAGTTTCAGGGAGGGACCAGCACAAAGGTCCCAAGGCCTGGAGAGGACAAGTTATGGTTCAAGTGAACGTGGAACATCCCCCAATAAGTGTCATCCTTCCAGGCAGAGCAGACAGTGAGGAAGGATCCAGCCTTTGCTTGAAGGGTCAGCACCTCTGTATCTGTCCTTGTCACACAAACCAGGGGACTATTACACATTCCCAGCCACCCTCCTGATTGTTAAGTGGCCCCGTAAAGAGAACATGGGGAGAAACAGTCATCTTACATGAGCAGAAGGCATTCTCCAGTTGCTGGAGTGATCCCATCCCAGTGTTTGGCTTGAGGTGGCTGAAGGTGGAATCATGAAACAAAACAGGAGGGAGGCCCAAGTGGACACGAAACAGGGATTGAACACTTACTATTTCTTTGTCAGACTCTCTCTTAGTTGGCGGGGACTCTTGACATGAGCTGACTGAACACTTAGTTTAAAGTTAGGGATGGCAGCTTGAGGGGTGTGGAAGAGATCCACTGCTCAACGGGGGTGCTTACATTTACAATGCTGATGCTCCAGTTTGATCGCAATGTTCTTCAATATAGGAAACACTGCCCCCGTAAATGGCAATGCTTTATCATCAGGTATCATCACTAATGACGCATGCTGGCGAAGAAGTCTGGTTGAAGTAATAGAAGCATTAAGGAAAAAAAACTGTTAATAAAGATGTATATACATATAGATATTATCTACAGATAGATAATTTTCTATCTATCTATCTATCTATCTATCTATCATCTATTGATATATCAATATATCCAAAAGCAGGTGCATGTCATAGATTTGCTGTTCAACTGGTCAAGGACAGTTAAGCTTAATTGATGTGAACTTAGCCCCTAAAGTGAATACACTCTTGTATGGAACTAGGTGTTGAGATGGTGAAAGGAAGCTATCTAATCGCTAAGTTGATGACTAATGCTTTCTTACTATACCGTTTTCTAGATTTTGCGTACTCATAATGAAGCATGGCTTTCATTTCTTTTTAAATCAAGATTTAAGGGATCCCTGGGTGGCGCAGCGGTTTGGCGCCTGCCTTTGGCCCAGGGCGCGATCCTGGAGACTCGGGATCGAATCCCACATCAGGCTCCCGGTGCATGGAGCCTGCTTCTCCCTCCGCCTGTGTCTCTGCCTCTCTCTCTCTCTCTCTGTGACTGTCATAAATAAATAAAAAAAAATTAAAAAAAAAATAAATAAAAAAAAATAAATCAAGATTTAAGACTTTTTTTGTTTCTTAAAATGAAAAAAGTAATTCATATATCTTTTACTGGAGATCTAAGTTTTTTTCTTTTTTTTTTTTTTTTGTCTCTCAGCTTAACATTCAGCATTTAGCTAAGCATGCTTCTTGTGCCTGTAATCCTGAAGGAAACATATTCCTATTAGATTACCTACACTTTGACTGATTTTGATAGGTACTATTCCAGTGAAGGTGAAGAAAAGCTCTGTAAAGAGGTCTGTGAAAGCCCGGGTTCCCTGGCCCCCATGGCTGTTTTTAGTAATAAGTGAAAAGCTTACAGATCTGGCTTCTGCCCCTAATATTTGACAGAGTTAAGAAAGTTCTTTAGGTTCCTAATTTCCTGTAGGAAATGGAGCTTAAAACTCAAAACTTTAGGCACTTAAGTGTCTCTATTGACTTATTTTATTTTGCTCTTTCTTTCTTTTTTAAAAAATATTTTATTTAAATTTAATTTGTCAACATATAGTACAATGCTCAGTGCTCATGCCATCAAGTGCCCTCTTTAGTGTATCTATTTATTTAAAAAGCAGTTGTGGGAAACCAAAGAAGGACATTTGAGAATTCTCTTTATAATCACGTATCAAATATTTTTTTATAACCCTTTACTGAGGTAAATTTCAAATACAGTAAAGTGAATGAATCTCAAGTCTATGACATTATACGTATGTATACAGCCACATGACCACCACAACAGATCAAGACCTTTTCTATCACAGACAATTCCCTTTTTCATTTAATGTCACTGCTCCATTTTTACTATTTTGATTTCTTTGAATAGAGATTAGTTTGGTCTGTTTTTTGACTTTAGATAAAAGGAATGGTATACGGTGCTTTCTTTTGTGTGTCTGGCTTCTTTCACTCAGTGTAAAGGGTTTTAACTTTACATGCAGTTGTGTTCATTTTTTGTTTTTTTAAAAGCTTTATTTATTTCTTTGAGAGAGAGAAAAAAAAGTCCATGTGTGTGGGCATGTGGGTGGAGGGAAGGGCAGAGGGAAAGAATCCTCAAGCAGACTCTGCACTGAGATCCCAGGATCCTGAGATCATGATCTGAGCTGAAACCAAGAGTTGGAACTTCCGGACTGAGCCCCCCAGACCCCGCCCCCTCACTTTTTCTATGTATACAGTTCTATGAGCTGCCACACACATAGATTACTGCCGAGTCAGGATGCAGTCCCAAATCTCCCTTGAGAATCAAATGCTCCTCCTTCTTAATCCCTGGTAACCAATGATCTCTATCTCTGTAATTTTGCCGTTCCCCAAAATGTCATATGAATTATGCCTATGTAAAATTTGTTACTGTTTTTTTTGTCACTAATGCATTTGAGATTCTTCTATGTGTAGCAATAGTTGGTTACTTTATATTGCTCAGTAGTATTGCACTGCATGACTATATCACGATTATCCATTCTGCTGCTGCTGACCATTTGTGTCCTTAACTGTCTTTTGTCTTTATGATTAAAGCTGCTGGGAACATTTCTGTTCAAGTTTTTTGTGGATACACAGATGAATGGCTTTTCAGTATGTATCTAAGATGGAATTGCTAAATTATAACTAAATGTAAGTTTGACTTTATTAGCAACCATTAACCACGTTTCCAAACTCTCATCAGCAATGTTCAAAATATCCAACTCCCCTACATCCTCACCAACACTTGGTATTGCCAGTCTCTTTAATTTTATTATTCTGGTGGGTGTCTTTTGATATCTAACTGTGGTTTATTTTCTCTAATGACTAATTATATTGAATACCTTTTCATGTATGTATTAGTCATTCTTATATTTTTTATGACTTTACAAACTTTATCAACATAAAAACAATGTTTTTATTGTTGACGCACAAGAATTTTTTATGTATTTCTCATACAAATTTTATGTTGAATATATGCATCGTGAATTTTTTTCCCTCACTGTGGACATTGGCTTTTCATCCTCCTAATGATGTCTTTTGATGAGCCAACATTTTAAATTTTGATGAAGTCCATTTTATCCTATTTTCCATTTATAATCGGTACTTTCTGTGTCTGAGCCTAGAAATTCTTGCCACAGTTCCCAAAGGCGTCATTCTATTTCTTCTGACAGTTTTATAGCTTAGCCTTCATTAGGTATTAGGTCCATATCCATTGAGAATTATTTGTGTGTGTGTGCTCACAGTGTGAAGTTAAGAAGACTTTCAGTTGATATCCATAGTTGCTCCCAAACTAGATGGAGGAGTTTTCTTTACCCTACTGAATTCCACTAGTGCCTTTGTTGAAAATCAAGTGAGCATATGTGTATGGGTCTATTTTGGGGCTTTGTATTCTGTTCCATTGATCTAGTTGTCTGTTCTTATGCCAATACCACACAGTTTTAATTTCTATAATTTTATAGCATGTCTTGAAATATGGTAGTACAAAATCCTCCTCATCCTCCTCTTCTTCAAGATCTTTTTGGCTATTTAGATTGTTTTTATTTCATGTAAATTTTATGATCTGCTTGCTTATTAAAAAAAAATCCTAAAAAAAAAACCTGCAGGGGTTGTAACAGACATTGCATTGGATAGACTTGACATCTTAATAATATCGACTCTGTCTATTCACAGGTGTGACAATTCTTTCCATTTACTTAGACCCTTTACAAATTCCCTTAGCAATGTTTATAGTATTCAGGGTAGAGGACTTGCACATCTGTCATTAATCATATTCTTAGGTATGTGATGATAATGTAAATTTTTTTTATTGTGATAAGAGAGACATAATGCAAATTTTACCCTTTTGGCCATTTTAAAGTGTACCATTCAGGGGACCTGGGTGGCTCAGTGGTTGAGGATCTACCTTTGGTTCAGGCTGTGATCACAGAGTCCTGTGTCAGGCTTCCTGCAGGGAGCCTGCTTCTCCCTCTGCCTATGTCTCTGCCTCTCTGTGTCTCTCATGAACAAATAAATTAAGAACTTTAAAAAAGATAAAATGTACCATTCAGTGGCATTAAATACATTCACAGAATTGTGAATGCAATTCTGTGAAAATGTGAAAGTGGTGCAACTGTCACCACTCTCCGTCTGTAGAACTTTTATTGAATATTAACTCTGGCCCCTTTAAACAATAACTAATTGTCCATTCTTTTCCCCAGGCTCTGGCAACCATAGTTCTACCTTGCGTCTCTATGAATTTGACCACTGTAGATGCCTCATATAAGTAGAATCCTACAGTATTTATCCTTGTGTCTGTTGTATTTCACTTAGTGCAGTGTCTTCAGTGTTCATCCATTTTGTAGCAAGTGTTAGAATTTCACTCCTTGTCCTAGGCAAAATAGCCTTCCATTGTACATATATATCACATCTTGTTTATGCACTCATCTATCAATGGAAATTTAGTGTATTTCCATCTTTTTTGATTGTGAATATTGCTGCATGAACATTGGTGTCAAATATCTGTTCAAGTCTATGTTCAGTTCTTTTGTTTATAGATCAGAGGTGGAATTACTGGACCATATGGTCATTCTATGTTTAATATTTTGAGGATGTAAATGATATTTTTAAATTTTAGTTTTTCAATTGTTTTTGTTAGTATTTAGAAATAAAACGGATTTTTGATGTTGACTTTATACCCCACGACCTTGCCAAGTTCACTCACTAGTTCTAACATGTTGTAGATTACTTTGGATTTTCTACATGGACAATTGTGTCCTCTTTTTTTTTTTTTTTTTTTAAGATTTTATTTATTTACTTGAGAGATAATGAGGGTGAGAGAGAGAGGGAGAGGCAAAGCAGACTCCCCACTGAGCAGAGTCTGACGTGGGACTTGATCCCAGGATCCTGGGATCATGACCTGAGATGAAGGCAGCTGCCTAACTGACTGACCCATCTAGATACCCCTCATATCATCTTTGAATAAAAACAATTTAGCTTTGTCTTTGTTAACGTGTATGCTTTTTAATTTTATCCCTTATTTCACTAGTTAGGACCTCCAGTGTAATTTTGAACAGAAATGGTGAGACTGGACATCCTTGCATTCTTAACTGTAGGGGGAAGGAGTTCAATATTTTACTATTTGGTGTTCTTAGCTATAGAATATTTTTGGTTTTCTTAGCTATAGAATATTTTTTGCAGATACCCTTTATCAGATTAAGAGAGTTCCCTTATAGTTCCAGTTTGCTAAGGCTTTTAAAAAATATCATAAGTGGGTATTAAATTCAGTACATTTTTAGTGTTTTGGATTATATTCAGATTATATTCAGATACTCAGTATTGAGTATCTACTATATGCTAGTATATAGCAGTAAACAAAGCTCATAAAACTAGCTACCCTCTTGGAGCTTACATTACAGTGTATAAAGACAAACTGTAAACAAAAATAAACATACAATATATATCATACTCAAAGGTGGTAATTAATGTAAGCAAAAATAAAGCAGTGACTTTACTGTTCATGTTCATCTGCAGCCCCAAGTTCTTCAGTAGAATGCCAGTCTTTATAAGAGGTTTGGTTGTTTTAAAAACAGCATGATAAGGGCGCCTGGGTGGCTGAGTGGGTTAAGCATCTGCCTTCAGCTCAGGTCACAATCTCAGGGTCCTGGGATCCAGCCCTGCATTGGGCTCCCTGCTTAGTGGGGAGTCTGCTTCTCCCTCTTCCCTGCCCCTCTGCCCACTTGTGTGTGCACGCTTTCTTGCTCTCAAATAAATAAACAAAATCTTAAAAAAAAAAAAACCCAAACACAACATGATGTTTAAAGGAAAGCCAAGTATTTCGTCTGATATATTCTACCATAGAGCTAAGAATCTACTCCATGCCAAGGAAAAATAGGCTGTGATTAGCTTTGCTAATAGTCAATTCGACCTCATTTTGTAACTTCTTTAGGAATTTTGAAGGGTAATTGTGGCTATTTGCAAGTTTTGCTATACGGAATGACTTTACTCCATCAAAAGATGTGATTCCATCTTTTGATGATCTCCGAACAAAGAATAGTCCTTTAAACAGCCTATGGAAACACATTTCACTGTCTTTATTTTTCGCATGTTGGTGTAGATGGGTAAAAATTTCATATGGATATTCATCAATTCTTAGAACTACAATTAAAAATCAGTTATTTAAGGGAATGGTTCAGTGTTTCCATTTTTTTTTTCAGTGTTTCCATTTGTAAAAACACTTGGGATGTTGGTGTATGAGTTATTTCCTGACCCAAAGTCTCAGAGAGTGGATGTATCATCTCCTTCTTCACTGGTTTAAAAACAGTAGTATGTGTAAGGGCTGGGCCCAGAGCCAGGCACATAACAAAGGAAGAAACAAATGTTAGTCCCTTCCTCTTCCCTCATCATCCTTGCCCTCCTTGATCCCACTTCTAAATGTCATAACTGGATATTTGTAGCTGTGGCTAGATCAAGAGATGCCAGATAGTGAACATAGGTGAGGCTTGAGATAAGGCAGAAGTCTTTCTGAGGTGTCAGAGTGGAGATGGTAGGCAAGTTCAAGATCTAGAAAGAGAGTTGAGCTGGTCTCCTAGGATATCAGCCTTGACGGCAAATGTGGTCAAGAGAAGGTTCAAGTGATGGGTGGTAGTTGATATTAGGGACCAGCATGGTATCAGGAAACAGGCAAGCAGTGCGTATCAGCTGAGAACAGTGGTTCCATTCATATGAACAAACATTTATAGAATTGCCCCTGTGTGTGACTAAGTACTCTAAGATTTCTGAGTTGGGAACAGCCTAGCATGTGGCAAGTATAACTGATGTTTGGTTGGTGACCTTGAGCAAGGACAAGTCTCTGCTCTGGCTTTAGTAACCTGCTTGGGCAGATAAGTCTTACAGTGAGAACTGTGTTGGAGGTGAGATGGGAATGATAAATTTCTGCATGTGCTGATGGTTGTACCCAAAGACAGGCCCTTGAGAGAGCCGCAGTTTAAATGCTCCCTCTCAGTGGCCTATGCCTATTTGTGGCTGCCTCCCTCTGGTGCTAGGTTTTTTTGTTTTTTGTTTTTCTTGGTTCTATATGTCTCTAAAACTAGAGTTTAGGTTGGAAGGCGCATGCTATTTTAGTTTGGCATTTGACAATCATAGTATCAAGTTTCATTATTTGACTTGTATACTCTACTTCTCCCCACT
This sequence comes from Vulpes lagopus, assembly GCF_018345385.1. Lineage (NCBI taxonomy): Eukaryota > Metazoa > Chordata > Mammalia > Carnivora > Canidae > Vulpes > Vulpes lagopus. Next base: position 54,995,081 of record NC_054831.1, on the reverse strand, counting down.
ATGAAGCAGCCATTGACTTTAAGACATTACAGAATAGTATGCACATGGAAGAAAATAGTTCTATTTTATTTTTTCTTTGTTTTCTTTCTTTCTTTCTTTCTTTCTTTCTTTCTTTCTTTCTTTCTTTCTCTTTCTTCTTTCTTTTTGTTTCTCTCTTCTTACTGCTCGCGGCATAAAAAAAAACTAACCACTTAGGAAGGAGTAGAACTGGAATAATCCCATGGGGGAATCAGCATTGGGTTTCTTGGAGCCCCAGGGCCAACAACTTTTTTTTTTTTAAATATAGTGTGTTTGTCTAGGAATTGGGGCGAGAGAAGCTTGAGTGTTGGTTTATTTTATGTTTCCAACTAGGAGTAATTTATAAATACTCAAAATTTTGCAGGGAGAAAAGCCCTTTTATCACTAAATGATTGATCTCTAAGAGATGTTTGGATGCGTGGAGACTTCAGATTCTTTGAACTTTTTGCATACAGAATTTTTTTAAGACTTTATTTATTCTTAAAAAAAAAAAAGACTTTATTTATTCTTGAGAAACACAGAGAGTGGGCAGAGACATAGGCAGAGGGAGAAGCAGGCTCCCTGCAGGGAGCCTGACACGTACCCCTCCCAGAAGTCAGGATCATGACCTGAGCTAAAGACATACTCTCAATCCCTGAGCCACCCAGGTGCCACATGCATGTAGAACTTTTTATTCAGAAGCAAGTGCCAGCGTTTGGGAATTTGTCCCTGGTAAACGCCTACTATTCAGACTAGTGCTGCATCCTTATTATAAAATTCCCCTTCATTGCGTGTCTGCTGGAACCCTAAGGAGTGGTGCTCCTCCTCCCAGTCACCTGCGGGGGGTTGGGGTGAGGTGGGGTGATAACCAGTCTATGAAGGAGCGTCCAACTGCACACTCGCCTCTAGGCTGAGAGGCCTCTCCGGTAGTAAGGCTGACATTGTTTCTTGAAGATGGGGAATTATTTGCAAAATCTGATTTAGGACCAATAAGCTAAATTTAAGATTATGAAAATAGATGGAAAGAAAAGCATTTGGCGAGCAAGTTTAACCGTGGGAAGGGAAACCCTCCGGTGGCATGGACCTTCCTTCTCAGAAGAGGAGCAGGAGGCCGAGGCCTGTGCCCTGGGGGGGCTCCCTGCGCCCCCACCCCCTCCTGGGCTCCAGGCCTCCAGCCTCGGGAGTGCCCATCCTGTCCTGGTGACGTCACCCCCCCAGGGTTTGCCCCTGAAGCCAGTGTCGCCAGGACCAGGCTCAACATTCTGCATCCCGGCCCGCACCGAGGGAGGCCTGCAGAGCGTTTCCAGGGGCACTTCCGTTTCAGCTTGTTTCTATTTTAAAGCCTGGAGACAATTAAAGACCAGTGTCTGGTGCCAGTATTTTTTTTTTTTTTTTCCACAGTTCATGCTATTCTTAGAAACAGTTGAGTCGGTGGTGGAGTCTCAAGGCTCTGGAATCTTTTCCTTCGTGTGGCAACAACTTATTTTTCCTGTGGAGTTTCAGTGGTGCTTTTCTTGGGCTCAGCAGTGAGGCTGATGCGGCCTGGATTGCATAGGCGCTGGGAGCCCGCGTGCACACACACACACACACACACACACACACACACACACACACACACACACGACTCTTTGGAAATGAAGCAGGACAGGGATGGGGCAGGCGATGAGGAAAGAGAGGGACTGGCTCCTGCGGCAGCTGCTTTATTTATAACTCCTAAAATGGTGTTTGCTCAAGTCTCCTGAACTTTTGTGGAAGTTCAAATGTGGGCACTGTGATCAAAATGCTAGAGTGATAAAAATTGTATTTTTAAAATTATTTTTAACTGCCTCTGAAGCTAAGGCTGTGTTTTGGTGAAATAAGCTGCTTTTAATATGTTCGTATGGAATTAAAAAGTCATCCAGCCAGATTTTTGTGGTGCACTTACTATGTATGACACAAGGTTATTTAAGGTATGGTTTCTGTCTTCAAGGAGAACTAAGATATGCACATGGATTTCTATAATAAAAATAACCAGGGAACACAATTACCCAAGGACATGCATTAGAAAGGCCATTCGCATGTTGAACTAAGAACTTTACAGAATGATCTAACGTGAAGCAATATTTCCTTTTGTATATGTTTGAAGGTCTCCCAAATAAAAATTAAAAACTATGAGAGTAAAAGAAAGAATAATATCTATTTTGAAATAATTAAAGTTGAACAGGAAAAAAAAAACCCTGTAGAGTGCAGCCAAAGTCATATTTTAAATGAATATTTATAACCTCAGTTACATCCACTAGAAAATGAGAAAGATTGAAAACTCATGAGCTAAGTGCTGAACACAATACAGAAAAAAAAAAAAACCACCAAAAAACAAAAAACAAAACACACACCCACCACAGACCAAGCAGAAAGAATGCAGAAGGAAGGAAATCATAAAGATAAGGTTAGCAATTAATGAGCTAGAAAACAAAGTAATAACACAGAAAATCAACTAAAGTAAAAACTAGTTCCTTGAAAAGGGTGATAAAGACTTCTGGGGAAAATGACCAAAGACAGGAGGAGGGAAGGCATGAAAGAGACATGACATGGCTGCAGATGGAGATTTAAAAACCTGTCAGAGAATATTATGGATGAGTTCCTGACAATATGTTTGGAAACTTAAAAATTGGATAATATCCTAGGAAAATAGCAATGACAAAAATTAATGAAACAAAAAAGACTGAATATGCCACAAAAGAAGGTAATCAAGTTAATAATCTATGGCTTACCCCTGGCCCCTTCCCTCTTTAGAAAACAAGCCAGACACAGCCAAGATTACAAAATCTTCAAAGAACAGATAAGCATTACTTGGTATAAACGTTTCTGAAGAATGGAACAGGGACAACTCCCCACATCATTTTATATGTGGAACCCCGACAATAAAACTGAACAAGAAAGATAAAACAAAGCAAAATCAGAGGCTATGGATGATTGTGAACATGAATGCAATGATCTGAAATAGAATATTAGGAGACCAAATCTATCAAAATATTTTAAAAAGGCATTTTTGCCCAGTTGAGGTTTCTCTCTAGTGTTGGAGGATGGTTTATGTCAGGAAATCTTGTAATTGGCCTCATTTGTGCATTTAAAGGTATACGAATGTTTCTATGAATTGTTTCAAGTTTTATATCTATGTAAAATATGAAATACAGTCAAGTTCTTTTCTGTCTCTGGGGATGAATATAATGGAGGTGCTTTAACTGTCACTAAAATGTCATATTTCTTAAAATAGAAAAAGATCACTGGAACAAAGATTTAGTTAGGGGTAACATTTCCTAGAACCAGCAGATGAGGCCATTGCTAATTGCCATTTTTTTTCTATTTTCTTCTGCATTGTGTGACTATGACATAACTAAGCATTTTTAATTTCAGAAAAAAAGGACAAAATCCAAAGTGTGATGGACCCACACTGTTCTATGCATGTTTTCTGTTTTTGTTTGCTTATGCACTAGAAAGTGTTTAGTTTATAATTTAATTTGCTTGTAAGACTAAGAAACTGAAGGGAATGTTTTCTGGCCTTTGGTGTTCCATAAAATGTGTAATAACTTTCATGACTGGCATTTTTGACTTCTTGTTTTCCACCTAAGAACAAAACGTGGCATAGATATATGCAATAGAAACCAATCTTCTCATCAGTAGCTGCCATGGCTGCACCAGACACAAACCTTCTGCTCTCTCTCTGTACCTTTTTACTTCCACTCATCTGCCCATGGTCATCAAAGTGCTTCTGAGGTTGAGTTTATTTCTCTGTGCTTTCTAAACTCTTAAAATTTCATCCTTATTGTCTCTCTCTCTCTCTCTCTCTCTTTTTTTAAATCCTATCATCTCTCCTTTCACAATTATCTCCCAACAGGGAGGACTCACTGGTCACATATATTAGAATGTGTTACCTAATTGTTGAGGTGAAGCTGTAGGCAAGTACATTTGCAGTCAGTAGTATTTGTACACAGTTGACCTTTGAAGAAGGGGGGGAGGGTTAGAGACTCCCCAACCCCTTCCCCATTGGGAGATCTGCAAAGAACTTTTTTTTTTTTTTTTAGATCTTATTTATTTATTCATGAGAGACCCATAGAGAGAAGTAGAGAGACAGGCAGAGGGAGACACAGGCTCCCTGCTGATAGCCCGATGCAGGACTCGATTCCAGCACCTTGGGGTCATGCCCTGAGCAGATGCTCAACCACTTAGCCACCCAGGTGCCCTTACACAGAACTCTTGACTCTCCTAAAGCTTAACGACTGGTAGCCAACTATTGATGGGAAACCTTACTGATAACATAAGCAGGGGATTAGCACATATTTTGTATATGTCTTATGTCCTGTATTCTTAAAATAAATTAAGCTGGAAAAGAAAATACTATTAAGAAAATCATAAGGAAGAGACAATATATTTACCGTACTGTCCTGTTTGTATTAAAAGAAATCTGCATGTAAGTGGACCCACGTGGTTCAAACCCATCTACTTCAGGTTCAAACCCAACTATATGTACAGATACTATGTAAAAAGAAGGGGTCCATCAATACCTGCACCTGCGCGGCCAGCTGTTGGTCAGGGGCTCCACCACCTGCGGGTGGAGGGCCTACCAGTCATAGAGCTGAGCACCAGCAGTGGTGAGATCCTCAAGGGACTGCAAAGGAGAGCAGGCCCCTGCTGAAGAGGCTGCGACCGAGGAGAATTTCAGGGCGAATGGGCTGCTCATCTCCTGAGTTCCCTGCTATTCCGCCAGAGGTCTCGGGCGGCAGGTGCCCAGGAGGATGATTGGGCGGCAGCTCCCACTGCTCTGGCCGCTGAACAGCTCAGAACAGCTGCTGAGGGTGGGTTTAAGCTATCTTCCCTAGACTTTTAAACAGAAAATGGAAATAAAGTTGAAGGAAAATAAAGTTTCTAAAAAAAGAAAAAAGAGAGAGAGATTAGCATTGGGGGAACGTGGCAAGGAATAGGACGGTATAAAAATGATAAATGTATGGGATGCACGGAGACAAGAGCATCCGTCTCCTTTGCCTGCAAAAATGAAGGAAGGTAACATGAAAGAAAAGACATTTGGGCTGAAGAATGGATAAGTTTGGGCAGGCAGAGGGGCAGGGTAGAAGTATGCCTGTCAGGGGTGACAGTGAGGATTGCAAGGACCAGGCCAAGAAAACAAAATGGCAATGCAAAAGAATGATTTGGTTTGAATCCCTCCAACCGGGAGACCTCAGTCTCCTCCCAGGAAACCCGTGCTATCTCTGTGTTTGCGCCAAACAATTCCATCTATTAAGCCCAGAGCTATTTCCTGAAGCTTCCCGGACCTAGCCTTGGAGATCACAAAGAGCAAGTTCCTTCTGCTGGAGACATGTGAAGACAGCTGTCATGATCTGGCACTCCGCACACGCACCAACGTTTTTTGCTCAGGCCAAACATCCCTCTAGCCTCAACTCTTTGTTTTCTCATCTCTTCTGGATGGTCTCTGGTTTGCAGTTTCCCTTCACTGCATGCATCTTTGAACACCTAACACCCCAGGAAGGACAAGGTACGGCAGGTACCGGAGTAATGTAGAGGGGGATATGCCCACCTCCATCCGCCTAGATTTTAAGTATCTGTAATCACAGACTGACATCGTCTTAGCTTTTAGATCAGCGACATTTCCCTGGTGACTGAGAGTTCACTGTCAATAAAGGCAGATATGTCTCTTTTTATTGATTTATTTCCATGTGATATGTGTGCTGGGTTGTCAGTAGTTTATGTAACGTTGGCATGTGAATTAGAAAGAGTTACCCGGTCTGGGTGGACTCTTAGGAAAAAGGCATCCCTGTGGGCTGATGTAGGCGATGGCCACTGTCACAAGCTAAACAGCGCTGGGTTTGGGCTCCTGCTTGTTCCCTCGCTCTGGAACTTTGTGCAGTACACATACTTGCCAGCTGAGCGCCATGCCTGATGGATCCATTTTACTGTGAATGTAAAAGTTTTTTCCTTCCTCCCTCCCTTTCTTCTTTCCTTCTCTCCTTTTAGCTTTTGACTAAAAGACCTTATATTCCTGGTCCTCATATTTCATTTTGTTATAGTACATCCATTTTTTCCACCTTTCAAGACCAGTTTTTTTGCCCTCTTATTTGCATATATTTGCATTTCTTCTGCATCCCGTTACCCGTTGACCTGATGATCCTTTCCTTTGTGCTTTGGAATTGTCTGTTTCTGACTTTCCCCTCGCTAAGTGGTAGTTAAGTAAATATCTTTTGAGCTGAGAACTTAAAAGCTCTCTAGACTTAGGGTTCAAGAAAATTGCCTCTGAAAACTGCTGTCTGATTTGCTACAGAGATTAACAGAAAAATTAAAAAAATGTAAAGATCCAAGGTGAGAAGAGACAAAAGCTAAATAAAGACCCCAGTGTTCTCATGGATCCTGTTCTAGTCTCTGAGTCCCAACTGCACTGTGGAGGGGAAGCTCCACTAGGCTTCTGCTTTCTCCTGCAACTTTTTTTTTTTTTTTTTTCTCTCCTGCAACTTTTGAAGCTTGTTGCTATCCACCTTCTCTGTTCCTAGGGGGCAGCTTTGATGGTGCCCACTAATATCTTGGGGGGTTTGGGGGATTCACATAGGGCAGTGAGTTAGCCAACAGCTTAAAACCCTGCAGGGAGCAGACACTGGGCTAGACGCTTCCTCCTCCTATACCCTGTCCTTGAGTATTCAGACCAATCTTGGGAGATATCACTCCCATTTTACAGAGAAGTAAACTGAGGCTTAAGGAGGTGCTCCATCTGTCTGGCTTCTAAGTGCCAGGTCTTCTGGGTTCTGAATGTGAGCTCATTTTCACTAATGAAAATATTTGGTCATTTAAGTTCACTTTTGTTTGCTTTTGACCAATTCCTAAAACATTGATGTCCCAAACTGGAAAGAAGTGGCCACATAGTCAACACTCACAGTCTGGGACAGTAAAGTCACCCATCACTGCCCCCAGTCTCAGCACGGTTGTAACAGTGCTTTCCTTATTTGTGACAGGAGATAATATTTTAAGTATAGTAGCAAAGGAATGATGAAAGAGCTCTCTGAAGGTGAAAGTGTGGAGAAAACACCGAAGAGGGTCTAGGAAGAGGGTTTTGCCTTTAACTCTTGAGTTTTAAGAAAATCTCTCCTCTTGAAGTAGGATCATTTGAATTCAATCCCAATCAGTGACAAGATGATGGACTCTTGGGGCGCCTGGGTGACTCAGTTGGTTGAGCATCTGCCTTCAGCTCAGGTCATGACCCCGGGGTCCTGAGATCGAGTTTCACATTGGGCTCCCTGCTCAGTAGGAAACCTGCTTCGACCTCTGCCTCTGCTGCTCCCCCTGCTTGTGCTCTCTCTCTCTTTCTTGCTGTTAAATAAATAAATAAATAAATAAATAAATAAATAAATAAATAAATCTTAAAAAAAAAAAAGGTGATGGACTCTCAGTCTCATGAGCCCTAACTGCTCTTGAAGGCCAATTTCCCCCAACCTGTGAGAGAAAAAGAGCCGGGTGGTAGGATCCGACTAGGACACAAAGTCCAGACACTTCGGGAGTGTGGGAAGGGCACTTGTTTTATACCTTTCTTTTTATGTCTAGTGAAGGGGCATTTTGCATTCATTCCTACTGCTGTGATCTAGACTGCCCTGCACAGAACAGATGGTCTTTTTTGTTTTAATTTTTTCTCAACTACCCTCCCATCCCACAGTTACTAAGGTGACTCCATCCCGCATTTGCCAAAACTAAAATTGATTATAAGCTGTTGACCGGGATCTTTCTGTCTGCTCCTGCTCCCCTGGAGAATGTTGCCAGCCAAGGGTTTGCAACTGACAGGTTTGTTGGTAATGACTGGGTTGGTGGTTTTCTTCTTGGTGTGGACTCAAGCTCCTACGTCTTCCTTCAGTTTTCTTAGGATGTAGGAGGGAGGAACCACCCTCAGCCTTTGGGCTGATGGCATGACCTTTGCTCAACAGACACTCAGTAAAACAGAGGACACTCTCCCGGTGAAGGCCAGAGGGACAAGAGGGCAGCAGGAGAAGGGACGTGTTAATTGGATAAATATGCCAAATTTCTGTACTTCCAATTTCCTAGCTGTTCATTTAGGTAAAGTCTTTTCTTTTCCTCCTCAGCTACGTCACATCAGGCTCTCTCAGTCATGGTTAGGTCTCTCTCATTTGTTAGCTCAACATGTATTTCTTGAGTGTGCTGCGATCCAGATATTCTACACTGAAAATGCATGGAGAAGAAGACCTGCCAGGGGACCCTTGAGGAATTTGCCTTTTTATTGGTGAGACAGATAAACTTTAAAGTTAGAGGCTATGTCTACCACTACTAACTTTATTCTTCATTTGATTTGTGGTTTATGTCTTTCTTCCATCTTATTTCAGATTCCAGCTTTCCTGGGAAGACTTCCCAGATTCACCTCTCCTCTGGGCTCAAACATGCATGTGTTCGTATTGTGATGGGGCATGTGGACCTAGTACTTAATCCACCCCGTAGGATTGGGGGGAAAGACCAGGGATGCCCAAGGGACCTGGGTCTGCTCCCTGATCCCACACCTTGGCTATGTGACCATGCTTCGGCTCTAATCCCCTGTCCATTGCAAATGGAGGGTAATATGCTTACCTCAGAGAGCAGTCCTGAGACTCAAGGGAGACAAGATATATAAGATCACACACCATATGCTATCTGCTTTATAGTAGTCAGTCTTTAAAGTTTAGTTTTTTCCTTTTTTCTATATATTTCCTCATTTGTTAAAGGGTTAGTCTATCATTTCTAATTTCTCCTCTGTCTCCACGAGGCTGAGATTCTGACATATTGTTATTCGATGATTATAAAAATAGGTATCTTATGTGTCTGTTTTATTTTTCCAGGAATATTATAAGTTTCTTGCGAGTTGTTACCATTTTGGCATCCCTCACGATGGTCAAGGCAGTGGAGGGCTCTCTGTATATCCAGTGGATATCATTCACATATGTGTCATTATATATCCATTGTGTCCATTTGTCTTGTGTTCCATCAGGAAGCACAGATTCTTTGAGATAATTTCCTGGCCCTATCCTTTTAATGCCTGCTACGCTTGTCTGAAGAGGTATTTGATAAACCTCAAGTATGGATTTTAACTATGAACCATTCTTCACCATAGGGTCATGTTTTCTTTATACATCAACCCTAGCATTCCTTATATTCACAATAATTAATCTTCCATAGAGACTTTCGTTTGGAGTGAAATGTTCCTCAGATATCCCGTTCTGATAATAACATGATTCCAAGAGGTCGTCATTTTATTCATCTGATATATTTGTGAAGAGTATACCCAAGAGCTGTTGAAATTCAAGTGCTTGCCATAATTGAATTTCAAATCTTATCTCTCTATTATAATCTGATATATTCCTACTGTGCTTTGGCTCCGAATATAATAAAAATCACATTTCAGGAATCCAGATTTTACCTCAAGGGATATTTCTGCTCTTGTTAATGAAGAGTTTGTGTACATTGAACTCTTCAGAAGAAGTTTAGTTAAGTGGGCCTCGAGTCTCTTACTCTTTGAAAATTCATTATAGTACATACTAAATACAAAACAAACAGCACATCTTTTGTTATTAGAAATTCTCCCTGGGGTTGAATGAGATAAATATTTAAAAAATGACACTTGGCCATTGCGCAGAAAACAATTCTATCAGCAAACACATACTCGCATATTGTTTTCATAGACAGCAAATAGGACGATGGTATTACAGCATTTCCTTGCTTGTACTCAAATCATAAAAGTACTACCTTTTTAAACGAGATCTTATCCCCTGTTAACAATTTAGTTAATAAGTAGTTAGTTTAAACCTCTCCTAGCACTTAACACTTGATTTAAGTAGGCTCTTGGCTCTTGGGAGTCTTGAAGATATATCTGGAGACTTTCAAAAAAACCAAAAAAAAAAAAAAACCCCAAAAAAACCCCCAAATAAACAACAACCAAAAAACCCCCACCAAAACCAAAACCAAAAAAACCCCAAAGACTAAAGTTTAGGAACACCTATGAAGAGAATTGTCACCTATGAACCTTTTTTTCCTTTATTTTTAAAAGAATAACTAGAAGTTTGTTGGAGAAATAATCAACATGTAGATCACATCTCTAAATTGCTTTGAAGTCACCTAGCTTGTGTCAAGGACTGATTTTGAACTCCTTGGCTTCTCATGGCTATAACTGATAGCTTGAAAAGATTTTGGTTCATTGTGTGTGCGTACCAGATATTGAAATAAAATATTTTGGGCTAGTTGGAGATATTAAGGGTTAAATTATGCACTTAAGAAAAAAAAAGACTTTGTTTTAGACAGAGAGCATGCGACCTAGTGCAAGCAGAGGGGAGGGGCAGAGGGAGAGGGAGAAGCAGATTCCCCAATAAGCAGGGAGCCTGGCATGGGGCTCGATCCCAGGACCCCGAGATCATGACCTGGGACCTGAGCTGAAGGCAGATGTTTAACAGACTAAGCCACCCAGGCTCCCCTAAGTTATGAACTTTAATCATGCTTAACTCTAGATTCCTAAAAAAAGAAGTGAGCTGTCTTTATAAGGTAAAAGAAGGAAAGATCCTGGCTCACCCTCATCTCCCATCCCTCTCTGTTCTCATGACTTGAGCATTCTTCCCCAGAAGGGAGCAGGCTCAGGGCTTTGAAAGTCCATGCCTTTTGGGTCAAGACTTGCTTGTCCTGAGCACCCATGGTTTGGAATCTTTTCTTTTGGTCTTCCGAGAAAAATTTTCAGGGTTGAGTTGTGGGTCAACTAAAGGGTCATTTATTTCTTACAAGCAACTCTGTGATTAAGAACTATCATTTCCCTCATTTTATAGATGAGAAAATTGAGACTCAGGTTCAATAATTTCGATACTAAATATTGAAGTTGAAATGTCTTTTTTTTTTTTTTAAATTTTATTTATTTATTCACGAGAGACACACACACACAGAGAGACAGAGAGGCACAGACACAGGCAGAGGGAGAGGCAGGCTCCACGCAGGAAGCCTGACGTGGGACTCGATCCCGGGTCTCCAGGATCACACCCTGGGCTGAAGGTGGCGCTAAACCGCTGAGCCACCCGGGCTGCCCAGGAAGCTGAAATTTCTAAAAAAGTGAATCTTGCCTCCAATCCCTGATTGTAATCATTTTGCCACAGGTGACACACAATATATTTGAATTGAATTCCCCCCTAGATCTTCATCTTATATCAAGGCTAGAAGCACCTGCTCTTAAGAGTTTTCAAAATCTTGGGCAGCTCAGGTGGCTCAGCAGTTTAGCACTGCCTTCAGCCCATGGTGTGATCCAGGAGACGCAGGATCAAGTCCCGTGTCGGGCTTCCTGCATGGAGCCTGCTTCTCCCTCTGCCTGTGTCTCTGTGTCTCTCATGAATAAATAAATAAAATCTAAAAAAAAAAAAGAGTTTTCAAAATATTCATTTTTTGTTGTGGGATTTAAAAAATACAGGCCATATCACACTGTATGTTTTCATCTATAACTTGGCTTTTAAAGGTAAAAACACATTTTAGAGATTTTTCTAGTTAAATTCAAAGGTTGGGCTTTATTATTTTTTAAATGGTTGCATAGTATCCTATGTTATGGATATACATTAGAAAAGTCAATCCCTTTTCTACTGACAGATGATGATTAGACTTAAAAAAAAAAATAAAACCAAAGTGCTACAATAAGCATCCTTGGGTGGGCTCTCTACGCAGACTCCTCATTATCTTTAAGAGGATAATATGCTAACATTCTGTAGCATGATCCTGAAAGCACTGACTTCACTGTTTCTTGCCTTTCCAACAAAAGAAATTCAGTGAGAGTCTCAGAAAAGTCTATACAGGTGTTTGATTTTTAAATTCTTGCTCCTTACTGCCATTGAGTGGCAGAGTGCATCTGACCCAACATGAGACTTACCGCATGGCCACAATGAGGTGAGTCCCTTGCCCTTGGCCAAAAGCTCACTGGTTCTTTTGCCTGGAGGACAAAATGACTTGCCAAGGGATTTCCTCCACCATCCAGCCTGAACACTGGCCAGTGACCTTTCTCCTGTATGAACCACTTTAGCTAGGGAAGAAACCCCTCATGTATATTCATCTTGTGTATATTCTATATTATGCAAAGAATACTGGCTCCTGACCTTCTCTATCTAATTTGTGGGTGATTCAGAAGCAGCATCAGTGAGTTTGCTCCCTGTGATTTCACTGAAATGTGCGAGCAGATCCTTGGCTTCTTTTGAAGTCACATTTTCATGGAGAATCACACATTTCCACTCCTTATCTTTACACCTAGAAAATTTTCAAGCTTCACTAAAATTTTTTTTCATCCAATGAACAATTCTTTACACTGGCTGGGCCACTTACTAAAGCATTTTTTCCCCAACTGTTATTGTAGAGAATAAGCAGGACTCCTTTATACTATAGATCTGTGCTAACTGCAGAGCTTTGCATCCTACTCTTTAAATTTATCTAAAACGGCTTATTAGGACTCTTGACTTTCTTAGGTATTGTCACTTCTTTAATTCTCACTTATGTTAGTACTAATAAGTCTCTAAAAACTGGTTAATTTGGCCACTTCTCTTAAGAAGGACAGTTTTATTTGCTTTTATGCCACTCCTAAGGGTTTTAATCTATGTAGAACATTCTGGTATCCTAGATTTGGTCATTTCTTAGAGAGTCATAGGATTTGCAAGCCAGGCATTGGTATAGCTATCATTTACTTGCCTTAAGAAATTGGTATGTGAGTCCCCTAACAATGGATTAGAGCTCAGCTCAGCTCACTCTAGGTCAGCACTCTTCCATCCCACTTCCAGTGAGCTGAGTTACTGAGCTGGAACTTGGTCAACAGTCACCCTAGAAGGACATCCAAGTTCTTTTGGCCAGTGGCTAGGGTTTTTAGAGGGGGGAGAATGGCGGTGAAGGGAAGGAAAGAGTCTATGGAGATTATAACACACAGCAAGCCCTAAACAGAAGCATAGGGCTCCTGTAGATGTAGTAGCTTGGGTATTGGGCTTCCCTAGAGCTGCACGGGGGGGCTGGTGCTAGCAGGCACTCTTCTACCAGTGGGAAGTATTGGAGGGCTAGAGGCACAGAGAAAAGGAGGCCAGGCAGTAGGAAACGATCATGGAATCAGACACTACCGTTAATGCTAAATTTAGGAGGCGACACAACATCCTAGAGCAAAGGGAAAAACATATAATAGCTGCTTCCAATAACTTTGTTTCTGAATCTGTGGGAGCTCATATGGAGGTGAGTGTTTTCTCTTCAATATCAACAATGTTATAATTGCATCGAAAGATCCATTTCCCTCCAGCTTGACCACAAAAGGAAACTATTAATGATATGACTTTGCGGCAATTCTACATTCTCAGCATCTTCTTCTAATGATGAGTGTTTGCTCTCCAGGCCACAATGACCTCCACCACTTTTGGACAGGGGAAGAAGGCCTTTCCAGAAAGCGTACAGCACTGTGTCAGGGTGCAAGTGTGGGCTAAATGTAAATGTTTCTTTAATTAGTATGCAATCAAAAATCCAATTGTGCAAAGCATGGCCTTTGAGGCCCCTCCAGATTCTTCATTATAGGGTCTATTCTCTGTGGCTCTTTGGTCCCAGAATCCACTTTTCTCCACTTCTCCTTCCCACTGAGCCTCATGCACAGGATATAGCATATCCTGTATTCACCAGTTATGGCTTTTGAGGTAAAATTTAAAAATGACACATGGCTTCTCTGAGACTCTGGGAAGTTGAATATATTGATTTGCCTTTACCATGTGGTAAAAGGGCTCTGATTCATCTACCTTTTTAATCTTCTGATTTTGGCACCAAATAGAGGTGACAGACAAATGAGCTCTGAAAGGAGAGTTTTGGTTCTGTAAGACAAACTGCCGGGGGGCGGCGGTTTACATACCCTTCTGGGCAGTGTAGGGATAAAGGTCTGATGGGAACAGACAACCTCCAAGTGTCATGACAACGAATGGAAATGACAGCTGGACCCAGGCAAGGAGGCAGAGCAAGAGGCTGCTCAGTTCTGGAATGTGGTTTGTGGGTGTGGCACAAGGAGGAAAGCCATTCTGCCCCTACATTTTCTCCTGCCAAGTCCCACAGCACCTGAAATGCTGAAATTTGAGATGGTTAAGTACTTTTGCCCCCGTGTTCTTCCCAAAAGAGGGAACATGCAGATATTGAGATATATTGTCACTAACACTTTGGTGTGAATTTATTTCTCAACCTTAGTAGCTGAAAACATCATGGAAAGTACTTAGAAATTTATCAATGAAGCTAAAGCAACCCCTTGTTTTTGCAAATCATATATCCTTGGAACACAGCCATGTCCATTAGTTTATATATTGTCTATGGCTGCTTTTGCCCTGCAGACAGGCCTGAGTAGTTGTGAGAGAGACCACATGGCTCTTGAAGCCCGAAATATTTATTATCTGACCCTTTACAGAAAAACTATGTTGACCCTTTGTCTGAAGTTGTGATCTCAATAAAGTAGCCCCCAGTAACATGTGCCTGTTCAATGGTAAGTGCCTTAAGTTAAATGTAACAAGTTATATCCTAACATATATTAGTTCTTTATATTAATCCACTAACAACCCAAACATATGACGTTCTTTGATCCCCATCACTTTCTTTGATTCAAGAAAGAAGTCATCTCAGGGAGTGATAGTTAAGCTCATTTCCCATCTCTGAGCAGCATGGTGTTGCCTTGTCTCAGTAATAATTGTCCATGCAGAATTCCCTCCAATACATTCATGATCGAATGTGTAAAAGTGATTATCTCCTTTTTCATATGTGACTCTAAAAGCTATAGGCATTCTAGTAGTTCCCACATATTTCCCCCAGCTCCTGCATTTCACAGTTCCTTGCTGGCCTTCTGGTGAGAGAAACAGACTCTCTGGACCACGAACCAGACTTCACTCGCTGGGCAGGGAGGTCACTCCGGACCTTCAGCTGAGAACCTGTGACCGTGCCATACACAAGAGCCCACACTCTGCCATAGGCAGTGCTGGAGACATCGCTGCCATGAGAAGTGAGCTGTTTTCCTCAGGCAAGATTTTTGAGGCTGGAAAAATCATTGCCTTCAGTCTGGGTGATGCTTTGGCTTTCTGTGAGACGATATGTGATATATTGAGGACTGGCAAAGAAAGGAGTGGGATCTGAGAACCATGTACGTATTCACTTAACCGCTGAGCCACCGTGTCCCCTCTCTCTTTCTTTCTTTCTTTCTTTCTTTCTTTCTTTCTTTCTTTCTTTCTTTCTTCTTTCTTTCTCTCTCTCTCTCTTTCTTTCTCTCTTTCTTTCTTTCTTTCTTTCTTTCTTTCGATTTATTTATTTATTCATTTATTTCAAAGAGAGATTGCGCACACACACAAGTCAGGGAAGGGGCAGAGGGAGAGAATCTTCAAGCAGAATCTCCACTGAGCACAAATCCTGGTGGTAAGTTTCTACACAGGGCTTGATCCCACCACCCTGAGATCATGACCTGAACCAAAACCAAGAGCTGGACGCTTGAGGGACTGCGACTCTTCCTTTCCCTTTTTAACCTTCTACTCTACCTTCAAAACAACAACCAAAAAAATCCAAGAATGAAAGAGGATTAGTTTTTCCACCTTTCTATTTTTTTTAAAGATTTTATTTATTTATTCATGAGAGACAGAGAGAGAGAGAGAGAGAGAGAGAGAGAGAGAGAAGGGCAGAGACACAGGCAGAGGGAGAAGCAGGCCCCATGCAGGGAGCCCGATGCAGGACTCAATCCTGGGACCCAGGATCACGCTCTGAGCCCAAGGCAGATGCTAAACCTCTGAGTAACCCGGGGATCCCCTCTACCTTTCTATTTTTGTTTTAAAAAAATGACAAATCTCCAAAGACAGATACTGAGCTGAAAATGTATTACATTTCTATGGAATGAATCCTTCCTGCATGACTGCTAAACTCCCTGACATGAGAGCCACTTGGTGTTCTTCTGGAGCAGGGGTAGTGTGGGACACCAACCCCTCTCATGATATCTTCAACAGCTAGAAACATAGATTCAACTGGAATGTTCTTCAGAGCCAATCAGCTGTATGCAGGTCTCAGAAGCTCCTCATTACTTTGTTCCCTTCATTCCACTAGAGCAGCTCCAAGTCATGACAACCAGTGAGGATAATTGACGTGAAAACACTCAACCCCAAGTGCCCAAGCTTTCCCAAAACAATCACAGAATTGTTCTGGGACCTGTTGATGCAACAAGCCTCATGCTGAGAAGTTTGGTCCATAATTAGCAAGCAGCAGCTGTCAAGCCCATCAAATGGTTTTAGGTGATGAAGTGAATGAGATAAAGCAGTTTCTTCTTCTTCTCTGGCATGGAAGACAGTCGGTTTTTGAGTGGAGCTGACACTTCTGTAAAGGAAACTAAGTGAATTTGGCTTCTATTTCACACTTGTGCTTTCCAGACTGCTATCGAATCTATGAGGCTCATATCTCAAGCCCGGCTGCCCCGGACTCAGCTGGTGGGGCAGCAAAGCCTTAATGAAGCTCAGGGAAGGCAAGAAAGGCTGTGGGTTGTAAGCCCCATCTGCTCTACACTTGAATAACCCTCAAAAACCTCTGGGAATTCTCAAAATAGAGAATGTTTTGCACTCCCTTGATGCTGAAAGGAAGTTCGATATGTGATCGTTTTAACCTTGATGTTGACTTTTTATATTGGGGACACGTGAAATGGTGTTGGGTGAAAGAAACGTTGGTGCTAGAGGAGTACCATTCACTGGATGACTGTGATTCATATAAATGTAGATTTTTCTCTGCATTTAATGAAAACATACCCTTGTAAAGAGAGGGGAAGAGCAGCAGATGAGGAGAAACTTGTTGGAAATTGTCCAATTTCTGTGAGCCTTGGCTGTCTCACCTGTAACTGGGAATATTCATTAGATAATTAGAATCTTATCCAACTCCAAAAATATGTGAATAGATGGATGGTGTCCTTTACCAAATATTGTAACATACATAGTTACACTCTTGACATGGTTTCATACAAAATCTTTCTCTCTTTTAAAGCTGTATTAATATTTATATGTTTGGGGATGCCTGGTGGCTCAGTGGTTGAGTGTCTGCCTTTGGATCAGGGCGTGGTCCTGAAGTCCCGGGATCAAGTCCCACATTGGGCTCCCGTTGGGGAGCCTGCTTCTCTTTCTGCCTATGTCTCTGCCTCTTTCTCTGTGTGTCTCTCATGAATAAATAAATAAATCTTTTAAAAAATATATATGTTTGTACATATGGATATGATAAAACTTTATGGACACACTGATGCATTAGACATTTTCCCCATGTATCAATACCAGGTAGAAATACATGAATCCAGGGCACTTGGGTGGCTCAGTCAGTTAAGTGTCTGATACTTGATTTCAGCTCAGGTCATGATCTCAGGGCCCTGAGATTGGGCTCCATACTGGGCATGCAGCCTGCTTAAGATTCCATCTCTCAGGTACCTGGGTGGCTCAGTGGTTGAACATCTGCTTTTAGCTCAGGTCATGATCCTGGGGTCCTGAAATCAAGTCCTGCATCGGGCTCCCAGTGTGGAGCCTGCTTCTCCCTCTGCCTGTGTCTCTGCCTCTCTCTCTGTCTCTCATGAATAAATATATAAGATTTTTTTTAAAAAAGGAGATTCCATCTCTCCCTCTACCCCTCCCCCTAAAAAATATACATGTTCACAATATGACTCTCATGTCTCTAAGTTGAATGAGAATGGGAATGAGCTACTTAGCATTACATAAACTGACATCCACATAGTCATTGATATTAATATCGTCTTGGTTATACCAATGATAACTATAATACTATAAATGAGTTACCTAAAAAAGTAGAAATTCTGTTAATACTTTCTGCATGCTAAAGGAACTATGATGGGAACTCTTTCAAAATAGGAAAATTTCCACTTTAACTCTCACTGAAAATTTAGTTCTTAAAAAGCCTTCAGCCTTCTGTTGTTACAGAAGTGGGAGAAAACATGCAGTGCATAATTGTGCATTGTTTATTATACTTTCCAAATCGTGCCATCTCTTGTAGGCTTTAAATTACAACCAGGTGAAGTGGAATCAAACTGCTGGCATCAATAGCACATGGGCACCTGTGAAATGAATTGACTATGAATATGTATTTGGGAATTTTGTTTATATTTCCCTCTGTTTCAGATTATCTAGTGGCACAAAAGAACAGCTGCTGCATGGCCTCTGGGATAATGTAGTAAAGAAAAAAATATCTTATTTATATATCTTATTTAACTTAGAAAACAGCCAATTAAAAAAAAAAGAAAATAGCCAATTTGCAGGTTAAAGGAATAAAGTTTTTCTTTTCCTTTTTTTTTTTTTTTTTGAGATAAAGTGAGTGCCTGCACACGAGTTGGGGGGGTGAGACAGAGAGAGATTCTCAAGCAGACTCCACACTCAGCCCAGATACCCACATGGGTCTTGATCTCATGACCCTGAGAACCGACCTGAGCTGAAATCAAGAGTCAGACACTCAACCAATTGAGCCACCCAGGTGCCCCTAAAGTTTTATTTTTCAATTAGTGCACTTTTTATAATCTAGACTATTAAGAATTGTAATGCAAGAGTTGGGATAACTTAATGTAAATATTTAGGAAATAAATCCTTCTATTATTTTTTTGTCTTTATTTTTCCTGTTATATTCCCAGCTTATATCACTTGTACATGGCCCATAAGAGGGAATTCAGTAAATATTTGTTTGGTGAGTAATTAAAGAACAAATGAATGATTTGTGAAGAGTTACCTATCAAGTCTTTGTGAACCTCAGAGTTACATTTTTATAAAGCTGCCCAAGACCAAAAAGATGAAGAACTTCTAATCTACGTGAGGACTAAGGGAATGGAATGTTTTCTTGTCATCTGAACAGCCCACAAGATTGTCAGTCATGGAGGAGACTCAGATTCACTTATGCGGACTCTGTAGAGAGGGTCAGCAAGATTGTGCTGGAATCTGCATATCAATCCTGCTTTTCTCTGAACCATGGAATTCAATATCTCTATTGGGACTGAACAACATTTGTTTTTTTGTCAATTATTTCAAACAGTTTGCTGAATACCCACCATGTGTTGGGCATGGTGCTAAGTTCTAGAGATTCAGAAATGAACGACATAAGTCCTGTGCTTCCACTGGGGAGTTCTCAGTTTGCCACGAGAAAGAAACACATAAAGAGACTCAGTCATGAGCAGAAGATTTGGAACCTGGCCCTGGCCTTTTCTAGCTACGTGGTTGACACTAAATGTTGCTTCTGTTTCTTCATGAACAAAGTGGGCAGTGGTGTACACGTGTATTGCTAGTAAATGGCATATTTGAACTCTGATCTCTTAGAATCCCAAGTCTGCTGTATCCTTTTTATTGGGAACAGCAGTTTATTATTATTTTTATTATTTTAAAGGTTTAGTTTATTTATTTGAGAAAGAGAGATCATGAGCAGGGGAGGGACAGAGGGAGAAACAGACTCCCCACTGAGAGGGGAGCCTGATGTGGGTCTTGACCCCGGGCCCCCAAGATCATGATCTCAGACAAGGCAGATATTTAACTGACTGAGCCAGCCAGGCACCCCCTCTATTCTGTATGGGTGTTTAAAGTAGGATGTGATGGAATTATCTTTTGCCACCATGTTTGGGTCCCTTCTTGATTGAGATGGGCTCCCCATCACCTCCTGTGCCCAAAGGACTCCAGGCTGGTTTTTCTGCTCATTTATGGGTTTCTGCTTCTTGTTGCTATACACTGGGGTTTCTCTCTTTTTCTCTTTCTCCTTCCACTGTGAAAACAGATCATCGTCTTGGTACTACTTTTCTAGCCTCCTGTACCTGAAGCGAATTTGCAGCTTGTTTGAAATTTCTAAGATTCTCAAAAGAAAGCAGGGGTAGCCATCCTTCTATCAGATAAACTAAAATTTACCCCAAAGACTGTAGTGAGAGATGAAGAGGGACACTATATCATACTTAAAGGATATATCCAACAAGAGGACTTAACAATCCTCAATATATATGCCCCGAATGTGGGAGCTGCCAAATATATCAATTAATAACCAAAGTGAAGAAATACTTAGATAATAATACACTTATACTTGGTGACTTCAATCTAGCACTTTCTATACTCGATAGGTCTTCTAAACACATCTCCAAATACACATTCTTCTCAAGTGCACATGGAACTTTCTCCAGAATAGACCACATACAGGGTCACAAATCGGGGTCTGAACCGATACCAAAAGATTGGGATCATCCCCTGTGTATTCTCAGACCATAATGCCTTGAAATTAGAACTAAATCACAACAAGAAGTTTGGAAGGACTTCAAACATGTGGAGGTTAAGGACCATCCTGCTAAAAGATGAAAGGGTCAACCAGGAAATTAGGGAAGAATTAAAAAGATTCATGGAAACTAATGAGAATGAAGATACAACCGTTCAAAATCTTTGGGATGCAGCAAAAGCAGTCCTGAGGGGGAAATACATCGCAATACAAGCATCCATTCAAAAACCGGAAAGAACTCAAATACAAAAGCTAACCTTACACATAAAGGAGCTGGAGAAAAAACAGCAAATACATCCTACACCCAGCAGAAGAAGAGAGTTAATAAAGATTCGAGCAGAACTCAACGAAATTGAGACCAGAAGAACTGTGGAACAGATCAACAGAACCAGGAGTTGGTTCTTTGAAAGAATTAATAAGATAGATAAACCATTAGCCAGCCTTATTAAAAAGAAGAGAGAGAAGACTCAAATTAATAAAATCATGAATGAGAAAGGAGAGATCATAACCAACACCAAGGAAATACAAATGATTTAAAAAACATATTATGAGCAGCTATACGCCAATAAATTAGGCAATCTAGAAGAAATGGATGCATTCCTGAAAAGCCACAAACTACCAAAACTGGAGCAGGAAGAAATAGAAAACCTGAACAGGCCAATAACCAGGGAGGAAATTGAAGCAGTCATCAAAAACCTCCCAAGACACAAAAGTCCAGGGCCAGATGGCTTCCCAGGGGAATTCTACCAAACGTTTAAAGAAGAAATCATACCTATTCTACTAAAGCTGTTTGGAAAGATAGAAAGAGATGGAGTACTTCCAAATTCGTCCTATGAGGCCAGCATCACCTTAATTCCAAAACCAGACAAAGACCCCACCAAAAAGGAGAATTACAGACCAATATCCCTGATGAACATGGATGCAAAAATTCTCAACAAGATATTAGCCAATAGGATCCAACAGTACATTAAGAAAATTATTCACCATGACCAAGTAGGATTTATCCCCGGGACACAAGGCTGGTTCAACACTCATAAAACAATCAATGTGATTCATCATATCAGCAAGAGAAAAACCAAGAACCATATGATCCTCTCATTAGATGCAGAGAAAGCATTTGACAAAATACAGCATCCATTCCTGATCAAAACTCTTCAGAGTGTAGGGATAGAGGGAACATTCCTCAACACCTTAAAGGCCATCTACGAAAAGCCCACAGCAAATATCATTCTCAATGGGGAAGCACTGGGAGCCTTTCCCCTAAGATCAGGAACAAGACAGGGATGTCCACTCTCACCACTGCTATTCAACATAGTTCTGGAAGTCCTCGCCTCAGCAATCAGACAACAAAAAGACATTAAAGGCATTCAAACTGGCAAAGAAGAAGTCAAACTCTCCCTCTTTGCCGATGACATGATACTCTACATAGAAAACCCAAAAGCCTCCACCCCAAGATTGCTAGAACTCATACAGCAATTTGGCAGCGTGGCAGGATACAAAATCAATGCCCAGAAGTCAGTGGCATTTCTATACACTAACAATGAGACTGAAGAAAGAGAAATTAAGGAGTCAATCCCATTTACAATTGCACCCAAAAGCATAAGATACCTAGGAATAAACCTAACCAAAGAGGTAAAGGATCTCTACCCTAAAAACTATAGAACACTTCTGAAAGAAACTGAGGAAGACACAAAGAGATGGAAAAATATTCCATGCTCATGGATTGGTAGAATTAATATCATGAAAATGTCAATGCTACCTAGGGCAATTTACACGTTTAATGCAATCCCTATCAAAATACCATGGACTTTCTTCAGAGAATTAGAACAAGTTATTTTAAGATTTGTGTGGAATCACAAAAGACCCCGAATAGCCAGGGGAATTTTAAAAAAGAAAACCATATCTGGGGGCATCACAATGCCAGATTTCAGGTTGTACTACAAAGCTGTGGTCATCAAGACAGTGTGGTACTGGCACAAAAACAGACACATAGATCAATGGAACAGAATAGAGAACCCAGAAGTGGACCCTGAACTTTATGGTGAACTAATATTCGATAAAGGAGGAAAGACTATCCACTGGAAGAAAGACAGTCTCTTCAATAAATGGTGCCGGGAAAATTGGACATCCACATGCAGAAGAATGAAACTAGACCACTCTCTTGCACCATACACAAAGATAAACTCAAAATGGATGAGAGATCTAAATGTGAGACAAGATTCCATCAAAATCCTAGAGGAGAACACAGGCAACACCCTTTTTGAACTTGGCCACAGTAACTTCTTGCAAGATACATCCATGAAGGCAAAAGAAACAAAAGCAAAAATGAACTATTGGGACTTCATCAAGATAAGAAGCTTCTGCACAGCAAAGGATACAGTCAGCAAAACTAAAAGACAACCTACAGAATGGGAGAAGATACTTGCAAATGACGTATCAGATAAAGGGCTAGTTTCCAAGATCTATAAAGAACTTATTAAAGTCAACACCAAAGAAACAAACAATCCAATCATGAAATGGGCAAAAGACATGAACAGAAATCTCACTGAGGAAGACGTAGACATGGCCAACAAGCACATGAGAAAATGCTCTGCATCACTTGCCATCTGCATCACTTGCCTACAAATCAAAACCACAATGAGATACCACCTCCCACCAGTGAGAATGGGGAAAATTAACAAAGCAGGAAACCACAAATGTTGGAGAGGATGCGGAGAAAAGGGAACCCTCTTACACTGTTGGTGGGAATGTGAACTGGTGCAGCCACTCTGGAAAACTGTGTGGAGGTTCCTCAAAGAGTTAAAAATAGACCTGCCCTATGACCCATCAATAGCACTGTTGGGGATTTACCCCAAAGATGCAGATGCAATGAAACGCCGGGACACCTGCATCCGGATGTTTCTAGCAGCAATGTCCAAATAGCCAAACTGTGGAAGGAGCCTCGGTGTCCATCGAAAGATGAATGGATAAAGAAGATGTGGTCTATGTATACAATGGAATATTACTCAGCCATTAGAAATGACAAATACCCACCATTCACTTCACCGTGGATGGAACTGGAGGGTATTATGCTGAGTGAAGTAAGTCAATCGGAGAAGGACAAACATTATATGTTCTCATTCATTTGGGGAATATAAATAATAGTGAAAGGGAATAGAAGGGAAGGGAGAAGAAATGTGTGGGAAATATCAGAAAGGGAGACAGAACATAAAGACTCCTAACTCTGGGAAATGAACTAGGGGTGGTGGAAGGGGAGGATGGCGGGGGGTGGGGGTGAATGGTTGACGGGCACTGAGGGGGGCACTTGATGGGATGAGCACTGGGTGTTATTCTGTAAGTTGGCAAATTGAACACCAATAAAAAATAAATTTATTATAAAAAAAAAAAGAAAATGAAATTTCTAAGATTCTTTCCATAGTTGCTGAAACAAAAGTGAAGGAGGGCTTGTGTGTGTACATGTGTGTTTCTAAATGTTGGGTTACAGCAACCCAAAATTGTTGTTTCTTTATGTGGTGTTCTCCTATAGGTCCAGTTTTTCAAAACCACAATTTTTGTTGTGGTTTTTGCTATTTTGTACAAAGGAAAACACATCGGGTATATTGCGGAGAAAAATAAGACATGAGGTAAGTGTCCTGGGGTGAAGACTGTTAGAAAGAGAGAGTGAAGGAGACGGGCTTATGAGGCAATGGGTATGAAGACACTAAGAAAGTTGCCTTTGAGTAATGAGGTTGATAAATGTGGTAATTAAAAAAAAAAAAAAACTAGATTTTTTGACACTACTCTCATTGACAGATGGGGTCTATGTCCTCTATCCTGAATTTCAGGCGGGCTTGTGACTTGCTTATAGCCAGTAGAATACTTCATGACTTTCACACCTAGGTGGAAAGTGCCATGTAGCTTTCACTTTGTTGACTGGGACACTCACTGTTGGAGCTGTTGGAGCTGTTGGAGCTGTTGGAGCTCTGAGCTGGCCAGAAGCCCAGGCCACCTGCAGAGGGCACATGTAATTGCTCTGGTTGAGGTCTCAGTGGACAGTCAGCATCGGCCTCCAGATATGTGAATGAAGGTGCCTCCAGAAGATTCCACCCCCAGCTGTGGAGTCCACCCTAGCTGTCGAGTTTTCCCAGTTGAGACTCTAGATATTGCTGAGCAGACATAAACAATTTTCATTGTACTCTGACCAAATTCCTGACCCACAGAATTTGTGAGCATAAAGAAATGGTTGTTTTAAGCAAGCTGTTAAGTTTGGGGGTAATTTGTTATGGAGCAATGGGGCATGGGAATAGGGATGTGGAAAGGGAGGGAGTGACAGCTGGCATGATGCATTACTCTCCCTTTTCCTTTGGCACCACATATTCTGCCACGGATGGTTTTGCCCTGAATAAACACTTGGGCAGAAAAAAGAAATTTGGGGTAAGGGTCCCGAAGAGGTCTTAGCATCAATTTCAAGGGGGAAGAAGGAGATAGAGAGGAAGTTCTTGTGGCCAACAGCTCCAGGCAGCCATTTTAGGCAATCCAACACAAATCCAACGTAAACAAATCGGTGGGTGCCTCTACAAAAGTTCCTTTATATGAACCAAAGTTTCAGGAATGGCAATTCTATTTTTGCAGACTCAGAGATATTCATCAATTTCCTGGTCCAGATTTTTCGAAAGGCATGTTTCTATATGGACTATGGGAATAGCTGTTGTCTCGAGTGTCTGACAGTGGAGAGGAGCGGCACAGGTGAAATAAAATCAGGGATCATCTGTCTGGGCCAAGTTTGGTCCACAGAACCTTAGCAGAGAGAGGGGCTATCATCCCAACCCAGAGCTGGGCCCAGCTATTGACAGGGAGGCACTCGTGCTCCAGAACCTCGCATCTCGACGGGCAACGTGTTTCCCACAGGTCATTGAGATACCCTGCCTCACAAATAAAGAGTATATAGAGATTTGGTGCCCACTATCCCCAGCATGAAGTTTTCCCCTAGGATATAATTTATAGATTAATCTTTTAAAAAAATAAATAAATAAAACGATCTCAACTGCAGGAGAAAGGCTTCCAACCCAGTAGATTTCTTAAATTGTTCTTATGAATACACTGTTTTTCTAATTTCTTCCCTAGATTTGTGTATGATATATTATTACACCAGAATGTGAAACCAGCCAAATGAGCCCCAGGAAAGAAATGTTGCTCCAAAGTAAATATAGGAACTTGGTTAATGCCACATGATCAGATATCTTGCAAATAAGACACACAATTAAAAAATCATCGTATATGGCATTGGGAGTTATAGATTATACAAGATAGTTCCCTGCCCCCCATGCTGAAGTGGAAATCTGATATACTTATTGAGCCTTCAGAAGAATTCTGGGAAAATGGAACTTTGAACCTGTATAGGGAGGCGTAAGTGATGATGTAGAAATGTGGCAGAAAACTAAGGAACACAGAGGAACAAAAGCAGATCATAAATCTTTAATGTAGCACAAATGTTCAGCAAACTATTGTAGCTGCATGAAGGGATGTGGCATTTGTGGACATGAGGCAATTCTCAAATTTTATTTAGCACCAGTCAGAATGAGACTGCCAGGTTAAATTTGATTAAAGCATACATATATATTTAAAAGGATCTTCTCATGGAAAGGAAATGCAAAGTGAAACAGTGGGCTACTTATTTTAAGTAAAACAATGAAACTCCTCTAAACGAAAGAATTAAGGATGGTGTGGTATTTTTTCTTTCCTTAAACCTCGCCATACTGTGATTTTTACCTTGCAAAGTGTATAATTTAAGAGATGCATTGATAAGTTTACCTTTTAATAGCATCAGAAAAAAATAAGTATAGGGTAGGAAAATGGAAACTATAGAAGACAATAAAACAAACTATGAGAATTGTATTATTGCATAGCTCAGAATAAGTCTTTGCCTGGGATTGGAAAAATTGTTATGGTAAAACTTTTTTTTTTTTTTTAAATTTTTTTTATTATTATTTATTTATGATAGTCATACAGAGAGAGAGAGAGAGAGAGGCAGAGACACAGGCAGAGGGAGAAGCAGGCTCCATGCACCGGGAGCCCGACGTGGGATTCGATCCCGGGTCTCCAGGATCGCGCCCTGGGCCAAAGGCAGGCGCCAAACCGCTACGCCACCCAGGGATCCCTTTTTTTTTTTTTTTTTTTAATTTTTTTTATTATTATTTATTTATGATAGTCATACAGAGAGAGAGAGAGAGAGAGAGAGGCAGAGACACAGGCAGAGGGAGAATGGTAAAACTTTTTAATATTGTGATATTATTTTACTTTAAAGAACCAACGTAGGCAACTTAGGATATATATTTGGTTAAATATTAGGAAGAGACTGTCTTCAAATGAAGATTATTTGGCGCAAAAGGAGATTCAAAAATTTTCTTAGAGAACCCATTCTAACCGTTCCCCCCTCCCTTTTCTGCTAGAGGAAAGTTAATGTAAATCTCCCCTTTTATGGGGAGTGACCAGTTTTGTTCCTTGCGTCTTGTAGATGGGATCCCGCTTTCCTGACTTTGAGCATCTTTACATTTTTGGAGACATTGAAGTTTTTACTTTGTCTGGGGTCTTAAAATGATTGATACACGTCCAGCAAAGTTGTAGTCCTTGGTTTTAAAAGATCAAAGACTGAAATGGAGCTGATTTCTTACAATGATTCTATGGCCTGGGGAATTACCTGAGGAAAAACCTGACTACTGCCATTTATTGAACTAATTAAAAATAAAAGCATAGCTTTCAATAAAAAGTATATCTCAGAGCATGATACTAATTAGGGTTTTTTTTTTTTTTTGCCTTATAAAAAATGTAACCTGATCTTTCTCTTTTGAAGGCATCCAATGCTCAGTAAATTTTGTTAATTGATTTATTAAATTTTTCAATTCTGGGAGATCTCACTTTCAGACTTTTTTTATATAGGCTCACATTGATATCTTTGTGTCACCTCCGATCTCAGATTGGGTTTTCTTGTTACAGAGCAACAAAAAGAGTAGAATCCGTGTTGGAAGAGAGCTTAAAAGGTGATCTGCTCTCATCTCTGTCTTCCAGCAAGTGTACTGTAAGCCAATAAATGAAGATGTACAGTGTATACACCAGGAGGAGTTGTCTGAGTTTAAGCCATGGGCAGCTAGTGAGGTTAAGATGAGACAGAATTAGATCATCTAGCTTCACAATCCAGAAATCCAATACTTACCTATTTCAATAATGATCATGCTGTGGGGAGGAGGGCACAAACCCATAATGCAAATTTCCATCAGAAAGATAACTGCTAAAATTACTTTAGTCTAGAGAGTGTGTTTCCAGTGACCTTTGATGATAGGCCCTCACCCTACCACAGCTGTGTGTTGAGAGCCTACGGGCCTTCTATACACCTTTTACAGGAGCTTTTAAGAGGATGTTTGAAGTAGGTGATATGCCCCAGCAGTCAGGTCTGTCAAGACCTTATATCCCATCTTTTAATACGGTGTTTGAATGGCTTTACTGGTCTTGGAGAAGTGCATAACCTTGTGTAATAAAACCATGGGCCTTTGAGGAAAGAGCCCTCTCTGGTTTTGACTAATTCAAAGTTTCTAAGTGGAACACTTTTTCATGAAGATTTTCAGTTGTAATCAAGGAGCCCAAGCTCAGGTTTTCCTAAATATTTGTAAGTAAGAGAGAGACAATCATAGGACATATTTTGTCTGGTGCATGGAGCACTTTTGAAGTCTTGGGTAAGACTGGACGTTTTGTAGGCTTTCCATTGTATGTCAGGGAAATTTCCAACAAGACAGGCAGCTAGATGAAAAAGAAACTCTGGCCTATTTGGAGATGAAAGTCCTCAAACTATGACATGCCAAATTCATTGGAGAATATCACCTCAAAGGAAATATTCACTTTCTTTTGAAAATTCATTACTATAAAGCCCATTCACTCGCTATGTCATTAGGCCAGTTGTGTGATTATTGAGAAACGACTAAAAATAATACATGACTACCTACTCAAAGGCATGTTAATGTTGGGTGATCTTTTTTGTTAAAATTGTGAGATATATATATACCGTAAGTGCCCGGCTTCCCGATGAAAAGATGCAATCTGTACCCATTGGTTTCTAACTAGGAGAGCTCCGGCCCAGCTATGGTATGGAGAAAAGTTGAGGCTTTGAAAAAAATTCTTGGAAACACAGAAAATATTTTACATTTGAACTTCAGAAGAAAGGTCTATTCTGCTCTGGTTTTGGCTCACCAGAGTGGTCCTGCCCTTTCATAAATGGCAAAGTTACCTTGTTAACCAGCACTGAGCACAGCTTGGGCTCTGCTCTGGGCGGGGGGCATTTCCCCCTCTTCACCCCAGGCCAGATCTCATTTTCATGACTGAATCTTGTGAGATCTTGTCGCACTAAATCCACAGCTCTAGTTCACTCAGCCTTGGAAAGAAGTACAGCCTTCAAAAGTACAGCCTTCAAAAGGAGTACAGGTGAAAGCGGGTGACTGTGGATGAAATAGACTATTTTCCAAAAGACCAGCAGGCTCTAGTCTGGTGATGCTTTTCTGACATTCCCCAGATCTTCCTCCTTACATTCAGTTTGGTGGCACGCTGTGCCTGTCATCAGAATATGGTGTACGGTTTCGTTCTTGAAACAGAAAAACAAATGAAAATATTCACGTTCTACTTACCTAGTCAAAATGCATATTGAGCCAAAAATAATTGCCTGCATTCAAAAGAAAGAAAAATCATCTTAGGAAGACATGAATATCATGTCCCACTAAGCAAGTAGAATTTCTGTGATCAGACACGGCTTACTTGAAGAAATGTCTTCCCTCTCCAACCCCCGCCCACACACCCCCATAAAACAAGGAAGTTAAACATAGGGACCGAGTTTTTTCTTTTAATATAAAAAGGGTCCTTTCATTAAAATATACAAAGGAAGGCATGTTATAGTAAGAATAAGGATTAAAAATGGAAAGACCATTTCCACCAAGAAGTCATCCTGGATTTGGCAAGAATAGCACTGGATTTTTTTCCCCTCCATCATTGTATGTCTTCTATTTAGTGCTGAATGTTAAAGCAAAGCCAAAGAAAATATATTACACAGGCCTTGATTTCAAAGGTTTAGGAAGCTCACATCCCAAAATAGCAGAGAGGGAAGAGAACTGAAGCATTTGCAAAAGTCAGATAACTATCAGACCCAATATATGTAAATGGGTCAAGTTTCCCTATCAAAACAAGGCTAAGGCTTTTTCCCCTCTTGTCCAGAAATACTTTTCCTAACAGAACAGAGAAATTCATAGAGAGTTGTGTATGAATCAAGAGTTTGTAACTGCAATCACATTTTAATGTCTTTACTTTTTAAAAGGAAGTCTATGAGGAATCCTTTCTACATAGGAGGATTATTTTGTAATAGGCAAAATCACCTCTAAAATATGTGAGTCTTGGGTTTTTTTTATGTTCAAAAGGAGACTCTTCTGTACCCTCTGTACCAAAGCATTTCTAAGTGGGTAACTGATTGCTTTCTATTAACTCCTTCCATTTAATTCAGTTTAATGCTGGTTTCACTTTTGATTATGTTTAAGGCACGTCTACACTTAGGGAGATGGGAGTCAGTGGAGGCTATGCCTTGAAGTTGCTTACAAACCAAAAGAACCATAACACATTCAGCTTCTGTGTTTACTTTATATATGGATTTCCAGGTCTGTCTGTGGTAGATTCACAGACTTTTAGAGACCAAATTTTAATCTACAAGATATTGAGGAAAAGAGACACACACGATTCAATCAATAGAACAAATGTAGCCTAATATACAGATGAATTAACCTCATCTAGATTGATAACCATAGTGCTATGTACTTTTACAGAAGCTAGAAATCGTGACAATTAGTTCAAAAGTCAATAAAAGTCAGATCACTGGGAACCAGAAGACACTTGTGCATATTTCTGAAGCTTGCAGTTAAAACTTGCAGCTTGGTGAAGGATCTTTTGGAAACATTTCCTTATAAAATCAGTGGCCTGTCTGTCATTCCCAAAATGTGCTAGGATAACATTGAGGAGGACAAGGAATAGGGCCTTCTCTGCTCTGGGGAATCTGAGCCTGATGCCAGCGAGAGGGACCTAGGCTGCTGGGGTCTCTTTAGAATGAAGCAGAATGCCACCACTCTTAGCCTCTGAAGTGTGTGAGCCACAGGAACTCCAGGTCTGGGGCCAAGACCAGCAAGTTCTGCTATGGAAAGAAGCTCCAAATCAACCAGAGTTGATAAGTGGAAGCCATTTAACTTTGCTCACTACCAAACTCACAACTGCAACTAAGAGAGTTCTTCCTTTCAAGGAATCCTGGGTAGAATGTATTTGGTTCAATGAAATCTTAAAAATAATAATAATAAAAAAAAGTCAAGATCCCTGTGGTAGGTATCGGTCATTGGTTTCCAGTTACTCAACCTTTTTACAAGTCTTAAGGATCCTATAAACTTTGAAAGTTGTAGTAAAATATTTATAGAGCAAGTCAAACAAAGGTATAAAACAGTAGTCTAGGTGACATTTTGACGTGACTAAAATTCCTTTCTACCTCTCGATTCGTGAGGGTATAGGTACCCAGCCTGCTGAAATTTCAACTCCCTTCGCCCCCTAGACCTGGAGCTGGGTGATTCCCACAGCCGCTATGTTATTTCACTTTTCTTCTTTCTAGTGTTTACATTAGAAATCCAAGAGACGATTTTGATGAGAAATGACAGTCCAAATTCACGGTGCCACGGCAGAAATCTCTCAGGTCATTACCCCTTCTGAATTTCCAAAGAAGGGGCGTCAGAGCCACTTTTCCACTGGGCAGGAGAAACCCTAGAGTAGCAATTGCTGTTTCAGGTTTTTAGGGCAGATATAAAATGGAGGCCTGAGTAGTAAAATCTGCCACCCCAAAGCCCAAGACACTCTTTATTTGAGCTGTCACAGTGCCCTGGTGGAACTCCATCTGGAGCCTTTGTGCCTTCACTTCCCTGGCCAATGCTTAGGGTCCTTCCTTTCCTGGCCAGGGTGCGGGCCCTCTAATGATAGGTTGCTGTTTGCCAGCTGCTGCAACACCCCTAAACAGTGGGGACTGGTTTTAAGCAAAGTATTACGGGGTTCATAAACATGCGCGAGGCAGGAAAATGCTATCACACATAAATATGTGCAATATTATTCCAGGAAAAACATATGAATGTTTTGGAAGTCATAAGGGATTTCCTAAATAACTATGGTGCATGGCAGCCAAGAGGTTTTTGCTCAAAGAAAGCCCAAGATCATAACTGAAAGTGTGTTATGAGGCAAGAAAAGGTCAAGAACCACGGGCAAAAATAATGTCTTGTTTGGTCCTGCTACCATAACTCTAGGGGTGAAATTAAGTTCATGTCCCTTTATGCAAAAGAATGCTTATAAAGTAATGAAGTAGGTGCCTCGACAAATATGTGTGAATGAATGCATCCGAATAAACGTGACCTTCAAATGAGCCCACTGTAAAGATGCTAATTACCATGACATATGTTTGCTTAAACTTCTTTTTGTGGTTGTTTAAACCATTTTTCTCAAACTTTGCTCAACCTCTCTTTCTCCCCAGATTTCTAAAAACCATTTTCCCCCCTGGATGGTGAGACTCACCACTCCTCTGAGACTCTTGAGGTTTTGTATGTATTACTCTTGAAAATATATTTAACTCTGTAATTAGTTATTTTCTGGGTTTATGCCCCATACAGGAATGTATCCTGGCACAGAGTAAAAGTGTACAGAAGAGTGTGTTGAGTGAATGACCTTAACAGGTACTTTATGACCCACAAAGAAAATTTGCCTAATATTTGAGACTTACATTTGTTTTACACCAAAGCAGTGTCACCCGATTTGATCACCTATATTCACCAGCTCTGTTTTCAAATGACGTTTGGTTGACTTTAAGAATCAAATGCACCTTCTTGGTGTAAAGATTTATAACCATTGAGACTATTTTAAAGGAATGTGCTGTTGGCTCTGGAGGCAATCCCAAAGGAGGAATTTCCAAAATATTTTGAGCCATGACTGCATCATTGTGTAGTGATGCCCAGTGGAAAAATATTTTTTAAAGCAATAGAGCCATTCTGTAAAAGTTACTTAGAGTTGCTAGAAGCTGAGAAATAAGGTTGCTGGTGTGGCAGATTTCCTTTGTTTGGGAAAAATCAGCAGAATTTTAGTTTGTCTATGAACAGTCATTTGTTTAATGAGAGTCAACGTCAATCTAACTCAAGGTATGGTAAGATGAAATGTGATGTGTTCTATTTAATATAAACCAAGTCTAGCTTTAATGCCCTATTAAAAGGGCATCGTCCACTTGGCTTCTTTGAATATGGATTTAGAGGTTAGTGATTGTCTCTAAAATTGTTTGAGGAAAATGTATGTGTATGTGTGAGCATGTGTGCATTTGGACACTTGTACATTTTGTCAAGTTATTTGCTTAAGGACATTGTAAAACCCAGAAGGTAGCCTGACCCTCTCCTCACTTCACATTGAGGAAGACTGGGAAGAGAAACTGAACCAGGTTTAGCCCAGTGTTTGGTGGGTCAGAGCCCCAGGCATGGTGTTATTAAGACCAGTAGATGGAAATAAACAATTGATTATTGTGGTTGGTGTTTGGGCCACGGAATCTGTTGCAGCTGCTTCCTCTCGTAAGAGGGAGAAGCTCCCCTTGCCAGTCATTTTGGTGTGAAAGAAGCAGGCCTGGCACTGAGGTCTGGGGCATTGAGGCCAGAACTGGATTCAAGGGTGTGAAAGAGACCTGGGGATTTTTTGAGAAGAAGTTGAGCCCGCTTGCTCGTGAACATTAGCCAAGAGGGGAAGGGAAGGTCTGAGGTTGGCTTTTGGAGCTGTGAACCCCTAGAAGAGCTACTTTTATTTTATTTTATTTTATTTTATTTTATTTTATTTATTTTATTTTATTTTATTTTATTTTATTTTATTTTATTTTATTTTATTATTTTATTTTTTTAAAGATTTTATTTATTTACTCATAGACACAGAGAGAGAGGCAGAGACACAGGCAGAGGGAGAAGCAGGCTACATGCAGGGAGCCTGACATAGGACTCGATCCCGGGTCTCCAGGATCACACCCAGGGAAGAGCTACTTTTAATAAGCATGCAAATGTTTCTCTGAGTGCAACTGTCTCGACCTTGACTCAAATTAACTCTTCAGTAAAGTTTTATTAAACAATCTGACTGTTCCTCACTGTGCTTTGGGGGAATTAAAGGCAGAGTTGGTGTCTGCACTTGACTTGCTCTGGGGAAGGCAGAGAAGCCTGGAAGAAGCCAGCTTCTGGCCTGCCCACAATGACTTGTAGCATTTACAGTCAGGATAGCTGGATGGATGATAGATGGCTCCTGGGATAGATGGATGGCACATCCAGCATCTCAGGAATTCTCCAAACTGTCCCTGGATAAGAACCAGGGAGAAGATATTTCTTGAATTGTGGGATCGGGCCCCAGAGTGCTGGCGTTTTTCATAATTCCAGGCAGGTGAGGTTTTGGACATATTGATTTCTCTTTTTAAAAATTTTACTTATTGGGGATCCCCGGTGGCTCAGCAGTTTAGCACCTGCCTTCGGCCCAGGGTGTGATCCTGGAGTCCTGGGATGGAGTCCCACATCAGGCTCCCTGCATGGAGCCTGCTTCTCTCTCTCTCTCTCTCTCTTTAAAATTTTTAAAATCTTAAAAAATTTTACATATTTATTCATGAGAGACACACACACACACAGAGGCAGAGACACTGACAGAGAGAGAAGCAGGCTCCCTGTGGGGAGCCCGATGTGGGACTTGATCCCAGGGCCCCGGGATTATGACCTGAGCCAGAGGTGGACATTCAACCGCTAAGCCACCCAGGTGCCCCGGGACATACTGATTCTAATTGGAGTAAGTGTAACACCATCCAAGGTAACCGCTTTGAAGGAGATAGCACTATTCTGTCTTTGATACCTGCTGTCCAATCAAAAAGGTAAAGATGAAAACAGTTAAATTTCCTATTTTACCTGTATTTAGAGCTTCTCATCATGCAGGTGAAGTAGTCACAATTTAACTGAGAGGTCAGTTCTCACTGAGCTATTGGACACTCTACACTATAATCCTTCTGTCTCTGCCCTTAAAATTTCCCATTGCCCCACATCTAGTCTTCTGTGGGTCAGGGATGTGCCACATCTGTCCCTTTCTCCATCTCTGTGGTCATCACACTAGTCCCCATCACCGTCCTCTCTCGACCTCTGGTAAATGACTCGTGGTAAATGGCTCCTGACAACATAGTCCTTGGAGGACAGCAGAGAGATTTTTTTAAAAGTGTGAGCCAGGGATCCCTGGGTGGCACAGCGGTTCGGCCCGTGCCTTTGGCCCAGGGCGCGATCTTGGAGACCCGGGATCGAATCCCACATCAGGCTCCCCGTGCATGGAGCCTGCTTCTCCCTCCGCCTATGTCTCTGGCTCTCTCTCTCTCTCTCTGTGACTATAATAAAAAAAAAGAAAAAGAAAAAGAAAAAAAATTAAAAAAAAAATAAATAAAAAGTGTGAGCCAGAATTTGCCATTTCCTGCCGAGAATACTCCAGGGCTCCCCGTGGACTTAGGAGAAAGAACCCCAAGCAAGCTTTGTTCTTCTGTTTTCAGAACACCCTCCTCCATGGGATCCCCACACCTTTCCTTTGTTCCCACCTTATAGCCTTTGCTGCTGTTGGGTTTCCCTTCAGACACTTGCTGGAATGGTCCTTTCTTGGGCATTTGACATGACAGTTCTTTCTCTTTAATCACTTGTCACCTCCTCAAAGAGGTCCTCCTTGACCCCCCGTCCAATATCCTCCTTCTACCCTAGTTCCTTCTATCACATTACTCTGTTAGTGATGTTAGCATAACTGTGATGACTCAATTACCTTTTGTTTATCTGTTTCATGTTTATTAACTCCATGTGTGCCAGTGCTTTTCTGTCCTGTTCACTGTGGTGTCCCTAACACCTAGCACAAGGTTGGTTTCATTACATAACTACTAAATAAATTTTAAAAATGAATGTACACACAAACACTGGAAAGGCACAACAGTAGAGTCCGTTACAAGATAAAAAGTCTTATTGCTTAGCTGAACAAGAGTATACATGAGGTCTAGAAGGGTGAACAAAATATATAGGTTAGAAGGTTGGACTCTAGGATTCACACACACACATACACACACACATCTCTTCATTTCAGGCCCAAGATGTCCCTGAAATCCATTCAGAGTCCACTTTGGTTCGTGTTTGGAAGTGAACTCTACCTCGATTGGCACTCCCAACCTGCTCCGCAATGGGCAACGTGGATCCTTATTCTTCATTCCTCAACTCTGGTGCTCTGCTTTCTCTGGATCTATTAGGGAGCCTCTCCCAAGGGCCTTCCAGCCTCCCTCAGTGTCCTTATCCCTGCTGGTCTGCACTTGGAGCTCTGCCCACTGCCCCTCACTGTTCTATCTCCTTCTGTCTTTGGCCTTCCTGTTAAAGTCTCACCCATTCCATTTTGTCTGTTCCTCTACCCGTTGTCCTGGATGGAGCTGAAAGTTTAGTTCCATTTGCTGTTGGGAGCATGAGAGTGAAGGATAGCAAGTCCCGAGTCTGGGCCATATAGATTGCCCCCAGAATTTTCCACCTGCTAAGGACAACTGCTCCTATCTGAATATACTCAGAGTCTCTTTTGTCCACGTTAAGTTGTATTACAAAAGACCCCCTGGTGTGACCATCAAGAAGGGAAAATGCATCCCACTGCACTGATAGGAACACAGAAGTCCCTCAAAGATGCTAACTGCTTCATTTTTAAAAAATCTGCACAAACATTGAGAACTCATGAGGTGCTTCAAAACTATGATCTAACAAGCTCTACATCTCTGGATCTCCAGGGTACCTGGCAGAGGTGAGGAAGTGCGGGCAAGGCAGTCTCCTTCTCCACCTTGGGCCCTGGAAACCAACTCAACACAACTAGGTTGCATTTTCGGTAGAACTGAGGAAGTGTCATCAGCAATTTTCGAGCATACAGAATCCCAAACAGGGAGTGGTTTGTGTGTCATCTTATTAGTTTGATTGCATTACCAAGTCAGAAGATTGTCTGGCTTACTTATACAGATTGTTTAAAAATAAAAGACAATTCAAAAACATTTTTACTTTGCAAGTAACCCTTTGAGAACATGATGTCCTAGGAAAGGATTAGGAAGTAGGTCTGGAATCGTGCCTGGTTCCGGTTGGCCAGCCCGCCACTGAAATGCTGAAAGAAGCACTTTATGGTGCCCGAGTGTCCTCCGTATACGATGAGGTGGGCGGAGGGCCTTGTTAATGGTGATGTTACACTCATGGCCTTCTTATGTTCTTATGTCCTGATTCCCAGGAACACCAACTTCATAAAAATATTCTTCTCCCTTAAACTACCCATTAACCTTTCTAAGTTGGCTAATGATTAATGTCATTAGCTTCAGGATGGGATGACAACTCCCCAAGAGGGTATGGCATCCACAAAGGGGGCGGCTATAAGAACTCTAGATGTGTGGGGAGATAATGGTTTTACCCCTCCATCAGTGCCTTTTATTGCAGCTATAATTATGCATCTGTTCGGTTAGCACCTGCCCTACCAGTAGGGAGAGAGAACCCAAACAGCAATGTCAAGTTTATCAGACCTGCACGAGGTGGTCATCACAAATAACGTGGCGGCCTTGTGTTTGAGAACCAAAGTTTGCAGTTTCTCAGTCTGTTCTGATTCCTTTTTAGCCTTGGCTTCTTTCTATCAGGTTAAACTTTTCTGATATTGCCATTGCCACAGGTCAAAAATGACCATATATCAGCAACCTCGTAAGGTTCAGACCAATATGTTCTGTTCTCAATTCTTCTAGATTATAAGTCACAGGTCAAAGATAGCAAGTGAGGAGAATAAAATGCAAGTGAGTGAAACCTCAGAGTTAGGGGTAGTACATTTATTTATTTATTTATTTATTTATTTTATTTATTTATTTATTTATTTATTTATTTTATTTATTTTATTTTTAACGATTCAATTTATTTATTCATGAGAGACACAAAGAGAAAGGCAGAGACACAGGCAGAGGGAGAAGCAGGCTCCCTGTGGGGAGCCTGATACAAGACTCCATCTCAGGACTCTGGGATCACCACCTGAGCCAAACTCAGACGCTCAACTACTGAGCCACCCAGGTGTTCCGAGGGTAGTACATTTTAGATCATAAATTGCTCTGGCAAACACTATGTAGTTTTTGCACACTTTTGCACATGGCTTTTGAACAGTTTCAACTTCTTTGGTTTGTGACATTTAAGGTAATGAGTTCATAAAGTTTCATGTCATGATAGCGCCTAAAAATAGTTTCCATGGTATTTTCATCAAGTTATGAGTGATAGGAGGGTTGTGTTTACAAAAGAAATGGTTGCAGTCTTAGAGGTCATGTGTGACCCTGCAAATAATGAGGATGACTGCAATCAGGAAGACTTGTTTGAATTAGTAGCAGGTGTACTTCGAGACAGCAGACGTCAACTACCTGTCCTGCTGTTTAGTGATGGATAAGGGAAATGAGAAAGGAAGAATTAGCATTGCTTACTTACCCTGTGACTCATCTTTCCATGTATTTTTTCTTTCTATTCCCATAAAGATCCAGTGGGACAGGCATTGTTACCAGCATAAGTGACAAATGCTCTGAGCAGTGTTTAAAAAGTGTCAAGATCCAGGGGCACCTGGGTGACTCAGTCAGTTGAACATCGGAACTCTTGATTTCAGTTCAGGTCATGGTCTGGGGGACATGAGATCCAGCCTGTGATAGGCTCTGCACTCAGCAGGGAACCCGCTGGAGATTCTTTCCCTCTGCCCCTGCCTCTGCTCTCTCTCTCTCTCTCTCAATTAAATCAATCTTTTTTTTTTTTTTAAATAAAAGAGTGTCAAGATCCATATGACTAGATGTCACAGAGCCAGAATTTACCCTGAGGTCAATCTTTTTTTTTTTTAAGATTTTATT
The DNA here is from genome assembly GCF_018345385.1 of Vulpes lagopus. Lineage (NCBI taxonomy): Eukaryota > Metazoa > Chordata > Mammalia > Carnivora > Canidae > Vulpes > Vulpes lagopus. Next base: position 54,956,866 of record NC_054831.1, on the reverse strand, counting down.
TATTCATGAGATACACACACACACACACACACACACACACACAGAGAGAGAGAGAGAGAGAGAGAGAGAGAGAGAGAGAGAGAGGCAGAGACACAGGCAGAGGGAGAAGCAGGCTCCATGCAGGGAGCCCGACGTGGGACTCGATCCCGGGGGTCTCCAGGATCACAACCTGGGCAGAAGGCGGCACTAAACCCCTGAGCCACCTGGGCTGCCCCACTGAGGTCTGTTTTATTCAAAGCCTTACTGTTTCCTTACACCCAGAATGACTGGATGACCTGGTTCTAGGCTGTTCTGGGTTTGGTTCCAGCATACTGAGAAGTGTCCCAGGGAATATGCATACTGCCAGCACTACCCTACCTCACTGGTCCTCTCAACAGGGATTTAAGAAGGCCTCCTCTAGTATAAAGCCCCATGTTTTGGTGCTGCATTAACATTTTGCTCTCCTAGCCCTACTGCTCCAGGCGTCCTGACTTTAGAGGCTGCTACTCCCAGGAGAGCTTAGAACTCAGAGTAAATGAAGTATATTTTTTCAGTGGTATCTCCGATGGCTGTGTTGGCTGCATTTTCTTGTCAGAAATCCAGGATAAGAGGGATTTCTGAATCACTTTTGCACAAGACAAAATGGAACAGTGTTGGAACCTTAAACCACCAAGTTGTTTTTGGGTCATGTGATTGCTATAGGTTGATGAGCCACTAAAGCAAGTAACAATTATGCCAAGCACTTGAGAGGAGGACGGGAGAGAGGGAATAAATAGTTTTGATGCTGGCTTTTCCTGTTGCGCTGATTCTCAGAGTGATTCTGTTTTAATCAGCGCCCATGGTCAGGGTCATGGATAAATACCACTCTCACATGTACGCACAAGTACTGAACTTGGAAATAATGAAGACTAATGTGGTAATTTAATACATATTAATCTGTTTGCTTACTTATTCTGCACCTGTCACAGCCTATAAACCCCAGCAACCTAGAAGCTGCTAATTCCACCTGGTTGCTGGACACACGAAATAGAGAAATGCCAATGAGAAAGCACGGAAGCTTAGCTTGTCTGTGGATGGTAAGCGGGTCTGTTATTGCTCACGTGGCTTATCTCTTCATTCTGTTCAGGCTTGAGTCAGCTGCTGGCACAGAATTTCTTCCAAAAAGGGAAAACAAACATATATAATGTAGCGTTCACAGCATAGTTTTAGCCATTTGCTCCTTAGGTGACTAGCTGGGACAGGTTCCAGTAGATTCAATTCAATTCAGTCACTGAGTAGAGGGTTTGGCCTGGTAGGAATTCAATGAACATTTGAGTGACAAACACTTGCTGAGTTCCTATCCTTATATTATCCAGAAGAACTATAAGTATTTACGCTGTTTTTCTGGAGATGATGGGCATAATGGAAAGAATAAGACATTTGCATTTGGAAAGCAAAACTAGTAAGGTTAAAATAGAGTGAACTAAGATAATCGACAGCCAAGTTAGTGAATGCAGACCCCAAAATGGTAATGTCTGTCCAGTTGACTGCATTTTGGGGGGCACATATTTCATAGAGCTGAGCTCCAGAGCAGAAAGGGTGTGGACAGTGGAGTCTAGGTGACCTGCAGGAAATAGTTTAACAGTTCAACAGTTCAGCTTTTCTTCTCTCCCGCAGGAAGGCTAACCATACCTGCCTTCGGGGATTGTTGTAGAGATTCGCAAAAAGGTAAGCAAAGCCCTGTGTGATGCCTGCCACAAAGCAGGGGTCAACACGTGGTAGCCTTTCCGATCTTTGTAGAGCTTGAAATGGGTCTCAGAGATGGATCAGAACTTCATAAATAGCGAGATTGGGTCAAAGCATCTTCCATGCTGATGTGTAGAGTTCTTACTCATTTATCATCACAGCTGCATAATTTTGCATTATGTGAATATTCTACAGCCTGTTTATTTAAGTTATTCTCACTTTCTGGCTGCCATGAGCAATATGATGTACACATTTCCTAGGGCAGCTGCAGGAAATTATGCAAATTGGATGGCTGTGAACAACAGAAATGTATTCTTGTACAGTTCTAGAGGCAAGACCACAATCAAGGTGTGGGCAGGATCATGCTCTCTCTGAAGGTTCAAGGGGAGAACCTATTTCACACCTTTCTCATAGCTTCTGGTGTTATCAGCAGTCCCCAGTGGGCCCCAGTTTACAGAATCATCCTCCTTTGTCTCTGCCTCCACTGTCACATGGGATACCCCTGTGTAAACACATCTGTAGCTTTTCTTCTCTTTTCATTGATATTGGATTCAGGGCCCATCCTATTTCAGCACGACCACATCTTAATTTAAATAACGGTATTTGCAACTACCCTATTTCCAAATAAGGTCACATTCCTTTTCTTTGGTGGGGGCGGGGTTGGGGGGGGAGCATGACCAGGGGGAAGGGAGGGGCAGAAGGAGAAGAGAGAGAATCTTAAAGCAGCCTCCACGCTCAGGTCAGAGCTTGATGTGGGGCTTGTTCTCAGGAACCCTGAAATCATGACCTGAGCCAAAATTAAGAGTCGGATGCTTAATTGACTGAGTCACTCAGGTGCCTCCAAATAAGGTCACATTCTGAAGCTCTAGGGAAGACATGAATTTTCAGGGGACACTACTGGACCCAGTCCATATGGCCATGAACATTCTTGCACCTGCCTCGTGATGCACCTGTACCTGGTGCTTTGAGCCACCCCTATGTGTAGATGTTCTTCCACTGAGATCACTGGGTCTTAAAGCCTGTGCATCTTCACCTTCACCTTCACCTTCACCAGATTAAACCAGATTGCTTTTCCATTTAGTTTTGCCAAATCACTCTCCCGCAAGCAGTGGGAGCTCCCATTGCTGTCAGAGCTAAAAGAAGTGTCACTGAACCAGGGTTTGTAAAGCTGTACATAGGTATGGCTTAATTTACCTGATTCATGCCCTCATTTGTTTTCTCCTCTGTAAACTATCTATTCATATCTTTTGCCAATTTGCTTGTTGGGTGGTTTGTTTTATCCCTAACCTTTGGGAGGAACTCTTTTCCCAGTTACATTAGTTTGGGAACATTTTCTTCCAATTTGGGGCTTTGTTTTTTACTCAGTGGGATCGTTGATGAAAAGAAGTTCTTAATTTTAACATAGTGAACCTTAGCAGTCCTTTCCTTTAAGGTTGGGGATTTTTGATCTTAAGAGCCCCCTCCCTCTACTTTGAAGCCATAAAGATCTTTTCCTCTATTTTCTCCTGAAATGTCTTTCACATTGAAGTCTGTAGGCCACTAGGAAGTGGTTTTTGTGGAAAGTGTGAAATCGGGATCCAATTACATTTTTTCCCCCTATGGCTGACCAGTTACCTTTATATACATCACACGCTTTTCCTTTCCCTGTGCTTTTCAGCGTCGCCCCTGTCATTTTAACAAATACATTTGTACTTCACACGTGTAAAACTTTGGCTCTCTAATCATTTGTCTTCCAGTTGGTCTTTTGAGTTGTTTCCAAGTTTTTTCTGTTATAATGATTGTGTGTGACTCACAGTTTTGCATGGATGTATTTGATAACCTCTGCTGTTTATTTCCTTAATATGAATATCTAGGTGTGATTTTGCTACATCAAAAGAATTGTTTTTTTCATCATGTATGGACTCCTTCCTCACCCTGCAGCCATGTGTGTGTTCTTACCAAACTCAGTCTCCTACCTGAGGAGGAGCCAGCACTCCCCATTTGGGCAGCTTCCTCACCTCTTTTGGGCTCCCACAGCCCCCCTGGGACCACCACAGAGAAAGAAGAGAAAGGAAGCCAACAAGAAGAGCTTAGGTGTATTTATGATTTTGGTGATAAGTTGAGAAATTTCTCTCACAAAGGGTTTACCAATTCTTACTTCCACCACCTGAGTGTGAGGGCTCAGGTGACTGAGGGGAAGCTCCATGAAGGCAGAGGCTGGTCTTGTGCATTCCTGTATCCTTCACACACTCCCTGGCATATACCCCATTCACAGTATGTATTTGTCAAATGAATGACTTCATTTCTCATTTTCACCAGCTAGATTTTATCATTAAAAAAAAAATCTACTTTGTCAATCTGGTGTCAAGATGGTGCCACCTCTAGCCAAGGTGGAGCAGAAAGCAGAACCCAGAGTCTGTGACGTCCCTGGGGCTTCCACCAAACCTTCACTTTAGCAGTGCCCTCCCCATGGAGGAGGACACCACTCTGTGAACTCCACTCTGTGAACACCACCACTCTGTGAACTCGATTTCTGCAGTGATTTCCAACACCCCAGATCAGAGTTCGTCTTCCCAGGATTTCTGCTTCCCAAGTGAGACAGAAGACCCAAGTGTGCCCAGCGTGTAACTGGTGACATGATTATATAACTGGCACCAGATCTGCTTTACACCATCTTGGGTGAGGGCCTGAGCCACAGAATCTAATAGATGTGGTTTAAATGCTGGCTCCACTATTTGGTAGCTAAGAAACCTTGGGAAGTTGAATCTCTTCCACCCTCGACCACAGTTTCCTCATTTGTGTAATGTGGATAATAATGCCTGGCATAGAATAATAACATCCACTCACTGTTACACACAACAATTAGGAGCCTGATAGGAACGTCAGCCTCCCAGAGCCTCAGACGGTCTGTTTGCATCAGATTTCTTTACTAACTTGGTGGAAATGGAAATGCACTTCCAGGGGCACAGAAGTTAAAAAACAAAACAAAAAAAAGCTTCATTTTTAATTTGGTTGAACAAACTGCCTCTTAAAGTTGTTGTTGCTGTGACTGTGGGCTTTGATCCCCATAAAAGTCTCCTGCCTTGCCCAGGAGTAGTGTACTGGGGCCAGTAATGACTTCATAAAGACAAGTGTTGGGATGGGGAGCAGGAGCTAACTCACTAATAAGCTTCGCCACCCCCCCCCCCAGGCAGGCTGCTCCCCTTCAAAGCTCCAAATCATCCGAGGTCCATCTCCCCCTCCTCTGTGGTTTTGCCTTAAAGCACAGTTCATCAAAAGCCACTATCCTGGACTTCCTGACACACAGCTAGATGATAATAAGGTAGGGAGAGTATAAACGAACCCCAAAGACATTGCTCATTAAAGCTGAAACGGAACATAAGAAGAAATCAAGCTAATAAACGGTCTCCTTGCATAGTAAAATAGCTGCTATAAGAAGTTGGAAGAGATTTTGTGAGCTGTAATATCCTTAGGAGGAATTTTTTTAACTTTTTTTTTTTTAAACAATCTTTCATCTCTGGCTGAAAGAAATAAAAATTTTCTTTCAATGTGACCCATTACAGATGAGGAACTCATTAGCAAAGCCGTCTTCTCTGCCTCCGAGTGAAGGCAATAATACATTTAAGAATACGAGAACAATTGTTTTTCATTAGTAGAGAATACGACTTCTAGGAATTTGGGGTTGCTGTCATTTTGCAGACTTGGCAAGATTGGAAGCTCATTTTGCTCCTCAAAGGCTCACTTAGCTTTTTCTCCCCTGCTAGCATGAGGATGATGAGCAGTTCCTAGAAGCATAAACATTAACAATACTTGGCATCGTGTCGGTCTCGAAGCTTCCGAAAGATCTGTCTAGCCCTGCTCCCTGCTCTTGTCACACTATGTGTGGAGTCAGGAGACTTTACTGGAGACTTGGAAGGAAAGGAGGAGGAGCCCAAAGCAGACAGAACAGTGCTTAAAGCCCTTTCCTGTGCCTTTGCCCCTCCGTCCCCTCTGGGCTGCGTGTCTGCTGCACCAGCCCTTTCTCCTGGATTGTTCTGGGAGCATCCCGTTCTTCTCCCTCTGCCATACAAAGCCCTTGGGTGCTTTTCTACTGGGACTCTCAGGTGCCTTGGAGTCCAGGGCCCAGAGGCAGTGATGCAGGGAGTGGCTACCACCTCTAGGATGAGAGGACTGAAAGGAAGGACTTAAAATTATGAAAGCACAGCAGCTTCAAAGTGAGCCTTATGAAGGTGGCATCTCTTGGAGGGGCTGAGACCCAGAGTCCTGGGGAGGGGGCACCATCCAGCCGATGCTGGTGTCTCTGAGGCTGGAGGTATGATGGATCTGGTTCTATACGTATTGGAAAAACTGGGTTCAGTGGCTGCTGGGGGCGGTGGGAACTGCCTCTGCAGGGGTGAGGTGTTGCCCGGGAAAGGCTCCCAAGAGCAGGAGATGGGCAGGGAGGAATGAGTCCCTTCCTGCCCCCAGCCCTGCAGTTTCCTGCCCTGGTCCCCTCTTGGTGAGACCTAACCCTGAGCAGATGGCCCGGCACCACAGGAGGATTAGGAGCTGAGAGGCAACAATTTAACAACTGGGGCGCGTACCCAACACCATTAGGGCACTCAGTGGAGGCACAGGGCTCCCTCAGGCCATGGGCCAGTCCCCTTTCCTAGCAAGCACCTGTGGGTCTCAGGAACAGCAGCGACAAGATGCCACCACACCATAATCTGAGAGAAACAAACTCTTACAATTTAGATGCTCTATTTGGTTGCGTTTCTCTACTTCCTTCGCCTCTTGCCCATCCATTCATCTCACCTCTTGCTCACTCTAATTAGATCGAGCATCCCTAACCACAGGGTTCATGATGATCATGTCACTTCCCATCACTTACAATCTTCAAGTCTATTCTATAGAATAGCTGATAGTCCACTCTTACTGCACACTTTTCTTCCCTGTCCCGGCCTTCCGTCCCACCTAAAATCCACGCTACTCATGATATTCTTCGTAACAGCATGCTTTGTCCTTCCAGCAATTCCTCCTCCTTCTCCCCAGTGCCCCATATTTCCCTTTATTTTTATAATTCAATTCCTCCTTAATTCATCCAGTTGTCATTGAATAAAAGGTAGAGGCTCTTCTCCCCAGAAAAAGACCACATTAAGGAACTGCATGCGGTTCTGGAGGCTGGTGGACACCCCACAGATCTGTGCCCCCGACCCTGCAGGGGTCAGCTATTCTCAGATTGGGATGTGCCTTCAGAGCCTCTGATGGACGAGCCTACCCCAGCCCACTCACCTCCCCTTTGTGCTCTGCAATTCACAGGTGGCCCCTTTGCTAGGTTAGAAGAGTTTGGGTGGATTTTACTAATAGTTCCATGTGTCGATTTACCAACTCCTTGACTAATGTAAAGCCTTGCTGTTGTACCTCCCTCCCTCCCTCCCTCCCTCTTTCCCCCCCCTTCCTCTCTCCCTTTTTCTCACCTATTTCACACAGTGTTTGCATCACAACAAGCACCAGCAAATCCGGCATTTATGGACACCATATAAGTTTCGGTACCTTCCTGCAAGTGGTACAACTATGTTTGTTTAAAAATATTCCACAAGTCCTACTTTTTTTGCTGATCACACAGGCACCTCTCCTGGTTATATGGTATTTCAGAAAAGCCCAAAGTGGTGATTTTTGACATCATGTGATATGTGTCTTCTTCTAAGTCCCCAAATGATAAACGAGAAGTTTATTTCTGAGTCAAGAGGGTAGCACCCAAGAGGGGCAGCAAATCCTTGCTGTGCTAGGTTTTGCTCCTGTGCCTGCTCTGGCTGTTTATTATTCTTTTCTTTCTTTCTTTCTTTCTTTCTTTCTTTCTTTCTTTCTTTCTTTCTTTCCTTCTCTTTCTTTCTTTCTTTCAATTTTTTTTAGGTTCATAGCAAAATTATATCCTTTTTAAAAAATTTCTTTCTTTCTTTTAAAAAGTTCTTTATTCATTTATTTAAGAATGAGTGAGCAAGAGAAAGAGCATGAGCAGGGAGAGGGTCACAGGGAGAGGGAGAAGCAGACCCTGAGATCACGACCTGAGCCAAAGGAAGACACTTAACCGACTGAGCCACCCTGGTGTCCCTGCTCTGAGTGTTTTCTGAGACAAAGGCAGGGGTGGGCTCTGTTTCCCTGAAGCCCCACTCCAGGCTCTGCCAATATCTCCCTGGCCGTCCCCCTTGCAGCTGCCGCAGCTGTGCCCAGAACCTTCTGTGTCAGGCTTGCCTCTGCCCCTCTGAACAGAGCCCCTCAGCAGGGAGAGTGCCTGGAAGAATCAGAGGGAGGGGACCAGAATGTCGTGACCATCAGGGAAGTTCAAAGGCAGCACAGTAAAGGCATGACCCCTCGTACTTGCTTCTCCACGATGCCAGGGCTATGTCCGGGTCACAGAGGCCTAGCTAGCATGCGACTGTGGAGGAACTGGCTGCGTGAAGCGGCAGGGAAGATGGGGGAAAGGAAATACTTAAGGTCTGCTTCCTCTGCTTACTGGTGCCAGATCCTTAGGTCGGTGCCATCGAGTCTTCTAAGTGCTCTTGGCATTGCCTGGAGCCTTTTGAAAATCCCACAGCGGCAGCAGTGGGCTCCAGGTGGGAAGCACCTGCACTCAGCCCCCCACCAGCCACATGGAACTGCACTGGGTGCCTTTGCCCCCAGCCCTCTTGCCTGCTTCCTGCATCCAGCCCAGCTCACTGCAGCCCGCTATCTATAAGGACGTGGCTCTGGTACTTGCCCTGCCATCCCCTCACACCACAATTATGACACAGCAATAGTCGCATGGCCATCTGGCTTCAGGCCTGCAGATTGGCCTCTGCCTTGCAGGGGTCTTGACGCTTTATGGATGTGAGATTGTTCTCCTTCACGATCATTTCAAGTTATGTTTCTTAGTTGATCATAATGTTTTCTGAGACTCAGAGAGGTTAAGTAGCTTGCCCAAGATCACACAGCCAGCAAGTAGTAAAACTAGACTTCTAATGCTTGACACTTTAACCCTCCTAGTGAGATGAAACTTATTAACTGTTCTTGCCATGAGCCATCCTGTTTTGGATGTAGAGGAATGACTCCATTGTGTTAATGAGCCAGGAAGCAGAAGCTACTGCTGTTTCGTACTTCTTTTCTCCTATATATATATATATATATATATATATATATATATATAATATTTAATAATATTATATATATATTTAAGATTTATTTATTTATTTGGGCAGGGAGGGAGAGGCTGAGGGAGAGGGAAAGAGATTCTCTAGTCGACTCCCCACTGAGCGCTAAGCCAGCTCGGGGCTCTATTGCATGACCCTGAGATCAAGACCCTGGCCAAAATCAAGAGTCAGACACTCAATCCAGTGAGACACATAGGTGTCCTCTCCCATATTTTAAGGTATGAGTCCTTTTGGGTGGCATTTGAGGCTGGTGTCCCAGGTCAAAGCAGAGGAACTTGTGGAGAGAGAGGTGGGGAAGTGGCAGGATGACAGCAAAAGAGAATAGTCTCTGGCCCCTCATGAAGGATCCATCCCAGGACCCCCAAAAGAAAGCTGTGCTGTCTTCAGCTCTTGGGCTCTGGGCAGCCCAAGTTCCCTTCAGTGACACCTGATGCCGGTCAGGCCGGCTCCACTGGCCACCTCAAGCTAGACAGGAAAGAGGTAAAACAGATTTGGGTGAAGACAGATGATTGGCCCCTGCTACTAAGCCATGCCTGCCGACTGTGGATTCTGAGCAAGGTATTGTGGACATTCTGGGGGAGCCCTCTAAGGATCCATAGGGTTTGCTTCATTGAGGGCAGAGGTGGAGTGCAGGGGTCCCTCTCTGCTTCCCATCAACTCCTCTGCTCTCCTCACCTGGGTGTCTGAGGGACGTGCCAGTGCTGTCCCATGGTGATGCCCCCGGTATCTGTGACAGGACCTGCAGAGCAGAGGACACACAGCACTAATGTGTTGGGCTCGGCCAAAGGAAATAATGCAGTGAGGCTGGGCTGCACCACTGAGTGGGAACCACAGTCCTTAACCCGGAGAGAATTAAGGGGAGAAGTAGCAACAGACCCCCGTATTCATAAGCTCATGTCACAGAGAGGTCGTTGGAAGGCCTTGGCCAAACCACCATTTCATTTTGGGAAATGCTGCCCAACTCCAAAGTTAGCACAGCAAAACTATCCGGATGGCTTCGATGCATATATCAGGGCCACTCAGCAGCCCACGAGCTCGGTGCTCGGCCATGGCTCAGGCTGTGATGGGGTAATGTGGTCAGCACTGGATGCCTTGAGTTTTGAGATGCTGAGAAAGAGGAAATGCCAGAAATGGTGGCTGTGTGGTTTCTCAGAGCCACTTTGTGCAGAGACAGAACCACAGGATTCAATAAGTCGGGGACCTGGGTGTTCCAGCATCCTGGAGGAATCAGGCATCAGGACGCCCTTTTGAAGGAACCTGATGGACTCTGTCACCTGCCCTTGTAATTAGCTCTGGGTTATTTATGGTCTTCTGTTTGCTTTACCAGCCTTTGGGCAAGTGATCAGACTGGCAGGATGCAAATGTGTGTGGCCAGATGTGTCCATGTTGGGAGGATTGGTCAATAATTTTACTCATTTTGTGATCCTTTGGGAAGCTAGATCTTTTAAATAAATACCTCAAATTGCTTCTGTTTTCTAGTACTTAGGGAGGGATTTGCTTGCTCACTTATCACATTTTTTGGTGCCCACTTAGAGCTATGGAGGGTGAGCGTGGTCCACATAGAAGCCTGGAGAAGAATGAAAGGAACAGACGTGCAAGTCCTCCCACCACATCAGTCTGGGCGAGGAGGCTGGTGTGAAATGCGCTTCTGAGTGTGAGCAATTTTGTCTGATGGGGCAATGCCATTGTGTTACTTAGAATAACCTTGAGGACATTCTATTACAATTCCCTTTACTTTGTTCTGTTTGTTTGTTTTTTAAGTAGGCTCCATGCCCGGCGTGGAACCGGATATGGGGTTTGAACCCAAGGACCCTGAGATCGAAAGTCAGATGCTTAATTGCCTGAGCCACTCGGCACCTTGATTCCCTTTACTCTGAATGAAGGTGAATAATGAATGTGTAACTAAACTATTTGTCAGTTTATAGGTCCTTAAGGAAAGAACATAGTAAGGACACTGTATCAGGAAATCGTCCTCATTGTCTTCCTAGCTGTGTGAGTTTTAACATGATTCTTAATTTTTCTGGGTGTTAGTTGGCTCATCAATACACACACACACACACACACACACAGATACATATACACACATATATGCATGTATATATAAGTGTGCATACACCTGTATTCATATCACACACATATAAAAACCAATTGCAAATATTATTAGGTGGAATCATTGACTGAGTCTGTGTTCTGATTAGAAATTAAGGACTAGGGCTGACCAAGTGGCTCAGTGGTTTAGTGCCGCCTTCAGCCCAGGGCCTGATCCTGGAGACCCGGGATCGAGCCCTACCTCGGGCTCCCTGCATGGATCCTGCTTCTCCCTCTGCCTGTGCCTGTGTCTCTGCCTCTCTTTCTCTCTCTGTGTCTCTCATAAATAAATAAATAAAATCTTAAAAAAAAATTAAGGACTAAAAAATTTACGTGTACTGGGCCACCTGGGTGGCTCAGTGGTTGAGCATCTGCTTTTGGCTCAGAGTGTGATCCTGGGGTCCTGGGATCGAGTCCCTCCTCAGGCTCCCCACAGGGAGCCTGCTTATCCTCTGCCTATGTCTCTGCCTCTCTCATGAATATATAAGTAAAATCTTAAAAAAAAAATTATGTGTACCTTACCCGTGTTTGTGGGAAATTGAGACTATGACTGGTTATGGTTAATAGTAGAAGTCCAAGTTTCTAAAGATCAACATTTCTAAATATTCTTTCCTTTTAGGAAATTAACCAGAGGCTAGTAAAGTTATGGAGTGTGAGTAAAATATTAGCCTTGTATATTCTACTGTTGAATTTCCAGGGAAAAGTCATTTGTTCATGTGTTTGGGAGGAACAGAACTGGGTATCTGTGAGCATAGACTTTGGAGTTAGATCAAACAGAGTTCAGATTATGTTTCTACTGCTAATAGCTATATGACTTGGGGCAAGTCACTTGATTTATCTGAACTTACCTATAAACTTCCTTATCTATACATTTCCTTATCTATAATATAGAGATAATAGTGCTCACTCGTGGGTGGTTGTGACTGGAGACTGTCTACTGGATAGTGCCATGTCTGTTTGTGTCTGGTTACAACTGCAGGGATCAAGCTGGCCTCTTGAAGATAGTGGAATTGAAACATGCCAAGAATCCAGGTCCCTGAGGACATTGTTGAGCTACTGAATTAACAAACCTTGAAGCCACTCAACTTTCAGACTTTTCAGGATAGGGCATCATATGATCCCTTCCTAGTTTAGTCTAATTAAGCTGATACTACTTGCAGGTAAAATCTTCCTAACTAATACAACCAAAAATAGAATGACTTCACCTGAAATGACATTTAAGATCTTTCTGCAACCAAATCCACAAACGACTTAGAAAACTTTGCTAAATATAGTAAAATTTGGACTAAATCCAGGCAGGATGCCTTAGGTACATCCTACATAACATTAAGGCTATAACAGTTGAAGAGAATCTCTCTCTCTCTCTTTTTTTTTTTTTTTTTTTAAAGATTTTACCCATATTACCCATTGTAATAGTCCAGTGAACAACAAAGTGGGCTTGAACTATTTCATGTCTGTGGGAACACAGAAGGAGATTTGCAGGCTTGGTGCATTGAGCGAGAATGTAATCAAAAACTTAAAAAGAACACTTGGGAAATAACATATCCCAGAAACCAAAGGAGGAGGTTGTCAGGAAGGAAGCAACAATCGCCACCATTATCACTGTCAAGGATAACATTGGTTAGCGAATAGTGAGGGCTTGCCACGTGCTAGACACTGTGGGGCAGTTTCCATGTATTATTCTATTAATCCTCAGAAGAACCCCATGCCATAAGCCCTTGAAGTGTCCCTATTTTCTGATGAGGGCGCCTAAATGCTGGATAGTTGAAATCCCATTATTCATAAGAGTGGACCTGGGATTCAGAGTAAGTGCTTATGATGCCTAGTGGTTTAGCCATGGGATAATCCCCTGATAGGCAATGATGCAGAATGTCAAGCAGGAGAGAAAACTGTTGGACTTGGCAATTAGGAAGTCACTGGTGAGAGAAACTTCTCATGTCGAAATGTGAAAGGAGAGTGGGAGGGGACAATGGTTCTTGCAAGAATACTATGCATGGAGATAGGATGTTCTTGGCTAGAGGATAGATGAGGACATAAAAAGATATTTTTCCATTGGGTGTCATGAGAATTGCTACTGTATTTATTAGTCATAATTATGGTGGTTTGGGAATTACGTGCCCAGAGTTCACCCTGATGTCACTTAGAAATCAAAGTGTTTTTACCCCCCACCCTCCCCAAGCAGATTGTTCTTTCATTTCTTATTGAATTGTAAATACGAAATTCAACAATTCTAAGTCTGGTTAGACTGGGAAGTCAGGAGAGCTGCTGGTCAGTAGTGCTTGGAATAACAGGCTCCCTCTTACCATGGATGTTGAATGACCATCCTCTGGTTAACCAAACAATTATCCAATCAAATTGATAGTATCTAGTCAAAATGGAGAGCCCCTCAAACACTAGCCCAGCAATGATTTACGTGTATGAGATTTCTCTTGTGGGGTGGACTGTTTTTGGCAACGCCTTCTAGTTAAACCAATCTCCGTGTATTAGAAAAACATTCTGGCTGGGTTGCTGGTTCTCTGAGCCAATTACAAATGCCAAAATTGCTGTTGAATTGCTTTGGTATAAATGCCAGTTCTCTTCTGAGGCTTCTGAAGAATTAGAATCCTTCTGGTATTCCCAACTGTGCTCCTGACCCTTGGGAGATGTGTCCACTTGGTAATGGGGAAAGAGTCCCACCTCCTTAGGATGAGATTAAGGAGAGAGATTGGAGACTGAGTCATTACCAAACTGCTTGTTTGCAGAGGGTTTAAATGAATCCAAAGACCTGGCTCCCTTGTTTCCTTGGATTTTGTGTTACTAGGAACCTCTATACTTCTGTAACCCCTTCTCCATTATCTGGAAACAGTCCATGAAGAAGTGGAGGGCAAGTTGAGGGCATACTTGCCAATTATACAGGAGGTTTCAACATGATGATGTAAATAGCCAAATAATTATACTTCCCCAAGGCATTGTTAAACTTGTCCTTTAAGAAGAAGGCAGAACTTTTAGCTTCTTTGTTGATGAAACAAATTTTGCTGTAGCAGGCAAGCTTCTTGAGGCCAGAGACCAAGTCTTTTGGCTCTTTTATAGCTACAATAATCATTGCCATTCATGCACTATTTCCAGGTTTTTCCCCTTCTGGGCACATGGTAGGATTCTGCTTCCTGCTGCCTTGTAGGTGGGTGGGGCCGTGATACTAGACTGGCCCACGAGATAAGATAGGAAAAACAGATGGCAGATTTTAGTTTCCTATTGTTTAGGGGAGCTTTAGTTTCCTATGATTGAATGACCAATTACAATGATGTTGTACATCTGAAATGAATATAATGTTACATGTCAGTTATACCTTAATAATAAAATTAAAAATTATATGAGAATTATATGAAATGATTGGGTTTCCCATTTGAGATTCTGCAGAGCTTTCTTTTCTCTCTGGCATGGTGATCAGTAATATTCAAGACTATTTTACCCACTTGGGTACCTGCATGTTTATGAAGGATAGGCTCTCCACCCCAAGCCTCCTGGTAACTTCCAAAAGAAACGTAGTATGAATGAGAAATAAACTTTGGTGCTTTTAAGCCACCCCAAATTTGAAATTGTTCACTACTGTAGTGTAAATCCCTATGAGTACAATGTAAGATCTAACCTATCATTCAAGTGTATATTACATCTGTGTTATCTAATACACTCTTAGGGCCACTAGACTATAACCACCTTGAGGGTAGACATGGCATGATGTCCATTTTGTATTTCTGTCATCTAGCAGAGATACACAATGTTTCTTTTTCTTTTTTTAAGATTTTATTTATTTATTTGAGAGAGGGAGAGAGACAGTATGAGTGGGGGGGCTAGAAAGAGAGGGAGAGAGAGAATCTCAAGGAGATGCCATGCTGAATGTGGAGCCCAGTGTGGGGCTTGATCCTACAACCCCAAGATCCTGACCTGATCTGAAACCAAGAGTTGATAGCCTAACTGACTGAGCCCCCAGGCACCCCACACAATGTTTCTTGGTGAAAGTTATTATATGAATGTTTGGATACCTGAGAAGATGGGAAATGTGAAGAGAATGAATAACTGAAATCAACCATTTCTCCTAAATTTAAATTAAACTAACAGTTTCAGTTCTATTCTTATCATGGCCCTTCAGAACAATAGCTTTTGAGACCTAAAATCTCACCAAGTCTATTCCTTTTGTCCCTTCACCATCTCTGCAGTCTCTAGTGGAAGTCATAGTAAGTCACAGTAAAATAAGCTTTGGTTGGGGGGGGGTTGGGGGGAGGAGAAGGAAGAGGAGAACAGAAAGGAGGAGGGGGGGAGAAGGGAAAGGAGATGGAGGATGGGGAGAGTGAGGAAGGTGAGTTGGGAGAGAGAGGAACAGAGAGCTGCATGGTTGAAAATGAGCTATGTTTAAAACAAAGGTGGGCAGCCCAGGTGGCTCAGCGGTTTAGCGCCACCTTCAGCCCAGGGCCTGATCCTGGAGACCTGGGATCAAGTCCCACGTTGGGCTCCCTGCATGGAGCCTGCTTATCTCTCTGCTGCTCTCTCTCTCTGTGTCTCTCATTAATAAATAAATTTAAAAAAACAAAACAAAACAACAAAGGCATATTTCTCTCTTAGACAATTGGAGCACTTTCAAAATCCATTCTGGAGACGGTAGTGGTCTAGTTTTCCGGACCTCAGATATTCCACCTAAAATGTTTACCATTCATAGACACCCAATAACTTCTTAATTAATAATTCCTTTTTTCCAAATTTGGATAAGATGGAGTCCATCAGGCTCCCTAGTTTGGTTGGTTGGAAGAGTGAGAGAACAAGTAATACCGTTTTGAATGGTTATATTTCTAGCCCAAAGTTGAGAATCACTTTAGTTGACTTACACAGCCAGAATGCAGTTTCTATTGCACTTTCTGAAATACTGACAATGACTTCAAGGCTCTCCAGTACTCCCTTTGAATGAATAATAGCCTAGAAATTGCTGTGGCTCACTCCCTCACTTCATTCCAGCCCCCGGTGATGCTACCTGCCATACCCTCACCTCTTGAACATACTCTTTGATTCTTCTGACCCCAAATTATGTTATCCTCTACACTCATTTACTGGGCTGTCTACTTCTTTTCCTTAGAGCATAAGCTGCAGGAGGGCAGGAGGATCATTTCTCCTGTTCACTGCTTTAACTCTGGCACACACTCACCACTCCACACAAGACTTGTACAATGAACAAACAAACGAATGAATGAATGAATGAACAAATGAATCCATCTATCCATGAATTTCTTGAATCAAAGAATTCACATGTTGATAGAAGTGAAAGGAAACTTAGACTTTTTTCAGTTCAAAGCCTTATAGATCAGCACTTGTGGGTCACGTCTAGGACCACATAGGTGTGTGGTAGAGCCAGATCCAAGACTCATAGTCCAGTGTTATTTCCATTTCAACATGCAAATACCTACTACATAGCTGCTAGAGGGTGGGTAGGCGGGAGGATGGTGGAAACATCTGGAATGGATAAGGGAAAGGTTGGGAACAGAAGCTTATAGCATGTCCCATCTTCCTAGGCCATTAGCAAAGGTGGTGACAAAAGATATGAGGATACAGGAGGGGAGGAGGAAGACAGATATGCTGGGGGCACCAAATGGAGGGGAGGATTAAGAAAGAAGCTGTACTTTTTTTTCTTTTTTTCCTTTCCAGCATAAACTTAGCATGCCTTTCCTTCTTGTGGCTCTTTTTAAAATTACGAGCTACTGAGTATTTTAAATGAGCTTTCTGTTATGTCATAAATATTCAGACCAGGAATGGTAATTGTTCCCTGTGATTAATTCTGCTTACTCGGTAAAGTTGTGCAAGGTTTTCACTGGAGGGTATGTCTTTTATGTTTTTAATGTTACTCATGTATAATACAATTTGTCCTCAACTGCAGTTGAGACAGTGGAGTTAGGTTAAGGGCTTCTGGGGTCTTTTTTTTTTTTTTTTTTCCTGCTGGCAATATTTGGAAGTACTTACATTGGATGGTTTGTGTTATCCCTCCCCTGGGCTGAGATGAAGGTAATTGATGGGGCTCAGGGCCAGGAGTTCCTACTGGCCGCTCTAGTCCTATTGGTCTGAGGTTAATGGAGGAAAGCACCATGTTGAAGGTTATAGCATTTCCCTTTGCTTCCATTTTAATGATATTTGCCTGCCAGTGTTTTCTCTTTGAAGAGCAATTTAATAAACAATCACTGGCGTTTCATGTTGAGGGCAAGATGTGCAATGGCATTCATCTCCCCGGGAGTTCTTCCTCAGTAAGTGATCGGATCAAGCGCTCTGCAGAAAATACAGTGAAGTGCTGGTGGCTCTGTGGACACCATGGGTTCACCCTGCACAGGATGACGATGGGTGGGGGTGGGGGAGGGGGATGATTTTCCGAATGATTCTGGACTCTTACTTTAAAAATACTTTCCAAAGAAGTCAAACGTGAGCCTGTCATTACACTGGGGATGCTGAAAGGGAGGTCTGGGGTGGGGGGTAGTGGGTGCACGAAGTTCTGGAATGTCATCTTCAGCTGGCTGTGTGTTTCTGGGTAAGAAGGAAGCTGAACAGCCAAGGGTTTTCATTGTTGAAGATGACAATTGAAGCTCTTAGGCTTGACAAGGAAGATTGTTATCGAATGGTGCTTGTTAAGCACCCACATGAGTCAGACACTGTTCTGGGTGTTACACAAAGCAAGCCCAGGCAAGGAGTTGCGTTACATGCATCTATTTTTGATTAAAATCACATGTAAATTTATACAGCCAATTAGGGTGGGCCTTGGGCTCCAGGGAAGGTGCTAGGCAGGCCAGAGTAGGGCTGAGTCTGGGCACCCACACTGAGGAGTGAGGAGCTTGACAGTCTCCCAGCTACTCCTGTGTTGTGATAAACAACAGCAATGCTCTAGGAATGCTGTGTTGCAGTGGGGAGTGCCCCCAAGGGAGACTGAGGGTGGCATGACACCAGGCTATGGATGGGAAGGTCAATGGTCATTCATCTGCAGGAGTGGTGCCGCTCTGTGTGAGGCCATAGGGGCCCACGTAGCTGATCTCAAAGACCATTGCAATGATGATTTCTGTGGGATCAGAGGTTGGCAACGTATCAGATGTGGCAAGCCTCCATTCTTCTTTATTCTTTGGCATGTCTGGATTAGAGAGAAAGTATAACCAAACATCACTATTTAGGGTTCCTTTGTGAACAAGGGGTGTGACTTTTAACAGTGGGGAGGGCTGGCCATGGCCAACATGCAAATACTCCTTGGAAGGGATGGCGATGGACACCCAATGTTGGTAGCTCACCCACATGGTTGATCATGGCTGTTCCCCTGGTTGTTGACATGCATGCTATAAGTTTCTACATCCCGTTCATCTTTTAAGAAAATTCCAACACAACAAAAAGATATTCTAAGCCTTAGCCAGTGATATGCTTATTATGAGTAATACTTATCACAGAGCAATTGCAGAATAATGAGCAATGGTTCCTTGTTGATGGTGGAAATGAGTTGGAACTTATGGGTATGAAAGCAGATGTGGCCAGTGCATGTTAGGGATGGAACCAGAGATGCCATTGATCTCCTGGAATAGCTTTATAGAGATTGCTGTCATGCAGACAACCTGGCTCTTACCCAGGCTGCCACCTTACCTCAAGGCTGGTGCTTTGTTTGGCTTATTCATGCCCAGTATCTAATGCAGAACAAAGAGTTAGGGTCAGGAAGACCTAACTTTCTTTCATCCTCCAACTGCCATCCACTCTCCCATTTTTATGCTTAAGAATACACTTTGAGATTGTCCTCTACGATTCCAATTAAATGGAAGAAGAAGAATGGCTCTTCCTCTCTATAATCCTGGTTTTTGTAGATTCTTCTATAGCAATAGTGTATGATGTGTTCACCTGTGTTAAATAGAAGACAGGATTGTTTAACGAGGAAGTTCTCTGTAGGGTCATCAAAGGCTGAGTTTCATGGCAAACCTGGGGTAACCGGGTGTGGTAGAAGGTAGAGCTTGAGAGAGAATTCCAGAAATGTTCATCCAGGTTCTAACCCCAGCTCTGCCATTAACTAGGTGTGTGGCCTTAAACAAAGTGCTGGACTCCTTCAAGCCTCCACTTCTGCATCTGTAAAATGGGCCTAGCATTAGAACCCACCAAAGGTAAGTGAGGGCCAGGTTATTGTAAGGATTAAATGAGTGTAATTGGTTAGGACACCTGGGTTGCTCAGAGGTTTAGCGCATGCCTTCGGCCCAGAGCATGATCCTGGAATCCTGGGATCGAGTCCCGCATTTGGCTCCCTGCATGGAGCCTGCCTCTCCCTCTGCCTGTGTCTGTCTCTGCCTTTCTCTGTGTCTCTCATGAATAAATGAATAGAATCTTTAAGGAAAGAAAAATGAGTGTAATAGGCAAAACACACTCACACAGTGCCTGGCATGTGTAAGTACTGGATAAATGCCACTAGTATTCCACCTTAACCCAGAACCCAAATAGGTATACCTCCTTCCTTCCCTCTTTCCTCTGCTGGTTGAACTCAACTACAACACAGACAAATGTGTAGTGGGCCCTAATATTCTTCCTGAGGAGTTGCATTTACTGGGTTTACTAAAAAAAAAAAAAAAGAAAAAAAAGAAAAAAATATATATCAGTACAAACCCTCATGCCCTTCATAAAAAACTAACAAAGAAGCAGACAAACAAATGTTGAATGAGGAACCCTGTAGAAGTCTTCTTCCTCCGGGACATACAGTTCCCATTCCATGTCAGAGTAATAAAGTTAATTGGGAAAACATGTAGATCTCCACATTTGTCTAGCGAGATGGAAAAGACAAGAGGGATTCTGATTTATCAAACACACTCTTAGCTCTTTCATATAGCTTCGCATCAGAAACAGCAGGAAAACTTAACAAAAATACCCGTATCTGGACACCGCCCCAGAATGTGTCGGTGATGTGACCTGGCACCTGTCCGGCCAAGTTCTCCAGATGATTCTGAAGCACAACCAAGTGAGAACCACTGCTATATGCAACCCTAAATTTAACAAGGCTGTACACAGTCTTCCCTGGCTTAAACAGACCTGAACAGAGTGCCACTGAAGTGAGTTCAGAACACAGAGACCCTTTCCCACCGGGTACCAAGGCCTCCCACACTGCACTGCTGCAGGGGCCTGCCAGCATGCTGCAGGGTGAAGGCTGCCCCTGATGAAGGGGACTTGCTGGCCCTGCAGGAATCGGTCACATGCTCAGGGTCCCTGCTCAACAGGTGCCTGCCCTTGCCCAGTTGCGGAGTCCAGCAGGGCTGCTCCACGGCTCTCACTCACCTCCTCCCCATCCTCCACCTCATAGGCTTGGAGAGGAAACTGACTTATAAACCGTTTCCCTTCGGGAATCCCAGATTCATCGATGCACATAGTTACTAGAAAAGTTTAGTCAATCAAAAGATCATTCGTTGGCCCTGGACATGAATGGGATGATTTTATGCCATTAAAGCCCCAAATTAAGACTCTTGATGAGAGGAACTCCTTTGAGAGGCGGTGCTTCTGTCCACACGAGAGTCCTGGCTCCTCATAGGGTTCTTCCGGAAACTTCCAGGCAGCTCACGGCAGTTAGTTGGAGGCCACCACCCTCATTAGGTCATGTTTACTGAAGGTGCTTGTTTTCTGTCTCTCCATTCAATGGGTCGCAGGACACTGACAGGACAAAGCGTGTTGTAACTGACCACCAGTGGAGCTGGCTCTGTTCGGGGATTACGGTTGCCCTGGGAACCGGCTTTGCTGAACTCACCACAGCAAACATGCAGTGAATGGCTGGGTCAACACCCCAGATAAAAAGAGGGTTATGCAACTGTTTGCTGAACCCTTGGCAGGATTTTTTTTTTTTTGGACATTTCCCAGAGTATCCCCATATTCACAAATTCCAAATGAAGAATTCTAATTTAAACCCATAACAAGCATGTTCATTGTTTGCAGGAAAGGGCTGTTGCTTTGGGAAATATAAACAAAGGTCTGTAGAAGATTTGAAGTGGGTGTTGCATCAGTTTTGGTAACGGCTAGCAAACATATTTAACGATAAGCTTTCTCTGGACAGGAAAGCAGGGAAGCCACTCATGTATTTCTAATAATCTACATAAATAATTTCATCTACTTCGGTTCCAAACTTCAGTCATTAAATGGTTTTACTCTCATCTCAGCTAAATAGAATATTGCAAATGAATTTTAAAATGCAGAAATAGGCTTTTGAAAAAAAATTCAGAGACAGGCTGGAGCCTCTCTTTGTGGAAAAGCAAATTGGCAAACAGGACAATTTATTTCAGACAGTGAGTACAAAGGAGCAAGGTTCTGGGATCTCCTAGTCCCTCAAACCATTTAATTCTAGGCAAACAATTAGATGGTAACATAATCCAGGTGGCCAGAGTAGTTTATGTTTATTTCTGTCTCTGGAAAGAAAAGTATCTCACAGAGTAAGATAGTAACAGTTGTTATGACTCATACCTGGCTGCCTGACCAGTTTTTCCTTCTTCTTCTGTGACTTTCTCAGACTTGAGTTCAGACTCCTGAGGGTTTTCTTTTTGAATTTCTTCCTCCTTCCACTTCTTCTTCTCTCTTTTTCCCCCCAGGTGGATCTAGTCTGGTGTTTTATATGACAAAGGTGCTAAAGAGCTGGCTGTTGTCTTCTTACACAGATCCTTCAAGCTCATTCCTCAATGCATGTTTCCTGTCCTTTTCACCTGTTTGCTCCTCAAATCCAAGATCTCATCTTCAAAGACACTGGCCACTTTTCTTTAAACTCAGTCTTACCATCCTCGATTGATAGCACTTTGTTCTGTCTTTATGTCCACCTGGGAGAGCGGGACCAATGAAATAGGTTGGGAGACTGTATATATATATATATATATATATATATATATATATATATATATATACACACACACACACACACATATGTGTAATATATATATATATATATACACACATATACATAAAAATATATATTATTGCTTGTGGCCCAGATAAATTGTTTTAGATAGAGTGATTGTTAGATGTAGCAACGTCATTATTAACCACATAATTTTGAGATGTCATCCTTTTTATTATGTTATCATTTCCCATTTGGATCTTGGATACAGCCAGTTCTTTTTTTTTTAATTTTTATTTATTTATGATAGTCACACAGAGAGAGAGAGGCAGAGACACAGGCAGAGGGAGAAGCAGGCTCCATGCACCGGGAGCCGGACGTGGGACTCGACTCCGGGTTTCCAAGATCGCGCCCTGGGCCAAAGGCAGGCACCAAACCACTGTGCCACCCAGGGATCCCCAGCCAGTTCTTTCTGGGAAATTCTGAAGAAAAAGAGTGAACATAAGCGCTAAAGAATATGTGTTTTCTCCTGAAGCAGATATGTCAAATAGCGCTTATTATTTTTAACTTTTCATTTGGCAATAATTATATAAATTCACAAGAAGTTCCAAAGAAACGTGTAGGGAGATTTGATGCCCCTTCACCTAATCTCCTTCAAAACTAACATCTCATGTGACTATCAAATATCAAATATAATATCAAATCTAGGAAATTGACATTGGTACAATCCACAGAGTTTATTCAAATGGAATCAGTATATAGACACTTGTGTGTGTGTGTGTGTGGGTGTGTGTGTGATTTCGTTAAATGCAGCTTTGTGTAGCTACCACCACAAACAGATTACATCACTGAAACATTACCATAAGGCTCCATGATGCTACTTTCATGGTTACATCTACTTTCTCTCCTTACCTGGGAAAACTAATCTGTTTTCTATCTCTATAATTATATTATTTCACCAACATATGATTGGAATCATGCAGTTTATATCCTTTTGAGATGGACTTTTACACTCACTCAACATGATTTCCTTGAAAGTCATCTATCATATTGCATGTAGCAATAGTCTGTTCCTTTTTATTGCTGAATGGTGTTCTATGATTTCAAGGTACTAGTTTATTCAACCATTCACCCATTGAAGAACATTTAGGTTATTTCCACTTTTTGGTTCTTATGAATAAAGCTGCTTTAAATTTTATAGAAGTTTCTACCTAAAAATAAATCCTCCCCAACCTGGGAATAATGCTCAAGAGTGCATCTGCCAGTGCATCTACTTGTATGGTAAGTCCATTTTTAGTTTTAAAAGAAACTGCAAACAATTTTCTAGAGAGTGATTGTGCCCACCAGTAATGTATGAGTAATTGAGTTTTTCCTCATCCTTGCCAGCATTTAGTGTTGCAACTGCTTTTTAATTTCACCCATTTTAATAGGTACATAGTGACATATTATTGTGAGTTTAATTTGAGTTTTCCTAATGGTTAATGATGTTGAACATCTTTTTATAGGCCTATTTGCAGTCTATATACCCTCTTCAGTGAAAAAAATCTATGCAATCTTTTGCCTATTTTCTAATTGAATTTTTTTAAATGTTGAGTTTTGAGAATTCTTTTATATGTATAATTTTAGATATGAGTCCTCAATAGGATGCGTGATTTGCAAATATTTTCTGCAGTTCTGTAATTTGTCTATTAATCTTAACGAAGTCACTTGCAGAGCAAAGTTTAAAATTTTGATGTGGTCCAATTTATAAATTTTTCTTTTTTCTGGATTCTGTTTTTGGTAACATATTTAAGAAATCTTTTTGTAGTACTAAAGATGTTTTCCTATTTTCCCCCCAAATTTTGTATTTTTACAATTTATATTTAAGTCCACTGTGCATTTTGAATTAATTTTTTAAAAAAGATTTTAAGTAATCTCTATACCCAGCATGGGACTTGAACTCACAACCCCAAGATCAAGAGTAATATGCTCCACTGACTAAGCCAGTCAGATGTCCTTTCAATTCATTTTTGTATAAGGAATGAGATTTAGGTTGAAGTTTATTTTTTTTTCCTATATGTATTTCCAATTTCCCAGTCTTTAATTTACTTATTTATTTTTGGAAAGTCTACTTTTCTTTTATTCAATAACTTTTTCATCAAAAATTAAATGGGCATATTTGTGTGGGTCTATTTCTAGGTCCTCTTCTCTGTTCTGATCTATGTAGTAGTCTACTAGTACCATATTATCTTGATTATTATAGCATTTAAGACCCTGATATCACAAAAAGTGATATTTTATTTGTGAGATATATTGATCTGTAGGTTTTTGTTTTGTTTGTCTTTCCTGATTTTGCCTGGTTTGGGTACCAGGGTAATACTGACCTCGTAAAATGAGTTGCAAAGTGTTTCTTCCTTTTCAATTTTCTATAAAATTCGTATGAATTCTTTTAATGTTTGGTAAAAGTCTCCAATAAAACTATTTCTCAGGAGCTTTGCAATTATAAATTCAATTCCTTTTTGTTAGGACTATTCAAATGATCTACTTAATCTGGGCTGAATTATGATAGTTTGTGGTTTTTGAGGAATTGGTTTATTTATTTCTTCTAAATTGTTGAATTTATTATCATAAAGTTGCTCATGGTATTCCTTTATTATTCTTTTAATGGTTAAAGGATCTATTGTGGTTTTCTCTGCTTCGTTACTGATATTGGTGATTTGTGTCTTCTCTCTTTTTACCTTTGTCTTGTTCGAAATTGGGTTTCTCCCATAGGACCAACTTTTTGCTTCATTATTTTTTTTATTAGTTTCCTTTCCAAAATTTCATTTATTTCTGCTCTATTTTTACTGTTTCCTTCCTTCTGCTTGCTTTGGGTTTATTTTGCTCTTCTTTTTCTAGTTTCTTGAGTTAGGGACTTTCCTTTTTTCTAATATAAGTATTTAGTATTATAAATTTCCCTCTCAGCATTGTTTTTGATGTGTTTCCAAGATTTTAATATGTGTATTTTCATTTTCATTCAGTTCTATGTGCTTTTAATAATTTTCTTTGTGAAATTTTTTTTGAGTCATGGATTATTTAGAAGTGAATTGTTTAATTTACATGTGTTTAAGGTTTTTCTGTTGTACTTCTGTTATTGATTTCTAGATTAACTCCTATTATAGTCAGGGATATACTCTGTATGATTTTAATTCTTTTACACTTTAAAATTTGTTTTACAAATTATGATATGGTCTATCTTAGTGAACGTTCCAGGGACTCTTGAAAATAATCCGTATTCTGGGCATGTGGGTGGCTCAGTCAGTGAAGTGTCTGCCTTTGGCTCAGTTCATGATCTCAGGGTTCTGGGGATTGAGTCCCATATCACACTGCCTGCTCAATGGGGAGTCTGCTTCTCTCTCTCTCTCTCTCTCTCTCTCTCTCTGCCCCTCTCCCTGCTCATGCTCTCTCTTAAATAAAGAAATGAAAACTTAAAATAAAAAAAATAAAATAATCTGTATTCTGCTGCTGTGTGGAATGTTCTATAAATGTCAATTAGACCCTATTGGTTGACAATATTATTGAACACTATATCCTTGTTGGTTTTCTGTCTAGTAGTTCTATCAATTGGTGAGAGTGGGTTGTTGAAGTCTCCAAGTATAATACTCTGTTTCTCCTTTCAGATCTATTAGTTTTGTTTTATGTATTTGAAGCTCTGTTGTTTGATGCATAGACTTAGTTTTTAATAAACATAACTTAGAGACAACATTTAGTTGTTCATATTCTGCCAATCTGTTTTTTAATTGGTGGGTTTTAATGATTTACACTTAAAGTAATTATTGATATTAGGACTTAAGTCTGCCCTTTTTTTATTTTCTGTTTTTTCTCTGTTTCTCATTTCTCTATTTCTTTTTTCTTGTCTTATTGTAGACTACTTGAACATTTTTAGAATTCTATTGTGATTTACTTATAGTGTTTTTGAGTATCTTGTTTGTATAGTTACCTTAGAGGTGTATGTATATATCTTACTACAGCCTACTGGTATTGATGATTTACTGCTTAAAGTTTTGAAACCATTTAAGTCCCTTTACTCTCTCCATGTTAAAAATTATTTTTAAAAAACCCCCACAATTCTCTTCAGCATTTGCTCTATATACATTAAACACCACATAAGATGGTGATGTGTTACAATGTTTGCTTTACCTAAAAGTATAACTTAAGAATATCACAGGGAAAGATTAGTCTATTATCTTTACTTCCAAAATTTACTCATTTGAATGTTCTTTTTTCCCTTATAAAGGTCTGGGCCTCCCAGACTTCCTCTGTTATTATTTCTTTCTATTTTGAGTGCTCTTTTTAGCCATTCTTTAAATGCTAGCGACTAGTTCAATTAGTTTCCTTTCATTTGTGAATGTCTTTATTTTCCCCTCCTTCCTAAAAATATGTTGCCAGGTAAAGAAATCACAGTTGATAATATGTATCTTTTAACACTTGAAAAATACTGTATTACTTCCTTCTGACCTCCATGGTTTCAAATGAGAAATCTGCTTTTGCTCAAATTGGTGTCCCTCTATGGGTAAAATAACCTTTCTCTCTGAATATTACTAAGATTTTTTTCTTTATTTTTTGTCTTCAGAAGTTTAATTGTCATGCCTTTTGTGGCAATCTCTTTGAAGTTCTCTTTGGGTTTTCTTAGGCTATTGGATCTATTACTTTACATCTTTCACCAAATTGAAGAAGTTTTCAGCCACTATTTCTTCAAATATCTTCCTAGTTTTATGCGATTTCCTTTTGTTCTGGCACTTCAGTGATACACATTTTTTTAAAAATAGATTTTTTAAATTATTTTATTTGTTCATGAGAGACACAGAGAGAGGGAGGCAGAGACATAGACAGAGAGAGAAGCAGGCATCTCACGGGGAACCCAATGTGGGACTGGAACCCTGAACTCAGGATTATGCCCTGAGCCAAAGGGCTACTCAACTACTGAGCCACCTAGGCATCTCAATGATATACATTCTTTTGCTTTTATTTTTGTCTTATAAGTTCTAAGGATATACTCAGTAAAAAAAATTTTTAGTTTATTTTCTTTTTGAATAAATTCTATTGATCTGTCTTTAGCTTCACTAATTCTATTATCTCCACTTTACCACTGAGCTCATCAGTGAATTTTTTTTTCAGTTATTTTATTTTACAGTCCTACAATTTATTTGCTAAGCTTTTCTATTTTTCAGAACTTTAAAGATAATTTATAATTGTTTATCAAATCATGTTTACAATGGCTACTATTAAATCGTTACCAGCTAATCTAATTATCTGATTCATCTCAGTGTTGGTGTCAGTTTCTCATTCAAGTTGTGGTTTTCATGGTTCTTCATCTGATGAGTGATTTTGATTATGTCTGGATGTTTTTAAAAGTTTGGGTAAAATGGTATATAACATACAAGTTTCTGGGAAGCCTGAGTGGCTCAGTGGTTGAGCGCCTGCCTTTGGTCCAGGACGTGATCCTGGAGTACCAGGATCGAGTCCCACATCGGGCTCCCTGCATGGAGCCTGCTTCTCTTTCTGCCTATGTCTTTGCCGTGCTCTCTGTGTGTTTCTCATGAATAAATAAATAAAAATCGTTTAAAAAAAAATCTAAGTTTCTGGTATATAGCACAGTTATTTGATATTTGTATACACTACAAAGTGGTCACCACCATAAGTTTAATTACCATTCATCATTTTTATTATTTATTTATTTTATGGAGGTAACATTGGTATATAACAGTATATAAGATCTTCTGGACATCTTGAATGTTATGTTTGCAGATTTTTTTTATCTTATTTCAGCTTCTAATAAGCAGCCATCCTAGTTAGGCTTGGTTCTGGGCTATTTTGGTGAGGTATAGTTTCAATGAAAATCTAGTTTTCACAGTCTTACAATGTTATTCTCGTTGACTTCATTCTTCTGGCTCTGCTCAGCTCTTACTTAATTCCTGTAGGGCTGTCCAGTGTAAATGGATGGGTGGTTCTGGAAACATTGGGTTTTGGTTGTTGCTGATGATTGAGCCTGCTACTGCCTCAGGTATGGATTAGGGTAGGTCTTGCTGAGGTACCTTTTCCTGATTCTTTGTCCAAGAGAGAGCAACTTTTTCTATTTGTCTATGCCTGAGGGTGATTCCAGGTTGCAGATCACTGATGCCCAGTCTGTGATATATGGACCATAGAAAAAAACTGTAAGAGACTCATTGTGATGTTGAACTCAAAGGCTTGAGGTCCCTAGCCAGTGCACCTTCTTATTTCAAGTCTCAGAATTGTTTTTTGATTTTCTGATGAATCAGTTCCAGGGTATTTAGTTATATTCAGGGGAGGAGCAGGGAAAAGTGAGTCTATGACATCTTGTCCCTGAACTAGACAGAACTTGCTATTTTTTAAAGTGAAGAGGAAAAAACCCCTTTCTTCCTTCAATAAGAAGAATATATTTTATTTGTTGAAAAACTAAAAAGACAAGCAAAAAGAACAAAATAAAAGTAAATATGAGTGTTTTCACAGATATATACATTATTAACCCTTTAATGTATGCCTTTCTTGATCTTCTTCTGTGCATATATAATTTTTGAAGAGTTATCGAGTTCTGGACTTACTTTTACACTAACATATCTTAAGTATATTTACAAGTCCATATGTAATCTTTTATTTATACCAACCACTTTTAGTTTGCAAAGAAGACACACAGCTAGGCTACTTAAGGAATGAAAGCTAAGATTAGGATATGGAGGAATGAAGAGAGTTGTTTTTGTAGCTATTCAGACATTCTGGGGATGAAACTTCAAGAAAAATTGGAACTATGGTCATCTTTAGGATATAAGGCCAGCTCAATGGACCTCCACCTCTAGTGATTGGGTCTTTTTTTTTTTTTCTTTCTGCAGAGATCCATTGTTCTCTGCTACTTTCTGCTCTCAGTTCCTAAAGGAAATAATCTGTTTGGGTCAGTGTTGTTTTGTTTGTTTGTTTTGTTTTGTTTTAATCATTTAATATGGAGCATGTGTACTGGACAGTCTTGAGCCAAGCCACATGATAGAAACTTATGTAATAATACACTTACATAAGTTCTTCTTGATCTCTCATGGCTCAGCCCCAAGCCTGATATATTGTGACCCATGTAGTGGGGTTCATATAACACAATATATGACTTTACATGAAAAAAAACCCCAAACTACCTGGTGGTCAATTTTTCCATAATGAGTTGTGGGAGGAACAACACACAGAAAAGATCCCAGGCCTGTGTATTCCAAATACATAGAATATTTGGGTTGATTGCAATTTTTTATGTTTTTGAATTATACTGCAGCAAACAGCCCTGTGGCTAATCTCTGCACTGGTCTTTTATATTCTCATTAACATGAGTGACTTTCACAGGTCATAATAATAACAATACAAATCATAATTGCGAATGTGACATCTAGACATCAATCTGTCAGTTGGAAAGAAATTTACTCCTTTTGCTATATTTTTGCTGAATTTTTATGCCTAAACATCACATTATATATAATTGAATATATTTCAGAGGAAACTAAGGATCATAGAGGTATCTAATGGTACATGACTAGATTAGTGAAAATTCTACGGGTAGATTCCAAGTCTGGCAGCTTCTGGTCTATAGCATGCTGACTTTCTCCTCTTAGAAAAAAGAGCCCTCCGGGGTGATATATGCAACTGATGAATCATTAAACTCTACACCTGAAGCTAATAATACACTATAACTACACTAATGTAGTTAACTACATTGAATTTAAATAAAAAAGGAAAAAAGAAAAAAGAGTCCTCCGGAAAGCCAGGCAATAGCACTCTTTAAAAATCCTTTGGATTATTTATGTTTTAGGAAGAGTTTCAACAATAAACATAAAACAAAAAAAAAAGTTTTTCTGGCTGACTCTTGATTAAATAAGAGTGAAATTAATGATAAAATTATTTCCTAAATATTCTGGCAAATTGAAGATTTCCTCTAAATATGAAATTTCTTTGGTGTCTCTCGTGTATAAGTCTATGAGTCACAGCTGCTTGAATTCCCCCGGAAGCTGTAGGATTCTCCATTTGCTGCATCATTAACTCCTCTGGTCATATATAGCCAGGATCCCCAAGGGAGCTCATGATGATTATCCCAAAGTATCTACTTTTTGGGAATCTCTGGTGCTTTAGGTATAGAAGCTTAACAAATGAATATTTCAACATATTACATTGTGTTTGAGGTAGAAATCTTAAAATAAAGAGAGAAAGAAAAACTTTCTTCATGAGCATGTGTTCATGAGTGTCAAATAAGTTAGCCCCAATTCAATTCTGAGAGCTGAAGCTGTTTTTTTGGTGAAATTTTTACTTTCATTGAAAGGTTTGGTATGCCAGAGTTCATCTACTGGTTAGTAGAAGAAAGTGAGAAGTAGCAATCCCAGTTGGGCACACTAAATCATTAAAAGAAAGTTTGTGAGAGACAGGCTAAGGGATAGGTGAGGAGAACCTAATATTTTTGAGCAGCTAGTAGGTGCCAGTTACTTTAAATTGTCACCTCTCTCAATCCTCAAAACAACTCTTTGACTCCATTGTTTCCTTATCCATCCATTGTACAGATGAGAAAACTTGAGGTTTTGAAAGGTTTGGTGTTTCTTTAAAGGCCCTTAGCTAAAAAGTCATAGGAAGAGAAGTAAAATCAAGGTTTGTGGATCTCTGGGACTTGAATCTTTCTTTCCACAACATAAAACTACATCCTGTAGGTCCTAGGACCTTCAGGTCCCAAGACATATTGGATTCTGGAAGTATAGGCTATCTCTTTAAATTCATAGAGCATGAATCTTCCATAGGGTTCTGTTCAGTTGAAGTCTAATCGGTCCCTCTTTAAAACACATGCAGGTCAGAAATTTGAGTCTTCCGTGTCGTGAGAGCATGGCAACCTGGGACTTGTTGGGTTTGTTGCAAGGCTCAAGGCTAATGTGCCTCTAAATCCCTTAAAGGCACATTAGAGGGTAATTACAACAAATAAACGCTAATGGGAGAACCACATCTGTTTTGTTGATTTGGCTTACAGAAGAATTCTGGGTTAGGAGATTTAGTCAAATTGCTTGACCCTATTTAGCCACCCCTAGCCCCAATCCAAAGCATACCTGCAAGGGTCCCATTGTCTAATGGAAAGATCTCTTGACCTCATGTGTGCATAGGAAAATCACAGGCAGCCACATACTGATTCTCATCCTGTTTCTGACACAGTGACCTGGCTGATGACTTTAGACAGGCCATGCATTTTCCTGACCCTGGAAAGGCCATAGAATATGCCTAGGAGGAGGAATGTCAGGAATAGATTTTTATCTCTGCTGTCTCCCAAGGGACCCAAAGTGTTTTGCAAATGAACTGACAAAAATCCATTTGAGAAAGATTTCTCTGCTTTAATTGCTCCCAAGGTATCTGTAGTCCAGGTGCTAATGGAGTGTAACTGTCCAGGTGGTCAAGCTTTTCTTTTTTTGAAAAGTTGGTGTAACAAAACTTTCACTTGGGACATAGAGAACCCATTATTAATTTTTTAATGCATGGAGTAATTGAAAACCTGTTCTTATAGGCTTTCCTTATTATAGGATGTTATTCAGTCTCTCTGTGGTAAAGACAGTGCTGCATGATCACTGAATTCCATTTAATTTTTCTCTTCCTGAGTATGTAGGATGACTACAATTCTTAACCTCCTTTCCAGTTAGAGTGGACCATGTTACTAGTTCTCACCAGTGGGGTATAGGCAGCAGATCTGTAATCATTCCGAGATCTGATCTTAGAAAATTTTACATCTGAATATTCAGACTGCTCTTCCCCTGACTCAGTAACCAGAGAAGCCAAATGTTGAATTTATCTCATTAAAAGATGAAGGCAGCCTGAATCCCTGAGTCACCTGATGGAGGAGAGAGGCCCTGTAGAGTCAGCTTCCCTGGCAGACTTTATGTAAATGAGAATCAGACCTTCTCTGGTGTTAAGCCACTGAGATCTATGGATTTATTGATGCCGTGGGATAACTCAGCCTGTAGTGAATAATGCAGTCTCCTCTTCATATGTGCTATACTCTGTACTTCCCCTGAAGTCTCACAGAATCTTTGCTTTTCATCCAGAGCTAAAAGTCTTAAGTGCAAACATCCATCTGAGGTGTGACTCTCCTCTGCCAGATCCTAGTCAAGGGGATTTCATGTCTTCCTCTAACCACCATTTAGAACACCATTGGCCTTTATTCTCTACATTGAGCTATAGATGGAATGGTGTCTGCTATATGACCATCATAGTCATGATGGTCTATGATGGTCATAGTCATGATGGTCTTCCAATCAACACCCCCCCCATCCCGCCCCCAACTAACCACAACTCAACTAGCCCACAGAAGAAAGCCACAAGTGCTAAAGGATATTACAAGCATTTGGACAGTATTCCTAAGTTAATATCATCATGTTTGGGCTTGTCCTCTTCATCAGTGCTCCCAAACTTTACAGATATTAAAGCGTCTGCCCTTTGCTTCACCTGATTCTATTTCTGCTCTATTTCTGCCAGAGCGGTCTGGCATTGTTTTCTTTGTTTCCTCTGATGGCAGCATCTTCTGTTGCCTCAGGAGAGGATCCTACCTTAATTCCCAGCTTGACAGAATCTCACCATGGTTCTGTCCTGGCTTCTCTGTAGTGCCCTGGCCAGACCCATCCAGCCCTGCCTTTCTCAGCTGACCTGACCAGAAGCTGGAACAATTTAGGATTAGAAGAGGCAACTCATTCTACGCAATAGGCAAGAGTCAAGTCTAGTAAGATACATGACAAGAGATCCATCAGGCTTTAACATTAAGGACTGGA
The DNA here is from genome assembly GCF_018345385.1 of Vulpes lagopus. NCBI lineage: Eukaryota > Metazoa > Chordata > Mammalia > Carnivora > Canidae > Vulpes > Vulpes lagopus. The sequence goes on along the minus strand of NC_054831.1, from coordinate 54,924,317 downwards.
GGAAGCTGGGGATCCCTGGGTAGTGGCTCAGTGGTTTAACGCCTGCCTTCGGCCCAGGGCATGATCCTGGAGTACAGGGATTGAGTCCCACATTGGGCTCCCTGCATGTAGTCTGCTTCTCCCTCTGCCTGTGTCTCTGCCTCTCTCTTTCTGTGTGTCTCTCATGAATAAATAAATAAAATCTTTAAAAAAAAAAAAAAAGGAGGATTGACGGAGGCCATCCTGTCCTGGGAAAGTCTTTTTTTTCCTTCAAGATTTATTTATTTATTTATTTGAGAGATGGAGAAAGAGAGCAAGTAAACAGTGGGGGAGGGGCAGAGGGAGAGAGAAAGAGAATCTCAAGCAGACTCCCTGATCAGGGAGGAGCCTAATGCTGGGCTTAATTCTGGGACTCTGAGACCATGACCTGCATTGAAATCAGGAGTCAGATGCTCAACAAACTGAGCCACCCAGGTGCACCTGGGAAATCTTTTTAAAGATAATTGTGCAGAATTTTAGGAAATTTTAGATATCTTCTCAGAGGGTACCTCACCTGAGAGACCTTCCTTGATCATCTTTTCTATTTCATCCTTTATACTCTTTCTCTTTTCCTGTACTATTTTTATTTTTAGCACTTTCTACTACTTAATGTATGTTTAATTTTTCAGCTCCTTGAAGGCAGTAGCTATTTGTTCACTGCTACAGTTGCACACCTAGGACAGTACCTAATGCATGCTAGGTGCTCAATATTTACTGAATATTGAATAAAGAGCAGGAGAACTGCTCTTTAAAGAACTGGAAAATTAAGTCAAGGAATTATGTAAGAGTAAAGTACAAAAATCACAAAGAGTGAAAGAAAAATGAAGAGATAAGGAGGATAATTTCAGAAGCTTGGAAATACATCAAATTTAAGTTCCAGGAAGAGACAAGAGAAAGGATGAAGTGGGATAGGGGAGTAATTCTCAAAGCAATTGCAGGAGAAAATGTCCCATGTCTGAAAAAAGACAATGATATGGACATTGAAAGTGTTCACTGCGTTCCAAGTAGAATAAATGAAAAGACACATTATAGAGAATCCCAGAATACTCATGAGAAGACAAACCCTTTAAGTATCTAGAGAAAAATATCAGATATCTATAAGACTGGCCTCTGCGTGGACACAGGTGACACTCATGCAAGAAGACAATGGAACAATATTTTTACATTTTAAGCATCAATTTATATAACTGTTTTTATCATTATTGTGATTTTTGTACTTTACTCTTACATAATTCCTTAACTTAATTGTATGTGTGTGTGTGTGTGTGTGTGTATATATACACACACACACACATACAATGGAATATGACTCAGCCATCTGAAAGGATGAAATCTCACCATTTGCAATGACGTGGATGGAACTGGAGAATTGGAGGATATTATGTTGAGTGAAATAAGTCAATCAGAGAAAAACAATCATCATAAGGTTTCACTCCATATGTGGAATATAAGAAGTAGCCCAGGGATCCCTGGGTGGCCCAGCGGTTTGGCGCCTGCCTTTGGCCCAGGGCCCGATCCTGGAGACCCGGGATCGAATCCCACATTGGGCGTCCGGTGCATGGAGCCTGCTTCTCCCTCTGCCTGTGTCTCTGCCTCTCTCTCTATCTCTCTGTGACTATCATAAATAAATAAAAATTAAAAAAAATTAAAAAAAAAAAGAAGTAGCACAAAGGATCATGGGGAAGGGAGGGAAAACTGCATGGGAAGAAATCACAGAGGGAGACAAACCATGAGAGACTATAAACTATAGGAAACAAACTGAGGGTTGCTGGAGGGGAGGTGGGTGGGAGGATGGGGTAACTGGGGGGGGGGCACAGGATGTGATGAGCACTGGGTGTTATATGCAACTGATAAATTACTGAACTTTACATCTGAAACTAAAGATGTGCTATATATTGGCTAATTAAATTTAAATTAAAAAAAGGAAAATCAAAAGACAAGAGGTTAGAGCTAATATCAGAGTTTAGCCCCATGGAAGAATATTATATCATCATTAAAAATATCTATTAATATTGTATACCCCACCACTAGCTGTTTAAAACTGTAAATGTGCTTGTGTGGAAGAAGGGAAAGTGGAAGAGACAGAGAGAGAGACAGAGACAGAAAAGAGAAAGAGAGATAAAAATGATTAAATCCTCAATAATCTTAAAATTAATGCTCACAGTCTTAGATCTTTAAAAAAAATAATTTGAAATTATACCAAACCACCTTAAAGAATATCTGCATAATTGATAAATTTGTCTTGTTTATGGATGATTCATTGTTATGAAGATTTAACTCATCAAATCTATCTACTCAATGCAATCCCAATGAAATTCCAAAAGCAATTAAAAAATTTTTCTCCTTTTTATAAATATTTTATTTATTAGAGAGAGAGAGAGAGAGAGAGAGAGAGAGAATGAGCAGTAGGAGAGGGAGAAGCAGGCTACTCACTGAGTGGGGAGCCTGATATAGAACTTGATCCCAGGACCCCGGAATCATGACCTAAGCCAAAGGTAGACACTTAACTAACTGAGACACCAAGGTGCCCCCAAAAGCAATTTTTATGTTACAAAAGTTACCTAACAATTTGTCAAAAATAAAACGAAACAAAACAAAATCTGAACTGAAACTAATTGAAGAGTGGGATGCTTTAGTGAAAATGTAAGAAGCAAAAAAGAGGGGTGCCTGGGTGGCTCGGTACTTAAGCATCTGACTCTTGATTTTGGCTCAGGTTGTGATCTCAGGGTTGTGGGATCAAGCCCTATGTCAGGGCTCCATGCTCAGTGTGGAATCTGAGATTCTCTCTCTCCATCTCCCCCTGCCCTTCCCCCCATGCTTGTGCTGGCTCTCTGTCTAAAATAATAAATAAATAAATCTTCAAAAGAAAAAAGAATGCCAAGCAGAATACTTTCTCTGGCAACATTGTCCTCCAGAAATGGAGGAATGAAGACTTTCTCAGGCAAACACAAGCTAAGAGAATTTATCACCATTAGACTTGCCTTACAGGAAATGCTAAAAGGCATCTTCACGCTTAAAACAAAGGACACTAATCAGTACCATGAAAACATTAAAATATAAAATCTGCTGGCAAAGGTAAATATGTAGTAAGATTCAACATACTCTAATATGCAGTGGTGGTGTATAAAGTGCTTTGGACCCTAGCATATATGTTAAAAGACAAAAGTGTTAAAACTAACAGTAGTTACAGTATTTGATTTGTGGACCTACAATACAAAAACATATAAATTGTGACAACAACATAAAATGTGGGCTAGACAGTAAATGTGCAGAACTTATCTATGAAATTGAAGTTAAGCTGTTATCAGGTTAATAGAGTTATGTATTATGAAAGCCTCATTGTAATCAAAATGCAAAAACTTATAATACACAGATGATAAAGAGAAAAGAATCAAGGAATACCACTATGAAAAGATCATCAATTCACAAAGAAAGAGAGGGAGAAAGTTAATAAACGAACTACAAAACAATCAGAAAACAATGAACAAAATGGCATCAGTAGATCTTTACCTATCAATAATAACTCTAAATGTGAATTATTTAAATTCTCCAATTGAAAGTTATAGAGTGGATGAATAAAAAAAAGGAAGACCTGCAAGCTGCCAACAAAACACTCATTTAAGCTATTTTGGATTTTATTTATTTATTTGAGAGAGAGTGCACAGGGGAGAACAGAGGGGGAGAGAAAGGGAGGGGAAAGAATCTTCATCAGACTCCATGCTGAGCGTGGAACCTGATTCAGGGCTCCGTATCACGACCCTGATCAAGACCTGAGTGGAAACCAAGAGTCAGAACTTAACCAAGTGAGCCACCCAGGTACCCCAAATAATACTTAAGCTTTAAGGCTTAAGTGAAGCTATGGAGTAAAGTATTCCATGCAAACAGAAACCAAGAGACAGAGATAGCTATACTTAAATCAGACAAAATAGCCCTAAGTCAAAAACTGTAATAAGAGACAAGAAAGTCACTATATAATAATAAAGGGGTCAATTCATCAAAAGGATGGAATAATTGTAAATACATATGTACCCAATATTGAAGCTCCTAAATAGATTAAACAATTATTAATATATCTGAGAATAGAAGTAGACAGCAATGTCACAATAGTAAGGAACCTTGATACCTCACTTTCAGCAATGAATGGATAGATCATACAGACAGAAAGTCAATAATGAAATCATGGGCTTGAACTACACTTTGAGGCCAAATGAACCTAACAGACATATATAGAACATTCCAATAGCAGCAGATACACATTCTTCTCAAGAACTTACAGAACATTCTCCAGAATAGATCATATGTGAAGCCACAAAACAAATCTCAACAAATTTAAGAAGACTGAAATCATATCAAATATATCTCTGACTAAATAGTACTAAAGTAGAAATCAACAACAAGAAGAAAGCTGGAACATTTGAAATATATGGAAATTAAACAACACACGCCTGAACAACCAATGAGTCAAAAAAGAAATCAAAAGAGAAATAAGGGCAGGCCACGTGGATCAGTGGTTTAGTGCTGCCTTCAGCCCAGGGCCTGATCCTGGAGACTCGGGAATGAGTCCCACATCAGGCTCCCTGCATGGAGCCAGCTTCTCCCTCTGCCTATGTCTCTGCCTCTCTCTCTCTCTCTCTCTCTCTCTCTCTATGTCTCTCATCAATAAATAAATAAAATCTTTTTTTAAAAAAGAGAGAGAAAAAATATCTTGAGGAAAATGAAATGTAAACACAACATCTTAAAACTTATGGGATGTTTAAAATAATTTTAAGAGGGAAATTTATAGTGATAAAAGTCTGTATTAAGAAAAAAGAGGGGATCCCTGGGTAGCTCAGCAGTTTAGCTTTTGGCCCAGGGCATGATCCTGGAATCCCGGGATCAAGTTCCACATCAGGCTCCCTGCATGGAGCTTGCTTCTCTCTCTGTCTGTGACTCTGCCCCTCTCTCTCTCTCTCTCTCTCTCTCTCTCTCTCTCTCTCACGAATAAATAAAATCTTAAAAAAAAAAAAGAAAAAACAAAGATCTCAAGTAAGCAACATAAACTTACATCCCAAAGAATAGAAAAAGAACACACTAAACCCAAAGTTAGCAGAGAAGAGGGAATAATAAAGATATGAGCAGAAATAAATGAAAGAGAGACTAAAAAAATCAATAGAAAAGACCAAGGAAACTAAGAGCAGGTTCCTTTAAAGATAAATAAAATCGACAAACCTCTAGCTAGACTAAGAAAAAAGAGATGATTCAAATAAGTAAAATTATAAACAAAGAAAGGAGACATTAGAACTTATATCACAGATATACAAAAAATCATGAGACTACTATGAAAATTGTAAGCCAACATTAGATAACTTAGAATAAATGGATATATTCCTAGAAGCAAACAACTTACCAAGACTGAATCATGAAGCCCAAGCCCAGATGGCTTCACTGGTGAGTTGTTTCAAACATTGAAAGATTTAATATCATTCCTTTCAAGTTCTTCCAAAAAACTAAAGAAGAAGGAACACTTCTAGACTCATGTTATGGGCCAATTTTACCCTGATACTGAAGCCAGACTTAGACATTATAAGAAAAGGAAGCTATAGGCTAGGATCCCTCATGAACATAAATGCAAAAATCCTCAATGAAATATTGGCAGAATGGAATTTAAGAGCACTTAAAGGGATCATATACCATAATCAAGTGAGATTTGCCCCTGAGTTGCATATGTTTCAACATATGCTGATTAATAAATATGATACACCACATGGACAGAATGAAAGATAAAATCCTATGATTATCTCAGTAGATGCAGCAAAAGCATTTGACAGAATTCAATATCCTTTCATGATAAAAATTTCACAAATTAGGTATAAAAGAAACGTACCTCAACATAATAAAGGCCGTATATTACAAGCTTACAGATAACATACTCAATGGTGAAAAGCTAAAAGCTTTTCCTCCTCAGGAGCAGAATGAGGATGTCCATTCTCAACACTTCTATTCAATATAGTACTGGAAGGTCTAGCCAGGACAATAACTCGGAAAAAAAAGCAAAAAAAAAAAGCATCCAAATAAGAAAGGAAGAAGTAAAATGGGCTCCATTTGCAGATGACATTATCTAAAATATAGAAAACCCCAAAGACTCAAACAAAAACGATATAACTAATAAATGAATCCAGTAAAGTTGCAGAATAAAAAATCAACACAGAAATCAATTGTATTTCTATACACTAACAACAATTATCTGAAAAAGAAATTAGGAAAGTAATTCCATTTCAATAGCATCAAAAATAATAAGATACTTAGGAATAAATCTAAGGAGGTGAAACATCTATACACTGAAAACTATAAGACTGATGAAAGAGATTAAACAAAACACAAATCAATGGAGAGATAGCTTATGTTCATGGATTGGAAGAATTAATATTGTTAAAAATCCATGCTACCCTAAGGGATTTACAGATTCAGTGCAATCTCTACCAAAATTCCAATGGCATTTTTCACAGAAATAGAAAAAAGTCATCCTAAAGTTTGGATAGAAGCACAAAGACTCCAAACGGCAAAAAGAATCTTGAGAAGGAACAAAGCCAGAGTCATCATACTTTTTGATATCAAACAGTACTAAAAAGCTATAGTAATCAAAACACTATGGTACTAGCATTAGAAATAGGCACATAGACTGGAACCGAATAGAAAGGAACCGAATAGAAAAGCCCAGAAATAAACCCACACATATATATCCAATTAATTGAGGACTAAGGAGTCAAGAATATACACTGGGGAAAGGGCAATCTTTCTATAAATGGTGCTAGGAAAATTGGATATTCACTGGGCTTCTGTCTAACACCATTCACAGAAATTGACTCAAAATAGATTAAAGACTTAAACATAGGAAACAATGAAATTCCTAGAAGAAAACACAGACAGTGAGCTCCTGACACTGCTCTTAGCAGTAACAATTTTGGATAAGACACCAAAAGCACAGGCAGTAAGGGCAAAAATAAACAGATGGGACTACATCCAATTAAGGAACTTCTGCCCAGCAAAGGAAACCATCAATAAGTGGAAAAGGCAGTCTATAGAATGGAAGAAGATATTTGCAAACCATATTATCTGATAAGGGGTTAACATTGAAAATATATAAGGAACTCATTTGACTCAACAGCAATGAAACCCCAAATAATCTAGTTAAAAAATTGGCAGATGATCTGAGTAGACATTTTTCCAAAGAAGACCTACACATGGTCGACAGGTGCAAGAAAAAGTGCTTAATGTCACTAGTCATCAGGGTGATGCAAATCCAAACCCCCTATGAGGCATCACCTCATACCCGGTAGGAGGGCTATTATTAAAAGACAAGAGATAACAAATGTAGGCAAGGATGTGGAGAAAGGGGACCTTCATATACTGTTGGTGGGAATGTAAAAGTGGTGCAGTCACTATGGAAAACAGTGTGGTTGTTCTTTGAAAAATCACAACTTGATCTATCCTATGATCCAGCAATTCCACCTTTGGGTATTTATCTGAAGGAAACAAAATCAGGATCTCAAAGATATATCTGCAGTCCCATGTTTATTGCATGATACTCACAATAGCCAAGACCAACAATCTAAGTGTCCATTGGTAGATGAACGGATAAAGAAAATATGTCGCACACACATGCACACACACATACACACACAGAAATATTATTCAGTACTAAAAAAGGAAGAAGATCTTGTCATTTGTGACATTGTAGATGAAACTTGTGGGCAGTATGTTAGGTGAAATAAGCCCGACAGAGGAAGACAAATACTGCATGGTATCACCAAAATGTGGAATCTTAAAAAAAAAAAAAAAAAAAAAAAAAAAAAAAAAAGCTGATTTCCTGGAAACAGAAGGGAGGTTGGGTTCCAAATCCTTTCTCTTGCCAAACCAACTTCAGTAAACCATCATGCTTCATCCCCACCTTTGCTTTCTTTAAACTTGAACAAAACTGAAGATACTTGCAAAAACCATCAGGGTGCAGACTCCTCATGAATTTTCCACAATTTTCTACCTGGCCATTTTTAGTTGTTTACTTCTCACCTAATGTGATGACAGTGTGTGTTTTAAGCAACTCACTTTAATGTAGCTTTCTAAAACACTCAATTTCATTTTATAGAAGAAATCTTTTGATATTTATTCTTAATCAGTTTACCACATACAAAATTAAATCACATAATTATACTAATACAAATGTTATAAAAGGTATTAGCTAGCAGAATAAGCAAACAACTCCCCAGTTGGAAAGAGAAGAGGCCAGGCATCACCCCCAGCTCTGGGTGCCAAGGGAATGGGGAACCCCAGATTTGTCATGGAGCGGATCAAACAAGCTGGTTGAGGAAGCTTCCAGTGTTTGCTGGTATTACAGCCAGCCTCAGGAATGCTGCATGTACCTGTTCAAGGGTTTTTGAGGGAGATGAACCTTAGAAAGAGGGCCCCCACGTCTTACTAGCAGCATGACTCGCTGGTGAAGGGTTGCTGGTGTCAGAGCCAAGTTTTAGGTTCCCCCCACTGCCTGGCAAGCCTCCAGAGCCCAGGAACCAGCACACACCCAGGCCTGGATGGGGACACCCAGGGCTGCAAGGGTCTCAAGTCCATGTGCTAACTCAGACCCACAGAAGATGACCAACAGAGAAGTAGGAAACCCAATAGCTTCTAGAGTAGATTTACCACCCCCACTGCACGCAAGGCAGAAGTGGAACAAGAGAAAATGTGGTTTTGGTTCTTGCTTGTTTTTGTCATTATTTTTAGTAATGTGGCAAACGGTTGTGAAGTCACTGGCCGGACCCAAAGCCTGAGAAATACCTGTGACTTGCATCTTGCTGGGGGCTCTCCTCTCTCCTATCCAGCAGCTTCCGCCAAGAGGAGCCCATGGGCCCTGGGCTTATCATTCCCTTAACTAATTTTTCTTTGTTCTAAATCTATGTATGCATCTATCTTTTCTTAATCAAAGTTCAAAAGCAAAACATTTTCTTTACTACTTGCCCTACTGTGCATGCCTAAGAAAAGGGAATTCTGCAAAATTCTAAACAAAACAAAACAAGAAGTTCTAATCTGCCCATGAATCCCCAGGATATTGCTAAAATGCAGATCCTGATTCAGCACTTGGGGGGCGGGATGAGGCCTAGGATTCTGCATGTCTATAGAACTCCATGGGGAAAACGCAAAGAGGCTGGTTCGTGGGCCACTCCTTGAGTACCCAGGGCAGAGGTGAGGCATTTCTACCAATGAGAGCAGACCCCGAGTCAGAATCAGTGGGGTGGAGATGCTTTCTAAAAAGCAGACTCCTCCTGGGAGGTCCCATCCCAGATCTACTTGATTAGGTTCTCTGGGAGCAGGCTAAGAATAATCATCTGGGGACATTTTCTTTTTAAAGATCTTAAATATATGAGAGAGAGAGAGCACGTGTGTGCAGAGTAGGGAGGAAGGAAGGGGAGAGAGAAGGAGAAGCAGACTCCCCACTGCACAGGGAGCCCCAATGTGGGACCCAATCCCAAGGACTCTGGGATCATGACCCTAGCAAAGGCAGCCTCTTAACTGACTGAGCCCCTCAAGCCCCTCCTCTTCCCCTCCTTTTTAATGCTCCTGCTCATGTCCAATCATCCCATTTTGCCTCTTCCCAGATTGTGACTTCATTGGTTTATGATGGGACGGAGGCACTTTTAAGTTCCTTAAGATACCCAGGTGATTCTAGTGTGCAATCAGAGCTGAGAACCCCAGGTTAGGGCAGTGGTTCCCCCCAATTATCCTGAACATTAGAAACAACTGGAAAAAAATTTAAAAAACAACTAGTATCTGTGTGCCACCCTCAGAGAATGGGGTTTCATGGGTCTTGGGTGTGGGCCTAGGTGCTTGAAAAGTTTCGCATGTTATTCCAATCTGCAGACAGGCCTGGGAAGTGCTGGGTTAATATGTCCATAGTTGAGCACATCATCCAGGCAGTTGGATGGATGTGAAAGCTTGAGAGCCTCTGCTCTGGAAGGAAAGTCATAGACAACTCTTTTGTTAGCAGAAGGGGAAACTTGCCTGCAAGGACTCCAGTTACAATTCTATGAGCTGTTTTAGAAGTACACAAGGTCTGCTGGGCAGTCAGGAACAATAGATGTGGGCAGCCTGGGTGGCTCAGCGGTTTAGCGCTGCCTTCGGCCCAGGGTATGGGCCTGGAGACCCGGGATCCAGTCCCACGTTAGGCTTCCTCCATGGAATGGAGCCTGCTTCTCCCTCTGCCTGTGTCTGTGCCTCTCTCTCTCTCTCTCTCATAAATAAATAAAATCTTAAAAAAAAAAAAAGCATGACTACAAAACATGTGTTTGATTCACTGGGTGCAAGAGGTGCAGGTAAGCAGTAGATGACACAAGGTAGGGAAATCGGACACATGCTCTAACTCTTCCAAAGAGACTTACTCCAATGTGCTTGCATGGCATAGTGGTTGGATTCTAGGAATTATTGATGTGTTAGAAGATTAGTACAGAAAGTATCTGAGTGTATGTAGGTGCTATAATCCATTTATGGGTTACCTGTTCCATTGTCATACTGGAAAGTAATAATGTTCTGTGGCTACATGTATTTATTTCAGATTTCTGTGTTCAGAGGAGAAAAACAAGCGCATAAAAACTGGTATACATCTATTGTTTCTTTTTTTTTAAGATTTTATTTATTTATTCATGAGACAAACACACACACACACACACACACACACACACAGAGAGAGAGAGAGAGAGAGAGAGAGAGGCAGAGACACAGGCAGAGGGAGAAGCAGGCTCCATGCAAGGAGCCCGATGTGGGACTCAATCCAGGGTCTCCAGGACCACACCCTGGGCTGAAGGCGGCGCTAAACTGCTGAGCCACCTGGACTGCCCACATCTATTGTTTCTGACTGCCCAGCGGACCTTGTGTACTTCCTCTAGAAAAACATTCCCTCCTTTGAACCAATAATTTTGTGTGGGAGTTCAAATGTCATATGTTCAGCCTTGTGTCATAGGACCTGCACTCATTCCTCAACCAGATCTTGGCCAAGACACTGAAAGTCCTTTTATAGGATTTCTCAAACCAGAGCTGGTTTCTCTCTCATTGTAAAGTGACATGCCATGGGCATCTCTATGCTGTGGAGGGAATCTGCCTGCAGTGGGAGAGAATTAGGACAACCCAACGAGAGAAGCCAGATGAGTCTGGGAAGGGGGACACCCTACCTCCCATCCCAGAGGTCCTTGCAGACACCTCCTTATATTCTGTCTTCAGTTCTGTGAGCCATTCTGCTACCATTGCAACAAATTACTTTTTTTTGCTTAAGAGTGTTTGAGTAAGATGTCTGTCACTTATAAAACCAAAAAGTGATGGCCAGTCCAATATGGCACCATTCCCTTAGAATATTGCTTGCTTTACATGTGCAGGAGGAGGCAAAAATTTTTTAAAGTTAGCCTTTAACAAATGATAAGTCTTGATGACTAAAAATATGACCTTCCAGGTCATTGCAGGGCACAGGATTTTTTTTTCTTTCCATTAGAGATGGAAAAGGAGCAAGTGAAGCAAAAGAGAGACTCTCAGAATGTGAGAAAGGTGAAAAAAAACCCTGTTGTGTGGATAACAATGGGGAGAAGTAAGTCTGTGGGTTTTCCATGATGCCTATCGTAGCCATCAGGTTGCACAATGTAAGATCAGAATTATTAAACAAGTGTCACTGGTACAGCTTGCCATGTGCTGGGTTTTATCAGGCTTTCAAGGCAAAAAGCACCAATAGTTACATCACACTTTATAATTTACCGTATTTTCAGAAATAAGTATATATATTTAAGATTTTATTGATTTATTCATGAGGGACAGAGAGAGAGAAAGAGAGAGAGAGAGAGGCAGAGACATAGGCAGAGGGAGTAGCAGGCTCCATGCAGGGTGCCTGATGTGGGACTCGATCCCGGGACTCCAGGATCATGCCCTGGGCCAAAGGCAGATGCTCAACCACTGAGCCACCCAGGGATCCCTGTTTTCAGAAATATTATGTCATTGTTCAGATGAGTAAATTTACTTAGAAAGAGACTAAGGAAAAAAAAAAAAAAAAAAAAAAAAGAAAGAGACTAAGGCTCCCCCCAGATCCCAGCTCCAGAGAATTGGAAGGAAGACTCATATCCAGGATTTTCTACATCCAATCCTGTGGTCTTTACCGATGCACCACTGTGTCTGCCTCTAAGGAATAGGTCCTATCACTGGGGAGACATCAGCAATCCAGTCTACTACGGAAACACTTCCAGGAAAATATTTCCCCAATGTTGTGATGAAAGCCAACAAGAAAGCAGGAATTCCTGCCACTATTGAGTGACGGATGTGTGTCAGATAACAGAAGAGGGCAGCAACAGTGATAGGAATCTCTGAATGAGTGTTTGTCTCACTAGATCAGTTCAATGGAATTATGCAAAGGCAGCTTCACAACCAGAAAGACCACAAGACAAGGAAATCAGGCATCTGGATCCTAATCCAGTGCCATTAGATGCTTGTATAAACCACAGACAAGCTTCTTAACCTTCCTGGGCCTCAGTTTCTTCATCTGTAAAATGAAAGGGTTGGACTTGATGATCTCCGAGGGTTCCTCCAGCCCTATAATTCTATGTTATTTACTAGAGTGCTTGTAGCAAATATGCTACACCATAGTTTATAGTGCACTGTAATTATAGGGTTCCGAGTAGGAGAGAACACTGAATCCTAAATCAGCTCAACGTCTAATTCCTGTTCAGTCACGTCAGGCCAGATTGTTTTTATATACATGAAATTTATGGCACTGCCCCCTTTTTAGAGGAGGTGGGGATGCTTCAGGTAACCTGTCCAGGTGAAGAAGTCCAGAAAGCTGTAAATAATAATGAGAACAAGCACCAACTAGGACACCTTATACTTTTCAAGGCATGCTCATAGTAAATCCAGAAGATAGATGGGACAAGTGGTGGCTTTTTGTTTTTTCTTAATTACCTTTGTCAGCTGAAGAAAGTGAGGTAGGGGTGGGTTTATATGATTTGACCAAGGTCTCCTTATAACAAGCCAGAACTAAGACCCAGATTTCTTGACTCCCATTCTAGAATTCCTTACAACAGCCATGAAGAGCATGTTTCCTTCAGGGAGTCACGTATCATTATATTCTCGTTAGCAAAATGCTCCTTTCTGATGACTAGGAAAAGGAGCTGGCAAGCATCACTTTTGCTGACAGGTGTTGAAGAGAGATATATCACGGGGGTGCAAAGGCCACTTTTGAATGTCTTCTTTCACTTCTTAAGTATTTACAGAGGCAAAATATATATACCTCTTAAGGTCTTCGTCACGTGAGCTGAAATAATAGGAGAACTTGGTTGCATTTAGATAGACCTATCATTATTTCAAATTGCATCTAGCCAAACAGAAATGGGTTTTTCAGAATGTCGTCATCTGTTCCATCCCCTCATTACAAGGCTTGGTTGGAACTCTTGTTGACTCTTTCATCTGAGCCCATTTGCAATTTTACTTTACATGACTCATCTTAAGCTTTATTATCATGTTCATTGTAATAACGCTGGTTGACAACACTTTAAATAGTTGGCTTCCCATGATACAAGGCAATTAATTTTTATATTGCATCTTTAATACAACGTATTGAGACAAAAGTCTTTAAATATCAAACTGAAGAGGTAATGGTTTTGGGGCCACAGGAATTGGGTCCAGACAATATCAGAAAAATTGAAATACAGGAATAATGGAAAGAGAGAGAATAGGATGAACATTGATGAGCATTGGAGATAGTGACTAAGGTTGCCCAGGCATTTCCTTCTCTTTCTTTGTTTCTTTTTTGTTTCTTTCTTTATTTTTTTCTTTCTTTTTTGCCTATGCATTTCTTTCTAGAAGCTTTGAAATGTGTAATGGTCTGGTGGTTTTTATGAGGAGGTAGTCACTGCATTTGAGGCTTATTTCCCCTTCTATTTTTCTGGAAAAAGGATTTAAAAATGACAAGACCTAGCTTACAAGGATATTTAATAAAAGAAACCCATAAAAGACAAAGAGGAGGGATTATAAATCATCCTGGGTAGAGGGGGATTAAAAAAGATAAGTTCAAAGCCTAATCCAGAGAGAATTGAGTTCTTGTTGCCTGGGGCTGTGTCAGTGGTGGTGGTGCAGGGCTTTACTGAGAGCCCAGGGTGGATGGCAAAGTGCAGAGGTGGAGACAGATAGAGGCATGCAGGGGGTAATTATACCAAACAGACTCAAAGGCATGTTTGCTAACCTCAGAGCTTTCCAACAAGGAAGGGAAGAAGTCAGGGAAGTTTGTAGAAGGAGATTTCACTCCAGACTCTAGGACCTAGAGATTTATTATCCAATGACAGTCGGTGGTATTGGCTTGGTTCAGGACAAAACTATGGCAGAAGCCATTTGTGTTTTCACCTGCATCCCTACTCTACTCTGACTTTTCAATAACCCTTGCCCTGCTCCCTTCAAACTTCTAGGGCCCGTGAACTCTCTTAGGTTGAAGATGATCCTATGAGTTCTACATTTCATTACAAGATTTGAATTGAACCCTCTCCAGTTTTCCCATCTGATTCATTATTAGCCATTTAAATTTTAAATGTAGGAGAAGGAGCTTCCTCACCCAGTGGGTATTTGCGCATTTATTTCACAGAGACATTGGGTAAAAGCTTTGTCTCTTGGATTGTCCCAGAGTCCCTTAAAGGATGCAAGCCAGGTGATGATCTATTCCACCTGGAGTAAGAAGGACTCTGACAAAGCTCAGTTGTTTAAAGGTGCTGTACCTGCCTCCTGCAACTGTGCCAGCTGCCCTGGCACACGCTATTTGAAGACAAAGTCCCAATCACTCACCTACTCAACCTCACTCTTTGCGGTGTCCTCACCTGGGCTTCTTCCAACTTTCCCAGCATTGACTTGGCTATTTGTATTTGACTCTGTCCTTGTTCTGGCTGTCCAATCTCACCTTGAGGTCTTCCTGGCCAGGACTTTGACTTCCTCTAAGCCTCGTCCTCTTCCTATCCCAGCAGGGACTTCTAACTAGCCTGTGACAATGTTCCTTCCCTGCCTACTTGGACTCCAGGGGCTTCCTACTGCCTGGCCTCCACCCTGTGGGCAGGGTTCCAGCAGCCACCCTGACACCAGGGGCAATGCTCAGACTGCAGAGGAACAGGTACGTCCCAGCCTGTTTCACGGGAGCAATTTCATAAATCTCAGTTAATTTATGGACTAGAGCAGTGGTTTTCAGAAAATTTTTTGAGCCCTAGGATCCTCTCTTCAAATGAAGTCAGGTGGAAGGTTCATTTGTAAACCAGAAAATGCTGATCTGCCATACTGAAAATGGGAGTCTGGATTCTTCTCTGCTTACCCCTCCCACTGTCGCTCCTCTCTCCATGGCTATGAGAAACATGGCTTTGAAACCCTTGAACCAGAGGACTCTCAGCTCTTATATCACATTCACACTGTCCTTGCCCAATCCCACCCACCCCTGTGTATCAGCCAGCCTCTCACACTGGTTAATCTAAATCACCATCTCCTGATCCATACCCTGTCTTTTGGTAATACATTTCCACTTTCTTACTAGAATTTACTCTACGGAGGTCCATAGGTTTTCCAACACGTCTGGAATGGCACCTAGTTATCCTCCCTGCTACACCCACCACCCCTTTCACCTCTTCTATTTCTTGCTTCCTGTGTAAATTGATGGAATTTTAAGAAAGATTGCAATTATCCTAGAGTGTTCTGTAATCTCAGCTCCTGCATCGTTAACCAGCCACCAGTTGCTACAATTCTACCTCCAAAATCTCACTTGGATTTATAACTTATTCTCTATCCCCATTGACACTGCCTGGGTTTGGGCTTTTGTCACCTTGGGCATCCCTTTGGTTACATTTTATTTTATTTTATTTTTAATTTTTATTTATTTATGATAGTCACAGAGAGAGAGAGAGAGAGAGAGAGAGAGAGAGAGAGGCAAAGACATAGGCAGAGGGAGAAGCAGGCTCCATGCACCGGGAGCCCGACGTGGGATTCGATCCCGGGTCTCCAGGATCACGCCCTGGGCCAAAGGCAGGCGCTAAACCACTGCGCCACCCAGGGATCCCCGGGCATCCCTTTGGGATCAGGGCATTGACATCAGACTTAGTGTCTCCCCTGAGCCAATTCTGACTCTGCAATTAAGAGGAAGCCTTTACAGAAATGAGACTTGGATTTCCCCTTGAAAAATGGGTAGGTTATTTATAGGCCTTCCTTTGGCCAATAATCATGATTTTGCTATATTCTAAGAGTATGAAGCTCATTAGCTCATTTGAGAAGGTTTTTCATGTAAGCATCCATTGAGGGAAATACAAATATAGACGGTTCATTGATGTGCTTTTTGTCTTGTCTTCTATCCAGTCGAAATGACTTTTTCCTTATTCAAGGGTGTTGTGTTGTCGAATAGCTGTTCTAGGGAGCAGGGAATCCCATGGGCAACCTACCGCCAGCGCCCGTCATTCACAGAAGACAATCTTACTGTGTTTCTCATTGTGCTCTGTGATTAACTCACTGCAAGAGAAAAAACTAACACACAGAAGTGATTGTTCTGTCTCCCGTAGGAAGGGTCCTTATGACAGAAAAGTTATTTTCTTTTCTGTGGTTTCTTAAGGGTTCTCTAATTGGGTAACCCCCTGCTGACCCCAGGCTATGGTAGTTTCTCTGTTGACATCTTTGTTCCACTCCTTGCTCACCGAAGCCAGAGCAAGTAATTCAAACCAGTGCAGAGCATGAGATAATGGGCCTCTATAACCTACAGTATTTAAAAGGCAATGACCCCTTAAGTTCACTAGAGTTACCTTCCATTAAGAATTTTTCTCACCTGCATATAACAGATGGGGTATGTGTCACAGACCCCTGTCTGCTCTGGGTGTGTACTGAATTGATCTGTCAGACTTTGGGGGCTTGGATCTGGATTACTTTAGAATTCATTCACACTCTATATACACTTGGAGGATAATTCAAAATAAGTGCAAGAGTTTTCTTTTTTTGCAGGGTGGGGGGGGTGAAATTTAAAATACGGAAAATATAAAGGATGATGTAACAAAGATCTACATTTCTATCACCTAGAAATACTAACTTTTCAAATTTTGTCTTATTTGCTGGCCATGTATTTTCCCCCCTTTAAGATTTTATTTATTTATTTATTTATTTATTTATTTATTTATTTAAGAGAGAGAGAGAGAGAAAGAGAAAGAACAGAGGAAGGAGCAGAGGGAGAAAGAGAGAGGGAATCCCAAGCAGACTCTGTGCTGAGCTTGGAGCCTGTAGTGGGGCTTGATCTCATGATCCTGAGATCATGACCTGAGCCAAAATCAAGAATTGGCTTGCTTTCTTTCTTTCTTTCTTTCTTTCTTTCTTTCTTTCTTTCTTTTTCTTTCTTTCTTTCTCTTTCTTTCTTTCTTTCTTCTTTCTTTCTTTCTTTCTTTCTTTCTTTCTTTCTTTCTTTCTTTCTTCTTTCTTTCTCTCTTCTTTCTTTCTTTCTTTCTTTCTTTCTTTCTTTCTTTCTTTCTTTCTTTCTTTCTGAAATAAAACATAGAGATGAAATTGAAATCCTCTTTCACCCCTAACCTAGGGCCCATGCTCATTCCTGGTCCCCTCCCCAGAGGCCACCATCGCCAGGAGGTGGTGGGTATCCCTGCAACCCATTCATTTATTTTATTTTCTCCTACCAGTATGGTGTTTATTTTATCTTTGGAGTGGCAGTACGGCTTTAATATGCATACTTACATTTTTCTCTCAAAGCTTAAGATCTGTCAGTATCTCTATCCTCTGTCACAAGGCATGGACGTGGCACATCCTATGGCTACCTTCACAGGCAGTCTTCTCAACACCATGCTCTCTCCCACATCTTACCTACTTCACACTACTTTCAACTCACTAACTTTTCTTTCCTTTCTTCCCTTCCTTTTTTCCCTTTCTTTTTCTTCTTGTCACTTCTCTTGTGTTGATTTATTAAAAGACATTTAATTAGGTTCTCTCCCATGTTCTTAATCTTTTTCTCACGATTGCTTCCTTCATTATGGGGTTAATTTCCTTCTTGAGGAGATATGCTCTTTTGTGGTTCTTTCAGCAAATATACTCCTATTTTATGTCCTTTGTCTCTGACAATGCTTTTATTTCACCCCGTCCTTACAGAAATATTACTGTGGGCATAGAATTCTAAGTACATAGTAATTTTGCCTCAGACCTCTTAAGATATTACTCAGTTTTCTTCTGGCATTTTTTTTTTAAATTGTTCATAAGAAATCTGTTATCAATAGTTCTTTTGTGAGCAATCTAATTTTTTCTTTCATACTTTTCTATTGCTTTTTTCTTTCTCCTTAAATGTTCTGCAGTTTTAATGTGTTAGATACAAATATTTAAAGTTTATTAATCGCTACTGGGTATTTTTATTTTGATTCATAACTTTCTCTTTTTTCCAGAAATGTTCCCAGTTTTAACAATGTGCATATTTTCTCTCCTTTATTCTTTCTGTATTCTCTTTTCTTTTTAGAAATCTGTTAATCAAATTCTCATTCTCCTCTCTGTGTTTTAAATGATTTGTTTATTATTTCCCCATCTTCATCTCTGTGCTGTGTTCTGGGGCATTGTTTTCAGTTCTGAATTTGAATCCACTAATTTTTACTTTAGCTGTGTTTAGTACATAAATTAACATGCCTGTATTTTTCTTATATAGCAATGTTTATTTCTTGCTTTTGAGTACAACTTTCTGTATTCTCTTTTCGACAACTTATAAAACAATCCTTTTGTCAGGCCAGGAAACCTGGTATTCTTTTGGAACATATGGTCATTGCAACAATACTAGACACAATAATTCAGGAAAGGATAAAATTTACTAATCAAGATTATGGATTGAGTATATACTAAACCCCCTCTCTTCTGTTTCCAATGTGCAGGAATGCCTCCCATGCCAAATTTTAGAAATTTACTTTTAGAAAATTTTAGAAGAATACTAAATTATTCCAAGTTGTCGATTTACTTAAATGAAAAGTCTTACGGAAGTATACAAACAGACTACATTTAACAATTTGTTGAAAATAATAAAATTGTATGAACCATAATAATCCCACCTAAATCCTGACTGGAAAAGTCACTATAAGTAGAGTAAACATATCTGAATTTGTGTTTATGACTCAAGCAGCTACAAGATCTAGAAGAGTCTTTCTTGTTCAGTTAAGTTTCTAGATGTAGGAAGTAGAGATGAAATGAATAGGCACTAACTGGGCATATTTTATAGAGTTTCTTTAAAAATCTCAAAGTAAACTGTTTTCTTATGATTTATTTCTTTCTGATCAAAGTAGAGCCTAGCCAGACATTCCAGTTACTTGAAATTCCTCTGTGGGCTGATGGCAATTATAATGGTGGATTTTGCTTTTATTTGGGAATTGGTCACATTTATAAACATACAAACTGTATCCATTGTGAAATTCATGTCCCTTTGTTAAATTTTTTTACAAAACATTTCTTCATATAGCCTCAAAATCATTTTTATATTGTTGCCAATGCCAGAAGTCAGTAGTATAAAGAGTTAAACAAAGGGAAAGGTAAGCATTTCTTCCTTCCTTTTTTTTGTAAATAGGAAAGGGATCAGATTTTCTTTACTTTCAATACTCATGTTTGAAAAGTTTTGGTTTTGAAGTCAGGGAATCGTGTTATGTTTAGGAGCAAATATCATATATAAATCTTCCTATGTCTTCTTGGTTATTAATTAATGTGCTAATGATGCCAAGAAGTTTCTTAGATGGAACTTGTGGTTTAAAGTAGTTGTTCTGGGGAAGAAAAAGAAAGAACCTTGGCCAGATTCCCTTTATAGACCCAAAGACTTTAGTACTTACCTTACAATGAGTGACTTGTCCCCATTTTTTGAAACTAATGAAATTAGTAATTTGTGATCATGTTAGATATACTGGAGGGAATCACAATAAAACCTATGTGCACCTTTACAGAAGACAAATTGCAAAAGTTGCAAGCAAGCAAAACAGTGCGTGCAGTGCTTTCCGGCTTTCGAAGTTCCTAAGCGAACAAGCTCTTGTTTCAAAATTAAAATTATTTATGGTTTAGTGTTGTCTATTAAACCTGCTTCAAATGATGTATTGGGGTCATAAGTGGCGACACTGCTAATCATGTATGTCCTGGGGGAGGTCAGGAGAGGGCTCATAACACCCCCGACCCCCTGAGGTAATGAGCTGGTTGCAGGTACAACTCTCTAGATCTTCTCTTTTCTTTTTGAAATCTGTTAATCAAATTCTCATTCTCCTCTCTAGATCTTCTTGAAGAAAGAGGTGTGTGGCAGAGGTCTGCTTAGACATTTGAGAAAAGAAGGAAATCGTTAAGCAGAGGATAACATCATCAGTGATATCTAAATTTTGATTCTTTCTGCACCTTAAGATAGAGAATAAATGGACAATAGTCTTTTTTTTTTTTTTTTTTAATTCAGATTGAGGGACGCCTGGGTGGCTCAGTGGTTGAGCATCTGCCTTTGACTCAGGTCATGATCCCAGGGTCCTGGGATCGAGTCTCACATCGGGCTCCCCACAGGGAGCCTGCTTCTCCCTCTGCCTGTGTCTCTGCCTCTCTCTGTGTGTCTCTAATACATAAATAAGATCTTAAAAAAAGAATTCAAGTTGGGCCCAGACCAGAAAGGAGTCTCTGCTGATACTGACAATTGCCTAGATCCTTAGTCACTGGGGTTGAACGCTAAGCCACATTAGTCACTAAGCCTAAACCGGTTTTGATATTACCAGCTTTTTCGACATCGGTGAAAATCTACACAGGTGCTGCTTTTCTTTCCAGATTCTTGCCTGGGAATATTTAGGATAAACATCCAGAAATATACCACTTTTTACAGGATGTTGGCATTTTCTCCTTTTTGTCTTAGTTGAAGACAAACGTTAAATAAAAGGCAGCTAAATACTCATAAGCCTTGAGAGAGAGAAAAAAATGCCTTGGAATATATTGAATAACAATCTTTTAAGACTATTTGGTGTTTTCTGTGCATAACTTTATGCATCCAGGCAAACATTTTTGACCTTGGCAGCAATTCCTTTGCACTTATATAAGGAAGCTGAAGTATTCAGAAAAGAAATGACTTCTCAGAGGGACACCAGAAGTCAGAGAAGGTGCTAGATGCGGAAATCAGGTTTCAAAGATGCCAGAACAGAGGGAAAGCCAGCAGAACAGCTCATAGGCCAAGAAAGGGGGACAGTGGTGATATCTGAAAGCAGATCTACAGTGTTTGAAAGCAGACTACATTTCAGGGGTTTGGTGTGAAGAGTGGACACAGAAAATTCACATGTCTTGTAGAAGAAAGTCACACAGGATTACTAAAGTGACCCTTACTCGGCCTTGACAATAATGTATACACCGAAAGCTCCTAATGTGAATGTTACGGCATTTTTTAATCTAAATGGGATCTCCCTCACTTTACTGTGACACCAGATTTGAACTTCCTTTTATTTTTAATGTTTTCGAGAACACTGGAGGTGACTGGTGTGCAAACCAATAGCCTTGTGCTGCCAATCCCTGGTGCAGCTGAACAACCAGGTATCTCTGTGGCTAACCCCTTGCCCAGGGAGCGAGACAGGAGGCAAGACTTGAAGAAAGGTGGCCTGAGTGTTTTGCCCAACACCCTCCCACTCCAGTGCCTCTGGGTCCCCACCTCCCACAGCATAATACTTTCCTTTATTAAGTATGTGCCTGCAAAGTTTCCCCCAGAGCCACATTCACTGATGTCCACATTTTACAGCAGTAGGTTGTAGAGATGGAGAGAAAACACACCAGTGACCCACCCTCACGAGGATTTTGAGAAACGTTCTCACATCTCATTTTTAAATGTATACTTCGGGAATAAGGGCAAAGGATTAGGAAATCAATAGGATTAGCTACATTCACTGCCCTCTTATTCCTTATTTTTATAACACTTAAGGGTTTTTGTCTCATTAGGAACCTGACTGAGCACAGTGGTATGGCAGTCCTGCGTCCCAGATAGGAGCAATGTGTTCTATTTCAGTTTGTGGCTCATTTGCTTTAAATGTTTCTTCAGCATCCCCAAGGTGAGCACCCAATCACCTCCCCCAAAGAATGAGGAACCAACTTCAGGAGAAATTGTGCTAAGATCACCTTCATTTTAAACGTCTAAAAATCCCTGCATCCTACAGTATTCTTTTTTTTTTTTAATTTTTTAAAAAATTTATTTATGATAGTCACAGAGAGAGAGGCAGAGACACAGGCAGAGGGAGAAGCAGGCTCCATGCACTGGGAGCCCGACGTGGGATTCGATCCTGGGTCTCCAGGATCACACCCTGGGCCAAAGGCAGGCACCAAACCGCTCCGCCACCCAGGGATCCCCATCCTACCGTATTCTAATCTTTGCAACCAGTTGTGTAGGCCCTGCCAAATTTTCATCAATATTGCTTTCTCTCCCATCTCCTGCTTCATCAGCCTGTGGCAACAAGCCAGCAAATGGGCACAACCTACAAAGAAGCCTAACATGGAAGTGGAGAGCTCCTTCTTGGACAGCCCCTTCCTTTAGTCCATGGAAGGGGATTTAGGCTTCTTTTTCTGAGTTCGCATCTCTAAACGCAGTGAAATAATTCAGAAGCTCTGTTTCAAAGACTTCAGGAAATATGGGAAGAATGGAAGGAAGAAAAGCATGAGCCACAACCCGTAGCTTCATGAAGAGCTGTGAGCCGGGCCTTGAAGCAGCTGCAGGCCAGATCTGCAGTGTAAGAGGGAACCCACTTCTCCCTGGAGGGTATGAGGGAAGCTGTTGGGGTGTGCTCATCCTCTGGCCTGAGCTCACGTCGCAGCCATTATGCCTTCTGTGTTCACGTGATAGGCTTGCTATACCACACTGCCATAATGGTGGCTCAAAACAACACAACTGTATTCTCTCCTAACCCTGGATGCCAAGAGCCCAAAATCAGCTTAGATTGGCCTAAATCAAGATGTTGGCAGAGCTGTGTTCCCTCCAGAAGGCCCAGGGGAGAATCTGTATCTTGTCACCTCAGCTTCTTGTGGCCACTGGCATTCCTTGATTTGTGGTCACCCTACTCCCATTTCTGCTCCATGTCACATCATCTTCTCCTTCTCCTTCTTCTTCTTCTTTGAAGATTTCATTTATTCATTCATGAGAGACACACAGAGAGAGAGAGAGAGACAGAGACCTAGACAGAGGGAGAAGCAGGCTCCCTGCGGGGAGCCCAATGCAGAACTCGATCCCAGGACCCTGGAATCACGACCGGAGCCAAAGGCAGATGCTCAACCACTGAGACACCCAGGTGTACCATCTTCTCCTCTTCTGTCTGAAATCTCTCTCTGACTCTCTCTTTAACACTCATGCTCACAGGGCCTACCAGCTCATTTAGAATATGTTCTCTGTTTTATACATCCATATCTTGATCACATTGGCAAAATCTGTGCCACATAGGCCAACACTCATGTATTCCAGGATGCTGACTTTCTGGGTGGCCATTATCCAGCTGACCAGCAACACCCATTGTTGACTGGCACTCAGATTTCAGGGAAGTGGACTCATTTATCATCTCCCTGAAGAATGGTTCATTCCAAACCCTGAAGAACCCGTTTTTAAAAGTTGTGGTTCTCAGACCAGATGGGGGATTGCCTTATGTGATGATCTATAGTAGGAGTCTAAGACTAGGATTTGGTTTGGAGAAGGTGTGTCCATTATACCCACTTGAAGTCTCTCTTTCATCTCCTATGTATACAGCAGGACCCTGTGTGCTTTGAAGGATTTGGAATTGTAGGGTGTTTCCTATCATCTGGAACTGGGTCTGTCTATGGTGCTAAGACACTTTCATGAGATAGGATTCCAGCCTGGCACTGGGAGGGGAAGTGAGAGGGAATGGGAAGTGATTAATGGGAGACAGTCACAGGGATGGATGGCATTTGTTCCAAGGTTGGTTCAGAAGATCCCTCTTGGGGCACCTGGGTGGCTTAGTCACCCGAGTGTCTGACTCTTGATTTCAGATCAGGTCATGATCTCAGGGCGTGAGATGGAGCCCCATGTCAGGCTCCATGCAGGGTGTGGAGCCTGCTAAAGTTCTCTCTCTCTTGCTCTAAAAAAGCAAAAACAAAACAAAACAAAACAAAAACAAAAACAAAAAAGGGACGGACCCCTTTCATATTCTTCAATATCTGGCTTTTCCTTTCTCCGTCTTAGCCCTTCTATGATAGTCTGTCTACCTGTCTCCCTAATCATGCTAAAGATGAAGGTCTGTCCTGTTTGTCCACTTGGAGATCCCCAGTCTCTGGCACAGTGCCTGGCATAGCATAGGAGCTCAATAAACACATGGGAGATTGAATAGATGAGTGGGGAAGAGAGAGCAGAAAATTCTGGGTGGGGGGCTGGCAATTCTGTGCCATTGAGGTGGTGAATGTCACAGGGAAGAGTAGGAAGTAGAGCAGTGTGATGGAGTTTGGCTCATGGGATGACTTAGCACAAGGGCAGCGAGGGAATGGCCGCTCTTGGCAGCTGTGTGGGAGGTGGCGGGCCTCCCCTGGCCGAGCACACCCTGCTGAGGCCACAGGCTGTGTGGTGGAGCCCATGAGAGCATGGGCCTTGCATCTCAAGGCCTTTGTGACCTTGGGCATGTCACATACCCTCCCCCAGCTGTGGTTTCCTTGGCTACAAAATGAAGGTAGCTGCAACAGCTCTGCCCTGTGGACAAATGAGACAGGCCACGAAGAAGGTGTTGCACAGTGTCTGGGACGTGGGTAGAGCTATTATTATCATAATTACAGTGATGTGCCAGGCTCCTCGCTGGGGGCCTCTGGGCACACCAAGTGGCTGGGTGTACCTTGCCCCACAGTCCTGCCTGGCCTTCCCTTCCTTCCTGGTTGCCGTGGGTGACTGGTGGCTTGTGTGTTAGGACCCAGCAAAACCCTGATGAGAAATGTAGGGTTTGCCCTATGTAATGCCCTCTGTGCAAGTAAAACCAGGAATCAGGCTTTTTCCAAGGACTAAGTTTTGGCCCTGGATCCATTGTTTGTCTCCAGCTTGTAAAACACTTGTCTCATAGCTTGACAAGCTCGAGAAGCTGAGTGAAGGGGCATGGGAGCTTTGAAGCTGCTTCACTCTGCTTCAGAACAAGGGTCAAATGAGGCAAATTTTAATGCCAGATCTGATTTTAGAGCCAGACCATGTCCTTGGACTTATCTCTCAAAGAGGTTAGACCAGAGATCAGAGCCAGCAGGACCTTTCCCAGTATTAATTGGGATTAATTACACAGAACAACACAGAAGCCCCTCACTACTATCTCTCCTGGTGTCTGTCTGACATGCCGAAGTGGAGAACTTGAACACAAATTCTGGAGAAACGCTAGCTGGCTTCAAAGTCTCCGCCCTCATGGTGAGGTTTGCGGGGTGGGTTTCCTCCTTATTAAAAGGGTTAAAGGTCAGAAGGAGAAGTGCATTTCAAACTATCTGATGGCGTAGGTAAGACCCATTTACCAGCTGGAATTTTTTTTTTTTAATAGATGAGGCCTTCACCAGAGTTCTAATTAAAAATCAATGTGATATATAATTAAATTCTAGTGATCACATATGCACCAGCTCGTCTCTTTAGCTTTTAGCCAGAGGCAGAGGAGGAATGCTCTTATTGATCAACTCAGGAGCCCTTGAGCTTGTCAATATGTGATGTCTCGTCTGAGGGCTGGTGGCTGCTCAGTTGGGCAGCGTCTGAGCACCCAGCCCAAAGGACACTCCACTGACTCCAGCAAAGTGTCCCACGTGCCCTGACCTTTTAAGGGCTCCGTCCAGAGGGCCGGGGCCCCATCCGCCGTCTCCACTCTGTCTTCCATCTCTCTGAGCATCTTCCTTTCTCTTTACAAACAGAGGGAGCAGATCCGTGCGGTGCAGACTCTGGCTGAGCCAGTGGGGCTCCTCCTTCCCCAGTGCACCACGGGCAAGTCTCCCTGGTTGAGTCCAGAGCTGGCCACCAGGTACCAAAAAGGCAGCTGAGTCAGAGTGACTAAGGATCACACTGGCTACAGACTTCCGTGAAGACAGCGGACGCCTTCAGACAATTCAGTCCCCTCCTAGGATACCTCTTATCCCATGTGGACAAGCATAATTGATATTTTCCTTAAAAAAAAAAAAAGATGGGACATCTGGGTGGCTCAGTGGTTGAGCATCTGCCTTCTGCTCAGGTCATCATCCTGGGGTCCTGGGATGGAGTCCTGCATCAGGCTCCCCGTAGGGAACCTGCTTCTCCCTCTGCCTGTGTCTCTGCCTCTATCTCTGTGTCTCTCATGAATAAATAAATAAATAAATAAATAAATAAATAAATAAATAAACTCTTAAAAAAAAAAAAAGGTGACTTTGCTTTTCATGTACCACCTTAACCAATTTACCAGCAAAGGTTCCCATGTGGCAAGTGTATCTCGTCCTTCTCAAAAGACTTCCACATTTTTGACTTTTGTCCCTTGTCTGATACACGTCACAATACGACGGCGATGTGAGGCATGGAGTATGATTTTTATTCCCACTTTACATATGAGCGGTTCCTCCCTGGAGACAGAGAGGGCTAAAGGATTTCTCCGGGTTCGTGCAGCCTAACAGATTTCTGGCATGGAAGGCAGGGTTGTCCTGAACCATGTTGCTCAGAGGCCACTGTCGACCCACTTGTCCCTGCCAAGCCTCCTGCTCTCCAGCTTTCTCTCTCTCCTTAAGCTGAATTTAATCAATATATTTTTAATTGATGGCTTTCCTTCCTTTCTTTTAGATTGCGTTATTAAAATATTAACATACTTTTGTGGTAGAATATTTAAATTATGTGTGAGCATATAGAGCATGACATGAAAGGGCCCACCCAGGGCTTGGAACATGTCCACTCCCGCCATCCTCCCGGACCACCTCCCCCTCCTCCATTCCTCCTCCCCTTCCTGCTTCCCCTCCTCCTCTTTCTTGTTTCTCCTTCTTTCTTCCCCCATTTCTCTCTCTTCCCCCTACCCTCTCTGTATATTTAAATAAAACAGGGATATTATTTTCCACAAAGAAAATAATGGTTTTAAAAGTCTGGCTTATTTTTCCACTCATTTTCTCTCCTTTCCCCTATAATTCCTTTTACTATTTTTTATCGTTCCTAAATGAATGAGACCATATAATGCTTGTCCTTCTCTGACTGACTTACTTCACTCAGCATAATACCCTCCAGTTCCATCCACGTCGAAGCAAATGGTGGGTATTTGTCATTTCTAATGGCTGAGGAATATTCCACTGTATACATAAACCACATCTTCTTTATCCGTTCATCTTTCCATGGACACCGAGGCTCCTTCAACTGAGGAGAGCACTTGACGGGTTGAGTACTGGGTGTTATACTACATGTTGGCAAACTGAACTCCAATAAAAAAATATACAAAAGAAAAATGAAAGTCTGGCTTAGCAGAAAGCAAGAATTTTGTCAAATTCTCTTCTTTATATGAAAGAGAAAGACCGAAAACCTTGGATCTCAGAATTATCTCAGTGTGTAGAGTTAGGGCTGCAGTTGGAAAGGAGGAGGCTATGGCATAGATGAAGGGCAGGAGAAGTTTGATGGCTCACTACCCTTGGCTCCATGGTGAAGCAGGAAGCAAAATAAATAAAACCCTACGAGTCACCTTCACCTTTGATTTCTCCCTTTCCCTCTCATCCCATATGCTATCTTCTAGCAAATCTGTTCAGCTCTGCCTTCATAGTATTTCCCAAATCCAACCCTTGTGGACCACCCCCCAACTAACATCCTGGTTCAGGCGGTGAGTATTTCCCCTAGGTTACTGTGATGGCCTCCTCCATGGTGAGCCAGAGCCAACTTCTTAAATCATCAGAGCTTATTGTTAAAATCCCCAGGAACTTTGCAAGGCAGTTGTCAAGTATAGCCCTCTGGTTAAAAATTAAATGATGCCCATATTTAGACAGCCATGACAAATGCCATTTGCAACAGCATGGATGGATCTTGAAGGTATTATGTTAAGTCAGACAGAAAGACGAAGATGGCATGATCTCACATATATAAGGAATCCCAAAACACTGAACTCATAGAAACAGAGCAGAATTGTGGGGTAGTCTGGGGTATGGGGGATGATGGGATGCTGGTCAAAGGTCACACACTTCCAGTAATAAGAGGAATACATTCTGAGGATCGACTGTATAGCATGTTGACTATAACAAACTTTATTGTATTATATGCTGAAAATTGCTGAAAGAACAAATCTTAAATGTTCTCACCAAAACAACAATAAACTGGTGATCATATGAGGTGGTGGAGGTGTTCACCAACCTTCCTGTGGTAACCATTCTGCAATATATATGTGTATCAAATCATCACATGGTACTTAAACTTCCTCAATCTTCCATGTCAATAAAGCTGGATGAAATTAAGTAATATAAACTTATCATTAAAGTATAAAAACCAAGGTAACAAAGATTTAGAAGTCATCACTTTCTAATTTATTCCATTTTCCTGTTATCTGTGCTTTTGAAGTTGTTGGCACTGACTGAATTTGTAGGGTGGAAATGCTCTTTAATGGCAGCCACTTAGCATCTCTTTCCAACTCTGCCTTCAGTCTTAGCAGGGGCTGGAGACAACAATGGTGGGAGTATGGACGCATGGAAATCAGTGAACACTGCAAAGCAGTGGTAGTCAACACTTTATGAATACCTGCTGTGGATGTTTCAGTTTGAATTAGAAGTCCTCATCTCAACAAAGAGCTTTTCTTCAAGAAAGAGACCTGTCATCTCCCAGTTGCCAACATCGCCCTTCTCTGAGCTGGCTCAGTTTATACTGTAAGTACTACTCTAGAAGCCTAGCTAAAGTCTCCCCTCACTGATGAAACTTTCTATTTTATTTATCTGGTCTCCTCCTTTTCAAACCCTTTTCATTCCATAGACTGGTCTTACCTCTAACCTGTTTATATGTGTCCTTGGTGGCAGTGGAAATTCTTGGGACAGAGTTGGTACGCATTCGGTGCTAAATAGCATATACAATTGATTCGGACCTACGGACCTAGTCCAGGAGAGGACAATGTTGTCCACAGTAGTGAAAACAGATGTTAAATAACTTTATTATTATTCTTGTCATTATTATCATCTGATGAAGCTGATATTTTTACTTTGTCTTTTGTTTCCCTCATTCACAAAATCATCTGTGAGGTAAGTAATATTACCTCCACTTTACAGATAAGGAAATCACTTGCCCAGCTGAGACACCTAGTAAGCAGAGCTGGGACTTAAATCTGTACTCTTTCTAAGAGAAGGAATTTTCAGCTGACTTTATTTGAGCAAGATGTCTGAGGTCTCCATGGAAAGCTGGATTTAAAAAAAAGAAAAAAAAAAAGAAAGTTGGATTTTCTGAGGAACTCTAAATGATACTGGAGAATCTCCTTGTGGTATCATGGAAGCTCTGCTTTCCAGATAAAGAGACCACAAAAGGAGGTATAACGACTTTCTCAGAGTTGCCAGGTCTCTATATAAGGCCTCTGTGTTCCAGACACTTGTAAATAGGAAAACAAGTTTCATCCTGTTGGGCTGGTCTGTTGGAAGTGATTTGCCTTGGCTTCTCAATGGGAGTCTCAAGTCAGAGGCAAGTAATGGCACCAAGGCAATCATAGCCCCTCTTGCCATGGGGGCTATGACCAAAGATGGCACATACTGTTCACCACGGCTTGAACAGGATTAATTCATAAATATGAACCTTTATAGATGTCTCTGGAGAGATGGAGAGAGGAAAAAATAGGATTTAAAGAACCATTATGTATAACGCCCCAAGGGAAAATTCTCCCGGCCACCCCCTCCAGCTCCAAGGTGTCTGAGGCAGAGACTGGGCACCACCAGGTAAACAGAAAAATATCCAGGTTCTGTCTCCAGGCGCTGATGGAGAAGGGGCAGGTCAGGCCTCCCGGGCGTAGACGGAAGGAGCGGGTATGACGTAAATGGCACGCGAGTCTCCATCTTCAGGGTGATTCCAATTCAGAAGTGCTGAGTGAAATGTGGGCTTTGATTGTCCTCTTCTTCTGGGCCTGTTTGAATGATATGCTAAGGCTGTCATGGTGTTCTCAAAGTCGAGTAATACAAGTTGACCCAGAAGCATGGTGGGCTCATTTGACCTTAAATTTTGCATCTCTTCTCATAAATTTAGATCATGTCTTAGGACGACCTTGAAAAAGTAGATGGCTGTTGAGATGGATGGATTTAAGCTTGAATCTGGACTTTGGCTCTGTATGATTATTGTGCGAAGGCCAGTTATTTTGCCTCTCTTGGTCTCAGTTTCATTTGCATAATGGGGATAATATTGGAATTAAATGAGATAAAGTATGTAAAGAGCCTGCTAATGTGCCTGACATGCATGGTCCATGCACACCAAGTCTGGCTTTCCTTCCAGAAATGCAGGTCAGGGCCCCTCAGCAGGGATTTGTCTGACCTCACCTGACATCGTTCTTCCCACCAGTTTCAAACTGGGCTGCTCGCCTGTGGCCAGGGAGTGTATTCCAAAGCATTCCTGCTTGCCAGCTCAGGCCTCAGGGCTGCTGTGAAGTTGCAATTCCTTTCACGGAGCTCATGTGTGTGACAGGGTGTGCCCAGCTCTTAAAGTGCTTTGATGAAAATGCCTTTGTGCTAAAAGCTCTATAAATATAAGGAACAGACCTGGGCGTGGTGTTTCCAGAATACTCCCAATGTTAGCTGTCATCAAAGGCTCAGGTCATAGAAATGTTGGAAATGGTAGTGGTTTGCCAATTCAGTGATTCTCCAAAGCAGAGATGGCTTTTCTTTTTCGACATCTATTTCTTGACTCACTTTGCTTGATTGTACAAGGCCCATCTTGCCTTTATTGTATCTTCTGAGCTACAAAAACCTTATTTCAAGTGTCTTTCAAAAAAACTGCCAATTGCGTACTTGTCTCCCTACCCACCTCTTCCCCACCCAACCTATCTGCCACCCAGCAGCACCCAACATCACCCCCTGGTGGCCAGCAGGGGGCTTCTCTGACCTCACACGTTTACCAACTCTTCCTTATCCTTCAGTAGGAATGTATTCATTCGTTCACTTGTTCAGTCAACAACTTTTTATTGGTTAATTATGATGCTCCAGGTACTGCGGACTGGAGATCCCAACATGAACCGATATGGTTCCTGTGGGAGTCACAACTCAGTGAGGAAGCAGACGGATAAGTAACTGATTATGATTATAAAAGGATTGCACCACAACTGGAGTGTCCACACAGTGCCAGGGAAGGAACCAGAAGCATACTTATCTTGCAGCTAAAGAAGCTGGAGCTTCAAAGCATGCTTATTTGCATGGGCCCCTTCAGAGCCTTTAACAACATATTCAGATGGTCATATATTTTTATAAAATTGACCAAAATAATCAATTTTTAAAATTATTTATTTATTTATTTATTTATTTATTTATTTATGAGGGAAACAGAGAGAGAGCACACGAACAGAGCAAGGAGCAGAGAGAAAGGGACAAGCAGGCTCTGTCCAGTGCAGGGCCCTATGAGGAGCTTGATCTTACGACCCTGAAATCAAGACTGGAGCTGAAATCAAGAGTTGGATGTTCAATTGACTGTGCCATCCAGGAGCCCCAAAAGTAATCTATTTTAAAGGAACTGGTTAAAATTACTCTTCTTCTACATTGATATTCTCCATGGCATATTTTTTGTTATATTAGGTGCCATGGAAGCAGCCAAGGGAGTTTTGTAACTGGCTGAGGGAAGGTTGAATTTGGGATACATTTTGTTTGGGTTTGCTGAGATATTTTTCTGTGGCTTATAGTTAAGCTGTTAGCCCTCTTCATGCAAGAACAGCCTCTAGAAATACTTTTGTTACCCACTGCGTGATTCACCAGGCTGTGACGTACAGCTTCATGATCAGAAGTTATACCACAATTTAAACATGTCTCCTCACCCCTGGCACCAGAACTATGTGTGGAATGGAGGAGAAATGTCATTTAAATGTATGAGGCTAACAGCCAGTCTGTGGAATGTTCTTTAGGCTATCAGACATGTCTGTCATGTTATAAGCAGAGGATTTGGTTGTGAAAACACTTGAGAGAGGTTTCCTTAGATTTGACAGCAATCTTAAAATTTTTCATGACATTTCCAAGTCACAGGGTGCTGTGAGCTGAGAGAAGTGTATTCGAACAATCGATCCTATACACCAAGTTACTATCAGCTGTGTTAGAGGAAGGAGGATAGATGCTTCTAGTCTCTGCATTAAAAGCAGAAGGTCTAAAAATGCCTTATGGAGAAGTGATCAAAGAGTACACAGATAAAAAGTAGAGGGAGGAAAAGTATTATAGAGGTGTATAGGAAAACTATTACAAAATTTGTAATATTTGTAACAATTGTAATATTTGTCAGATGTTGTAGATCTATGCTTTATTATGCTTGTTTTTCTCGTTCTAAATGAACTTTCACTCACCTAATTCTCTCTTTTCTTTTTTTGGTTTTTTGGTTTTTAGATTTTATTAATTTATTTGAGAGAGAGAGAGAGAGCACAAGCAGGGTGAGGAGTAGAGGGAGAAGCAGGTTCTCCACTGAGCAAGGAGCCAAGGAGCACGGGACTCTGGGATCATGACCTGAGCTGAAGGCAGATGCTTAACCAACTGAGCCAGCCAAGCGCCCTTAATTCTCTCTTTTCAGTTTGTATTCTCCCCGCCCCCCCCCCCCCCCACTACATATATCAACTTCAGACCCTACAAAACTTGAATTGGGCTTCAGAAAGAGATCCTAAGGTTGTCCACAGGACTGAGAGGGTTCAATCAGCATCAGCATCTGAGCAGAGAGATAGAGGAGGTAGATGAGCTTGCCAACTGGCAGGTGCTGAGGGGACTCTCCAGGCAGAACAAAGGAGAGAGGCCTCCGAGAGCATTTCCACCCAGCAGAGTTGGAGTGTTGTGACCATGGGTTCAGGAAGCCCAAGAAGCCAGGTGATGAAAAGGGTCTTCTGCTCTTCTGCTCTACCAAGAGGTGAAGCAATGGAGAACTGCAGGAGAGTTTTGTCAGAGGAGAGGCAGGTGCAGGTTTGGGGGTCTCTAACCTTCCTTTCTTTGTCATCTGCAGCTTTTGATTAATTCTACCCTTTTTATTCTTTTTCATCTCTGTGTACACATCCCCTTTAACCTTCCTTCTCTCTTATACTTTTAATTTAGACTTTTATACTTTTTAATGTTAATTTAGGAGGAGATATTTCCCTCGTCTGCCCTTGTCTCTCTCTCTGCTGCATGCAAATTCTTCATCCCCTCCCAACTGGTTTGTGAGATAGGAATGGGTACAGTCGTCAAACAGGAAAAAACAGTACTGATAAAAAAAAAATAAAAACAAACAAACAAACAAACAAAAAAAACAGTACTGATGAGCACTTACTCTCTTAGTCTGTTTGGGCCACTAAAGCAAAATACCACAGACTGAGTAGCTTATAAACAGTGGAAATCAGTTGCTCACCATTCTGGAGCTCTCTGGAACCTCTTTTTATAAGGCATTAATCCCTTTCGTGATGGTTGTACCTTTAGGCCTTAAGTACTTCCAAGACCTCACCTCCCAGTACCATTGTCTTTGGGAGTTAGGGCTTCAACATATGAATTTGGGGGGAACACAAACATTCAGACCATGTGTCATGCACCGAGTCATTAGTTGATAGTGAGAACAGCAAAGACTATCTTTAAGAATCAGCCTGTCGCTCAAAGAGAAACAAGTATCTTTGAGATTAAATGAGAAGAAAATGCAAAAAACTTTATAATTGAATGAAATGGTACCGTTTCACCGAACAGAGAGAATAATCCCTTTAGAAAAATTTTACAGTGACTTCAAGACTTTTGACTCTTTCTCTTCAGGAACCTGAAAGAGTGTCTGGTAAGAACTCTATGGAATGGCAGGGACGAACTCCCCTGAGTTGCTACGTTCGCTGTTGTGTGACATCCCTTACCAAACACTCCACATGAAATATGTACAGCTGACAAGTTCAAAGGGAAGTGAAATAAACATACTTTTAAGAAACGGAAATATGTTTATCAGCAAATTTATACTTCAACAAATCTCTTATGCTTGCACCCAGAGTAAGAAATGTCGATAGGAGCAGTGCCACTTGTATCTGATCACATGACAAAGCCAGCGCTATATTTAGAATCTCAGGCTTTTCAAGTTTAACCAAACTTATTTGACTTCATCTTACCCTCCACGTTATAATTTCTTTTGTTTCCTTTTTTTTGGATGAGGCATCCATACCCATGATGTTTTTAGGAAGCATGCCCTGGGATGCTTCTTTCATGCAAGTAAGACGTGAATATTCATCCGTGTAGGCTTTCCAGGCTGCTTATCTTCCTTGAAGTGGATCAGTTGTGGTTTTCTTTCAACCCATCCAGGCCATGTGCTGGATGCTAGTCTTCCTGCAATTTGCAATTCTTCCCAAATACGTGTCTCCTGTTTGTACCCACTTGGAGGCACTGTCCTTCATTGATTCTTTCTGGCAGTGATTCCATTACCTCTTTATGTTCTGACTCTAAAGGAGGTTGGCTTAAATCATGTCTCCAGCATAAATGGCATGAGGGTCTTCATCACTTAAGTATTTCCTGCCTGTGTGTATGATTAGGCATTCACAATGGTACCCCGTGAAATTACTGTTCTCCCAGGGTCGATGACTTCTGGATTTTCAGGACTCCTTTTCTCTACCAATGAAGCCGTGGGCATTTTCTTTTTAAATATATGTTTGCTTTTATATTTCATTACATGAGAACATGGATTGAGCAACTCAGGTATATCGATGTTAGAATTGCAGTGGCTTCTCTGCAAAAGGATGGGAAAACTTGCATTTTCCTCTCATTTAATTCCCATGTGTCTTTTTTTGTTGTTGTTGTTTTGTTTCATTTTTAATGAAGGCCAAACAATTTATAACCGAGGGGAATGGGATCCTCAAGAGTTGTGCATCTGGTACCGGTGTAGCCGTGTATGCTGCGTTTCTTCACCCAGGATGAGTTTGTAAACACATGTTTCACTTGACAGGACAGTTGACCTTGTGCTATTGTCTGGGGGTTAGGGATCCTAACCTCATGCACAGCTGAAGATCCACATGTAACATACACAGTTGATTGACGCATATTTGTATTTTATATGTATTATATCCTGTGCTCTTACAATAAAGTGAGCTAGATAAAAGAAAATCTTATTCAGAAAAGCATTAAGGAAGAGCAAATACATTTTTGGTACTATGCTGTATTTATAAAAAAAAAAACCCACATCCACATACAAATGGACCCATGTAGTTCAACCCTGTGTTGTCCAAGGGTCAGTTGCATTTGTAGTTCGAACCCCTAGATAGTACGCATTGTGTAAATTCCCCCTTCCTCAAGAATTTGTTCACTGGACAAATATTTATTGATGGGCCACTCTGTGGGAAGCACTGTGCTTGCCCTGGGCACACAGACGTCTTCCAGCCAGGCCTTGTGTCCTTAAAGAGCTGGCAAAGTTGCCAAAGGGGAAAAAGAAAAGAAGAATGTAATTCAGGGGCTATTTGCATACAAACGCAGAGGCCAAGTTGGCAAATTTAATAATGGCATCCCCAAGTTAATAGTAAACAACTTTCCAGCCCCAAAGGCTTTTGTGCCCTTGCTGAGGCTGGAGAAATGATTTTACCACAAAATATTGGATTAAAGAAATTCATTTATGGTTTACATGGGTTCTAACAAAAATGCGAGTGCCTGTAGAATGTCTTTTACGAGTTTCAACTCAGGAAAACCTTTGAGCCTTTTCCTTTGAGTAAAGAAGTGAATTTTTCTTTTTGCTGCTTTTGGATCTGGAAGACACAGATGAAGGAAAACCAGGGTTTACCCTCGTTTGCCTCCTTCCTTTCCTGCCTTGACCCCTCTCAGGAAGCTGAGCAAGAAGCCCTAGAACAGAGATACAGCTCACTGCCAGAGCTTACTTGGCCCTTAAGTAGTTTTGTTTTGAAGAAGAGTCAGAAGTACAGAAACAATCTCATTGACCTTTAGATCAAAAGCCACTGAGAGGAAGCTCAGAAAGGAAGAAGAACCAAATCCTCTTGCTCTCACCAGATGATGGTTGTCTCCTCCTGGAGCAGAAATACAGCTTTCTGTATGGCTTGTGTTTTCCTCGGCGCCTATGAGCAGTGTAATGTGGATAGGTAATCTGTGTATCCACATATATTTTTAGAAATAAGTGGGGGCAGTCAATGTGAAGCTGTGACATACATACCTCCCTCTAATAGTTCATTAATCATGTTAACATTTATAAGCCATAATGTTTCTACTGTTTGAGAGGAAAAAATCTGAGAATGGGCTTTATACAAATTCATTTTTTAAAAAGATTTTGTTTATTCATGAGAGACACACAGAGAGAGAGAGGCAGAGACATAGGCAGGAGAAGAAGCAGGCTCCCCAACAGGGAGCTTGATGCAGGACTCGATCTCAGGGCTCCGGGGTCATGACCTAAGCTGAAGGGAGATGATCAACCACCAAGCCACCCAAGTGTCCCACAAATCCATTTTTTATAGGCCTTCCCATCTGGAGGAATGGCTGCTGAGAAGAGCTCCATGACATGCTTAGAGCACTGTTGAGTTTGAAATCCTACAGTCAATGCCTAGTTCTCATGGCCTCTTCTCATTTTCTCTCAGGCATGAGAGCATTTGTCTCCAAATAGTACATGAGTCTGCTGAGGATTTCCAGTGGCTTTTCCTTCCTTCATTTTTAGCACTTCTGAAAGTGTTCCCTTTGCTTTTTCCATCTCTAAAACCACGTCGTTCTAATTAACAGCATAGATGCCAAGTCGGTTGTCTACCTTTTGATCTTCTGTGAAGGTCACCCTTGAAGTAGAGGGTGAGATTGGAAAGGCAGATTTCGTTCAATGGAAGGACGCCCTCAGTAGCCATTAGAGCTGCTGCATGGTGACATTGTGGCACCAGGGAGATCAGAAAGGGGATACTAACTTTAGGGAGGAAGTGGTAAAAATCATCTCTCAGGTCCCTTCAGACCCTGAACTTTTTATATTTTCATTTCCCTGAGTAGTACCAGGGAGGCACTTTTACATTACATTTCTGGACACTTGCTTTCATTCAACAGGAGAAGCAGGCCACATCATGCAAGAGGATGAAGTATTTTTATGTTGGCATTTGCTCCTAGAGGTTTTTTTTTTTTTCAGCTTATTTTCAGGTCCTGAGCTGTGTGGTAGGCATTGCTTGCTATGGTCTGAATGTAGGTTTGGCCTCAAAACACATACATGGAAATCCCAACCCCCAAAGTGATGGTATTTAGAGGTGCAGCCTTTGGGAGGTGATTAAGTCACTAGGGTGGAGCCCTCATGAATGGGATTAGTGCCCTTATGAGAGAGATCCCAGAGAGCCCTCTCCCCCTTCCACTATATGAGATTATAGGTAAAAGATGCCCTCTATCAATCAGGAGATGGGCTCTCACTGATGGCAGTCACCTTGATCTATGGGATTCTGTTAGCATAGCCTGCAAAGACTAGGACACCACCTAGCTGGACTTTGAGGACTGATGTGTCTGGTTTCCACACACACTCCAGTTTAGCCATTCAGATGAACTGAGCCATCAACTAGGTTAACTGGGTGGTTAGTCAGACAAAATTATCTGAGCAGATCCTCTTATGGAGACGTCTGTCAACTCTGAGGAAATGTCCTAAGTGTTACAGTGTAGGCTGAATTTACAAAATGGGGGGGGGGGGGATAATAGAGCTTCTGACGGGGGAGAAAAGTAGATGTCTCATGTAGGGGAGGGGATGGATAACCTGTCAATGCTACTCAGAAATGCAGTTAAATGCAATTGCACTTGCAGGCTCTGGACAGGTAAATATCCAAACTAACAGGGAGAGTACATTCTTGGCTCTTGGAGATCCAGGAACAGCTTCTCCTAGAAGTCCAGACCATGTGGACTCTGCACATTCTGAACCCTGCTGCTCAAACACTCATGCTAGCTGAGCTCTTGAATTGGCAGCACAGATACCTCTTGTGTGTTATAGCCTGGCTGCCTGAGGACACGTCTTTCTAATGTGGCTGCTGTAGAGCAAGACAGAATCTGATAGAAGACTGTCCCGGGACCAGAGGCTACGGTTCTTCATGAGATCTTCAGAGCTTGTCCTCCTCTTGCAGAGAGTGGAGAGAAGCACTGCCTTCCTCTAGCACTGCCCTGGAGGCCAGCTGCTCCCAGCCCTGCCATTCGCATCTGCCCATCTCTGTCCTAGGACCCTTACTCAACACCCTACAGGGTGTTTCTATACCTAAATCCAAGCCTAAACCTTCAGTCTTTTGGGGGTGCTTTTTATTACTGCCATAGAGCCATAACCGAGAACTTGACCCCTGGGTTCAATGCATATGATGATCTTCTGTTAGGCGATATATTTTATCTGCCTGTTGACACAAATTGCCTCAAGAGATCTTTGCTTGTTATATGAAGAGTTATTCCCAGTTAGTGTAAGAACACCGGAGAAGGAGGGGAGGTCCATTATTTTCTGTTTCCAAAAGAAAGAACTCACTAAAGTTCCACAAATGCAATAACAAAACAATATATATTTCTGTAGATTTTTATATTTTTTCTACAATGACACAATTATTACATTTCATGCCTATTTTTCCATGCCATTAGGTATTTTTCTATAACAAATATTTTCATGGTTTTATTGTTATTTTGTTCCAAGTATGTACTATAATCCACTGAATTTCTTATTGTTGTGTACTCATGCTGTTTCCAATTTCCCTTTTTTAGCAATACACAATGTACATTTCTGCCAGAAATATAGGCTAGCACCCATTTCCCCAAAAACTATTTACAAAAGGTGTAATAATTTAAAATAATTTTAAAATTAATCCAACAGGTATAGAAGGCACTCTATTTTTGCTTAAATTTGCACTTTTTGATAACATTTAGAGTGAATCATATTTTCAAATGTTTATTGGCCATCTGCATATTTTTGTGAATTTCCCCTTTTATTCTTTGCCTACTTGAGGAAAAGGAATGAATTTTTTTCTCATAAAATATATGAGGCTTTAAAATTATGTTATGGATGGGGTATGTTGCAAATGAATTGAGCATTTTGTCATTTGCCCTTAAATTGTTATTTACACTGTTTTTGACGTACAGAAAATTTTAACTTTAACATTGTCAGAACAGCTTGAGAATCTCAGAAAATACAACAAATGTGCAAAAATCTGTGTCTTTAAAGAACTTATAATTTAATTGTGGAGCTAGATATAAATGTGTGTAAAATGAACAATATAATATTCAGAACAGTGGTCTTTCAGGAAGGGGCATAGCCACTAGGAGATGGGGCTTTTGCTTGCTCAGAGTTTGGAAAAGTGCCTTAGATGCTCTTGATCATCACTATTCCCCTCCCTGGTTGATGATCACAGATTTAACTATCAGGCTGGATAAGAATACAGAGTGTCTCTAGGCAGTGTGTGATTAATGGCACACAAATGTGATAATGCACTCAGGCTGACCCTCTTGACAGTGTTGAGTTATTTTCTCTCTTCTGGGCAACCAACTGCATATTTGTGTCAGCACCCTTGATGATATCAGCGATATAAATTGTGTTTATCACTGGTCTATGAAAACTTAGAAAAGTGTCTAGAAAAAAAGAAAAAAAACTTGGGGAGCATGAGAATGAACACTAGTTTGCACTTTCTTTCTTTCTTTCTTTCTTTCTTTCTTTCTTTCTTTCTTTCTTTCTTTCTTTCTTTCTTTTTTTTTAGCATTTAAATTCGATCGTGTTGTCTGTAAGAGTGGAGCTTGTCTCTGTGTCTCTCTAAGCACCTTGAAGTACTCAGCACGTTTGCTAGAATGTGTTTTAAAGACTCCAACCCAACGAGACTTCATTGTGTGCGTGTGTCTGTGGTGGGGGGTGGGGAGCACAATGGTGGGTGGGGGGAGATAGAGATTGAAACCCTGGGAAGGCAGCCGGGGCCTCCTGGCGCCCAATGTGAGGGGGCTGGCTCAAGGCGCCCTGGGAAACGTCCCTCTGGGTGGTACTGCAAAGCAACAGGACACGTCCAGGGAGCAGGAGCTTTTCCAGTTCTGGTGGACGTCCGCCAACAGGGCGCTGGCAATGTTTAACACCAGGTCTCTGGGGGAACAAAGTCCTGATGTGAAACATTTGCTGATGTCTCTGGTGTGAATACTTTCACCGTGGCCAATTGCAAGCTGGCGCTGGGAAGCTGTGGCACGTGGAGCTAGGAAGAGATGTGCACGCTGGGCCCCTGTGAGCCAGTCAGTGAGAGTCCACAGGGTTCTGTTTCCATGCAATCCACCACTCATTCATTCGTGGCAGGACCACAACCATTTCTTGAGGCAGGGGCCACCGAAGGGGGGCAGGGTCATGAGCCTGGCCAGATGGCCTGTCAGGCAACCAGCCCTGCCAGCGGGGACGGGCCTGGTTGAGACGCAGCAGGAGCTGGTGCAAAGCCGTAAAACTGAGGCAGAAGTCCTGGCAAGGGTACGGGGATGCCTGCACTCAGGGAGGCTGCCGGGGTGCCAGCACTCAGCTCTCTTCTTTGGCCAATCACAAAACTGGCATCGTGCCTTGTGATCCATGTGCAGTGACTGAGGCTGTGAGTGTCCTTCCTCTCCTGGTCAGACCTGGCTCAGACACGGCCATGGGGGAACCAACTGAGAAGGAAGATAAGAGCGACTCTGACACCAGGGCCCAGGTGGGCCAAGGACTTCAGTGAACACTCAGGGGATGAATCTGAAGCCTCCATTTACCCACATATGAGGAAGGAAACAATTGATTGTTTCAGTATTCAGGTCTTCTGAGGAATGACATCATTTATTCTATCAGCAAATATTTCTCGGTGAACAAGAGGGATAAGATTTTAAAGCTATTAAGGAGTTGCATTCTCGAAGAAGAGACAGATGAGAGACAATTTCATTTCCAATTCAGATGAAATCATGAAGGCCTCAGCGGTGACCAAGGGGGACAGGCATGCTGCTTTAGATAAGGTAGTCGTGCTCCTCCTGAGAAGACAATGTTTGAACTGAGATCTGAAAGGTGAGAAGAGAACAGTCATTCCAAGAGCTGTGGGCAAAGGCAGGAGGTAAGGTAAGTACCAAGGTCCCGAGGCAGGAAGAAGGAATTGTGTTTATCCTTGTTGGCATATAATTTTCTGCGAACCTCTTTGGGTCGATTTTGCTGGGGGCTCTCTGTGCCTCCTGGGTCTGGATTTCTGTTTTATTTCCCAGATTAGGGAAGTTATCAGCTATTATTTCTTCAAATACATTTTCTGCCCCATTTTCTTTCTCTTCTCCTTCTGGGACTCCTATAATGTGAATGTTACTATGCTCGATAGTATCACTGAGTTCTCTTAATCTATTCTTGTTTCTTTACTGTTATTTTTTCTTTCTCCTGTTCAGCTCTGTCTTCTAGGTCATTGCCTGGTTTCTCTGCCTCCTCTAGTCTGCTATTTATTCCCTCTGGTATACTTTTAATTTCAGTTATTGTGTTCTTCATCTCTAATTGGTTATTTTTTATATTTTCTATCTCTCTGTTGAGTGTCTCAGTGAGATTCTCCACTTTTTGCTCAAGTCCAGGGAGTATTTTTATGACCATTAACTCTAAATTTTCTACCAAGCATATTGTTTATCTTTTTTATTTATTATTATTATTATTATTTTTATTTTCATTATTTTTATTTTTTTAGCTTTCTGCTGTGCTTTTGTCCTGGTCTTTCATTTGGGACATATTCTTCTGTCTCCTCATTTTGTCTCTGTTTCCATGTGCTGGGAAAGTCAACTCTGTCTCCTGCTCTTGAAAGTGGTGGCCTTATGAACAAGAGGTCCTGTGGTGTCCTGCACTGCAATGTCCCTTGTTCACCTGAACCTGCTGCTTCAGGGGTATCTCCTATATGTGCTGGGTGTACTTTACTATTGGGGCTGAGCTGTCCAGTTGTCTGCAGTGGATCTCTTTGCCTGTGCTCAGTCCCTGTGTTGTCAGTGGGCCAATGTGGTGCCTTGGACTTGAGTTGGGTCTCCCCAAACATTTACCAGAACTACAGGTACATCAGATTTCAGGGCACTCTCTCTGTGTTGCTCCCAAGAGGCTTTCATTGGAGGGAAGAGCCTGGAATCAGACCAGATGTCTGCCCCATGGCCACTGCTAGGGCCACAGTGGAGCTGATATATAAGGTTATCTTCTCTTCTTACTTTGGAATGGGGTTGGGTCCTGTCACAGCTGCTTGCTGGTGACACTTTGCATGGGCCCCTGCCAAGGGCAGGTTGGAGGAGATGGCTCTACAGGAGAATGCAAGGTGGTTGCATTGTTAGCAAATGTTTTCCATGTGGCTTCTTCTCTAATTAGTGGAGAGTTTGTTCTGCCAGACTTCAGGCCGTTTTCTGGGTTATTTACATGGATGTGGGTGTTATTAAGGTGCATCTGTGAGGCCAGGTGAGCTTAGGAACTTCCCATTCTGCCATTTTCCCTGTAAATCCAAACTTAATTTTGATGCTGAGCAGGAGGTGCCATCAATGCCACAGAGAGGTTTTTCTTACAGAACAGATACTTTTAAATTTTTTATTTTATTATTATTATTTTTAGATTTTATTTATTTATTCATGAGAGACAGAGAGAGGCAGAGACATAGGCAGAGAAAGAAGCAGGTTCCCTGTGGGGAGCCTGATGTGGGACTTGATCCCAGGACCCATCACAACCTGAGCCAAAGGTAGATGCTCAACCACTAAGCCACCGAGGCAGATACTTTTTTTAGCTAAACATTTTGTTTTGAGATAATTGTAGATTCACATGCAGGTATGAGGAATAATACAGAGAGATCCCATAGACATTTGATACCTACTTTCCCTCAGTGGTAACATCTTATAAAACCATAGTGCAATATCACACCCAGGATATTGGAATTGATGTGGTCAAGATACAGAACATTTCCATCACCATAAGGATCTCTAAGGTTCCCTTTTTAAGCCACTCTCACTTATTTCCTGCTCCCTTCTCACCATCATCCTTAGAAACCAGTACTTATCATTTAAAGAATGCTATTTGGTTGGAATTGTTCTGTATTCAACCTTTTAAAATTTATCTTTTCACTCAGCATAATTTGCTGGAGATTTATCCAGGTTGTTTGTGAATTAATAGTTCACTCCTTTTTATTATCGTGTAATATTCCACAGTATGGATGTGCCACTGTTTAACCATTCACCCATTGAAGGTCACTTGTTTCCTTCTAGTTTGGAGCCATTTGGAGGAATTAGGTTGCTAAAAACATACATGTACAGGTTTTTGTGTAAACAAAAGTCTTCATTTTTCTGGGATAAATGTCTACGTATACAGTTCCTAGGTTGTATGGTAATTACATGTTTAAATTTTAAGAAACTACCAAACTGTTTCTCAGAGTAGCTGTACCAGTTTACATTCCAACTAGCAATGTGTAAGTGATCCAATTTCCCTGCATCCTTGCCAGCATTAGTTGTTGTCACTAGTTTTTATTTTAGCCATTCTGTTGGGGCTTAGTGATATCTCATTGTGGTTTTATTTTGCATTTCCCTAATGGCTGATGATAATGAACATTTTTCTTAGGCCTATTTGCCATTTGTGTATCTTCTTTTTTTTTTAAGATTTTTAATTAATTTATTTATTTATGAGACACACACACACACACACACAGAGAGAGAGAGAGAGAGAGAGAGAGAGAGGTAGAGACACAGAGGGAGAAGCAGACTCCATGCAGGGAGCTCGATGGGACTCAATTCCAGGACAGGACTCCAGGATCACACCCTGGGCTGAAGGCAGTGCTAAACCGCTGAGCCACCCAGGCGTCCCAGCCATTTGTGTATCTTTAGTGGAATGTCCCTATGTGTGTTTTGCCATGTTCTAATTGGATTGTTTGCTTTTTCACTGTTGAGGGTTCAGTTCTGGATACTAGTCCTTTGTCTGACATGCGGGTTGCAAATTTTTTTCCCCACTCTGTAGCTTGTCTTTTCATCTTCTTAACAGTTTTTTGTTTGTTTGCTTGTTTGTTTTTGCAATGGGAAAGTTTTTAGTTTTGATGAAGTGCCATCTATCAACTTTCTACTTTATGAATCATGCATTTGCTATCAAGTCCCAGGATTCTATCTAGGCCTAGACCCTGGAGACTTTTTTCCAAAAGTTTTATAGTTTTACTTAAAAATCTGTGATATATTTTGAATTAATTTTTGTATACAATGTGAGACCAAGGTTTGAGGTTTGTATTTTTTTCATTCTTGTTTTTTATT
Source organism: Vulpes lagopus (assembly GCF_018345385.1). Classification (NCBI taxonomy): domain Eukaryota; kingdom Metazoa; phylum Chordata; class Mammalia; order Carnivora; family Canidae; genus Vulpes; species Vulpes lagopus. The sequence continues at coordinate 54,880,073 of NC_054831.1, read as the reverse complement.
GTCTATGAATCTCCAATTGCTCCAGCATTATTTCTTGAAACATTGATTCTTCCTCTGCTGATCTGCTTTTGCATTTTTGTCAAAAGTAATTCATTTGTGTAGGTCTATTTCTGAATTCTTTATTCTGTTTCCTTGATTTATGTGCTATCTCTCTGCGAGTACCACACAGACTTGATTACTGTAGCTATATAGGAAGTCTTGAAATTGGGTAAACTGATCCCTCCTACTTTTTTCTTCTTTTAAAAAACTGTCTTGACTATTCTAGTTCCCTTGAATTCTCATATAAATTTTAGAATAATTTTGTCTATGTGTACAAAAAATCTTGGTGGGATCTTCATAGAAATAGCATTAAATGTGTATATCAATTTGGAGAGAATTGACATCTTTACTATATTAAAACTTCCAAGCCATTGGCTCAGAAGAGCTGTCCATTTATTTAGATCTTGTCTGATTTTTTTCATCAGCATTGTATATTATTCAGCATACAAAGTTTTGTTAGATTTACACCTAAGTATTAATTTTTTGAGAATTGTAAATGGTATTGTATTTTTGACTTCCATATCCACATGTTCCTTGCTAGTATATAGAAATACATTTTTTTTAAAGATTTTATTTTTTTATTCATGAGAGACACAGAGAGAGAGAGAGAGAGAGAGGCAGAGACAGATGGAGGGAGAAGCAGGCTCCATGCAGGGAGCCTGATGCGGGACTCAATCCAAGGTCTCCAGGATCATGCTCTGAGCAGAAGGCAGGCACCCAACCGCTGAGCCACCCAGGGATCCCCCTAGAAATAGAATTTTTTAAAAGGATTTATTTATTTTAGAGAGAAGGATGGGCAGAGGGGGAGAAAGAGAGAGTCTGAAGCAGACTTTGTGCTAAGCATGGAGCCCAATGCAAAGCTTGCTCTCACAATTCTGATATCACGACCCTGAGATCATGACCTGAGTTGAAACCAAGAGTTGGACACTTAACTGATTGTGCCACCCAGGTGCTCCTAGAAATACAATTTTTTAGAAAGTTGATCTTGAATCCTGTGCACTGGTGATCCCATTTATTAGTTCTAGGGAGTGTTTTGTTTTGTTCTTGTTTTTTTGTATATTGTTTGGAATTTTCCATGCAATTGTGTCATCTGCAAATAGGGGTAGTTTTATTTTTCCTTTCTAACCTATATGCCTTTTATTTCTTTTTATTGCCTCATTTTATGGCTAGAGCTTCAAAGCACTATGTAGAGTAAGAGTGGTAAGTGCAGGCTTCCTTGCCTTGTTCCTGATCTCAGAGGTAAACAGTCAGTCTTTTTGTCAAGTAGAGGAAGTTCCTTTCTAAGATATTTATTTTTATTAACAAATTTACCAATTCAATATTTATGAACACTACAGGAGTTTGCTTTCCGCTTAAAATTTTTTCTTTTCGATATGATAAAAATCGTATTTTTCAAAATTTCTTTTCAAGTTTACAAAAAGACTTTTGTTATCTTTTCCCACTGAAAGAACGTTGTGTTATTGTTTTATCTTTCCTGGGTTTGTTATGGAACACACTCCTTACATGGAGAAAATGTTTGCTACCAGTTTTAAGCTAACTTACTAAGAATGATATTTTCATTCTTAGTCTTTTTTCATTCTAAGTCTCGGGTCATAATTTGGCTAGTGAAGGAAACACTTCTTTATGGCATTGGGTATAACACAGGGAAAGCTGTTGGGAAATAGCAGAGAATGAGACTGTGGGTTGGACAGCCAGGCTTTGGCCGTCTGCTGACCCTGTCTCTTCCCTGTCTTATGCCTCCTAGCCTTGCAACAAGCTGGTGTTCAGAGGTCTTTCTCTTCCAAACTTCAATCGCTTGGTGGCTACGTGGCATTGCAGACCAAGTCTCTGTTCTCCTCTGATCCTGCCTCATTTATTTGCTTCTAGGTCTCGGCTTTCACCCAGCCTGTTCAGTGGAGACTGCAGGACAAGAAGACCAGCAGTATTGTTTTCCTTCTTAGATGATCCAGGCCCTTGGGTTTCTGAGCACACCTCTACTGCTTACACAGTAAGCCTTGCCATTATCTAACGCTCCCGGGTGCTACATATTTGCTCTAAAAACTGAGCTTCAATCCCAGGGCCTAACTATTATGAACCACAAACTGGATTGAAAATCTAGCAAAATATATAGTTCAGATCTACAGACATCAGGTAGTGTGGGCTTTTCCTTTAGTTTCTTTGCTTTCATCATACAGATGAGTAATCTGCACTGATCAACCCTTTTTGGTAACTTCTGATCCCTTCTTGTGTTCTGGCTGGTGTTAACATAACCTGCTGTATGTCTGAGTCTTCTTTTGTTCTCCATTTCTGCATTTTCTCTTTGAGAGATGAAACTGCAAGTAGCAATGCTGCCCAGGATCAACACATGAAGAAAGTAGTTCACAGCTGCACAGCATTCTGGAAACACCTTTGTGCCTCCCTTTAACTGCACAATCCTCATGATTGACTTCTAGCATTTTTACTGTCTTTCCTCTGAGAAGCTTGAAGCACTTTAATCTTTATTGGTATATTTCATAAGATGCAACATATACCAAGATTGACAGGCATTTCTATGGGTAGTTCAGTATTTTATTGATAAAGATATTATACATAATTTTGAATGAAAACAATCTTATGCACTTGAGCCTACAGACCCTTTGAGTATCCCAGGCTCTGGGAGGAGCACTTAGATTTGTTGCTTTGGTTACTAATAGTTCCCCAATTGCTCAAAGGGATTTATGTCTTTAAAATACAATAACAAAGACCCTAGGTCTCAGGAACTGACTAGAACTGTAAGGAGAATGGTCAGTCCTTCTAAAGGAGCAAGCTTGACAAGAGGTGGGCATTTCACTGTGATAGAACCTACTACGACTGTGCCGTAAGTTCAATCTCATACCAGATTCGCCTCAATCAATAGGTCAGGATACCTATCAGGATGGGTATCTTCATATATTATTTGGCATGGACTATATCCTGTAAGAAGCTTTCAGAAACTTAGTTTGAGTTTTGGAGGGTTAGAGGGAAAAAATGTAAGTTGCTGCTTTAGAAGAGAATTGAGACTAAAACTAGTCTAACTTTAAAAGAAGGGACATTCTTATAGCTCAAGGCAGTGCAATGGTAGCATAGCATCTCCTGGTCACTGGGCCACGCTGGCCAGACAGTAATGTCAATCACCTACCACATGGGCTGGCACTGTCTTTGAATGGTCAACGACTAAAGATTTAAGCAAGAATGTTAGTTTTTGACTGAATTTGCACCTCTGGGACAGTAGAGGGAGGGGTGAGTCCCAGACAAACCGCCATCTATGAGGCCTGTCCATATTATATCCATGTTCCTTTTACCAACAGCAAAAAACATGCATTTACAGGCGGTGCACACAAACAAGATTCTTTGGGGGCACATTTCTGTCTTTCTGTCTGATTATTTGTGTCTAGAAAAACGGAAGCCAATTGGTATTTCTAGTATTGGAAAGAGGTGCATGTTGGGGTAGCCACAGCTCATGTTGGTGCCCGTGTACAAAAATATGGCTGAAAAGTTTGTGAGGATAAAATTCAAGAGAGACTCCTAGGAAAAGTAGAGAATAGACTGAAAGTGTGAAAAGAAAGATAGAACCAACAATACAAAGACTAGAGATGTACATCTACCTTCTGTGAAAATTAGAAATGATCACGGCATATTCCATTGCCTTCCTAGAAATATACGGACATCCTTCCATGTCTACCCACTTCTCAACACCAACAGCCTCTCTCCTGTATGACTCTCACCTGATCACCCAACCCAGAGGAGGCAGATTCCGGACCGTGAATCTTACTCTAAAATAGACTGCTTTGGGCACATAAGTGATAGATACTTATATTTTTGTGTTCACACCTTCTTTCTTTATCTATGTCATAACTTCCTAAGATCAGGGCCAATGTCTCCCACTTCTTCCCAGCATGGTACTTTGCACTAGTAAGTGCTAGTGAATGTTTTCACTGATGGTTAGAATAAAAATGAATGGAGAAAAAGCTGAGGATTTAAGGAAAGAGAAAAAATGCCCAACCCCATCATTTATAAAATGTAATATTAAAAAAAATGCAACGTGTTACAGTTAGAGGGTGCTTGCACCCTGCCCATGTGGACTGCATTCTATCTAGAATGTCTCCATAAAGCAGTATAAAAATACCATCAGGACTCTGTTTCATTAGGGTGAACACTGCTGTACTTTTGCAAACTTGTGTATGTGCCAAGTTATAGGATTGATTTAAGTGTAGTGATCGTATCTTGAGTAGTCAAAAGAGTAATTGGGGAAGGCAAGATTGGTTTTATAGCAAACGATTGCAGGAAATCTTACCTGAATCTTTTCAGTTTATCATTTTCCTATGCAATGTTTCATTAGCTAATTGTTATTGAGACAATGAAGGACTTGGTTCCCAAACAGTCAATTACTTTGTCCAATTTGGGTAATAAAAACATTCTATGAATTGAAATATAGTTTACTTTGAAAGGAAATCCTGTCTCCCTGGAGGCTGTTAAATGGTTTGGGGAAAATGGTTCTACTATTCGCCTCTTTGTTGCAACATTATATGTTGGAAAAATACGCTTAATTACATTTGGTTGGCTCTAAAGACTTTCTGGTGCAAACTGCTCTGATATTAACAAGGAAAACTTGCATGTGAGAGGTGTACAGGGAAACCTGGGGCCTAGGGAGGTCGTGGAATAAGTACAATGTGTGTATAGCACGTTGCAGAGCAGATCTGAGAGCCTCCACCAACCACTTGAGGTTGAATCCACTTGTTCTTGCATTATTGTCTCATGCAGTAAAAATGCAAATAACCACTCAAAAGGATCCTCCATAGTGTTTAGGTTATGTATCTGAGGATGCCAAAGTGCTGAGGCCTTTGGGAATTTCTGAATTGTAAACTTAGTTTGTATTATTAATTTGACTTTTTAGTAGTAAAAATGCATTTTCTACTCAACAGTTATACTAGCCTACCATAGCATTGATGCTTCTCTTTAAAAAGCTTTTAGATTGCTTTTAGGAGGGCCTACAAATGAATCATTGTCATAAAACAATGTGTTTAGGAGGCCTTAATGTTCTTGAAAGGTTTCCTTGGCCAGTTTTGCCATGTATTTAAGACAAATCCCTCTCCAAATGCTGTCACTCACCAAGACACTTGGAAGGAGGATTTTCTTGGGACATAAAGATGGCAGACGTAGTGGCCCAATTCTTTTTACTTTTTAGAATCATTTAAATATTTCTCTCTTTTTAAAAAGGAAATCAATGTTTCCTCTAATTCCTATGGCAGGAGGGTGTACGCATGTGCCTGAGTGTTGGCGCACGTGTGTACGTGCACACACACGTGTTCCTGGCCCCATTTGATGCTATAGCTGAATCTCATTGTTCTTTCTTTAGGACCTGACTGGTTGCATAGGAAAGATCTGGAGCTGCCTGTGCCTTTATCTGCATGCCTCATCTGAAGGGACTCAGGGCTGTGTTTGCTCACGAAGAGCCATGTCTACAAGTACCTGTTTGAGGACTCAGAAAGCTTGTCTAAGCGTGGAAGACATTATCCAAGTCTTTGCTCTTCTCTCCTTAATGGGGCCCAGCAACAACCCTCCACCTCTGGAATTCTCTGCTTAGTGATATGTTCCTGAGATGCATCCTGGTTTGATGCTAATAAGCACCAAACTGCCAAGTCTGTCTTTTTGAGCTGTCATATCTGTGTCTGACATTAGAGTTCATCTCTGAACGAATAGAAACAGCTTCAAATAAACTTTATTTTTGTTAATATGATGAAACTGAACACAATGTAATATTTGAGGGGCTTATACTATTATTTCTCTGCATGACACAATCTTGAGAGTACCTATAGTCCCTTTCATACTGTTGAGCATATAGTAGATACTAAATTTAATATTGTTGAAACTGAGCTATTTAAAAAGTGGAAAAGTTCTGTTCTGGTTACAGAGGGTATGGCTGCCTGCCGCTTTTCAAAATTACATAGTATAGAGTTATAAGTCTCAAAATACTATCCTCTGTGTTAGATGGATTGAATCAATGGCCCCAATTCATCCTGAATCCATGCCCTTTGTAATGCGTTTGCAGCTTTTCCCATTGAGAGGTGACATATATCTCTAACTTGCTTTGGCCAAAGGGATGTTAGCAGACGTGAAATAAGCAGATTTTTTTTAAAGGTCCTTTCACATTTCTGTATTCTCTCTAGGTCCTCTGCCTTCAAAATGAGAACATACCCATCCTAGAAGATGAATCAACTCACCCCAGGTGTCCCAACCAAGGCCATCCTAGACCAGCTGACAGCCAGTTCGCTGTCAGACACACGAGACAGCCCAGTTAAGGTCAGCATTGCTGCCTAGCCTACTCTGGATGCCTAGTCATTTTGAGTGACTGTCAGTGTAAGAGCAAGCCCAGCAAAGTCTAGAAAGAGAGCCCAGCTTATCATAGAATCATAAGCAAAATAAATTCTTATTATTTTATACCACCGAGTCCCAGATGTTTGTTACCCAGAATTATTGTGGCACTAGATGAGCCATAAAATATTAAGTACAATGTCATCTTCGATTCCTAAGTCACTAAGAATTTTAATCAGAGGAGTTGTTATGAAAATTAAATATCTTTGTCCAGTGATGGAGATAAGGACAGGATAGGGGATTGAGTGAATCCGCATAGACCCTCTTATCATATATTCACTTCTGAACAAAAATTTGTGGCATGTGATGTGATAGGCATAAAGGGTTCTACAACAAATGTATTTGAATTGTTGTCAGATGCAAGCATGTACAATTGTTCTACATCCCAAGTTACATAAAAATAAATAAACAACAAAAGCCAAACCAAAAACACTCTTTGGTTTCCTATCCTTTGTCTTTTTTCTAATAAAAAGTAGGGCCTGGGATTATTTAATTTTATACTTAAATGGATTCCAGATAAGTATAAATTAATGGCTTACATTTACACATTTAGTATATAGAGTATCATCGTTCTTGTCTGCAGGCAATAGACACTGACTCTGGCTTAATCAGAGAAGGGATTAATTGGAAACATATTGGGGAATGCACAGAATCACAGGGAAAGTTGGAGAAGTAGCCTGGAAATGGACAGAAATGAAAGTGTCTCTTAGGATAGCAAAGGGAAAGGAATGGAAAAGCACACTAATTTTTAAAAGTGTAAAGTCCACTGTAGGTGGCTTTAGTTTTTGTTTTCCACTACAATCTCTTCCTTGGTTCCCTTATGTTAGGGTGGGGGGCAAGGTTTCTTTGAGGGCTGTTTATTGATGGGAAAGTTGACTGGGCAGTTGCCTAAAGACAAGTGGGTGAGTGAATCTTCCTCCGTGGTCCCTATGATCAGAGGTGAAGTGAAGCCTCAACTCTAGATTCCCTGGTCTGTGATGGTCACACACATACTGCCATCTTGTTCTCTGCCAGGCCTAGCTGGACAAGTGTGGATTCAGGATAAACAGGTAAGGACCTACCACTTTGGAATGAGTTTCTCAATCAATCTGAGCCTCAGTTTCCTTATCCATAAAATGAGGATAAAAAAGGTATCTGCCTCATAAGAGTATTGTCAAAAAACTCATACACAACCACCCACCTAAAGTTAGCTTAGTTCTACTCAAGGGGAACTGGACAGGAGGATGTGTTGCTTTCATTCCCAGAGTGAAGACTGAGGCAGGCAGGTAGTGAATGGGAAGACCACAGGCTTTAGGCCAGACCAACTTGGCCTCCACTCTTGATTCCACACCAATGAAATGTGTAACCCTGGGCAATGTTCTTACTCTTTCTGCTTCTTAGCTTCTCATGAGTAAACTGCCCTTGGAGGCTTGTCAGGAGGACTGAGTGTCTGTAGGGTGCTCAGCCATGTCTGAAATTTGGTGGGTGTCCAAGAGTGAGGATCACTTCCTTCCCTTGCCTTAAGGCGGCTGTGCATGTTCTATCCTTGGGGAGCCCTTAATGGAAAAGAGGAACAGGGTACAGAATTCAGATGTTCGTTTTACTACATCCTCACTTCCAGGAAGGCACACTGGCAGATAACAAGACTGGTCTAGTGTCCTCTTTTGGAGAAGCCACTGTGCCCTCAGCAGAGTGTTGCTTCCAAAATCACATCCTACTCAGTAGGTGTTCATTCAGAACACTTATGAAGGGGCGCCTGGGTGGCTCAGTTGGTTGAGCATCTGACTCGTGATCTTGGCTCAGGTCTTGACCGCAGGGTTGGTGAGTTCAAGTCCCACATTGGGTCCTATGCTGGGCATGGAGCCTATTTAAAACAAAAACAAAGCAAAACCCTTCCAAAAAATACTTAAGGACAACACAAACTAAGAAAGCTGAGCTGCTCTCCCACTGACATTGCAGCAGCATCTTCCCTTCTCTTCGTCCTCCTCTACTTTCTCCTTATACTACCATTAATGTAACTTCAAGTGTCATGGGGAGAAATGCAATCTCATATCTGTGTTTCATAGTTTCGCTTCCATATCAAAGATACATTTCTTTGTCCAAGAGGTACTTTAGTACAAGAGAGAAATGTTCATGTGGGTCCCTGGACTTTATACCCACACAAGTGAACGCACTCAGGCTAGAATTATTTTTGACTTTTTGTGATAATGTTCTTGGCCAAATTTTTTCAACTTTTGGCTATATTCTTATTCTATCCTTAGAGTTGAGGAGATTTGGGGAGAGTGGTTGCTTTCATTAAGGAAGAAAAAAGAAAAAGAAGGAAGGAAGGAAGGAAGGAAGGAAGGAAGGAAGGAAGGAAGGAAGGAAGGATCTCATGGAACAATTAGGGTTCAAGTTTCCCAAATCAACGTTCAGTTCAGAAGATGTGATGTCAGATTCCTTCCAGTGTCCGCAGCTGCATGGGCGTCCCTGTAAATACACACAGACTGCACCTGGAGCAACCTTCATCTCCCCACCTGCTTTCTCAACCTCTCACAGGCATGCTCTTTCTCTCTGGGCTAGAATGGAGATGTTGTATCTTCTCAAATGGGATTTCTTAGAGAGGAGAGGAGAGGTTAAAAACTTGGCAGATGTTCATGTGAAAGCTGAGAGCTCTATTTGGGGCAAAATTATTGAATGAAAGGGTAATGGGACTTGGGAAATCTGCTTTGGCTTAATATCTGCAACTCATTCATAGAATGAAGCAAGAGCACAGGTTCTTGCTTTAAATAAAAACAAAGCAGTAATTTGCTAAAATGATGGTGTTTCTCCCTGTGCACTTCGGGTGGCAAAGCATCCCGCGGGGCTCTCCTGGGGTCGGTGCTGACATTTCTGTTTCCACTTACCCTCTGAGTAGTTCACTTATGAGGTTTCACTTGTCCTGCTTTGTCAGGAAGCGGGGAGGTTTCTCAACAAAAGATGCTATGGTTTGGTTGATTGTCTACACTGGTGAGTTGGGTGGCAAACTGATAATTTTACTCATTTGGAAAATGTGTTAGGAATGCTCTCCATCGTTCAGGCCCTATCTCCTTTCAGTCTTACTAAGAGCTAAGATTTATGAAATGTTTTGAGGGTTCATTTTGCTCCAGGTGCTGCTCTCAGTGTTTTTGGTGGGTAAGTCATGCTAATACTTGTGAATGGTCTGTTTCTTTGTAGATGTATCCCATGGGCCTAGAACAGTGCCAGGCAGATAGCTGGTGCTCAACAAAGTTGATACTAGTCGTTGATGATTAGAAATCCCTCATTACTGCCCTCTGAGGAAGGTAGTTTGTGGATGAGGAGACTGGGAGCCAGAGAAGCTAAATGATTATCCCCAGGTCACGTGGCTAGGAAGGGGAGGAGCTGGTGTAGAGCAGAACCTGGCTGTTGGCCACAGAGCAGGAGGTCTTGGCCCCTGTGAAGCGCAGTCTTGCTTCTCCTCCACATTCTCCAGAAACCTACTGAACCCATTGGTCCCTGTATCAGAATATCCCAGGGCTGACATATTCCTGATTGGAGCTACACTTATTCCCTAATAGGTGACTATCATTCTTCCATTGCTTTCTCTACCCTCTCTCCTGCTGGGGTCTCTGAAATTTCACTTATCTGTTATGGCCAATTGAAGCCCTGCTCCTTCCCGAAGCCCTCAGGGAGCTCTCCTTGCCTCCTGTGCCAGGATCTTGAACCATACTTTCAATGCTGATCAGACTGAGTCTAGGTTACCTTTGACATTGATGAAGATTTTGTCCTTCCAATCAGGTCTTAAGCTTCTAAGGGATGGTGACAGTCTCGGACACAAGAATTGAGCTTTGATCAAGTAATTGTCACCCATTCCCTCAGTCTCCCACCTCTGCTATGTGCCATTTTCTTCCTCATGACAGATCATATCAAAAGGGGCTGGGAATTAGAAATTGAGTAAAACTGAAGAGAAGGTTTAATGTAGTAGAGGTCATTTAGCCCCGTGGTTTTGAACGTGGATTTGCCCTCCATTGGCTCATTTTTGACTCTCATAGATGTTTTACTAATCTATTGCTGTGTAACCGGTTACCCCCAAACTAAATGCTATAAGGTCCCATAAATAGCATTCTTTTATAGGGTCTGTCATGAGGCTGTGGTCAAGATGTCAGGGTTTCAGGTGTGAGAAGGTTTTACTGGGACCGGAGGACATGCTTCCAAAATGGCTCCCTCCCAGGGCTGGCTATTGGTAAAACATCTCAGTTCCTTGCTATAGGGGCTTCTTCACAGCTCTAGACCAGACAGACCAAACCTAACACAGTGTGTGTTGGGACAACACAAACACATGGACCCCAGGAGGTGAGGATTGTGGGGGCCATCTTGAAGGCTCAAGACCATATCTACCACTCACAGCTGTCAACTTGGACAATTCACTTAACAACTTTAAACCTAATTCTCTCATCTGTAAATGGGGATAATTATTAGTATTGTATCATATTATAGAGCCGTTGCAATAATTAAATGAGTTAATACAGATAAGGCACCTTAGACCACTATTCAGATATTAACTATCATTATTAATAAGTGCAAACTAATCTCAGAGCAGCAGATGGGCCTGACCCAAGGAGCCTGGGTCCCCCATGACCTTTCTTCCTACCTCTCTCTCAGCATTGAACTTGTGTGGGTAGTAAGGTAGCAGTGGGGTGAATGCTTTTCTAGCATAAAACTACTTTCTAAAAAGGATCTTTCAGTGTAAGAACAGGACTTTGTAGCATTGAAGGTTAACTTTCCTTTGTTTTTGCTCCAGTTTCCTGCTAGTCAGTGTGTTGATTACAGAAGGTTTGTCTCAGAGACAAAGCATGATGGACCTCAGCAAGATGACGTGCTATAGGATGGACTTCCCAGAAAAATGGGTGAATGTCACTTGCTGTCATTGGTGCCACTCACTGAGCATCCATATTAGAGAGAGAGAGAGATGGTCAAAATGGAAAGATATTCCCACGACTCTGTGAAGAGCAAAAAGAACATTCATTCATTGACGAAATAATTTTGGAGCACTTACCATATCTCAGATACTATGTCAAATGTGGAATCATAATGGATTTCCTAAAACAAAACAAATAAAGGTTTCTGACTTCATGGAAGTTACAGCTATTCCAGTGGAGTAAGTTTCAACCAAAGAATCACACACACAAAAATATGTAATTACAATCCCTGAAAGGAGAGGTATAGAGTAGTGGAAGTCCTCTTTAGTGGGTGAACGTAAGGTTCGATTTGCCAGGACAGTCTAATTTATACCTGTATCTCAGCATAATTAATCATAGCATCTAATTTCATTTTTAAAAGGGTCCTGGTTTGGAATAGAAACTATAAATTTATCTAATAGTGGAAAACTCAACCCAGTCAGGAAGGTGAGGAATTCTTCCTGGGAGAAGTGATCAATGTGTTGAGATCTGCAGGAATAAGAATTAACTACCCCAAGCGGTGGAGAAAGAGAATAGTCCAAGCACAGAACACAGCACTTATACAAAGGCCCTATCATGACAATAGACTCAGAATATTCCAGAAGCTGGAAGTACAATGAGGTTGAAGCATGGGGAATGAGGAAGTGCCATTCTAAAATTAGGTGGTCCAGGTTGTTGGGCCAGATGGTGCAGTCTCAGAGTCAGGTGAAAGTTTTAGGGTTTTATATAGACCAACAAGAAGCTAAAGAAGTGTTAAGTCAATCCGAACGATCAGATTGAGTTTCCCAAAAAGTCACTCTAGTTGCACATGAACAAGAGAATAAGTGGGCTTGAGTGGTAAATGACCAGGGCAGAGAGACAGTGGCAAATTTCGAGAGATATTTAGGAGGAAAAGTTGACCTAGTAAGAGGTGGCAGGATTTGGGAGACAAGGAGAGGAGGTTTCAAAATGCCCTGAAGTTTCTGGTTTACTTACTGGGTTCACGTATACGGGTAGGAAACACTGAAAGATCACGAGGTTTAGGGAGGAGACGTAAGTTTGATTTTCCACATGTTGAGTTGAAAGTGCCTTTGAGAGACTCAAGTGGATTTATCAAGTAGGCAGCTAGATATGTGGATCTGAAGTTCAGCACAGACGCCGAGTTTGTGAGTCATTTGTGTCTCTTTTGTTTGGTAGATGCCTGGGAGAGATTGTCTGGAGGGAGAAGTCACCATAACCTGGAACTTTGGGGAAATTCCAACACTTAAATCCTGGCAGAGGCAGAAGACACAGCAAGAGGGTAAGCAGCAGAGGGGCAGGAAGCAACTAGGAGAGTGAGGTACTTGTAAGCCCTGGAGAAAAGCGACAGAGGAGGGCTGTCCATGCTGCTGAAAGTGAGCAGAGGTATTCTTAGTATGATTAGTATGACATGCATAGAGCAAAGCCTGGTATCCCCCTTGGTCTCTTCCTCCTGACCTGCCCACGTGGTGGGGAGAAGGGGAGGGGCATGTGAACTAGAAGTTTCACTGCTATGCTCAGGAGAGTTGTGTGAGTCTGGGCATCTGCGGTTCCTTGCACACTGGTTGCCGGACAGGGATTGATACAGCTCCATGCTCGGGTCACCCTTGAGCTTGTCACCACTATATCTCATGTCAGTAACCCACCCTGGAACTGAAATGTGGCCTCTGTGTGCCACTGAGACACAGGACAATGACTGGGGCAGTCACTGCAAGTTCATGCCTTTGGGAAGGCTGCTCAGAATATAATGATTTGTCCATTACCCAGGAAACAAATCCAAGTCTGATTGTCCCTTTGTGGAAACCTAAATACAAAGAAGCATGGACAGACATGCACACTCACCATCAGCAGGGGCCTTGCTTCTGCAATAGATGTGTTCCTGAAATGTCATGTGTTCATCACATCTTTGTAAATCAAGCTATATATATATATATATATATATAGACTCTACATTCTCATCTTAGAGAGGATTTATTTTCAAACGATAGTCTTTCTTAACATTTTTGGCTCAAAGTCACTTTCTTTGTTCCTTCTTTCTCCTCGAGTTCCCCCATCCCAATTTTTTTTTTTTGTCAAGAATTTAATGATCTAAAAACACTTAAAGCCATTAGGAAGTTACCATAGGAGAAGAATCCTTTTACAGTATTATTAATTCATGGCTCTGCTGGGGCCCTGAGGTCCAGCACGTGTCTAGAGGACAATGTTCTGGAGACAGGCGTCTGAACCAGAGGACCTCTGAGTTCAGGCCCAGTGAAGTTTATGATGAAGAGTAGAAATGTGACTTCTCCTCTGCTTTGATTTCTTTATGTGAGAATTTTCTTTCTGGGCCTGGACCCACAGTGGAATTTTAAAAAGGAATTTCTCAAAGACACGCACCCCCTGACCCCCCGACCCATATTCTAGTCACAAACATTGGAAGAGTGTCAAAGGGGAAGAGGGGAGTCAGGAAGTAGTAAAGTTTAGTTGAAACTTGACCTGTAATTCACCATTTTATGCCTTGGCCACCACCACAATAATATATTGGGGAGCCTTCCAACCCATGAGGGGAGAGCTACAAATTACAGGTCCATTCCTTTTCCCTTGTACCCAGAATGGAAAACTGGCCCCAGTTTAAAGGCAACTGGTGCAGAATGGAAACTAGAGACTGATTCAGCTTGGACAATGCATATCAAAATTCCAGTGAATTTTCTGAGCATATTAAACATAATTAAGGAGGCAATATTCAGAGATAAGAAATCTGTGTAAGTCTTTTTCTTTTTAAAGATTTTTATTTATTTATTCATGAGAGACAAAGAGAGGCAGAGACACAGGCAGAGGGAGAAGCAGGCTCCATGCAAGGAGCCTGATGTGGGGCTCAATCCCAGGACTCTGGGATCACGACCTGAGCTGAAGCCAGATGCTCAACCCCTGAGCCACTCAGATGTCCCAAGTCCTTTTATTTTTCAAATGGAAAACAGCATGAGGGTATGAGACATGAAGCTCCTATTCACAGGTTCCATTTGGGGGCCTCAGTCTCTGCACCACATCTGCAGCCAGATGAAGAGCTGTTTTAAGTAATCATATCGTAAGTAAAAGCAGAATAAAAAATTATTTATGTGGGGACTTTAGTGTTATAAGGCTCTTTAGACATTATTCATTAGTTGCTTCAAGAGATCCTCAAACTCTAATTATGGGTGTTTTCCCTTCAATCCCCTTGAACAGGTTAAAGAAGATGGCCAAACATTCCTTGGCATTTCTAATGAGAGGTGGAGTCCAGGTTTCTTCTCTGTGACTTGGGCAGGCTCTGTGATGACTTTGACAAATCAAGTACAGTGGAGGTGACACTGTGCCTAGTTTCAGGCCCAGGTCTTAGAGGCCTGGTGCTTCCACTCTGTTTCCTCGGGCCCTGGGCTGCTATATCACAAGTCCAAGTATCGCAGAAGACACTATATAGAAAGGCTTGGACACCATGTGGAAGAGAGGGGCCCAGCTATGCCCAGACTTCCTGGCTTTCCTGCCAAAATGCCAGGAATATGTGAAAGGTGTATGAAGACATTCTGGAACATCCAGCCCAACCCAACCTCCATGGAGACTCACCTCATGTTCCCTGTCAGGGCCACATAGAACAGGAGACATGCCTTGCAGAGCCCTGTAGAATATTTGACCCATAGATCATGAGGATAAATACAACGATTTTTGTTAAGAAGCAGGTCTCTGACAAGAACCTGTGAACCATCCAAAAAAATAATTTTTTTTCTCCTGTTTTAGGAACTTCTTTCCAAGACACATGACTCATTTATAGCCACCTGCAGATTACAATCTACAGCACAAATTCCAGGCAGAATCGGGGCATCTAAATTTGATTAGGTGGGCAAAAAAATTCTTATATTAAATTCTTATCTGGTTTTGCAAACTTTCTCATAGATTCCTTGAGAACAGATGCCATTCATTCTTATTGACCTTTGCTCTACTGATTATAATCACATTCCCTGCCAGAAAGTGCAGTGGATTAGAACAAGTCATCATTTTTAATAGGCTATTTCAGGAGCAATATATTAGATTTGTAGAAACCTCATTCCAGAACATCAAGGGCAATTTTATTGAGGAAATGCAAGAACTGAGCTCTCTACCTCTGCAAGCACATAAAGGTAGTGGATGGCTAAAGTTACAAATTGATTTGATATACATCATACTTGAAGATATTACTCTTCTGCCTAAAATAAATCAATAATTTCACTCAGGTTTTTGTTGCATGCGCTGAATGCTCTCTACAGATGGATGAATGCCTGCTTCTTTAAAATGGTCCGGTAATGGAATGTTCTGGTTATTCAAATACTCAAATATTTTATTAATTGAGAATTCCTATCCATACCATACAGCATTGGCCAATTTCAAAGACTTTCAAGGAAACGAAATACTTTGTAATTTGCACTGAAAAGGACTTTTTCCTCTCCGAATGGTTCAGGAGGCCCTTGCATGCCCACCATGCTCTGGGGCACCCTTAGGAACCTCTTGCTGCAGATAAAGTGGGCATAAGACCCTGAGGAATCTGCTGTTGTAGAGAATCCACCCTTCACAGCAGTCTGTTCATTTACCATTTCTCTTTTGGTTTTATAAAAGTAAAACTCGGAAGGTATAAACATCTACCTGTTTATTTGCAGTTTCTTGGTATCCTAATTTGATGGGATGAAGGAGTCCCTGTACATAAATATGTATGCATTCCGCAGAAATAATGTTTTCTGCTAAGCTCTTGGCAAGGGTGGGAAGTATTCCAGCTGGAGCCAGGCAGGAACAGTGAGAAGCTCCTCTTCAAGAGCAAACGCGTGGACACCGGTATAGGGCAGTGTGCACACAGAAGGAGTGTAGTGGCTGCTGGAGAGCGAGCCCCCCCCCACCACTTTGCCACTGTGCTTCTCCCCAGGTGCAGGCCTTGACTGGTTCCTCGAGATCTACTCGGCGACTCCAGGCACCTGCTCTCCAGGGTCTCCATCCTCAGATTGCCTATTTGGCCCCAGTTGAGGAGCTGCCATGGGGATTGTGTAATCTTCACCACATTGCATTTTCATAAGTGGAAACAGAGGCAAAGGCATGGGGGCAGAGCCAGGAGTGCTTTCTTCTGCAGGACATAGCCTCCCGGGCCAGGTGAGCCCAGGAAGCAAAGCCACAGAAGCCAAGTCTGATTTGAGCATTTGTTGTCATCACCCAGTTAATAAACCAGCACGGGATGCCATAGGAGTGGATCACTGGGGTCAACGCAGGGATGAATCTGGTTCTCTCCAGCCCTGTCCAGAAATGCAGCCAGCTGTTTCCTTAATGGCCCTGACCACAGCATGAGAGGAGTCTCACGGCATCTTAAGGAGCTTTGGAGGCCAGCCCTGAGCAAGCCATCTCCCCAAATGTGTCCCTGTATTCACATATGCAAACACTTCCCAGACGGTTCCTGGCAGCCAGACTGGTCAGCATTTAGCTTTCTTTGCTGAAATTTTAGAGACTTTAATCTTCACGGTTGGCATAAGTAACCTCAAATTTTTAATCAGCCTACTTTCTACCTGCAAACTGGCTTCAAAGCACATGGAATGTTGACATCAATTCTCTTTCATGGATCTATATTTTATGTAGAAAAAAAATGTCTTGTGCCTTCCAAGCATCTGCAAGCATGAAGCTCCGGGTTGTTATGAATGGACAGTGAATGAATGGATGGCTGTTTTGTTTGCTGAGTCATCAGTGGCAGTTCCCTGTGCTGAACCCACAAACTGCTGTCAGTAGGGAAGTCAGACAATCAATGTGAATGAATACGTAGTCTCATGTTATCATTTATATCTCTCACATGATTGAGTTAATTAGTTAATTGAGGGACACTGGATTTTCCCAGCCTGAACTTTCTGAACATGAGAAGCCTTTTAGATTGCCAGATGAACACATTTATTCATTAATTCATTTTTCATTCAGCAAATATTGATTGAGCCCCTGTTGAGCATATGTGTGGCTCTCAGTGCTGAAGCTAAAGCATGAAACTGGACAGTCATGGTCCTTGCTAGCATGGAGCATACACCTGGAAAGGAAGCCACATTAGACTCGTTACTATATAATCTGCTAATTACCATGTGGCAGCTGTGAAAATGAAGATTTGCTGGGTCCGATGAGAACATAAAATAGGAGATGCAAGCTGGAAAGGTGATAAATAAATCACAGTAAGCTTCACTGTACAAGAAGCACTGATGCCCATAGGAATTTGCTAGAGTAGAGAGAAAGAAAGGTGTTCCAGGCAGAAGGAGCAGCAGTAGGAAGGCCCTAGAGTCAGATGGAGCTTGGCGCATTGCAGGAGCTGAGAGGAAGCTAGTTAGCAGGAAAGGGAGACCAAGGTCACCAAGGACCTTACCAAATATTTTAAAGATTTGGAATTTTATGCTAATGACAATAGGGAACCACTAAGGGTTTTAGGTGCTAATGTAATGTAATCAGATATGGATTTTTAACAGATTATTACAATGACCATAGAGAATGTACTGGAAGCAACAAGAATGAGCACATAGTGAGTAGTTAAGAGGCTCTTGCAGAATCCAGGAGAAAGATTCTGGTGGTCTTGCCTGAGGGCTGGAAGTCAGGGACAAAAAAGGAACTATGATGGCTCCACTCTCTGCCCCCAGCCTTGCTCACTATATAGCTCACTACCCATTTTTGAAATAGAAATCAGTCACAAGAGAACAGGGTTGGGGGGCAAGGGGGAAATAGACAAAAGTCTAATCAACAGATGTTTAATCGTGCCCCGTGTTAGGCACTGTTTATAGCACTTGAGGGTATAGCAGTGAACAGAATAAAAAATTAAATCCACTTGAAGGGCAAGCCCCTTAAAGGCTATATTCCTGATTGCCTTTACCTTGAACACATTTCAGTCCCACATTATGTACTGTGAGTAAATGCTAAGGTAATCTTTACAACTTTCCCTACATTTCCTTTCTTTAGCATTCCCTTTTCCTCTCTTCTTCTAATGATTGATTGATTGATTGATTTAGATTTATTTATTTACTTTAGACAGGGGGGCAGGGGCAGAGGGAGAGGGAGAGAGAGAATCTTAAGCACCGTCTGTGCTGAGCAGAGAGCCTGACACCAGGGCTTGATCTCACAACCCTGAGATCACAACCTGAGCCAGAACCAGGAGTCAGATGCTTCACCGAGCCACCCAGGAACCCCAGCTTCTAATGATATAGTATCAATTTTATTCCACTTTTCTGAGAAATAAAAAGATTTGAGAAATCATATGCTGAAAGTTGAAAACGTATCCAGATAGTTCCCTTCTGCACAGAGAGTTACCTTTTCCTCTATCATCCAAATTAGAGATATTTATTTCCTTAGCATTCATTCTGTGCCAGGCACTGTCTTAAGGGCTTTGTATGTACTGCCTCTCTTAACATTTATCTTTGTAGCATTAGAAAGTGCTCTCATTAGCCCCAGACATGAGGAAGCTAAAGCCCACAACAATTAAGTAACTCAAACTAGGCTACACAGCTAGTGACAGATGGAGAAGAGACCTGTAGAGTGGCTGCTCCTATTCCACTCCCTACAGGGTCACTGTCCTCAAATCTAAGGTTCAGACAGGCACACCCAGAAATCCAGCTCCACCACAATAAAATCCTCCAGAGAATCTGCAAACCCATTCTGCCACTTTCCGTCTGGGTTTTCTCAAATCTTTCCCTAAGGCTGCTGGTCTCCCTATCAAGGGGCCTGATTTCCTTTGTGCTCTAGAAGCCACACCTTCCCATGCTGGACCCTCGTCTGTTCTTGAGAAGGATGACAATGTGATCACATGGCACAAAGGCCAGTCGGGGGAGGGAGGGAGGGAACATAGGCACAGGAGGCCCCCTGTTTTCATCAGCGCCCTGGCTCATCCTCTGGAGGGTGATGTTTATAAGCCACGAGTGAACCAGAAATTCTGGCTGACCAGATTTTTTTTTTTAAAATTCCCATCTGTTTTGTGTTTAAAATGGGCTTTTCATTTGTGAAATTTCCAATCAGGGATTTCGTTAATACAAGGCATGGAAACATTCTTGGAGGTAGGACCATGCAGAGGGATTTCTCGGAGGATGCACGGAAGCTGGGTACCTACCCCATCATCTGTTTCCCTGGAAAATGAGCCCACTCTGGGCCCACAGCCTCCTTGACAACCAAATAAGGGAAAGGTTGGTGTGGGCAGGGCAGTGGCAAAGCATGGAAGGGGATCATGCTGGTAAGTAGGAAGGGGATCATGGTAGGTAGGTAGGTAGGTAGGTAGGTAGGAAGAAGAGGACAGTTAGAGGAGGAAAGTATTTCAATAGGTCAGGAGGTGTCTCCATGCTTGCGGTGTGGTGTAAAGAAATTATCTACGCTGGCCACTGGGGACAGGTTCATTTGGATCTCTTCTTTATAAAATCATCATAGTACCACAGAGGGCCCTGCCCTGAAACAGATCGGCTTGACCACTTATTAAGGATAGTTGAGGACATCTTTTTTTTTTTTTTATGTGCTATTTCCTTCCAATCCCTGTGGTCCCCATCCCAGTGAAGGTTTTAAGAGATAGAGATTCCCATGTCTAAATTCAGAGAAACAAAACATTCCTAAAATAATGTGGAAAGCCACATTCATTATGTCTTTAGAGAGTGTTTGTAGGCTAGAAATCTTGATGGCAGTCTGTTTGTATTCAGAGAAAAGCATCTTTAACAGAAAGATCTCGGTGAAGAATGTGGGTCACCAGCTGGGCTCCATCTCCACCAAAGAAGACATGATAAGAGGAAGCAGACCCAGATGGCAAGACGAAAGATATGTGTTAAGCATAATATAAATAGACAGTAAAAAGCAAAGCTGGTGTACAGGGGTGAGACTCTGACGGTTCACCCAGCCAGCTAGGCATGGACCCTAGGATTTTTTTTTTAAGTTTATCCTGAAAATACCTCTGTGTCTCTTGAAATGACAATAATGTCATTTCAGTGCATCAAACAGTGATGGTTCTGCACATCTCAGGGTCATTATTGTTCTCAGTCCTAGAGCCCAGGTCCCCACATCTGCCTCTGGCTGGTGCAAGAAGAGGCAACATAGCAGGTGCAGGTGGTCAGGGGTGGCACTGATGGAGATGGTGGAGGTGGGGGGCTAAGGGGGGGGTTGCTGGTGGAGAAGGCTTCTGTGCCCCTGAGGCTTAGAGACACAGTAACTTACAAGATTTGAATCATTTTATCTTCTTTTTCTCATTCTCACTTCAAAAGATTGTAATTTGGAGTATGAGAAAGATAAAATACATTTAGGTACCTTTCCAAACCTCAGATACAAAGAGAGTCAGTTAAAGGAGGAGCTTCATTCTGACAGAGGATTTGAGGAGAATTTCAGGGTTGACTTCAGATTGACATCACTTCCTCTCATTCAGAACTCAGAGGGGTGTGTGTGTGTGTGTGTGTGTGTACGTGTTTATAAAGGGAGAATATGTGCAAAGCTGATTGCCCATTTCATAGAAGTCATCTTAGTTAATTTAATGATATAATTAAGAGTTATCCAGCACAGGTCTGACCATTTAATCTCCTCTCTTGTCTTGATGAGGATTAAATCAGAGACTTGCTGTAAGACATGCCCTAAATACGCTTTCTGAGAAGCTAAGTGATTGGGAATGGAGTCTCCACGTGGTAACGACGCTTTCTCCTTCTAGAATTCTGAGAGGCTCTTCCCTCTAACAAGAGAACTCGGAACACCTTGTTGGACTCAGTGCTCCTTGACTTAACATTAGGGACCGAGAAAATGATAAGAAGTTCGATTTTTCAGAGGATAATTGGTATTGCTGACAGAGATCAAATTTATAACACTAGGAAAGTCTGGTTTTAATTCTCTCCTTCTTCCTGGGATAGTGGGTGGCTTGGTTAATAAAGCTGATCCCTCACTTCTGGAATTGGATTGCATTCCCAAGCTGAAACATGTCTGCATTTAATTTGTGTATGCTCGTGTATTCTGGGTCTGTGCTATTGAATGAGAAATGGGGCTTAGCCTAGGCATTGCAATACTGGCTGAGGAACATTTTAACTTGTTACAGGTCTCCTAAGACACAGGGATTTTAAGCCATTGCTTTTCAAAAGTTGAGTGCGATTGTGTATGTGCCAAAGGGAGAGTGGGGGGCAACTGTGGGGAATATGGTGTTTTATAAGAAGTCATTAAAATAGAGTTACACTTAACCAGGCAATTCTCTTTTTGCTTACATATCTAGGAAGTAAGCCAAAAACTTAGCAAAGATTCAGCATGATTACTGATACTGAACAGCTCAAAAATTTCTCCTCTCTTAGTTTCTCTTTCTGCCAATTGAAGACAAGAAGATTTATATTCAGGAGTGGCTGTTTCTAGAGGACTCAAATTTCTTGGTGTGAATTAATACAATTCATTATATGAACAGAGCTAAGAATAAGCCATATGACCATCTCTCATAATTATCAAAAAACACATTTGACAAAATTCATCAACAATCTATGTTAAGACATAGGAATTGAGAATACTTTTCATAACATGACATGATACACACCCGAGTCCAAAGTTTGCATCTCAATCTCTGAGAAAACACTACAGGCTTTCCACTAAGTCACGGAAAAGGCAAGAATGGAAGGGTGTAATTAGTGGTATGAAAACATATGCAAGTACGCTATGCACTGGGGAAGGAAGTATATAGTCAAATATAGAATAATCTAATACTTTCTACTCTAGTATAAAAGCTAAAAGACAAAAGTACTAAAAGTAACTATAACTAAAATAATTTATTAATGGATATACGAGATGAAAAGATGTGAATTTTAACATCAATAACATTAAGTATGGAGGGAGGTGAAATGAAAGTGTCATTTTTGAGTGTGACTGAAGTTGTTATCAGCTTCAAATGAAATGTTATAATGATAACATATGTCATGTGAGCCTCATGGCCAACATCAATTTAAAAAACCTAAATAAAGTCTTTAAAAAGGATACATGAAATATAAAGAGGTATATAAAGATACATAAAATATAAAGAGAAAGGAAGCAAAGCATACCACTCCAAAAAGTCATCACATCACAAAGGAAGACATCAAGAGAGGAAGAAAGGAATAAAAGGACTATAAAACAGTGAGAAAATAATTGACAAAATGGCAATAATAAGTTGTCACCTAACAATAATTATTTTAAATATAAGTGGATTAAATTCCCCAATCAAAAAACAGAGAGTAGCTTAGTGGCTTAAAAAAAATACAGCTATATGCTGGTTAAAGAGGACTCACTTCAGCATTAAGGACATAGAAAGGGTGAAAGCAAAGGTCTGGAAAAAGATATCCCCTGAGAGCAGGAGTGACTATTCTTATATCAGACAAAATAGACTTTAAGTCAAAAATGGTAACAAGAGACAAAGAAAGTTGTTATATAATGATAAAGCAGACAATTCATCAAGAGGAGGGAACAATTATGAATATATATGTACCCAACATTTGAAGTTCTTAAAATACAGACATAATAGATACAGTATATAGTCTTTAGAAAGCAAACAGATCTGAAGAGAGAAACAGATAGCAATACAAACACTGTAGGGGACTTCAATACCGTATGTGAGGTGATGGATATGTGAACTAACTTGATTGTAGCCATCATTGTAACCTTGTAAAGATGTGTATGTATGTCAAAATACCATGTGGTACACCTTAAATAGTTTTTATTTGTCAGTTATATCTCAATACATCTGGAAAAATAAAAAAAACTCTAGCAAGTTGGTAGTATGGCTACATTTCAAGATTTTAAAATATAATATTTGATCATATTCTTAGTTAGATATATCCAAAGAATAAAAACAACCACAAAGGGGATCCTTGGTGACTCAGTGGTTGAGTGTCTGCCTTTGGCTCAGGTCATGATCCCAGGGTCTTGGGATTGAGTTTTGCATCAAGCTTGCTGGAGGGAGCCTGCTTCTCCCTCTGCCTATGTCTCTGCATTTCTTTTTGTGTCTCTTATGGATAAATAAACAATATCTTAAAAAAAAACACAAAGAAATTTTACAGTACATTTAGTAGTCTTATTTTTGCATTACTGCTGATAATATATAAATTATAGGATAAAGCAGATGAGTCACTCTGTTAGTGTTATTAGAAACCAAGATTTTGGGATCCCTGGGTGGCACAGCGGTTTAGCGCCTGCCTTTGGCCCAGGGCGTGATCTTGGAGACCCGGGATCGAGTCCCACATCGGGCTCCCGGTGCATGGAGCCTGCTTCTTCCTCTGCCTGTGTCTCTGCCCCCCTCTCTCTCTCTCTGTGTGACTATCATAAATAAATACAAAATTAAAAAAAAAAGAAACCAAGATTTTCAACTGGGATAAAAAGGATTGCGAAAGAAAGAACAACTCTGTAACAATGAGCATCCCTTGAACTCAGACTGTGAACTCTAAAAACTATAATATATAATATATAATATATAATATATAATATATAATATATAATATATAATATATAATATATAATATATAATATATAATATATAATATATAATATATAATATATAATATATAATATATAATATATAATATATAATATATAATATATAATATATAATATATAATATATAATATATAATATATAATATATAATATATAATATATAATATATAATATATAATATATAATATATAATATATAATATATAATATATAATATATAATATATAATATATAATATATAATATATAATATATAATATATAATATATAATATATAATATATAATATATAATATATAATATATAATATATAATATATAATATATAATATATAATATATAATATATAATATATAATATATAATATATAATATATAATATATATGTACCCAACATTTGAAGTTCTTAAAATACAGACATAATAGATACAGTATATAGTCTTTAGAAAGCAAACAGATCTGAAGAGAGAAACAGATAGCAATACAAACACTGTAGGGGACTTCAATACCGTATGTGAGGTGATGGATATGTGAACTAACTTGATTGTAGCCATCATTGTAAACCTTGTAAAGATGTGTATGTATGTCAAAATACCATGTGGTACACCTTAAATAGTTTTTATTTGTCAGTTATATCTCAATACATCTGGAAAAATAAAAAAAACTCTAGCAAGTTGGTAGTATGGCTACATTTCAAGATTTTAAAATATAATATTTGATCATATTCTTAGTTAGATATATCCAAAGAATAAAAACAACCACAAAGGGGATCCTTGGTGACTCAGTGGTTGAGTGTCTGCCTTTGGCTCAGGTCATGATCCCAGGGTCTTGGGATTGAGTTTTGCATCAAGCTTGCTGGAGGGAGCCTGCTTCTCCCTCTGCTATGTCTCTGCATTTCTTTTTGTGTCTCTTATGGATAAATAAACAATATCTTAAAAAAAACACAAAGAAATTTTACAGTACATTTAGTAGTCTTATTTTTGCATTACTGCTGATAATATATAATATATAATATATAATATATATGTACCCAACATTTGAAGTTCTTAAAATACAGACATAATAGATACAGTATATAGTCTTTAGAAAGCAAACAGATCTGAAGAGAGAAACAGATAGCAATACAAACACTGTAGGGGACTTCAATACCGTATGTGAGGTGATGGATATGTGAACTAACTTGATTGTAGCCATCATTGTAAACCTTGTAAAGATGTGTATGTATGTCAAAATACCATGTGGTACACCTTAAATAGTTTTTATTTGTCAGTTATATCTCAATACATCTGGAAAAATAAAAAAAACTCTAGCAAGTTGGTAGTATGGCTACATTTCAAGATTTTAAAATATAATATTTGATCATATTCTTAGTTAGATATATCCAAAGAATAAAAACAACCACAAAGGGGATCCTTGGTGACTCAGTGGTTGAGTGTCTGCCTTTGGCTCAGGTCATGATCCAACAGGTGTTGGCAAGGATATGTAGAAAAAGGAACCCTCTTGCACTGTTTGTAGGAATGCAAACTGGTACAGCCACTGTGGAAAATAGTATAGAGCTTCCTCAAAAAGCTAAACATAGAATTATCATATGATCCAGTAATTCCACTACTGGGTCTTTACCCAAAGAAAATGAAAACACTAATTCAAAAAAATAATATGCACCTCTATGTTTATTGCAGCATTACTTACTATACTCAAGATATGGAAGCAACCAGAATGTCTATAGATACATAAATGGGTAAAGAAGGTATAATATATATATGATATATGCAATATATCACATATGATATATAATATATGATATATAATATATATAATATATAATATATTTTATTATATATTATATCATATATATCATCATCATATATATCACATATCATACATGTATCATATATCATATATATGATACATACATATGATATGTATGATATATCATACATATATCATATATATCATATATCATATATCATACATCACGTATGATAATATATAATATATATGATATGTCATATATATTATATTATATATTATAATATATCACATATATTATGATTATTATTATAAATATACAATTTATAATATATGATATATTATTATATCATTATATCATTATATATAAGATATGATATATTATGAAATTATATATCATATATATGATATATGATAATATATAATATATAATATATAATATATATAATGGGATATTACTTAGCCATAGAAAAGAATGAGATCTTGCCATTTGCAACAACATGGATGGACCTAGAGGGCATAATACTAAGTGAAATAAGTCATTCAGAAAAAGATGAATACCATATGATTTCACTCAAATGTAGAGTTTAAGAAAGAAAGAAAGAGACAGAAAACCAAACTCTTAAATACAAAAAAGAAACGTGCTTATCAGAGGGAAGGTGGATAAAATAGATAAATGGGATTAAGAGTACACTTACCTTGGTAAGCACTGACTAATGTATAGAATCATTGAATTAAAATATTGTACACCTGAAACTAATATAATACTGTATGCTAACTATACTTCAATTAAAAAAGAAAAGAAAAAAAGTACCTAGAACCATCCATAGAGTATTCTTGTCTCAAACACTGATCTCAAATATAGCCACATATTTAGAGCTAACCATGAGTTTGCAAAATTATGGAAGGTAGAATAACATGGGGAACAATAATGAGAATGAGAAAATTTCTTTTTGGACAATTTGGATCCAATTTCTTCAACAAATAAGTAAGACTCTTACAGATTTTAAGAGACTTAAGAGACCTAAGAATTAAGTGTAATGTGTATTCTTATTTGGATTCTGATTTAAACCAACCAACTGTAAAGACATTTATAGACAACCAGGAAATTTGACCATTGGCTGATTATTAAGGAACTATTGTCAATTTTGTGGAGTATGACAATGGTGTCCTAATTATATTTTTAAAGTCCTTGTGGAGGCATATACAGAAATACTTATGAGAATGGCATAGTATTTGGGATTTAATTTAAAGTACTCCAATAAAAAGTTGGGGAAGGGATTCAAATGAACCAAGTAGGACAGAATGTAGGTACCTATTGAAAGTACGTGATAGGTACAGAGGGATTCATCATACCATTTGCTCCATTTTTCTCTTTTCACTTTTGCTGTGTTTGTTTTGATAGAAAATATGTATTAAAAAATCTTGTTATTACAAAGGACCATTATGTAAACACCATGTAATATTTGAGGTGAAACCTACATAGTAAGAATAAAGAGCTCCTATCCTCCAAATTCAAGAAAGAAAGACTGTGTGTTCTTGGGTCATAGTCCAAAGCTATGAATTAGTGACCTATGAAATTGATCTGAAACTCTTTCCAATCAATCAGTGACAGCTTCACTTCAGAACTTTTACTTTGCCAAGTTAGCTAATTGGAACTGCCTTTGTCCATCATCAAAGCCTTTGTGGCCAAAGATCAACCAATCCCCAAACATTTCAGTTTCTGAAAGTCTCCCAAGGCCTCTACTCCATGCTTCCCAAAACCTTGGAGAAGATCACCAGGTTGCTTCATTCAGTGGGACTGTAACTTGTATGTACAACTCTTGCAGCAAGGGATACATTCAGGTATTTGTTTCAGAAAAGGAGTAGCTTCTTTTGTTAAAGAATAAACCCATTCAAAAGAATTTTTGAAAGTTGCTAAAATCAGCAAGATAAAATGTTGAGACCCTGAATCTGCATTTGTAAACAGCTCAGCAGCACTAGCCATTTGCAGGCAAATTCTAGATGAGGCCCAACCATTGAATAGTAACTCCCATCTCCCTCTCCCTGAGCTGGAGGAACCAACCCAAATAATAAGACTTCGCAATACTAAAGAAGAGCTGGGAAAAGGAAGGATACTCTTAAGTATGATTTGTTCACGTTCTGTCCTGAAACACACTAGTAATCAATAAATATTTTCAAAAAGGTGTTTGTTTTTATCTACTTTTAAGTAGATTTCATGTGTATTTGTCATAAAAGAGCCACTCTCTTAAAATGTGCATTCTACCTGTAACATTTATACCAAGTGAATTAGAAAAAATTAATGTGCCAAATGACATTATTTGATGTGTAACTATTCCTGAGTGAGATCTAAAGTTTATAGAAGTGTATCTATAAAAGTTGTATAAACTCCTCTAAATGAATTATTCTCTGATCTATGAGTTCCAATACTTTTCAATTGGACCTCAAAAGAAGAAGATAATATATATTAAAACATATGATGTGTATAATGCTTGGATTCATTTATTCAAGATATAAATTATAGAAGTGTTTTTTTAAACTTCTTTTATCAAAGTTATCATTAGTATATTTGTTCAGGAGTCAACATCATCTGTATCTTATCAAACTGTGAAGCGTTTCAGTATGGTAAATTAGGGAGTTATCCAGGAATGTCATATGGACTTTGCTGGTACTTTTTATGTACTAAGAAATGACTTCATAGATTTCTCTGGTGACTTCGATTAAGTCTCTGGTGACTGCCAAACTGGTATAAAAACTTACCGCCATCTTGAAATGATCAAATGTTAAATACTCAACTGTGTGTAATTTGAGTAGACCATTGAAAAATCAAACACTTTGTGAATGAATTCGCTTTAAGAGAAACAATATTTGAAAAATTGTGCCTGAATATCTTTGAAAATTGAGACATACTTGTGGATAAAGTACTCAGTACTTTCTTCTGTGGTCTAATTTTTCAGAAGTTTCCGTACGGATAACATTTCAAGTACTTTTCCGTCTTTACCAAGGTGCCATACAACCATTCCTTTTCATTTTTAAGTCATATGTTTCTTGTAATTCATTGAGTGTTAGGTAGAGAATTACATCACTTAGAATAAGTAGTAAGTATGGGTATAGTATACAGTTCCCGAGACAACAAAACCAAACTACTGTCCCAAAAGACAATTTTAGTGTCAGTAATAAAGAAAAGCCATTTTATTTATTTATTTTTCCTTTTTTTTCTTTAATATTTTTTCTTTCTTTCTTTCTTTCTTTTAAATAATAAATTTATTTTTTATTGGTGTTCAATTTGCCAACATACAGAACAACACCCAGTGCTCATTCCGTTAAGTGCTCCCCTCAGTGCCCATCACCCACTCACCCCCACCCCCTGCCCTCCTCCCCTTCCACCACCCCTAGTTCGTTTCCCAGAGTTAGGAGCCTTTATGTTTTGTCTCCCTTTCTGACATTTCCCACCCATTTCCTTTCCCTTCCCTTCTGTTCTCTTTCACTATTATTTATTTTCCCCAAATGAATGAGAACATATAATGTTTGTCCTTCTCTGATTGACTCATTTCACTCAGCATAATACCCTCCAGTTCCATGCACGTCGAATCAAATGGTGGGTATTTGTCATTTCTAATGGCTGAATAATATTCCATTGGATACATAAACCATCTTCTTTATCCATTCATTTTCGATGGACACTGAGGCTCCTTGCACAGTTTGGTTATTGTGGACATTGCTGCTAGAAACATCGGGGTGCAGGTGTCCCGGTGTTTCATTGCATATGAGTCTTTGGGGTAAATCCCCAACAGTGCAATTGCTGGGTTATAGGGCAGGTCTATTTTTAACTCTTTGAGGAACCTCCTCACAGTTTTCCAGAGTGGCTGCACCAGTTCACATTCCCACCAACAGTGTAAGAGGGTTCCCTTTTCTCCGCATCCTCTCCAACATTTGTGGTTTCCTGCCTTGTTAATGTTCCCCATTCTCACTGGTGTGAGGTGGGATCTCATTGTGGTTTTGATTTGTATTTCCCTGATGGCCAGTGATGTGGAGCATTTTCTCATGTGCATGTTGGCCATGTCTGTGTCTTCCTCTGTGAGATTTCTCTTCATGTCTTTTGCCCATTTCATGATTGGATTGTTTGTTTCTTTGCTGTTGAGTTTAATGAGTTCTTTATAGATCTTGGAAACTAGCCCTTTATCTGATATGTCATTTGCAAATATCTTCTCCCATTCTGTAGGCTGTCTTTTAGTTTTGTTGACTGTATCCTTTGCTGTGCAAAAGCTTCTTATCTTGATGAAGTCCCAATAGTTCATTTTTGCTTTTGTTTCTTTTGCCTTTGTGGATGGATCTTGCAAGAAATTACTGTGGCCAAGTTCAAAAAGGGTGTTGCCTGTGTTCTCCTCTAGGATTTTGATGGAATCTTGTCTCACATTTAGATCTTTCATCCATTTTGAGTTTATCTTTGTGTCTGGTGCAAGAAAGTGGTCTAGTTTCATTCTTCTGCATGTGGATGTCCAATTTTCCCGGCACCATTTATTGAAGAGACTGTCTTTCTTCCAGTGGATAGTCTTTCCTCCTTTATCGAATATTAGTTCACCATAAAGTTGAGGGTCCACTTCTGGATTCTCTATTCTGTTCCATTGATCTATGTGTCTGTTTTTGTGCCAGTACCACACTGTCTTGATAACCACAGCTTTGTAGTACAACCTGAAATCTGGCATTGTGATGCCCCAGATATGGTTTTCTTTTTTAAAATTCCCCTGGCTATTCGGGGTCTTTTCTGATTCCGCACAAATCTTAAAATAATTTGTTCTAACTCTCTGAAGAAAGTCCATGGTATTTTGATAGGGATTGCATTAAACGTGTAAATTGCCCTGGGTAACATTGACATTTTCACAATATTAATTCTGCCAATCCATGAGCATGGAATATTTTTCCGTCTCTTTGTGTCTTCCTCAATTTCTTTCAGAAGTGTTCTGTAGTTTTTAGGGTATAGATCCTTTATCTCTTTGGCTAGGTTTATTCCTAGGTATCTTATGCTAAGAAAAGCCATTTTAAATAGGTGTCCCCTCTCTAGCTTTAGAAAAAAATCTCCAGAAATTGGGACATTTTTGGAAAAAGAATCTTTAGCCTATCAGATTTTTAAAGTGCTCCTTGATTATACAATCGAATTAAGGCCACGTATATAAATGTCAACTTTTGAATGGGATCTAATATGTCTGCCAACTATCTGGATATTTTGTCTGTACAAACCAAACCAAACCAACCATTACTTGATATGTGATTAAACTTTCTCCTTTTATTTGGATATGCCAAACACATTATTTTTTTCATTCAGGTATAACTGACATATAACATTATATTAGTTTTGGGTGTACAACATAATGATTTCATGTTAGTATACATTGTGAAGTGATCATGATAAGTCTAGTTAACATCTATCACCACACACAATTAAAAATTCTTTTTCTTGCAATGACAACTTTGAAGACTTACTCTCTTAGAAACGTTCAAATATGCAGCACCATATTATTAACTATGGTTACTATGCTGTACATTACATCCCTAAGATTTATTTCATAACTGGAAGTTTGTATTTTTGGATTCCCTTCTCTCATTTTGCTCATCTCCTACTCCTGCCTCTGGCAATCATCAGTCTGTTTTCTGTATCTGTGAGCTTGTTTTTCTGTGGTTGTAATTTGTTTGTTTGTTTTAGATTCCACGCGTAAGTAAGATCAATGGTATTTCAGGCACTTTCATTATTATCCTTATTTTCTAGATGAGGAAATTGAGGAGTAGAATGGTTAAGTAACTTATTTATTCATTTATTTATTTTATATTAATTAATTAATTTTGGTTAAATAATTTCTGCAAAGTTAAGCTGGGATCTGGGCCCAGGAAGTCCTACTCCAGAGCCCACTCTCTCTTTTTTTTTTTAAGATTTTATTTATTCATTCATGAAAGAGAGAGAGAGAGAGACAGAGAGAGAGAGAGAGAGAGAGAGGCAGAGACACAGGCAGAGGGAGAAGCAGGCTCCATGTAGGCAGCCCAGCATAGGACTTGATCTGGGGACTCCAGGATCGTGCCCTGGGCCTAAGGTAGGCGCGCTAAACCTCTGAGCCACCCAGGGATCCCTGAGCCCACTCTTTCTTAACCACTGTCGGACTCTGTAGGCCCTGATAGTAGCTTAACTTCAGATTAACATTTCAAGATTTAATTATGAAATTTCTTACACTTAGGGAAAATAGGTCTTAATTTCAACTGAGATGGATTTCTTGTTTTATGTATCTCTCCTTATGAAGTTTTCCCATTATATCTATCCATTCAACTTTAGTAATGTGGTTTATTGTTCTGTTTCCCTTTCTGAACTTTCTAGACTAGTCTACTTACTTTTAGTATAGGAGTTGTGTCGCATGCTTTACTATACCCCTACCACTTAGCACAAAGCTTTGTGCACAGAAAGTCCTAAATTAATATTCACTAAATAAATGAATGCATTTTATTTCCTTTCCTAGGTGTGCATGAAGGAGAATAATCTTCTAAGCTAATGCCTTATCCAGACTTGGGATTGGTTTGGATTGTATGTGAATATTGGCCAATGAGGATCTGTCCAGATCAAGGAAAACAGGGTGTTTCAGAAAGTCAGATGCCTACATACAATACTCTGAATCTTTTTCCTATCAGTGTAATCTAAAAATAGAAAGCAAGAGATTATGTACAATGATTCTCAGATTTTTATTTTAATTATGTAGTTAGTCAATACATGGCTCTACCCATTATCTTTCACCTAATTAGGGGGAAGGGAGGAAAACAAAACAAAACAAACCAACAAAGAACTCACAGCTTTCGCCTTTCCTAGGTTCTCAAAGCAAGGATTTATTTGTAACTTGAGATTCATGAGCTCCCCTAACACGGAATGCAAGATTTGGTTGCCTGTATAAGTGAGTACATCTCTGAATACTCTTATTAAAAAAACACTGCTTTGGGGAATCTGTGTCATCTGGCGATAAAAATCACACCTTACCCTGTGCTGCAGTATCATAGCAACTGTAACAGAGTCTCAGCCAGTCAATTCAGTAGTTGTGGGTATAGTTTCCTCCTTTGCTGCTCCACAAGATCCTTGAGAATGAAGAATGTGTTTTCTTTCATTTCTGTGCCCCTAGCACCTAGCATGAATCCTCATAAATGGAAGGTTTTCAATTAAAAAAGGAAAGAATGTATGGCCTTGAAATTGTAGAAGCTACAGTCTTCTGGATCTTATAGAATCTTCTAGAAGGGTTTACTTCTTTATTATCATGTACATAAGTTTCTTAGTACATACAAGGTGGTTATTATTATATATTCTGGGGGTGAGGAATAGAAATGCAAATATTCACTTCCTTCAGAGACAAATTGTGGGAATACATTTTAAGATTATTTTCTTCTTTCTGGAGTTATTAGCTTTATATTTCATTGATGAAAAGATAAAAGATTGGGTATTTTTCTGTCCAACTAGTTTGTCCAGTGATAGGGAAATGCGTGTCTTTAAAACTTAAAAACTACTTTTTATAGTTCAAGTCTTTCGAGGTCCTTTGAGAATCTCTTTTAAAATTCCCCCAAACTTTGCATTTTGCTGGGTGTGCTTATTCATGGCTTCCAGATGAAACTTATTACTAGAAACTCAGGGGCCAGAGAGCACTTGAGCTGCATGGACAGGTCAACACCAGCATTGGACAGAGAAACCAGAACTTGGGTCTTAGTCCCAGTTCAGTGATTAACTCGAAGGTGATTTTAAGCATGTCATTTAATCCCCAAGGAACTCCATTTCATCAATCTGTAAAGTGAGAAGGCTGGTTTAGATGACCCCGAAGCACCTTCTTAGCTCTCACAATCTATAAATCTTTAACCTCGTTCATTTCCTCTTCTGAGAAGGGACAGTGCAGTGCAGCCTGGCAGTCTAGTGAGAAGCAATCCATTAGGATTAAGGTACACATACTGAATTCTTCTGCATGCACTTCAGACCTATTCCCACCTTTACCACCCAAATCTTCCTGCACCCCCCAGGCTGACCTTTGAAGGCTCCATCCCCAGGCTCCAATTCCCTCTGGCTTTTGGTTAGGTTCAACACTAGGGAGGCACCAGCAGGAGATTAGAAGGTAGGAGGAAGGAAAGGTCAAGGTCTCTATTTCTGGCCATGGGTGGAGAGGGCAGGCAGAGGTTGGACTTTTGTGTTCAAGTGCTGAAGGCCACAGATCCTGTCAGTGGCCTTCTCTATAGATGAAGCTTGAGGAATTGCTTCTGCATTTGTCTCTTTTGGTCCAGGGATGTGCTTCTTGATTTCTTCTTGTTGATTTCTCTTAATTCTGCCTCATTTTTGTAAAGAGGTCACTCATTAAAGTCTCTTTTACCTTTTCCCAGTCTGAGAAGGTGGGCTATATTTACATACTTACTGAAAGAATGATTCTGAAAATTTTCCAGCCACAATATTTTAGCAATGATTCAGACATTTGATACAAATTGGAACTTATTAAACATTTTGACAGAAATGAATCTGCATAGGGACCTGAGAGAAGTCACCTATACTTTTGAAATCCTGACAATTACATCATGGGGAATAAACAGACACTTTTGACTAGTGTTTTGTCTTTCTTAAATATTGCAATGGATTTACCTGAAGAAAATGAAAACAGTAATTTCAAAAGTTATATGCACCTTATGTTTATTGCAGCATTACTTACAATATCTAAGATATGGAAACAGCCCAGGTATCCATTGATAGATGAATGGATAAAGATGTGGTGTATATAATGGAATATTACTCAGCAATAAAAAAGAATGAAACCTTGCCATTTGCAACAGTATAGATGGAACTAGAGGGTATAATACTAAGTGAAATAAGTCAGTCAGAGAAAGACAAATACCATATGATTTCACTTATAATTGGAATTTAAGAAACAAAACAGGCAAACAAACAAGAAAGAAAAAAGAGACAAACAAAAAACCAGACTTTTAAATACAGAGAATAAACTGATAGTTGCTGGAGGGGAGGTGAGTAAAATAGATAAAGGGGATTAAGGGTACACTTATGGTGACCACTGAGTATGTACAGAATTGTTGAATCACTACATTGTATACTTGAAACTAATAAAAAAAACTATGTTAATTATACTTCAATTTAATAGAAAGAAAAAATATTTTAGTGGAAATGGTTCCTTGATTCATTGGCAGATCCTGGGGAGATTAGGGTTAAGGACATCTCTGTTTATAAAAAGTGTGCTTTGGTTGGTTTACACTGAGTTTTATTTCTTTAATTAGATTACTCTCCCGGAAAGTAGAAAATATATTTTTTAATAAAAAAAAGTACCCGCAGTATATAGTAGGGGACTGAGAACTCTGTATTGTGTGACTAGCTGACCAAATGCATAAGTCAAAATAGACTCTTGACATGTGACAGATTTTTTCCAAAACAAATCTGGTGAAAGTCACCTTCGTTCAGCTCTGCATCCTGGGAAGAATGCAAGGACAAGTAACAATGAGAGAGGATTCTGAGGACCCTCTAGAATGTTAGCACATTGAGATCTCTCCTAAAGTAAGATTAAAAGCAGAATTAGTAACTAATTTTCCAAAGGAACAAGGGAAATCTAATTGTTTGCCTGACATATTAAAATTTGAATAAATCTTAAAGGTGGGAAAAAAAATTCTCAGGTAGACTGGGGGAGGAGGAAAAGGTTTTCAAAGCAAAAAGACCAGTACAGGCAAAGGAACTGAGGTATAGAATGACAATCCATTCAAGGTCAACAAGAAGAATGGTTCTATTATAGAATTCAAGAGGAAGATGTAGCAGGGGACCAGATGAGAAAGGTCTGCAAATACTATGCCTAGGACTTTGTACTTCACCCTATAAACAAGTTCTATTAAATTGTGTCTCCAAAAAAGATTTGTTGAAGTTCCAACCCCTCATACTTGAAATATGACCCTATTTAGAAGCAGAGTCTTTGTAGACATAATGAAGTCAAGATGAGGTCATTAGGGTGTGCCTTAATTTAATATGATCAGTGTCCATATAGAAAGAGGAAATGCAGGGGCACCTGGGTGGCTCTTCATGTCTTTTGCCCATTTATTTCATGATTGGATTGTTTATTTCTTTGGTGTTGAGTTTAATAAGTTCTTTATAGATCTTGGAAACTAGCCCTTTATCTGATACGTCATTTGCGAATATCTTCTCCCATTCTGTAGGTTGTCTTTTAGTTTAAAAAACTAAAAGAGGAAAGAGGAAATGCAGGGGCACCTGGGTGGCTCAGTGGTTGATCATCTGTCTGTGGATCAGATTGTGATCCCAGAGTCCTAGGATCAAGTCCTGTATCAGGCTCCCCAAGGGGAGCCTGCTTCTCCTTCTGCTTGTGTCTCTCTGCCTCTCTTTCTGTGTCTCTCATGAATAGATTAAAAAAAATATTTAAAGAAAGAAAGAAAAAGAAAGAAAGAAAGAAAGAAAGAAAGAAAGAAAGAAAGAAAAAGAAGAAAGAAAGAAAGAAAGAAAGAAAGAAAGAAAGAAAGAAAGAAAAAGAAAGAAAGAGAAAGAAAGAAAGAAAGAAAGAAAGAAAGAAAGAAAGAAAGAAAGAAAGAAAGAAAGAAAGAAAGAAGAAAGAAAATGCCATATAAAGACAGAGGCAAAATCTGGCATGGTGCAGCTGCAAGCTAGGAATGCTGAGGATTGACAGTCACTACCAGAAGCTAAGAAGAAGTAAAGAAAGACTACTGAGAGTCTCACAGGGAGAAGGCTCTGCTGACACCTTGATTTTGGATGTCTAGCTCCAGGGCTGTGAGGGAATAGATTTTGATCATTTTAAGCCACTTACTTTGTGGTGCTTTGTTATGGCTGTTCTAGGATATTAATGCACTTATGTAAGTACCTGTAGGGACAAGGACTATTATCTAAATAGGTGAAGTGGCCAAGTCTAAAGTAATAGAGAGTAGAGGCAACATTGACAAACTAGAGAATGTATACTTATTTCTATTTTAAAATATTTTAAAATACAGCCTGCAGCAAATAGAAAGAATCTGTGGACTAAATTAGACCCATAAACTTTCAGAAGTTTGAGTCTTGCTATGTAATGGAAAGAACCCAAAAGGTTTTAAGCCACAGGCTGATATGAGTTGTGCATTGCAGAAAAATTGCTCTGATGGAAATGAAGAAGGTATGTTAAAGGAGTAGAGGAAGGAGAATTTTGTAACAGCCAGGTGAGAGATGATACAGATGGAAACCAAGATAAGAACAGTGGATATGGAGAGGAGAGGCTGTGGGATCAATTGTACTTGGTTTTTAAAGTAAGAAAATGGGGAATTGGGTTGGAGGAGTGCTGAATGGATGACAGTATGAATGAATTAGCTCTAGCCATGACTATGCTATAGAACAAACCACACCAAGACTCAATGTCTGAAAACAATAATTATTTATTCTCTTGGATCTGAAGATTGGTTGTGGTTTGGCTAATCTAGGCTGGGCTTAGGTAAGTGGCTCTGCTTCGGATTGTGGTGGCTGGAGGAGCACTGCTTTTCACTGAGTGTCTTGTGGTCCACATGAAATAGTAGGCTTTGTGTGTTTCTCATTCTCTTCAAACTAGCAAGCTAGGTGGCAGGTCCTTCTGATGGCAGTGGCAGAGGTGCTAGAGGGCAAGAAGAAATACACAAAGCTTCTTATGACGAAGCTTGGGAAGGGCACATTGTCTGTTCTACCCATTTCTATTGGCCAAAGCAAGGCACATGCATCCAAAGTCACTGGGCAGGGAAGTGCAATTTTCTCATTGTTAAGCTATGACCGTGGTATAGATATGTGAGGGGTGAAGAATTCAAGCCAATAACTCAATTTGTAATAATCTGCCATCTGGTCAGAATTATTCATATCCCTCTTCTATGTAAAATTCACTCACTAGCATCCCAGTACCCCTCAAATCTCATCAGATCATGGCATCGGGCTCAAAGTCTAAGACTTTGTCATCGATATCAAGCTCAGATGTGGCTCTTCTTAACTCTGAGATCTATGAGCTCATAGACAAGTTATTTGCCCATACGTTCTCAACATACAGTTGTGAAAACAGGGACATGATGACCAGACAAATTCTCCCGTTAGGAAAGACGAAGAAGGGGAGACACACAGCCCTGGCCCCTATAGCAGTTTTGAAATTTCAACTGGCAGATGTCAGGTCCTCCTGCACTATGTAGGGAATGAGCCTTGGATAGACCAGGGTTCTGTTCCCTGAGAGTGCCTTCTTAGTCCTTTTTTTCTTCTTGGATTTTAGTTTTCCATGCTAGGATTTTTTTGGCCATTTCCAAAAAAGACACTAGAAATGTGCCCATTTTGGTGGCTGAGCAGCTTTCCAAGACTGTTACCATTCCTGTAGGAATTTAGGGGCCCATTTTGATAAGTCTTAGTTTCTTTTAATTCAGGCTGACCGTTCTTTCTTCTAAGTCTTTATTTAAATACAGCTAATCTCATGCTTTTAACATTCTAAAAAACTTGCCAAAGTTTTTTAATTCATTAAGTACTTGTTTTATTTTCTAAGTTACCATAGATAATAGTTTTACCAAATGCTTTACCACTGTATACAAATAGATCATCATTATTTCCTATAACAATTTCTTCATCTCCTGCCACCCAGTCCTAAAGCCAAAAGTACATATAATGAGTTCTTCTGGGAGCACTCATTTCCCGGAATCAATTTCTACATTGGTTAGCTTTTTTTTGTCGTTTTTAAAGATTTATTTATTTATTTGAGAGAGAGAGTGTGTGCGCAAGTACACACATCCATATATACGAGTTGAGGGAGGGGCAGAGGGTGAGAATCTTTCAAGCAGACTCTCTGCTGAGTGGAGATCTCAGGATCCTGAACTCATGACCTGAGCCAAAACCAAGAGTTGGACACTCAACCGACTGAGCCACCCAGGAGACAATGGTTAGCTTTTGCTACTAAAATATCATCCCAAACCGAATGGTCTATAACAACAATCATTTATCCTCATAGATATGAGATTTGGCTGGTCTATGGCTGATCAAGCTACACGGGATGGCATGGTGAGGCCATGGCTAAGATGTGGATGCAGAACGTGTACTGTTCTCCATAATTTGTGAAGAGGAGGGACTGTACTCAGGGAAATGGTGAAGAACATCAATCTTGTGATACCTGTGGGATGTTCGGAAGGAAAAAAACATGGGACTGGAGCCCAGGAGAATAGTCTTAGCTGGAAAAAGAGACAAAGTTACAGGGTCATCAGATCGTGACTAAGACATGGGAAGAGAAGAATGCTTAAAGTGATCACATAAAATGACAAAGGCTCTATAATGAAACCTTAGGGCGCACCAACATTTAATAGTTGTGAAAAAGAGGAAAAGCTCACAAGGTAAGCTTTGATAGAACAGTGATGCAGGAGAGAATAGTATTGTGGAAGCTGAAGGAGAAGAGTTTCATTATTGTGGGAGTGATTTACACTGCTAAAAACTTGGAGTGGCCAAGTCATACGAAAACAGAAAAGACTCTTTTGGATTTGGCAATTAGGAGATCATTGATAGAACAACCAAATTATTTATCTTCGAACTAGGACACACTTGAGAATGAACAGAGCTGCTGTTAATAATTACAGCAGAACAACACGAGTTCTTGGGCAAACACGGGCAGACGGT
This sequence comes from Vulpes lagopus, assembly GCF_018345385.1. NCBI lineage: Eukaryota > Metazoa > Chordata > Mammalia > Carnivora > Canidae > Vulpes > Vulpes lagopus. Next base: position 54,840,941 of record NC_054831.1, on the reverse strand, counting down.
CACACTAGTCTCTGGGGATCTCTGCCAGACTGCTGCTGTAGGCTTAAGTGGAGTGCAAGCTTGATTGGCTGTGAGCAGAAGAGCTATATGGGGGCATGGAAAAGCTGAGGCAGCTAGAGTAGATTTCTTTCTAGGAGCTTACTTGGATAAGGAGGTGAAGAGAGAGCACAATGACGAAACTGTGGGCTTTGTTCAAATATTCTTCTAACAGAGGGGTCCTCAAGCAGCTTTTAGGTTGTGTATATAAATATGCCTGACTGAGATGTTCTAAAAGAATTTAGAACCAGCCAATGAGATCAGCCCCACATTTTTTTGTTCTTTTAAGCAACATGGGGGAAGATCTGTTGTTATCAGAGTAAGTAAAAAGATTTTGGACAATGAAAAGGAATAATCACCTGGGTTCAGGTTGGACTATTTTGTTTTCAGCAAGAACAGAACCATCCTCATGAACATAGCCTTGAAATATTCTATCATCAGAGGACTTCAGTGTTATATAATATGCACAGTGGAAAACCCAAGATAAGTAAGCATATGATAAAAGTAAGTCCCAAATTGCGCAGTGCATATTAAAACAATTCCGAGGATGATGTATAGCTGCAAGTAGCATAGCACTTCTTCATTCTCTGCCCCTTCTAACTTTTCCTCCTCCGTGTTACTCCCCCTACGACCGCCAACACACTCAATCTGCTGTTAAAAATTATTCTAAAACCAGACTGATGGCACGGGTCCCAGTTTAACAAACGCTCTTTGTTAGCCACATCAGTTGGCCCTGGAGCTCATGTGAGCAGGCATCAAGAATAATTTTATGATAATCTAGGTTGAGTTTTCTCTTTCCCACCAGCGCCAGAGAGTGAGAGCGCCAGTTTCATTGACTTCAGGAGCCAGCATGGGACATAGGAGTGGACTTTATCGGTGTAGTCATGTTTCTTTGACTGAGCTCTGTTGGGGGGGAAAACAAAATCCCCGCTCTCAGGCAACACAGTGAATGATTCTGAGAGCCTTCCTTGATCTCAAACCTTATCAGCACATTTATGCACATTTGGGTTCTTTTTTTAGAACCCTTTCAGTTCACTAGCAACTCATAGAATAACATTACATTTTGGCTAAGCAGAATGTGAGAAGCCTGATTACATTTGAAAAAGAACTTTTTCTTTTAGGACATAAAAGGTAACTGACTTAAGAACTGACTATGTGAAACCATTTCATCTATAACAGAGTCCCAAAGATTCATCTATAGCAGAACCCCAAGATGTATCTACAACAGAGGCCCAAAGTTTGATCTATAGCAGAGTCCCAGGGGCATTTGGGTGGCTTAGTAGTTAAGGGCCTGCCTTTGGCTTGGGTCATGATCTCAGGGTCCTGGAATTGAGCTCCCTGGGCTCCTTGCTCTGCCAGGAGCTACTTCTTTCTCTCCCTTTGCCTGCTACTCCCCTGCGTGTGCTCTCTGTCAAAGTAAAAAAAAAAAAAATCCCCCCTAAACCAAAACAGAGTCCCAAAGATGGGAGCCAATTTACTTTAAATATTTCTTCATTTCATTGAAATTTCAGGACCTTCTTAAAAAAAATAGAAAGACAGAAATTTAAAGGCAAGTATATAAGACTTAAATTGCTTCCTCATATTATGGCAGATTGTGGACCATTGTTCCTATTCTTCTTTTTGAATGAGGACTGGAACATGATCATTAGCTCAGGGTTCTCTGCATCAGCTTGGATTCCCCAAGTAACACAAAGGCTAAGTTAGAGCTACTTTCAAAGTCCCAGCTCCACCTTCTATTAGCTGTGTTACTTTGAGTAAGTTAATTAAGCTGTCTGTGTTTTATTTGTCCTCATCTATAAATAGGGAGGAGTCATAATGGCCATCTGATAGGACTCTGTCATAAATATTAAATGAGGTTGTGTTTGTAAAGCTCCTGGTACAAGATCCATTCTATCACAATACAAAAAGCTCAATAAATATTAGCTGTATTATTTTTCTCTTGTCATAGACTCCCATGAGAAGCTCCTGAAAAATAACTTCAAGAAAACTCCAGAAAATCCTAGTATTGGGAGAAAACTATTGCAACCTCCAAACCTCAGATCTGAACAATGGGTCATGTACCACTGATGGCTCTCTGTGCATAAATGTTCAAATTCAGGGAGCCCCCAGCATTAGGGATATAGGAAGCCTGACTCAGAATAGGATTTTTGCCTCTGCCCAGCTCAGGCCTGCCCTTGAGTGGAATTGGGATTTGGGTCTTGCATGTTCTTTAAATTGGAACTCTTCAAATTATTGGCCGCCTTCTCCCTCTGTAGCCTTTGAACTTTTCTTTTTAGAGTCTTGGCTCTACTAGAACTGTGATCACTGAGCCCCGGCCTTTTGACCTGGTCTTCTAGCTCTGGCCTGTAGATTGTCTCATAATGATGCTTATGCTTGACTCACCACTCGTGCCCCATGAGAGAACCCCTCTGCTAGGTGCAAATCCGTCTCATTCTGCATAAGAATAGCACACTTTTTCATTAATGATAAGAGATTTAGTAGCATATTATGACTAGGTAATATTAGTCATATTACTAAATTACAGTGTTATCCTCTGTAAACCAATCTTGCTAGTAGAGTTCATTTGTTTGGTCTAGTCCAATGTTTCTGTGTCAAGTTGTCTTAAAACACAGTAGATACAGAATGACAACAGAAAAGTCAGTCTTAAATAACTATTGATTTAAGATATGATGTAGAACTATTTATTGTAAAAGAAAATCCTAAAGGCTTTCTTCCTTTTGTTTTTTTTTTTAGTCTTAAGTTATTATAGTTGAAGAAGAGATGATATAAAGAAAAGATTTTCTTTGTATGTTTCAATAGAACAGAAACATTATGGGTACCTGGGCGGCTTAGTTAGTTAAGCACCTGCCTTCGGCTCAGGTCATGATCCCAGGTACTGAGATTGAGTCCTGCATGGGTCTCCCTACTCAGAAGGGAGTCTGCTTCTCCCTCTCTTTCAGCCTTGCCCTACTTGTGCTCTCTCTCTTAAATGAATAAATAAAAATCTTTTAAAAAAAAGAACGAACACATACTTTACTGAAACTCCTAAAAGAGGAAGTAATACTGATGACCGCCATTCTATCATCCCTAAGCATGTTTCTCAGTGCTTAGCACATCATTTTTAAAGTGTAGGGGTGCCTGGGTGGTTCAGTAAGTTAAGTGTTTGACTCTTGATTTCAGCTGAGGTCATGATCTCAAGGTCATGAGATCAAGCCTCATGTTGGGCTCTGTGCATACCAGAGTCCACTTGAGATGCTTTCTCTCCTCTTCCTCTGCTCCTGCCCCTGCTTGTGTGCTCTCTTTTTCTCTAAATAAATAAATACAATCTTTAAAACAAAAAAAATAAAGTGTGAATTACCAGTTTTATAAGATATCCTAAAAGTTTTAAAACCTCTTTATCCAAAAATTCTAATTCTAGGGGATTATCCTAAAAGAAATATTCATGGAGTGCCCATCTGTCAAGAACTTCTCTGGGCATTTGAGCTATCAGAGAAGAATGACATTTATCACTGTTCTCTCTGAGTTAACATTCTAGCAAGTGAACACAGAAATAAATAATGTGCATAATGAATAAGTAAATTATAGAGTATGTTTGAGGGATTAGTGCTGTGGGGAAAAAAGAATAGAGCAGGTGGGGGGTATCAGGAATGTGGAGGTGACAAGGATCAGTTACAGTATAAGTAGGGATCTATAGCATCACTTTTAATGGCTGCATAGTATTCCATTATTTGAACCACCAGAATTTGTTGACCAATTTAGCTGATTCTTAATTCACTGTTGTGAATAAAGCCTCATAAAACAACCCTATACATATGTACATATGTATCTAAATACCTGTATTATTTTTTCTTAAAACTAATTTCTAGAAATTAAATTAAGTCAAATACCATAAACATATTTCAGGCTTATAGAAAGTCTGAGTAAATGTACACTTATTCTGGCATTAACAAGTTTTACTCCCACCCAGTGTCCTCATCAAAAAATGATATCAACTAAATTTTCACCATACATTCTATGATGGCAAATGAGAAACAAAACAGAACATATTTGCTATAATGCTCATTAGATCCTACACACACTTGGCTGGACATTAATACATTAGCATTCTGACAGATTGCCTTTCTTTAATATGACACTCACTATGGGTGTTTTTTTGCTGCTTCATACATTTCTGTATTTCTATAGTCAACATGAATTTCTTTTGCGTAATAGCTTTTGTTTTTACTACTGATAAAGAGAAATCAATTTTAAGTACATAAATAACATTGGGAAGCTTTGTCATGGTCTAATCCAGTTTCCCACATCGGCAAGTTCTATTTCTTCATTTCCTGTCAGCCCTCCAAAATGGTTAAGGGACCTTAAAGTTCAAACTATTAACAACACTTTCAGTCCTTCTGGCCAGAGTGCTGCTTGTTTGGGACACATCAGAATATGACCCGTTCTTCTTCTGCTCTGTGTCTTGCTCCCTCAGATTTAGAAACCAGTTTTCCTAAAAGGCCAGGCTTAATTCAATTTAAAATGTGCTGCTTGAGATGGAAGATTTTGCAGGGTGGTCCTACTCTGAGTCTGCCTAAAGAAGTGGCTCATTCTTTTAAACAAAAACATTCTTTCAGGGGATCAATTCTGTTAGAAATGACCAAGTCAACTATTTATTCCTGTAACAAATATTTCTTGATAGACCATTCTAAGGGCTGAGGATACAAAAGTGAATAAAACAGACCAAAAGAAGAAGAAAAGAAAGGAAAAGTAAAGAAAAGAAAAGAAAAGAAAGGAAAGAAAAGAAAGAAAAGAAGAAAAGAAAGGAAAGGAAAGGAGAAGAAAGGAGAGGAGAGGAAAGGAGAGGAAAGGAGAGGAAAGGAAAGGAAAGGAAAGGAAAGGAAAGGAAAGGAAAGGAAAGGAAAGGAAAGGAAAGGAAAGGAAAGGAAAGGAAAAGAAAAAAAGATCCCTGTTCTTATGAAGCTTCTATCCCAGTGGAGGAGACCAAACAATAAACAAGGTTAATAAGTATATCATTGGCAGATTAGACAATGGGATGTGCTAAGGAGGAAGAATAACACAAAAAGGGGGATTGTGGAATAGAGGATGTTGAGGGGATGCTGAAATTTGAGATGAGGTGTCCCAGAGAGGCAGCGTCACTGAGAAGCTGCCATGTTTTCAATTTTCTGCCATGACCTTAAGACATTTTGACATTCGGTTTGCTGGACTCTAGCTAACATAACCAGAGAAGCCCAGTTGGGATCTGGCCCCCCTCTTCTTTTAGGACACTTCGGAGCTGAAATGATCGGTAGGTAATTGGCAAACAGGAAAAATCAGCCGTGAGTTAGTCTGAGAAGCTGGAGAAGAGACGTCATGAAAGATAATCAAAAAATTTCCCTGAAGCAGGGAGGGAGGTCAGGCACATCTCTCATTTTAAGTTTATCTCCCTCTCCTTAGCTTCCCCATCTTTTGCCTGTGCTTTGTAGTTTTTTGGCTTTGCTTCAGCTGCATTCAAGATGCCCTCCAAAACAAATAACCAAGACTCCAACATGTTTAGAAAATGTACAAGGTAAGAATTTTTTATTGAAAGGCGATTTTGTGCCCTTGTAGTCACCATTTATTGGCAAGTACTATGTTTTTTTTTTTAACACTGAAAACAAATAATGCTTTACGGTGGTAGTACATTTTAGGTATAGAGAATAAAGGTTAATGTAAAAGAACCTTTAGCACTAAAATCGCTTCTTTCTTATGGGGAATTTGCAAATCCTAAACAGGACACAAGCCCTGGTCTTAGCGAATATGTTCATTCCTTCCCATTCTCACTTATATATGTGGTTTATACGGTGCTCACAGCTTGTCCTCTGAGCACCTCCAAAGCAAGCAGGTCAGTTACATCTGTTATGCCAACAATGAGGATGAGTGATGCCATGCAGGGAAAGGATAAAGATGGTTTAGTAGTAAAGATGAAATACATACTTTTTGGATAGCATAAAGGTATTTTTTACCCCAAAGTCCAGAAGCTTTTAAACTTTGAATTATGGTCAAGTTTCTATTTTCTAATATAGAGGCAACGAGGCAGGTAGTATCCAAACTGGCAAATAATCTCCAACCCATGTTTACTTGCTGTTGGATATATTTTGGTATGACCATTTGAATGTCATTATGTCTGATGTTCTGCATTAATAAGTCCAATAAAATGGAGCCAAATTATGACTTAGGATGCTGGCAGGATCTGCAGTCTGTTTCTCCATTTTGATTCTGAGTTTCTACCTGCAAAGGACACCCTGTTACCAAGGCTTTGTTTTATTGGAGCTCTTCAGCTAGCTTTCCCTCAAGCTTTCCCTGTAGAGAAACAGTGCCCGAAGTTTAAGAAGTACTCAATAAATATTGAATGGTTTGGATGGATCGATACTTATAGTTAAGTAAATCAGAAGGTTGAATTATAGTAAATGTAGGATGAACTAACTAGAGGTAGTGCTAACTCTTGATGGAAAGAGATGGGTATCACCCTTTTCAGGAAGACAAGCTATCAGGTTCACCTGTGTCATCCCTACCTCATTACCATTGTTTAACTGAACCTGGTATATAATGCCTGATGTATGAGGAGACAGGGAAGAGAGATTCAGGGAAGAACTCTGAGCTGTCTTTATACTCTAAACTGAAATATTTAATGGCTTTTTAAAAAGATTTTATTTATTTTTTTAGAGAGCAAGTGAGGAGGGGTAAAAGAGAGGGAGAGAGAGAGAATTCCAAGTAGACTCTGTGCTGAACATGGAACTGACGTGGGTCTCCATCTCACAACCTTGAGAAGATGACCTGAGCCGAAATCAAGAGTTAGATGCTTAACTGACTGAGCCACCAAGGCCCCCCTCTAATCTGAAATATTTAAAGAGAATGTGTATAGTTACTGAAGATTGGGTTGGAAACCTGGTCATTTGGACCATTGTGATCGTTCCTTGGTTGGTGGGTATAGATGGCCCTCATGGAGAACTTGGGTGGTGTCTCTGTGTTTGTGGAAGGACCCTTGCCAGAGTTTCACTGACAGAACAAAAAGGTAACCTGATTCGGATCAAATGCACAGTGGTGTGAGCTCTGGCACCGGCCAGCAGCCAAAATTACTCAAGGTCTGGTACACGGAGTGACCTACTTAAAACTTTTTTTTTGAAAAAGTTCCTGCTTTTGAAACTCCTTGGCCTTGCTGATTCCAACGGGCACAGGAAACCCCAGGGCTTCAGTACAGACCACTTTTTAGAAACTGCCTTTGAAGGACTAGAAGTGATCCTCAAGTTCCTGTGTCTGGTAATGAAGCTGGTTTCTCTGTTTTCACTCATGTCTGGGGTTGCAATGTGCACAGAGTTTCAAGAGATTCTTGGCTCTCCGAACTTTTTTCTTTTCCTTGAGGGTACTTGTTTAAATTGCACCTTCTCTCAAGGTCACCTGACAAGGCAAATCTTATGTGTTCAGCCCATACCTTGGTACCTTAAGTAAATACATTTAGCTCTATATAGATTCTGGTCTTCTCTCTAGAAATCACTAGGAAGGAACAAGTTTGTCTAGTGCAGTTTGTAAGTGCCAGGCCACTGCTGGCCATTCTGCTGGGGTGATAAGGGTAGAGGGTTGACAGCTCGGTGGCATTCAAGTTCACTTGAATAGGAAATAGGAAAATAGGCTCAGACAGTAAAGCTTAAAAGAACACCATTTCTTATTGTCCTGGAGAGACAAGTAAACACTCTTATCTATATTTCCCTTTTACATTTTATTTTCTTTTATTTATATTTATTCATTCATTTATATTTTATTATTTATTTGAGAGAGAGTATAAGCAGAGGGAGCAGCATAAGGAGAAGCAGGTTCCCTGCTGAGCCCGATGCAGGGCTCTATCCCAGGACCTTGAGATCGTAGTCTGAGCTGAAGGCAGATGCTTAACCCACTGAGCCATCCAGGCGCCCCATCCCTTTTACATTTTAAGCTTTTTAAATATGCATGTGATGGTGTATGCATATATGTATTTATGTGCATGTGTATGTGTTGGTATCTATATCTTCAGTGATATAAAGAAAGCCTCACAGGGGTTTGAAGCTGAAAAATACTTGACTGTTCTTGGCTAATTGTTTTCATATTTAGTCAATGTGCCGAGAAAGCTTTTCCCCATCTCCACCTGCCTAGATCCTATACATCATTTAATTTATGATTAAACAAGATTCTCCCTGAAACTCTATTGCTCCCTGTAGAAAAAAGTGTGTGCGTGTGTACGTGTGTATGTATGTGTGCAAATTTGAACTTTCCCAGAACCCTTTCTGTCTGAATAACTATGTGCATTGCATTGCTCCTTGATGAATTCTAAGTTTTGAATGTTGTGCATCTGTGTACCCTATAGTACCTGTGTCTGTCTTTTATGGAACACATGTACAGTACATAGGAGATGAGTTAATTGAGTGTGAAGGTTTAGGTAGGAGCTGGAGTAACCCAGCTGTTCAAGCTGGCGGACCCTCTGTCATGCAACCAGTTGGAGTACTGTTCTTTCCTATTTAGCTTTCCCTAATGAGTGGTTGCCTAACAGGGGCAGCACATTAGTGTAACTTAAATAAAACAACAACAACAAATCTGTCCAGTTGCTACCCCGACCTGGTCATTGTATCACTATCAAACCAGCAAACAGCCAAATGAAACAACAAGTGATTCTAACATGAGGCCAGGGACACAAACCTCAGCATTCAAGAACTGGTTGACAGTAGCACTTCTCAAACTTCTATACACATGAGTATCACCTGGGATTCAGGTGTAGACTCTGGCACAGCCATTTTGAGGTTGGGCCTTAGGGTGTGTTACTAACAAATTTCCAGGTAATGCTGGTTCTTCTGGTCTGCAGAGCAGAGGGCCTGTCCCTCGAAAAATCTGCTTTAGTAGTTTTGGGGGGATAGAGTGTGTGAATTAATGTTTTTAACAAGCACCCTGGGTGATTCCTATTATCAGACACATAATGGAAATGCTGGATTTTAGCTATGTTTTGTGACATTAAGTGTTCACTAAAAGTCACCTGTTTGCTCTGGTAAGATAGGCCCTCCCCCTTTTATAGGGTTCATTCCAGATTTCAGGGACTGGGCCAGGTCATTTATATTGGTGGGTTGAGGGTCTCTGAAGATGATAACAGCGCTTCCTGAGACATGGGGATGGGAATGTCCTAGGGTGACTCAGAGGGTTAATGCAGTCTACAGATAGATAAGAGGTTGTGGGCACCTGGGGAATGATTAGCCTTGCTACAGCAAATTGACACGTTCTGTAAGATCGAAGGTTTGTTTCAGTCTGTTCCTCATTAGTATAATTTCATGGCAACCATTCCACTGAAACCTTAATAGGAGAAGTTTATTGTACATTCATTTGTTTATTTGTGTATTTTCCAATTCTTTCCCCTTTGTTTCTATAAATAAAGCCCCACAATGACTCAAAAAGGTTGGCCAGTCTCAATGCCTTCTGCTATGGAAAGCAGGTTTTTGAGAACTTCCTCTGGCACTGTGATCACCAACTTAGATGGCACTCACCTGCTGGTGGTGAGGGCCTTCTTCCAGGATGGCTCCAGAAACTGTGGGAAATGCACCCACTTGAGCATTTGTTTATGATGAAGCCAACTGGGCTTTGGTTCTGGAACCGTAGTCACTCTATTTTGTTAGGAAAACACTGACCTGTCAGGACTTCCATGTCTTCAGGCAGGAAGAGAAGGAGGAGCAAAAACATGAGTGTCAAAAACATTTCCTCCCTTCCCATTTCTAACCATTGTGAGCTTTCCTGAAGGATACAAATAATGCAATTAGGAACCTGTTGTCCTTTGATCAGTTACAATATTAAAATTTCCCAAATTGAAAAAAATATGATTTTTCACCAAAAGAGGGATTATTGGCATTTGTTGAGATTCTCCAAGGTATGACGGAGAACTCTGGAATGTCAGATTATTGAATCTTATTTGAATTGTGTTGATAATCTGATAGGTAAAAGTTCAGACAAACTTCCCAACAATGACAGGCACTCAACAGAGTGGATATGGCCTTTTGTAACAGGAAGTTTTCTTACATAGGTGATGCTTAATTGGAAGCTAGCTAACCATCCTTCGGAGATGAAGATAGAGTGTATCTGTGGTCTCTAAACCTGACATTCATCAAAACCACATGGGGTATGAGAAAGGCAGGTTCTTATAATATACAGAGCCACTGATTCAGATTTTCTGAATGGAGTCCATAAATTGAATTTTTTCCAAATGATCTCAAACCCACCACTGGTCTACACTCCAGCCAGCATTAGCGAGTAGACCTTGGAAGATCCTTCTGACTCTAGACTTCTAGGACACTCTGAATGCTTTTGTATAGGTGTGATAAGTGCTTCACAAACTGGAGTCTGTAATGTAAGCACAAACAATATTAGTAATCCTCAAACACCCCCATGTTTTCACCATGTGTCTATGTGTGGCTGAAATTACAACTCTCCTTATGAGGAGGAGAAATCAAGACGAATTCTAAAGAAAGGCACTCCTGTGAGTGGCAAAGCTGTGGTTCCCTGGAGTTTAGGTTGTCCTATATCCATAGGGACAGGAAATTCAAAACAAAGCTTGAAGGGTTCTGTAGGTATGGAGGTGGGGTTTAGAGGAAGATACTAAGTCAGAATGGGGGCAAAGACAAAGGATTTGAATCAGGAAAAGAAGTTGGAAAACAGCCTGTGGATGCATCTCAGACAACAGAATGAGGTGGGAGACCCAAACCTGAAGCACAGGAACCAGGAGACCCATAGGAGATTCACAGGTGCTTGAGGTGCAAGACAAACCAACAAAACTGCTCAAGGGGTGCCGGGGAGGCTCAGTCAGTTAAGTCTCTGCCTTCAGCTCAGGTCATGATCTCAGGGTCCTGGGATCCATCCCCAAGTCTGGCTCCCTGCTCAGCAGGGAACCTACTTCTCCCTCTTCCTCTGTTACTCCCCCTGCTCATGCTTTCGCTCTCTCTCAAATAAATAAAATTTAAAAGAGAGTGATAGAGAAAGAGAGAGAACTCAAAATATTGGAGTGAGGCACTCTGATTATTGAGGCAACACTTCCTCAGGGTGGGTTCTCCTCCCTAAACGAAGTTGGCTGGAGCCAAGGGGGAGTCTGCTGGAGAGAGCACCTCAGTCAGAAGAAAGCCACAGGCAGGTTGGTTCTGAAACAGGCAGATCCTGCTAACCAGAAGGGTCATTGAGTCAGCTGTCTCTAGGTTTGTAGGGTGTAAAACCCATACCCTGAAACATTTGTGAAGAATCTGAGCTCCTCATCAAAATGTGCCATCTACTGGAGTTGCTACCCTTGGGCAAGCAAGCTGTGCGAACTTGAGCCTATGGCATGCCCCTGAGCACATTGTTTCATCTCTCCAGGTTCAATTTCCTCTTCCTTAGGGTGACCCCTAAGGTATCTATAATTCTAGGCATGTCAGCAGTGACACTGCAGACAGCATTTCGCACCTAGATGCTGTCTCTGCCACGCTCAGGTCGGGGGTAGTGCCCCTGGCATGCAGCCAGGTGGAAGAAACGGAGTGAGACTGGCACCTTCCTGGAAGTCAAGCAGCCTGTTCAGAGGGGTGTGGACTGTTGGCTTCTCATGATGACAAGTTACTCACTAACATATATGCTACAAATAGGACACAGATGATCAACCATGCTGTTACCATAGCAACAGTGTGGACTCTTCTTTCTTGATTAAATAAGGCTAGGTGGAAAGAGCACATACCTTAATTTCAGCATTGCCAATTTATAACTTAAACTTAAACCTTAAACTTTCTGGGCCTCCATTCCTTGTTAGGTTGAACTATATCAAGTTGCCAACGTTTGGTTCTTGGTCTACAGAAATGACCATTTCACATGGTTCAGGTCAATACGAAGAAAATGAGTAGCCTTGACCAGCAGAGCCATAGAAAAGCTTCATTTCTGTTTTGATTTTTAATGAATATTTAGTGAATATCTACACTGAGGTAGATCCTGTATTAGGTTCTGTGTGCACAATGGTGAACAAGAAAGTCTCAATAACTAACCTCACAGAGCTTACTATTTACTGGAGTATTACACCTCCAAATTGAAGTCTGGTGATTTAAATGCTCTTAAAAGCAACATAGAAGTTGTATCTTCACAGATGAGGGAGAAACCTGACACCTGGAGAAGAATTATTAAACTTTGTTCAGTCTCTAATGAAAAGATAACTGAAGTCCTTATCTGAGTATACAGTTCAGAGAAGAATCTGAGAATGAGCAAGCAACACCCCTGATGAGCTTACTGAAAGGCTCAGATAATGAGACATCTTTATAATTCAGTTGTTTGAGGGTGAAGGGTGCGGATATTATATTTTACTCACTCTATGACATATATGAGGCAAATATGAGGGAATTATTACATTGTAAACCATGTGGCATATGCAACAGGAAATGTTTTGAGGTTTGTCAAAGTTCATATTGGTTTTAAAACATAAGTGGAAGCTTAAAAATGTAGCTTTCATTTTGACAGATCCAAAAGAATGTCAGCAAAAAAAAAAAAAAAAAATCCACAGGAATATTGGCTTTGAGAAAAACTTCATGAAATGAGCTTAACTAGTCATTTATTGATACCATCTTTTAAAAATTGTTAATTAATGGCCTAGAAATGATCAGTTTTAATGAGGCATAGTCTTTATACTTAAGAATTTTCGAAGTAATTTGTAATGATGTGGACAGTGGATAAGTTTTAGATTTCATAGGTGGAATCTTATGAAATTGAAGATTTTCAATGATTTTTAACCTGTAAAATTGATAGTTTCATCTGGATCATCCTGATACCTAGTATGAAAGTTCACTGTTGTTTTTTTTTTTTTAATTTTATTTATTTATTCATGAGAGACAGACAGAGAGAGAGAGAGAGAGGCAGAGAGACACAGGCAGAGGGAGAAGCAGGCTCCATGCAGGAAGCCTGATGTGGAACTTGATCCCAGGATTCCAGGATCACACCCTGGGCCGAAGGCAGGCGCTAAACTGTTTAGCCACACAGGGATACCCATCACTGGTTGTTCATAAAAAGGAAAGAGTATAAATTCCAAATAAGAATCCTTTTGGCCAATTAGGAAATCTCATTGATGCAATGGCTCTTAATTTTATGATGAGTATATTAAACTTTGCTTATATCTTGCTAATAGTTTTTAATAAGCTCAATGAGCTCAATTAGCAATACTGGATCACAATATGCTAACAATTTCTAAACATGAACTTCTAACAACAGCTACACATGAAATTAAAATTTCAGTTATAGGCTTGAGATGCAGAAGAGAATAATTTTCATTCTTCTAAAACTGAGTGAATTCAAATAGAAATAGGCACAGAACTACATATTCCATTATTATTGATTAAATCACTGAAAAATATCATTGTGTTGTGGGATAAATTTGAAGATTTTTTTTCTGTTGCAAATGAAGATGGAAAACGGATGAAGAGTCTATACACTGACAGTGTCTAAACTATACACTACCTATAGCAGAATAATGCTTGCAGCTGAAAGTAATAGTCCAATGAAAAGCATCTTAAATTATAAGGCCTATTTCTCTCTTTCATGTAAGTTAAAGTCACACTGTCATCATGCACTCAGATGCCTTCACTAATTCTGTGTCTTTCATGTGTTGTCCAGGTCCTTGGGCTGGGCAGCCCATGGTTGCAGTGGCTCCCTAGTTCAGGCATCACAACCCCCCCCACCCCCAGCAGGGTCTTGCTGTAGTCTGTTCTCAGGTACCCTTTAGGAGACGTCCCATCAGGAGTCACTGTTTGAAAGCATTTCAGTGTCACTTGACTTATTAAGACAGGTCAACTTTACCTTTGAGGATGAAGAAGAATTCAGCCTTTGCTGAAGGACCTGACCACTTTACAAGACGCTGAGCAAAACAGAGGTTTTGTTTGCAAGGAAGAAACAAAAGCGTGCTTGTAGGCGAAGGAGCCAAGAGTGTAGGCATCAATGTCAAAGTCAGTAATAAATCACAGATCATAAAAAAAATGTTACAAGTGGATTAAAATCTGCCCTGCCTTGGATTTTCATAACCTGGCATCTCTGGATTAAAATCTAATTTCAGATGGAATCCAGGTCCCTACATGCTTTTACTTTATGGAGCAAATACGTCCCCCCACATTTACTCATTACTGTAAACTGAGTTCTAGTGACGTTAATCTAATTTTCTCATTGATTCATTTTATAAAAAGTCTCCCACTTTTTCCTGTAGTCTTAACTTGAAACAGTCTACCAGAACATAATTAAGAAACTGATTAGGTCCATAAAACATTGTGCAATATACCAATCCATTCTTCTGGAAATGCTTTCTAACTGTGAACACTCTTCCTGACCTCCTATCTGTCCTCCTTCGGTTCACCACTTCTGACCAGACTCCACATATACTTCACGTGTCTGACTTCACACTTAGCATTTCTGTCCCTAAACTCCCATCCTCTCCTGTGCCTGAGTCTGGAGAATGTCTGATAGACTTGTTGCAGTGTTGTACTGAGCCTCCCTATTGCACCAACTAATATAATAAGAAAGTTCAAGGCTTCACAGGAACCGGAGCGATCAGACGATTGTTCACATCTACACATTCTTTTGTCTGAATACTTTGGTATTTATTTATTTATTTATTTATTTATTTATTTATTTATCTATCTATCTAAGACACACAGAGAGAGGCAGAGACACAGGCAGAGGGAGAAGCAGGCTCCCTGTAGGGAGCCTGAGGCGGGATTCCATCCCAGGACCCTGGGATCATGACCTGAGCCAAAGGCAGACACTCAACCACTGAGCCACTCAGGTGCCCCTGTTTTGGGTCTTATAAAAGTAATTTGGGCTCTAATTTATCACCTTGACAAGTTAGGAATCTGTACACCGAGTAAAATAGGTAACTGTGACATAAAGTTGTGCATATGGCCACAACAGAGGGGTGCTTTGCCATTTGACAGTAAAGTCTGGCGAATAGCAGGCCAACAGCCTCTTGCTCCCAAAGCTAGGGAAGCTGGGGAGGGAGGGGGCTTGTAATAATAGAGCTTGGGACATAACCAACTAAATAACTTTAGTATTACTGGGAAGAGGATTAGACGAAAATGTAAAATCTTTCCTTCTCAAATCAGGACAATGTCAAGACTCCTCCCATTATTTAGTACAAAGAAGGCTGCATTTTTTGTGGAGGCAGTGTGCATTTGCCTTGAAATAATGGAAATCTCCCAAAGTGCTGCATTTTAGTAGCAAATAGAAAGATTATTCACCCTGTTGGTGGACACTGAGTTCAATAACGTATGTTTAGATTTTAAGGCTGAATTTTAGTCACAGGAACAAAGAACTCTGCAATGAACATATTACCTGAGATTAAAGGAAGGGACCATGAGATGGGACTCAGGTCAAGAGCGGGACTAGACTACTGTGGATAGACACCAAGGCAGACCCACTGGATGTTAACACAAGAAAAGAACGTGGTGCCAGTCTAGGTTGGGCCTTTCTCTATTCATTCTCCAGAGTTAATAGCTAATGAGTAGGGTATAGTTACACCTTTATATTATCTGTGGTTACTTAGTAAATGGCACATAGTTCATTCTATATATGGGTCAGTTCTAAACCTCTTGTGTGCATGTGTTTTCATTGCAAAATCCTAAGTTTAAGAAAACATAACAAAAAAAAGCTGAAATGGGTTTTTTAGGGTTGCTGAAATGGGTTGATCCAAATGATTTTTGTGGTTTTGCACCTGGAGTTGGCAATTAATTCTGACATTAAACTTTCTGACATCAAATGGGACCATGTATAGGGCCTACTCTCATTTGTTTCTGCCATGGGGTCACATGTAAATTTATAAACAGACCAAGCAGTACAGAGGGCCCACAGAAAGAGGAAGTGTTCTTTTAAAGATTCTTTTAAAGAAACAGCCTCTATATTGGTCAAATTAAAAAAAATACAGTTAAGAAAACTATCATGTCTAATTTTTTTTTTCCTTTGGAACCTTGTATTTTAAGTCGTTGCTTCAGTTTCTTGCCAGGTAGATAAAAAGCTTTAAAGAGGTCTGACATCCTCTTATCTCTCTCTCTCTCTCTCTCTCTCTCTGTTTCCCTCCTTACCTTCAGTTACACAGATTCTGATGTCTTTCCTGTCTTTCCAACAGAGATGAACCCCTGACCCTACAATGTCTCTCCTCTTTCTGGATTCCAGAAAGCTCATACCGCTCTGTCATTGACAAAACATTTCTTCTCAAGCTCAACATTGCTCTTTGTATCCGAACCAGAGGAGAGTAAATTTATCACCTTATTGGGGGGTGCCTGGGTGGTTCAGTTGGTTAAGCATCTGCCTTTAGCTCAGGTCATGATCCCTGATCCTGGGGTCCTGGGATTGAGCCCCCCTCCACCACACCTGCTCAGCAGGGAGCCTGCTCCTCTCTCCCCTCTCTGCCCCTCCCCCACATGTTCTCTCTCTCTCTCCAATACAATCTTTAATTTTTTTTTTATCACTTTCAGGAAAAAGGACATATAAAGTACAGAAATTCTTTGAGTTAAAAAGGAGACTTCAGAGAGAAACACCAAACAGAGATAACATTTTGTACATATAAGTAAATGGTATTTTTATTATGTGAAGAGTTAATACCAATTAGCAAGGATAAGATAAATCATCCAAGGAACAAATGGTCAGAGGATATGTACAACAATTCTCAAAAAAATCCCTGGGTGGCTCAGTGGTTTAGCGCCTGCCTTCGGCCCAGGGTGTGATCCTGGAGTCCCGGGATCGAGTCCCACGTTGGGCTCCCTATATGGAGTCTGCTTCTCCCTTTGCCTGTGTCTCTGCCTCTCTCACTGTGTGTGTGTCTCTCATGAATAAATAAATAAAATCTTAAAAAAAAAACGATTCTCAAAAAATAGAGAAATCCAATACACATATATTGAATGCTTTAAATATCATTGTCATCAATGGAATACAAATTAAATTTTTTATCGTTTTTTCTAAAAATTTTTGTAATCTAATCAGAGTTGACACCATTTTTGATGTATCAGACTGTGAAGGACTGAGAAGGATTTTAATCCCTAGTGTTGGCAAGAGGGTGGTAAGACAGGCATGCCATACGCTGCTGCCAAGAAGAATCTACATATGTACAAACTTTCCCCAGGGCATGTTGGCAGTACCTATCAAAGCCTTAAACATGGTTAGTCTTTGAAGGAAGACACTTCCAGGATTTTATCCTAAGGAAATAATTAGAGAATCATGCATTTCTCTGTGTCAGGCTGTACCATGTAGTATTATTGATAGCATTTTTTTTTAAAGGACTCACTAGGGGGGCCCTGGGTGGCTTAGTCGGTTAAGTGTCTGACTTTGGTTCAGGTTATGATCTCAGGGTCGTGGGATTGAACACCACATTGGGCTCTCAGCAGGAAGCCTGCTTCTCCCTCTCCCTCTGCTCCTCCCCCCACTCGTGTGTCTCTCTCAAATAAAATAAGTAAAATCTTCAAAAAAAAAAAAGACTCACTATGTAATACTGAAGGTCTATTAGAATTTAACAAATTATGCTATATCCAGGGGATGAAAGAGAATGCTCAGCAATAATCATGTGTTCAGAGACCACTTGATGGGGAGATGGGCACATTATATTAGGTAGAAAGGACTTTTTATGGCAGGACAGAGAGAAGGGGGGCAGAAAGAGTTCTGGAGTCAGATGATGGGGTTTGAATTGCAGTTTTTGCTGATTATTGAGCTAACTTGGAAAATTACTTAGCATTTCTTTACCTCAGTTTCCTGGTCTATAAAATGGAAACAATACATATTTCACAGGGCTATTGTAAGATTTTATTAGGACAATGTATGCAAAACTGCTTTGCATAGAAAAATTTCAAAATATAATGTTACTTTTTAAAAATTTATTTTTTAAAATCAGTTTTGTTTGTTTGTTTGTTTGTTTTTTAGAGAGAGGGCAAACACACACAAGCAGAAGGGAGAGGGCAGGGGGAGAGAGAAAAAGAGAGAGAGAGAAACCTAAGCAGGATCCATGTGCAGCATGGAGCCTGAGCTGGGCTTTGGGGTCACAACCCTCAGATCATGACCTGAACTGAAATCGAGTCAGATGCTTAACTGACTGGGCCACCCAGATACCCAATAAATAATGCTATTGAAGTCACCCAATTATCATTAACACTCAAAGCTAATGTATATATATGATATGCAAAAGAAGCCTCATGAATATCAGTATCACTCAATTTATGTTCTTGCTCCCACTTTTTCACATTAAACCTTCAATCTACCTTGAGAAATGCTCTCTCCAATAAATATTTCGAGGAGTCCCCCAAGCGCATGGAAATTAGTTGGCCATTTCTTTTTACCCTTCAGCTCCTGCCATATTGTTTCTTTCAGAATTCAGTCCTTATTCATTCATTCACCTATCCATCCATCCATCCATCCATCCATCCATCCATCTACCATCCATGTATCCATTCATTCATTTGTTCAAATATATCAAGTATCTATTATTAAGCAGCTCTATGCTACTCCAGTATACATTGTCCTGGTTCCTGTTTTCCTGGAGCTTATGCTCTGCTGTGGGGACAAGAAAACAGATGTATTCACAAATGAATATACAATTTGTGTTTTGAATGGACTGGACTCAGTTGTCTGGTGATCTTGGGTTTTCTGCTCATGTGTAAGCTTGGAGATGAAAGTACTGATGATGTGCCTTATGGACATGGGAGGGGGTGCTTGTCCCCCATGGTCATCCCTGGGAGGACCTGGCTGAACGTGGACAGGATCTGTGGCCAAGTCAGATTCCATTCTCTTGTTGCCTGCCTTGCTGGAGTTTCAACGTTCAGCAGAGTACCCCAACTCTCTGCCATATTGGCACGCCCTCAACTGTTTACCCCATTCAGAGAACAGCTTCCAGTATTGTACCAAACTGGAAAAAGGATAGTCACTCAGCTGCATGGAGTGAGGGAGAGGATCTGAATTTGTGGTTTAAATACTTTGAACCAACTGGTATTTTAGTTTCACCTTCATATCACTTCCAGAGATACCTGGTGCCATCATTATCTGAGCCTTGGGGCTTCTTCAGTGTGATTATAGTTCTGTCTTTCCTCAGTAGGAACTCAGGGTTCAATATTTGACCTTCTAAGTCAGTTACTAGTCTTTCTTTTACTTTTTAGCTTGCAAAAATCAGTTGTTATCCTCTCTCTCTCTCTCTCTCTCTCTCTCTTTTATGGGTCTTTAGAAAATTCCCTTCTGTCATTCCAGTGTTTCAAGAAGAAACAGAATTAAAATGTGTATTTTTAATCCATTGTATTTAACCAGAAGTTCAGATCTTAAGATTTTTGAGAGTTGGCAGGGGCTGCTCACAAGTTTCCAATGTAAAAGATTTTTGTTTGTTCATTTGTACATTTATTTGGAGTAGATGTTCTAGAGCCTTCAATGTGCCAAGGTGCATGGTGTTATATGGTAAAGATGAAGAAAGACTCCCTTCCCCTTTGAGTTATGCAGTTTTACAGCAATGTAGTAGACATTTCTTCTGAGTTTTATTTACAGTTCTCTGTTTGTGAAGGATTCTCAAATAAGTCACTGGAAGTTGGGGTCTGAGAGGAACGAGGCTACAGAGATGATGACTCTGGCTGATTCTATCAGCTACTTCTTCTCTTAGGATCCTCCAAGGCTTGGTTTCTGTAGTTTCCCAGATGTGACTAGTCATGTCTCAATCGCAAGGGAGGACACAATTTAGGCTGAAGCTGGAATTCCTGCTACATTTATTTATTTAGGAGGAGGCTTTTAGATTATTTAACCAACTTCTTCATTTTACAGGAAAGCAATCTGAGGCTCAAAAGGTTTTAATGACTTAATTAAGGTCACAAAGCTAAGTAAGTGTAGCATCTCATGACTAGAGCTGTAACCAAGGAAGCCTAACACAAATTTTATATTCCTTAGGAAACAAAGCAAGTTATCTCACTGCATAAGACAGAAGCAAATTTACTAAGCTGATCCTAATTTTGCAAAGGTAATGCCACATGAAATGTGACCTTCATGTTTTAACTACTCCATACAACAATGCAATTTTAAGAAAAAAAATACCTCAGATTTGCCAAAGGCTGAAAAGTCCAGTCCATAGTAACATCAGTGGAATGGAGGCTTTCTCAGTGTACTAGGGTATTTTTGGTTCCTCAAATCCAGTCCCAATTGGGCTCTCCTCATGTCTTCATTCTTTCTGATCTTCTATTGTTATCCACTTACAGTAACTACTCTGTTTTCATTTCTCTATTCATTTCTCTTTTTCCAGAGATGGCTCTTACTTTCACTTTGTAATTCACCTCTGCTCACTCATGTAACTCAGCTCCCCAGGCCCTGGTGGTTGGTTAAGAGGTGGACATCTCACAACAGCCAAACTATGGAAGGAGCCTCAGTGTCCATCGAAAGATGAATGGATAAAGAAGATGTGGTTTATGTATACAATGGAATATTACTCAGCCATTAGAAATGACCAATACCCACCACTTGCTTCGACGTGGATGGAACTGGAGGGTATTATGCTGAGTGAAGTAAGGCATTTGGAGAAGGACAAACATTATATGGTCTCATTCATTTGGGGAATATAAAAAATATTGAAAGGGAATAAAAGGGAAAGGGGGGAAAATGAGTGGGAAATATCAGTGAGGGTGACAGAACATGAGAGACTCCTAACTTTGGGAAACGAGCAAGGGGTAGTGGAAAGGGAGGTGGGTGGGGGTTGGGGTGACTGGGTGATGGGCACTGAGAGGGGCACTTGATGGGTTGAGCACTGGGTGTTATGCTATATGTTGGCAAATTGAACTCTAAAAAAAAAAACCATAAAAAAAAAAGAGGTGGACATCTGATTCAACCACTGCAATCAGAGGATTACTTAGCACTCCCACTAGTGAAAGTAGTGCCAAGAAATGGAGAGGGAAATACCATGTGATGACTTTCTCTGAGCTCTGGAGCAAGTTGTATATGAAGCCAGAATAATTCTGACTTATAACATAACATGACATAATACATTTTCTCCCTTCTCTTTCTTTTTGTTAATCCAGCCTCAAATATGGGGAAGAATGGTTTCTGTCACTTGTGCGAAGGAGGAGAAATAATTTTCCCTCTACCCTTCTAGATTCTTGGCTGAGACTCCTGTAATAAAAAGCAGATCAATAGAAGAAAAACAGAAGTTTAATAACATGCATAACACCTGTATACATGGGACAGACTCAAGGAAAACTGAGTAACTCCAAAATGGCACAAGCCACCACCTTAAATAGCATCTCCAGATAAAGACAAATGAAGATGTTGGGTGGGAGTGAGGAGACCAAGGTAGGTAACCAACCAAGGGTAAGGTTGTCATGCAGATTTAAGTCAGTGCCTTCTTCATTGATAAGAGTTTTTGGAGGTTAGGGTCCTCCTTCTCTTCTTGTACAGAGAAGGAAACATTCTTAATAAATGGAGATTTCCCTTATAAATGTAAGTGTCTCTTACAGAAAGGTATTTAAGTTTTCAGAGTTTTCCTATGTAAGCTCTTTCTTAGAAATAATCAGCCTAAAATAATCTTTATGCCAAAGAGACACATTTTGGGGTGGCAAATTCTGTTCTCCTTCACTTGCAAATGAAGGAATCCCAACTATTGAACTATTGGAACAAATATACTTGCATACCTTTGCCTCTTAAGCACAAATATTAATTCTAAGTAACAATAGGATCTGTTTGCAAATTAAGACAGTATTTTCCTAATGCATAATGTTCATGGGTCTCTGTCTTCCATGGGGATAGGGCTTTACATTATGAGATCAAGAATGGCAGCCTTAACTTTTACTTTCCAGCTTCTGAAATTTGCCCAAATAGCTACAAGTGCATAGGTAATGTGACTGTCAACATAGTTGTCAAACAATAGGGCCATCTGCTCCGCTGATGGCCACTGCATGACATTTCACAGATATTGTAATTGAGTCCAAGTTTGTTCTGCTCACTGCATGACAAGCCAGTAGGTAGAGAGGCAAGATACTGGGAAAGGGACTTATTCTAAAAGCCAGCAAGCTAAGGAGATGGCAGATTATTGTCCCAAAAAACCATCTCCCTGAGCATGAGATTCGAGCTTCTTTTATGTTAGGAAGTGGGGGAAACAGGAAGGAATTGGAGTCAAAAGGTGATGGACATCTGTAGACATCAAGGAAGTTCAAGTAACTTCTCTGTCCTTGGTCAAATGATCTTTGCATATAAAAATCTGGTCATGTCATTCCTATAAATTTTAAACATAGCACAGTCATTTCTGTATGTACTTCCTTATCATCTTGGATGAGGTAGATTTTGGGTAAAAAGCAGTTTTTACGAATTAAGCTGTAACATGTCTATGTGCAGGGTTAAGTAGAAGTTTCTAAGGTATGAGTCACAGCAACGAGGGAAATAGAAGCAACATGCAGTCAGACATGCTAAGTTTCTCCCAGGTACAATACGATCTGAAGTATTGACATGACAATCTTTTTTTTTTTTTTAAAGAGATCTTATTTATTTGTTCATGATAGACAGAAAGAGAGAGAGACAGAGAAAGAGAGGCAGAGACACAGGCAGAGGGAGAAGCAGGCTCCATACCGGGAGCCCGACGTGGGACTCGATCCCGGGACTCCGGGATCAGGCCCTGGGCCGAAGGCAGGCACTAAACCACTGAGCCACCCAGGGATCCCAGACAATCTTTCTATAGAATGTCTGGTCACAGTTCCAAACCTGGTTTTCACACTACTTTCCTCAAGTGAAAAGATAGCATTTGCAGCATTTGCATTTATTTTATATAAAAATAAAATTTTTATTATACCAGGGCCCCAACCAGCTGCCCATCACCCAGTCTTGGGTAGGAAACATTTTTACTTCCAACATATCAGTAACCAAACAGTTTTCTTTTAAATCTGGATTTCAAAATCTTCAAATCTGTTAAGAAGCAGGCTTATAATGGAGTCACTTGTGCTAAGCCCACCAAAACTTAATACCTAACCTAATTACAGTTTCAGCCTTCCCCAGGAATATAATCTTAACCAGTCAGTCTGGAATATTCTGGTCAGCACCAATGAGGTAATCTGCCAAATAGGTCCTTTTCTTGCCCCAAAGAAAGATGAGGTAATCCCCCTTAATTGACCCTTTGTCCCTGAAAAGAAGGTGACCTCACCTAAAACAATCCTTTTTTTCTTCATTTATGACTTCCTTGTCCTGCCTTTGAAAAGCTATCCTTTTCTGTAGCCCTTTGGAGCTCATTTCTATTGCTGGATGGGCTGCTGCCTGATTCATGAATCATCATTCAATAAAGCCAATTACATCTTTAAAATTTACCTGGTGGAATTTTTGTTATTCAAAAAACACTATTTTACCTATTTGTTGTTTAAGGAACTGACCCAGGTGATGGAAGAAGTTCATACCATTCTTTGTAAGAAGCCCCAGAGTCCTGACAACCTATAAATAGCCACAGAAGCCACTCAATCACAAAATGAAGAAGAGGTCCCTAAAGCCTATGGATCCATTAACCTAACTGTATACTCAGAAAATATGAAAGACTTATCAAAATCAAGCATATGTTGTGTTTTTAAAATACTGGCATCTGTAAAATAATACATATCTGGAGACTGGAGAAGACACAACTGGGTTCCAACATGGGCATTGTCTCATTGAGACCTCCTCGAGTTTGGATTAAAGAGGTGCAAGTCTTTCATGGTTGTTCTGGCAACTGCATATGGAACAGAGACAAGTCTCCCATGTATCTCCTGAACCTCTACAGTGACAGAGAGTGACACAAACGAGCTCCTTTAGGAAGCTAATTCCTTTCATTTATCCAGACACTTATTTTCTATCCTCATCTGAGCATACTTTGAAACATTACCAGGAAGTCTTCTACTTCTTTTCTAGAAATGTAGTTAACAGAAGTTAACTGGGTAAGTCTTTTCTTCCCAGGATAAACCGAGGCCAAGGACTGGTATTTCTTCACATCTGTGGGAGTTTTGAGGTCTTGATTTTGGTATGGAATTAATGCTAAGGCAATAGTTTTCTGAGTATTGTTCCCAGAGCAGTAGCATCAACATCCCTGAGGAGACTGTGAGAATCGCAAATTCCTGGGTCCTATTAGGTCTAAGTTTGGGGAGGGGACAGCAGTCTGTGTTTGAACAAACTTCCAGGGGATTCTAATGCAGCCAAAGTTTGAGGAACAGCATCTTAAGAGCCTGCCATTAGCTCCTCCAGGAATAAGTGGGCCATTGGCACCTGTGATTTAAACCATTCCTTCTGAGAGAATGGTCTGGGGCTTCCCAGGTGAGTGTAGGTAGATCAGTGGAAGGCTCACCTTCAGGCAGGTCCCACGATATTTTTGATCCAGATAAGAAGTCAGCATTGCTCCTGATTTCCTGTAATGAACAGGATGTTGTTCATGATCAGAGCTTCCAGACTTCAAGTGAATCAACATTCTTTCAAAGTTTTCTAGAAAAAAAGGAAAATCCAAAAATCTATGAAGTTCAAGAAAGACCGAATCTGGTTTCCTCCAGCATTTCATTGCTGGGTATCGATTGTATGTGACTAGTTATTTATAGCTCTAAGTTACTATTTTTGCTGTAGAAATTACTCCCCCAGCACAATGGCTGTGGCGGGCAGAGATAACCCCTGACCTCCAGCAGCACCTGTGAGTCATGAGTTCTCAGGCACAGATGACCCAGCCCTAGGCTTCCTGTCTTGTCTTAGACCAACACCATTCCCACAGAGCAATCTGTTGCTTTGGCACATCCTATTTTTGTGTCCTGGAAGTAGGATGAAGAGAGACATTAATAAACAGTGTCCCCACTCCTGTTACTTAAACTATGTACCTTGGACCACCTACATTCAACACCCTTGGGGAAGCCGGGAAATGGCGCTTGATAAAATGCAGATTCCCTGGCCCTACCTCCCAATTGCTGAGTCGGAAATCTCTGGGGCTGCATTGTGAGGCTCTTCGTTTAACAAGCATCCCGTGTTTCTCTTAGATTCGGTGATACTTGAGAACCACCGATTTGTGCTGTCTGACTGCTTCTTTCTTAGATTTTGATCAGAATATACAATCTGCTTTCATCACTTAGAATTTGGGTCTATAGAAAGAATGTAAACTTGGAAATTAGACTAATCATGGATCCAGTCGTGGTCAGAGGTAAGACTTCTGGCAAGTTGATGAACTTATTTGAACCTCAAGTTTTTCATCTGTAAAATGTGATGATTATAGTATCCATACTGTGGGAGCACTGGGGGGAGTCAAAGAGAAACTGGGAGCAAAGTTATATATGTAATATGTAATATACAATATAGATATCTACACATGTAAATATGTTACATGTAACATGTAGTAATTTATAATACATGATATACCCTTATACATATAAATATATGATACATATAAATATATGTATATGTTTAATACTGAAGTGTGATTTAGTAACACCTTCTAGGGAATCCATCTGTTTCTGTTTTCTAAACCCTAGAAGATTTTTTTTTTTTTTAATTTCCTTCCAAGCTACTTCTTTCCAAATGGAGGAAAGAAAGGAAAGGTATAAAAGCATCTGATCTAATAATCACAACCTTCCTGTTTGGCAAGGGTTTTATCATCTAGAATTGACAGATGAGGCTGCTGAGAACCAGAGAAAGGAGGACGATTCCTAAGGCTCTAAACTTCAGGCTGTGTCAGGCTCCTCAAAGGCCAACCCTCCCTCCAATGAATGCTTGCTACCATGTAAGCCTTGGCAACCTGAAATCAGTGAAGCTGTGAAGCTTTACCTGCCTGTGAGGTTTAAGCAGATGTGACCTCAGAATTGAAAAGCCACCAAATGTCAGGTTCCCTGTGGCTGGCCTCCCCAAACCTCAGAGTTTTTATGTTGCAAGAGATGAGTCAGTGCTATTCCACCTCTAGCCAAATAAGCCATGTTCCAATTACCATGCTAGTAGATTGTTGTCTGAAAAAAAAAAAAAAAAAAAAAAAAAAAAAAAAAAAAAACAGACCTAAAAACCTATCTGCTCTTTGTGGTGACCAAAGTCCTGGTTCAAGTTTTAATGGCCTTAGTCATTCTATAGTGGTTATGGTGACTTAAACTTTATATTAAATGTCAAACCCGATTCCAGTCTTAGATATGGCACCAGGACAAGCCCACGAAAGCTTGGCTGTGCTTTGCAAGACAGGGAATTGGTATTTTGGGGCCTGAGAGAGCTGAAGAGCAAATCAAATGCGCAGGCCATTGATTACGTCACATGTGCCGAATACTCAAACAGTCCTGGGAAAGATCTCAATCCCTGTTTGGAATGTCCCAAGTCCATTTAGGGTAAAATACACCAACCGTTCCCCATGCAAACATCTGCAGAGACACCAGTCACAGACTACAGAGAGTCTAGGAATTGAAAATGGACACACTCAATGCAAACCAGGATTCCAGATCTTTTTTGACTTATTGGAGAAGCAATGGAAAATAAACAATCCTCAGATAATCTAATATTGCAATAAAATTAGCTGTATCTTTTTCTTTCATACAATGTCAAAGCACAGAAGACAAGCTTCTCTTTTCCCTGTGGGAAAGGCAAGTAATCTAAAAATTCCCAAAGATAACAGTTTCTCTGTACACAAGGGCCTTCCACAAATTTGGCTGGTCTTTTCAAAGCACGGATACAAGGCGATAATGTTTCATAAGTAGGTGTGGTCATCATTATGTCAGTGTGTGTGCATAATCACCCTAAAGGTAACAATTTCCATGGAATAAATGGACTAATAGCAAGAAGACAAGAAGACGCCCTAGTAATATAATTTTTATTGGCTCTTTCCTTCACTCACTGACTTGATAGAAAAATATCCGCCTAATCCCCCAGCACAGCTCCTGGTGGAAAGCTCTGCTTGTAGGATTTGGCTCAGTGGTCTTATCTGTAAGACACTCTTTTCCCAACATAGCCTGTCTAGCCAGATGGAATCTAACTGAGGACAAAGAGCTTCGGGAAGTTTGGTTTCTGGGCTTCCTTTTCAGAACCATGTAGAGCTGGAAGGGTCCTATTCTCCTGGCCCAGCCATTTGGGGGAAATCCTTGACAAATCACTCCTAAGCAAGGAAGGAACATCTCAATGATTTAGGGACTTTCCAGAGTCTCAAAAACCTGCCTGGAGTTACAGAAAATGTAAAGGCAGTGAAGAAGCTGCTGTAGATTATTGAGCATGAGGTAAAGAGTAAACTCTTGCCATGTTAACATCCATCACCACAGCAAATGGGGTGATTTATGTTTTCCAGAAATGGCTGTTTGGAGAGATTTGATGTTCAGCAGTCCTGAGCCCTAACTGACATTTATCTCGGGTTATAAAATATCATCTCAGAGATACATCAATTCACAACTTAACGGAGAAATGGCATGTACCTAAAACTGTGTGTGTGTGTGTGTGTGTGTGTGTGTGTGTGTGTAAAAGAATTGAATAACAGTTAAGTCCTTGCTGGGTACTATGTCAGAAGTCAACTGTTTAGGATATTAGACTCAAGTTGGGTTTAAAAGGGAAGTTTTGATGAGTATCCTCTGCTGAGTCCTCCCCTGAAAGGGGAGTTTTGTTGGGTTTCCGCTTGAATGTCTCCCTCAGAGATGCATTTACTGCTCATTGAATCTTAACTAGTCCTCTCTCGACTCTGTATTTTTTTCTTCATAGAATATCAGAGACTATTTGTCTTTTTGTTGTTCACTCTAAAATGCAAGCAAGTCCTAGCAAAACAGGAGCTGCAGACTGTCTTGTTCGTAATTTTATTCTGAATACCTAGCAGAATATCTGCTACCTACATAGTAGGTGCTCACTAAATATTTGTTGAATTCATGGTCAAAATGGGGCTACTCTGGGTTAGGCCATTGATAGAATACTTCTATAATAGTGTGTACCTCTATAACAGTGTGTCTTGAAAGGAAAACTGAAAGATGCCAGGCTAACTCATTAGAAATGAGTTAGAAATGTGAAGCTCGCCAAACAGGGAGCTGAAAACTTAAGACTTCAGTGAAGTCTGATTATTTGGGATATAGGGATACACTTAGGAATGAAATCCTCACATTATCTCACTGGGGTGGACATACAGCGTTCGAGAGGGATCATGGGAATCTGTTTCCTATGGCACTCAACCCGCACTGCATAGGGTCTGCATGCGTGGGGTATCCAGTCAGAATGTAGGGGATGTGGCATGATTGTGTGATTGCTCCATCTCAACAAGAGATGGGTTTCCCCTTGATGGTGTTTAGGGCACAAGGAAACCAAGCACTGCCTTTGTGGGTCTCTCTCTCCCAGACTACAGGTGAACCAAAGACAACCAAGCATCATTGCTTGTCCCGAGGCCATCCCCAACATGACACTGAGGAGAAACAATTTTTTGTTAGACTCATAGCGTGTATCAGGCATTTTACAGCTTTAGCATAATGTATCTTCATGATAATGTATACAGGTCAGTGCTTGTCCTCTTTCCCAAAGGAGAAACTGAGGGTCAGTGCCATCCACATCAAGCCCGTAGGGATTAAGCAAATGTTCTCTGACTCCAGAACTTTGACTTGAGATTAGCATGAAGGCATAAAGAGCGATCCTCTTTCCCGTGTGGTAGGCAGAATGAGCGGGGCATCCACACTATTCGATCACCAAGAGAAAGAGTACCGGCATAAAATGTCTGGGGTGTTTGTCTTGGTCTGGTTTTGAATTCTTGCATATCTACCAGGAGTCAGGTGGCCTGCGTTTTAATTCTCCTTTGTACTTAACTAGCAGAAGCCCAAGAAGCAGGCTTGAAATCATGCATTCCAAGGGCATGCAGAGCACCAGGGCACAGACCTGGCAACTCGATTTTCTAATCTGTAAAATGGACACAGTTGTATAAGCACCAGTTCCTGGTGCTCTTATGAAGACAACTGCAGATAGTGCTTTGGAAAGCACCGTACCTTACCCGATGCAACATTATTTTCTCTTCCATCGAAATAAACTTCTAAGTTAATTGAAGACAAAAATAATTACATTTTCATCCATTATTCTTTCAGGAGATCAAAGATTGTCTTCTGTAGTTTTAAATGTGAAAAAAAAGAGCTACTTTCTCATCCTTTTTATTTGCACTTTCTGATTGTCTGATGAATACATGCCAGCAATTTCTTCACATTGGAGCCCTTGTTATTTTCCCTTCTGGTGGCTAATTATGTTTAAGAGGAAAATCAGATGTTTGGAAAGCTCATTGGCCCAGGCTCATTAATAGGCCCTTCTTATTCTATTGTATCCTGTAGAAATTATAAACATGTCATTCTCTGCCCCTACCCTCACTCCACCTCGCTTTTAAAACACTTTTGACAAAGACCAAGCCGCAAGTACACACTGTAGATCATCAAAAGCCAGCACCAATTTGACTAATGGTGTGCACTTTGTTTTCAGATTTTCTTAATACTTTAAGCACTTAACTGGAGCCTATGCTCATCCCCAGCTCTAGCCTGTGGTTTCCAGGCAGAAGTAACCCACCTGACATTTAGTGCCCCTGTCTGTGAGTTGATAAGGCCGTCTGGAGTCTTTAAAGTTTTTAAAGTGCTAAATGTCAAGCTGGAATGGGGTGCCTCCTGCTGAACTGTGCATGTTGTTTTAGAATGATTACTTAATATGAAGAGTTTTCCAAGCGCACTAATGCGAGGGGTGTTTAAACAGCATAATGGGGTATCTTCAAAATGCCTTTCTAGTTGGCAACTTAATAATCTCCCTCTTGTTCAAATATTATTTACACCACAGTACATCTGATACTCTCCGAAAGTTAAACAAGCCATTCAGGAAAATGGGATTGAATTGTGACAAGCTGAATAGAAGCCCTAAAAGGTCCTGAGCTCATTTCTTCATGTATGGTAAGGTACACCTTTGCATGTCTTTTGTCAATCCTGCTCAGGAGACAGTGAGGAATTTCACCTGCAGATAAACAGGAAAATGAGACACATCCAATGGCATCTATCAGGCAAGACTCAATCTATAAAGAACAGTTTTTGCATAAAATTTCTTTCTTTCCTTCTCTATCTAATGGAAATGAGCCAGAGAAGTGATCACCTAGGGGAGAATGGTCCTCTTGATGCCAAAAAAAAAAAAAAAAAAAAAAAAAGGAGTGCAGAAAGAAGTCCAGGAACCGGGACTGCTTCTGCTCCTGAAATCTGGGAGGTGTTCAGGAAAGGCTGCAATGCTTGAGGCCTGACCACCCCAGACCCAGAGCCATCATCATGTGAAGGTGATGGATGGTCACCACGTCACCACCCTCCTGCTATGGTGGTCACCTCATACATCTATAGGCAGTGACGACACCCCCCAAACATGTGATTTTCCTACTTTTCCCCCTGAATTATATCCATTCTTGATCACTCAGTGACTCTTCTTTCTTTTCTCCTTGACTTGAAAAAGTCTTTAATTAGAGAAGAAAGAAGTCTGAGAAGATCAGAATATCAGAGTCTAGGACCTACCATTCATATAGTCCAGAAGATACTTCAATTCTGAACTTAAAAATAAATTTCCCATCACATGCAGAAATAGGTATGTGTATACGTGTGTGTATGTGTATACGTGTATATATATATGAATACACGCACACACATACACACATATCTCAGTTTCTGAAGAGAAACTAACGGCTTCCTGATACTCATTCTCTGGTTGTGGCTTCCCGGCATGTAAAGATGCAAGTGAAAGGTCTCTTCCATTCCTGGGTGTTTTAGAAAGTCTGTGTATTTAGTGTTCTGTAGGCAAAGCCTCTGGTGATTGATGGGTGTGAGGGAGGAGAGGTAGGGAAGGAGAAAGCGCTGTGAGCCAGATGATAGGCAGTCAGCCTTGAGCCAGGGGTTCCCAAGAGCTTGGCCCATGACCTTGAACATGTCTCAGGGTGTTTGTTTTCTCATCTGTCCAATGAGGATCACAGGATCACATCAGTGCCTTCCACCCAGATGCGTGGTGTCACTGAAACAGCAACGCGGAATAAAGGAGTGTACTTTCCTTCAGTACTCAAGATGCATTGTTGTTTTGATCACCCTTCCTGTTGCATGAGCCCAGCTCTCGGGGGGGCCTATGGCAATTCCACTCCAACTGTTGGGTGGATCAGCAGATTGTGAAGAGGGAGGCCTCATAGGCACATCCATCAATGCTTGTGTCACCCCTGTGAAGGTTACTATTACCAATAGCAACCATATGTAGGCATTTCCCTTCAGGGTTAGAGCTTCTCATACATGGTTTCTCACCTGACTCCCAAATCAAGGTCCTCCAGCCAAAGCAAACAAACAACCTAACCTCCACCATTCTCACAGGTCAGGTGGACCCAGACCCAATATTCCTGGGGGTGAAGAGTGTGAGCCTAGACATCTCCAGGGCTTTCAATCCAGTCCCTTTTTGCATATCTGGGACCAGGCATGGCACTGCAAGTGAGCTGAAGCATGAAGCCCCTTTCCCCCAACTCCTCAGGTCTGGGCTCAGGATCAGGATCACCCTACAGGCCCAGGAAGGGGAAGGGACACACCCAAGGTTCTGTGGAGCCAAGTGCTGGTTTTATGGCCAAGATTGGGACCTGGGTCTCCTGCCGCCCAGGATTCTGTTCTTTCTGGCCGAATATATAGTATCACCTGAGCCGCTTTGGTGAGAGTGTGAAGTCCCCATGGCCTCAATTTCATCACTGAGGAGCTAGGATTAACATTCAATTGGTAATAGGAGGAAAAGCAGTGTTCCATCAGGAAAGACGGCAATTTTCTACTCCTTGGCACCTAGAAGAGGCCTCCAGTGATGGCTGGCAGCCTTTGAAAATCCTTCCCAGCTGCTGGCACAAGAATTTGCCTGGGCTACATGGAAGTCATTTGATCCTAGGGGGCTGTGGAGCAATTGTGAGAGCAGTTGTAACAGTTCAGAAAGCACCAGATCTGTCTTGAGCTTATAAATCAAGTAGTAGTGAATCCTCTGCATTGTCCTGTCCTGGTGGGAGCTGCCATGGAGATCTCAGGGGGCTGGGGGACTGGCTCAGCCCTGAGCTCCTTCCTTTGGAGATGCACAATAACCATACCTTGTTTTTTGGGCCCTGCTGTCTGGGGCTTCGTCTTTGCCTATCCACATGTGAGCCTACACCAGTGGCCACGTCAGGAGGCAACTGGTAGCAGGCAGTGGGCCAAGCTGGGCTCTGTACTGCTGCCCACAGCTGGGTCCCACCCCTGGAGGGCCTGCTGCAGTTGTCCCCAATATTTATTGGGTTCACTTTGTTGGGCCCCTGACTCCTTGTCAAGGAGCAGCCACTCCTATCCCTCTTTGTTCAGTGCCTCTTGGCTGTGGCCTCCAGGCCCAGCCCAGCCCCATCCAGCTGTGTCCAGGCCGGCTCAGGGGCCCCGGAATGTAGATGGTCTGCATGCCAGGATCATCATGGCAGGGCCCTGGTCATCATTTAAGGGCCCAGAAGATTGCAGAGTGACCCTGCTCAACTGGTTGAGGCACATTTCTATGCCAAACATTAACATAGGGTGATTTTAACATTAAGACACAAGAAAACATTCTATGAATATGGTTCAAAATTCTGGCACCATTGATTCATTGCCCTGATGAGCCTCCTTGGCCTGGAAAGTTGTTTTGCCCTCATTTGGGCAAACAACTCTAACTCTAAGTAGGATAAACGTCACTTTCCATTCATTCTATCTCCTTGGTGTCAGCCTATGCACCAGTGAGGCACAATGTCTCTTTTATAATTTTCTCCAGTGGCCCAATGCTGCCAGCAGGAAAAATTATAGCCTCCCCCGTCACTAAATCCAAAAGTCTGGTCCAATGACCTTTGCTTGGAGACTACATTTCTCACCACTGCACCAAAAAATCCAGCAAAGGGCTTTGATCCTGAAAAGCATTAAAAGAAAACAACACTCAAAACAAACAAACAAGTCAGCCCAGCCCAGCCTGGGCAAAGGGAGTTTCTTTTCATGTGGCTTCCTTTGCGCCTACATGCTGTGACAGGTTCAGGATGTCTCTGACTGTAGAACACTGAGATTTGATGTTTGAAGAGAGTAAAGCTGACCGCCCAGCACAGAGCAGTATTCAGAATCCATCACCAGGCCCCAGCCCTGGCCTGGCAGCCGGCCTCACCAGGCCAGCCGCTGTGCTGGCAGCTCCCATCTCTTTGAGCTCATCTTTGCAGGATGGTTCCTGCTGCACATTCAAATGTCCTGGAGCAGGGTTGAGGCCAGGGTGGGTGAGGTGTGAGCCAGTGGGACAGAGCACCATGGGCGTACATGATGTCCTGTGCTGGTTCTGCACCCACAGTAGTCTTGTGTGCCCCTCTGAGGCTTTCTGCCCCAGATCCCTCTCATTCAGGGACCATTTCTCTGCAGGGACCAGGCCTGGCTTGATTAGGGTTGTCAGGAGCCTGAGCCAAGAGTGGTGAGAAGAAGTTGGGGTTCTATCACATTTTACAATCCTTGGTTGAAGGAAATTTCGAACTCATTTCTGAGTTCTATGACAAGTGAGTGTGGTGGGATATGAATGTAAAAAGTTTCATGAAAACAGGGAACATGGCTACTACACTGCTTAGATTCACATATTAGAGCATGATGTCTGTCCCATAGGGAAGAGAGGTGCTTGTCTTTCCTTGTTACCCTGGAGGTGCCTCAGGCATGGCACATGCCAGGTATAAAACATCCCATTGGGTAAATGCGCCCCATGAGACAGAAGAGCAGCTGCATTCCCCCAGGACCAGGCATGCTTTTGTTCACAAACACGAACCTCCTAGAGACTCTAAAAAAATTGAGGGGACTCTTCAGAGGATGAAGGTCTCCTACTTGAGCAGGTGAAGACATAAGTCAATGAGATGTGGGTCATTAGTGTTGTTGTTTCTCTACTTGAATCCATAGACCCTTGAGCCCTAAGGAAATGCCCGTTATAAAAATTACATCCCAAGCTGATGGTCCTGCCAGTCAGCTGTGAGAGGCCATAATTCAGATTACACTCAGGCCCACAGTACAAACTTCAAGTAAAGGGACACTACAATGGGACTATACTGCAGAGGCCACAAAGCCCTTGACAATGGAACTGATGCCAAGCATCCCTACACCCTCCGAGACTGCAAAACTATGTTAAGAAAAAATGGACACCAGCCTATGAAAGACAAGGAACAAAAGAGCTGAGAGAGAAAGATCTTTGCAGAGAAGAGTGTTGGTGTGCTAATGCATATCTTCCAACAGAGGGAAAAGAAGGAGTATTTCCTCCTCAATCCAGGCCAGTGACAGAGGCTTCAGGAGACTCCTTGATATTGGACTCATGTCCTCTTGAGTTTGATGGACAAACTCTGGAGTTTGCTTCTATCAATAAACCAAGAAAAATGGTTTCACTGGGATATGGGTTTCAGTCCATCAATAACATGACAAAGACACCTGTGTTTTTCCTTTGAGGCCACTGAATCCATGGAAAGGAGATGGCTTGGGGGCATGGGAAAAGAATCTTCCCTGGAAGGGAATTCTACTAAAGGAGAAGAGTTGAAATCTGACAAGTCCAGCCAGAATCAGGGAACCAGAGGTGGAGGCTCCCAGCCAGAAAAAGGGAAGACTCCACACATCTGCTCCTCGGGGGTCCTCATGCCAGAGGATGACTGCATGTGAGGCTGGTCTAGACGTATATTGATCCAGCTGCAGAAAGGATCAGACACGGGCTGAGAGATGGAGAAGGAATGGAAGAGACTACAAGAAAGCCAACCACCCCTATCTCCTTCACTGTAGGCTTTACAAGGGGAAGCACTTTACCTTGAAATGAAGTTTGGAGTTTTGATGATTATACAAGTCTAATGTTTTAATTGCTGAAATGAGATTGCTTGTGAGACTGAAAGGGCCTGGAAAAGCTATGAGATCTGCTTGAGATTTCATCTAGGGACATTGAAGAACTGGCCCTCATGATGACTTTAATGGAGAAATATGGAAAAGAATGTTTCCTCCCTCCCCCATTTTTTCTGCACCTAGTAGATTCAGCTCATTCAATGAAATAGTTACATGGCGGAAAGAAATACTCTCATCAAATCCTCACAGTGATCATCCTAACCAAGGAAGGAAAAAAGGAGCACTTAGTATGCCAGGGCAGCCATAACCAAGTGCCACAGGCAGTCAGCTTAAACAACAAAAATTTATTTCCTCACAGGTCTGGAGGTTACAAGTCTCAGATTAAGGTTGGGTTGGTTTCTTCTGAGGCCTCTCTCCTTGGCTTGTAGATGACCATCTTCTCCCTGTGTCTTCACATGGTCCTCCCTGTGTGTATGTATATGTTTCTGCATCTAAATGTCCTCTTCCTATAAGAACTCCAATCATATTGGATTGGGATCCATCCTAATGACCTCATTTTAACTAGATTATCTCTTTAAAGACCCTTTCTCCAAACACGGGTTACTGCTTCCATCACCACTCCCATTAAAATTGTCGATTTTCATATTCCTCCAATTACAATTTTTCAAAGAGTTAAAAACACAACTCTCACAAAAATGCTGAGTCAACCCATGTTAAAAAATGTTGACTCATTGATGAAATCAATAAGATGATAAAACTGATTCCAAGGGCAGTTTGAGGATATATCCATTTGTATTCTGGAAAAACATAGAATAGGATTATGAGGTTAGATACAAAACTGGTTAATGTCCTATAGGGCCATAAAAACCACAATCTTTGGGGTTATTCCTTTTCTGCACAGAGATCTACAAGTTAATGGTAACTTTACAGTGACTGTGTTCTAATTAAAATAATAAATAGGGAAGTCAAACATAGATACATTCTCCTAGATAATGAAATGATCCACAGATAGGCTAGTAAAACATGCTCTAGGATGATACTGAAAAGACACTTTGCCCTCATTTGCTTTATTTACAAGTTTTTGATTATGTGTTTGAATATTTACCATGGTTGATTTCTTCGAACCCTCTGAACCTCTCTGAAGTTCCATGTCTTCATCTTCTCTAATGACCCCATTCTCCATTTTGCCCCTGCTCTACCTCTTCTTCCAACTGTTCTTATCTCCCAACCATGTCCTACCCATCACTACAACCCCTCCAACATCTCAGTTGCAAACATCCCACTCTCCAATCACTTTTCAGCTCTAATAAGAACTATAGAGATAGATGGGATCAATCATTTGATTTGTCCCTTATCACTCTTCTCTTCCTCCACATCCTCTTTCACCCAGTTTAAATTCCATCATCAATCACTCTCTTTGAGAGAACATAAAATACTTTGCTGGTTCTTCCTTTTCTCCCCTCCCTGGGTTAAACCACAACCATAATTAAATGCAGCTCTTCCCCTGTTTTAGGCCTATCTCTATGTAGCTAAACACTGCTGGTGGAAAACACCAGCATATTGACTTCTCTCACTTGAAATCCATGATCAGCCCCCTTCATGATCACTAACTTCCCAGATTTCAGATTGATAAGTACAAGACTCTTCTATTCAGACTATTTTGGGGGACCAAAGTATGGTCCCTGAGGCTTCTTTCTTTCTTTTTTTTTTTTTTTTTGAAACAAGAAATTGGCTTCCAAATTATTCCATGCAATTCTAGAATCATCTTTCTTTCAAACACTCTATTCAGTGCTCATAAACCCAGTCCATGGATATTTAAATTCCACAAGGAAAATTTGATTCAAATTGCCTATGTCTGTTTATGAAACATGTCCATCTAGGAGTGGGTTTCTCTGCCTTCTGAGTTTGTTTTGGGGTATGGATATGAGATTCTGGCTGGGTCCTCTACAGCAAGCCTATTTTCCAGTGCCATTTTTATTGGCAAAAACTTTATTACGCCAATCTAAATGGACTGATGAATTTATTTTGAAAATAATCTTTACAGGTAATCAATAATACAGGTCTGACTTTATGGAGATCAATTTCCTTACTCCCCATCTAGCAATACAGACTGTCAATCATAACTTGAAAGCAGTCAGTGTTCTTTGTACTAGTAAGAAGAGGAGTCCAAACAGCAGAAAAGTAATGAAAAGTTTGACTTCAGGCAGGAGAAGCAAACATCTTTTCACTCAAATATCAGAATAAGGGGCATGGATCCCAGGGAAAACTAAAAGAGTTGCTGTCTCAGTGTAATGTCATCCCTAAAGGAGACCAGCCACCTGTCATGTCACAGGTTGAACTATAAACTATATTTTCCCATTTTGAGGTCTACTTGTTGCTGGTGTTAGAGGACATCTTCTGGAATACTTGTAGATGTGGTAGGAGCTGGGTCTACAGCAACTCAAACCACCAATTGACTCAGTGGAAGGTTTACTCAAAGTGGTTGTATGAAATTTTTCAGACCAAAGAAGCCTTTGGTTGATTGCGTTTTTCAATTTTCAGCAGGCTGTACCAGCAGTAGTTTCTTCTGAGAGGTTGTGGCAGCAATTTTTTGATTCAGGAAGATGGTCCTTTGGTTGAGTCCTGTTGAACCCACTACCAAACTGTTTGATGAATTATCCAGGTTTTTTTCTGGCACTGGGGGCCAGGATTGGGAGCATGAAGAAACCAAAGGAGCTCCAGAGGGACAAGAAGTAGGCAGTAGAACAAGCTTATGACCCAAACAGTCTGGTTGGGAGGTCACCACTATCTATAATAAATGGTCTCTCATGATTCTCTTTTTCCTTCTGTTACTCTCAAAATGTAGTCCTGAGAGACTCCATTGCTAGACACTGAAGCACGCTGGTATGGGAGGAGGGAGTGAGAAGCAGCACTGGATCCCCAACAAAATCAGTGTTGTTAGGAAAGTGAGGGGATGCTGGCAGCCAAATATAATGCTTTCTGTTACACACTATGGGTCCAAATCCTTCAGGGTGCAAATCATTTACATTGTTAAACTAGAAGTTTACATATAGTAATTTCCATATAATGCCCTGCAGATGAATGAATAATGAATGTATTTTAAATACTTGACTGTATTAGTAATCAATTGCTGTAGAACAAAAATAACCCCAAGCCTTAGTGGCTAGAAGTAATGCACATTTATGATGTCACTGATTCTGTGGGTCAGCCATCCAGGCGTGGCTTAATGGGGGTCTTCTTCTGTCTCTGGGTCTCTCACAAGACTGCAATCAAGGTGTCAGTCAGAGCTGGGGTCTCCTATGCAGTCTTGACTAAGAAAAGGTCTGCTTCCAAGTTCACATACCTGGCTTTTGGGAGGGTTTAGTTCCCGGAGAGTTGAGAGAACTGAAGTCCCCAGTCCTTTCTGGTTGTTGGCTGAAGGCTATCTTCAGGTCTTTGCCACGTGAGCCTCTCCAATAGGTCAACTTGCTTTACCAAAGACAGCAAGAGAGTCTTCTAGGAAGGGGGAAATCACAGTCTTTTGTAATCTCTTCACAAAAGTTAGAGCCCATCAAAGATGCTGTATTTTAATGGTTAGAAATTACTCAATGAGATGGGATTATCAAGGGTGTGAATACCAGGAATCATTTGGAGTCATCTTAGAGCCTGCCTACCACATAAACATGATGATTATGTTATATTATGTTGCACTAAGTGGGTAAACTTCTCTCAATAATTTGATTAATTGCTCTGGATTTGTTCAGACACAGTGCAGGTACAAACCCCAACTCAGCAACAAGAGTTGGGAGATGGTCTGCAGTAGCAGGAATAGGCAGAGCCAAGAATGATATGGTGAAGTGTGACCAGAACACTGACTCCACTCAGGGTCTCAGCCTCTGCTGGCTTCTAGAACCACCAAGAAGTTCAGCCTACACAGCCACTGAAGCCACATGATCCCAGGGTCTTGCTTGGAACAGAGCCAGCCATGTCCTTTGAGCTTCACATTTCTCTCATGCTTACTCAAGCAGATCATTAGCTGGTATCATTCCTTTGTATTTTTATATTCATACTATTCTGTTCTTCCTCTCCTATGCCCCAACCACCCTCCACCTCATCCCCCTGATCTCTCTTCTTTGTAAATCGATGTTCCATGGTAGATGAACTAGTATCCTTAGCCTCTTCCCAGATACCTGCTGTGTCTGGAATGCTCTTCACCACCACCACCCTCTGCCCTGGGGGTAATTTATCCTGCTTCTTTAAGCCTAATTATCAGTGCCACAGGGCAGCATTTTAGGACTTGTCAGGCCAGGTCAGGTTCTCATGGTTTAGGTATATAACCACACTGCACTTTAGAGTTTTTCTTTGCTTGTCATGACTCTAATTAAATAGCTGCTTTGGTCATTTTTTAGCTTCATGAATGCATTTCTTAGACTACAAATCCATGGGAGCAGGAACTATATGTTTCTTTTTGATCACTACATGACCATCTAACACAGTGGTCTCAGAGAGCACCGGTGGGTGGAGCAGTGTCTCTTTTCTTCTATTAAACAAGCATTTTAAACTGTTATACCCCTCTTCTGGTATTTCAGAAAACTTGGTTGGTTCTTTTCTAAGGACCTACTTGCCCAGCAAACCACTTGCAGAAAGGATGTCATTCTTCTGAGAACCCAGAGGCTAGTAAATTCATTTTTGCCCACCAGATCTGCCCTCAAACCATCACTCATCCACCCATTTGGATTTACACAATGGTAGAAATCATTCCTTTGATGCTCTTGTCATCCATCCACACCACTCTTCATAATCCCCTGCAGCTCTCATCTTTGGACTTCTTAGTCATTTGCTCATATTCATCAAACTCTTAACTCCTCACATGCATTGTCATCTCTTGTACCCTTCACACCTTGGTAATTTACCCAGCAGATCTGGGTATGTTGGGAATACCTAACAAAGATCAAGTCAGATCACAGATCTTTGGCCTGTGCTATCTTCCTTCTAATTCAGCCAACACACTCATAGCCACACTGGACCTTCTTATCACCTGGGACTGTCATTGACACCTTAAACTCCAGTCTTCCTTTAGCCATCTGATCAACCCCCTCTTCTTCTGGTATCCTCATTTTCTGACCGTCATACCTCTTTCTTCTTTGATCCTATCAAAATATCCAATCTCTGGCACCATACTTGCTACAGAAATTCATTTTGTTTTTTAATCCAGCACATCCATTGCCCATTACTTAGTGGAGGCTCTGCAGTTGGACAGTATCAATTTGAATCTAGATAACACTACTTACAGCTATATAACTTGAAATAAGTTGTTTAACCTGTCTGAGTTATTGTTTTTTCATCTGAAGATGGGGACAATAATATTACCTATTTCATATATTTGTTGGGGATTAAAGAAAATCCATAATAAATGCAAGAATTTAGTAGAGGGCACCTGGGTGGCTCCATGGTTGAGCATCTGCCTTTGGCTCAGGCCATGATCCTGGGTTCCCAGCCTCAAGTCCTGCATTGGGCTCCCTGCAGGAAGCCTGCTTCTCCCCCTGTCTATGTCTCTCCCTCTCCCTCTGTGTCTCTCTTGAATAAATAAATAGAATCTTTAAAAAAGAGAGAAAGAGAGCTTAGTAGAATAACTAAAAATAATAAGTGTGAAATAAAGTGTGTTGTTCTGATAATGATGGTGGTGGTTTCTCAGCAATACTTTCTACCCCCTTTTTCTCATGCCTAATGTACC
This sequence comes from Vulpes lagopus, assembly GCF_018345385.1. Lineage (NCBI taxonomy): Eukaryota > Metazoa > Chordata > Mammalia > Carnivora > Canidae > Vulpes > Vulpes lagopus. The sequence goes on along the minus strand of NC_054831.1, from coordinate 54,800,480 downwards.
AGTCTGTGCTCTGTATCTTATCCCCTTCCATTTTTCAAGGCTTTGCTCTAGCAAATATTTCCTTTCAATTATGTGTTTTCTATTGCCTCTGAGTATATAACATGGTCTAATCTTTTTTTAATCAATTAATAAACATAAAGTGTATTATTAGTTTCAGAGGTAGAGTTTAGTGATTCATCAGTTGCATAGAGCACTCAGTGCTCATTATATCAAGTGCCCTCCTTAATGCCCATCACCCAGTTAGTTACCCCATCTTCACCCACCTCCCCTTCAGCAACCCTCAGTTTGTTTCCTGTAGTTGAGTCTCTTATGGTTTCATCTTATTTTATTTTTCCTTCCCTTCCCCTATGTTCATCTATTTTGTTTCTTAAATTCCACAAATATATGAAATCATGTATTTGTCTTTCTCTGACTGACTTATTTAATTTAGCATAATACCCTCTAGTTCCATCCACATCATTGCAAATGGCAAGATTTCATTCTTTTTGATGGCTGAGTAATATTTCAACACATATAAACAGTTTATATATGTATATACACATATACATGCACATACATATACATACACATATATAAACAATATATATAAACATTTATATATAAACACTCTTTTTATCCATTCAATTGTCAATGGATATCTGGGGTCTTTCTATAGTTTGGCTATTGTGGACATTGCTGCTATGAACATTGGAGTGCATATGCCCTTTGAATTGCTATGTTTATATCCTTTAGATAAATACCTAGTGGTGTAATTCCTGGGCTGTAGAGTAGCTCTATTTTAACTTTTTGAGGAACCTTCATACTTTTTCCAGAGTGGCTGAACCAGTTTGCATTTCCACCAACAGTGTAAGAGGGTTCTCCTCTCTCTGCATCCTCACCAACATCTATTGTTGCCTGAGTTGTTAATTTTAGCCATTCAGACTGGTGTGAGGTGGTATCTCATTGTGGTTTTGACTTGTACTTCCCTGATGTCAAGTGATGTTGAGCATTTTTTCATGAACCTGTTGGCCATTTGTAACATGGTCCAATCTTAACCCAAGTTAAACAAATAAGAAGAAAGCTTTCTTAATTCTGTTTCCCTTATCTTTCTTTTTTATTTCTGAACCAAAGTTCTTGAAAGACTGTCTTTGTCCTAATTAGTCTATTGAAACTGCTTTTGTTGAAATTAATACCCTTCTCCCAGCCTCTTTTAAGCCATACTATAGTTCCAATTACCACCATCTTCCAGGGGAATGGAGACCTTCCTTCCTTTCCTTCCTTACATCCATCACACTTGGATTCTTCTTCCCCAGACTGAGTAGATCTGCTCCAAAATGATGGTGGCTTTATCAATGAAGTAACCTAGAAATGGCTGGTGTCTTTTAAAGAAGACACACACACACACACACACACACACACACACACACACCTCCTTCAGTCTTCAAATCCCCATTGCATTTTTATCACTTCTTCCTTTTCTAGCAGCCTTTTTATCCCTTCTTTTACCTGCCAGGACATGTCTTGATATTTACTTAACTTTCTGTGTGTGTGTGTGTGTGTGTGTGTGTGTGTGTGTGCACGCGCGCACGTGCACGCACGTGCGTGTGTTGTAGGAGTGGGAAGGAGGGCAAGGACAGAAACCTAGTCTGCTATAGTGAGCTCTCAATCACTTATAAAGATGATAGCCATCCTCTCTTATTGAAATCTTACTCAGAACCCCCCCTTGAAATTTTTCCCAGACACCATGGTCTGCACTTATCTTGCTTTACAATCACAGCATGGGAAGGAGGCACCCAAGTTGGAAGGTGATTGTTGTGTGTCATATTTATCATTTTGGGCCCAGATAGACAGTGAGCCCTTTGAGAAAGGGACCATGCTCTTTGCTTTTCACCCTCCTATCCCTAGCACTCTGAGCTGAACATAGTAGGAATTTTTTTTTTTTTAATTTTATTTATTTATGATAGGCACACAGTGAGAGAGAGAGAAGCAGAGACATAGGCAGAGGGAGAAGCAGGCTCCATGCACCGGGAGCCCGATGTGGGATTCGATCCCGGGTCTCCAGGATCGCGCCCCGGGCCAAAGACAGGCGCCAAACCGCTGCGCCACCCAGGGATCCCACATAGTAGGAATTTAATGAAAATTTGTTGATAGATTAATTGCATCTGCTACCTTGTCCTGTTGTAAAAGCAGAAGCTTGTCTCTCTCAGTCCTGACTCTCTTGCTTTAGAAGTCCCTCCAGCTAGACAGAGAGAGGGGAAGCTGGAAGCCCTTGGAAAGCCCCACAAATCTCCCCAGTGCCATGGTCCAATAGAAACTTGTCTGTTCTCTGTTCTAGATCTGTGCTCTCTGGCCTTCACACCATCCCTGATTCATCCTTCTTGCAGTCCCTGCTTCGGTCAGGCTCAGAGGCAAATACCCTCCCCAACTTTTCCTGCCCTAACCTTCTAGGGAGTGGGGCAGGGGCACCCCTGACCTGGCATAAAGGAAAGACTCTGGGCTGGGAGGCAGGAGACCCTGGTTGGTCCTGGGTCAGATACCAGGCTCAGAGACTTGGTGCTGTCTCCTAGTAAATAAGCTTTAGGATCTGCTCTGAGGATGTGGGAACTGGGTTCAACCTAAATCTCCTCATCTCTACTGGCCACGAGTCACCTGAAATTCTTGCAGGTTGTTCAGACCTCTGTCCTTGCTTCTAGAGGTTTGAGTTCAGGGGGAGGGGTACAACCTGCAGACAATAAGCACATCTGATCAGGAAATTTGGGGGGAGCAGTGCTTTACATGACTTTCAAGTCTCTTCTAGCCTTGACAGCTCTTGCCCAAGTACCTTAAAGTGGTGCTTCTGAATGGCGGCCATTGTGGGCTACCTATGTGATTTTTGCCACATTTGTATACTCCATGGATTTGTTAGCTTCATGTTTTCCTTTAAATTATCCTGTGTTAAAAAAAAATCTTCTTTAGCCCATTATCTGTAAAATCACTGTTTTGAGGTGCAAATTCCCCCCTCATATACATTTATATGAATATATAATTCAAATATAAAATGTTGACCCTCACACCAGCAAAAATCATTTGAAATACCACCCCACCATAATATGTACTACTTCAGAATGCCACCACATGGTCAGAAGGTGCCCTCAAGGTATGGGGGAGCTATAAGATCACACTGGGGCAGAATGTCCCCTGGGGTGTGGAGGGAGTTGTAAGATAAGGATGGGGCAGGAGACCTTCCCAGAAGCTGGCCAGTTTCTCTGTCTTGACCTGGCTTTGTTTACAAAGGAATTGCTTTATAGTTAGTCTTCAAACAATACATTATGTTTTGTGCATTCTTTATTCAGCTCAGTAAAATAAATAAATAAATAACAAGGTTTTAAACAGTTAAAACACTTGAATGTTTCTAAGAGTAGCTGATTTAGTTGGCATCCCATCCCCTAAGTGGACATTTAAACCCTTTTCACCCTGTAATCAGAATGCTATACCCCAATAACCCCAGGCTGGGCTGGGAGCAGCTGGGGAGGGGTGAAGTCTGGGCAGTTTCCAGAAGCTTTGTGTTGTGTGCTCCTGACCCTTATCTCTGGAATTAAATTGCTGAGCATGGATGAGACTGACACAGAAAAGCTCTGTTTAATCACAACCCCTAGCCGAGTTCTTGATGGTGTTACTTTGGGAAAAGAGGAGCATACACCAGCCAAGCATTGTACATCAGTGTTCCTGGTATTGTCACATCCTTGTCTCGTTCCCACTTCTCTCTCTCCTTCTCTCTCTCTCTTTCACACACACACACACACACACACACACACACACACACACACAGGCCTGTCTTTAAAAAGAATCCAGTTAAGGTAAGCATGATACCTTAAAAGCAAAGCCTTATCTTTGCTCTCCATCAGGCTCCCTTGAAAGAGCAATGCTGTCTGGCTAGTAGTTCTCTAGGAATCTGTTTTCTTTGGGGCAGCTGCTGAACCTAATGAATCAAGGCAATAAACTATTTTGACAGCATCTGCTTTTTTTTTTTTTTTTTTTTGTTCTTCCCTCTCTCCAATCCCAGCCCCAATCTGAAAGACTCAGACACCATCCCCACCCACCCCCATGCTGAAGGCAGACAGCCTCTGTAACCCATTAATGGAGCCATTCTTCAGCAGATCAGAAGGTCTTGGCGGGAGTCCAGAGCCAGGGGAGGAATCAAGTTCTGCTTTCCAATCAACGCACTGATGAAGGCCTTTACTGGATTGGAGCAACAGCAGGGCTCGAGGTGGCTGGCAAGGCTGGCTGCACCCAGATACATCCTTCTACTTTGGCCTGTGAGCTCACGAAAGGAAAGCTGGTTAAGCTAAGCATCACAGTGAGGAGACACTGGAGGGCACATAGGCCTCTCCATGTCTCACGCTGTGGCTGACCTGGGTTGGACAAGCACAATTTAGCAGTGCCACCAAGAATGGGTTGTCTGTGTAGGATGGCTTGAATTCTCTGGGAAAAAGTTGCTAATTTCCCAAGTTTCCATCCCAATCTTTTAAATGTGGAGAAAATGAAAAAGATTTGGTCATTAATACAACAGGCAGATTATTTGATTTCTAGGAGAGTTGTTTTTACCAGATAGTGAGACAACTAGCAGAGCCTTTATCTTCCACAGAGGAACTTACAGACTGCTAATGGAAAAGACAGGAAAGAAAGAAAGAAAGAAAGAAAGAAAGAAAGAAAGAAAGAGAGAAGAGAGAGAGAGAGAGAGAGAGAGAGAGAGAAAGAAAGAAAGAAAGAAAGAAAGAAAGAAAGAAAGAAAGAAGAAAGAAAAAAGAAAAAAGAGAGAAAAGTAAAGGAGCTCTACCCTTGACTTTGGGGTAGGCCTGCCCAGTACCTACCTGTTGTGTCAGGGAAACCTCTATGGGTCTCTGCCACATTCCCAGAAGCACAGTGCCAGGCACATGGTGGAAAGTCAAGTAATATAGGTTGGACCTATGAGTGGGCTTGACACATAAAGCAAACTCAGAGGGCAGGGAAGCTGACACAGCTCTCTTTGCTCATGCCAAGACTTTGGGCACATATCTTTACAGAAAAAGCTGGCAATGACTACTACTTAAGTTATTAAAACCATAGAGATACTGACCTGTGTTCACTGACATGGGCTTCCATCAGCATTTTCCCTCATAACCTCAGATGCAACAGAAGGCAATTAAAGCAATAGTACCCATGAGGTAAGGGCCTCATGCTCATCTAGACATAATTGGAGAAGGTTCTAAAGCCTGGTATATAACTGATTCTGAAAAAGTAGCATATTTGTGCACTGACTGAACAGTGTCCACCATTGGCTATCATCATTCCATCTGTAGAGAAATAGTTATGAAGCTGAGATCCTGTTCCTGGAGCCTGAGAAGTCAATAGGCCTGGAGAAGTCCTTGTGCTTGAGGAGGGGACACAATACATAGAGGGAAAGACAACTGAGAGCAATCTGGAGAGCAACTGTCCATGTTCCACTTGGGAAGTATTTAAATGTACGAGAGCAACGAACAGAGGCTTAGGCTTAGATGAGGGTTCCCAGGAAGCAGAAGAGAAGGTGCAGGATCAGATGGACCAGTAGTTCTGTGCAGGGTTCACATCCCAGTGTTAGATGTAATTCAAAACAAGTAGACTTCATAGCCACCATGGTTGAACTTCACCTGTTGTGCAAGGTGGACAATAGATGTGGGTGGGCCCTCCCTAGAAGGAACAGCATACTGATTTGGCTGGACATCTGGGAAGAATACCCAAAATTTTCTAATACATTTTGTAGACTATGAATGCACTATCTGAGGTGGTCCTGAGCTCCTTGTCTTGCTACTTGATTGAATGAATCCAGTTGATTTTCAGCTGAGGAAGTGATTCCAACTGCAGAAGTGAGCAAGAGTTTCTATCAGTTTGAACTCAGAGATGCCTTGATCCGGCACCTATTTTGAACCAAGAGCTGTTATCAGTTTGCTAGCACTGCCATAACAAATAGTTGGTTGGTTTAAATGACAGAAGTTTATTTTCTCACAATTCCAGAAGTCAGAACTCCAAGATCAAAGTGTTGGCAAGTATGGTTTCTTCTAAGGCCTCTCTCCTTGGCTTGCAGATGCCCACCTTCCTGCTGTGTCCTCCTATGGTCTTTGCTCTGCATGCAGGTGCCCCTGGTATTTTTCGGTGTGCCCTAATCTCTTCTTCTCATAAGGACACCGGTTAGATTGGATGAGGGCCCACCCTAATGGCCTCATTTTAACTTAATTGCCTCTTTAAAGGCCCTATCTTCAAATACAGTCACTTTGGAGGTATGGGGGTGAATGCTTCAACACATGAATTTTGGTGGGGGACACAACTCAGTCCGTAACAGTAAGGAAACCTATGGAGGGCACCATGTATGCACTTTCCTCCTGGGCACATCTTTAGTACCCTGCTTCTCCCTGAAGAGCACCTTCCCTGGACTGTAGAGAGATATTGCTTCTGTCCCCTAATGTGCCCACCTTTGACTCTCTCAACACCATCCTTCCTCATGATTTTGAGAACAATCCAAATAGTCTTCCTGACGTTTAGCAAGAAAAACATGGTGCAAGATAAATATTTCATATATCTAGCATGACGTGTAAATATTTTATAGAATCTAAAGTAAATAATGTATATATTTGAAAAGTCAGTATAAATATTTTATAGGCTGCAGTACGACTGGCAAGTGAGGAATCCGGTATGCTTGGAGCTTCCCACAGGACCAGCGGCAGGAAGGAGCAAGGTCAAAGGCTATCAGAATTAGACAACCTGTTTATGATGCAGAAAACATCTCACTTTTCCTCCCTCTGGCCAGCCATTTTTTTGAACACACAGCCTATTCTCAACTGAATTATCCACAGCAACTCAGGACCAACTCCTTCAGTCTGAGAAGCTGCAGGAAAGAGAATAGGATTGGGTCAAGAGCAGCATGTAAAACCCTAAATGACTAACTGAAATTATATGTATGTATGTATGTATGTATGTATGTATGTATGTATTGTCAGCCTCACCTGCGGAATGCAAATTCCAGGAAGGCTGATTTTACATTACCCTTAGTGCCGAACAGTGCAAACACCTACTAGGCAGTCAGTGAATATTTTTTGAATTAAAAAATGGTGAGATTTGATATCAAATTGAATACCTCTTTCACTATGCAAGTTGCAAAACATTGCAACCCCAGCCCCACCCTGAAGGGTCAACATGTTAAATCTATAAGGCAGGCAAAACTTTGTGCGTTTATCCACATTGATTGTAGAACTAGCTGAAGTCATCTACAGTGAGGAGATGTTGTTGCTGTTTACTTGGAATTAGGAGATATTTTGGATCACAGGTCTCCCGGATGGATGCCACTGCAGTGGAGAGTCATCCAAGAGACCTCAGGAGAGGGAGAGGCACACTGCAAATAGGGATAAAGAGGCAAAAAAGCAGAAGATGAAGGGAAATGGGAAGATCCTAGAATATCTTTACTACCTTTGCAAGTTTGCCCATGAAGTACCTCTTCACAAACATAACCATAAGTGTTTCAAAATTAAATGTAAGCAGCTATTAACTCTTCCACAATTTTTACTCTATTCAGAGTACAGCCAGTAATAACATTAATAGCAAACACTTATTTAGTATTTACCATGTCCCAGGCACTGTTCAGACTGCTTTACATATATTAATTCATTTCATCCTTAGAACAATCCCATGAGTAGTGAATGTAAAGATGACACAGAAATGCAGAAGATTATGTGACTAAATCATCTAGAGATTTTAATTAGCCATGCTCCTTTCACCCATGAGTACCAAACACTGGCATCAATGGTTAAAATATGTTCCTTCTTCTAGATTCTGCCCCTTTGTGTGTGTGTTGTCCTTGTATGAAGGTCCAGGATCCAGGGAAGGTAGATTATCTACCAGGTAAACAGAATCTGCTTGGAAACATGTCTCACCTCTCACAAAATCACAGAGCCTGAAGAATGAAAAAGCCCTGAGAGAGCCCAGCTCCAACATATCTACTGGACAGATACCAGGGGAGAGTAGTTCCAGGGAACCACCATCATGCGGCTGTCCCTCAACTCATTAGTTGTGCGTGAAACCTAGTGATGCCCTGGATCACACCCAGAAGCAGATCTGTTGTCAATACTCAGAGCACGGTGACTATCAACTCTCTTTGTCTATGGGAGAAGTGTGGGGACAAGGGAAAACACAGACAAAGAAAATAGAAAAAAAGCCCTATTTTTCATTTCTGATATTGCTGTTAAATGAGCACATCGATCCCAAGCTTTTCTTATTCTTTATTTAAAACCAAAGCCATACATTCTCAGCAGCAGAGCTCTGCTAAAAGCCTGTGCTGCCTTATATTGTGTTCAGCAGAAAGAACAACTGTGATGCTCTGTGATGCATGTGAGAGGCCATTCAAGCCACAGTGTGCCGATCACACAACTCACACTGCTGTCGGGAGTGTGCCCACACACGATGTCACTTTACCAACAGTCCCAGAGCTCTGTAAACAAAGCCTGAGTGAGTAAGACATCTCGCAGGGTGGGAGGGAAGCACGTTGTGGACCAGTGTTTAGTTCTAGATGCTAGAGAAGGAGACAGGACTCCCAGAGGCCTGAGTTGACAAGCTGGGTCTTTTCCCATGGGCAGCTGCTGGGGAGAAGACACACTGCTCACTGCTCCTCTTGGTTCTGTGACGAGGTCCTCAGATTCTACTATTGAGACAAGGCAAATGGAACACATTTCTTCCTCCTTCTACTTGTACAGCAATAGCCTGCACCAGGCTTCTGTATCACCTTGGTGCTTATTTAAGGTACCTCTTGAGAGGTTCTAACTCAGGTGGGGCCCGGGTACCCACCTGTACTTTCCACATCACTGCCAGGTAACTCCAGAGTCTATAGCTGAGACAGAGCTGGGTTTGGTAATATTCTGAGCCTCCAGAAATAATTAACTGCACTTCACGGCAGTACACTTATAGATGAATGCGTCTTACTGACACTTTCCATACCATGGAATTGAATACAAAGTGTTTTCTTTCTTTTTTACTTTTTCTTTTGTCTTGTTTTTTGTTCAGTCTGATTTTGGTTGACTTTGTGTCACCTCATGAGTCTGAAAATGCAAGGAATAAAAAGATTCTTTTTTGTTTTGTTTGGATAAATGAATATTAAATGAGCAACTACTGATTGCTAGATGTACAATGCTGCTTTGGATTGACAGATGGATAAAATATCTATTCTAGACTTATTATGTGACAATTGCTAGAGAAAATACATACATGGAAGCAACAGGGGTAAGGACAAGAGGCTCCCAGCTCAGAGAGCATGGGGGAGGTTGCTGGAGGAGTTCTGGTTGATTGAGTTTCTACATTTGTATTTTTAACATACCACTCCAGCAAACTCAGATTCAGATTTAAAGAGAACTGGCTTCAAATGACAGCTCTGACTCTTCCCATCTGTATTAGTCAGGGTAAACTGACTGCTATAACAAATTCCCCACATCTCAAAGGTCTAATCTAATGTGGTAAATGCTATATTTTTTGCTCGGAACACGGTCCAGTGCACCTCAGTGGGGTTCTTCTCCATATGGTCATTCATGCTTCTCATATGGCTCCGCCTGCAACAGGGCCTCAGCTCCGTGGTATTCCAATATGGAAGGGAAGACAGTGGAGAAGATGCACTTGCTTTTAAGCTGCCTCAGTCAAGAAGGGTCCCTCATCCCTTTTGTTGACTTTCCATTGATGAGAACAAGCCGTGGGGCCTGCCTATATGCAAAGAGATTGGGAAGGGTAGTCCAGCTGTGGGCCCAGGAGGAAGACGTGGGTGTCAGCAATGTCTGCCATACTAGTGAGGTCTTATCAGTCAAGTCACTAAAACGTTGTGAACACTGGACACTGTGGGCTCTGTATACAGTTTCCACCTTTTGGATAGAGCAAAGACTGATCTCTTGGGCAGTGTGCATCTTTGTTACCTGGGAGCATTTCAATCACCTGCCATCATGGTCTCAACAGACAACTGGTCAACAAGCATAATGACCAGGCTCTGTGCTGTCTGGGAATATGGCTGTGGTCCCTGTCCCGATAGCGACATATTCCATCCTGAGAAGAGACTGCAATGTAGCACATGGGCGTGTAGTTTTCTTGGTATTCTATTTTTGAAGAATCCTTTACAGTATATTCTACTTATATTAACAGGGTATCAAGTATTTATTCCTTTCTTTAAGCAGGCTAATTTAAGCTGATTGCCTCTAAACCTTTGAATCTCAGGTGTTTTCTTAAAGCACTGAAATGCGACTCTTTTTTTTTCACGTCTGGGGATAACAAAAGATCAGGTCATAAGGAGTGACCTTGCCCTGCTGTTTAGCTTTCAGAATGTGAGGTCGTCCAACATAAAATACTCCAGATACGTTTCCTGGTACAACATGCCTTGAAAATTATATGCTTTCAACTCAAAGCATAATTGGATACAAGAAACTAATGCTCATGCTGTTTTATAACATGTTTCTCATAGCCTGTGGCCTTTCCTCCCACCTCTCTCCCCCTCCTGGAGTGCACAACTGTTTCAGAGAAGAGATTAAACCTCAAAAGAATCCGGGTATAATCTCTGAGCGGAGATGGATTTGTCAGGAAAACCCTGTCCCCACAGCAGGCTGGATACTGTTACTCTGCACCACATTTGTCACTGAATCTAGACTGCCAGAATTTTCACAGACAGGATAAAATTTTAAAAAAGGAAAGATAAAATTTATGGGTGCCCTGGGGTCCTCCCCGTAATCTGACAATGCTAATCTTGGGTGTTAATGGTGTGGAAGCTACAGACAGTCCCTTTGGAAACTGAAAACAGGGGCATTTAAAAGAAATCAAAGAGGAAATATCAAACAAGCCGTACCTCTTCTATCATCTATTCCGTTGTCTGTGTGCCCTCCATACTTTAGTCTGAGAGATCACTTGAGATTCTGGGGCCTTTCGGGAGATTATCTGTATCAGGGAAGGCTTTGAAGTAGGGGCTGCTGGCATCTCATTACTGACAAAGATCAAACAGCAGAGCTGGAGTGCTGTCCCCGGCCTGTGGGGCCTCATCCACATGCCACACAAACACTAAATTATCAAAGTCGGGACAATCTCTATGTGCTACCTGCTTGGCCCCAAATAACTCTTCCTGCCTCCTATGGCCTTTATCTTTCTTATTCATGTTTTTCTTTCAGCTTGTGCTAATTCTCTCTGGTTTTCCTTAATACAAAGAGTATTCTTCTTCTTCTTTTCTTTTAAAATATTTTATTTATTTATTCATGAGAGACACAGACAGATGCAGAGTCATAGGCAGAAGGAGAAGCAGGCTTTCTGTGGGGAGCCCAATGTGGGACTGGATCCCAGAACTCCAGGACCTCGACCTGAGCCAAAGGCAGGCAATCAACCACTGAGCCACCCAGGTGTCCCCAGTAAGTCTTCTTAAAAGTTGGAATGGTCATTCTCTTCTAACTCAAGAACTTATCTTCAACAATTTTGCAAAAGAAAAAAAAAAAAATGAAGCTTCCATGAGGTTGAATACCTTAAGTTGAAAAGCTGTTTTTGACAGAAAAGTGTCTTAGCAACAGGTCACTCTGGGTTTTTTGGTGTCATGGTGAGTTGAACCCAAGAGTGAGACTGACTTATGGTTCGAACATGGTACTGAAGAGGCCCAAAGAGTATGCAAGCTTTACCTCACTGGGTTTGTGAATCTGGACCAGTAGTTGGCACAGAGTCTTCTACTCTCAGTGCCATGGACCTGATGGGCAGTTTGCTGGGATGGTTGGAAGAGATGGGTAGGAAATCTAAGCAGCTGTCTCAATTGCTGGTCAGATTTTCCAGAAAACCTTTTTACCTCTGGGAGGCAAAGTGGGGGTCAGGTTATCATGGAACAATGATGCAAGCTATTGCAAAAACTTTGTCTTCCCTTGGCTTTCCTCTTCTTGCTCTCTCTGCTATTCCGGGCCTGCTCTTCTTTTGCAAAATGTTCATTATTGCTCTTGTACTTGGGTCAGATTCACTCAATAAAATGCCAACCCTGAATTGATCCATTCACCTTCTCAAATCCCATGCCTCCACTGTTGGATGAATCCTGCCCCTGCACTGGAGGATGCTGCTGGAGATAGTCCCATAACTGTATTTTCTTGGTCTCCGACATCAGTTTGGTCTTGCAGCCTTCCTCTGTTTCTCCAGCTAGCTCCCTGCCATTCTCCTCTCAGGAAAACTTTCCTCTCTTCCTAAGTCTCTATTTACCACCTCTTCCAACCCTCTGAACTAATGAACTTGATCCTCACCATGATAACAACAAAAGCCATTGGGTAGGAGCTCCATCAAACTCTAACCCACCCCCTCTCTCTGACCTATAAGTTCCCTGCACTCTGCCTGTCCTTGTTCCTTCTTTCAAGTTTCCGTAAGATGTTAATTCCTTCCTCTTGACCTTGGCCATCCCTACTCTAGTTGCTCAAGATCCCACCCCTCCCCACTTGTAGGAACCTCAGCCCATCCTTCCTCTTCCTAGATTTGCAATATTTCCCATTCACATGGTGCTTTCTCATCCACATTTATATATGTTCAGATGTCTCCCACCTGAAGAGCAACACACAAGCCCATCTCTGACCCTGTGTTTCCTTCCAGTAATGGCTTTTTTCCCCCTGATTTTCTCCTCAGTCAAGATTCTTAGAGTTGTCTGAACTGAGTGTCTCCATGTCCTCATCTTCTACCTGTTCCTTGTCCTAACAGTTTTGTCTCGATTCTACTGAAACTCTTCTCTCCAGAGAGAGCAATGCCTGTCTTACTGTCAAATCCAATGGCCACTTTAGGTTGCATCTGACATGTCTTCTCATTGGCATTCAACATCATTAACAGTCCTTTCTGCTTGGAAGATTTCTTTCCTTGGCTTTCTTTGGTGCCAAACTCTCTTCATGTTTTTGTTTGTTTGTTTGTTTGTTTGTTTAAATCTCCCTCGGTGCTCCCCAGAAAATGTTCTACCACATAGTAACTGGTATTTAATAGATGTTTGAACAAAGAAGTCACTTTTATTACCCCTTTGTTCCGGTCTTCTATTCTTTTCTCTTTCTTTATTATTCTCCCTTGCTGTGTCATGGTGCTTCTTGCTGTCTGGTGGGAGATGGGGAGGAGTCTGGCCTTTATTTCCCTTGCATGATGTAAACCCAGTGGTCTGAATATCTACAGGAAGTCTACCCAAGAGAAATAGAGCCCTGGGCCCAGCCCTGATCTGTGATCATGAAACCAGCTGAAGGAAAGGAGACATTGAATGCAAGTCCGTGAACTGGATCATAATTTCTCAGGAAGTGAAAAGGTATTTTGGCAATATGCTATCAACTCCTCAAAACCATTTCTTCTTTGAAGCTCCTCAAAATACTTACTATTTTTGAACACTTGTTAGTGGCTGAAAAGACCCCATCATGAAATTCTATCTGGAAATTATGAAATGCAATGTTAAACCTAATTTTTGGATAAGCCAACATCTTCTTTCTATTAACAGAATCTGGATGTCAGTGGCCAAATGGAGGCAAGCAAGTTTTTTATAACTCTATCTCTGTTCTTTTTTTTTTTTTTCCTGGCATTTGGTAGCACTAAAATTGCCCATGATCATGGGGAAGGAGATAGCAAAATAAGTATATTAAAAATATATTTAAATTTTGTAGAGCATACTTAGTGCCACGAACCATGCTATGTGCTTTATATTTCTCAGGCTGATCTTCATGTCCACAGGTAAATGTTGGTATACCCATTTTACAGATGAAAAAAACTGAGGTTAGAGAGGAGCCTTTACCATGTAGGCCATGTAGGTAGCAAATCAGAGAGCCAGGATTCGAACCAGCTCTGAAGGCCCCATAGGCCTCCATGTGCTACTCTCAGCAAGGTCAGCACTGACATCAGATTGATGAACCTACCAGGCACAATATCCAGGACCAGTAATATTTACCCAGAGGTGCTGATACATTTATATTTAACTTCCACAGATCTCATTTCCTGTTCCTCCCTGTGGGAGAGGTGCTAGGAACAACAGAAAGAGTAAATAAAGGAGGAAGAAAGAAGAGGGCAGATCCTTTATCAGTACAGATCCTTATTCAGTTGTTCAGTAAAGCCATTTACTGAGCAAGGCATTTTACTAGGTACTTGGGAGACTCATAGATAAAGAAAATCCTATTCCTACCATCAAGGAATTTATAATTTAGAAAAGGAGATAAGGCACGCGTCCAGAATCACAAAGTTATGAGAAAGGATGTGATCTAGGCCAAGGAGAAGTTCAAAGGGCTCTATAGGGGAGGAGAGCGGACTGATATTCAAGAGCTGTGGGGTCAGGGTTATGTCATGAAGAATGGACACTTCCAAGAGCACAGACTATTCACTGTGCTTGGGGCAAATGCAGACCCATGTAGGAACAAACCCATAGAAGGAAGGACAGAGACAGTGGAAAAGAATGTGGGGGCATGGAGAAACAAATGTTGACTATGATATTTTACAATATTCTTAAACTATTAAGAATCTCTCTCTGTGTGTGTGCCTGGAAAAAGAGCCATAAAGGAAAGAGGGAGGAAGAGAGAAGGAACACCCATGAAGACCTGATTCAGAGTAAATCTTTGGCCCCTGAAATCATCTGGCCTAGATGAGAGATGCCACAGCCCCTCCAGGATTTGTAGGCCAAGAGGGCAGGGCCCTCAGGAATGTGTCACCAGGAGGAAATGGAGCCTGGTTCAAGTATCTCTAAAGCCAGATTTTGGCTGAGATTGCCCTGAGGGTGGCTGGAGAAACAGGCGCAAAAGCAGATAATAAGCAAAATGGCTTGCCTTTTTTTTTTTTTTTTTTTTTTTTTTTTAACTCCCTTCTATCACAGAGCTTCACAGGCAGGCCTCTCAGTCTCAGTGTATACACTTTCCTAGGGTCCAGCAGAGGAGGGTGGGCTTATTAAACCCTGATCAGATCTGAAGGGCATGTAGTTTCTATTGTGGGGTTGTCAGGACAATGAGGGCGAACAAAGAGGAAGATAACAGGCAACCAGAGCATTTGCTCAAGCATGAAGAAGGGCTGAAAATATCCATACTTATTGCATCCCTGTTGGATTTGTGCCACTTTCTTATGGCAGTGAATCAGTTCTGCCTCCTGAACCGTGAACTCCAGACCAAGTGCATGCCCCTGAGTCTCCAGGTAGCCCTGTGCTGATGGCCTGTGAGGATGTTTTGACAATGAGCCCCCCAGATACGCAGGGAACCCACAGCAGTGGGAGTAAATATATTTGCCACAATTGGACTTGATGTGCAGTTTCTAGGATCAGTGGGAAAATATTTAGAGGGGATTGGGATGATGTCTCCTCAGGAGCTTTGTTTGAAACTGGAGGGTCCATTTCTGTGCTCACTAGGTGACGTTTTGCAGAGAAAGGTAGGGCAACAGCTGAAGGGCTGATGCCTCTTTCGGGTCAAAATTGAGGCCTGCAGATAACTGACCAGGTCTAAAATTGTTCTTTGGCTCTCTTGGCTCTTTCCCAAAAGAGAACTGCATGTTTTATTGCTGTCATTTGTTTGTGTTTCAGACATTTATCGCTCTGGGAGGCACCCACTGCCAAACTTGGTTGTTCATGCCCAGCGCTCCTCTCTGGGGGCAGAACGACTTTTGTTCAACTGTGAACAGCCTTATAAACAAGACTGATCTGTGAATACAGAAGTGGATCCTCAAAGCCTCTGCTCAAATTGTGGTCAGACTAGTCTGGAGGGCATTTGGACTGAAGTCCAGTCTCACACAGAGTTTCTGGCATCATCCCAGTCGTTCCTGCTTCCTGAGCTGCTTTCAGGTTCAACTCTGGTCACATGTTCTGCACCGAGAGCTGGCTATGCCCCCTCTCCCCGCCTACCACCACCACACCTAGCTTCTCTGCCTCTCTCTAAAATGTTGTCGTGGTCAAGAAGGTAAGAAGTCAAGGACTTCACGTGTCAAGGAGGCAAAAACAGGTTGTTGGATGAAAGATCAAGGGACAGTGAATACATTTCACTTAGCGCTCATGGCCATGAGGGGTCAACTTGTTTCAAGAAGGTAAGATGACCCTAGATGATGCTCAGTAGCTACAAATATAACCCTTAGTATTTCAGTGTTGTCAGAGGACCAAAAACAACTATGTAGAAAGCAGATTATGCTAAGGTATAAAAACTCTTGTACTTCAAAATGTATATGTATATGTGGGTATCACTAGAATAATATTGGGTCAGTTCTGAACAGTATACAATAATTCATTCAATAAATAGTTATTGAATGTCTACTAAGCTCCAGGCCCTGTTCTGTATCACGAGGATGCAACAGTGAACAAGACAAAAGTTTTTCCCTCATGGAGGCAGGAGGGAAGAATAAAAAAAAAAAGTCAGTTATGATACTTCCTATGACATGCAGTAATAGGTTGGTGAAGAAAACAGAAACATAGTGAGATGTAGAGAATTCTAGAAGCAGAAGAAGGCTTACAATTTTATTAAATATGATAGTTGGGGCAGGCCTCACAGTGAAGGTGGCATTTGATAAAGACATAATACAGAGGAACAACCATGCAGCTCTCTGGAGAAAGGGCTTTCTAGATGTTCATTCATAATAAAATGCACCTTAAAATTTCCAACAAATAAAAATTTTCATCAGCAGCCCTCACTCTAAAAGCTTCACCTATCTCTTTGAGGCCTTAGATTTCACAAGAACACTGAGAGACACGGCCCAGCTACACCCTGGACAGCATGAGTCCCTCTCCAAGTAAAACAGAACCTTCCTCAGGGAGGCATCAGGAAGTTTCTGAGTGGTGAGGAGCAAAATGGAGCAACTGTATACCTTCAAGCAAGACCACATACATATCAAGCAACCGAATTAAATGATGGAAACAAGAAAGGGGCTCCCACCAAATGGTCACCTTTTATATCCTATTCCTTCCTCCTTTCATCCAATTTTCAATAATGCTCAATTCAATTCAGATATAAACTGTTATCAAATGTGTGAATAAACAGCTCCTAATATTATACCAAGTCATGCATCTTGTTCTCTAGACACTTGCATGCAAAACAGAGGAAAGAACACATGACCAACCCAGGTCTTGTCTCTAAGGAGGGGCCCCCAGAATTAACTCCAGGGAGTAACCTATGTACTTAGTAAAAATGAGCACACTTCATCCTCTACTACAAAAACATATGGAACTTGATCTCTTTCTGAGAGAACACAGAAAGTCGTTGAACACAACGACTCCATTCTGTTGCTGAGGTCCCACATACCTAACATAAGAGGAATGACACTCTGAGCACCATGGCTTCTCTCAGAGGCCTTAGAATTCATTTCTCTGCCTTTTCCCTGAAAACCATCAACCAAATGAATGCAGGCTACTACTCTATGTTAGCGATCCACACAGAATTCTCTGATGTAAAAAGTCATGTGATCAGAATACATGGCAGCTAAAAACCCACACAAGAATTGTTTTTTAGGAGACATGATAGAACTCTCCAGCCTGAGGTGAGAAACTGTGTGTGTGTGTGTGTGTGTGTGTGTGTGTAGCAGAGGACTGGGGGCAGGGGCCACAGGTGTGTGGCTGGAAAGGGATTTGTGAGAAGAACCAGTACAAGGTGCCTCAAATTCTAGCCCCTCGCCCCCCTACTCTAGCACAGTCCCTTTGGTGATTTCCTAACTCTTTATTTGCCTTCTCCATTTATGGTATAGACCACAAAAACAGGTCCTACTTCATCACAGTGTTATAAGAGTTAAATGAGCTAATATTTGTGAAGCACAGCAGTTCCTGGGACATAGTAAGCACTTCATAAAAATGAGTCTATTATCCTCAAGGAATATGGAAAGATCTGCATCTCTACTCTTTGCCTTTCTGTGTATTTCCCAAATTTTACAAAATCCAATCTCAAATTCTTCTGAAGAGGGAGTGCAAGATAAAAAAGGAAAGGCATAAGCTCTGGCTATGGAAGACAGAACCTCATGGAATGTCTGATTGAACCATACTTCCTCCTCCCTCTGCCTTCTTCCCCTCCTCCCCTTTCTCCCCCTCTCTTTCCCCCTCGCTGTCCTTCTTCTGTTTCTCCTCCTCCTCCTCCTCCTCCACCTCCTCCTCCTCCTTCTTCTCTTCCTCTTAGAGAGGAAGGAAGTGGGAGTTTTTATGCATATTTTAGAGAGTACCAAACTTAATAGTATTGTTTTGCACAGCCAATTGTATTTTAGGTTTGCCCACATATCTATTATGCTCATTGTTTTCCATTGCTTACTGAATCTTGAATTTCTATTTGGAGCTTTTTTTTTTTCTAATCTTCACTTCTATATTTTCTATCCATTTGACTCTCTGTTCTTCATTCTATAATATTTTCTTCTGGTTTACCTTCCACTTCACTGATATCTTCTTCAGCTATGTCTAAACTGCTCTATACCCATTTGGTGAGCTCATAATTTTGGCTTTATATTTTTCAGTTATAGAATTTCTATTTGCTTCTTTTTCAAATCTTTTTATCATCTTTAATAATTTCCAATTTTTTTTCTAAAGTTTTTGAGGTTTCAGCCCCTTTTCCCCCCTCTTGAACATAGAAAGAAAGTTACCTTAAAGAATATTTCTGGTAATTGTACCATCTGGAGTTCCTCTGCATTCATGTCTGCTTTCCACTGTTTCTTGCAGTTTTCATTTATGTTTTGTCATCTCTTTCTTGTGCCTTGATATCTTTAATTTTTGTACTTGACATTGTATTTGAAAAACCATAAAAATTATATGAGATCTTTTCTTCCAGAAAAGTTTATTCTTTTTCCAGGTATCTGGGTACACTAGTGCTCTTGTATCATCTTAATTCAATTTCAAGGACTAGGATTTTCTGTACTACCCAGATTATTTGAATCTGTGCTACAATCCACTTGAGGATTTACTGTTTTTCAGTATTTCTTCCTTCTGGGTCTCCAAGACTTAATGGTTTGCCAGAGCATCCCACACGTGGTGAGCCTCAGACACCTATTTTTTGTTCTTCCAGTCCCATGAAGCTTCTGTCTTATCCTTCATTTGGTTTGATTAAATCTTATTTTGGTTAACTTTTTGATACCTTCAAGAATACTTTTTTTTAAAAAAATAGTTTTTCAGATTTCCTGATTGTCTTCAGCAGAGAATTTGTTCAAATTGACCCAAGAATACTATTATTTGCCACACCTTCCACTGAGACACTTTTCAGGGGTTCTGGAAATGGTATGGCTGAAAGATGTCTACACAAGCCATGTCTTTACTGCTAATAAACAGTATGAATTTTGCCAAATAACCTTAGCTTTCTGGATTCTATTTCTCTTTTACATCAGGAAATTCAGTTAGGTGATCTTTAGTGCTCCTTCAAAGTCCAAGATTTTATTATTTCTTGGCTTAGAACTTTCCAAAGAGAAAAGTATAATACATTAAGAACCGAGTTCTTTAAACTTGTGGGAGTTTAAACTGAAGAAAAATATCAAACATGTTTGCTTTATTCTAATCCTAGTATGTTTTTTAGGAAAATGTTTCCTGATATTTCGGCTAGTGACTGATTTTATCATTTTTTTATCTGAGGATGGAGGAAGCCTGAAGCCCATCTGTGTCATCAAGATCCACTCAGACAGTAGCAACCACTCCAGCTTTTCAGAAGAGAAAATTTAGTGTGAGTAATTGTTGGCCAGGGGAATTCTAAAGGCAGAAAAGGAGCTCTGAGGTAGTAACTGCTTTGTTACTGCTATCTCCCCTAGAGCTGGAGGATCAATGAAAAAAGGATGGAATTACTAAAGCATAGAATCTTGGAAGAAGGATCGGTGAAGACAAAATTTAGACCTCTGAGCAGGGGAGCTGCTGGTGCTGGTGTCTCAGGAACTTTGAGGAGAGTCCCCAGGGCTGGAACTGAGCCTTTGAGGGTTGGATAGTCAGGTGTTACTGAGGGGACATAGTCAGGCTGGTTCTCAGGGTGTTGGAAAAGCTGCCAAATGCAATCAGTGGCTGCTGCAGAAAAAACTTCTGTCCAGGGAAAGACACAGACAGAAACGAACCAGGCTCTTCTCTCTCATCCCACCTTACAGCCTCTCTCTACTGCCCCCAACTGGCAGACCCTCACGTAGAACCTGCCGGCAAAGGAGAAACCCTGCCCCAGCATCACAAAGGCAATTATAAAAGGATGGGTTTAAACTTGACAGACAATATTTTAATAACCAGCACACCATCTTTGCAATTTGCGCTGGCTCTGGTTTATTTTGTTATGCTGTCCCTGTGGATTATTGGAGTTTTAAAATAATAGCCTGTGTTAATGCCCTAGGTGTTTATGTTATTTTACCTGAACACAGCATGTCTATGTAAAAAATATGGGTACACTAATACATAGAAAAAAATATTAAAAAACAAGACTTCAGAGCAATAAGTGAAAAGATAGCCACCTTAAGAAGCAAAAGCTTATTTTTATTCCTGTTTTCAACCTATCTATATTTTACTATTTAATAAATTACCTTACTTTAGCTTGTACATGTAATACACCATTAGAAAACAATTCTTGCTCCTGTATCCCCAAATTAGCAACACTTGAAACATCAATTCATTGTTCTGAGTCTGTGAAGGGTCTCTATGATTCATATACTCTAACATGAGCTTATGCCTAAATACAGACTCACTCCAAGGGAGCCTTCCCTCAAATGACTGTGATTAATCTGGTTACTTGTAAACAAATAGGCTTCCTTTTGCTTTAGTTTGCTGCATCTCTCTGTTCCTTCCTTTCTTTGCCTCTATGAAAGGACTGGCTCACATTGTGTTAAAAGTCAAATCTCATTACAATGAACTCTGCAGTGGTGTTTCAAGTATTTTTATTATTGTGGAGTTTGTTACATCTAGTAATGTTTGCTGTTAATCAACTACTTAATTGGGTTTCCCAAATCCTTATGTTACACTGAGGCCTGATTAAAACAGTGATGTTTGTTTTGTAATAAATGACCTACTTATATATGGTGGAATGGTCAGGGATTTTCCAAACCAGCCAAAGAGATTAGAGCTCTATGTTAGAAATATATAGCCCCCCGCCCCCCCCCCAAATCAGCATGAGTATAACATCTCTGAAGCTAAACATACCTATATATACACCAATATAGAGCAATTGGCATAAATCAAGTCCAAAGCAGAGCATTATATCAATTAAATGTATTTGCTCTCTGTTAGGAATAACGATACTGAGAAAGACCTCAAGGCATGACATGCTTGATACCACGTCAGGCTTCTCCAGTTGCAAACAATAGAAACTCTCTCCAGTAAGTTTAAGTGGACACAGAATTTATTGTAAAATATTGAACAGTGCACGGATTCTCTGAAAGGGCCAGAGCAACAGTCTTGGAGGCAATGAACCCAGGAACAGTGTTCTACACTTGAACCACTGAGTGAAAAATGCAATGGCTCTCTCATGAAAGGGCATTGAGTTTCAGGTAAGCAAGATGATAAGTTCTAGATGTCTGGAGAACATTGTACCTCTGGATAATGATAGTGTGTTGCACACTTACAATATTAAGAGGGTGGGTTTTACATTAAGTGTTATTACCATAATAAAACAAAAAAAATTTTAAATGCATAAAACTAAAAGAAGTCCACGGTATGGACCCTGTAAGTTGTCCCTTTGTTATTAGGTTCTGGCCTCTACAGTAGAAATGCTGCCTCTAAACCTGAAGCTATCTGGGTTCTGGACAGCATTTCTTTCTGATATAGTCTTAAGTGATAGCATCTGGTTGGTTGAGTCTAGCTCACATCCCCTGTGCCCTAGCTGCCAAAGAGGCTGAAAAGCATGTTTCTGCCTGCACAGAAGACTGAAGGAGCATGTCTGGGGGGCACTGACTCATAGCATCGGGAATTCCCAAGCACAGGAAGGAAGTTTCAAGATACTGGCTACCAAAAAGAATGAAAATGCCTAAGTCATTTGTCAATGTGTGATACTTAGCATCTGTATCCTAATATCTCAGGGCACTGATGAAAATGAAGATTTCCAGGGCCCTATGGTCAAATCTAATGAATTAGAATCTTTGCAGAGGAATCAGCAACCTACCTTTTCCACAGGCTCCTCGGGTAACGGTGTTGAATGCTACTGAGAAGCCCACACTCAGTTTATATTTTCAAAAGCACTTTGAAAAATTACACTTGATTGACTTTTAGAAGTGAATAAGAGGGCAGCCCGGGTGGCTCAGCAGTTTAGCGCCACCTTCAGCCCAGGGTGTGATCCTGGAGACCCGGGATTGAGTCCCATCCCTGCATGGAGCCTGCTTCTCCCTCTGCCTGTGTCTCTACCTCTCTGTCTCCCTCTCATGAATAAATAAATAAAATCTTCTAAAAAAAAAAAGTGAATGAGAAAAAGCCACTAACTGCTATCTCAGAGATCAAAATATAGAAAAGCCCTCTGCTATGGACAAGAGAAATAGTAAATATCTGCTCTTTTTTCCATGGGAGGGAGCTCAAAGGAGAAGGAAGCCAGGCTGACAGTGCGTTCAGGAGCATGGCCTCTGAAGCTGGACAGCTTGGGTTTGGACACACTCTATCCCAATTTGCAGTGTGTGGCAGACTGTATTTTCCAAAGATGGCCACAACAATATCTCCCATCCCACATGCTGTGCCAGAATCATTAAAACACTGACACTTCCCCATCAAGAGATGGAGGCTGTTTCTCCTCCTCTTGAATTCAGCCAACTGAATCTAGCCAAAGTAATGCTTTGTGACTTCTGACACAAACTCATGTCAATCTTGTGCATTTTTACCTGGCACTCTGGAGTCACTCACTCTGGGAATCCAGCTATCATATTATGAGGAAGTCCAAGTAACCCATGGACAGGCTGACACAGAAGAGCCCTGAGTAACCCATGGAAAGGCTAACACCCTGGCTCACAGACCTGGCCGATCTCCCCAGTGACTTGCCAGCCATGTGAGTCATCTTGAAAGTGGATCCCTCAGCCCCCCAGCTGAGCTGTCCTACTCAATAGCATGTAGAGCAAGGATAAGTCCTTCCTGCCCATCCTTGAAAAATGGTAGATTGGTGAAAAAAATCAGCAATTGTTATTGTTGCAAGCCACTAAATCAAGGGGGTTTATTACCTAGCAATAGATCACTGAAAGGAGATGAGTTAATTAGCCTCTTTGAGCTGCAGTTTCTGTGTGTGTACAATGGGGGACAATGATTGTATCAATCTCATAGAATTTTAATGAGCATTAAATATTATTAAAGGTAAAGCATCAGAAAATCACCTGACTTACTATAGATGCTGTGTAAGTGTTGGTTTGAGGAAAGAGGTAAGAGTGAATGGAATGAACATGGAGGACATAGGCAGTCCAGAATTCCTTTAGACATGTAGGAAAATTGCCCCAAATTTCACATATCCCAGCTGGGGCAATTTAAATTAGTAAGTACCCGGGGATCCCTGGGTGGCTCAGCGGTTTGGCGCCTGCCTTTGGCCGAGGGCGCGATCCTGAAGTCCCAGGATCCAGTCCCACGTTAGGCTCCCGGCATGGAGCCTGCTTCTCCCTCCTCCTGTGTCTCTGCCTCTCTCTCTCTCTCTATGTCTATCATAAATAAATAAATCTTTTTTAAAATAAATAAATAAATAAATTAGTAAGTACCCAAATGATAACATTTTTTGGAATGAAAAAATGAATTTCATTTTTAATTTTCCTGGTATTTTCAGCTAATTTCAATACATAACTAAGACATAAGAATAATATTTGCTCTTACCATAAATCACTTATTTTTATCATTTCCAAGTCAGATTTCAGAGGCCAGTTACCTGGTTCTCTTTCAAATCTCTCTTTCCCTTAGTGAATGGCCCTAACCAATTACCTCAGTTCTCTCCAAAGACTCAGTAATTTCCAAATAAACGTGGAAAATAAATAATCAGACATACAAATGGTACTTCTTCTTATTATTCTAGCTGCATGGTTGTTTACCAGGCAAATGACCTGTGGAATTGCAGAGCTGAGAATCAGAAAATCTGGCACTGCACCTCGAATATGGTAAGATCTCCCTGGGCACTAAAATGTCATAGGGATGAGGTGCCAGGAGATGGGCCATTGTTCAAGGAGGCAGCAGGCAAAATTAGAAGGATCAAAGAGGGCAGGTGACCCTCCTCCGGTCACAGTCATATAAACTTCCACCACCTAGCAGATGTCTCTGGGATAGGGACAGACTGCTTTGTAAACATGAGTCCTCTCTTTTTCCCACTATCTCAAAATACCTGCAAGATATTGTATTCGTTCCCTATTGCTGCATAGAAAATTGCCCCCCAAACTTAGCAGCTTAAAACAACAAATACTTATTATCCTACGTTTCTGGGGGGGGGGGTGAGGGTGGTCAATGAATTAAAGATAGGCTTAGCTGGGTGGCCCCAGGTCTTGTAAGAGGTCACAGTTAAACCATTGGCTAGGGTTACAGTGTCATCTGAGAGCATGACCTGGGAGGATCTTCTTCCAAGATCATGCACATGGTTGGTGGCAGGAGGCCTCGAGGCCTCATTGGCTGTTAGCCAGAAGCTCTGATTTTTCAGCGAGTGGACCTCTCCATAGGGCTACTCACAATATGGCAGCTTGCTCTCCTAGAGCAAGCAGCTCAGGAGTGAGACAGCAAGAAAGTTAGAAGGAAACAGAAGTATTTTTATAACCTAATCTTGGATGTGACATGCCACCCTCACTACAGTATTGTATTTGTGCCACTGAACAACCCTGGAACAGTGTGGGCTGTGTTTATCCAACCACACAAGGTCTGCATACCAGAGGGCTGGGATCACTGGGGCCATTTTCAATACTACTTGCCATAGCCAAGAACGTGTGAAACGTTCTTTCCTTTGTGCTCCTTTCAGGTCTTCTCTCAATGTTTATCTTAATCATACTTCATCTGTGTCAAAGTGTGGGCGGTGAGCTAGAGGAGGCTTGAAGCACCCTGGCATGTCACGATACTCCAGTCAAGTCGTATCAGTGGCTCTCTAGCCAGGAGCCACCATGTACCTGGCTCTGAGCTGGACCTCACATGGGCTGCAGACATGCACAGCCGGAGGTCCTATCCCCTGAAATCTGGCATTCTTCTGGGGCAAAGAAGTCAGATTGTGCATAATTATAAAACAAGACAAAATATAGCAAATACAAAATAGAGAAGTTGTATTTACATCAAGAGTGTAGTAACGTGTTACTTATGTCATTTAACTTTTAATTGGTAAACTGAATGAAGACATTAGGCTAGGTGATCCAGGAACCTACATTGTGTGCCCAAAGAATATGGAGAGTGGGAAGAAACCTAGCCTGGCTTCATGATCAAGAAGCTTCCGGAGTTGGTAGAGGTGGCCTTCTGGCCCAGGGAACTATGGGATGTGTAGAGTAAGAAAGAAAGGGGTGTAAGTGGAGGAATGCAGCTCATTCTGAAGAGTCAGAAGCCAGAATTCACAATTTCATTGTACTTTAGTACGATGTTTCCTGGGCACAGGGCTTCAGGAGCACCTGGGGTCATGCTAGAAATGCAGAATTGCGGGTGCCATCCCAGACCCACTGAATCAAAATCTGCCTTTTTAACAAGAGTTCCAGGTGGTTGGTATGCATATTAGAGTTGAGAAGCTCTGTCGGACAACTGTCATTGAGAGTGGAGTGTTACTTGTATCTCTGGCTGGTATGTAGGCATCTAGACCGGGCTGGCCGATAACGTGCTGAGGATTTGCAACGTTCAGAGACCTCTCTCTTCCTGTCTCTCTCTGCTTCTCTCTCTCTCTTTTTCTTCCTCCTTTCCCTGCTGCCTTTCTTCCTTCATTCCTTCCTTCCTCCCTCCCTAGCCACTCTCTTTCTCTGTCTCTCTGTGTCCTTCCCTCCCATCCCTTTCTTTCTCCCTCCCCCTCACCTGCATTGACATTATCTTCTTATTTTTCTAGGGAAATATTGAAACAATTGAGACTTGTTTTTGTTTTTCTCCATCACTTGGAGCTGATCCCTTTCATCTTTGATTCAGCCAATTCCCTTCAAAGCTAAATATTAAACAGATCTGTCTCCTGACAGCTGACCCCAAATTGGGACATGCCGTGGTCCTCCCCTTGGGGGTTGAGAGCTGAGCCGACCAAGGTAGAGGAGAGACAGGATGGAGCCAGTTCCTGTCCCCTGGGGAAGCCCAAAAGTTGTGTCTCTGCCTCCACATCAGCCAAACAGCCAATAGCCAAACAATCGAGAGCTTCTGGAAGGCATTCTTGTAGAAATTCCTTCTTTTGCCAGAGGGTGAAAGGGTTGCTAATTGATTTTGTCTGCCTTTCAGATGGACTCAGAGAGACACCGGGTTTGAATTCTAACAGAGAGATAATGTTTTTAGATACTGGACCAAAGTTTTTTATACACACCATGTGACCTAGCTTGGCATATTAGTACCGTTTTTGTTTGTTTGTTTTTTTAGCCAGTCCGTCATTCTGTTCAGTGAAATAGGAGCAGCAAAGTTCATTAGTTTGACCACCTTCTAAAAAACATGCTTGTTTCAAAAACCATTACTTATTCACAGCAAGTTAATAAGAGAAAGCTAACTCTTCCCAAATGCTTTGAGATCCAAATGACTCTGCCTCTCCTGGTAGAGATGGGTGGAAGGTACGGTTCTGAGGACAGACCCCCAGTCAGAGAGAACCCACTTCAGACTGTTACAGCCTCCAAGGTTTATGCCTAAACACACTGGACTATTGGCCTCACATCTGACGTGCTGTGTGCTGATACATGAAAATTTGGAAGGGAGTGGTTAGTGGGAGAAAATAGAAATGACAAGACACCAGTTTGCCTTACCATTTCATCCTCAAATGAGAGAGAGAGAGATTAACCTCATTCAGAGCTTAATTCTTTAATTTACATCCTTCTGTTTTTCTACAACTTCATATATCTTTATATAACTTACATTTCTAAAATGGCCCTAAAATCTTTCTAGATCAAGCAAGAATGCAAATTTGTTATTTTGATACTGTCTCTTCAAAATTAATTTCTGTTTTTTTAAATGTGAAGTTACTCGAGTTCAGTAAGGAATGGCTTTCTAACTGCTATTAAAAACCAAGGGTTCCTCCTAGTGATACTGCTAAATCAATGCAATGTACTAATTCCAGGTACATTTGTTATTGTTGTTGCTGTTGTTGTTGTTGTTGTTGTTGTTGTTTAAAAAGCTCATTATCCTTACTAAATATGTACTGAGAGTCTATTGAGTTTTCAGGCCAATAATGGATGCATTTTAGCAAATTGCAGTAACTCCTTCCGGGCACTAGGGGCTATTTGACTAAATTATCCTCCCACTTCAAGGGAGAGTTCCCCAGTGGACCACTAGGGGGTAAAAGGAAGACCTGCTGCAATCCAAGGTGGGATGTTCTTAGTGGTAAAATCAGGCTCATCATATTCAACAGTTCAGTATTTCTCTAATTCGGCTATCGTTCAAAATGTTTTCAAAAGGGAAAACCATGTATGTTCCTTCAGTACTAATTTGAGAACCAGTTACATACAATAGTGACACGTCTACAGAGAGATTGCTCTGCTTATTTATAATCATTAGCAAAAGTGGAGTAGAAGGAAAACAAAGAAGCTGACAACCCTTTTACTATTGCCTGCTTTAGTCAACTCTCACTTGTCTACTCCTTATCCTAAAAAAGAAATGTAGCTTGAATCACTACCACCCCCTTCGAACTGTCCATGCACTATCCCCTTTTATCCCCCGGGTAAGACAAGAAGGATTGCACCAGGTGCTCGGGAGGGAGAAAAGTCTTATTTTCTTTCTCCTTCCCTGCCTGTGACAATTTATTAAGCAGTATCATTCCAGGCCAGGGGCACCAGGCACCATTATCTTTTTGAAAGCGCTTAGTAGATTTTAGAAGACACCATCTCCCTGGTTTTATCAATGTTCAGCACCAGAAAATACAGGTTCTGGCACCCCAAGCGGCTGTGTGGTGTTGGATGGAGCATGACCAGAGCTCAGCTGCCTGCGGGAAGGCCTCTTCTTTCTTTGGATGAGGTTACAAGATGGTTTGTTTGTGAACTTGTGGAAATAGCTTCGAAGGGAAGTACTGCAAGCTGATTTGTTGTAATCGTATTTGAGTACTGTTGACGGTAAAATTGATGCATCATCCTCATAATTAAAGTTGTCATTTCCAGGTTTTACTCGGTTTTAATCATGCTTGAACTCGCAGATTTGCCTTAAAGCTTAGATGCTTCATCTCCAAAGGCAACTGGCTGTGTAAGCAGAGCAGAGAACCAGTAGAGGCTAAAATTTTCTTCCATAAATTGCTGTGTTATCTCAACACAGTCCTGGTCATCTGGACAGCCTGTACCTGACACATAGGGTGATTGCTAAAGACAAGATTTCAGGATTGGTAGACATTTGCCCCTCTTCTGATGCCCATTATGTTGGGATATCAGAGTAAGGACTGAATTTTCCCCTTTGGAGACTTCTTGTGATTGCAACTTTTTTCTCCTACTATATGGAATTGTGGGGGAAGTCAAGTTTGAGCTTTAGGATGTGGACAGCAGGCAGGAGCTCTGCCTGTAAATTGCAGCAAGGTCTGAACTTACAGGGCCTGGCAAAGAGACAAGGTGGCCATGGTTGGCTTGGGCTCCAAGCCAGGGCCCCTACAGCGCAGGAGCCGAGCTGGGGCTCCCTCCCAGGGCCATCACAGCTCAGCCCATGCTTGGATGACAGACAAGCTCTTTGCTGCTTCTCCCAAATTATGGAAACAAACCCCTGGGCCAGGATGGAATAAATGAAGCTGAAGCTTAAAGAACATTTTAAGAGAGACATGAATTAGTGATCTGGAGAGGCCAATTTTGTCTTTTCCACTCTCTTTTATTTCAAAGGATCATCTTTTCGGCCTTCTCCTTTCAGCCTTGGGACCAGGTGGCAGCTCAGGGAGCTCAGACCTCTGCAGGGTCTTCTGGAGGCAGAAATGCAGGGAGGACCTGGAGCCAGTGCGGGGAGAAGACAGAGCCTTGTCTATAAGCTTCTTCATCTGGAACCCAGAAAGTGCTCAGGGTCTGTACCTACCCCAGCCTATAGGCTTCCTGGAGAGCCAAAAGAAAAGAACAATGACACTCAGAAAACCCTAGGTTCCCTGGTTAGTTCTACACACTTCTCTTCCCCTACAAATTCCAACCCCCTGGGATGTCAGGTTTTTTTCAAGATCCATTTGAGCTCATCATGAACCGCCCATGGCAAGAGCATCAATCCGTCTGTCTCTTGAGACAGTCTCGGGTGTGTTTATGAAATAAGCCCTGAAGAGTCAGTCCAGTTTCACAATCAACCATGTGCCTAAAAATAGGAAAAGTTTTGTTCCAAGATAATTTTGTCTTTAAACAGCAAGATCAACAAAATATGCCTTCAGGGAACTGGTGGTCCTACACTCAAGTCTAATGAAACCCTGCACTGCCTCTCAGAGAAAGGGCAGAGATGCGGCTCCAACACAATTCACTTCTCATCTTCTCAGGCTTGACCAACAGTAGGGATGAAATCCCAAACAGCAAATCATGACTATAAGCCATTAGGACCTATCACCTGGGGCTGGCAAGCCTATTTAACGAGCTATCTCAGGGAAAGGTAGGTATAATTGGTTTGAAAGCTTTTCATGAAACCCTGAATGCTGGTTGCCAAGCCTCTTTTCCTCCAAATTTTTAAATCCCTGGATAAATCCCTGGAAATGTAATCCGGATGCTTCTGACTCATGTATTTTTAAACCTGTCCCATTGTTGTTTTCAAAAAGCATTTGATAGAAATTCAGACTGAGCTTTTTTGTCTTTATCCAGTCAAAGACTCCTATAAATTAGATTCCCAAAATTCAGTACGGGTTGTTGTGAAGTCTAACTACTTCTGTCTTATGTTTGGTTACTTCTTTCTTGCTGGTCTTGCTCAATTTCCAAAGAAGCCAGGAGAAAGAGGTGTTACCCTATGCCATACTACCTTTGGGGTGGAGCATCCTTCCTCTGAGCTGGCAAACTGGGTTTCCATCAGTAAGTAGTAAGGTAGTGTAGAGTTTCTAGAAAGTCACCTTAGGGAAGGGAGTAAAAAAGAAGTAAGCAGAACCAAATATCAATTCCCAGGTTCCTGCTACTTTGTAGGAAGCACTTTCTATTCTAACTGGTAGATACTGAGACAGTTTGGTCTTGCTGTTACGTCAGAGGGTAACAGATCCCCAAACACAACTCGGATTCAGCATGAAGTTTTGAAGTCAAAGATGTAGAGGATAGATCTCCTAGTAGGTAGGGAAGAAAACCAATATTTACTAAGAACAGATCAACTATGTGTCATACCTTATACATACTCCATTTTCCAAGGCTGTGATTTTGTGTGCGCAGAGTTTTGTAGAATTTGAGAGTTCTAGCAAAAGATCTGAAGGAAGGTCCAAAAAAAAAAAAAAATCCTCCAATTTCCCTGGGGAAGGTTGTCTTCATCCACCAAGTACATGGCTTTGAGAAGGATACATATAGAATGGTAAGTCAGGAAGGCAGCAAGGACCCAACCAGTCCTTGAAATAAGTGGAGCAAAAGATACTTCATACTGACCCTACATTCTTCCCAAAGGGATTTAACTATGCCTCTGTGTGGTACTATTGCAGGTCTGAAAAATGCAGAAGGAGGAAAATTTTTCTGTTCAATGTTTTATTTGTGCCAATGACAAGGTTTCTAAAGCTTTTCCAAAACAGAGCAACAATTGGCTCTGTTCAAAAGTGCTGATAGTGAGTGGGTGCTCTGTCACCCCAAAGATTCCAGAATCCCATATAGTCTGTATTAGGCCATCTCGGTTCAATTTCCTTTATTCTGATGGAGAGGAAATATAGCTCTCTATAGATATGTGTAAAGGTCCTTTGACTACCCTGATTTTAAAAAAGAACATGTTTTTGCAGGATTGAGCTAAGGTGCTTAGATAAGAATGGACAGTGTGGTTACAACTGATAGAAATAGGAAAAAAAGAGCTCATGAAAATGGGAATGCTTTTTTTTTTTTTTTAAACAGTTGACTCATACAAGAGATAAACCCTGTAGCCATGTTTATATTATAGACTTTGTAGAACGTTGCTTCCTAAGAAATGGTGGTTTCCATTTAGCTGAATCTACTGGAGCATACATTAATTTCCTTTTTATTTGGGGAGGAAGAGAAACTCATGACAGAAGAGATATGAAGTGATTGAAATGTCCTTTGCTGCTCCCCCAAAGTGTGATTAAACATAAGATTAATCTCATAATATTATCTTATAAATATTTGTGTTTGACATGAATCATAATGATGACAGTAGTAACTTCTACTTGTTGAGCATTTATTCTGGCTCTTTGACATAAATTACTTCATTTAATCTTCTCAGTAATCCTATTAAAAAAATTGAGACTCAGATTTGAAGTATTTTTTCTAAGACCATGTATAATGCATAGATTCGAATTTCATGTCTCTCTGACTCCAAAATCCACACCAATCCTCTCTTCTTGTTTTTAAAATGGCATTGACATGTAAAGAGAAAGGAATAAGGGGATGAAGGTGGAGAGCCACTGGCATTTGTTCAGTACCTGGTCTATATTAGCTATTTTAAACATATTTTCAAATGTCCAGATTTACATAATTACTAAGTGGGTGGGCTGGGATTTAAGTGGATCTGCTTCTATAGTTCACTCATGTTCTCTTTTTTTTTTATTTTTATTTATTTATGATAGTCACACAGAGAGAGAGAGAGAGAGGCAGAGACACAGGCAGAGGGAGAAGCAGGCTCCATGCTCCGGGAGCCCGACGTGGGATTTGATCTCCAGCATTGCGCCCTGGGCCAAAGGCAGGCGCCAAACCACTGCGCCACCCAGGGATCCCCCACTCATGTTCTCTTACCTGGACTTGCTGCCTAATATCCTTGAAATCAACTCCCTTTATGGGAATTTTAAAACATTGAAATATGATGGCTGAAAAAGAAAACAAAAATAAGCAAACAAACAAAAAATTAAAATACCTATTAAAGTTAGATTAGGAACCACCTATTTTTGAATCTACCTAAAAGTAATATTGGGAATTAAATTTCAAACATTAATGTTCTGGCTATCCACTGCTTCATAACAAATCACCCCAAAGTACAGTGGTTTAAGAATAACAATTTATTATTTTTATAATCCTAATTCTGTGGGTCAGAAATTGAGACAGAGCACAGTGTTCAGTGCTTAGCCTTTCCAGCCATGTTTACTGCGCTCTGCCTGAATTGGTTCTGCTCCATGATGTCTGGGGCCTCAGTTGGGAAGCCCTGAATTGCTGGAGAGTGGAAAGGCTAAGCACTGAATAAGCATCTCTCTCTCTTTCTCTCTCTCTCTCACATACACACACAGTCTCTCTAAATGGCAAGTTTGTGTTTCCTCATGATATGATGGTCTCAGGCTAGTTGGCCTCCATAAATGGCAGCTTAGAGTTTCAAGAGTAAGTGTTCCCAGAGATAGGAAGTGAAAGCTACTGGCCTTAAGGCCATCACCAGATGCGGGAGTCCAAAGTCTGTTTCTACAAGATCCTACCATATTTTGTGGGTGAAAGCAGGTATAGAACCCACTCTGATTCAAAGGGAAAAGGTGACCCTACCTCTTAATGGAAGGAGTACCAAAAATTTTGGGGTCACTTTTTAAGCCACCACAGTTAACTTCAAAATTGCCCAAATAGGGGGATCCCTGGGTGGCTCAGCAGTTTGGTGCCCGCCTTTGGCCCAGGGCACGATCCTGGAGTCCCGGGATCGAGTCCTACGTTGGGCTCCTGGCATGGAGCCTGCTTCTCCCTCCTCCAGTGTCTCTACCTCTCTCTCTCTATGTCTATCATAAATAGATAAATAAATATATTTTTTAAAAAATTGTCCAAATACATTAATGTTAGTTGAATCACTGATGCAATTATGTTGAACTACACATTGAACTATTTTTGTTTCCAGGAATTATCCACACTTGTCAATAGATATTAATATTAGCCAACTACTATAGATATAAATTATCATTTGGCCTTTCTTGTGCCTACATGTGAAGATCTTAGAATATATCTTCAGGGAGGAGTAAAGGAGTATTTACTGCTAGGCTACCATGTCCAAAGCAACCATGGAAAGCAGTTTGCCTAGAATGGTTCATTTAATCCTCTCAATTACCTTAATGCCTTATGCCCATTTTACAAATGAGGAAGCCAAGCCTCAGAGACCCAAAGTGGTTTGTAAGTATCAACATCCTTGTTACCTTCAAATCCTGCAATCTTTCAGGTCATTTGTCTTTTAAAACTTAAATTCAGATCACTCTGGCCTATCTCACATCCTATGAGTTAGAGGACTCCAACATCTGCAGACTCTTGAAGACTTAGGTCTCTCCCTTGTTCCAATTTCCCATTTCTACCAGATTCTCAGTCAGATCTTGTCTCCAGTTACCAGTCACAACTTTCACCCTACCCCCACCCTTAATGTGAATCCCAGACACCCCTTTCTACTGGTGCCATACAACTCCTGTTACTACAAGGCTGTTTTGAAGGTATCTGGGCTGTCCTGAGGTTTGAAGGTAGTGGGGAGATCATATCCCACTTGGCAGAGAAATGTCTTTTAAGTGACAACTAGGAAACACTGTTTTTAAAAGTACTTATGCTATTTCAGTTCCTAGGAATTTCTCACTGGTCATTTGCTTGCACCATGAATGCAGGCTCCTGCCCTGGTCCTCCAACCTCTCAGTCTCTGACTATAGCTTTCATCCCACTCCCCTATTGACTGTTGCTAGAAATGAATATTACACCAATTGGCTTTATGCACAGTAATCACGTCCGCCATCTCTTGCCCTGGATATCTGCAGTCATATCCTCACCTGATGGGGCCTCCTTTCCCATCCAGAAGGGCCATAAAATATCTTCATGCATGATGACATTTCTCTTCCCAATAATTCTACTGTTATGTTTTATAAAAACAAGGGTTTTTTTTCCCCCTCTCCTTACTACACCAAAATTAAATACAAGTCAATTTCTCTCTGGCTTGTGATCCTATCTCTGTCTCCTGCTGCCTTTGAGAACTGGAGCTAAGGCATGGGTGGCACGATGAAGCCACGGGGGCAAGGGTTTGCTGTTGGAGTTCATGTAATGAGTATGCATTTGGATTTAGCTTGGGTTCAAATGAATATTTTGGAAATCTAAAATTCATTTAGCTCATAAATATGCTCCACATGTAACAGATATTTATCAAATATGTGTAGAGTAAGATATTTAGTAAATACGTGTACAGTGAGTAAGTGAGTGCTAACAAATAAGGAGCCATAATGTTGGGTAGTAGAGAAACCTTCAGTCCTTAGTCTCATAGTTTGGCAAGTAAACTAGCAAATAGTGAGGGAAAACATGAAAACGCATTAAAACACACCAAGCTAAGGGAGATCATGGAAGAATTATCAATGGCCATAGGATGAGGTGAAAGAAAAGAAAAGGTAACGAAGTCTACAGCAATCAGTTTTGGTTTGTTAGTTTTAAAAATTTCTTTAATAAATACTTGAAATAATAAATGCTTTAATAAAGCTTTCAAGCATTTGCAAAGTGTTGTGAATGTCAGGGAGTCATAATGCAAAAAGAGATTACCTAAAGAACTACAAGAAGGACTGTTCTTGGAATTTAAACAAAGAAACATTAAAAGTAAGGCTGCTCTGAATGAAGACAGAACACCCAAGGAGGAATACAGTGGAATCATTTAAATCCTCATGCAATTAAAAGCCAACACAACCCTGTTTTTATGAATTTGTGTTTTCCTTATAGCTCAGTCCTGCTATAACATTGCTGAGGGACTTTGTTACACAAGATGGTGGGTCATGGAAACTGTGGTGCAAAACCACGCCCCGTCTTTAGCTCTCTCAGTAACAATCCTCGTTTACACGAAGTACACAGCGTGGGCTGATATGTGGAAAGGAAGTTTTCCCACAATGCCAATTAAGTTAAATTTGGAGGACTCAGTCACTTTTTCCCCCAAGGGCTTAGCGTGAGCCCACTGGAAACTGTCTGGATCCCCAGATATCCTATATCTTTGCTAAGTAGAAATGATGGTTCTCCTGCGACAGGGAGCACCGCTGAGGTCACCAAACTTCACTGACCACTCATAAATTTAGCACTTCCCTTTTCTATGTCAACAAATCCTGGATAATGATTTTCATTATTTTGCTACATTTTAAGAGCAAAGGGAACCAAACAAACAAAAAAATAGTTCCAGTGACAAACTACAATATTGCAGGAGAAAACTTATTTCCATATTCAATTAAACCCATTTGGGAGATTCATGTTGTAGGATATGCTATCCTAACTACTTTCATCTACCTTCATTTTAGAATTCTTAGAAGCCTCGGAATTTCTAAAATATACCAATTTAAAAAGTGAATGCCATTATTTTCACATCATTTTTTATACAAAACAAAGGAAAACCACTACTCGTACATTTAAAAAGTGATGTTAAGAGTGTTTTATCTATTTTTTTTAAAGGTTTAATTTATTTATTCAGGAGAGACACACAAAGAGAGGCAAAGACATAGGCAGAGGGAGAAGCAGGCTCCCTGCAGGGATTCTGATCAGGGGCTCGATCCCGGAAACCCCAGATCATGACCTGAACCGAAGGCTGATAGATGCTCAATCGCTGAGCCCACCCAGGTGCCCCAAGAATGTTTTATCATGTAGGACACCTAATTCTAGAATATATGCTACCTGGTGCCTTGAGATCATTTTAAAAATTCACTGATCTCATCAATTCCACCCCATCATTGGCTGGTTTTACTTTCTTGGATGTATTTTAGTGTTGTGCTCCCAGATTTTGTCTGGGGATGTAAAAAGCCTCTTTTTTCTTTCTTTCTTTCTTTCTTTCTTTCTTTCTTTCTTTCTTTCTTTCTCTTTCTTTCTTTCTTTCTTTCTCTTTCTTTCTTTCTTTCTTTCTCTTTCTTTCTTTCTTTCTTTCTTTCTTTCTTTCTTTCTTTCTTTCTTTCTTCTCCTCCTCCTCCTTCTTCTTCTTCTTCTTCTTCTTCTTCTTCTTCTTCTTCTTCTTCTTCTTCCTTCTTCTTCTTCTTCTTCTTCTTCTTCTTCTTCTTCTTCTTCTTCTTCTTCTTCTTCTTCTTCCTCTCTCTCTTTCTTTCTTTCTTTGTATTTTCTCTGAAACATATAAGGGTCCATTGGATACAACCGTCTTAAAATTTAGTAACAGGAAAAGCAAGTATCTTCTGAAGCCGTGAAATGCTCCCTTTCATCAGATGCTGAAAACAATGTAACCCATTGTGTTTCCTCTTTCGCTAAACTTCCAAGAAGCTCAGAATTAAATTTAATGTTAAGTTACAGTAACTATTTTAAATCTCCCCTTGTATATATACTTTCTGATTTTCTATTTTAACAACCTTATTTGTCAATGCACATTTTATTGAAAACTGCCTAAGATGTTTTCTGAGAGAAGGAAGACTAGAAGTTATTCTCTAAACCAAACCAAACCAAACTAAACCAAATTCTAATTACATTGGAATGTATGGGTTATTTTGGGTGAAAATCCACAGGTTCGTCACAAATCGTTACCAACTTAGGAGATTTGTCTCCACCTATTCCCTCTGTCCTTGTGTGTAAAAACACCAAATTGAGAAAAGTAGAGAGGCCATTTGGAATTTGACTTCTTGATGAAAATCTACCTTCTGATTTGATTCTCTGCCAAACTTGTTCCTGGCACGAAGAAAACACCACCTGAGTCTCATTTCTTTCTCCCTAAATATTCCCAAGTGGCAGCAGAGTTCTTTGGCTCAGACTCATCCCTCCTATGGATCCCTTGCCTTGATGCCTATTGTTCTGGGCATGAAAAACCAGGCAAAGGGCTTATTTATGTACCCTCACCAAGAGATACTTATTCTAGCTGGCTCCTCGAGAGGTTTAGAATGTTGTCCAGTCTGCCTTTCTGGTAATGGTATTAGTACTCTAATATCTGATATTACAAATTCCAAACGGCTAAAAAACACAGTCAAGGAAAGCCAACCAAATTGCTCTAAAGCTTTAAAAATAAACATTTGCATTTCAATTATGGGTAATGGCCTGGGAAAGAAGAGAAGAATCTGCAAAAGTATTTAAATTAAACCAGTTTACCCACCTCGAATCATGTTCTCAGACCAGTGACACATTTGGAGGGGGAGGAGGGACTCTCAACTTCTTGTCATTGTGTGGCAAATAATAGCTTTCTAAACGATTTTATGGATTGTGAGTAGAATCTAATGCAGAAGCCCAACACTTCCTTTGAAAAAAAGAATGTAATCAGTGAAATCATTCTTTAAAACAGAGCCTGGGAAAAAATTAAGAAAGGTCACATAGGAATTTGTGGAATTGGTTAACCAATCAGAAAAGCCTCAGATAAAAACAGTTCATAATCAGGATGACTTAAAGAACATTTTGGAAATTTAATAAACCTGGAGCAAAGTTATGTGAAATCTCAGTAATAAATAAAGTGGTTAAATTCCACTCATTCCTGCATTGGTGCAGGGCACTTGGCCCCAGGGCCTTATCTCTGAACACAACATCCAAACCACTGAACCCCGGACTGTATCTGCTGTCCTTGTGGGAGAAGAGAAATCAGTGTGCCTTATCTTCCACATTTTGTACTTTCCACCAAGTCTGTCACCTTTGACTTCTTTTCAAACTGGAAATTAAGAAGCAAGGCCTCCCCAACCAACCGTAGGGGCTACTGATGTTGGGAATAAATATATAAATGCAATAAAAACAGAAACCAGAAAAACACATTAAAACAAGTTTCTGAAACACACGGCTCCACTCAACCCTTTCTAAATAGACAACAGACTTATTAATTCAAAGGTAACCTGCCAGATGTTTGTGTTTCTTTTAAAGGGCCTAAATATATATGAATATTTTTTTTCAATAAGAACACTTAGTCTATAGTAAAGAACATTTAAATACATAAACCATGTAATTTTCAGACACAACATCATGTTCTTATGATATTAAACCAACTCATGCCAACAGGAATCCCACTGCTTGGCT
Organism: Vulpes lagopus; assembly: GCF_018345385.1. NCBI lineage: Eukaryota > Metazoa > Chordata > Mammalia > Carnivora > Canidae > Vulpes > Vulpes lagopus. Next base: position 54,762,584 of record NC_054831.1, on the reverse strand, counting down.
GTGTTTGTATTGCGATGTATAGCCATGATTTCTCTCCGCTGTCAGGAAAGTTCTGGCAGGAATGTCGCATGGCACAGGAAGGAGAGGAATGGCTGCTTTCTGTGTCCTAAGGGGAATTTCATTTGGCTGTTTCTCTGCCTGCCCATGCTCTCTCCACCCAGACCACTGCAGCCTTCTCGAACAGGGGGCATATGGGAAGAAGAGAAAGTTATCAGGTGCTAGTTTGTATCACTTTTTATTAAATACTAATAAATGCTAAATCTACGACATCTTTCTCTTGGTCTCGTCTGCCTTTCCCCAGTGGTGTTAACCACAAAACATCTTTCTCACTATAGACCCAAGAGAAGTGTCTGACAAGAATACAGTCCCTCGAATGATAAGGAGAGGAGTGCTGATAAATACATATTTTATCATTTGAGTTGAACATTAAGTTCCACGGGTTTTAAGGACGTGTGGTTTTCCTGGGGCCTGAGAACTCTCAACCTGGCAGTCCTGGGTCCCCGAACTTGGCAACCTGTGTGTGTGTGTGCCCAGGGATGGGGAGATGCTGGTGTGTGGTCACGCTGCGGCAGCAGGACCCAGGGACACATGGTCTCCATGAGTACAGGCGGCACATTTTCAAATGGTATTTGATGGGTAAACTCATAAATGACAAGGGATAACTGCCATTTTATGTGCTAGAAACTAGAGATGTGCTGCTTTTTCTCCATTTCCCTTCCAGATCCTCTTTCTGCATTTCCCTGCTCTTCTTAATGCCCTGGAAACCCACCCCTTGCAGAGGGCACCAATGGGGCATCCGCTGCCCTTTGATTTGCTGTGATTTCAGCCAATGGCACCCCCCCCCCCACAGCATATCAACTGAGCAGCTGGTGGCTACAATCCTCCACCGAAAGCCACATCCCCTGTTCCGTGATCCTAGAGCTTTTTGTTAAGTTCTAAGACCTCTTTTTATCCTTGCTTTTTAGGCTTAGAGGTGGCACTGACTTCCCGGGGCTGCTTGCCTCAGAGGCACTTCATTGTCCCTGGTTGGTTTCTCTACCCATGGCTTTAAAAAAAAAAAAAAAAAAAAAGGATGTTATTTATTTATTTGAGAGAAAGTGAGAGAGCATGAGTAGGGGAGAGGCAGAGGGAGAAGCAGGCTTCCTGCTGATCAGGGAGCCCAACCTGGGGCTTGATCCCAGAACCCTGTCATCATGACCTGAGCCCAAGGGAGATGCTTCACCAACTGACCCCGGATAACATCCTTTTTATTAAACTCTTTGCAGTTACCCCTTTCCAGGCACATCTTTTTCTGACACACACATGTAGCTGTGTAGGTCATAGAGGATAACTGTACTTACAAAATCAGTAAATCAGACTTCTCATTCATTCATCTGGTTCCTCCCTTCCCTTTTTCCCCTTGATACAATCTATTCTGCATTATTGAAGCAGGGTGATTAATAAAGGCTATCATATCATGTATGGAGTACCTGGGTACTCAGTGTTCTATGTAGCTCATGTGATACTCACTACCACTCTAGGAGGTGAGGGTCTTTAGCCCTGTTTTCTATACCAGGAAATGGGGGCACAGAAGTGTTAAGTCACCTGCTGGCCTCTAGAGCTTGTGGTTTTCACTCCACATTCAAAATCACCCAGTGATTTCCTGGGCTCAGAGCAGCTGTTCTTAACCCCACTCACCCTCTTTGCTTCTACACTTTGTTTCCCCCTTACTGGTTTTCCTTCTGTCTTCCATCTCATTGTCTTGTTTTCTACCCTTTTACTGGACCCCATTTCCTACCCCCTTCCTCTTGCCCTCTCCCTATGAACTGGATCATCTCCACTTGTACAACACAAAATAAAATGACGGCCACAACAGATTGTTTTAAGAATACAATGTAGATGTTAGAAATTGTGGCTATGGAAATTTCTTAATGATATGGAAAAGCTGGACCATGAGCTCCCTAAAGCAGCACTCAACCTGTTTATGGTGTTTCCCAGAGCCTGGCACGGGGCAGGTGCTTGGCTGACCTTCAGTACTTCTTTATTTAGGGAATGCAGGATTGAGCTAAGAAAGCAGGTCACACAGAACATAGGTCACATAATCTCAGGAACAAAGCATAAGTATAGCATAAAGATTGGAAGGGTATGGACCCATATAGCATTGGTAGTTGTTTTGAGATCATGGATTTTCAGGTGCTTATCTGCATCCTTAAATTCTCCCTTATTTTCCAAATTTCCCACTGAGCACATGCTACTTTTTTTGTTTGTTTGTTTTTTTAGGCTTCTAAGTAACCAAAACCAAGCAAAAGGATGCTATATGACTGGATAGCAAACCCTGATTCTCCTGGTGTGGCTAGACTCTGGCCCCAGACAGTCTACCTGGACCTGACAGCCCTCTGTGCACCCCTTGGCTCGAATAACAGGCACTTAATCCTGAAGGGCCCAGGAGGCTATCTAGTCTGACCCAAAATTGTAAGTGACTTTATCCAAAGTCAGGCAGAAAGTCTGGAGGAACACAAGCTAAGATCTTGCTCACTGGGATCCTAATCCAAGGCTCTCCTCAGCCCCCTAACCTGGCAAGAGTCATCTTCAAGGCTTGCTATAAAGCATTTTTATCCCACAAGTGCTTGGCTGTAATTTCTATTCCTGAGATCAGGCACTGTTGAAAAGACACAAACGTGTCTGGTCCCCAAGGCAGTAAAGTAAGAGGCCATTTCATGATGCTTCCAGGTACAGTTGCCAGAGATCCTCCAGGGAGGCTGTCTTCCTTCAGGAATCCCGTTTCTTCAGGCTGTAGGATGAGTGCGATTTCCTGCCTGTAGGCAGCAAGGAGATGCTGTGGTGTGAAGTGTGCAGAGGGCACAACGTCTGGGCGCCCTGTTGTCCTGCGGATGGCTTCCTTGTCACTGAAGCCTCCGTGGGAAGGACATATAACTGCCTTGAGCTAGCCTGATGCCATTGGCAAGCACACTCAGCTGCTGGCCACACAACTGCTACCAACAGGAAGATTTAGTTAAGCTTGTAAATAGTTCTTGACATTTGAATACCATCGGCTGCATCCTCTTAAGAAGGATCTGATCCTTTAGAGAGAAACAGCAAATGATTTACAAACGACGGCCTGGTAAGACCCTGACCATGGACCCTCCCCTCATCCGCCCCCTGCCCTTCCCAGGACATGTCCTGGGCACAGACAGCACAAGAATTGGAGATGGACAACCAAAGCTTGACTCAAAGGCTTCAGGCCAAAAGCAGCTTCAGGAATGAGAGAATTCTCCCCAGGGCCCCTGGTGTCTGAAATTTTATGGAATCGAAAAGCTAGCTCTCTCTAGCCAGACACAGGAAAAGATCTTGCAAACAAGGTCTGTCCTATTTTTGAACAGGTGGTTGTTTTCCTCCTAAAAACAACTCATTTTTGCTTTCTTCCTGGGGACTCCCTCCTTACTGTGTGAGGCTCACCCTTTCAGAGACCATGAGGGTGATCTCAGACACAGGGAGGGGGAACCAGCCAGGGAGCCTCACCGAGTGCGCTGTGATTTAGTTACATTGGTGTAACTAGGTGTACTAGGTTCGCAAGCTTCCTGAGGGTAGAGATCCGTTTTTTTAAATTTATATTCTTAGTCTCTTACTGTGTTGGTGTGTCTAAAATACAGAAAACACTCTAGAAACAAAATCTGCTGAGGGAAAAGAAAATGAGTGTATTACTTCGCTGCCCTGCGGTTTTTCTCAATCTCATGAGAGTGTCCTTCTCTCTGAGTGAAAGCTTGTTATCCATGTTACAGTTACAATACAGTTTTGGAAATCTGGAAAAATGAGCTGGGAAAAGGGAGCTGAACTGGGAGAGAGATTAATTTTAAGTAAGTTTACAAAAAAGAAAATTGTAGGGTTTTGGTTGATTGGATCTACTGTGAATCAGGGCTTAAGCATAAATTCTTTGTCGGCCAGTTTAGTCCCAGCGATGTTTATAGAGCACATCCTTTGAGGAGGAATCGTGTGGGTCATGGTGGAAAATAATGTCCTTGCTGCCAGGGTGCTCACAGGGGTGGTGGCCTCAAAAGTTTAGATTCAAGCTTTAGGTTTTTACTATTGAAAGACATTCTGGCACAGATAAGCATGCATTACTTTATACATTCACCTTCATAAGCTCAGGATTTCAGGCCATCGTGCATTGCTGTAGATGCCCGTTAAATTGGTTGAGCTCCAGACTGATTTCCACGCGTGGCATTCAATCCTGATCCCCAGCCACCATTTCTGTTTCTCCCGCCCCTGTGCCCATCACTGAGTGGTGACTCCAGCCCCCCGGGGGGCCATATGCACAGTGCTGGACTCCTCTGCTTGCTCTTCCTTCAGGACTTTCACTGCAGTGACAGCTCTGGCCCGGCCACTGTGACATGCTTGTTGCAGGTGGCTCCTGAGTGAGGGTGATTCTCTGCACCCTCACCCCCACCCCCCAACACCATTCACAACACTACAACTGGATGATCACTTTAAGAGATCAGATCATGACCCATCTGCTCCTATGGCTTTCTATTTAATTAATTAATTGATTAATTAATTAATTAATTTTTAGAGAGAGGGAAGGGTGGGAGAGGGAGAGGAAATATCTCTCTCTCTCTCTCTCTCTCTCTCTCTCTCTCTCTCTTTAAATTTTATTTATTTATTCATGAGAGACAGAGAGAGAGGCAGAGACACAGGCAGAGGGAGAAGCAGGCTCCATGCAGGGAGCCCGACGTGGGACTCGATCCTGGGTCTTCAGGATCACACCCTGGGCCAAAGGCAGACACTAAACCACTCAGCCACCCGGGCTGCCCTGCTTTCTATTTAATTTAAAAGAGTAGTCCCCTTCCTTTCAGTGTTGGTTCAGTGAACTCTAGGTTGTTGCATGGTCTGGTCACGTCACTCCCTATCTCAGCACATCTCCTGTCACACTCCCTGCTGGTCCTTGGAAACACCAAGCCCACCTCAGAGCCTTTTTACATTTGCTGTTCCCTCTATCTAGAATGTTCCTTCAAGGATAGCACATGGCTCATTCTCATTATCTTCCTTCAGTGCTCTGGTTAAATGCTATCCTGCCAAACTAACCTGTATAAATGGTGTCCCCTACCCCTTACTGCTATGCCCAATCTCCTCTTTAAGTTTACTTTTCTCTCCTGGAGCTTATAGGCTGATATACTGTATGTTTACTGGTTTATTTGTATTTTGTCTGTCTGCCTTCCCTTCCCACATTCTATCCCACCACTTGTGAATATAAGGGCAGGGTTCCAGTCTGTTTGGTCCCCTGCTCAGTGGCTGGCACCAAAGCACTTAGCATCTCAGATATATTGCCAGTTCCAAATCTGAGAAAATGTCGGGCTTGAACCAACTCTGTTCATACCTCCAGAACTCACGAGTTTTGTTCTGAGTAAGCCCCTTTGATGGGTCTATTTTCTTATCTTTTGCTCCTTTCATATCAAATCGATTCTAAATTTTGGATTTTGATCATTTGAGAGAGTCATTGCCTTATAATATTTTGACACCTAAAAAAAAACAAAAAACAAAATCTATGGGTGCCTGGGCGGTTCAGTTGGTTAAGCCTCCAACTCTTGGTTTTGGCTCAGGTCATGATCCCAGATTTGTGAGATCAAGCCTAAGATCAAGTCTTGTGTCGGGCTGCATGCTTAGCAGGGAGTCCGCTTGAGATTCTCTCTCTCTTCTCCCTCTGCCCTCCCCTGACCTCTCTCTCTCTCTCTTTCAAAAATAAATAAATAAATCTTTTTTAACAAAAGACAAAGGCCAAGTTAGTAACATAACACTTTGTGCCATCATATCCCAAATGACTGCCTCAAACTTAATCTATCTGAAGTCATAAAGATGAGGTAAGTGCAAAATAGTAATAATAGTGTCTTCCCAAACAGACATTATTAAGAAAAGTATTTTTAAAGCTGAATCTTCTTGGGGCCCCTGGGTACCTCAGTCAGTTGAGTCTTGGACTCTTGGTTTCAACTCAGGTTGTGATCTCTGGGTTGTGAGTTTGAGTCCTGTGTTAAGCTCTGCACTGAGTGAGGAGCCTGCTTAGGATTTTTCTCTCTCCCTCTCTCCCCTTCTCCCACTCATGCTCTCCCTGCCCACCCCCCAAAAAGGTGAACCGTCTTTCCATGAAACTTTCATGAGTTTCAGAAATAGCCTGAAAAAACCCTGAGTGCCAAATAAATCCTAGCATCAAGAGCAAAGCAGAGAGCAGAGACAAAGCAGATATTACTTTTGTTAGTGATAAATACAATATTGGGAAAATGTGACTTTTATCCACAAATAAGCTGAGTCCCTAGTAATAAATCCCAAAACCCAAGAGGTTTATCTAGCCAGTCATAGGCAGTGCTGGTCAACCCTCAACCTAGCACATGCAGACTGGCCCCTATGAGACATCCACAGGAGCAGCGTGGAGTGTCTGCTTTCTGTAGATAGTCACTTGCAAGAGAAAGAGCACAGAGAGGACTGGGCTGCACATACCCAATTCACTGTCTCAAACTCAGCAATAAAAGAAGTTCCTCCTCCTTCCTTGGAGAGATGATTATCACAGTAGTGAAGCTCCCTCCATATGCAAAGGCAGAAGCATCCTCCCTGCAAAGTTTCTTATGGTCAAAGCCAAGAATATAGTCTAGAGCACTCTTGGGATGCTCTGACTTGATCTCAGGAGAGAATTTAGAATTCTTCCAGGAATGGACAAATAATGTGTCCAAATAGTCTTGACTTTCCCTGTATTTATTGAGTGACATCTCTATGTCAGGCATTTCCACACTGGGAACACAATGATGAGCAAATAAACTGAACACACACAAGTGTATAGTTGCAAGTGTGCACACAAGTGTATAATTGCAAAGAGTGATAGATGCCACAAAGTACAGGTGACCTTGAGTGTGTTCAGTGGGAGCCTGCTGTATCTTGAAATTCTAGGAATTCTTTCTGGAGGACATAGACTTTGAGCTGAATTCTAAAGGATGCCCAGGTAACAGGAGCAGCATCAGAGACAGGGAATGTCATGCGCAAAAGCATAGAGATAAGGGGAGTGTGATGTGTTGGAGAAAGTTACAGAAGGCAAAGGGCGGGGGAGGGGAAAATGAAGATGTAAGGTTATGCAGGCATATGGAGGACTTTGATCTTCATCCACAAAGCAGTAGTTTTATCTTCTGTTCTCCACTAGCTCTCTGTTCTCCATTAGCTACTAATACATCTCCTTATTTTGGCTTTCAGTTCATAAGTCTTGATCTTGTCCACAAAACAATACGAAATATATTGTCACACGTTTGGGAAAGCTCGAGTCTACTGTGCCTGCCCACCCCCCCCACCCCCCAGCTCCCTGTCTAATAAGCTTGTCCAAAGTGGACATGGATAGTGGTTAGGCTTGGCTCATCCTCAGTAAACTCTAATTTCTCTTCATTTCCCAAGATTTTCCTTTAAGAATTTATCTAGAATCCATCTACATTAAAGAACCTTATATCTGGATTCTGCTTATTTTTATGTGGTGCTAGCAAGAGTAGTTTGTCAACATATTGGATTTCATTGACTTCCTACTTGATCTTTGTCAGTTTTAACCAGGATCTCTATGAAGTGACCCAAATAAATACCATTATACCAAATTTAGATATCTGATACAAGATTAATCAAAGTTTTTTTTTTTAATTTATGATAGTCACAGAGAGAGAGAGAGAGAGAGAGAGAGGCAGAGACATAGGCAGAGGGAGAAGCAGGCTCCATGCACCGGGAGCCCGACGTGGGATTCGATCCCGGGTCTCCAGGATCGCACCCTGGGCCAAAGGCAGGTGCCAAACCGCTGCGCCACCCAGGGATCCCAAGATTAATCAAAGTTTATCATTCGAAGACACTTATGGTATTCCTGGCTTGGTTTTGACAATGGCATTTACCCATAAACACACTCCCCAGCATAAGGTATAATAAACTTGCTCCTATATATTTTTCTATTAGGTCTCCTCCTTCATTCTTCTGCAAGGCCTTTTCACTTTGTTTTCCTTACCGCTGCGCTGTCTCTCCAGGAACTTTTTGATTATTGGCATTTCCTCATCTATTTCAAACCTTTATTGAAATATTCATATTGACCTGTCCGAGGAGTTTTCTATTCACACCGAATTACTAAGCACGCAGGACTCCGATGAGACCTCATTTGCTAATTTGCTACTTTTTGGGGGCCACAAGTATAAGCCAGCTCTTTCTTAATTTTCTAAGGATAAAAGAATAGTATCTGCTGATTTTTGTTCCTATTGTAAAAGAAGGTTACTGCTACTTTGTTGTCAGAATCCATTCCAAAAATAAACGCAGGATTTTGTGTTTGTTTGGATTCTGAGTGATGGTGCTTCTGCTAGTCCTTGCAAACACTGTATGTCATTCTGCGAAGTACTGGCTGGGATGGCCGATTCTGTTTCTTTGGTTTTCTCCCTTTGCAACATACACACCAATAGTAGTATCACCAAAAAAACCCAAACCAAACCAAACCAAACAAACAAACAAAAAACCCAGCAACCCCCAAATAGACAAAAACAGTCTGCTAAAGGTTAATGGGTCTCTGGTTCCTGATGGAGCTAAAAGAAGCAGCTTAGTGTGAGCAAGAAGCAGAAAATACCAGCCTGCAGGGTCTGCGTAAATTTGGACAGCATAATCGCATACCCCTGAGCTTCTGCTGTTGAGGGGCTAACTATATTCCGCATCAGCTAAAGCAGCTCCCCAGCACTAAAGTACCTGCTTGTTTTATCTTCATTGAATGGACGGGGCTGGTCTCGTGCAGCCCCAAGATAACCTTCTGAAGTTGCAATGTCAGTTGGGAGAGTAGGACAGCAGCAAATTCCAAGGGAAGCCCTGGGGTTATCACGAGCCCAGTGGCCGCATTATGTCACGTTGCCAACTTCAACAGAGCTTGACCTCAAGCTGAACTCCACTTAGCCAAGCTGCAGAGAACTAAGCTGAGCAGCTATATCCAGCAGAGGCCTTCCCAGCCAAGCAGGAGCCACCTAAACAAACCTATCTCCTGTTCCCAAGAGAACTTTCTGATTGTTTATAAATAAGGTAGTGGTGCAGTCCCCGGACTTCTGGCTCAGGGGAGGGTGGTCAAGATGTATCGGTATATGCTCAGAGCTATGCTGGGTACCCTTCAAAATCCCGGTCTATACTCATCAAGAGTGGCTCCTTCTCTTCCTGGGCCTTCTAAAACTCTTGAGACCCAGGCAGAGAGGAGAGTGACCTCAATTTACTAACAGCTAATGAGAGTCTGACTCTTCTGTTAAATTAATTAAACAAGGAGCCCATTAGACAGAGGTGACTCTAATGCTCTGGCACCCTTTAAAAGCAAACCAAAATCTAAACCTATAAATGCCTCAAGGTCAGGGAACTGAAACCAACAGACAACCAATCACAAGCAGCCAACTAGGCTTTAAGTGATAGTTAATCAATAATTTCCTAACCTCATTTTTGTCTTTTCTCTGGGGAAGTCTCTCCCTGAGCTCCAGGTGGGGGAATACTCCTAGCCACTTCTGGCTTGGTGTTGCCCAATTCCAATTGATTTTTGCCTAAATAAACTCTTTAAAAAATTTTATAAGCCTCAGTTTATCCTTTAACACTTCCTTTTCCCTTGGAAGTGAGGGGTGAAAGCACTTGGGTTTAGTTTCCAGATCTGATGTCCTAAAACGATCACTACCCACACTATGTGCCAGAGCATGGTGTGCCAGAGAGCATATTAACATGTATTAACTCCTTAATCCTGAGGACAGTCCTTCAGAGCCACCTCTCAAGGACGTGCTATGATAAGCTCCATTCACAGGTGGGAAAATTCAGGCACAGAAAGGGCGAGTCCCTTTCCAGCTTAACAAGCAGTGGAAATGGGGGAAAGGGGTGATCCTGGGCAGTTTGAACAAGAGGTCTACAGCTTTCCAGTCTCTCTATACAACCATAGGTCATAGACCAGAAGGGAACTGGACTCAGGATTCTGGGCCAAGTGGGCTGGGAAAGTCTAGGCATTTCCAAGTCTTTAAGTCCAGGGGAATGGGAGAAAAACAACAAAAGGGACCACAGCAAGGGTTCTCAACAGAATTCAGACCAGATTGAGTGGGTTTAATAGATGGAATCTACCCCTCCTTGGCCATCCCACCCCCAACTCCAGCCTGCAGACAGAATCCAATTGTCAAGGCATTTCCATTCAGAGGCTTGGCCCTAATTATGTCAAATTCCTGGTGGCCATAAATCCCGATCCATCTAAGCAGAGAAGGCAGTCCTGTCAATGTATAGAATGCCCTCATTCTTTCCTACAGTCTACCTGCTCGTTGGGATATATGGTACCCTCAGTCCTGCCCTCCATCCGCCATGCTGTCTTGCTGCTCTTTGCCAAGCTGCCCTGCCTGGGAGCTCTAGCAACTGGGATATTCCACTGGTTGCCTCCTCTTACATTTTCTGTACAAAGAAAGCTGATGCTCACAAGGACTTTGACCTCCTGCAAGATCTGGGCCATCTCCATGTCCATTAAAGATTCAACTTTCAACACAGCTTTTGTTTGTAAGAGCATTTTGTATAGGGTCTTTGAAAATTGGCATCATATGTGACATGCCAAATACAGTAGCCTGAATTTTCTGAGACTACCCCCCCTCCAGACCCCCATTTAAGGCTCACCCTTTTAGTAGGCATAGCCCCCATTCAGGTAGTAAAGCATAAAGAATACTGTTTATCAGATGCCAGGAGAATGACTCCAAATATCACTTGGGTCAGCCAGTCAAACTTGAAAGTGTATACATGTGATTTGTGGATCTTGTTAAAATGCAGATTCTGATTTGATAGTCCTGAAGTGGGACCTATGATTCTGCATTTATCACAAGCTCCTGAGTCAGGGATTATGGTCTTGCTCTTGAGGAGAAACTTTCAAAAGTTTCATTTATCTTGAGACACTGTGCCCCTGTCTGATGTTTCATAAATTGATACAACCCAGAATCTTCTGGAGGATGTGCTTCTTATTAGTGCCATACTAGTAAAATGAAAGAAAATGAAATCTTCCTGACCTGTTTGAATGGGAGACCTTTTTAGATGTTGATGTTTTAAAAATTCTTGTCCGAGTGCTTTCCCTTTACTTGGAAAATATGTCCCAATCGACTGGTTTTCTGTCTTAATATGAGCATCTCTACCTCAAAGGAACACTCTGTTTCTGAGTTAAGCAGAATAAGGCTTTTTTTAGGGCTTTGTGGTTGGTTATTTCATGTCTCTGCATGTGGGTTACAGGATCTTGCTGAATTGGGCTGAAACAAATGTCCATTCTATTAAAATTGGAAGGATTAAATCAAGAACTTTAAGCTTTTTGAGGACAGCCACCTCATCTAACCCCAAATGGGCCAACGATGTAAGTGCCGTACAACAGGGAGGCAAAATCCAAGGCTTTGCAGAAATGGAGATCCCCATTCAAATTCGCATTCTGGAAACCACAAGTGTTGTCACATCGGGTAAATTACCCAACCTTAGTTTCCTTAACCATAAAACAAGAGAGTAAAGTGAGAGAGATAGCAAGACACAGATGGTAAAACTTGCATATCTCACAGTTTTGCCTGGGACAAAGTCTTGATGGGTGCCATCAGTGTGTCCTGGCATCAAATATTGTTAGCCTCTTGTGAGGAAAATCTGACTTTTGATGTCTTACAGAAAACCCCTTCATACTAAGAAAGCAGAGACTCAGTCATGGGATCATTTGATAAATTCCACTTGGATTTTCTCTATGGGGGCATCTCCAGCCTTTTAGTTGTACACGAGATTACAGACAACTTGATATTGGCTATATTCTGCAATAACCACTAGTTGATGGTGGTTTATTGTACCACATAAGAAAGACATATTTATAAGACACCTTTTAAAGTTTGATTTTTGAAAAAATAAAAACTAAAAACAAGTTTCCCTGTTTAAGTTTCTTGGCTGAAGTTTTCTCTATTCCTTAGAAAATGTTTATTACTTAGCCCTTTAAAAAGAATCTTAATATGGGTATCTCTATCTCAAAGGAATTGATTAAAGTGATAGGCTGAGCAGCATTCATTCATCTACCCCTCCAGCTCAGAGACCTGTTAAAATGCATATTCTAGTTCAGTAGATCAGAGGTAGGGGCCTGAGATTCTCAATTTCCAACCATGTCTGAGGTAATGCAGATACTGCTGGTCCATAGGCCACACACTTTGGGTAGCAGGGCTCCAGTAATGGCTCTTGCCAGACTGAACTGTCAACATTTTATGCTGTCATTCAGGTCCCCCTCCATGCACGACCCTACACGAGCTTCTCCCTAACTGGGGACTCTTGATTGAGTACCTGACTTCAGTCTTGACTTCTTGTCCCTCCTTGACCCTATGTCCTCCCTGCTAACCTAGTCAGCATTTTGGGCTGAATCTTTCCTGCCCAGTCTATAATCTATAGCACATGCCTCCAGTTTGGCACCTTCAGTGTCTTACTGAGGACTCACCAGTGCAGCCTTGTCTCTGCCAGCACCTCGGGCCAGCCTATTCTGAGTTCCTGAAAGCAGGTTCATTCCCACCTCACCATGGTCACCCCAGCAAGAAGAAACAGAAAAGTAGTATCCATGGCAGAGCTCCTGGGACCAATTCTATGTCATATCTTCAACTCTGGAGGGAGGAACCCAAATTTCACATGCCTAAGGATCATAGCAAAAATTGAAAAGACTCTTGGAAGCAGTCTTATATAAAATCATCATGATGAAGGAACTTAAGGCCCCAAAATAATAATGACCACTTACCAGACATTTTCTGTATGTTCTTTAATCTTTACCCCACCCTCATGAGATTAGGTATAATTATTATGCCCACTTCATAGGTGATAAAACTGAACCTTGGAGTGGTTAAGTAACTTGCCCAGGATCACTCAGCTTATTAGTGACACAAACTCAGGTTTCTTTGATTCCATGTTCATGCTTCTAAGCCTGAGCAAGGCTTTCAACCAAGAGAAGCTGAGAAATTCTCTCTGCTACACAGCAGTATCTGGGATTAAAATCCATGTGTTCTGACTCATAGATCTTTCCCCTGGACACTAGGATGTCTCTATCTTAAAGCAAGTTTAATGTCACATGTTTCTGGCCCTGAGTCTTGAATTTGAGTACAGTTACAACAATGAGAGATGGCTTTGCTCTCATGAAGCATTTATAACTAATACACAGTAGTATAGAAATAATATGCAAATCACATCACAACACAGATGAAAGGCTTAATTCTGCCAATTCCTCTCTGAGAGGGCAAATCAGATTTCCTGTAGTGTCTGAAATTTGTGTATGTGATATCCACAACTGAATACACAATGCCTCAATGACATGGCATTTTTGATAGCTATTCCCACACATAGGCTATATCTACCTAGCTTCAAAAGCAGGAATCGAAAAAAATATTTCAAGCCAATGAATCAGTTGTTTGATGTTGTAACTAATCTTCTAAATAACACATGGTTTTCTGTATTGTAAATGTTGCTACAATGTCAAGTTCTTCCTTAGGCACTAAAATTGTGAACTAGCTGTTTTGTCCAAGTTAGTAAGGGGATAGGAGTTTAATGGGGTGGAAGTAGGGGCAGTTAGGAAAAAGAATTAGTGAAAGATTATCTGAACTTGTCAGAGAATCCAGAACAAAAGTTGTTGGCCAAGATGCTACAACAACACATTTCCTGCAAAGTAGCCCAAACCTAATGGAATATCTTCACAGTTACCTTAACTGGATATTCAGGGGATGCAGGGGTGCAGGGGTGGGGGACAGGGATCTGAAAGGACTCTGTATCTATATTTTCAGAAGCCTCCATCTTTTTTCTTCTCTGCAAGACAATGGGGTCTAATTACATTTCTCACTTCCTTAACCATAGTCTTCTTTAAGCTTTGCCATTATTGGCTCCCAAACATGGCTGGTTTAGTCCTTCATTTCTTAAGGCCCAAACCTGGCCTGTGTATCCCTATACCCTCTGCCTGCACCTAGCCATGGCCACAGGATGTGTTCACATGTCCCTCGGTAAGAATTTAAGCTAAGGGGGGTTCACACACCAATATAGCTATTAGATCCCCAAATCTCAGAATGCTAGAGTGGGATGAGCCCTTTGAGAGTGTCCAGATACTTTCAAGCTGTCCTAGGGCAGTGTTCTGTACACAGCAAAAATCTTCAAAACAAATCCTGCTCAATGACACTCTATGAGAAAAATCAAGGAAGAGATGCTCAGAGTGAAACTAGGGGGTAGGTAGAGTCTCACCAGGTGATTCCTATGTCCCAGAGGTTCTTCTAAAAACACCCAAAAACTCTCCAGTAGGCTGTTCAAAACCTCTAATAATGGAAATTTCAAACTCAAAGAACAGCTTATCAAGATCCAGGAGCTTCTCAGTGTCTGAAAAGTATCTGTGCTTCCTATCACCTGGCACAGAATTTATAACTCTTTGACTCCTAGCTTCCTTGTAGAAATGCCTGACTGTCCAAGATGAGGACTGCTCATTTGAGCCACTTAGGGCAACTCCTTACTCAGGGAAGTACCTGGGAATGCTGTTGAAAGTCCCCTGAGGCCTGAGAGCCAAGTTTCTCTATGGAGCTGACTTTGATCCTTTACATTCAGACTATTGAGTTGAGACCTAGATGGTACAGTCTCGTGCTCAAGTTGCAATTATACATTCAGATGATAAGACAAAACCAAAACCAAGACTTTGCTGGGTCTGTTATATGATGGCTACATTTGAACTAAATCAAAACATATGGAAATTCAGGACTTCACTGTCCTTAGGCAGAGTGCCACTGCTTGACTAGGTAGGTTATTCATAGTACTCTGCAGCGCAGGGCTGATGTAGTATAATGCTGGCCTACGTGGGGTAGCCTTTATTTGCTCTACGAGGAGGAAGTGTGTGCCTTTTTGGTAAATGTTAATAGCAATGGTGGAAAGACCACAACAAAGACCCAGGACACCCACAAGAGTAGCCCAACAGAGGTGGAGGAACACGACACACCAGGCCCTGGAGACAGGAAGTCATTGTGCGTGAAGCCCTGGAGTGCTCCTTCACAGGGGCCCCACACAGAAGGCATTGTTTCAACACCCCCGGGCACATCTACGGCTTATTCTAGTCAATGACAATAACTTAACTAACAATTTAATGCTTAACAATGAATGCCCCCAAAACTCTCTGGCTTAGTAAAAGATGATACCACAGGGCTTTATGTGTGAACACATTGTACGCACAAAGTCAGTTCTACTGGGAGCCTCTGTGGCCTTCCTTTCCTTGTCTAATCAAAAGTAGCCCAGCTGACTGGGTGTGTTCTTGCTGTAATGCATCAGATGCATCTTCAAGGTGTCTAAGGGAGCTAATGTCTTCCATCAAATGTGACACCTGAGGATGTGACCAAAAGGATAGGCTGAGTCAGGGACACCCCGGGCAGGGTGGACTCCAGCATGGAAAGCTAAAAGTGGGTTCAACAGGACTTGTGGGATCTTGTATAAGATTCACAGGAGGTAGGTCAAGGCTGTGCTAAGAGAAAATGGAATGGAAGAACAGAAGTCACTTGGCTTATATGGTTCTTAAGTTTGTAATAAATAATAGCAGCCTTATCTACACTGCTGTTCCCCAAAAGGGACTGGCCTACAAAGGTCCCAAGCCTCCCAAATATCCCAGTAGCCTCTCTTGCCAGACCTCCAGGAAGCCTTAACACCAAGAGGACTCAGTTCTCCCCTTCTGAAGGCAAGGCAAATTTAGTTTCTTCTTGGGAAGACGCAGGAAATTAGGGATTCTCTAAGGGCACTTTTAGAAAATTGAACACAGAACCTTTTATCAGTGAGTGCATAGACGGCTTTAGCCCACAGCGCTCACATTCATCAGAAGCACTTCAGGGAGAGAAAATTAATGATAATCCTAAGTACATAATGACTTTCTGGAGACCAGAAGGCTCCACTCTGATGGTTTGACTGGAGGCTTGCCTCTCAGTAATGAAAGATGCTGCCTGTGTGCTTGACCCTGGCATTGGTTCATGCTTCAGAGCAAAGAGCTACAAAGTTGCTATAGGCTACTTAATCTCTTTCCTGGTTACTAAAAGAGACTCAGATTGGGATCATTGGTAACAGTGTTGGATTTGGTCATTTAAAAAGAAAGAAAGAAAGAAAAACTCCTTGCTTTTGGGACTTCTAGAAGAATATTAAACTAGTCTCAAAATAACAGGTTATTGTGCAAAAAGCACTCAAACATGGGTGCAGCCTTCCTGTTAGAGCACATTTGTTCAATGGCGTGCCTGCAGATAGAAACCAATTACTCCTGGCCTAGCATGTAGGTGAAATTGAGGCTTTGCACTTTCCAGAACAGGAGTTGTGCAGCTATTGTCCAGCAAGAAAGTTTGAAATGAATTTGGTATGTGCTGCCTGCCTTCCTCCTCAAGGCTGATCCTGGGAGTGATTGTTTTAGTTCACTTCTATATACTCAGAGTGGTTGTCATGCACAGGACTCTAAAACAAATTTTTAAAAAATTCTCACTGAGGTGTACATAACTGATAGCAGTTTATTCCTGAAATCAGAAAAGGAGGGAGAAGAAAGTTTGGGGGTCATCAGGTACACGAAATGGGGCCAGAGCTTTGTGGAGCTATTAGAAATTATTGTTTAAAGGGGAGACAGAGGAAGGTAGAGGGCTTTACAGTTTTGTTGGAAGTGCCCCCTATTGAGGTACTTTGCTACAAAGGAAGGATCTTGGGAACAATAAAGCCACATCCTAGATTGCCTGAAGCAACCTTCCTGTGCTTGAGCTGGTTGACTCATCCTGACCGCCCTTCCTGGTTGTGCTGGGGAGCTGGGCTAGGCCATTTAGTGTTCATCTCTAATTACTTGTGTCTGTATTCTTGTCATTAGAGTGTAAACAGGTTTATAATGGGCCTGGGTTTTCTGTGCTGAGATCAAAGGCATGCCAGTTGGAAGATGGCAAAGGTAAGAGAAAGGGAGAGGAAAACAGAGGACAGGGTGGTTCTGGCATTTCTACTGCTCCATGGCAGGGTTGGGCCTGTTGTGGCACTGTAATGGCAATCTGTTCTTCAGAAGCCAAGGTTCTGGCTTGCCCAGAGCCACTCTTGCTAGAGGTTGCTGTGTCTGGAGCCTCAGGAAGCTGCTCACTACTTCTTCCAAGGGCCAAGGGCCTTTGAGATTTGAGAACCAGCATTTCACGAGGAGGGAAGGAAGCAAGAGCAGTTGGGGGGTTAACTTCCTCCTGACAGTGTCAATGGCCAGATGTGGGGAGGTCTGCCAATCCACAGCCCCGGCCCTTGGCCATGAGAGTTTCTGGAAGAGTACAAACAGGGATGGTCTGCCTTCTCTTGGATAACAAATGAGACCAGAGCACTTTTTGCAGAGGGTGACTTGCTTTGCTGCCACATGCATGTCTCTGTATTCTGTCTCCCTCTCCTTTCTAGAATCTCAAGTGCTAGGGCACATGGATCCTTCTTCACCAGGTGTCCTCAGCCCTTAGCTGCTTTAGAGGGAGGAAAAACTTTTTTCTGCCTCTTAGGTTCCTTAGCTGGACCCTGCACATTGAATGACAAGACAAATTAAGAAGAGAAAAGACATACACATTTTATTTTAAAGTGTATGTGCACAGAGGACTTCAGAGAAAATATATGAAGTCCCAAAGAAGTGGTTAAACTTGGAAGGCTTATATACCATTATAACAAAAGGCAATAAATTGCAGGGAGGTGGTAAGACAAAGGAAAGCAGAGGTTGGACTTCTGGGGGCAGTAAATTGTGGGAAGGTAAACAAATGGGGTAAACTAATGGAAGTTAAGGGTCGGTTAGGAAGGTTTTGTCTATATGCTCATCTCAGGGCCACCTCCAAATTCTAGTGAGCAAAGCTGTTCTTCCCTTCCTGGTACAGGAATGAGGGACACCTTTGTAGGGAACATTCATGCTTTGCTTTTAGGCAGACAGTGGGAGAGCAGTTTTCTTTTCTTGTGGGTGCTTATTATTTGCCTTCAGCTCCAAATAACCCTTATTTCATGTGGCACAATTTGGAGTGGCAGAGTCTGATGCCCATCACTACCCAAAACTTGTCAAACTTTCTAATGGGGACCAAGGGCCAATTAGCTAGTTCGGGGCATACTTAGAGCATAATTAGACACATAGGTGAGGACTGGATGGAGCAGGCCCTCAAAGGCAAAGCCATGCCATTTAAAAGTTGCCATTGGTGCCATGGCACTAGCCTTCTTTAAAAAAAGAATAGTATTCTAAAATTTTTTATTGAGGTGTAATTTTATACTTAAAATAGCTACACCTTAAGTATAGATTTATATAGTTTTGTCTAATGTATTTACCCATGTGAGCAGCACCCAAAAAGATTTTATAACACTTCCACCACCCCAGACATGATTTTCCCAGTCACTCCCACGTCTCAGAGGCGATCAGTGTTCTGATTTCTTCTCCTGACATCCTTTGTCTACTTAGGCAGTGACTCTAATGGTAGAGATTTCCTGTCCCATCACAGACTGGGACCTCAACTTGTCCCCTTCTCTGTCAGGCCTGCATTTGCTGGAATACACCAGGCATAGGGCAGGTATATATATCTCAGTAGGTGGCTGAAATAATAAAAGGGAGGGTAGGAAACTGAAAGAAGAGAATGAGAAATGGTACTAATCTGCCCACAAAAGGGGCTGAGCTGGATTCTGATTGATCCGAATGGGAGTCAGATCTTGCTTGACTAAGGAGGCACGTATGCAGAGAAGAGAAGATGAATGAGGAAAGTCTGTCCATAGAATGAAAGGGAGTATGGTCTTAGAGAAAATAGTCTGGGATTAGACAGAACCTGGCTTTGGATCCTCAATCACTAGCTTTATGGCCTTGAAATGTTTCAGCTTCCTCAACAGTTGAACTGGAGTAATAATTTGGAGGCTATCCATCAAGAATATAATGAGGTTTAAGTGAGATAACTTATGTGAAAGACCTCATGCACTGCCTGATACTATGATAGGTACTTACTATATGGTAGTAACTTATTATTGCTGCCAGGTAATCCCAACTTTTGGTAAATAGTTTTATAAATATATATATTTAAGCTCAAAATGGTCAACAGGATACCGATCTGCAAAGATCAAAGAAGGGGCTTTCACTTTGCAATGATACATTAGAGACACTAATATTCTCTTATCATGGAACAAATTACATAGTGGTCACAGGATGTGCTAATTTGTGCCCTTATAAATGAATAAAATCACATGTTTTCTATTAGTACTTACTGCCACTGTGAGGAAACAACTAACATAATTTTGTATAACTACATTAACCACAGTACATTTCCACTTGGCCAATAAAATGACAAATCATTCAGGATTTATAGGCCCTGTTTTTAAATATACAAAAAGTCATTATTAAAGAGTGTTTGTCTGTTACCATGAGCTGGGCTTTTCTAAAATTTTATTTCCACAACAGACCACCAACTTAAAAACAAAACAAAACAAAAACTAATGGGTATGTGTTCAAAAACAAAATAAAACAAACAAGCAAACAAAGCAAAACAAAACAAAACCAAAAAAAAAAAAAAAAAAAACCAAGCCCCAATTAAGCAACTTACTAACCAAATAAGACCATAAATACTGTATTCATATGGATCCATCTATTCTGGGGGAAAAAAAGGCACAATCCAAGTTCTAGTCCAAAGTATAAGCCAGACCAGACAAAGCTGGGAAAGTTTTCTGAATGTTGATTTGGTTTAATGTTCAAAATTCAGAAAGAAGAAATAAGCCACTGTACAGTTGGAATTACTGGGTCAACTGCATTCAGAGACTCACACTTAAACACATAGACACTAAAAAACACCCATATAAAACTATCTTGGTGGGAGAGTTCCTAAGTAAGTAGCATTAACCAAGGAATTAGGCAGGATGGTCCCTACATTTCCTTCCAAACCTCAAAATACCTGATTCTCTGTCCCAGCCCTCTGGAACCCTCATGGAAATCAGGCAAACTCAATGGAAAAATGGAATTTCATCTATGATAAGAAAACTAAATTGTGAGAAATGGCATGTTTCATTATCTATAAAGTGAGGTAATAAGAGAAAGTTTTAGGATATCTCTGCTTCTTTTTTAGTTTTTTTTTTCTTTTTTCTTTCTTTCTTTCTTTCTTTCTTTCTTTCTTTCTTTTTTTTTTTTAGAGAAGGAGAGGGAGTGGGAGGGAGAGACAGAGAAAGAGACAGAAAATCTTAAGCAGACTATACACCCAGCACAGAACCCAAAGAGGGGCTCAATCTTATAGCCCTGAGATCATGACCTGAGTGAGAATCAAGAGTTGTCCACCTAAGTGAGCCACCCAAGTGCCCAGGGTACCTCTGTTTCTGATTATGATGCAGAAAGTAAAAAGAGGTTGCCATTCTTACCCCAATAATCAAAACAAGGTGAATCAATGGGAAGAGGAGAAAGATGCTATAGATGGTAGAGAAAAACCCACCAAACTTAAAAGAAGTTGTAATGACAGGGTTTGAAATAATGTGAAAAATTAGAATTCCAAACAGGCCCAGTCACAGAGTAAATCTGCACCCACCTTTCAATTTTTTAATATAGGTTTTTACCAAGTTAATGGGCAATGTGTTGAAGCCTGAGAGCAGAGAATGAGAGATTCTCCCATAAGGTATAAGAGATCTCACCCAAGTAGGAAGCAGCAGCTTCCTAAAGGTGGAGGGCAGGGCAGGATTGCCAAGAGAGCATCTGAGCACTGTGGGCTTTCCACCACCAAATGAGGAGGGAACAGTCACTACAGGGTTTCACATTTCAGAAGAAACTTGAGGGTAAGAGAGCTTACCAGTGAACCTGGGAGCCAGGCTAAAGGCAAATAAAGATCTCCTATGGTTTGGAACACTGGTACCTTTGGGTAACCCATAAATCTCTAGACTCTCTCAGGTGCTCAGATTATAAGATCTGTCAAAGGGAAAAATTGGCCTCTCTCAAAACATTTGAAGCCAGTGGGGAACTGAATCAAACTAAACCTGACACAAAGTTCAGACTTAAACTGACTACATATCACATGGACTCAGCTCTCCAAGCTTGAAGCCTTAAAGAAAAGATACGGCATTTCTTAGAAATATCATTTATTTCCTTCGCTAGTGTTGTTATATAAAATATTCACCATTCAATAAAAATTATGAGACATTTGAAGGTGAAAAAAATGACCTCTGATCAAGAGGGAATAGCCAATAGACACACACCTAGAGATGATACAGGTAGGAATTTTAGAATAACAGTGATAGGGACAACTGGGTGGGTTAGTGATTGAACATCTGCCTTTGGCTCAGGGCATAATCCTGAGGTCCTGGGATCCAGTCCTGCATCGGGCTCCCTGCAGGGAGCCTGCTTCTCCCTATGCTTATATCTGCCTCTCTCCCTGTGTCTATCATGAATAAATAAATAAAATCTTTAAAAATAAATAAAATAAAGTAACAGTGATAAATATACTAAAGAATTGCAAAAGGAAATAACATGGAGAAAAAGATGAGAGGTCCAGTAAAGGGATGGAAACAATGAAAAAGAAGCAGAAGAGGACTTCTGGGTGAATCAGTCAGTTAAACATCTGACTCTTGGTTTCACATCAGGTCATGATCTCAGGGTCTTGGGATCAAGCCCCACATTAAGCTCTATGCTCAGCATGGAGTCTGCTTGAGAATTATCTCTCCTTTGCCTCTTCTCTTCCCCTGTTCATACTCTTTCTCCCTCTCTCTAAGATAAAAAAAAAAAATCTTAAAAAAAAGGAGCAAAGAAATGCTAGTGAGATTTTACTTATAATCAAGATGGAATAAGAGTGACTAGATTTACTTTTCTGTGTGAAACAAAGAATAACCAGAAAAAATACATAAAACAAAGGTTTTTCAGGACACTGGACATTCAGAAATCAGAAAACAGTGATTCAGTATCAGAAAACAGTGATTCTTCAAACACAGAAAATAAGAGGTGAGTCCTATGTATCCCAGGTTTTGCCTTATAAATGTTTTCAGGCTGTGACACTGGGAAGGACAACCCAGGTAGAACCCAAAAGACTCTGAGTTTAGGAGACAGAGCTGAACATTCAAGAGGACCAAATTGACTACAGCTGGTAGAATAGAGTCCAGAGAGGGACCAACTGCCTAAGGAAAGATCTCTGGATGGCTACAGAGGGTCCTCCATGAGTATTCAACAGTGTACTGGTCAGTGCATGTCTGTAAGTTCCTCTGAGCCCGGGGGTGGGGTGGGGAAATCACCTGAAAATATTAGAGAGGAAAGAAGCTAATGCCCACATAGGACTGAAAATTATTCTTGTTCCTACAACCTAGAGAAGGAAAATCTTATAAACTACATTGCATAGTATATTTGGTAGAGTCTTATCTCAGTAGTGAGACATGATTAGTCATAGATTATGCATTGTTCTGCTCCTACATAAAAATATCTTATAAATAAGACCTGAGGGACACGTGAGTGGCTCAGTGGTTGAGCATCTGCCTTCAGCTCAGGGCATGTTCCTGGGGTCATGGGACTGAGTCCTGCATTAGGCTCTTCTATGTGTCTTTTATGAAAAATATATAAAACCTCTTTTTAAAAAAGAAAAAAAAAAAAGAAATAAGACCTGAAAAGTTCAAACCATTTCCAAGTAATATAACTGCACCTCAAAATACAGATCAGGTCTATTTACAGGACCAAAAAAAAAAATGTCCAAAATTTGAAAGGGAAAATTCACAATTCAGCCAATAAAAAAATTACCAAGCATGTAAAAAACTCAGGAAAAATATGATACATAATAAAAAGATAAATCAGTCCATCAAAACTGACCCAGAAGGAGGGTTAGTGTTAAAATGAACAGAAAAGGTCATTAAAGCAATTATTATACCTGTATTCCATAGTTCAAAAAAATCAAGGCACAGAAGATAAAAGACTGAAATCAAACTTTTCAAAATGAAAACTACATCTTATGTGAAAATACACTGGTGGCATTTATAACAAATTAGACATATCAGAAGAAAAGATTAGTAGGTTTGAGGATATGCCAATATAAACAATTCAAAATGAAACACAAAAAGATAAAAGAATACAAAAATGAAGAGTGCATCAGTGAATGATAGAAAAACTGTGGGTCAACTAATATACATGTAGTTGCAGTCCCTGAAGAGGAAGAAATAGTGAGGGGAAGAAAAACATTTTGAAAAAATAATAGCAAAATAA
The DNA here is from genome assembly GCF_018345385.1 of Vulpes lagopus. Classification (NCBI taxonomy): domain Eukaryota; kingdom Metazoa; phylum Chordata; class Mammalia; order Carnivora; family Canidae; genus Vulpes; species Vulpes lagopus. The sequence goes on along the minus strand of NC_054831.1, from coordinate 54,739,450 downwards.
AAAGTTCAAATTGAATGAAAACTATAAACACACACATTTAAGAAACTCAACAAACGCCAAACACAAAAAGCTTAAAGATATCATAATCAAATTGCACTAAACCAGTGATAAAGCAAAAATCTGAAAAGCAGCCAGAAAAAAAAAAAAGACAAGTTACATATGGAGAACAAAGGTAACAACAGATTTCTTATTAGAAGAATGAAGAACACAAGTGAGAAGAAAGTGCAGCAACATCTTTAATTTATAGAAGTAAAAAAAGCAAAAGAAAACAAAACTGTCAACCTAGGATTCTATACCCAGTGAAAAAATAATTTGAAGGTGATGGTAAATAAATATTTTTTTTTTTCAGACTTACAAACACTAAGAATTATACAAGAAATATTGAAGGGAGTCCATTAGGCTAAATACCAGAGGGAAATATGTTCTACACAAAGAAGACTGTCAATAGTAAATAATGGGAAATATAATATTGTTTGATTTAGATCTCTTTAAAAGTAATTTATTGTTCAAATGTAAATAACAAGAGGAAGTTTTAACATATAAAAGTAAAATGCATGACAAGAGGAAAAAGGCCAGGAGGGAAGGAAAAGAAATGTGCTGTTATAAGGGGGAGAACACATGAAGTGGTATAATATTTCTTGAAGGTAGAATATGGTAAGTTAGAGATTTATACTAAAACTAGTGCAACCACTAAAATAAGAAGACATTTTTGAGGATATTTAGGTCCAACTTGGATAATTCAGGACAATCTCCTCACCTCAGGATTCTTAATTTAATTACATCCGCAAATACCTTTTTCCCAAATCAGATAGCATTCAACAGGTTCCAGGGATTAAGAAGTGAACATATCTTTGGGGCCACCATTCAGACCCTTACAGCAAAGTTCTCATCTGGAGGCTTGAATGAGGAAGGATCTGTTCACTAACTCAGACATTTGTTGGCAGAATTCAGTTCTTTGTGGTTGTAAGACTGGAGGCTTCTATTTCTTGATAGGTTGTGACCAGAGGCTGCCCCTAGTTCTGAGAAGCCACTCAAAGTTCCTGGACATCAGCGGTTTCCTCAAAAGGCCATTCCCTCCTCAAACCCAGCAAGAGAGTAAGAGACTACATACAAAGGCAGGTGATATGATCTTATGTAATGTAATCATACACACAGAATCACATACATCCCACTACCTCTACCATATTTTGTTGGTTAGGAGATAGTCACAGGTCCCAATCACATTAAAGGGGAGAAAATTATGCAGAAGTATGAATATATGTGGTGGGGATCATGAAAGTTTGTCTGCCACTGTCTGCTCTCTGGCCTTTAATGATTCATGCCCCTCCCATATGTAAAATACATTCACCCCTCCCCAGGAGTCTAATCTTTTTATAGCAAATGTTCCAAGCCTAGAGTTGCATTATCTGAATGATAATGTAGGTGTAGGTGAGGCCCTTGGGCATACTTCCTCTCTCAACCTGTAAAATTAAAGATACAAATTATCTTCCTCCAACACACCCAACAGACAATCATGGGAGAGGCATAGGGCAGCTGTTAACATTCTTGTTCAAAAAAAGGAGAAAATGGAAGGGGAGAAGGAGTCATTGATCCACAGTAATTCTGAAATTTAGCTGGGAAAATGCTGAGTTCTTTGATTAGATTTCAGTGCTTGGGAATAATTCTCCATGGCTCTAGAATCAGTTTCCTAGGATCTTAGTTCTTCTGAGTTATTTTTCCTTTTTTAAATGAAAGGTTACACATTGTGATATTGTGATTTATTTTAAGAAATATATATTTGGTCTTCATCCCTACTTATTCATCTCCATTTTCTTTTTTAAAAAAATATTTTATTTATTTACTCATGAGAGATGCAGAGAGAGAGGCAGAGACACAGGCAGAGAGAGCAGCAGGCTCTCTGCAGGATGTGGGACTCAATCCTGGGATCATGACCTGAACCAAAGGCAGATGCTCAACCACTGAGCCACCCAGGTGTCCCCATCCCCATTTTCAAACTCATAAAACTCTAGAAAAGGGAAATTTTAGAAATTTAGAAATTTCCAAAGTGATGAGGGCAATAAAGGTTTATTTTGTTATGTTAATGAGATGACTTTTGGAAAGTGCTTATGTAACCAAAGCATGAAAGTTAGGTTGTCAGCAGAGCCAATCATGTGATTAGAATTTTGGAATTTTTAGTCCTACCTCTGTCCCTCCCCCCAAGCTATTGAGAGGGGAGATTGGTTAGAGACTGAGTTAAAAAAACCCAAAGACCAATGATTTAATCAATCATACCTATGAAATGGAGTCTTCATAAAAATTGAAAGAGTTTAAACAGCTTCTGGGTTGGTGAATATGGGGAAATTTGGGAAGAGTGGCATGCTTAGAGAAACATGGAAGCTCCATACTCTTTCCCCATGCAATGCCTTATGCATCTACCATCTAGCTGTTCCTGAGTTATATCTGTCTATAATAGACTGGAGATCTAGTAAGTAAATGTTTTTCTGAGTCTTGTGAACCATTCTGGCAAATTAATCAAACCCAAGGAGAGGGTCATTGGAATACCCAACTATAACGGGTTAGGCATCTGAATGGGTTGGGTAGCAGGGCAGCCTTGTGGGGCTGATCCCTTAACCTGTGGCACCTAACACTATATCCAGGTAGATAGTATTAGAATTGAGTTGAATTGTAGGATACTGAGCTGGTGTCAGAGATTTGCTTGTTTGAGTGAGGAAACCATGACCCTCTTTTGGAATTGGGTGCAGAAAATTTTAAATATGTTTGCAGCTGAATAATTTTGTTCTGTTTTAGAGAGCACACACCCGCACACATGTGTGCATGATTTTGAGAATGTGGTGGGGAAGAGGGCGGGGGAGGGCAGAGAGAGGGAAGAGAGAATCTCCAATAGGCTCCATGTTCAGCGTGGGGGGGATGATCTCCTGACTGGCGGATCATGACCTGAGCCAAATCCAAGAGTCAGATGCTCATCTGACTGAGCCACACAGATGCCCCATGCAGCTGAGTAGTTTTATCAACCTGCTTCTTATCAGTAGAATTTGGGGGATAAAACAATCTTCTTTCATTTTGCTGTCTGTATTTTCAGGCCAAGTTAACGGTGTTCCTCCTGAATTAATATTCTCAAAAACTTTATGGGCCTCCCATGGATTTTCCTGAGGTTTACTTCATTAGACAAAAGTTGCACCTACAGATCTTTTTGGAAAAGCATGATTATACCTTGGGCTTCTGTTGATCTAGATGGCTAAGGGGCAATGCCCTTACATTTCCTAGATGAGCTGTGGTTTGATTAAGATCTTTGAGGCACACCCCTAATCTTTTGAAAAGGTTCTTTGTTTGGCTGAATACTATGACCTTTTGATCTTTCCGAAATTCTAGCACAAGATCATACAGTCACACCCTCAGCTTTTTCTCTGGCATGCACTTTCCTGAGAGTGCTTGGAAGCTGTCTCTCAATATTAGCATGCTTACCAGTTGGAAAGGCTGAGAATTTTCAAAATCATCCAGTCTTGGTCCCTTTTAGTTCAACAGTTTTTCCCTCAAGTTCTCTCTCTCTTCACACACTTTCTTCAAAGTAGCAAAAAGAAACCAAGCAGCATCTTCAACACTTTGCTGGGATATCCTTAGATAATTAAGTTCATCACTTACAAGTTCCACTTTCCACATAATTGCTGAAGACAGCTGTGCTAAGCTCTCGGTCACTAGCTAACTAGGATCCTCCTTCCTTTAGTTTCCCACATGTTTCTTACTTCCTTTCGAGTTCCCACTGGCACACACTTAATTTCCAGATTTCTATTCACAGTGCGTCCCAAACAATTTGAGCTTTCTTTACTATTTCTACTGCTCTTCCAAATTCCACTAGCCTCTGTCCACTGACCAGTTCCAAAGACACTCCCACGTTTTCAGGCAGTTGTTATATTAATGCTCTGCTTCCATCACCAATATCTGTATCAGCTATCTTATACAACATAACAACATTACCACAAACTTAGCAGCTTAGAAGACAACACATTTGTATATCATCTTTCAATCTCTGTGGGTCAGGAGACTGGGAATGGTTGAGCTGGCCTCTCTGTAATCAAGCTGTTGGCCAAGACTAGGTTCTCATCTGGGCAGGTATATGCTTCCAAACTCTTGCATTTGTTAACAGAATTTAGTTCTTTGTGACTGGAATACTGGAGAATTCTGTTTCCTTTTGGCTGTTGGCAGCTCCTAGTGGTGAGCTGCATTTTCTTGCCATGTGGTGGAGCAACATGGCCGCTGACTTCTTCAAACCTGCAAGAGAGTGAGAGGTTTCTATAAGGTGAGTGTTACAATTTTATGTAGTGTAATCTCATGATCATATACACATCATCATATACATCCTATCACCTTTGCTGCAAGTCATAGTTCATGTCTACAGCCAAGGGGAGGAGATGATTTAAGAGTATGAATACCAGAAGGTAGAGATTCTAGAGACCATGTTATATCTGTCTGCCACAATGGCCCAGTAGGCTTTATCCCTATAATTCAAAGTCACTTTAATTTTCAACAATTAATCAATGTCATTCCCCTATTAACAAACTATAAAAGAAAAACCATTGGATCATCTCCATAAACACAGAAAAAATACTTCAAAAAATCTAAAACTCATTCTAATAAAAATTCTTAGCTATCTGGCAATAGAAATGAATTTTCTCAGCCTGACAAAGGGCATCTATAAAAAAGCCTCTAGCTAACATTATGCTTAATGGTGAAAGACAGAATGATTTTCCCATGGGATAAGGAGAGGAAGTGATGGAAAGAGTCAGAGATAGATCTCAATGTCTCTGAGATCTGTGGGGCAGTATCAAGTAATCTTATATACATGTAATTGGAATCCATGATGAGAGAAAAGAGAGGACAGAAGAGAAGAGATATTTGAAGAGATCCAGCAGAAAAGTTTGAAAGATTGAAGAAAGACCCTATACATTCAGAAGCTCAGTGAGTTCAATGCAGGATAAATATTGTAGTCAAACTGCTAAAATACAAAGATAAAGAGCAAGTCTGATAATTGGCCAGAGGAAAAAAAAGCAAGAGCACATAGAATAATTTACCTAGAATTCTATATCCAGAGAAAATATCATTCAAAGAAAGGAAGACCAAATAAAGACAATTTCACACCAAAAAAGCTGAGAGAATTCATCTTAGCAGACCTGTAGTACAAGAAAAGTTAATGAACTTTTTCAGGCTGAGGGAAAATGATACCAAATAAAACCTTAGAATTTCTGAAGAGAATGGAGTCCACCAGAGGGTGGACACATGGGTAAATATTAAAGACTGTGTATGTTTGTGTATGTGTGTGTGTGTGTAATTAATTTTGTATTATAGTATATATAAAAATATAAAATAAGAAGAGCCTACATTGAATTATATTTTTGTGAAGTTCTCATATTGTATGTGAAGTATATAATATTATGTAAAAATAGACAGTTAACCTAAACATGCATATCAAAATTTCAAGAGCAAACAAAGAGATATAGTTTAAAAGTCAATAGAGAAGCTAAAAAAAAAAAAGTAGAGTAGCTATAATAGAATACTATTCATCCAAGGAGAACAGAAAAGTAGGACTAGAGAAATATATATATATATATATATATATGAGGAGTAGGTGGTGGGAACCTAAACCAGTTCAACATTCCTTTATTGGGAGGATAATTCTGCCTAAATCTGGAGGTCAATGAATAGGCCCATTGGTTATCACACTAAGCAACCTTCTCCAATTTAGTGATATCAATGAAAAAAATGATATTTTAGACTATTTAATCTATATTTTATAGTATAAAATAATACATACAATCCCTGGTGGGTCATAGGGAGGCTGGTTATTATGAGTTTCCTTGGAATCTCTAGAACCTATCTGATGGTGATTTGTAAAGATTCTGCAAAGTAAAAAAGTAATTCAGTACAGTGATTAAGATCGAAGGCCTTGGTACCAGTCTATTATAGTTTCAATCCTAATTTTAGTCCTTCCTAGTGGTGTCCTTAGGCATTAAATCTCTTTGCTTCACTGTTCTCACCTGTTAAATGTGGGAAAAAATAGTAATTGCCTTACAGGGTGATTCTGTAGGTTATATGAATAAATATATGGAGCATCTGAGATAGTGTCTAGCACATTGTCAGTACTCAGCAAATGTCAACTACCACTGCTATCTTTTATAATGTAGTCACATATGGTATCTGCATTTGAGTAAGCACTTAAGAACTAAGGGATATTATCTTAAAAGAGGCGGGGTGAGGGGGGTGGTGCCTGTGTGGCTCAGCTGGTTAAGCTAACTCTTGATTTTGGCTTAGGTTGTGGTCTCAAGGTCAGGATATCCAGCCTTGTGGTGGGGCTCAGCAGGGAGTGTGCTGGAGATTCTCTCTCTCTCTTTCCCTGTACCCTCTCCCACCCCCTCAAATAAATAAATAAGTCTTAAAAAAAAAAAACAAAAAACCTTATAGCTATTCTTGTCACCATGACAGTGGCCAACACAGAAGAGACATTTGTATTACGTAGGCTAAGTAGGCAAAGTATACAGACATGGTATAATAAATAAACCCAATAAGTTGGTGGCTTAGAAAAGAATTTATTTCTCACTCACATAACAGTCCAGAGAAGTGAAGACTTACGTGCACGCAAAAACCTGTACATACAGGTTTATAGCAGCTTTACTCATAATGGCCCCTGGCTGGAAACAACACGGACATTTTTTAGTAAGTGGATGGCTAAATTAACTGTTATACATCCATACCATGGAGTACTATTCAGTAGTAAAAAAAAAACAACAAAAAAACAAAAAAACATGAACTCTGAATACATATAATCTGGATGAATTTCCAAAGAATTATGCCAAGTGAAGAAAAAAGTTAATCCAAAAAGACTGTATTCAGTATGATTCCACTTTTTGTGACATTCTTGAAAGACAAAATTATAAAAACAGAAAACAAATTAGTGGTTGCCAGGGGTGGAAGAGGAGGGGAGGTAAAAAAGAAGTGGGCATGACTATAAAAGACAAGGTGAGAGATCCACCATCCTGCCACGTGGTGTTGGGAATGTTCTATATCCTCACTGCCTCAGTGTTAATATCCTGGTTGCTACATTGCACCATCAATTTACAAGATATTACTATTAACAGCAACTGGAAAAAGTACACTCTGGGTCTCTCTTTAAAAAAAAAAATTATTGGAGTTCAATTTGCCAACATACAGCATAACACCCAGTGTTCATCCCGCCAAGTGCCCCCCTTCAGTGCCCATCACCCAGTCACCCCAACTCCCCACCCACCTCCCCTTCCACTACCCCTTGTTCATTTCCCAGAGTTAGGTGTCTCTCATGTTTTGTCACCCTCACTGATATTTTCACTCATTTTCTCTCCTTTCCCTTTATTCACTCTGGGTCTCTCTATTATTTCTTACAACCATGTGAATCTACAATTATCTCCAAATAAACATTATTTTTTTAAAATCCCATGATTTATTTCCTAAAAATAAAAACAACAAAAGGATAGAAAACATAATTTGCATCTTTAACTCCTGCCTGATTTTAAAAACAGTTCAAAATTTTTTCTTAAAAGGAGAAAACACACTGGAAAGCTTATTTTCTTATTGAAGAAATACAAACACATTTGTGACACTTTGCAATGGTTTTGCTCATGCTATATTCATTATTCAACTTACTACCTGAGATCAATCATGACTACATTTGCTATGGCAAATGTCATTTTATTCAGAATAGACAACTCTTCAGGCAGGCAATCAAATTCTTAAAAACCCAAACCAGCTGCCAGTTTCTGGGGAGAAGCACAAAGGTGCAGCATCCACTACTCTTGACTTTAATCGTCACTCTGTGGCTCCTGGATCTCAGGTCTTGGAGTTTCTGAGAGACAGTGCATTAGAGAAAAGAAACTCTGGTATTGTCCAAAGGGCTGAGTCTTAGCACTTGCAAATGGCATATAAATGTGAACTGTGGTTGGGGTATGGTGCTGACTGGCTGACCTGTTTTCTTTTCGACATGAAACCTGCCATGGTTTTATAGGTTCCCCCTTGTGATGCCTCTTCCCCTTATGGCTGTCCTCAGTGTTCACTTTCATTAGATCCTTTGACCTCTTTTATTCAAAAAATAATCATGAGTTCCTATATTGTGTCAAGCATTGGTATACAGTGGTGAACAAGGCAACTCTTATGTTTCACCATTAACAGCTTCCTTATCTCGATAATGTATCTTGTATTTTTTGAGTGCCTTCTATAAACAAGGCATTATGCATGAAATTCACTGAACCTTATAAAATGAATACTATCTGATCCTCATTGTGTAGCTAAAGAAACATAGGCCTAGGGATGCCAAGGGTGCCCAAGTTCACGCAGGGACTGTGAGCTGATCCACACTATAAGATTTCCGTTTTTTCTGGCTTTGGCCACTGGTGCTCTGAATCTTGAATTAGGACATTTAAATGAGCTTTCCTTGCACAGATTTAGTTAGATATAATTTAATCTTTATTCTTGACCTCATCCCTACTTTGCTATATTTGCCTTGATGTCTACTTGAACCCTATGCTGGTGACTCCAGTCTGATCACCTGACTTCAATTTTGCACTCATTACTTGAAGTTTCTATGTATCATTTTTTTGTCCAAACTACTTTCCAGCAGTCTAAGACAAAACGTGTAAAGGTGGCATGAGAACTATTGTCACTACTATTTGCAGATCCATTACACAGAGGACCCTATGAAAATCAGTGTTCTCTCCTCACCAGTTCCTTATTCACAAGAGTGAATACAATGTCTCCACTACCCACTTAACAGCATCACCATGCTCCCTTATGCTCTCTTCAAGAAAACAGTGATAATAGCTAATATTTAGGGATCATTGTTGTCTTTGCTTAATCCTTCTTTGACTCCTCTGAGACAGTTACTATCATTATCTTTATTTAACATATAATAAAATCGAGGTTTGGAGAGACTGTAAAATATCCCCAGGGTCATGCAGCTAAGAAGAAGCAAATCTGAACCTTGTTTGCTGGTGCTCCTACTTCACTGCACTAACCTAGCTCCAGAAAAATGGCATTCACCATCTGAGTACACCATTAATCTCTGTCCTGAGCAGCACCTTGACTCTGCTTAACCATGTGAACAACTGGATCAGCAGAAAGGATTACTAAGTGCTTGTGTTGCAATGTTTCTATAATGGTGGTGACTAGAGCTAGTTTGCAGGAGTAATGATCATATCATAGAAACATAACACTCTAATTAATAGGTCGGGGTCTGGAATCCAATCATGTGCACAACTCCTATGCCACTATTTTTAACTCTGAGACTCCAAGTAAGCAGCTTCCCTAGCTTTTAAGCATCTCATTTTTCTTCCCTGCAAACTAGGGCTGACAATGATACCTCTCTCTAAAAGCCATACTATTTATGACTGGACCTAAGACTACCGATACTCCGATACATGGAGCATTTCTTTGTTGAGTGTTGCGAGAGGTCAAAAATGGATCATATCATTTTCACAAGATTCTCAAAACCCTAAGTACCTTTTAATCACACCTCCATTAACTAGTCTCCTTTCCAGACTAAACTGTCCTAATCTTGGAAATCTTGCTTCCTTTGGAGCTAGAGTCACAAGTACCAAAGTAGAAACAAAAACACTCTCTTTGGCATTTATGAGGAAAAGTGCTGCAAAGTGCTCCATTCTCTGCAGAGGCTTTCCTGTGGAAAGACTGAAAAATCGAGGTAGGGAAGTTCAAAGAGTCAGAGCCGCTGAATAAAAACAAAATCCCTTAAAATTACACTGATGGTTCTTCCAGATAAGTAGGTAATTCTTCGAGGTAATTTGGAGAGAATTCAACAGTGTTTATTACAGGTTCACTTAAGAAAGCCAAACATTCAGCCCTAAAAGCAATTTCAAAGCAAAACTCTAAACAGTATTTTAAAATAGGGATGAAATTATATGTACAATCCTACCTCCCAGGGGTTTTGAAGGATTAATGAGGGGAAAATAGAAGCTACAGAGAAATTTAAGAAATTCACCATAAGTGGGACAGTCTGACAGGAGATAATGTCCATAATGTGATTTTTAATAGACATTAAAAGAATACCTGTAGATAAATTGACTTTCTACTCAACAGTACACAACTCTTGGGAGACCTGATTGAGTGGAGCTAGATTTGCTATAGAAAATGGAAACTAGTTAAACACACTTTGTTTTTTTTTTTTCTTCTTTGATTCTAAATGTCAAAGGAACTTTAGTATTTTCCTTAAAAGTCTATCTTAATAATTTCCTGGGGTTGCAAGTCAGAATATTTTATTTACTGAGAAAAAGACACATAAAATATCAGATTTTATAATATTTTTTATGATACATCACATTGAATACCTCTAATAGGGGGAAGAAACATTATTCTCCAATAGGACAGAAAATATTAAAATATTCAGCATCATTATTAATAATGATAAACAGATAATGGGTGAATCTAAGGCCTTTCATAAATATAAGGGTATATTATGTTATGCTAAGCCTTCATGTGAGTTCTTACTGGGAAGATTGAAAAGTGGAATGGGCTTCTCTCTTAAGAATACTCTGGGAAAAAGACTACCAAGAATAACTCTTGATCATTCTGGAAGCCATTGTTTCAGGACCTTTCCTCTGCATTTACTTTTGTAGTGATTACCCCCAGAAATCCATTCTCCTCTACACATGGAGCGACACAGCAGTTGTGTGTCTACTTTTTCCTAAGGGTAGCTGTATATCCCAACATGGGTCAAAGCTCTGGACTCAAGGGCCTACAGCTTCTTCTCTGAAGTCAAGGGTTTAAAGTCTATATAGTATAGTTGGAAGCACCCATACTCTGAAATAAAAGTGATTTGGATTTGAATCCTGCCTCAATCCCCACTAGTTATATGGTGTTAGACAAGTTACATACCTTCTCATTTCCAGTTCCCCACTTGCATGATGGGGAAAGTAACAGTTACATGCCAAGGTTGTTATAATGAATACATGGGATCATGGTATCTGCGCCATTGTTGAAATGGTGGTTGTCATTGTTCCAACCCAAAACACTTAGCCTATGGAGGTACTGTAAATACCACATTGCCCTCAGGCAATAGATGAGTGACAGTGTTGTCTTAGATTTGGCATTTTCTCTCAAAAGATGAGGTTATTTTTCTTCCAATGCTAGACTTACGGGTTACTGACTTACGGGCTTCTCCATACATTAAATCTTGTCATTACCATGGGTATTGTAGAACCACTATTTTTTATATGTATATTTTTTATTGGAGTTTAATTTGCCAACATATAGCATAACACCCAGTGCTCATCCTGCCAAGTGCCCCCCTCAGTGCCCATCACCCAGTCACCCCAACCCCCTACCACCTCCCCTTCTACTACCCCTTGTTCATTTCCCAGAGTTTGGAGTCTCTTATGTTTCGTCACCTCTCTGATTTTTCCCAACAATTTTCTCTCCTTTCCCCTATAATCCCTTTTGTTATTTTTTTATATTCCCTGAATGAATGAAATCATATAATAATTGTCCTTCTCTGATTGACTTACTTCACTCAGCATAATACCCTGCTGTTCCATCCACATTGAAGCAAATGGTGGGTATTTGTCATTTCTAATGGCTGAGTAATATTCCATTGTATACATAGACCACAGCTTCTTTATCCATTCATCTTTCAATGGACACTGAGGCTCTTTCCACAGTTTGGCTATTGTGGACATTGCTGCTATAAACATTGGGGTGCAGGTGTCTTGGCTTTTCACTGCATCTGTATCTTTGGGATAAATCCCTGGTAGTGCAATTGCTGGGCCCTAGGATAGCTCTATTTTTAACTCTTTGAGGAACCTCTACACAGTTTTTCAGAGTGGCTGTATCAGTTCACATTCCCACCAACAATACAAATCAAAACCCCAATGAGATACCACCTCACACCAGTGAGAATGGTGAAAATGAATACGACGGGAAATAACAAATGTTGGAGAGGATGTGGAGAAAAGGGAACCCTCTAGAACCACTATGTTTTGATTGTCCAAGGTCAACTTGCCAGCAATGGTCAGCAAGTATGAGGACACCACTACATCAAGAATTCAGTGCACTTTTTTTTCATGGTATACTTAAAAAGTTTTCAGAAAAGAACACTTAATCCATAAAGACTCAAACTTTAGAATTTTACCATATGAGATGCCTCTTTCATTTTAAGTGCGTGTTGGGTTTCTTCAATGACTTTTTAAAAATTGGCTTGATTGAAGTGAAGCATTCTTATAACCAGGTGCTATACTCATTCACAGGAGTGATATATCAGAACAGTATTATTTCTCTGTGGGAAGAATGCTGGGGATCCTGGCTAACCACTTCACTTGAAGAGATTCCATTGATAATAGTTTTTCCTTCCACTTAATTAAATAAGAAGAAAGTATAATTAACAGGTGCCTCTCAAGACATCATCAATTTTGGAACAAGATTCTCAAGAATGAAAAATTTATGACAGCTCTCAGCATGGTAGATAAAAAGAAGATTGCTTGATAATTATGTGCTTATTTGAAAGTCACTTTTCCCCTATATTTCAACATTTTGTTAGGATGCACATTGAATGCCTGGAATCTCTTTCGAAAAAGAAAAGTTATCTTGTTAAAGGAATAATATTCCCTGGGATAAGGCCCAGCACTGATGGGCCTTTAATCTCCCCATAAAGAGATTAAAGAAAGGAAACCAAAGCAAAGTAAAAGGGGACACACATAACTACCAAACTCAGGGATTCTACTGCCATTGTTCCACATAACATGTTATCTTTTGTCTAGGAGAAAGTTAGTCTTACAATTAACTGGTATCTAAACTCCATTTCCTATTTTGTTACTGCTTCCCTGGGTGGCCATGCAAAATACATTTAGTCTTTTGTGCTTTGGTTTGAACAATTATAAAATTATTTTATAACCTTTATAATGGATTTTTTTGATAGTTATCTATTGCTGCATAACAAATTGCACCCAACTTAGAGGCTAAAAACAACAACATTTATCAGGTTGCAATTTCTATGAATACATGTCTATAGAATCCAGATATGACTTGTTTGGTAACTTTGTCTCCAAGTAACTCAAAAGGCTCCAGTAAAGGTGTCTGCTGGGGTGCCATTTTATCTGAAGGTTCACCTGAGAGAGAATCTATGTCTAAACTTACTCATGTGGTTGCTAGCATGATTCAATTCCTCCCAGGCTATTGGATTGAGGGCCTTACTTCTTTGCTGCCTGTTGACTGGTGGGGCCACTTTCAGTTCCGTGCCATGTGGGTCTCTTCATAGGGCCTGTGTGACAGCTGGGCAAATGAGAGAGTAAGGCAGGCTTGCAAGACAAAAGCCACTGTCTATTTACACCCTGATCTCAAAGGTGACATCCTGTTACCTTTGTCATGCTTTATTCATGAGAAGCAAATTTCTGGGTCCAGCCATACTCTAGGGGAAGGGATCTCACATGGCTGTGATCACAGAGGACAGAGATTATTAGGCCATCTTGGAGGCTGCTTTCCATAGACTTAGTCACAGTCAGCCTGAGGGATCACAGGGAACCATGAAGCTAGGCCAAAAGAAGTCTCTGAAATTTCACCTTTTCTCTTAACTAGGACAGCATTTATTCATTCATTCAAAACTATATTAAAACAATTTTTTTCATTCACTCATTTGGAAATATTTACTGTATACTTGTTATATACAAGGGAGTGCTTCAAAAAGGCCAAAGAAGTAAACAATTCGGGTAGCATAAGGTATTAAAAAAAAAGATTTTATTTATTTATTCATGAGAGACACAGAGTGAGAGGCAGAGACACAGGCAGAAGGAGAAGCAGGCTCCCCACAAGGAACCTGATGTGGGACTCAATCTCAGGACCCCAGGATCACAACCTGGGCCAAAGGCAGATGCTCAACCACTGAGCTACCCAGATGCTCCATAAAGTACTCTTTGATAGTGAAGTTGTCTTCTTTGTTGAGTGTGAAACTCCATACGGTGACCAGGAGGCATGAAGGCAGAGATGGAGCAGGCGTGCCACCACAGCCCCAGCCACTGTTCCATCAGTAGAATTCTTGGAAAAATTTCTGGAATGGGAAAGATATTGTCTGCCTGCCTTTTATGATATTCAGGGAAGCTTTATAAGCAATCCATAGCACTCTTCCTGGGTAAACACAAGGTGCCGTCCTGTTATGGACTCTTTCTGTGGGGCCCAAATGGTGGGCTGTGGTTCTAGTGCCCTGGGAAGTGGGGAGAATGATCTCTGGCACCGTCTCCCACTGCCCAGCACTGTTCCTTGAATTACAATGTTATCCAAGTCCAGACTTCTTACTTGACTTCTGTGTGTATCCGTCTGGTCTTCCCAACTAGGTAATTTGCACATAGAACCAATTTAGGGAGAACAAAACTAGGATTGTTAGTTGAAGGGCTTCTAGGGGCATAATTTTACTTATATGTGACCTCTTTTGGATTCTTTTCTTCCTGGAAAAGAATCTGGCTCTCCTGGAGTTTTAGCTTGACCTTTCCAGCTCAAATCTTTTTCTTTATGAAAGACATGGATTCCTTTCTGCCAAGCTTTGCCGAAACTCAGCCTGTGCTCCTGCAACAGCCCCCATGTGTGGGGCAACGAGCATCAGGGCCTCCTCTGACAGAAACAAAGAGGGAATATCTGCCAGCCAGAGAGCCCACAGCCCCTTCCAGAAGCACAAATGTAGGCTCACTCTTTTGTCTTTGCTTTTGGTACTTTTCACAATTTTTTCTGTTTAAACACAAGGACCTACATCTACTATGATAGCAGTAGGCATTTTAATGCTCAAATATCTTTATCCACTTTGGGAATGTGTTTCCTGTTTTGACTTGTTCTCTAAATATATATAATTTTTAAATTATAGGTTTACGTCAGAAGGACAATTTAGTCAAATATAACTTTCTTCGCAAAACATGTCCTGGTTGCAGCACATAAACTGTGGAATGTGAGCAGCCTTGGAGAATGCACGAATCAAGTTATCCTCTCCCCTACTCCCCTGCTCCAACGTTTTAAGAACACATCTCTTCTCTTTTTTGAAGCAACAAACTCTACAAAAGGGGTTGCTCTTTGAGTAAAGGTAGTAGGCTAAAATCTTAGCTGATGTCACCCAAGTTGGACAAAAACCAAAATTTTGTCAGAGAGGTTAGAAGTTCCTTTTGCAGGAGGAACTATTATGTCAAGAGTGGTGAACAGGGCACAGGCACTGTACCTACAATCCCTTAGACTATCTGCTTCGAGGGCGCCTGAGTTTCTAAGCAATGGTGGAGAGGACAGGAGACATCCTGGAGATCTGGGCTGTGTTACTCATCGTGTGGGTGTATGTTAATGCAACCCAAGAGCATTTCTTCTTCTGTATCTCACTCTATTTCTGGAGTGTCCATGTGAAGTCAGAGGAAGAATTTTTGCTTCAGAATCTCAAGTCATAGGTTTTAAAACCAAGGGCATGTGCTTCAGATAGGAAAATAACAAAAATAACTAGAATGGATTGTTTCCTAAAGGTTAAATCAAAATAAGAATACTTAAATAGGTTGATCAGAACACAGATGAAGGATAGACTTTCGCTATGTCATAGGTTGGGTTTCCTGGAAACAGATTCCAAGATGGAGATTTGTGCACAAATGGTTTATTTGGGGGAGTGCACCAGAGAACAATACCTGGAAGAGACAGAGGGAAACAGAACTTGACCAAGGGGAGAGCTGGGCTCCCACGTAGTAAAAACAGAGGACTCAGCCACCACCACAGGGAGCATGGAAGCTGGGTGGCCGTTTAGAAACAAACTGGGCTTAAGGGTCAGATCCTACAATCCCTTCTGCACCTTTCTCCCTCCCTTTGCCATTGGGCTGTTCTAATGACAGGGGGAAAGGGGAGACATCTTGGAAAACACAGCTCCTTTTATGCTGTGGATAAGTCCCTGAGAGGAGCTTGGCTGTGGGCCGATGGCAGCCCGAACACCCAGCTGCTGAGGGAGGGATTATCTCCCTCCTGGATGGGCAATGGGGCAGCGCTCTATTTTCAACTGAGAAAAATGGAGTCTGACAAAAATCTGGGACTTGAAACAGAAAAAAAAAAAAAGGTAAATATTTATATAATGTTATATATTGTACTGTGTAATACAGTTGTTATATAATATATAATATTTAATTATTGCATATAATATTAAAAGGCCAATATATGTAAACTAAATAGAAGTAAAGAAGAGTTAATTCACAAGTGGGTAGGAAGGAACCAGAAAATCCAGCAATGTAGCTTCCTAGTTAAACATTGGCAGATGCCATTCCATCCCCTTCAATCAAAGGAGAACTTTAATAGTGGGATGTTGTTCACAATGTGGATAAAGAGGGTAATTTCTGAATAATGCATACATGTGCCCTTCGAAGCAATATCCTACAGGAGGGTGCTTCTTTTTGCACTTGAATCCCTGCAGGTGTCACAGGTGTCATCTGGGATCTGCATCCCAGATGCAGGTGACACAACAGTGGCCTCAGGATGGTTTGCAGACAGACGTCATGAGCATCTGACCAATGGCATGAGTACGCACATTTATCCTCAGAATTTCCAGTATTTGAAGTGATTTGTGCCAAACAATTAGAAACAGGAAAACATCATCAATAAGAATGTTAAAGTCTGTGTCATTGGGCAGAAAGCTTCTGGATGTGTTAAAGTTTTGACTCTCAGTAATTGCAGACAATTAGACTCAGAACTCTTGTCTTATATTAGTAAATCAGTAAATCACAAGACCTGTACAGGATGAAGAAGCAGAAGAAGCCAGTGAGTGCTGTGGATCAAAGAAGATGGGGGAGGGTGTCCAGATCCAGGTAACCCGAGCACTATTGGAAGTGGTCCCTGGGAAGGAAGTGCATGGAAAGTATACATTAGCAGCTCCGATTTAGCTATTGCCATTTTACCTTATATAACCTGTATACTGTACAGTTTATTTCATAGAGGACATGCAATTCTTTTCAATAAATCTCTTAGTGTTTTTCCTAGACTACCGAGTCAAAAGAATCTTTTGGGACAGGAGGGCTAAAGAGTAGGTAGGTTCACCCAACATTTGCTGTCACTCTCCTGGCACCCCACTGGCAAGACCAGAAAAGCAACATCCTTTAGAAAATGCTTCTCTGCATAAGGCACTTGTGGGTGTGCCAATCGCCTACAGTGTACGATTTTCATGTACCCCCTCTGAAGGAAAAAGAAAAACAGGACTGTGTGCTGGAAGCAATTGTCATTCGTATTCAGCTGATAAAAGCCCTGGGAAGTTTCTCTGATCACAACCTGATGCAGGATTTTGTTTCATTTCTTTCCCTGAAAATGTGTTTGTACATCAGGCTATAAGCTGCAAAATAAAATACACTTTAGCGTTGCAAATCAATTCCACAGTGACAAGTATTCTTAGAAAAGGGAGTGTTTTTACTAAGGGATCAAAAATCAAAACTTTCTGTGGTGCCTGGGTGGCTCAGTGGGTGAGCATCTGCCTTCGGCTCAGGTCGTGATCCTGGGGTCCTAGGATCGAGTCCCGCATCAGGATCCTCGCAGGGAGCCTGTTTCTCCCTCTGCCTGTGTCTCTGCCTCTCTCTCTCTCTGGGTCTCTCATGAATAAATAAATAAAATCTTTAAAAAAAAAAAAAACTGTCTTAGAGGCAAGAAAAAAATGCAAGAGCACGAACTCTCAGCCACTCTCTTTGGATGCCAGTTTTCCTAATATTCTCCCTCACGGACTCCGTCCTGCCCCTGTGCGTGGCACGGGAGGGGCCAGCCAACTGGACCTGAACAGACTAGGAGGGCGACTGCATTTCAATAACAAGGTGACATTAGAATAGATGTTGCCCTGGACCTGGAATCAGAAGCCCCGGCTCTGGGTTCCAGCTCAACTACTTGCTCTCTGATGTCCCCTGGTATCCTGTGCCCGTCCCTTGAAAGGGATGCCACTGCTGGCCTCGAGCTCCATGTAGGGATGAAATAAAAATGAAAACTGGAAAAAGATTCTGTAAATTGCAGAGCTCGATGCAGAATGTGAGATGTCATGATACACTCTTATCTTCATTTCCAGGGATGTCAGCTGAATGAGTTGTGGGGGACATTAAAATATTTAAAAATCACATGGAGGAGGAAAGAGGTGAGAAGGTCCCTTCAGCCCCTTGGGATAAGCCCCATCGCTCCACATCTCGTCCTCGACTTAGCACTTGTAGGCATAAGGTAGGATGGTCAAATGTTGGAGCCGGTGGCCGGTGTTCCAACACTTTGGCCCATTGTGATTCTCCCCGGAGATCCTATTGCCAGCTTTCTGTTTCACACACAGATCGTGACCTGGAAGGGCCTACCCGCTGGCTCTTCCCCGTCCCTCCAGCAGGCAGCTGGCAGAAGGCAGCTGGGTGCCGAGGAAGGGCTGAAGGGGAGCAGGCCAGCCCTCCCCATGAAAATCCACACTGTAATTTGGGTTCTCTTGAGCTTTGAGGCAGGAGATCTAGTCCCATTATTTTGTGGGCAGGCCGGAATTCCAGGAAGCAGAGAAGGAGAAGGAATTCTCTACAAGTTTTCAGCTCTGATTCCAGAACAAAGGGGGAGAACTCTCACTTTGAAATATCTATACCTCTTAACTCCTGACATTTCGCATTCACAAAAATTAACCGTTCACAAACTTCTCTTCCCAGAATCGCTTAAATGCAAAAGCAATTATTCTTAGCTCCACACCACTTGTGTTTTAGGCCAGCAAGGCAGTCTTAGAGGTGTCAGAGCTCGAAACAAAGATTTCTGATCTGGTCAAAGACAGAGGCACGACCGGTTCTCTTGGAGTCCCCCCTCCTCCAGAGAGCCTCTGCCCTGCCTAAAGTAACATCATTCTTCTCAACTGGGTGAACCACTGAAGAGTCCAAGCCTTAAGGTCATGTCCTGGGTTCTAACCTAGCTCTGCTGCGGTGGTGAACTCTAGGCTACTTCTCTTTGGCTTGGTTTCCTTGGTAATAGAGAGTGCTGAGTTAGATTGCAAAAGCAGTTCTCAAACTTGGTTGCCCATGAAAATCACCTGGGGGAGTTTTAAAAATTCCTGATGCTTGGCACTTCCCTGACCAATTAACACAGAAGATCTGGGGTGGGACTGGGGCAACAGGAGTTTTTATAACTCCCCAAGTGATTTCGATGCTCAGCCACTGGAACACTACTGGTTTAGAAGGTCAGCGGTTCTCCACGCTGGTTGTGCATGAGAATCACCCAAGGAACTTTAAAAATACAGAGCACAGAGTCCCACCCTCACATAATTACCCTAGAAATCTCCGGGGCTGGTCTCAGCTATGGTTTGCTTTCAACAATTCCCAAAAGATTCTAATGTATAGCTAGGTACACAGACATCCAGGTGAGATGATCTACAGGGATGCTCCTTGATCCAAGGGTCTAAGCTTCCATGGGTCTGCACTTAGGGACTTGAAGCACGTGTACCACCTTCTCAGGACACTAGCTGCTCCAATTGTTCTTAGCAGCTGCCAAGTTAAGCAACTCTGTCTGCCTCCGAGGAACAAGATGATTTTCTCCTCCCACATCTTGAGTCTTCATTCTGAGTCTTAGACAATCAGGAAGGACCCTCCCCCTTAATCTACAATCAATCCATACAAAGGTCACCCTTGACTTGATCTCAGCTCCATCATAACAGTACAGTTCAGGGTTCCTAATTTTGTTGGTAACACCAACCCCTTTGAGAACCTCATGAAGGCTATAAATCCTCTTGTAAGAAAACCTCACTTCTGCATTTGCACATCAAATGGAGCATGCCATTTTAATGGGCCTCTGAGCCCCTGTTGTAAAGAAAATTCTACTTTATTTCACCATAATATAAAAGTAAAAAAAAAAAAAATCACAACGCAGGCAAGCAGAAATTACAACATAGTAGGAGAAGCTAGGATGGAGCATTGAGTCCTGAGTTCTAATCCTGGTTCTACCTCGAACCAGTTGACACTTAGGAGTCACTTTGCCTCAGCTTATCTATATGTCCAGTTAAGAATTATAACACCTGCTCTACCATGTTTCTGACTTACCTTCCACTGTCATAAAGAACTGGCATCTTCCTCACATATGTACATTCTGCCCCAACTATCTTTGGGAACATAGCACTGAAGTGTGTTTATTTGTTAACTTATTCTGAGTGCCTGTGTTGACCAAGAGGCCATGGAGATCACAGTATGTAAGGGCCTTGGAGACTGGAAGAGACTGGGGGAAGAGATTACATGCAATGTCCTTCTACTTGGAGTATGGCTTGAATCTGACCTCGGGAGGGACAAGTGGAGAGCTCATGAATCCACCACGCACCAGCCACAGTCCTTGGTGGGGAAAGGCTGGAACTGGAACCAGATGTCTGAGAAGCAATCTCCCAGACTTCACAGTAACTGCCAAGTTGGCCACGGATTTGGCAGAAACTATCTGCCTGGTGAGTGCCAAGTGGTTTGGAGGGAGCAGGAGCGCGGCCTGGCGTCTGAGCACAGGCATCCGGGAGGATCTAAGTTCCCAGTCTCACAGGCTGCTCAGGCTGTTAGAGCTCTAACCTGACAAGTGTGCCAATCAGTCCCTGCCAGGAGAGTGGGTTCCATGGCTCTGAGGGGCTCCATATTTACTTCCTTAGCCAGAGAGAATGGGATTGTTCTACCATTAGCTTGGGGTGGAGGTTGGCCTTGATAGGAGAGCAAGTGCAGAGACTGT
This sequence comes from Vulpes lagopus, assembly GCF_018345385.1. Taxonomy (NCBI): domain Eukaryota; kingdom Metazoa; phylum Chordata; class Mammalia; order Carnivora; family Canidae; genus Vulpes; species Vulpes lagopus. The sequence continues at coordinate 54,718,765 of NC_054831.1, read as the reverse complement.
GCCCCTGGTCAATCCCCCCAGCCCATTGTCTCTGACTTCTAGACAATCCTTATGGAAGCACAAGATGGATGAGCGAGGAAGGTAGTCGTTTCTGTCTTGGGCTCTAACCTCTGCTCAGTGTACTCATTTAGAGACAAAAGAGAAGTCCACAATGCCCCCGAGAGCTCTTCCTCTTGAACAGTATGGAGGAAACAATACCAGAAGCCTGCAACCAGAGGTGGTGATGTGTGTGCATATAGTGAGACTATCTGGAGATTCTTGGAGAGCCTGAGACATTCTCCCAGTGCTCCTGGGGGACAGAGGGAGAGCCGGGAGTACAAACAGCATAGAGTTCTGACAGAACTCTGTCTGTCACATAAAATGGGAAGCATGCGGACACACATGCATGCATATGCGCAAAACCCTTCTGCTTCTCTCCTGGCTCTCTATAGAGAGCGAGGAAAAGCTGACTGCGGGCTCAGCTCTAGAGCTGCTAAGGGAGTACTTTTGCTTTCCTCAGCCACATACCACACCTGCATTTGCCTCCTGGCTAAACTGGGCTGTCCCTCAGCTGCCCTATCACAGCAGAAGGTCCCCACCCCCACCCTCAGGAATTGGGGAAATCTCCAGGGGATGGGGAGGGAGTTGTCCAGGGAAGCAGCAGACCAGTCTCCAAGAGTTATACCCCAGAGTGGTGCTTCCACTCCTGGGACCCTTGGCAGAGCTGTCACTGAGGGCCGGTGGCTTGTTATAATCACGGGCAAGCGAGGTGTGGGGGAGCTAGAGCTTCTCACCCTCCATCCTCAGATACTCTGGGTTTCCAGGGATGACACCTGTGCTCTCCCATCCCTCCAGGACATACTTTCTTCTTGTGTTGTTCTATCAGAAAGGAATAACCCCTGGCAACGTGTGGTGAAAGCAGAGCAATGTGGTTTTCTTTTTATTTCCCTGCAATTCCTCCGTTACTGCTCCTAGACTATTTTGCAACTACTGTTTCCAGCTGGGAGAGAGGAATATACACAAGCAGTATATTTTTTAAAAATATTTACTTCATTGAAAATAAAGATAGGTATCTCATAGTTTCTTCCCATAAACCAAGTGATTTGTGTCTCCACGTCGGGGCATCTCTTGCTGTCTCGATAGCTCTGACGGATGGGTTTCTACTGCAGATTCTTTTGGACTTTTGACACCATTTGTTGGAGAGAAGGTTTCATGCTCCGCACATTAAGTATTTTCCACAGTACATCTGAATCAGAGTGAGAAGACAGACTATTGTCGACGAGCATGTTGGGAGATGGATCTTACCCCTGGAAAGTGGCTTTGACATTTTCTGCCTTGATGATTTGGCAAAGTCTCAACGGGACCACCAGCCAGAGAAGGCCAAGGAGAACCACTTTTAGACTCAAGAACTCACAGGCTTTCTTGTTTGCCGCAACACAAGCCCGCAACTCTGTTCTGATGAGGTGATGTACATGGTCCCCCTTGATGGTGACATTGCATCCAGTGTTCTTTGCAGACCTAGGAAGATACTGAACAAAGCTCTCACATGCTCCACTATTGAGGAAGCTGCCACGCGGGATTGCTCCTCTTCACTCCTGCTGTGGTGAGGTGACTTCTCTGAGATCCCCCTCCCTTTGGAGGACACTGTGCTTCATTTCTGTATCAGCCCAAGTCCTGCCAGGAGCAGGTAAGCACACTACTTAGAACTCTTGGAAATTGGGATGCCTGGGTGGCTCAGTGGTTGAACATCTGCCTTTGGCTCAGGAGATGATCCCAGGGTCCTTCTGCCTGTGCCTCTGCCTCTCTCTGAGTCTCTCATAAATAAAAAAAAAATCTTAAGAAAACAAAACAAAACAAAACAAAACTCTTGGGTATTAAGAAGAGAGATACGGGAGAGATATGCCAGTCCCATGCTAGGGCAGAGGACCTGAGGCAAGAAGTTGAAATGCTTTACACTCAGAGCTTTGAGGAGGGCCCCTCAGAGCTGGAACTCTGACCCGGAGGACAGGATGCCATCCAGCTGGAGAAGCCGTTGCTCGGCGGATGCAAGCGGCTGTTGGTACCTGGAAAACTGCACGCTGAGCTCCACCACTGATCTCGGAAGGGACAGCGAACACCCCTGCCCTGCCAAAAGCAAGGTTGCTGGCGGACCCAGGAGGGAACAGGAAGCCAGGGAATGAAAGGGTCCTTCCTTCCTCTGCATATCTCTCTGCAGCACCCCCCTACTGGCAGTGCCTGGCGGGCTACAGCAGGGCCGGTAGAAACCTCCTTTGCAGCATCAAAGGCAGAGAATTGAGGCTGAGAGACAATAGTTGAATTAACTAGTACACTTAGCTAGGTCTCCACTGACCTGCTCTCCCCCATTTCCCTGATCCACCATTATAAGCTGTAGACCTGGTCCCTTTCATTTCCTTGAAATGGCTATGCTCAGGTGCAAAGTGGATTTGGTGATCCCTCATATTTAAGGGACACGAGCATCTGACCCAGGGTTTTTCAACCTCAGCTCTATTGATATTCGGGGCTGGATAATTCTGTGTGGCAAGGGGCTGTTCTGTGCATTGTGGAATGTTGGGCAGCATCCCTGGACTCTACCCTGTAGATGCTCATGACATGCCCCCACACCTGTCTCCAGTCAACCAAAACTGACAACCCAAACTGCTTCCAGGCATTGCTTATGGCCCTTGGGGAGCAAAATCTTCACCAGTTGAGAATCACTGTTCTAACCTCCCTCACCATTGCTGTCCTGAGTCTTCTGGTGTAAGAATCAGAATAGCAAGGACACCCATGCATTGGGGTATTCCTTTACAGTTCTCAGAGAGCTTCTTCTGCTTTTCCTCACATTTAAATAGCCCCCATGGAGGGACACATATTATTGTGTCTACTTCACAAACAAGTCGACTATGATTTGGAAAGGTTAACTGACTGCCCTAGAAAACTCTATCAAGGCAGCAGCTACACTATTCTGACAGCCCTCGTTGTCAAAGTTTTGGAAGGAATGGCGGGGGGGTGGGGAGGTGGACAGCTGACTGGCAGAGAAGAGAATGCCCCCTTCCCCAAGTTACCAATAATGTTCCTTTTATTTTTCTTTTAAAGTGTCCAGCTATTGCCAGGAATACCATATAAAACAGCTTTATGAAGTGAACACAGGCCCCAGCAGCTTATACAAGCTGGCTCCATCAAGGGCACCAGTGTTTCTAATTAATGCTGGGGTCCAGTGTTCCATGCAAGCCCTACCTGCTCCCTCTCCCTTAGGTTCTGACTTCTGGCTAACCTGCACGGGGGCCCTTGTGCCTATGACTAATAAACACTCCTGACATTTCTCACCAGGTCTGGGAGGGCAGAAATAAAAGTCATGTCCAACTAACTGTGTTCCAGCCTGAACGTGGCCCATTCAGAGCAGGCACCGAAGAGAAAGTTGTCCAGTACAGCAGCACTAGCAAGCAAATGCCTCTCCATGGTTGGGCTTCCCGATTTTGGATATGCTCGGCACCAGGTGTGGTCACCCTGTGGCCTTTGGGGGACAGCAGAAGGCATCTCCTCACCACCCAATAGAAAAATCATTCTCAAAATTTCAGCAGACCCCTTCACAGCCTTCCCCACATGAGAGCTTTCTGGTGCTCTTAAAGGCCAAGGATGAGAATGACATAATTAGACAGGACAAAACAAGAACAGGTGTGAGTTTCTGCACACACACACGTGCACACGCACGCACGTGCGTGCGTGTACGTGTTTACCCAAGACTTCTCATGTGGGGGCTGATGGAAACCAAGACACTTTAGTAACTTCTTGACTAATTGATTAATTAGAATAACAGGGCATTCGAGCTCAGAGGAGACACAAAGATCATTTTGCCTGACCTTCTCTTTACTAGTGAAATTAAGATCCAGTGACACTAGGTGACAACTTAAAGCACACCATCCACAGCCAATTGGAAATGCTCTGAACTCAGACTCCCCAAGCAAACAGTTTCTTTCCTCATCCCCACACCAACCCTTCCCATCCACTCTCTACAAGAACTGTGCTCAGGGTTGGCAGCACCAGGATGTGTAGCCTGGCCCCTCTTTCCCAGAAGGAGGAGAGTATTTGGTTAGGGCTTGCAGGTGTCCACTCCTATCCCTTGTCTTGTCCCTCTTCCACCAATGTGGATAGTGTTCATTCCAGAAAATCAGATCCTGGCCACTGGGAGAGGCTGGCTCTTAAGTGAGAAATCATAAATTGTAATACAGTTCTTGTGTTCCTAGTAGAGAAAAGAGCCATGAAAAATACCTAGCTGTGTTATATAAATACTTAGAAATATTCAGATAAGTTACTATATTTCCTCCTAGTTATTGACATTGAACATTTTTAAATAAAATCTAAATCTGGATCTTTGCAGCTCAGAATTCATAATTATATAGGAAATTCTGTTTTGGCAAGGACTGTGTTGTAATTTTTTTGAATTTCCCATGGCACTTAGCATAATTCTAGAATGGCAATGGAACTAGTATTCCATTGACACTTGTTAGTTAAATTGTAGTGATGTAAAAATAAAGATGCTCACTCTTTAAATGACAAGTTGACATCTAGGGTCAGGTCTTTCCAAAACAATAAGGGAATTTTTCTTGTCTCTTTGTGATTATTACAGCACACCAAGGGGGTGACCCCTCTGAAGCAGTGGGCATATTTTAGGTTGACAAGACAGTTGTGACCTATAAGGGATGTTGGTTTATATGAAGTGTTTCAATGATTCTGCAAGACAATTAGAGCACTTGGTTTGGAGTTCACTTCCTAACTGTGCAACCCAAGGATACTTATTAGACATTTCTAAAAAGAGAGTAATCAAATCAGTGTTCACATCCAAGGCTCTTGTGAGTTAAAATCAAGGGAGATAATGTAAAGCATCATGCAAACTGTAGAGTACTGTATAAGAGGTAGTTGTTATTAATGTGGGACTCGAGTTAAACCATCCAAATTAAGGGTAGTGGACTCCCCCTGCATTTGAGGAGGTGTCCCAAAGCCATTTGAGCATACGAGTATTCAAGCATGATGTAGTCACATGGTGACAGCTCTGAGCACTTGGATTTAGGAGGTGCCTCAGTGCAAAACAAACTTCCTAACTCAAATATAAATTTTAGTTAATGAAATCATAAAGAGTAGGGACTAACTAGCTACTGGTATGTCTGGAATCATGAAATATTCTCAGAAGTTTGCTTATGAGGAAACCAACTTTCAACAACAAAGAAGCAATTTGTTTAAAAATGAAACAAAAGTATGAAATATGGAAAAAAATAATTGTGCAAATTCCTAGCTCCCCAGAATTAACCACCTTTATTTTTCCTATTTGTTTCCAGGCTTTTTTATGATTTTAAAAAATATTAAAACATAATAGCAGAGGTGCTACACAGTGAGGACAAAGATCATGTACATAGTACATTTTACACATATAAAGTAAGGGAAATATTAGGCCACATATGACATCCTAGTTTTCTGGACGAAGAACGATGGGTCAAGATTCTGTGCTCAAAGGTCAGCCTATGAAAGCGACAGGAGCACCTTTGAGGAGCGCTTCCACAGCCAGCAGCCCTGCAGACTCATGCAAGCCCTGGTGAGGTGGGGTCCACGAACGTGGGGACTCTCCATTGAGTAGCTTCTCTGCAGCATGTTTGGCTTGCCTCACTACTTGCTAGGAAGTAAGTACCTGAGTACTTGGTTTGAGTACCACAAGTACTCTGAGAGTACTGAGGGATCTGTTTTAATACTTGCCCTCCTTCCTGCTTCACTTCCTCACAAGTTTGGCCAACTTGTCCTTTGGTCCCTTGGTCCTTTGTGACCAGGAACCTGTATTTATCGAGTGCCTGAGTCCAGGGATGTTGGTTTATATGAAGTGTTTCAATGATCCTGCAAGACAATGAGAGCACTTGGTTTGGAGTTCACTTCCCTGCTGCCTGGAATCAATGGTGGTGAACTGGGCCCCTCTGCCCAGCTGCAGCCAGGGGAGAAGAGGGGACCCAACAGGAGAGCAGGGTGTGCCTGGGCTTCTGGTGGTTCTGCTGGAGCTGTCCCCATGTCACACTTGCAAGAGACTCTCAGAACCAGAAACACCTTCCAAAGCCTCAGGTGCTTGCTTGCTTCCCCACCTCCCGGCTGCCTGGCATCGATGGTTCTGCTTTGCTGTACTGAGCACAGATACGTAGCTGCTAAAGTGTGACCTAGTTGTTGAGATTCTGTCCTGCTTGCTTGGAAAGAAAGCAGGATAAACAAACTTAGAAAAATAACCCAGAGAGTACATTATGGCTAAAACCAAGATAAAGTCTAAGACATTGAGTTAGAAACAATCTCTACCACTTTGAAGTCTTAAGAAGATAGTTTCAAAAGAATACAGAACAAACACATGCATGTATATAGACTGCAATACACAATGTCTAATTTGCACCCATATATTGTGGGGAGAAGGAACACAACAAATGGAAAGTTCTCCGAAAATCTGGCAAAAAGCCACCCCTTCTACTCTGATTTGGAAAAAGAAGATTGTAAACAATGTGGTGGTGTCTGGTTTTACATTACAGATTATTTGCAAATATCTTTGATTAGAGTTGAGCTTTTTAGATTTTTATCACAGAAAAGCATTTCAAAGAGCCCTGGCGTGGAGATGATGGTAAAGAAGCTTATAAAAACAAATTCTTGGGCTTCTTTAAGTATAAGGAAACCAAAATAAAAACACTGGACAAGCTGAGGAACTCCCCCCCCACACACACACCATCTGTGGGTCGTGTCTCTGGGTTTTGCTCTGTGTCGCCAAGTCACCCGGGGCCCCCAAGCAGCATGGTCGCTCCCGGGGTGAAGTGTGCATGGTGGGAAGGGCATGAGCAGGCAGGAAGGGTCCGGGTGGCACCCAGACCCAGGATGGGGTGGAAGGGGTGGTTCAAGCTGGCCTATGGCAACAGAGAAACTAGCGGGAGACAAAGGTCCACTTTGCTCCAGCACAGCGAGGTGTAGTTCAGTCATAGCTGGGCACAGAGCCCAGGGCTGGCCACACTCCCCCTCACTCGGATACCGCAGAGGTGACCAACTCAAAAGCAGCCTCGAGGAGGAAGCACAGTCACAGAAACACAATGGTGCCCCAAAAGGGGGTAGGGTATGGGCGGCTTGCACTGCAAACCCACCCGATTTGGAGGATAGCTGGGACACAGCAGCTGGATCTGCAGCTTTCGTGCAGGGGTGGTGAGGCGGGGGCAGGCGAGGGATGCCCCTGCTGCTGGCTTTGTAGCCCTGGTGGCTTCAGACTCTCTCCTGGGTCTTCCCAAGGCTGGTCTCTGGTCTCACTAACTGATGCACATGTATTGAGGGACCATTGTGCTCAGCATTAAAAGGAGAAAGGGTAAGAGTGAACTGGGGGTGGTGGTGGACAAGACAGGCTCTTGCTACACTTGGAGGCTCTTCAGAGGCCTTGTCCCTAAGTCTGTCCAGCCCCGCCCTCCCTCACGAGCCAGTGCCTTAACAGTCTCCCTATCTGCCCTAACAGCATCTCTGCTTTACTCTGCCCTGGGCGGACACCTGCAAGCTTTCCAAAGATAAGCACAGGACTAGAAGGCAAATGAAGAGTGAATTCTGGGCTCCAGTGAAAAAATGCTTTCTGCCGGTGAGGCCTATAAGACCATGCACAGGAAATATTAAACATTATTAGTCACAGAACGCTAAAGGGCTGAACGTACACGGAGGTCCCCAAAGCCATCCCGTGTGACCACTATCTCAGAACCTGGACAGTGTGGCTTGGCTATTGCTGCAAGATAGTGATACCTCACCGTGTGGACCATCCAAGAGGGTCAGGAGGCAGACTTTCCCTGACATGGGGCCAGGCTCCTTACAAGGCCACCACCCCCACTTCCCCTCCAGATTTTTTTTTTTTTTTTATGATAGAGAGAGAGAGAGAGATAAAGACACAGGCAGAGGGAGAAGCAGGCTCCATGCACCGGGACCCCGATGTGGGATTAGATCCTGGGTCTCCAGGATCGTGCCCTGGGCCAAAGGCAGGCACTAAACCGCTGCGCCACCCAGGGATCCCCCCCTCCAGATTTTTGAGGGAAGGTGCCTCGATGTTCTGTGTGATCAGCCTGGACTTAAACACAAATCATTCTGTGCCACGTTCTGGGGGCTTGAGTTTCCTTTGCTGAGGGCAGTCCTCCCATGAGTCAGCGGGAACCGGACCAGTGGGAGCTTAGTGGTTTTACTTAAGGGGAACCTACAGGAAATCATTTAAGAAGATAATAAGGGGGATTTTTCCTGTCTAGAAATGAGGCCCATGGGTCTTTGCAGATGACATTATGCTCTCATAATCAGTAATAAATGCAGAAAAAGAGCTGCAGCTGATACCTAAGTCGGTATAATCAACTGTACACAGACCCTCCTGGAGCACATTGGAGCTTTAATGCCTTCTGCTTGGCCTAGGGTCCTGAGACCCACAGACCTTTGGGATTGTCTTCAGGAGCCCTCTTCCCAAACCCAGGGATCCAGCACAGTCTGGGTCCTGCCTGAGCCTACCAGAGCCCTGTGCCCCAACTTCCCTGCCCACCCCCACTAGATTTGCTCAATTGTTTGGAACTTGATTATCTTTGCAACTAAAACTATACCTTAATTCCCACTGAGGTAGAGGGTGATTATTCTGTGTGGTGCCTTCTGTTAACAAATGGTTTGACTCCCCCAAAAAGTGACCAGTTTCTAAATTTAGCACTCAGAGCTATCTGCCCAGGAATTTGTGTTTGGGAAAGGACAACCATGAAAAGAGGCTGATCAGAAGGATGAGGCATAGAGTAAAACCAAGTTCCATCTCTTCATGTCTGAGGCCCCAAGCTCAGTGAATATTAGATGAATCAACGGGCTCCTGAATTAAGGAATGAAGGGAGACAGAGAGGTGGAGGGGGCGCTGGAAGTCATCTGGGGTTCCAGGCCAAGAGCTGACTTTCTGAAAGAGGTAGCTTGGGCTTGTAGAGACTGCAGCCTGCTCAGATGAAGCCACAGTCAGCGACGATGAAGGAAGGATGAAGGCCCAAGGCTCCAGATCCCCAATTTCTCTTGGAAGAGTCCCCCACACCCTGCATGAGCCCCAGGAGAAGGCCTGGACTGGGTGAGAACCCTCCCCGGCTCAGTAGCACCGCCTGGTCGATGTTGCCAAGACCTGCTATGGAGCCGGCAGGGTAGCTTTCAGCACTCCCACCACCTAGATGAGGGAGGCATAATGATATTAGTCTGGGAGAGAAGCCCCCTCGTTTGGTTCTCACGAGTCCTGCTTCCTATTTCCTGGCTGTCATCCTATCTCTGGTCAGTCTCCAGTAAACAGAAAAGAGCCTGCTTTATGCTATGGAAGATTAAGTGACACCAGTTAAAGGGTCCATCTTTCAGTCTTTGAAATGGATCCTCCCACCCATCACTGCTTTTTGTCCCGTGAGAGGAATGTTGTGGGGGAGCGGGTTTCTTTTTCACATCCAAACAGAGAAGTGGCCGGGCTCTGGCTGCTGGGGGAGGCCGTGCTGGGCAGTCTGGAAGGATTAAAGCAACACTCAGTTTCAGAGCATTTTCATCTTTATCTCTATGTCTCTTCAGCCATGGAATGATCATCCCAGAGGGAAAGCAGTGGGGTCTCCATAGTGGTCCCAATGAGTCAGGATGCAGGATATGGGCAGGACTATGGCAGAGGGAGGGAGGTCCTATTTGCTTCATTTCATATCCTGGTGCCATTTCCTCAAGTCATATCCCTGATTTCTGGGGCGCCTGGGTGGCTCAGTCTGTTAAACGTCTGCTTCTGGCTGAGGTCGTCATCTTAGGGACCCCTGGGATCAGGCCCTGCTTCTAGCTCTCTGCTCAGGGGGTATCTGCTTCTCCCCCTCTCTCTCCTCCTCCTCCTCTGTATTCTCTCTCTCGGATAAATAAATAAAATCTTAAAAAAAAAATCCTTGATTTCGGAAAACACCTAACGGTGGTTGCAAAAGTTAGAATCTCAGTTTTCTAAGTACAGGGGTAGGAGGCAAGGAGCCCACCTGAGCTGCTTTGTAGTGCATGTGGAAGGATAGCACACAGCTACTGGGGAGAGCCCTGAGCCAGACACATCTGGCGGGGCTCTGAGCCACCGCCCACCCAAGCATGTGAAAGTAGTTCCTATTTCTGTTCACAGTTAGAACCCCAAACTCAACTTGGTCCCCTGTATGTTGAACCCATTTATACAGAGAAATAACAAATTCTAATGAATGCACTACCTGACCTCATATGAAAATTCTCTTTTGCCTGTTATCAGCCTGTGGTACAAAAAGCATCACCCACAGGTCTTGAGAGCCATGCATAAAGGTGGAGCGTGCGCCAGGCTAAAGCACGGAAGGTGCAGTAGCTCTGTCCTGTACACCTTGACCTAGCAAGTGGGCTGCAAAATTCAGCTTCACTGATAGAAAAGGCTTTGGAATGAGGGGGAGGATGGATTCTGTGAGGGTCAAATCCCAGTTTAAGGACAACAATTTTTTCCACTAGGCAAATTTCCATAATGCAAAGTAGATATAAGAAGTCAACTTGTTCTGGAGGATCTTTGTTCTGGGTGACTTACAAATACCTTAGGCTGATGGTGCGGGCCCCACAGGGAGGTGACCCTGTGTGTCGCAGGTAGCCCAGGGTACGCTGGGGACTGCTTGGGAGGCATGGTTTCCCCGCTGGCTACAATATACTTTTCTGGCCTTGAACATGTGGATTTTTATTTGCACTTCCATACCATTCAGGATTTGCTCCCTGTTTCCTTTCCTTTTTCTTTTTTTTTTTTTTTCACTCTAGTTTTGATAAGCCTGTTTATTATTTTTAGGTTGCAAAAACAAAATAAGCTTACAAAGCTATCTTTGTTGTTGAAATTCTCGCTGAAAATAAATAACTTTTAGCTGGCAGCCCGAAACTCTGGCTCTTACCCAGTCCCTCCTCCCACTGCCACCACCACCACCACCACCACACCACTGTAGCCTCCAGCTTTTTCTCTTTAAGATGACCTATATAGGATGTGATTAAAACATAACAATGTGAAGTGTTTTAGGAACACAGCTATTCTAATAGAACAACAGTTGGCTTGGGGTATCACAATTTTGAGAGATTTTGATAAGCTACAGTGAATTCAAAGACCAAAAGGGTGAAGGGTCTAAAAATCAATTTGGAGGAGTAGGGAGGAATGAGGATGTCAGATCACAGAGGAGTCAAAGGTCTGCTAAGTGGGCATGTCTTTTAGATGAAACCTGTGCTTCTGCCAGATATGGGAGCAAGACTACGACATCAGTGTTATAGGGACTCAGATTTCTAATAGTTAGAATTGCTCAAAAAGGAACGGATCACTCTGAGGGAGTGATCTTCTCATCAGTGACAGAACTCATGCAAAATCTGGATGACCCCCACGCAGAAGATTAGAAAACGGGCTTCTGTAATAATGCTAAGATGTGGCATTCTCCACTGGGATCTCGAAAGGGTCAGGGACGCCTGCGAGAGGGGTCAGGGCCAGATAAACAAGCAAAGGGTGATGATGAACATGCTGGGCAGACACAGGACACCGGAAACTGTGGCAGATGAAGACCCTGTCATAGGGGGTCTACGCTCCTCCTGCAAGATTAGCTCCTCCAGATGGATGTATCCAATCGCTCTACTAGAAGAACATGAAATGTGTTCTTCAACTGGCTCCCACCATATGCTCCAGGTTCAGATCCCACAGAGACAGCCCCACCAGGGGATATTGGTAAAGCCATGTGTTAAGGAAAGGGTGAAGCTCACCCTGCAAAGCTCACCCTATCACATTCATATGGGCCCTGGCTCTCTCGGCACAAAGCTCAGTGTGGTGATGGCCGAAAACCCCACTGGCCTGCCTGATGGTGTGAAAGGAAGCCCTTGGCGTGTCTGGGGATGAGCCTCCAACCAGTCGGTTTGAGAAACTCCAACCACATAAAGGCAGATGCTGGGCCCCTGCTTTCCTCAATCCCTTTGTGCTCCAGGGGACTCCTAATCCACATGTTTCCTCCTAATTTACCCTTCATTCATCAAAATATTATTTTGTAAGAACTTTTTGATGTCTAAAAAGCCTGATGAGTCTCTTAAGCCCTTTCCCGGTTTGTAGCATGAAATCGTGTGCTCCTAGCTCTTAATGGGACCAGGAGCCAGAAAGGCTAAAGTCTGTGCTTGCATCCTCAGGCTAGAAAAACAGCCTTGCAAACCGTCCCCTGGCCAGTACTTCAGGCCAGCTGTGATGATGCCAGGAGCCAAGAAGGCAAGCCACTTTTCTTTACATTACTTTTTTGGGTCCTACCTCTAGGGATGGCCCAATTCCACTGGAAACTCAGTAAATCACATTTGTTCATTCACTTACTTGGTGAACAGCTATTGAATGACCACCTGTTCTATGAACCAGCATTGTCTCGGTATCGGGCAATCACATTTAAACCACGCTCAGGTCTTGCCCTTGAAGAACTTGCATCCTCTTAAAAAGGATAACTGCATAAATGGACCATTTCAAAAAGTATACTGCCACTGGAGTGCAGAGTAGTATAGAATTAAGGAGGGACCTGGGGTGGAAAAGAGGTAATCAGGAAAGACCTCTGAGGCTCTTCAGAAACAGTGAAGTCATCTTGAGGTACAAGGTAAAAATTCCCAGCTGTTTGCTGAATGTCTCTCCCACCAGCCAAATGCAATATTTTATGGATGAAAGAAAGAAGGAGAAAAAGAGAAGGAAGAGCCTGGAAGCATTCTATAGTCAAGGCCTGACCTGGATGCCTTAAATCTGGTGTCTTAGGTCCATCCATGTGATTGCAAATCTGATTTGTTTTTTCAGGAAGCACAAGCTGTGACCCTCAACCTCAGAGTTATTCCAATAGTTGAGGGCCAGATCTGGGCTCCAGTTCAGGCTGTGTGGGGAGCCAGGGCACCAACTCTCTAACCCAGAGTTTCCCTGCAGCTGGAGGGCTATTGGCAGGCCATGCAGGCACTGGGGTTTCACATGCTGGGATATCACATGTGTAATTCAAGGGCAATTTCAAGAAAAGTGGTTTTATCCTTTCCCATATGAATTAGAGCTGATGATATTTGGTGCAGGTTTCAACTTCCATCTTTAGTTATCTGTCTCAATCACTAACAGATTTTCTCATTTTCTTTTCTGGTGATAAAGATAAATTTTAGTTCATGAAATAAAAATGTAAAGAAGAAAATGAAAATCACCCATAATGTGACTCAAATAGCCAATGAAATGTTTTAGGTATTTGCCTGATTGGCTGATTAAATCACACACTTTGTTAAAGTGTATGACTATTTTAAGCTTCATGATAAATAACTTACAGAGGATTTTCATCTCGTGACTGGGCTTCTTCTTTCTGTACTTTCAGCCCTCAAAGTAAAATGTTGCCCTAAACTAACCATGAGTTCCTTCACCTAAGCAATGGCTATCTGACTCGCTAGGTCCAACCCAGAAGGGATAGGGTATGTAGGCAAGGTGACATGGTTTACAGCCTTTAGCCTCCCCTGGATCCAACCTGTTCTTTGCCTACAGGACTTGCAACCACTCTTTCATAGCTACTGATGCCAGACTTTGAATTACAGAAGTGTCGTTGCACCTTACCCCAGTTTAAATACTTGAACTTGAAATGTTACTGACTCTTCAGAGGGGCTGGGAAAGGAAAACCCGGTTTTCCATCTCAAAGGAAACAGTCATGAGATTTTCCTGTGATGTATGAGGGAAGGTGGAAGGCAGAACGGTCTCCTTTTTTTCTAAAAACTAAAAAGAAAACCAACTTCTCTCCTTTCAAAGAATGATAAATTGCTGTATTGACTTTCTTCTCAAAAGAGGAATACCATTTGCCCATGTGCTAGTATGCTAATATGTTCTTTGTGGTTGGGGTCAAAATTTGAATTAGCCTTGCAAATTCACTTTCAAATTTAGCTTCAATTTTGTTTAAATTCTTTATCACTCAGAATTCTGGGTCACTCAGGTCTATACACTGAATAACTCAGAATTGAATATCACTCAACAACTATCCTACTCTAAAAGTGGCAGAGAAATAACTCTGGCCAAAGGGAGAAGCAGAAAGCAGGGTGCTGGGAGCCTCTCTGAGCCTGGTCTCCTCATCGTGAAATGGGGATAATAAGAGAACTTACTTGTGGTAGACTGTGAAATGCCCACAGTCCTTCATTCCTTATATCCAACCGTTTGCCACATGATTTTGCAGCCTCTTTCATCAACTAGTGAAGTCTATTTCCCATCCCTTTAATTTGATCTGATTCTGTGAATTGCTCTGGATAATAAAATGTGCCATTGTTAGCTTGAGTCTTAAGATATCTAGGCCGCCTCTATTCTCCCTCAGCCCAACCCCCATGTGCACAAGTCCAGGCTAGTTTGTTCAGGAATGAGAGAGTATGTAGAGCAGAGACAAACCAGCCTGGCTGAGGGTATCCTGGACCAATCAGCCCCCAGTCAAACAGTATATGACCACTTATGCAAGAATGAGCCCAGTCAAGACCAGAAAAAGGGTTCAGTTGGTTAGGTGGCCAACTCTTGATTTTGGCTCAAGTCATGATCTCAGGGTCCTGGGATCGGGCCCTGCATGGGGCTGTGTGCTTAGCAGGGAGTCTGCTTGAGGATTCTCTCTCTCTCTCTCCCTCTCAAAAAAAATAAATCTAAAAAAAAAAAAAAAAAAAAAAAGACCAGAAGAACTGTCCAGGTGAGCTCAGTCCAAATGACTGGAAATTAGAATTGTGAGCTAAAAAATGATTGGGGTGCTTGGGTGGCTTAGTCGGTTAAACATTTGACTCTTGACTTTGGCTCAGTCCACGATCTCAGGGTCACCAAGATGAAGCCGGTATTAGGCTCTGTGCTGAGCATAGAGCCTGCTTGAAATTCGCTCTTTCCCTCCCAATGTCCCTCCCCCTGCTTTCATGCTCGCTAGCTATCGCCCCCCAAAATAATAAAAAAATTAAAAAGAAAATGATGATGATTTTATGCCATTAAGTTTTGAGGTAGTTTATTATACAGTAAATGCTAATTGATACATTATATCATATAGCCTACTGAGAAGTTTAAAAGAATCATATTTGTAAAATATTTATAACTATTCCTAGTTCTCTGTAAACTCTAAATCGTTGCTTTTATAATCATTATCACTATTCAATTTTTAATTTTATTTTTTTTTAAATTTATGATAGTCACAGAGAGAGAGAGAGATGCAGAGACATAGGCAGAGGGAGAAGCAGGCTCCATGCACCGGAGCCCGACGTGGGATTCGATCCCGGGTCTCCAGGATCGCCCCTGGGCCAAAGGCAGGCGCCAAACTGCTGCGCCACGCAGGGATCCCTCACTATTCAATTTTTAAGAAATCCTTACAGTTCCATAGTCTATTTGGAAAAAACAAAAATAAAAGTTTCAGGTATTGGCTTTAGTAGGATATTTTGACTATATTTCAGCTCAGCAAATGATCAGCAAATTAGTAGGTATATCCATTCCAATATTTTTGTTGTAACATTAACAGTTCTTAGTGTGACTGGGATCTTTTGGCCCATGAACAAGTATTTTTGCTGAATGATGAGGCTTTAACCTTACAAGTACTTACTTTGTTTGCCAGGGAAATTGTAATTGTTCGAACTTTTAAAAAAAAGCACCATTTTTATTTGCGTAGACCCTCTCCTGCCCAGTTAAAAGTGTTAAGGCAAGGCATGTCATAGGCAAAATCTACTTATTTCACTATGTATTCTGGAAATCAGCTGAAACATCCAGAGAGTAAAGTTGAATATAATTTCAGAATTGAAAAATAGTTCTTGTTCTTTCCTGTGACAACAAGTATATTTAGTATAATTGTTCATACTGTTAGATGAGAGCAGTTACTATTTTTATGAACTTAGCTTTCCTGTAACTTGTCAGGAGTGATTTCATATGATTGCAGAAAATCTAGGGAATCATGAACCAGCTCAAGATATTGCACACCTGGGATTGTTTTTTCAGAAATTCTGGAAGCTAAAAGCATCCTCTCTGCTTGTCTTTAGAAAATACATAAGATTGTCAAGGGCTGCTAGAATACATGTCATTTGCTAAGTCTTTATGATTTTTCTGTATCATCACCTATTAGCAAAGCAAACTTTACTTTATAAATAATAAGACCTTACAATTGACTCATGGTTTTTGGTTTACAAAATACTTGTATACATCATGTCATTATCATTGTAATATGTGATTATCTCCATTTTATGAAACAAGCAAATGAGACAGAGAGTTCATATACCCAAGTCACCTCCTTAGGAAGTGTCATTGGTAGGTTCAAACTCAGATGTTGTGATTCCAAGGGCTGGGGTCCTTCCACAGCATGACATCTAGCTCCTCAGAGAGTCACTGAATGATGAAAAGACATAGCCAAAGAACAGTCAGACATATCTACTTTTGAATTTCTGTCTATGTATTAGCTAGGTGACATTGGACAAGTTATTTAAACTTTCTGAACCTCATTTTTTTTTACATAAATGGAAGAGGGATAATATTACATACCTCATGGAATTTTAAGAAAGATTAAATTATCTATGGAAATTGCCTGGCACTTGAAGTATTTAAGAAATGTTAATTGTTGTTACTATTTTGGTATTATTATTGTTATTGTTGGCTTGGTAGTAGAATGAGGTAGCTAGGCTACTTGAGATTTCAGGGTCTGAGATTGTTCTTAGAATTCCTGTGGGTTGCCAATTCCTCCATTCTCTTGACTTGATGCTTGGCGAACTGTACAATTTCACCACAAAGTGGGACAGACAAAGATGAGACTTAATGTTGATTGTTCTCACTATTTTTGTGGTTGGTTTGCCAAGAGTATGGAAGCAGTTAGGGAATAAAGGAAAGAAATTTCCCTCTCTAGCTGCTTCTGTTTAATTATATGAAAGATTGCATCCTTAGTGGAGTTAGACATGTGATGTGATAAATTTAGTCCATTCTTAGATCCCTTCCAAAGGATATGAGTTTGATAACAGCCAATCATAATGCGACCAAGAGTCAGCATCACTGGGAATCTCTTAGGTGGGTATTTTCCATGGAAAATTGTTATGTGGATTCTAAGCAATGAAAGAAGATAGTGCTTGTATTTGTTTGATCCCCACCCTACTGTACTCTCTCCTCTTACAAGCACATAGAGGTTAACTATTGCTATTTATTCTCATCTTAAAAATTTCTCAGTTGCTTAGAGAATTTTCAACTAGAGCTGCTTGTGAGTTTCTATTGCTCCTGGATGTGAGCATGTGAGTTTTGTGCGTGTGTATGTGTTCTTTGGTCTTTGCTTACATTGTGCTCACCCCACTCCACAGCCTGGCTAATTCTACCTCATTCTTTGAGACTTATTTTAGGCAATACTTTCTCTAGAAATCTCTTGGGACATAGTGTCTGTCCCGTTCTCTCTCACCCTAGTTGAGGTAAGAGTCTCCCTTTGCATCTTATCAGAATTCCTCATACGTTTTCTACCTTGTTCCTCACCACACAGTGTTAAATTACCCATTCATCTACCTGTTTCATCAGCTCTGCTGAGAACTTGGAGGCCAGCAACTGTGTCTTATTCACCTTTGTAATCTACTACTAGGAGAGTGCTTAGCACGGGGAAAGTGTTCAATAAATAATCTTTATTTTTTTTTTAAAGATTTTATTTATTCATGAGAAACACACACACACACACACACACACAGAGGCTGAGGGAGAAGCAGACACCCTATGGGAAACTCAATGTGGGACTTGGTCCCAGGACCCTGGATCATGCCCTGAGCCAGAGGCAGATGTTCAACCACTGAGCCACCCAGGTGTCCCTGAATAAATAATCTTTAAAAGAATAAACTGAATGGTCAGACTATTTCCCTGCCTGTGCTAATTCCTGACAGTTGCCTTTGAGTAGCATGTTTGAACTAATTAGTTAATATCCAATCTCACTTCTTTATTCTCTTTCCAAAGAGCATATTGTGAATTTTTGACTCATAGCTCATGTTAGTCACAAACTCTTCTACCCTACATATGCAACATTTTGACTATTGTTACTAGGGGTAAAAATATATATGAATAAAACAAAGGAATTCACAGTGAAAACTCTATGTGTTGAAAAACTTTATGCACAGTTATTCATATCATTAAATATATACACACGCATGTCTGAGTGTAGTACATAACATGGGTGTAATGTATACACATCCAGGTGTATCTATATATGTATCTACATATACTTTTACAATTTTTCATCAGTGTTCTGAAACTGATGGTTGCAACTTCTGGTGCCTGAGAAAGTCCCTTGTTCATGCAGTCTTTAGCCTAACTGAGGCTTTCTGTGAACGCAGAAGTGGCAAAGTTACTCAAAGCCACAGAAGCTTGGTGTGTCTGCTT
Organism: Vulpes lagopus; assembly: GCF_018345385.1. NCBI lineage: Eukaryota > Metazoa > Chordata > Mammalia > Carnivora > Canidae > Vulpes > Vulpes lagopus. The sequence goes on along the minus strand of NC_054831.1, from coordinate 54,700,434 downwards.
TTTCTCCACTACCCAGGGTCTCTGCCATAGCATTTAGCTATTAAGGCCTTTAAGGGTTCTGAGCCTCCAATCTCACCAAGATACCTACTAGGATATAGTTATTTCCTCTTCTCAGGAAGAAAAATAGAGAAAAACAAACGATTTCTGCCTCTCCAGAGATATTCAAATCACTTTGCATGAGGAAGGCAGAGAGCTGGAGATCTCTGAGCAACAAAATCTCACAGGGTTGCATCTGCTGTTGTGCCAGCCACATTTCTCAATGGCAACTGCTCTGTGAGGAAGGCAGCTCCATGGTCAGACTTACCGTGAGGGAGCTGAGACAATGGTAGGAGCTCTCCTTTTTTACACTAGAGGGCCCATCAACCCTCATCAAGGTGTTTTTCCTAAATCCAAGAACCAGATTTGAGTTAGTCTATCTCCCTAGAAGGTAGGAAACATTGCTGTTATTTTTCGCTTGCATAGGTTTTCCTTTCTTACAATATGTATGTGCACAGCACCAAACCTAGGGATTGGGCACCCTGAAAATGTTGAATTAAATTAAATGAATGAAATTGTTGAATTTGGGTCTATGGGAAGAGGAAAATGACATCCAACTGAGAGTTTTCTTCTTAAAACTTTCTAGACCTAGACTGTTTTTTGTTTTGTTTTGTTTTTAGAATGACAGAGAAGACAATCTGCTGGTTCAGAGAAAAACTCTGAAATAGGGACCCAGGACTTCAACTCCATCAGAGGATTGCAGACTGCTCTATAGAGATTAATCTAATCTAATGGAATAATAACTGAATTACTTTGAAGATTTGAATTTTCTATTTTCTATTTTCTTTCTTTCATCCTCAATTCTTAAACTCTTCTCCTTCCTTATGTTTATAACTCAAGAACCGGATTGGCCTTCTCACCTTCAGCCTTTTGGCTCAGTCATCAGTAAAAATAAATAAATAAATAAATAAATAAATAAATAAATAAATAAATGCGATTCTGTGTTTGAAATCATGTGTTTATTACACAGAACTGAGGCAGTGGGAAAGAGAGAGTGTTCTTTGCAAAATAACGTTATATTAATTTGTGAACACTTTCTACCTTATCTGTAGTTGTTAATGTTAAACCCCAAATGGACTGTGAGGATGAGTTAGACATTAGTCTATTTATGTTAGAGCAGCTGCCTTCTTTGGTTAATCACTAGCACCTTCTCATGTCAAATCATCCACAGATAATTTTTTTAACTTATAGATACATAAGAATGTGTCTCTGTATTGAAAATACTGTGGTATCTCCATAAGCCATGGCATGGAACTCTGGAATTCATTTGCTTGCTTATAAAACTTATGAATATGAAAGGAGTTTGAGGTGCTAGTGGACCTTTTTAAGAGTTCATCTCTCTTTTCCAACAGATACACAAGAGAGTAGAAGAGTGCCCAGGCTAACGTAGGAAGGGCCGGGGTACATTGAGTTCTATTGCCAAGTAACCCTTCTTCTGAAAGATCAAATGCAGGAGATAAGTTTGCAATTACAAATGTAAGAAATCACCAATGGGTAGCAAGACCATTTGCTGAAAATTATTGAGGAAGGGATCATAGGGTCTCAAAATGCTATCCCTCGGATTGTTAATTGTTTACAGAGAAGAAAAGTTACTTTCAAATGGAGAAATCTGTTGGTTAAGTAATCAGATATAATAATGCAGCCCACTCCATGTGCTTTCTGATGTGATATGCAGAGTAAGATTCAACATTACCCATATGGTATTCTTCCTCCAAAACATATAAACTGAATCTAATCTAGAGGAAACAATCAGCCATATCCAAAGTCTGTGTCATTCTGCATATGTAAATTATGTGGCATTCCACAAACCAGCTGGCCTGGATTCTTCAAACTTGTCAACATCATCAAAGAAAAAGGAATGCAAAGGAATTTTCTGGATTAAAGGAGAATAAAGAGACAAGGGAAATATAGGCAAACTGTCATCTTTGGTTAATTCTAGACATCTCCTGCCTCCCCACCCCCAGAGCTATAAAGAATAAAATACACACTAGATAATATTATTGATTCAATGTTAAATTTCTTGAGGTAATAATAGTATTGTGATTATATAAAAGAGTGTCCTTTTTCTGGGGAGATACATGCTGCAGTATTTAGGGGTGAATTGCCATGATGTCTGCAACTTACTTTTAAATGGTTAAGCAAATGTATATGCATAAATGTGTGTATATATGCACACAAAACTGTATATACATGTGTGTCTGGAAAGAGAGAGCAAATAGGCTAATAGTGAGTGAAATAGCTCAGTTCAGTTGACAGGGTCCATATGGAAATGCCCAGCATTTGGCAATGGCCTGGCTTCTAGAAGAGGTCAGATGGTCAATATTAGCCTGCTGCATGCCAGAGATGGTCAATGTCTTCTTAACTTCCATGCTGTTTCTTCAAGACACTTTAGATTTTGCTCTAAGATATGGTCCCCACAACTTCTTTATCTTTCACATAATGGTTTCCCTTGAAAGGATATTATTTTCTTTTGTAATTTGGTCCCAGAACCAGATTGGAACCAGGTTTTAATCCAGGCTGTTAATTTACTAGCTGTATGGATTTGAGCAAGTTACTTCATCTCCTATGATCTCAGTATCCACATTCATGACAAATGGATAGTAGTAATAATGATCTCATAGAGTTATTATAAGAAATGAAGTAGATGAAGAAACAATACGTCTGGCACATCGTAAGCACTCAATAAATATTTGCTATTATTAATATTATTATTATGATGCATACTGCTCAGAGCTTGCCAGTAAAAACTATAGTAATAAAAGTAAGCAACAAATATGTACTGAGCACCAACTATGTGTTAGGCACTGTTATTATTCAATGAAGAGCAGTGAAAAACCCTTGACCTAGTGGAATTCACACTATAATCAATGCTTAATATATATCAAGAAAATTCTGAGTACGTTACAGGTATCAACTTGTTTAATTTTCAAAACATCTCTAATTCTAGAGGTTTCATCTCAAACAGTCTGCCTAGTGGTTTGGCTTAGTGGAATTTTCTGGGGCTTATGAAAAATAATTGAAATAACCTTAAGATGAGTTGGGGGTTAGTGGGGAGGAGTTAGTTTTGCTATATTTTGTTTTGTTTTTTCAACTCTGTGAAAATGTTCAATGACAAAAAACATTGTCTGGTTGAGCCAGCAGCTAAAGATCAAATAGAAATAATTGATGAAATGCACTTTTCATTTTTAGGCAAAGGATGTTCCCTGGGTTGGGGTACGACAGAAAAGAGTAAGAAGAAAGCAGAACAAAGAATAAATTCACCTCTTTTTCTTATGGACAGGTTTTTTTTTTTTTTTTAAGATTTTATTTATTTGAGAGACAGAGAGCGAGCATTCTCGCCAGAGAGAGAGAGAGCATGAGCAGGAGGGCAGGGCAGAGGGAGAAGGAGAAGTAGATTCCTTGCTAAGCAGGGAGCCTGATGTGGAACTCGATCTCAGGACTCTGAGACCATGACCTGAGATGAAGGCAGATGCACAACCAGCTGAGCCACCCAGGCGCCCCCTTATGGACAGGTTTTAAGACCCGTGGTTCACAAAGTTCTGGATTTCTACCAGATAGCTCCATTTTAGCCAACGTCACCATGATTCTATGGACTACAGGAGAGAAAGCTCTTGGCATCTAAAAAGAATAAAGTGCTGTGTGCCATATTTGAGATTCTGAATCATTTCCATCGGTCCTTCTTGGGTCCCCCCTTTAGGAGGACCTGTGTGGTTTTGTTCACCATCTCATTCAAGGCAGTCAACCACTCAAGCCGTCTACAAACATCAACTGCTCTTAGCTTCCACAACATCTTGTTCTCTAGGTTTTCTTCCACCTCACTGGGCATCCTCGCCCGTCTTCCTTTACTGCCTCCTCCTCAATATGGATATACTAAGGACACCATCTGCCTCCATTTCCTCTCTCTTCCTTCTTTCTCTCTAGGTAATATCCATTTTCAGAAATTTAAATACCATATTTATTCAAGGTCATTTTCATACCCATCAAAAGTGTCTCATCATCTCAAACAGAAACTCTGCACCTCTTAAGAAATAACTCATTTCCCCCTTCTTCCCAACTCCCATTAACCTCTAGTCCATTTTCTGTCTCAATGAATTTGCCTATTCTAGATTAAATATGCTTTCTTGCTGATAAAAGAAAATAATTTTATCATTTTATTTTTGAAACCATTTGGATGAAGCATGTAATTTAAAATTGTCTCTTATTTTCCAGCTACCATCAAGCAGAATTGTATCCTAAAACTTGACAGTTAATAAAGATGAGCTAAAGCTGCATTTGTAGACATTTAATGTGTTATTTGTTAAGTTTGATGCTTACTTTAATGTTCTGAATTTTTCTTTAAAAATTTTGTTTTATTCATTTGAGAGAGAAAGAATGCATGTGCACAGGAATTGGGGGGAAGGGCAGAGGGAGAGAATCTTGAAGCAGATTCCCTGCAGGGCTTGGATCTCACAACCCATGAGATCATGACCTGATCTGAAACCAAGAGTTGGGTGCTTAATCGAGCCACCTAGGGACCCTTCATGTTTTGCATTTTTAAAAATAATTTTATACTTACATAGAGTTGCAAAATTACTATGGAGTCCTCATATACCTTTGTACCCAGCTTTCTTCAGTGATATCTTACATAATTATAGTTCATTATCAATTATCACAACTTATTTGGATTTCATCACTTCCTAAATGTATCAGTTATGGTTGTGTGTGCATTTACATCAGCTTTTATCCTATGCATATTTCCAGGTGCAGGTAGCTGCCAGCACACTAAGAAGGCAGAATGTTCCATCACTCGATCACAGCACAGAAAATGCTCTCATGCTGTCCCTTTACAACCACCCCCTCACTTCCGGCAACCATTGGTCCATCTTCTGTCTCTGTAACTATGTCATTTTGAGTTATACACATGGAATCATACCTTTGAGATGGGCTTTTTTTTCATCGAAGGTCTATATTTTCCCCTATATTTCAAGGACCCTGCACCTGTAGAAGGGGATCTGAATGGCCATATAGAATTGGTAGGTGGACTGTGCTATCTCAAAGGTAGGGAAATGTTCTGTATGTCAGTGCTTTGGTCTACTAAACCTGAAAAATAGGTAACAGATTCAATATTGTGATGGAGATCCATTATGAAAATTTTTCTAATTGCTTGGCATCTCTATACTCCCTTGCAGAGATATTTTCAGAAATAAAAACCACATTTCTTCTTTTGCCTCTGTCCCCCACATCCACTCTTCTACCATTAACCTGTACATATTGATTGATTGAATGAATGAGGAAATGAACAGTTATGTGGCTGAAAAACTGCCCTGGATGTGGAAGAAGTAAGACAGTGGTCCTGACTTCACTACACGATTGTTCAGAAAATGCAGGAGAAAACTGAGACTTCCCACAGCAGCTGGGGATATGTAGACTGGCAGGATATCGTTGATGATTTTAAAATCCATCACCATGCTGAGTTCAAAACCTCAACACTGTGGAAAATGCTGTTGGACTTTGTGTGGTCACAGTGGTTAGGATGTTGGCTTTCACCTGAACTGCTTGGAGAAGAAAGATATCTCTCTCTGCTTTCTTGCTGTTGCCTTATTTGATTTCTTTATGTGTATACTGATCAGCCACTTGTGAACTCCTAAGCCACATGCCAGCGGGAATCACACGGCAAAAAGAGGCAGGTTTCATGCCAGTGCAGTGGAGGAACTACTCCAAATCAACTCAAGTTTGTAGGTTCACCAAAGGTGCAGTACTCTGTTTGGCTCTAACATTCTAATGGTAAGACCAGCCAGCTCAATTGGATTGAATATTTCCTGCTTCAGCAAGAAACTTATGTTCTGATCCATTGATGGAAGTGATGGGGAGAGGTTGATGTTTGGCATTTGGAACAAAAAACCAAAACTGATTCATGTCTCATAAGAAAACGATTTTTCTCAATAATAAAAAAAAAAGTAAGACTTCTTCCTTCAAAGAAGTGAAATGAAATTTGCTGCTAATTGAGAAAAAAAAAAAAAAGATGGTCTCCCAAATAAAGTATTTCTGCACCACTCTAAGATGAAGGCTGGTCTCTAGCACAAATGAAATCTTTGGCCATCCAGATAGTATTGGATTTCTTTTTATTTTTTTTAAATTTTTTTTTAAATTTATTTATTCATAGACACACACACACACACACACATACACAGAGAGGCGGAGAAGCAGGCTCCATGCAGAGAGCCTGACGTGGGACTCCATCCTAGGTCTCCCGGATCACGCACTAGGCTGCAGGCGGCGCTAAACCACTGCGCCACCGGGGCTGCCCCGTACTGGATTTCTAAAGGATAAAGCTACTTACACAAAAATGTGCTTTTTACTATTGAGCAGGAGTTCCTTGGGGTGCCAACTGAGGCAGTTCTCATTAAGGATCCGTATCTCTCTGTTCCCAGGGAGTCATAGCTCATGGGCAACGTAACATGTCAAAGGAAGCTAAATCATCTAATTAGGCATCATAGTCATCTAGATAGCAGAGACTTTGGGAAAACGACCACCAGGGCAGGGAGGGTGTGATCCAGAGTAGAGTTACTCTTCTTCCATTCTCTGCTTTCTTACTTTCACCATCAAATATTGACTTCCTACTCTGAGAGTGAAAGGAAAGGGACCGGGTAGTATGGGAGATTCCATGATGAGTGAGATACAGTTCCTGTCTTCCAAATCACTTATCACCTAAGTACAAGAGAGAAAAACAGGTATGGACAGCTCTAAAACCACATGGAGAAAAGCCACAAAAAAGTTATAGGTAAGAAAGTTGTAGGTAAGGTGTTACAAAAGTCTCAAAAAGATAGAACTTATGTTACCTGGCTGAGGTAGGAGATGGGGAGAAAAGGTGAATCAGAGCATTCTTTGTGGAAAAGCCAACATCTGCAAGTGACCTCGCAAAATGGATAAGTTTTGACTAGGAGGATCTGAGGCCTAAGAGGATTCCTTACAGTTGGAGGCATCCACAAATTCACGAGCAAAGGAGTCTTCCTGAGAAGGCAGCATGGGAAATGGAGAAAATTAGTTTAATTTGTTCTGAAAAGAGCAGAGAGGAAGCTGTAGACAAAGCTTCTTTGATTCATAATCAGTTGTGCTATCAGCTTTGATTCACAATATACAGACCAACACTGTATACAAGACCCCAAAGTTCAGTTCAGCAGAAAAATGGCTCAAGGGGATAAATCAATAAATACTTTGAAGACGTTTGCATTCCAGACTCAGAATTGCCTCAAACTGGGTGTGGGCTCTTGGCAACTTCACTGCTCCATCTCTCGGTAAATTCTCTGAGCTACCTCACTGGCTTCTCCTGAATTGTGAATGAGATCACTAAAATTCAACTCTGGAAATGTCCTGGAGACTTTAGAGGCAGAAATTCATAATGCTTGAAAGCATGGGCTTTTGGAGTCAGTTTGCTCGTATTTTAGCCATAATGTCTCCCTCTACTTGCTTTATAAACTTAGACAGACCTTTCCAAGCTCATTTCCTCATTCTCTAAAGATGGAGATAAAAAACACTACACACTTCGTGTGCTTAATACTTAAAGGTTAAATCAGAACATTTGTATAATATGGGCACCTAAGAAATTAGCTCTATTATGAATGAGTAAATAGTGGTCCCTCATCAGGGAATTTATACTGAATTACACATTGCTACAGATGATAGCCTCTTGAGGAGGGTAATTAACTGATCCAAGAGATCTAGGGTAACATGGTGTCATTTAATTACTTAGAATATAGAATAAGCCAGCATAAATGGATTAGGATCTCTCAGTCTGAGTTTTCTGGTTGAAAGAAAAGTCAAAAGGGATGACATTTAAAGATGGGCTATAGGACACCTGGGTGGCTCAGTTGATTAAGTGACTGCCTTCATCTTGGGTCATGATCTCAGGGTCCTGGGATGGAGCCCCATATCGGGCTCTCTGCTCAGTGGGGAGCCTGCTTCTTCCTCTCCCTCTGCTGCTTCCCTGACTTGTGCTATCTCCCTCTGTCAAATAAATAAATGAAAATCTTTAAAAAAACAAAAAACAAAAACAAAAAAAGATGAACTAGAAAATACCACTCAAGTAGAAAATTTTGAAACTAGAAAATCCAATTGTCTCTCTCTCTCTGCCCCCAAACCCCATCAACATTCTGGGAAGTGGGCTCTTGCTCTGTTGAAGTTGGGAGCATAAAAGTGTTCTCCAGGAGTAGTCATTTCACTTGTCATTGGAAGTACCCTGCCCATCATTGCCGACGGAGTTCCATTCTTCGTATCTTTCAAATGAAATAAAAAGCTCCCAGAGTCCATTTGCCTTAGGGTTTTCCCTGTGATTTTTTTCATCCAAGGTTTTCACTGAATAATCAGATGGATGATTCAAGCAGTGGGCTCATATAAACCAAACTTCCCAGCTTTTGGTACTTCCCCACACCTGGGTCATTATTGTAATATTCTATTTCACTGGAATTTTAATATCTTCATTTAAAACAAGAAGTTAGGCAAACATACACAGGACATTTTAGATCCTATACTTGTCTTACCCAACACTCTCTTCGGGACTTACTTTCTCTTGCCTATGGGAATGGGATAAAATACACAGTTTATCCAGGAAGGGTCATGCCAAATGGAGACATAGCACTTTGTTTAAAAAGCAGGTATCTTATTACTTACAACCCTCACCTTCTGGCCCAGTCTAATGCCATAATTACTCTCTTAAATTTCCTTTTATTTAACATCATCCATCCTGTCTTCTTTTGTTACCATTATTTAACTAGCTAAACAGACCAAATACAATACCAAAGGCTAAAGGAGGCATGAATCCAACTCATGGAAATCTGCTTTTAATTTTGGATTATGGGGCCAGTTTCCTAGAAATTGCCACATTTTAAAGAAAATGGATTTTCCTTCTTTATGTCAAGAGATGGCTGATCTAATTAAATTCGGTTTAATCTAATAATGAGTCATGTTAGAGCTGTCTTCAAAATTAACATTTTAGTTCCAGATCCAAACTTTAATCATCAGATGCATATTCTTCCCAGTCTAAATAAAAAATTAAATGATCAAATTCCCATGCGAACTTTCCTCACTCTCCTGGAGACCTGTTGGAAGGTATGAAGATGGAAAGACAGAGCAAAGCTACATTGGCCACTATGAAATATTTTCCCTTCTAAAGATAACTGAAAGAATTATAATAATAACAATAAATACTACTGGGAAATCAGGAAGCTTTGCATAAATGTAAGCTCCTGGAGGGTCAGTGACGTGATTAATATTCATATGCCTGGTTCTTCACAGAGCATCACCCTCAAAATTTCTGCTCAGTAAGAAAGTGCTGGGTGGATGTGGACTTCCATTCACCTGGCAAAGACCATGCTGGAAGTGAGTTGGGCCCAAGAGAGACCAACTCTTTCTTGCTTTGTTCTCTATTACACATAGCAGGTGCTTGAGAACTACTTATTGGATGAATGAAAGAGCAACCCTGAAGCTGACCAGATACCCCTGATTAACTTGCTCTGTGTAGTTCATCTGGAATCTTCGGGCTGTGAAAAAAACTATGCTGAGATCCTGGACGACAAGCAGTGGAGCAAGCATGATGCCACATCTGCCTCCCAGTGTGAGACCTCAGGGAAACAACCAAATGACAATTTAATATTACATCACATGACCATTAGACAGCCTTTGTTTTCTGCCAAGTTTGACCAGTTAAAAATGCAGTGAATAGTCCAGATTCCCTACCTTGTTAATAATAACAAGTGGAAGGCAACGTATGGAGAACTGAAGAAATCACAGCTAACTGCAGGAAATTTCCACCTCAAACATGTGAGACAACTTTAGAATCATCTTTAAGTGGTTGGGCTATGCCCCAACCCAGGACAAATTTTGGTTGGGAAGTCACCACTTTCTGTGGGGAGCTTTTGCAACCTTGGTGCATAGAGACAACTATTGTTCTATGCTTATCTAGAGTTAAACACAGTCTTTGTACCAATAACACAGCTCCCCAAAGATGCGTGTTTTTCACGTGTCAATTAGACCAGTCAGATGCAAAAAGCATCACTCGCCAGAGACATCAGAACAGAAAGCCTTGACCTCAAATCTTTATATTATTCCCCTAAATCTGAAAAACACCATCTTGCCTTGGGTGGAATGATATTGCAGAGAAGGGCTGGAAGTGCCGTGAAGATAAATGAAACTCAAAAAAAAAAAAAAAAAAGATAAACAAAACTCATAATCTGTCTAGATTTAAGAAAAGAATAACAACAACAACCACAAAATCACAGTGTTCAACAATTATTATAGAAATGAGGCCACTAGAATTGATTCATGTATCTCAACTCTTCATTAGCGCCACTGGCTTTGTTTATGGAAACTGGATTTTAATGTCACTAACCCTTCTTCAAGTTTTTATAATAATTTCATATAGATAAAAGTTGATTAACTGGTGGAATATATACATATTCTACCAAATATTTACATGGATTTGTGTGCAAGGACGTGCATACCAGGAAAGAAGGCAACCATGCTGGCCTCTAAAATGGAGCCATGCTTGGGGAGAAACACAATAGACATTGAACTGAACAAATCAAAATTGTTTAATGGTTTTCTGACGTGCCTTCAGGCAATGGAGAATAGCATGTCCAATTGGAAGCGCAGGGAGAATTTTGAGGCAGTCAAAAAAGAAATGAATCCTTCTCTTTCTCTTTTTCTTTCTGAACTCTATAATATAATTTTTCAACATTGTCCTTTTGAAGTCTGACATTCAGATGTAAATTCCTTGAGGATTGTGAGACACTGGAATGCATTACAAAGGAGGGCACGGAATGTCCTTTAATGTGGATCTTTAGGAGAGCAGACGACCAACCAACCGAACATTTAGATCCTTTTCAGTCCTCTAATTTCAACATCCTACAGAAATGGATTTTAACTCTGCCTGACGAGCACGAACAGAACAAAGCAAAAACCAACACTTACTTCCCAGTTATTTCTACTCTTACTCCTGATATTATAAGTGAGCCGCTTAGTATAGGGACACTCTTCGTCCCATTTTGTTCCCCCTCTTCTTCTTTATACACATTCGTTCACCAGGGCTCTGAACTTCCCTGCTCCTGGATCCTTTTGATGTCTTCATCCATAGACTCCCAAGCCGCAGAGCAGGGATGGTGTGCACTTTCCCTTGGAGCAGCAAGCTGACCACAGGCTCGAGTCTGTGTCCTCTTGCACTTGTGAGGACCCATTGTGTCACTCATCTCCTGTCAGTTCTGTTGCCTAGTTGTCCTCAGGACTAATCCAAATTTCTACCCTCCTCTCAGGCTTTCTGGTGTGGAAATTCATTTCTATGTGCTAGTGGGACCAAATCCTAAATCCAGGTCCTGCGTGTCCTACCTCTGAAAGGACATTCCCCTCAGTGCCCTCCACCCCCACGTAGACCATGACCTCCTGCTTTTGGGACAAATAAGTGTCTGAGTGTGAGCTCCCTTCACTTCTGGCCCTCTGTCTACACACTCATCCACCTCCATATGAGGCCTGGTCCATTTCCAATACTGGAAAATGAGATGTGCCTCATTCTGTTCAAGATCTTGCAACCCTCTGGACCCTGGACCTCAAGTGTCCTATTGGACTTGCTCAGCCTTCTTCTCTTCCATATTTTCCATTTTGCCCTCTTCATCTTTCCAACCTCTCCCAGTTTTCCCATGGCTTATAAGATTGTTTACATCAATTTAATTTAATTCTCTAAGACATAATAAAAATTAGTTCCATTGACTTCCCTACCCTCTCTTTAGAGCATCTCCTGTCTCATCTAAACTTCATGAAAGGAAAGTTCTGCACTTTGTCTCCCTTTTGACTTCTCTCACTCACTCCTCAAACCACCCTTCACTGTCTCAGGTCCCCACCCCTTTTTCCTTAGGATGTCAGGGACATTTATAATAATGAAACCCTAAATTGCTAAACATCTACCTCATCTGACACTGTTGACCTCTCCCTGTTTCTTGAAATGCTCTCTTGACATCCCCCTGGGGCCCTGCACACTTCCTGAGCCTGGTTTCTTATTATTCCCCTCTTGTGATTCCTTCTTTTCCCATCCCTTTAAATGATGGCATTCTTCTGGGATTTGGTCCTTGGCACTATCTCTACTCCACACAGTCCTTGGCTGAGCTCACCTCCTTCCTTAGACTTGGCAATCATTAACATATGGGTAATTCTCTATTTCTTTGCCACATCTCCCTACCCTTTCTGTAGCCTCAGCTTCCTGTATACTCTTGCCTTGTGATACTTTCTGTATCGAACAGCATTCCTGAAACTTCCTCTTGATCTGTACTCCCTCTGTATTTTGTGTCAGAGGTGACAACGTCCTTCCTGGCGGCAGGTAACCTTTACTCGTCAGTCCACCTGCTTTGTGCCACCACACTGCTAACCAGCCACCTAGTGCTTTGATTCACCTCCTAAACACAGCTCACATCTGCCCCCACTTGACAACCAAGGCCCTAGCTGGGGTACCTGTCATCTCTCACGAGGATTAGTGGAACGAGCTTCATATTCATCTTGCTGCACCTGGTCCTGTCCCCTTCAAATACAACCATTATACCCCACCAGAGGGATCCACGACCTAAATCTGACCTGTCATTCACCTCCCTGCTAGCTACAAGATAAAGTTGAAACCCTTCAGCTGGCTACTAGAGAAACACAGCATAGGATTTCCAGTCAAGAAGAACTGAAACAGACCAGCACTGGGAATGCTGGCTCCCACATGGCAAAAACCTGACATGTCAGCCTGTCTACTGGTAATTATAGTAAAATTATTCGCATGTGTGCTTATCTTCCAACTTAGACTGTCTTGAGAAAAAAGAGGCTGTCCCCCCAGGGAAACAGGCACCGTGCCTGCAAAACAGTGAGAATTTAATAAGTGTTTGTTGCTGAGGCGGAAATGGGGAGATCTTGCCGAACTTGTTCTGTTTCTCTGGAATTGGCTCCCAGAAACCTGAAGAGATGGAAGGAGAGTGGTGGGTAGATATTCAAGGCAAATGGACGAAGAGGAATCTGTGACAGGAGGAACTGACAAGAGGCAGTGGGTATCTGGCTCCATGTGGCTGGTTTTAAGAACAGAGGCGCCTCAGATCAGGACGAAGGGCTCAGCTACACCAAAGAAAAGGAGAGGTAGAGATACAAGGGAAAAGGGTTGTTTCAGACCTGCCTTTGCCCTGTGCTGATAAGCCCAGAATGTACATTGGAATCTCTCTCTTTCTATATATATGGCTGTCACTGGGAGAGCAGACTGTCATCCTGCAGCCTTGACCTGACCTATCAGGTGTTTGGCATGTAGGTGTTAGTATTCCAGGGACAAGATTAAGCCCAAGAAGTGTCTGCATTCAAGGAATAATGGGCTGCCTTGTAATGGGATCTCCCCCTCAAACTGAAGAACTGTTCCTTAGTAGGGAAATACCTCTCCAATCTCTTCCTAACACTTCCAGAGGGCCAGAAGATACAGCCTCTATCTCTGTGTATACTTAAGCTCTAAGAGGTCCTGCAAAGACCAGCAGTTAAGACCCTAAAAGGAAGTCTTGAGTCCTTTATCACAGTACTGGCATTTTCTTGCTTATCTAAATGTAAAGAGCCTCCCCCTCCCCACCAAGGATAATGTCTTTCTGTATTCTTCCTAAATCCATGTGAATATGGTTTGTGAAGTTAAAACTGTAGACAGATCTTGGCATTATTTCATTATTGTTATCAAAAACTTCCTGTGCTCACAGGCAAGTAATGAAAACAGACCTCTTTTGAACATAACAATTTTAAGAAAAGAAACTTCTTTTGGATTATCATGCTCCTTGCCTATTGACTGACCCCTTTTTCTGGAATCTTAATTTTCTGATCATTATTCAGATTCTCAAAGGAATCCTCTGGTACCGTCAGGGTTGGTGGATATCACCTGCTCCTTTTATCCTATTATAATGTAATTAAAAAGAAGCCTATGATTGTAATCTCATAAGTTATCTCTATAGCCATTCCACAGGGTAACTTGGCAACATATGAAAAGTTTAAATGCATTGTCCTTTGACCCAAGAAAAATTACAGGAGTGTGTCTAGAAGGATAGTTATTGATCATAGCATTATTTATTAAAACAAAAAAATCTAGAAACAACCTAAAGAAGGTATCATTCAAAAAAAGAACAAAGAACAACTAAGCAATCATTACAAATAAGGATAGTCATAGTATAAGAGAAAATAACTTGTCAAGGATAAGAGAAAATAACTATCATAAAAAGGATATATAGTAAAATTTTCCCTTTTGTTAAATTGTGTATGTGCATTTTTTAAAGTCTATAAGAAGATTCAAAATGTTAACAGTAGTTATTGCCGGAAAGCAGAATGTTAAATATTTTTGAAAAATACATTTTCACACTCTCTTGATATTTCATGAGCATGTATTATTTCTCATTTGAGGAGAGACAGCACAAAGCTTTGATACCAGGACTTTTGCAAGGTCCACGAAAGGGCACCTCCCTGAGCCCCAGCAGGAGTTCAGGAGACAGAGGGCCTTCCCCTGAACCTGCTTGCACAGAACATTCAGTGAATCACCTTGGCTCCACCAAGCAGCTGAGATCCAGACAGGTCACTATGGCAAATGCATTCTGCAAGCAAAAAAGCGCCACCATTTTTGGCTCACTGCCAGAGAGGATTTGAGAAAACCTGGGCTCTGGAAATGGTGATGCCAGCTTAGCAGGTCAACGAACCCATATGAGACAAAGGTCATAGGCCATCCCAGAACGTTATCTGATAGCAGAGTTCCAGTGAAGGCTGGGAAGACCCTGAGAACTATGGATGAGGTTGACCTGCTACAGGTTGACCTGCTTCCCACTCATTCATGCCTCACCCCTCCATGCTGACAATGATTTCTAGTTGCTCTCAGGGACAGATAACCCAGGGTTTACTGGTGTAAATATTCTGTGCATGCTAGACAGTACTTTCAAAACAAAACACAATTTGATTTAAAATAATAAACCTTCCATTGATGTTGATAATGAAGGAGATATATTACTAGGTCTTGCCTCATTCTGGAATCTTAAAAGTAATTCTTAGCATGTGGGACCAGTTATTTTATAATAAATAAATGATTCGAACTATTTCTCCTTAGACTCCATAACAAGCTTTTTTGGTTTGGGGTTTGTTTTAACAACAGTAGCATGACACAATTCTCTCAGATTTCCCAGCCAGCAGGAAGGAGTCACTGGCTAAATCTGGACGCAGCCCCGGACGCAGGAGCAGCTTGCTGGTCGCACCAGGTCCAGACACACTGCTTGTTCCCAGGGCTTGGGTTTCCCATCCTTGTAGGTCATCACTAGTATCTAAATCTAAGCTCCTCTGTCTCTAATCACCTCGGCAGAGCACCAACGGTAGTATTTCAGTGTTGTAGACCAAGGAGACCCTCAGGAATGATGCAAAGTTCAGCCTGAAAGGTGTCCATGGGAGAGGTTGACCTTCTGGGAAGGAGCATTGAGTCATTCTCACTTAATGGGTGAATATATAGGAAGGGCACAGGAGTAAAATGAGGAGTGGGACAGGTGACCCTCCAGCCTGACCTGGAGCTGAAGATGTTGGTCATATTGGGGGAGAGTGTGGACAGGAGAAAGAAGAAGAGCTTTCATGGCATGAGCACTTCCCATGAGTAAGATGCTTCACTATTGTTAATGAGGGCTGCATCTGCGGAGCACCTGCCATACGCCTGGGGCTGAGCGGCGTGCTTTATACATGCCATCCACTGAGCACTGCCACAGTCCTCCACAGTGAGCACAATTATGCCCATTGGACAGGAGAGAAAACCGAGCTAAGTGGTCACACACAGCTGTAAGTCATGGAACTAGAACTGCCAACAAGTCCAACCCCAAAGCCTGAGCTCTGGACCATTAGCTAAACTGCAGCACCTCTCAGCCTCTCGGAGGAGGCACCCAAGCCTGAGAGGCACCAGTACTTTGCCCAAAGTCACGTGGCTAATAAAGCAGCAAAATAAGGATTTGAAAGCAGATCTGACACCAAAACACATGATCCGTCAGCTACATAGGAGGCTCCCCCAGATGCTGGCAGTGAAGTAAGATTCTTGGCCCACTTAGCAGTGTGGCCCATCTGGCTCCACGTGGAGTCTTAGTAACTGGGTCCAGCCTTAAACCCAAATACACTTGAGAAAAAATTTTTTTAAAAAAAGGAAAGGAAGAAAGATACATAGGTTTCTGTGACCAATAAGCCACACTAACCAAGACAGTTTTGAACTAAATTTCAGAGATCTTAAGATACATGCTGTAACTTCTGTGGCATTTCCTTTTGTTTTGTTCTGCTTTCTCCATGCACCTTTGTGTTGATGACTTCACCAGCGCCAAGGCCAACAGGGAGGGAAACAAATCATGGGGCCGAGAGTCAGCAAAACGTCCGGGCCTGAGTACAAACCTGACAGGAGGATTTTTTTTTTTTTTTAAGGTTATCTGCTTTTGCTGAAGAACTCTCTTTTGTCACTCCCTATTTTGCAAAAACCAGCTCTCTGGCACCTTGGCCACCTGGGCGTATCACTCATATCACATTCTGTTGACGCCCCCTCCCCCCCACACACACACACTGCAATGGCAACATGTGTTCATGAGTGAATTTTCTCTGTGTCTCAGGTGCTATGTGCCAGATTCTCAGCTGGTCGTGGGTGCCCTTGGTCTCCCTCTGCCTCTCCTTGCTTGGCCCCAGGGAACGACAGTGGATGTTTACTGTTCTCATCCTCATGGCAGAAAACCCTGCTATTACAATACACTGGGAAGATGGCTCTGGTGAGGCTACTCCATTCAGATGCTTCTGGCCTCTAGGCCTTGTGGTGTTGGTGGTGAAGTCCAGAGAGTGGTTCGCTGTCCAATTGCCTTGTCGTATCTGGTCCCCAGGGCTCCTGTGTGCTTGTGTTCCGTGCTTACAGAGACCCTCAAGGGAACAGTTTCTTCAGCTACCCTGCTCACGCCTGCCTGAGTCTAGGGCAAAATCTGTGCTGCTCTTCCCACCTCTCGTGAACTCCTTTTGGAACAACAAACATCTTCCTTTTGCAGACATGAAACAAAGATGCCTTACCCTGCTTAGCAAGAAAAAGTGGTGAGGGTGCATGTGGCTGTCAGCTTCTGAGCGGGCTCCCAGTGACCCCCTCTTGGTACATAGACCCTTAGGTAATTTCGTCCCCTTGAGTGAGGGTCAGACCCAGTGACTCACTTCTAGTGAGTAGAATATGACAAAAATGGGGGAAGCCACTTCCCTGATAAGGTTATGCTATGGATTGTGAGTGTTCCTGTGCCCCCAGAATGCATATGTTGAATCCTCATGCCCCATGTAATGGTATTTGTGGGTCTTCGTGAGGTTATAAGGTTGTGGGGATTACTGCCTTTGTAAAGAGGCCTGAGAGCAATCCCTTGCCCCCTCTGCCATATTTGGACACAGGGAGACCATGACAGTCAAACAGGAAGCAGGTCCTCTCCAGACACTGAATCTGCTGGAACCCTGATCTTGGACTTCAGCCTCCAGAATGGAGAGGAATAAATGTTTGTTGTTTAGAAGCCACCTCTTCTGTGCTATTTTGTTTGAGCAAGATTAAGACAGGTTCCAAAAGACTATGTGACTTAGGTCTCATGTGCTCCCTCCCTGGCTCTGTGTGATGAAACCAGTTGCCGTGCCATGAGCTACCCTGTGAAGGCACCCAGGTGATGAGCACCTGTGAGAGGCTTCCAGCTGACCACTCACTGAACTGAACTGAGCCCTGCCGACGACCATGTGAGCCAGCTCAGAAGTAGAGTCTTCCCACCCAGGCCTGGAGATGGCTGCAGCCTTGGGAGAGGGGCCTGTGGAGTTACATCTGAATTCCTAAACCACTGTATCTGAGAGAAGAGCTGATTTTTTGCTTTAAGACACTAAGTTTTGGGGTCATTTCTTATTCAACAATGTATAACTAAGAACAGGAAGGAAATCTCTCAGATTCATTAAACTTAATAGTCAAGTTCTTCTAGAAAAAAAATCCTAGCTTGGCCTGGCCAAGCTGGCAGGAGAGGGGGGCTTTTCCCATACCCAGGCAAGTGTAGCTGAGCTCAGGACAGAGTCCCTGGTGACAGTGGCCCAAAGAACTTCCATGCAGCGATCTGCAAAGGAGGCCTGGCCTCAGGACTGAGCAAGGAGCAAGCCTATGGATCCCTCCCTCTCAGGTTCGGAGTGACCTTGCTTAAGTCCACAGAGAAGCTTCATGCTGAAGATGAAGCTGGAGCTCTCAGGGTCCACTAAGTCACGTGCCGGGTCCTAGCACATCAAATACATAAAATATGCTTTAAGAATTTACTCTATGCCAAGAGCTGTTGCAATATCTGTTTGGAGCAGGCACACATTAATATTTGGTGACAAATGTACTAGAAGTGGTGGTCATAGCAGTAACTATACTAATAATAATAGTAATGGGCATTTACTCTGTGCCTTCTCTTTTGCCAGGTACTATGCCAAGTGATTTGGGTTCTTTTTTCCCATAAATCCTCATAACCACCCCCTGAGGTATGAGTTGCCATCCCCATTTTGCCAGTGGAGAACACTAAAGCAAAGGGAGTTACAGCAGCCTCTTCAAGGTCACATGAAGGCTGTAAGATGAAAGGAGACATGGGGTTCTGGCTTCAGTCTGTCTATTTCCAGCACAGATGACCAGTGTCCCCCAGCTAAGGATCCTGGCACCTGCCTAACTACTCCAAAGACCGTGCTGCTGTGTTCCTGCAGGTCTTTTACGCTGGAAACAGATTCTATCTGTGCCCTTCGAAAGAGTATTCCTTATGCTCCTCTCAATCCTGAAGGGCATTTGGTTCTTGGGATAAGTGGACCAGCACACACCAGTCACCAACACCAGGGCTGCTGGCTGGGAAATCTCAATTACTTCCGGTCCTATCTGCCCTGCTGTCCCATGTCCGGTGTATCTAGAAACACATTTAGGAAACTGGAAAACAAAAATACCTCCTTGAGATAAGGACTATTTCAGAAGAAGCCTAAAAATAAAGTGCAATCGTGATCAGCACACACCTACATGCGAGATTGGCCTGCTTGAGTTTTGTCTGAGAAGCGTTGACTACATGATGGCAGACAGGAGGGCACTGTCATCTCTGAGTCCCCCTCCCATTCATTCATCTGTAACCCCACTGTCCCCCACAACAGGCACTGGCCTCTAGAAACATGTTGTCAGTGTAAAATACATTGAACTTTAATGCTTAAGTAAAAAAAAAAAAAAAAGGAAAATAAAACCATCAAGACATCACGAACTACACGTCTTTCATGTTATTGTTCATAGTTTCCATATTATTTTATTAAAAGTTATAATATTTTGTATATGTTAGGTCAAGTCAAATGTATTATGAAAACTTTCTAACAAGATGATCATGATCTAGGTTTAGTCAGAGTGTCCTCATGTGCGTAGTCCAAAACAGCCTTGTCCTGGAAGGGGACTCGCTGGGGCCCCGTGAGAGGCCACGCTCCTCAGCCAAGGATGGGCAGGTGACTCCATACGGGGGGCGCTGGGGACAGGGGCAGAGGGAATCAGAATCCTGTGGGCATATTTAATCTCCTGAATTCTTTCTGAATTCACCACCAACTTTATTACTTGTTTGTTACCCTCTGGGCAAAGGAATTAAAACTTAAAAAGAGAGAAAGAGAGAAATCTCCAGTGGAGAAATAGATCAAAGGCAGCTGAACTTGGTCAGTGGCATGCAGGATAAATATTATTTCGTGGCTCAAACAAATCTTCTGGCTGCCTGGGCAAGAAATGTTGATAAGGCACTTTCATGTCTCTTCTCTCCACTCCCCGTCCCTCTAGCCCTGGTGACCTCTTTTCCTTAGTTCCCTGAGAGACCCTTTGTGATATTTTAATAATCAGAGCGCAAAGGCAATCATCTGAGCAGAACTGAGATGCCTCTCCGGTTCCCCATTTGTGGTGTGAACCACTGGCGGGGTGGGATGTTTGATGTGTTATTACTTTGGAAAGCCATTTCTCTTCTGTGTTTGAGTCTGCATGACCACATAATAATAGGCAACATAATTTGCTGACCCTATCACCTCCAAGGAGATGATTTTAAAGCATTTTTGAAAGTGCCTCGTGAAAGATGGAATCTTAGGAGGAGTGGCCAGCAGCCCGGTGACAGCTAATGCTCATAGTGTCCTGGGCACTTGGAGCCGAGGGGCCCGCGCCAGGAAGTTGGCAGATTCTGCGATCTGTGATAACAAGACAGGTTGCATTTATTGAGTAGTAGAGACGTGCCAGGCACACCGTCAAGTGCTTTGCAGACATTTTCCTGTTTGATCTTCATAGTAACCCTGCTGGTATTTTCTATCATTTTTCAATTTTTCTGGACTCATCCAAGGTCGCACAGCTACTGTGTGGCAGAGTCAGAATCCAAATCAAGTCTGTGTGATCCCTAAGCCCAGGCTCTGAACCCCTAAGCTATGGAGATCACACAGCTACATCTTTTGTACTATGCTCCTACACTTTCAGTTAAACTGTCAAACTAAACATTTTGGTGATTTCCTTTCTTTTTATTTTTCTTCTTCTTTTTCTCCTTTCTTAATGAAGGATGTTTTCCAGCCAGGCCCTGCTACTTTTAGAGTTTCTGTTATGATCACACATCTCTTTCAGTTTTTTATTTGAAGGTCATTGTCCAGACAATTCAGGGCTGCTACGGTTGTTCATGCAGCTCTGGGAGGTGCCATCCATTATGATGTTGTGCAGTGCACAACCTACACAATGGTGCACAGAGCCTGTCATAAAGAATGTCAAATGGTCCCTAATTTAGTTATTACCAACTCCTATCTTCCCATGTCATTCCTTGATGAATACACAATATACTAAATGTTGAAAGTGTCTCATAGTGTTAATTTAAATATCCCCTGGACTTCTCAACGTATTTAAGATAATTCACTCGACTTCCAAGTCACTACTTCCATGGCTCACTTCTCTAATCTTTCTTTAGGTAAAGTAGTGAGTACTAGAGACTCATCATGAACAAGATCACTTCTGGCACTGTGTGAGTCTGTGAAGTTGACCAAGTTCACCTACAAGGGCACAGGGCTTGGATTTTAACATGAAAAGTCCCTAAACCTATGTATATAATGAGATTTCCTCAGAGCATATGTGTGGATCCCTTGATAATTACTTTTGGAGACTGCCTCATTTTTTTCTGTTAAATGGCTTCAAGGGCGATTTTTTTAAGAATTTTTTTTTTTCAGTTTGAGTTATATTTGATAGGGGAAAAATCAAGAAAGATATTAAAGTTTTATCTACAAACCAAATGAGATTGAAATAAGGATACCGTTTTTCTGGTGTTAGCTTGCAAACTGGCTCATGAAAATTCCAAGAGATGCTTTAAAATATTCATTGAGGGATGGCATCATCTTGAAATAAATATGATCACTGTAAAGAAAAATAGTCACTGAATCTATGAAAGTAAGGTTTAAAAGAAATACTTTATATATCTTTTTAGTCATGTCTGTCATGAAAGAATAAGGCACAGTCCTTGATGCTATGTTCCTGATTGCATGCTAAAGAATACAAGGTAAAAATAAATTTAAATAACTACCCCCAAAATGCTAAAATGAACTCTGTGGCTTGGCAGAAAATTTAGGGCTTATGTTTAAAAACTTATTTTTAAAAGAAAAGCGATTCAGATGAGGGAGAAACCACTGAAACTGTAGTTCCTCTGCCAACTTTAGCTCCTGACCATTGAGATGCCTGGCAACCAAATGTTCCATAAACTGCAAATGCCAAGTAGCAGCCTCGGGCTGCCTCTAAACTCACGCGCATACTACACACACTTGCTCAGAGTATTACTTATTATGGCTAGAGGCCAGGTTGTTTATGTATCTGCCATCAACTGGGCTTCTGAACCTCAGGCTTAGGCAAAGAGGTCCCACAGCCATGGCACGTTGGAGGGGGCAGGTGCAGAGCCAGGGAGAAGCCAGGGACTGGTACTTCCAACAGAGCTCCCCAAAGGAAGGAGGGCATTGCTCAGCATGCCCAGTTACCTGAACGTGCCAATCAGACAAGCCGTTCCACTTTCCCAGGGCTTGGGTTGGTGAGTGAGAAAAGCCAGGAGTGTTCATCTACTGGGATGGCAACATTAGGGGTGCTTCTCCCTGACAAGTCAATGATTATGTGGGAGAGAGTGTATGGAGACTTGAACTCAGCCTCTCCCCCACTTACTGGCTTCTCATGCCAGCCCCTCGATAGCAGGTCTGCTGTAGAGTAAGTAATAACTAAATGCTAGTTATTACAGTATTGTCCTGAGGTCCCTATTTCTCTGCAAAATGAGCTTCTTGGACACGGTTTTCTCTGAGTGTCCTCCCAGGGATGGAATTTGAAAACAACTTGTTGTCTCACTCAAGTCATTTTTTTTTATTTAAAGATTTTATTTATTTATTCATTCATAGAGATGCAGAGAGAGAGAGAGAGTAGCAAAGACACAGGCAGAGGGAGAAGCAGGCTCCATGCAGAGAGACATGGGACTCCATCCAGGGTCTCCAGGATCACGCCCTGGGCTGCAGGTGGCGCTAAACCGCTGCACCACCGGGGCTGCCCTCACTCAAGTCATTTATACAGGGAAACCTGGGTGGCTTAGTGGTTGAGCGTCTGCCTTTGGCTCAAGGAGTGATCCTGGAGTTCCAGGATCGAGTCCTCCGTCGGGCTCCCTGCAGGAGCCCTCTGCCTGTGTGTCTGCCTCTCCCTCTGTGTCTCTTAAGAATAAGTAAGTTTAAAAAATCAAAAGAAAGAAGAAAGAAGAAAGAAAAGAAAGAAAGAAAGAAAGAAAGAAAGAAAGAAAGAAAGAAAGAAAGAAAGAAAGAAGAAAGAAAGAAAGAAAAAGAAAGAAAGAAAGAAAGAAAGAAAGAAAGAAAGAAAGAAAGAAAGAAAGTCATTTATACAATAGCTGGAGTTTGACTAAATTAAACTCCCCCACCACCCAAGCCAGCCAGGGACCCCCTCCACTCAGTTACAGCTGAGTGGTGTCCAGGATGCAGAGAAATAGCTGATCTCTCCTGAAAAGGTGCTCTATGGGTGCAGTAGGCTGCTTTGGGAGACAACCTTCAGGTTATTTACAGATGGAAGCAGTGACCCCAGGAAGAAAGGAAGAATGTGGAGCCAACAAGCCAGCAGCCAAGGACAATAGCGATAATTCATAGTAAAGGTGGCCCCATGTAGTAAAGACTTCCATCCACGAAATGCAAGAATGAATAAAAGGCATTGATCATCTTGTTCAGGTGAGGCAATGTCAAAACTTGACACTTTCCCAGCACCAACACATTGTCATTTTTCAAATTAGAATCCTTTGAAAAGAAATGTGTTTGTGTGTTCAGGGCAAATGAGCCATCCCTTTACAACATTGGTTCAAAGTATAAAATGAGCCAAAGGGCACCTCACTAAAGACATTAATCTGGACCTACAGTTCTCAAGAGGATGCAGGGGACATTTGGCAGGGTTGGAGATATTTGGGGTTGTCACAATTGGAGTTGGGGGTACTATTGGCATCTAGTGGGTAAAGGTCAGGAATGCTGCTTGATATCCAACATTGTTCAGGATAGCCTCCCAAAGCAAAGAATTGTCCAGTCCACATGTCAATAGTGTCAGGTTTGAGAAGCTCTGGGCTAGATTGGGGCAGAGCAAATGAAACGTAGCATAATCGTGGTGGCTTTCTAGCTATGCACTGCCATTAGAAGCAATATATTTTTTAAGTTTTTATTTCTTTATTTGAGAGAGAGAGAGAGAGAGAGAGAGCAAGAGAGAGCATGTACACAGGTGAGCAGGGAGAGGGGCAGATGGGGAGGGCAAGGGAGGAATATAGATAGAGAATCTGAAGCAGACTCCAAGCTCAGAGTAGAGCCCAACTCGCTCCTTAATCTTACCACCCTGAGATGGTGGTAAAAACCAAGTTTGACCTGCACTCAAACCAAGAGTTGGACACTCAACCAACTGAGCCATCCAGGCGCCCCTACAAGCATTATTTTATATGGTGCTAGGGGCTCTTGAAGCTCATGGGTCCCTGATAAATCTGTTAGCAAGTCTGTCTTCCACATATGTAGGCTCCCCCAGGGGCAATACAAAACCTACCAGGTACATGCATTGTGTGAGTTTAGAAGCTGAGACAGTTCAGTCTAGAAGATGCAAATATGTGATAACTATTTGCTGAAACCATCTCCCTATAGAAAGAAGAAGCTAGAGATGGTTGAAATCAAGAAAACAGGAGTTACCTTGCTGTGCAAGCCAGACCACATGAGTCTGTCTGGCAAGTATGTGAATTCAACATAATATGTCCCCTTGCCTTGTTGGAAAGCTGGAAAGGGCCCCACATGCATACTAAATGGCTTCTCACAAAACGGTTAGACAAAACTGGTGATCCAGGGAGACAAGGCCTAGATAGAAAAGATTAGTTAGCAATGGTAGAATGGAAAGTTCTAGATAAACCTGATGTTATTTTAAGACCTAAAAATGTTGCTCACAAGAGCTTGAAAGTATGTAGTTAGACCTTGGATAAGCAAGAGTCCACTTTCCCTGAGACATTTCCACCATTACCCCAGCTTCTTTCTCGAAATACCCAGTTGCACTGGGCGTCCCCGTGTTTCTTTCTGTCTGCTTGCCTTTATCTACCTCAGTGGCTCCCTTGTCATGTTGCCAGCAGGAATTCTTAATCACCCATCTACTTGGCAAAGATAGCTGCTTTTGGAGTGACTCCACCACCTTAGCAAAGACGCCTCACTCAGGAGTGCCACCTACTGGACGAAGGAATAAGGGAAGAAAAATAGAACCCAAAGGTGAACAGGTACGAGTGATTCTGTTCATAATTCTGCACTCTGGCCAGAGCCATGTGCTAAGATGTTTCACCTAGGCCCAGATTTAATACAGCTTGTTCTACTTGGATTTCTTAAAAGTATCCCAGATCAGAGGTAAAAAAAAAAAAAAACCCACTGATACAGGACCTGACCCAGGTCTTAGATCAGGGATAAAAATTAGTGCTCATCCCTGAGGCCATGCTGGTGCACCACTGGGGTTACCTGGAGGCTGAGGAGAGAAATATTCTGAGAATTACCCAGTGTCATTGTGAAGATTGTGGGCACACATTTGTCCACTCCTATTGGAAGGAGTGTCACTCTATGGTCCCAGTGGTCATGCCCGATCCAGGTAATGGAAAAGAAACTAAACTTTATCAGATTATTTCTGCATAACAGAATTTCTGATTAGACGATTTAAACCTATGCTTAACATAAACCAATTCAGGGTTTGGAAAATGAGGACTGGGGGCACCTTATTAAGGCTTCTCATTTCCAATTAAGAATCGAAGTTTTAAATCTTACCTTTAGCTGATTTTGGAATGTGGTAGAGCTTGAAACCCAGCCCTTTGCAGCTCCAATTTACACCCAGTAAAGAAAATAAAGTCATTAAGTAGGTGTGCAGCATTGAAGTCTTATTCACATATTCTATGGAGGGAAAGACTCATCAGGCTTTCAGTTACTTCTATTAAATTAGGCATCATTATAATCATTACTTGGTGCATTCCCTCAATGTCCAAAGAACTCTCCCAAGCAAAGTAGCTTTCTAGTGTAATCTAGATATTGTACTATCTTATTGACAAAAACCTGAGGAAGCTTACAGAAGCTGAGTGCCTTGTCGGAGGTAACAGTGTCAGTGAATGAGCTGTCTATAGCCATCCTTCCTCTTGTCTCCTTCATGTAGTGTCAGACTCCAGGACTTGAAAGGGAGACAAAGGAATTTCTAGAGAGTTAACTAAACTAGAGTCATAAGTGAGTTCCTTCTGGTGCTAGTTTCTTGGAGACCGTGTTAGAATCTCCTTCTCAGAATTCCCGGAGAGCAAGCAGCATGGCAAGAATTCTCCAGTATACAATATGGCAGACTGCAGAGCCAAAGAGGGTATAAATGACTCCAGACCATAGCAGGAAGGAGAGCCGTGGGGATAAGCATAAGATAGACCATGATCCAGGCATGGATTTCTCTTTTCTTTCATTTTATAATATGTGAGTATTGTGGTTCATATACTTGAAACCTCATTAATAAATATTAAGATAGTAAATGTCCATTTATTAAATGTTAATAACTCGTCGGGTTTATAGATTAAACCTCATAATTCTAACAAATTAAACTGAAATAATGAAATCAAAAGGAAAGAACAGTAGTAGATGGAGGGGAAATGAATGTGTTCTGAAACCTCATTTTTGGTTTTCTTTCCCCAAAAGAGCACCCAGCCAGAATGAACTTCAAATATGAAGAAATACCACAAAGAATGTGTTTTCTGTTCTTACCTCCCAGCCTTATTGAAAACTCCATTCACTGTTCCTCCAGTAAGTTCCTTCCCTCAACAATCAGGCCACTGTCCCCAAGACTTGGCAAGGGCTTTTGACATAACCAACAGCAAGGGAAATGTTTTAACAGCTCTGTTAATACGGCAACAGAGGTTTATTGTTATCAAACAGACACTCTGGGCAGAGCCGCTGTGGCTTCCACAGGCCCACCTGCTCTGCTTGGAGGACCCGCGACCGAAAGGGCCAAGTCCCTGCAAGGCGGAGGATTAGCTCGCTGGCTGGTGGGCAGGGACCACAGAGTACAGAGGTTTGGAGTCAGGGATCTGGAGCTGGCGAGAGCTGAGCTTATGTCCAAATTCTCTGACAGACTCTGTGACCTGTGGCAAATTGCTTAATGTTTTTAAAGCTTAGTATTAAAAAGCTTAGCATTTTACCTGGCACATAATAAGCACTCAATAAACAGCAAGGCTTCTTTTCCCTTTATTTTTTTTTCAATTTGAGTTATTCTATATATAATAAGTTGCATAAGTATATATTGCATACATCTTCAGGGTGGACTTTCATGATTTTACCCATATATAAACATCACCCAGATCAAAATATAGAGCATTTCTAGCATCCAAGAGGGTTGCATCATGCCCCTTCTCCATCATACCTGAGTTCCTCAGGGGAAACAACGTTCCCAATGTCTGTCATACCAAACATCGATTTTGACTGTTCTTGAACCTTCTAGAAATTCCATCGTACAGTATACACACTTTTCGTGTCTGGCTTCTTTTTTTTTTAAGATTTTATTTATTTATTCATGAGAGACACACAGAGAGAGAGGCAGAGACACAGGCAGAGGGAGAAGCAGGCTCCCTGCAGGGATTCTGATCCGGGGCTCAATCCCGGGACCCCAGGATCACACCCTTGAGCTGAAGGCAGATGGTCGACCACTGAGCCACCCAGGCATCCCTTGTGTATGATTTCTTTCTCTCAGCATTTTGTCTTTGTGTGGTTTTGTGTATCGGAAGATTGTTCTATTTTGTTGAACTGTATTCTGTCACGCGAATACATCACAGTTTATTTCTTTATTTTACTGGTGATGGACATTTCAGAGTTTTTTTTCCAGTTTAGGGCTATTGTGAACAAATCTGCTATGAACCCTCTTGTACCATGTCATTATTTTTTATAGGCAGAGAGTATGAAGTCTGCTTCCCTCATTACTGGTAGACCAAAGCTGGTTCCAAAACCATTTTTCTCTTCTGCTTTTCTCATCTATCATTTCAGTGAATGTATTCAAATACTAACTGCAGCAATTTCTAATTTTTTCCATTTCTGTATCTCTCCCTGTTTTATATTGTTTAGCTTATGAAGAAAAGAATTATCACAGGTACCCAGAGAATCCCACAACTATACCTGCAAAGAGTTTCACTTTGCTTTTTAAATACATACCTAAAATGATTGGATTTAAAAATTTCACAAAATCTGTTTGTTCTTTTATTAGAAAGTATTTCTTTAGACTTAACTATAAGACAAGAAATGTGCTGTAGAAAAAAAAAACAAAGATTAGTATGATATGACTCTTACTCTCAAAAGCTTGTAATCTAGAAGGAGGGGAGATGTCTCAGCAACAGTATTACAGGGTGGAATGTACTAAGTGCAGTAGGAGAGGCTCAGATAAATCCCACTAAAGTTCATGGGAGGAACTCACAGGAGTCATTTTTCCCACACAAATCATCTTACTGGAGCACAAAACCCTCTAGCAGATTCCACGTCACTAGTAAATGGAGTAATGTGAAACTTAAATCTGTCAACATTTATCAAAAGCCTACAAAGACACTGTACAAGCCAATGTGTCTGTTGCACATTTGAAGAATACTGTGATAAAAGGTGTTCCCAAAACACAGGGCTGATTTGATGGAGCATTTCCTCAAACTTCATTGCCTGGAAATAAATGTTTTCCATTTTAGTTTGCCCATAACATCAAGTGAAAACCCCATTTCACTTTCTCTAAGTCACTGGGGAAACAGAGGCACGAAGAAATTGAATGCATTTAATCTAAATGTGTTAAATAAAAGATATATTGGTTAAAAAAAAAAACAACAACAACAAGTAAGGACACTGTACAGGAAGCCATGAGAAGTGTAGCCAAAGCTCTGTGATCTTATCTCAGACATAAGGGCTCCCTTGGAAGCAAGCAATCCATCCTGGGCCAGCCTATGGTGGAGAGACAGACCCGTGGTGGGAAAATACAAACAGAGCAACAGTGAAGAGTTGGCCATTGGGTACCAGATATTTCCCTAAATGTGTATTTTTCTACATTTCCATGCATGTGTGCGTCTCAGAGACTTGCTCCTCAAAACATGGCTGACTCTCAGGTACAGCCCGAACATCATCTCCTCCTCCCTCTCTTGCACCCTTTAAAAATCAATACTAGGGCCCCCATGATGCCTCAGGCAGGGGAGACCACCTTAATCGAGCATTTGTCTGACATTCCAGAGGTCTAGAAATCGTGCAGTAAATGTCTGTTAAATATAAATATTTATGTTTCAAGTTTTTATGTTGGTAGACAACTTCACTGTAAGTATGAAAATGAATGGTAATAAAGTTCCAGTCATTCTCACTAAATTGAAGAGTGTGAGTCCAAGCCTCAGACAATAAAATCCCTCTCCCAGAGCAAAGCTCTTTGCTCCACCCTGTTGTTTGAAGACTTCTGCCCGGTGTGGGTGTGTGCGAACGCCTGCCCTCCCTCTGCCCACAGGATTTCCATTGACGTAGGTGGGAACCCTGGATTCCAAATATATAACCCCAAATAGGTCAGGAAGGGAGGCCTGTCACAAAAGGGAATCTGTCTTTCAAATGTCAGCGTGTGACAGCTCTCATGAGAGAAAGTCATAGGAACCCAAATATTTAATCCTCTGTTCTCATTATTTCAACAAATAGGCCTTAATGAGAAAGGACACTTAGCAGCAGCATCTGTGAGCTTTTCTCTAAAACTGGATTGATGTCTCACCACTAGAAATCCCTTCTTCATTGACCCTTTAAAGCCAAGGAGATGAATGCAGTATGGACGTCTCTTCCAAGCTGCTCAAGGATCCAGAAAAGCAATAAAAATGCAAAATGCATCTAGGGCCAATCTAACCTGTGTTTGGCTTTGCCTGTGTGTTCAGCATGACATTCAGTCTTTACCAGTTGTGTCCTGAGCCGAGGCGGGTGCCCTGTGCTGGGTGGCGTGCTGGCTCCTCTCCTCAATGCTGTGTCCCACCAGGCTGAAATACCATTCACTGAGAGGTGGCAGGGTGGATTGAGATAAAAATGAAAGTGCCCCAGTAAAAGGGAAAAATGAGCCTATAGAGTTATTTCAATTGGACGGCTGGTTAAAAGAGGGAGGGAAGAAGGGTAGTTAGGGAGGGTGAGCAAAGGGACAAGTCAATGGAGAAGCCCATGTGCTTGGCATTGGGGAAAGGGCTCTCTAAGGGGAATGGGTGGGCCAAGTTCCCCTCCTCACAACTGGGCTGAGCATCAGCCCCTCGAGTAGCTTTCAGGAAGGTTTACGAGGCTGAGGTTTTTCTGCTTGCTGTGACACGTACCACGGCATCAACAACATGATATATTGCATGATCGTATTTGATTCATGCAACTGTCCTTGGAGACAGGTATTAATAGCCCATTTTATGGATTCAGATTTTTAGCCTGACCTGCCCATCATGGTACATGTCGTGAGTGAGAGCACACAGCAAAGCCAGGTGCACCCAAAGGCTGGGGATGCTTGGTCCAAAGAGATGGCAGAAAGTGATTGCATCGGCTTCAGGCATCCCCTAGAGGAGGCCTCCAGGGAGGCTTTGTCACCACTTCTATTTTCACCGAGCTTTTGTGGTCCACGTTGAAAATAAAAGAGCAAGCTGCCAGCATCAGATGCCCTGAAACTGACAGTGAGATAAAAGAGTACCTCTGTCATCCTGCCAGCCAGCTGCAGCCAAGCTTTCTCCCCAGCCCATCTTCCACATCGGTTACACCACTGAATGGAACCTAGGGATAAAATGTCACTACATCCCCAGGAAAGGTTCAAACCTGCCTGTGGAGGTGGACCCTGCACCATCTGGGAAGAGCTGGAACTGAGATTAGGCAGTGAGCCCTGTTCTCAACCGTCACATCAGGCATCTCATCAACATGTCATCTACTGTCGTCAGTAAACAACTTACATTTGTGTAGTCCTTTACAGTTGGCGAAGACTTTTTATTCATTACTCCATATTATCCTCAAAACAACTCTGAGAAGTAATGCCTGATTTTACAACCCAGGAAGCCAAGAGGTTGGATAACTGATTCTGCATGACCTGGCCAATGAACATTGACATCAAAATGGGAATCCAAGTATGTTGGGTATTCTTTTTATTATTAAAATTTTCAAACATAAGGAAAGTAGAGAGAATAGATCACCCTGTGCCCATCACCCAGTCTTGCTTCATCTGGGATGCCTGGGTGGTTCAGTGGTTGAGCCTTTGGCTCAGGTCGTGATCCCAGGGTCCTGGGATCGAGTCCTGCATCGGGCTCCCAGCAGGGAGCCTGCTTCTCCCTCTGCCTGTGTCTCTGCCTCTATCTCTGTGTCTCTCGTGAATATATAAATAAATAAAATCACTAAAAAGAAAAACAAATTTGCTTCATCTATTTTTAGGTTGTTGACATAATTTCCCAGATATCCCATCATTTCACCCCAAAGTACTTGGTGTGCATCTCTTAAAAAAATAAAACCACTTGTATTTTCTGACTTTAAATCCCGTGGTCTGCCCACTACCCCTGAACACACCAGTGGAACTCACTTTCATCATTTGTGCCTGCTGAGCACATGCGGGACCAGGTAAGCTCTAGGCTTATTTGCATTTTGAAATTTCTTGTTTCCAGTTTTTGCAACGAAAGCAACATTCATCCTGATGGTTTTGTGCACTGTTCTCTCCTCACCTTTCAAATGTGTTTCCTCTCCTGTTTCTGACTCCAAGAGACTTCATAGCTTCTCAGTAAGTGAGCTAGGATAGCCAATTTAGGGTGACTAATAAAATCAGAGCTGGGTTGCCCAGTGTAAACAGACCAAGTGCATCCTGAGGTTTTAGCAAAGTGGAGAGACTTGAAGAGTTTTTAAAAGAATGGATGTGGGGGAACCCAGGTGACTCAGTTAAATGTCTGACTCTTGGTTTCAGCTCAGATCATGATCTCAGGTTCGTGGGACTGAGCCCCACATCAGGCTCATTGCGGAGTTTGCCTGGGATTCTCTCTGCTTCTCCCTCCCACTCTCAATCTCTCTCTCTCAAAAAAAAAAAAAAAAGTGAAAAATTACTAACTCAGTATCAAAGTATTTATCTTGATAAAATAAGAACTTGATTGGTCTTTGCAACATGTATTCTATACTTTAGTAAGGTTTGTGTGTTGGATTTTCAGGAAGAAGTATAACTTTTGCAGTATTTGGAGCCTCCAAAGAACCACCGTGGCTCCCACCAGTATAAGAAACTGAGAATTAACAAAGCTGCTGAGTAAGAAAATGGAGTTCTGGCATCGTTTTCAGATCAGGTGAAGGACCCTAGTTGTTTGGTAATTGGGAGATGGATTTTTGAAGGCAAGTGGATGGGATGAGATTCCCCTCCTCACTACTTGGCTGAGCATCAGCTCCTCAAGGCTTTCAGGAAGGCTTAGGAGACTTTTCTCCTGCTTGCTGTGACATCGACCACATCCCGAAACAAAGGGCTAAGTGGTCTTGGTCTCACCAGGTCCGTGCGCCCATCCTACAGACAGCTGCTCATAGCCCGCCCTTGTGGGTTAGGACGTTCCTCCTGAGACCTTCAGGGAAAGGCCTCCAAGGATGTCCTGTAAAGTTCTCAGGGATGAGAACTCCAGTGTGACCAGTGGCTGTCATCACAGTGTGGAAGAAGGTGACTTAACCGCCACGGTTCGTTAACGTGAGCTGGAAGGGGCCCGAGCCATCCTCACTCCCCTCGGGTCTAAGATGAGTCCTGTTTCACGCGAAGGCACGCACCCTCGGGGTGCTGCCCCTGGGCCTTTCACCCCGAGCCCCCACCTCTGGGGCAGGGGCAAGGTGAAAGCCTGGCCAGCGCCTTGGCCAGCTGGGCTGGAAAGTGTGCTGTAAGCCTGGGCCTGCCGCAGCCAACACACTTTATACCATGCAGACGGTGTATACCAGACGCGGTCTTGAAGGATCTGGTCTCCAGAAGCAGTTTATTGATCTGGCAGATGATTAAAAGACAACAGAGATGAGCTCAAGTGATGCTTTGGTTTTTCCATCCTGAAAGTGAATCTGAAATTTCCTTGGGGGATCATTAGCCTGTCTACCGCTGCAGGAGAGGCAGCTGACTCCTCAGAGCGGGCAAAGGTCACACGAGTGTCCCGGCACTGTCTCCGGGATCCCGTCTGTTCTCAGCAAGACACCCCGGGGAGCGACACGTTCCACCCCCGCCGTGGGGCATGCCAACGCCTCATCCCAGACCATGCCTCTACCAAAGGAGCCCTCCCGCTGTCTGTCGGGGGGCAGGGGCCGGGGGGGGGGGGGGGGGCTCTGCTCTCCGCTTATGGGACGAGGGAGATGCTTGTTGGACTTGCCTGGGAGGTTTGAAGCCAGCTCCAAAAGAAAAAGAAGAGGAAGAAACTGGCTTGTACACATCGCAGAGAGCTGGCCACTTCCAGCGGTAGGGAAGACGGA
Source organism: Vulpes lagopus (assembly GCF_018345385.1). NCBI lineage: Eukaryota > Metazoa > Chordata > Mammalia > Carnivora > Canidae > Vulpes > Vulpes lagopus. The sequence continues at coordinate 54,667,416 of NC_054831.1, read as the reverse complement.
TGGGACTTGGGCCGGTGTGCATGCACTCACCTGGAGTTGTCATCTGAAACAGACAGGACCCCTGCCAAGCCTTGGATGACCTAATGTGCCGCACAGCACATTACTTGGACTTGTCGCTAAGCAGATACGCTATGGTCAGAGGAGAAATTACAAGGAGTTCGGTGCTGCGGCAGCAGATTATTTACAACCTGTTCCTAATGCGAGGGCTTTTACAGCAGTGGTTTTGTGGACCAAAGTACATATTAAAAGGCTAATGTAATCGCTCATGTTGGCAGTGAAATATAACCAGATTGGGTTTCAGCAGGACACCTACAGCAACGGAGCACACTTCAATCCGATTAGAGAGCCAACAGCTCTCTCCTGAAACAAATTATGTACTCCCCAGGCCAGCACTCGGAGAACCTGAAGAGCAAATGAATTCTGGCAATTAACCTCTTCAAAGCAAGCTTCTCTTTCCTCCTCTTACGCGCTTTCTGACATGAGTGTTCCATTTGCACATGTATGCTCTTCTATACAAGACCCAGCCCACCAGCTCCTGAGCTGCCCAAGAAAGCTGATTCTGCTTCGAAAACCTCGAACAACAACCACCAGACCTAAATTGCCCTCCTGGCCTCCAAACTTCCAAATTCTCTGCAAGACTTGCTTTAGGGTAAAAAAAAAAAAAAAAAAAACGTGTCCCAGAAAAGCACTCATACACAAAATTAGACTGTACCACGTTGAAAGGAACTGCTTCAGATGTTTTTATGAGGGAGGGGGGGACATTTTTGAGATAAAACGAGCCCCGCTTACCATTCCCACCCCCAACTTCCCCCATCCCTGGCAGCCCACTGTTTTTTGTCAAAGATAGTTGTAGTTACAGCTCATTAATCATCCACCACCCAGACGGACCCTGCCAACAATGCTGATAGTATCGGGGCTGCGGGGGGCAGCCTGCAGAGGCAGGACAGGACGGGTGGCGGGGCGATATTCTCTCCAGCCCGATCTGCCAGGCCACCAGCCCAACAGCTTCTGTTTCTCGGTTTCTTTTCCAAAGATTGAAAGCTCATGCTCTAGCTCGGGCTCAGATCAGCTGGGTAAGCTCTCACAGTGGAGTCTTTCGAATCTGAGTAGTAACCACCCTCTTGGGACCATCCAAAGTGCTGGCAGGATTCAAAGCAACCAGGAGCAGTCAGCGTCCTTTGTTCAAGACATTCTGTGCTGATTGATGTTCTGGATATGCAGATGAGTTTCATTCTATCACCAGAGCAATTCTATTTCTAGCAAATCAGCTAGACTCTAGACTCGTTTGTGAATTAAATAGTATACACACAGACACACGCACACACACGGCACACACACAACCTCAGAGGAAATGTGCAGTGTTTTTACATATAGGCTATAGTTTGTAAACCCAACATTGGGACAGACAGGGCAAGAAGCAAGGGCAATGTTGTTTCATCTGGGAAAACCATCTGTATCCAAGACAAAAAGAAAAAAAAAATCAACCCATAATGTATTGAAACCCAAAGTTTTCCAGATGAGAAGTTTCAACAAGCAAATAATTAATTTGCTTTTCTTCTAAAGAGATAGACTAATATCAAATTCTCACGTTAAGACCCAACAAGACTTTTAAAAGAGGAAAGCCTTAATTTGTTCACAAACATCTTTAAGGATTCTTGAGAGGCAACACTGACTGCATTTTAGAGGTGAAAATTTGGAGGCCAAAGATGAGAAGCCTACCCCACGTCACTTGGGGAAGTCTCATTCTGCGACACTCTCTTTAATACCCATTCCATCAGCACCCTGCCAAAAATGCTCATTTCCTTCCGCAGGCACTGACTTTAATGGACATAAAATCAAACTCTGGCATATGGCAGACCTCACTTCTTTTCTTAGTTCTATGTTTCGGGGAGATGTAGGGGGAGAGAGGGCAAAACCCAGACAGTGCAGGTGGGAGGTGGCCAAGGAGCACCATGGGTAATATGTTTGGATTTCCCTGGATGACAGCGGGGAGGGCGTCAGGACTTGCTACCTGAAGTTAGCAGAGATTTGGTGAATATTCTGAATCACTGCAGGAGGGCCTTGTGTGAGTCATAGGATTTTAAAATGATCAATTAAAGAAAAGATTTCAGGGAGGAACACAGCACCGCTCCTTTGTTTTAATGCCGTCCTCTCCATCAGCCAGTATAATTACCCAGGGAGGAAACCATGTGACCAGTGGATGGGTTCTCAGCATAAGGATTGTGTCATCGACTCAGCCTGATTCAATGTCACTAAAAGCTTGTTTTAAAGAAAGGCCCAGAATTCAGATTATTCAACCACACAGAAGCTTGTTTGTAAATAGGAACATTTAAAAAAGATCATAGGCAAAATATTAAGACAGAGAAAGCAGCTTTCTGAGATAAGCAAGCGACTCATAGATGCACAGACACACCACGTTAGGCAGCACAAGATAGTCATTCTAACAGCACGATTCTAGGACCCGCACCCATCCTCCCATTCTCCCTCACCCGAAGTCCAAAGAGGGTCAAACCAGGGGGGATTATAAAAAAGAGTTCTCAAATTGAAGAGGCGTACAGAAGGCCTCAGGGTGATGAGTGGGATTTTTGCCAAGGGTTTTAGACAAGTAACATTCATTAGTTTTAATGTGAGGGGTCCTACCTAAAACCAACTCTTAAGTAAATACTCTTTATGGTATGAAACAAAGTCCTCTTTACATTGTAGAAGAAGAAGAAGGAGGAGGAGGAGGAGGAGGAGGAGGAGGAGGAGGAGGAGGAGTCCAGACATGCCACAAAGACTCTCTCCATAAATAAAAGGTTTTATTTAAAAGATAAGGTTAGCTCTGGACCTCTATAATCGTCCCTCTCTGTGAGATCAATGCAATGGCATTTTCTAGAAAATAAAACTCTCCGAGAAGCCAAGTCTTTTCGGATCAAAACAAAGAGATTATTTTCTAGCAACCAAGTTCAGTCCTTTTGACCTTGCCTGCCCTTAAGGTAAACGAGATAATAAAGGAGCGAGCGAGAGATTGAATCGGATAGCTCAGGTGTGAGGAGAATGAGGAAGGTATTTAGAGATTTGGGAAGAATTTAGTGAAAAAGTGCATCCTTCATCACTTCTCTCTGTATTGGGAGGACAGAACAAGCTTACCTGGAATGGGGTTTTGTTTCTATTTAGTACCTAGAGGTGGTGGCTGCTACGTCATAGGTGATCTACCCTCCCTCAGCCCCAGTGCTCGGTGATCGGTGCTCAGTGCTCAGTGCTCGGGTTGTGGAGCTGCAGACATGGTGCACCCTGGGGTAGGGAAGGGGGGTAGGTCATGCTGGGAACACACTACCATCCCTTTTTCAGATGTGCTGGCAAGAGGGGCTCTGGCTGGCCTTGTAAAAGTAGCTCCAGAGCAAATCATTAGCACATCTAACCTCAATATTTTGAAATCCAGAAACAACATTGAGTCATGCTGGTCGTACTGTAAAGTTTTACTGCATTTTTTTAAACAGAGTGAAAAACAAGCTGGGGATCATGTGAATTATCTCTTTACATGTGTCAAGCCCAGGAATTTGGCACATGGATCACAATGATGGAATGGAGCAGGGAATCCACCGGGGATATGTCATTACAGAAAAATTGCCCGGGGCCCGGCAAGGTATGGCACTTCATCAGGAGGGTTCTCCCATTGTCTGAACCACATACCTGGCATGGTGTCTGATTTCAGAAAAACTGGAGCTATAAATACCCTTCATCCTGTACTAAAAATAGAAACTCATTGAAGGCAAAAGAATCCACAGGGAAAAAGTATTGACCACTGCTGACATCAGTTTGTGTCCTCCAGTATCTGTGTTGCTCTGGCAATGCTCTCTGTGAGCCTGCGACGTTGGGGATCTTAGACAGGATTCCAAGGAAAAGATTGAATGGAGGAAGGATTCTCTTTTGGGGAAAGCTTATATGCATCAATGACTAAAACCACTCATTAACATGTCCTAGATGCTTTCCTGAATCTCCAGGTTCCCCTTCTCTGGAAACTGTCCACCAAAGTGACTTGTTGCATCAATGTAAAAACACTTGGTTTCAGGAGGTCCAGGAATGACTTTTTAGTCTATAGCATCCAAGGCCACAAGAGCAGACAACTTTCCAAGGCTCCCAGACGCTCAAGGAGACCCAACTAAACTAACCATTATTCAAACTAATACCTTGCATAATGAGGAACATTGAATAGATGAGGAAATCCAACAAAATATTTCAGATAACAAGGAGGCTTGCAGTGCCAGGCACTAAAATAGATTAGGAAGCTACAGGAGTTACACAGATATGACATTCAAAGCAGAATGGGCAAAGAAATCCTTGTTTAGAATGTGTAGAAAGGACCCCAAAATTCAATATTGTACGATAAAGCTAGCATGTCTATTTGGTGGGGAACATGTAGACAATTCTTAAACTGTTCAAGTATGATGGGTGAACTCTATAACAAACAGGAAGTTGGAGATTTACCCCCATGGCTTATACCAGTCCCAAATGGATTTAAAAGGTAAGTAACCTAAAATCGTAAAAGAAGAAAATGTGCCTGACTGCTTATAGAGTCATTTTACGAGAAAGAAGGATTTTTTTTTTTTTAAGCATGACACAAGAGGCGGAAACCATAGGGAAAAAAAGAGCAACGGATGCAAAACAAAACACACATGCAGAGAGAATCGAGTAAAAGAGATGAATTAAGGAATCCATAAAAGAAGACGTATACACAGCCATAGTGTGGGTATGGCAGATTCTGTTGGCTGGCTGCCCACCCACCAATCGTGAAACTCTTCTCCCTTATTCATTTCAACTGTAAAAGTGGAAAAATCTCAATATTCACTTTCTCCACCTGCAGACATGAATGCCCATATGATGTGGTGCCCACGTGCCGTGAATCACAAAGAGCTGCAAGAAGAGCTTTGCATAATGTTTGTTAGGCAATTCATGGACCTCCATTTCTGTAGGGTCGCCTACTGGAACTTTCATTTGTTTCAGTTATGCTAGATGAATAAGTTCTAGAGATCCGCTGTGCAGCATCGTGCCTAGAGTTAACCACCCACTATTGTATACTTGGAAATGTTAAGTGGGTAGGTCTCACATTAATTATTCTTACCACAAACAAAACTAAACAACTAATAAATGTAAACACAAAGGGACTCCAGGAAACATGAGGAGGAGTTGGATATCCCTATCTTGATTGTGTCAATGGTATCAATGTGCATGCATATGTCCAAACTCAGCAAACTGTAATTATTAAATATGTGTAGTTCTTTATGTAGCAACTATACCACAATAAAGCTGCAAAAGAAGTAAATAAATGTGATGCACAGAAAATTTTTAGAGTTCAAAGAAGAGGTTGCCACTACTTCTTTGTTTCTTCCTGTCTTGAATGAGAGTGTGAAGCCTGGAGCAGGGACAGACATTTTGTGACTTTGGGAGAATATTAGGGAGTTGCAGAGGCTTTAGCTTCAACTCGGATGGTCCTTGGCAGCTGCCAGTCTTCTGGTTATAGAGGAAAAACTAAACCCTATTTGTCTAAGGTAACTTAAATCTCTATCACTTTGTAGGAAATGCATCCCTAACTGATTGAGGGTAACAACTGTTAAGGCATCACACAAACACAAATCCATCCAACCCCTTAATTTCCAAAAGAAAAAGGGGGAAAAAGAATATGTGTTCAGAACATATTGGGCAGAGTAATATTTTTTTCAATAACTGTGCTATTTAAAATAACGTGTTTATTTTTTTTAAACTTTTGTATATTTTTTTGCTGGAGTTCGATTTGCAACATACTGCATAACACCCAGTGCTCAACCCATCAAGTGCCCCACTCAGTGCCTGTCACCCAGTCACCCCCACCCCCCGCCCTCCTCCCCTTCCACTACTCCTTGTTCGTTTCCTAAAGTTGGGAGTCTCTCATGTGTTGTCACCCTCTCTGGTATTTCCCACTCATTTTCTTTCCTTTCCCCTTTATTCCCTTTCACTATTTTTTATATTCCCCAAATGAATGAGACCATATAATGTTTGTCCTTCTCCGATTGACTTACTTCACTCAGCATAATGCCCTCCAGTTCCATCCACATTGAAGAAAATGGTGGGTATTTGTCGTTTCCAATCACTGAATAATATTCCATTGTATACATGAACCACATCTTCTTTATCCATTCATCTTTCGATGGACACCGAGGCTCCTTCCACAGTTTGGCTATTGTGGACATTGCTGCTAGAAACATCGGGGTGCAGGTGTCCCGGCGTTTCACTGCATCTGTATCTTTAGGGTAAATCCCCAGCAGAGCAATTGCTGGGTCGTAGGGCAGATCTATTTTTAATTCTTTGAGGAACCTCCACACAGTTTTCCAGAGTGGCTGCGCCAGTTCACATTCCCACCAACAGTGTAAGAGGGTTCCCTTTTCTCCGCATCCTCTCCAACATTTGTGGTTTCCTGCCTTGTTAATGTTCCCCATTCTCACTGGTGTGAGATGGTATCTCATTGTGGTTTTGATTTGTATTTCCCTGATGGCCAATGATGTGGAGCATTTGCTCATGTGCATGTTGGCCATGTCCATGTCTTCCTCTGTGAGATTTCTCTTCATGTCTTTTGCCCATTTCATGATTGGATTGTTTGTTCCTTTGGTTTGAGTTTAATAAGTTCTTTATAGATCTTGGATACTAGCCCTTTATCTGATACGTCATTTGCAAATATCTTCTCCCATTCTGTAGGTTGTCTTTTAGTTTTGTTGACTGTATCCTTTGCTGTGCAAAAGCTTCTTATCTTGATGAAGTCCCAATAGTTCATTTTTGCTTTTGTTTCTCTTGCCTTCGTGGATGTATCTTGCAAGAAGTTGCTGTGGCCAACTTCAAAAAGGGTGTTGCCTGTGTTCTCCTCTAGGATTTTGATGGATTCTTGTCTCACATTTAGATCTTTCATCCATTTTGAGTTTATATTGGTGTGTGGTATAGGTCTAGTTTCATTCTTCTGCATGTGGCTGTCCAATTTTCCCAGCACCATTTATTGAAGAGACTGTCCTTTTCCCAGTGGATAGTCTTTCCTGCTTTGTCGAATATTAGTTGACCATAGAGTTGAGGGCCCATTTCTGGGTTGTCTATTCTGTTCCATTGATCTATGTGTCTGTTTTTGTGCCAGTACCACACTGTCTTGATGACCACAGCTTTGTGGTACAACCTGAAATCTGGCATTGTGATGCTCCCGGTTCTGGTTTTCTTTTTTAATATTCCCCTGGCTATTCAGCATCTTTTCTGATTCCACACAAAACTTAAGGTGATTTGTTCTAACTCTCTGAAGAAAGTCCATGGTATTTTGATAGGGATTGCATTAAATGTGTAAGTTGCCCTGGGTAGAATTGACATTTTCACAATATTAATTCTTCCAATCCATGAGCAAGGAATATTTTTCCATCCCTTTGTGGCTTCCTCAATTTCTTTCAGAAGCGTTCTGTGGTTTTTAGGGTATACATCCTTTACGTCTTTGTTTAGGTTATTCCTAGGTATCTTATGCTTTTGGGTGTAACTGTAAACGGGATCAGCTCCTTAATTTCTTTCTTCAGTCTCATTGTTAGTGTGTAGAAATGCCACTGATTTCTGGGCATTGATTTTGGATCCTGTCACATTGCTGTATGAGTTCTAGCAATCTTGGGGTGGAGTCTTTTGGGTTTTCTATGTACAGTATCATGTCATCTGCGAAGAGGGAGAGTTTGACTTCTTCTTTGCCAATTTGAATACCTTTTATTTATTTTTTGTTGCCTCATTGCTGAGGCTAGGACTTCTAGTACTATGTTGAGTAGCAGTGCTGAGAGTGGACATCCCTGTCGTGTTCCTGATCTTAAGGGAAAGGCTCCCAGTGCTTCCCCATTGAGAATGATATTTGCTGTGGGCTTTTCGTAGATGGCTTTTAAGATGTTGAGGAATGTTCCCTCTATCCCTACGCTCTGAAGAGTTTTGATCAGGAATGGATGCTGTATTTTGTCAAATGCTTTCTCTGCATCTATTGAGAGGATCACATGGTTCTTGGTTTTTCCTTGTTGATATGATCTATCAGGTTGATTGCTTTATGAATGTTGAAGCAGCCTTGCATCCCGGGGATAAATCCCACTTGGTCATGGTGAATAATCTTCTTAATGTATTGTTGGATCCTATTGGCTAGTATCTTGTTTAGAATTTTTGCATCTGTGTTCATCAGGGATATTGGTCTGTAATTCTCTTTTTTGGTGGGGTCTTCGTCTGGTTTTGGAATTAAGGTGACGCTGGCCTCATAGAACGAGTTTGGAAGTACTCCATCTCTTTCTATCTTTCAGAACAGCTTTAGTAGGACAGCTATTGTTTCTTCTTTAAATGTTTGATAGAATTCCCCTGGAAAGCCATCTGGCCCTGGACTTTTGTGTTTTGGGAGGTTTTTGATGACTGCTTTAATTTCCTCCCTGGTTATTGGCCTGTTCAGGTTTTCTATTTCTTCCTGTTCCAGGTTTGGTAGTTTGTGGTTTTCCAGAAATGTATCCATTTCTTCTAGATTGCCTAATTTATTGGTGCATAGCTGCTCATAATATGTTTTTAAAATCATTTGTATTTCCTTGGTATTGGTTGTGATCTCTCCTTTTTCATTCGTGAATTAAATTGAGTCTTTTCTCTTTTGTTTTTAATAAGGCTGGCTAATGGTTTATCAACCTTATTAATTCCTTCAAAGAACCAACTCCTGGTTTTGTTGATCTGATCTACAGTTCTTCTGGTCTCAATTTCATTGAGTTCTGCTCAAATCTTTATTAACTCTCTTCTTCTGGGTATAGGTTTTATTTGCTGTTCTTTCTCCAGTTCCTTTAGGTGCAAGGTTAGCTTGTGTACTTGAGTTTTTTCCAATTTTTTGAGGGATGCTTGTATTGTGACGTATTTCCCTCTCAGGACTGCTTTTGCTGTATCCCAAAGATTTTGAACGGTTGTATCTTCATTCTCATTAGTTTCCATGAATCTTTTTAATTCTTCTCTAACTTCCTGGTTGACCCTTTCATCTTTTAGCAGGATGCTCTTTAACTTCCATGTGTTTGAATTTCTTCCAATTTTTTTCTTGTGATTGAGTTCAAGTTTCAAAGCATTATGGTCTGAAAATATGCAGGGGACAATCCGAATCTTTTGGTATTGGTTAAGACCTAATTTGTGACCCAGTATTTGGTCTCTTCTGGAGAATGTTCCATGTGCCCTTGAGAAGAATGTGTATTCAGTTGCATTTGGATGTAAAGTTCTGTAAATATCTGTGAAATCCATCTGTGAAGTCCAGTGTATCATTTAAAGCTCTTGTTTCTTTGGAGATGTTGTGCTTAGAAGACCTGTCATTTCCAGAAAGTGCCATGTTGAAGTCTCCCAGTTTAAGTGTATTATTATTTAAGTATGTCTTTACTTTGGTTATTAATTGATTGATATACTTGGCAGCTCCCACATTAGGGGCATAAATATTGATGATTGTTAGGTCCTCTTGTTGGATAGATCCTTTAAGTATGATATAGTGTCCCTCTTCATCTCTTATACAGTATTTGGGATAAACTTTAATTTATCTGATGTAAGGATGGCTATCCCTGCTTTCTTTTGAGGACCATTTGAATGTAGATGGTTCTCCAACCTTTCATTTTCAGGCTGTAGGTGTCCTTAGGTCTAAAATGAGTCTCTTATAGACAGCAAATAGATGGGTCTTGCTTTTTTATCCAGTCTGAAACCCTACACCTTTTGATGGGATCATTAAGCCCATTCATGTTCAGAGTTACTATTGAAAGATATGAATTTAGTGTTATCATAATACCTATTCAGTCCCTGTTTCTGTGACTTATTTCTTTGGGCTTCCTCTTTCTTTTATAGAGCCCCCCTTAATATTTCTTGCAGAGCTGGTTTGGTGGTCACATATTCTTTCAGTTTCTGCTTATCTTGGAAGCTCTTTATCTCTCCTTCTATTCTGAATGAGAGCCCTGCTGGATAGAGTATTCTTGGCTGCATGTTCTTCTCATTTAGGACCCTGAGTATATCCTGCCAGCCCTTCCTGGCCTGCCAGGTCTCTGTGGAGAGGTCTGCTGTTAATCTAATATTTCTCCCCATATAAGTTGGGATCTCTTGTCTCTTGCTGCTTTAAGGATCTTCTCTTAATCTTTGGAATTTGCAAGTTCCACTATTAAATGTCAAGGGGTTGAATGGTTTTTATTGATTTTAGGGGGGGAAAATCTCTCTATCTTCTGGATCTGAATGCCTGTTTCCCTCCCCAAATTAGGGAAGTTCTCAGCTATGATTTGTTCAAATATGGTTTCTGGTCCTCTGTCCCTTTCAGTGCCCTCTGGAACCCCCAATTAAATGTAGATTTTTCCTTCTCAGCCATTTATTTTCCTTAACCTTTCCTTTTGGTCTTTTAATTGTTTTTCTCTTTTTTCTTCAGCTTCCTTACTTGCCATCAACTTGTCTTCTATGTCACTCACTCTCTTCTACCCCATTAACCCTCATTGCTAGGACCTCCAGTTTGGATTGCATCTCATTTAATTGATTTTTAATTTCAGCCTGATTAGATCTAAATTCTGCATCATGAAGTCTCTTGAATCCTTTATGCTTTTTTCCAGAGCCACCAGTAGCTTTATAATTGTGCTTCTGAATTGGTTTTCTGACATCGAATTGTAATCCAAATTTTGTAACTCTGTCGGAGAGAGGACTGTTCTGATTCTTTCTTTTGTGGTGAGATCTTCCTTCTAGTCATTTTGCTCAGAGCAGAGTGGCTAAAAACCAGTTGTACTGGAAAAAAGAAAAAACGAAAAGAAAAAACAAGCAAACAGAAAAACAAAGAGGGGTATCCTCCGGTTCTATATACTGTAGATCCCTCGCCTTTCCCTGGAACTTTCCAGCGCTGCTGGGTCCAGAACTTGCTCTTCCCCTGTCCTTCCAGCGGGTCTTCTGGGGGAGGGGCGGGCTGTGCCGATTCTCAGGTGTGTGCACCTGGGGGAGCTGCCCCGCCCCCTGCCAGATGCCGGGCTCCGTGGTAGCTGTTTACCCCGTGAGGCCTCTGTCCCCTGGCAGCCCTGCTCCGTCCCAGGCACAGGGTGACACCAGGAGGGACAACCCCACCGGCGGCGGCCAGGTCTCCCTGGCCCTGGAGGGCGCCCCCCGCCCCCCGCAGTGACTCCCGCCGTCTCCCAGTCCGCAGGGGCCTGGATGCTCCCGGGGCAGGAGCGTCCTCGCTGTCCTGGGCCCTCCCCGCCTCGGCCTGTCCCGGGGGAGCGCAGGATCCCGGCTGTGTCCCCGGCGCCCTGGGGTCGGGGCCTGCGCTGCTGGAGTCGCGCTCCCGGGGAGCCCCCTCCGCCCGGAGCCCCGCCCGACCCACCCGCTGCTCCCCGAGGCCGCGGGGCGGCTCCAGCCCTTTACGGAGATGGGCGGGTGTGGGGGGCGCTCCCCCCGGCGCCCCTCCTCTGTCAGTGACCCCGGGACCTGGAGGTCCCCCCCATCCCGCCCGGGCTCCCTGCTGAGCGCCTTTCCGTGGGGAGGGATCCGGGGCGGATTGTAAAGCTCCCGCTGGTCCGGGGCTGGGCTTTCCCGCCGGGGGGCTCTCCCCGCAGGCCTCAGCCCGGCTCCTCCGGGCCCTCCCCACTGATTCTTTTTATTTTTTATTTTCTTTTCCGCCTTCCTACCTTGTTAGAAGAGAAAACCCTTCTCTCTGTAGCGTCCAGGCTGTTCTCTCTTTAAATCTCAGGTCGATTTCGTAGGTGTTCAGGTGACCTGAAAGTTATCCAGGTAAGGTGGTGGGGCAGGTGGCTTGGGGACCCTGCTCCTCCGCCGTCTTGCCCACAGTCGACATTAGATGTTTAAATTCCAGAAATATCATTAATTTATAAACAGCCATGCCTGAACTTTCTGGATAAATAATCTTTTGCTGAGCCTCTAAAGAGCCCTTGAAATGACTGATTTTGTTAGCAAATCAACAAAAAGTAACAAAGACATGTTATAAAATGTGCCTCAAAGACATGTTATAAAATTTGCTTGAAAAATGTTCTTTTGAACATTATATTGTCAAAATAAAAAAGGAGGAGCCAAACTCAGCTGTCTAAACATAAGCAATTGGTTCATGAATAATTACAAATCTATATAATAAAATAAAACATGGCCATGATCAAGCATGTTGTAGAAGAATATTTACTAGTATAGGAAACTTGGAGTGATATAATTAGGTGAAAATCTTCCATTTACATGTGACAGAATACACAGCACATGATCGTTTTTGTTGCTGAACGTGGAGACCAAATCAGTCTTGATTATCCCTGCATTCCCAGTGGCTGGTATGGAGCCTGCCACATATTAGTGTGGTTTTTAACTTTTGTTAAATAAATTAATGTGTGAAAGAAATACAATAAATCGTTACTAGAGGGTCTGTTTCTTTCTTTCTTTCTTTCTTTCTTTCTTTCTTTCTTTCTTTCTTTCTTTTTGGTTAAATACAATTCTTTTTTCATATTTTCCATTAAGTATATATGACTTAAAAAAAAAGATCTTATTTATTTATTCATACACAAAGAGAGGCAGAGACACAGGCAGAGGGAGAAGCAGACTCCCTACTGAGCTGGGAGCCTGACGTGGGACTTCATCCCGGGACCCTAAGACCATGACCTGGGCCAAAGGCAGACGTCAACCACTGAGCCACCCAGGAGTCCCAAGTATATATGACTTTTATAATTAGAAAAAGGTTAAAAGGGGATCCCTGGGTGGCGCAGCGGTTTGGCGCCTGCCTTTGGCCCAGGGCGCGATCCTGGAGACCCGGGATCGAATCCCACATCAGGCTCCCGGTGCATGGAGCCTGCTTCTCCCTCCGCCTGTGTCTCTGCCTCTCTCTCTCTCTCTGTGACTATCATAAATAAATAAAAAATTAAAAAAAAATTAAAAAAAAAAAAAAGAAAAAGGTTAAAAGACAACTGATGAAGTAAAGCGGTCTCTTTTCCCAACTCCACTCCTCACCTTTGTGTGGATGACCAGCACACATGTGTTACTCCCTGCGGGCCACACTCTCTGTCGATCTGAGCTGGTCTCCGCCTGTGCCATCCCCTTGGGGCCATACTATAGGGAAGAGCAAAATGCATAGCCTTCTCCTTGCCCCGAGTCCCCGCTGTCCCCGGGATCAGCCTGCTGCTCTTTTCCTGGTGCTGGCTTCTGTGGAGAGCCCTTAAAATCCTCACTTTTTTGTTCACCATGCTCCTCTCTCTTCACCCCTCCACCAAGAACCCAGATAGATTTCCTCTATACTCCATTATCTGTGTCCCTTCAATCTACTTTGTGTTTGATAAAGTGACAAGAAGCTATTGTCAATAGGTACTTTTTTTTCTTCCTTTCCAGAGCAATATTGTCAGCAGAAAATAGCCCCGGTGTATCCCAAATTTGGCCCAAATGGCAGAAATATGACGGGGACACTCACCCATGAAACCTCCAGGCAGATTCAGAGCTAAGACATTGGATTGGTCTCAGGTGTGAAGGGTAGGCCAGGTCAGTTCCTGGAGAGTAAAGGGAATTATGATGGAATTGGAGTAGGAATATGACAAATCATGACCAACTCACTCCCTTTAGCCCTATTTCCACCATTGCTCCTTTTTTTAAGGTAGTTCTTTTGCTTGTGCCAGTAGAGAGAAATCTCATTGCCCTCACTGAGGGAGGCCCAAGCCACATAGAACAATACTACTTTTTCTTCTAGTGAGCAAATTAAGATACTACTGGGGGAACCTGCTGGTGCAAATCTGTCCCTCCTCTGTACTGACCAGCCATCTTCCTTGTCCACCTGCTTTTCTACCCAGACTCCTTTCCAATTGACAATTCCCAACCATCACACCAACTATTCATTGCCAAGGGCGCCTGCCCCATGAAGAGAACCCCACTTGCCATGAGCTTCATTGTTTAAAACACATTCCACTCATCCTGTGCTTTGATGCAGTCAGAGTCCCCACTGCCATTGCCATGGTGGTATTTTGGAGATCTTGCACCAACCTCACAGCAGAAGGAAATAAAGGAGATTTTCAAAAACAAAGAAGAGCAAGACGGAGAAAGGAAGAATGGTATAGGGGCTGGGGGGCTTCTAGAACTGCCTTGGGGCTCGGCTGAGAAGAAGCAGTTGTGCTGTCAAGGATTTCATTAAAATGTGCCCAAGTCACTGAGAGACACTCTGATGCCCACCGTTCCCAGGACCTCTCAGCTTTGCAGGATCCATCTAAACTGCCACAGTCACCAGGGCTTGCAAGGGGCAGAAGTCTGAACCTGCAGCAGAACTGCCGTCCCAGAGGAGGAAGAGGGATGTAGCACACAGGAAAGCCATGTCTCCATCTTCCTCCTTTCTTCTCAAAGGCTGCTCATGGACCTATAGTTCATGTGTACAGCTCAAGTGTACAGCGGCTGCTGTGAGCAATCTGCAGTCTTCTCTGCCCCTGGCTGTCCCCTGAAAGGGCACAGCTCAGGAAAGGTGGGGGGCCCAATCTTTGGGCCTTCATCTAGCATCTACTATTTAGGGACATCATGCTGAGGTACAGATGAATAAGATGCTCCTGAGAGGCAGGCAGACCTCAGTGTGCCCGATGGCCACATCACGGCTCCTTGGCGACACCAGCCCTTCCCACTGAGGAGGACACCTGGGTGCAGAACCCGCAAACAGGTGACTCGTGTTCAGACGATTGATACTTAGTTCTTCAGGCCCCTTCACCATGTCAACAATCCATTAAGGAACATCAAACCCCACTTGTCTACTCCTGTACAATTTGTACCTGCTGAATCCCCTTCTTTCCTCCTTCATACGTATACCTGCTCATTGCAGCAGCTATAAAGCTGGTTCAGGTGCTGTTTCCTACTTTTGCTGGGTGTGATCAAGCTGAGTCAAAGATGGTGCACTTTGTGTGTGTGTGTGTGTGTGTGTGTGTGTGTGTGTATCTATAAAGCAAAAGATACAAAGTTTTGAGCAGTGCTTTCAAAAATAAAAATTCTGTGGTGGCCTGGAGGGCTCTGGAAGTTTTTGAGGTTGTCCAGGGCCAGCTTTTGTATACAGAGTGCACAGCAGAGGCTCGTGGATGGTTCTGATGCCCACATGGGTGTGGATAAGCTCCACCGTAGCAACTAGTCAACATATGCACACAAGAGTGTGAAGATTAAACCCCATACATACATATATTTCACAGTTAAATATATGTGTGGAAATGTAACAGATTTAGTGTATCTCTCTCTCTCACCCAGGGACACCCAGGGCTCAGCAGTAGCCAGGGCAGGCTGACCAGAGTGGGGTCATCTCGATTTCTTTGCGTGGCCTGAGAGAGAAAGGACACTGCTATGCCCATATCATATGCTGGAATACCAGGAAGCTTCCGATTTCACAAGTGTTTTATGTCCTGTTGTGAAAAGCATCCGCTAATTTTCTACCTGAGACAGATGTGGCTTTGCCCAGAGGTGTCACATTGAATCTTATTTCCTTATCTTTGTACCTATAAATGTGAGATCCATACTTACTTAGAAAAACACTCCAGTCGTCAATGAGAGGACACAGAGAAAGCCTAGAGAACAAGAGTGCAAGTTTCAACAAATTAAGGAAAGTAAGGAAAGTGTTTATAGAGGACAAGTAGTCTAATTAGAAAGAACCATTCACTTCCCTTTGCCTCTAAGGCAATCTGGAGTCTTGGTCACTTGGTTTGCCAAGTGAAATGTTTTTTTCTACTCCACTATTGACACAGCAAGTTACATGGTGCAGTTTTATTGAAAAAATATGTGCAAAATGTCTCCAAAGCAAGGGATGAGACCACTTGCTCCACTTTCTTTAAAACAACCAATACTGGGGCGGGGGGGGGGGGGCGGATAGTGCTAGTTAACTGACGAAAGGACCAGTGTTCAGGCTCCCTGAGCCTCAGTTTTCAAAGCAGAGAACAATGGTCATAAATCTTTGTGATGAGCCAAGTACAGTACTTAGCCTGACTTACCCTTATGGGGTGTGTGTGTGTGTGTTTGTGTGTGTGTTTATGTGTGTCTTCTTTTTGTTCCCTAGTCCTGGGATCCATCTCCAATTCTGTACTTGTTTTGTTTATAATTCCAAAATGTAAATTGTGACTTGCTGCCTGGGAACACTGCAAAGCCCTTCCTCACAAACACTAAGGAAACATAAAACTCACAGATTTCCCACAAAAGTGGCTTTCCACCCCTATTAGATACAATGATTTTCATAACAGGTTCACGGAAAATAAAACCCTGTGTTTTTTTGTTTTGTTTTGTTTTGCTTTGTTTTTTTGTAATGGGAAATAGGGACTCAGGTCCACGTGAAGTAGTAGAACAAATAGGGCTTAGGGGCCTCTTTACTGACAAAAAAAACAAACGAAACCAAACAAAACAAAACCGAAAAAACACAAAACCTTAAAAACAAAGACTTTTGAATTTAAAAGAATTTTATAGAATTTTCTAGGACTTTCTATAAGATACACACAATCATGGTATCTTTGATTACATTAAAAATTGATGATTCCATGGGTATATCCCTTTTTCCATTAAACAGGTTAGACACCGGGCACCCAGGTGGTTCAATGGTTGAGTTGTCTGCCTTTGGCTCAGGTCGTGATCCTGAGGTCCTGGATCGAGTCCTGCATCAGACTCCCCTCAGGGAGCCTGCTTCTCCTATCTGCAGAGATATCTCTGCCTCTCTCTCTGTGTCTCTCATGAATAAATAAATAAGATCTTAAAAAAAAACAGATTAGAGACCATTTTTAAACAGGGGTTCCCTCTTAAATAGTTCTCCTAGAAAGCTGGTACAAGAGTTACATCAGTAGAGGATATGTATTAGGAATAGATGAAAAGTTCCCAGCACGGGCTACCTTTCTCCCCACTCCCCAGAAATCTCTGGCCAGCACATTTGTCAGCTTAGACATAGTTGGACACAAAAATTCTACTTTTATTCCGAAAACATGAAGATGTTCCCCCAGGCACTGGGGATGAATAGCATTTGTCTACCACTCTAAGACAGGTCCTTTGTGTCCAAGAAAATCTTCCTTCTGAAATGCTCAGCTCGTGTGTCTGCTGTAATCATTGCTACCAAATGCTTCGTACACCCAGATCACTTTTCAGGGGAGCTAGAAACAATAGTTTGGCTGACTTCTAATGAGGACTAAGAAAACATTGGTCAGGAAGGCAAGTCTTTAAGAAATAGCACCAAAGGCACTACCTTTCTCTATGTGAAGTAATCTGAGTTCTTTTGGAATCCAAATCTCCAAACCACTCCAATTTGGGGCCTCCAATTCACAATAATGGTCACCTCTTTCAAGTTAAATCACAGAAGACCCACTTTAAAATGCAAATACTTCACTTAAGAGGGACCGGTAAATCATGATTAAGTCTGAGGGAGAAGAAGAGAGAATGGGCATTGGAGGCAAGGGGAGAGGCGTTCGAATGTCAATAGAGTTTAGACATAGACAAAGATTACAAGAATGTGTTTCTGCCAAGGGTTGTGGACCTAGGCAGGGTGCTAGAGCAATGGTGGCCAAGGACAGCAAGAGGTTGCTGGACACTTCCAGGTCCATGGGGATGGAATGAGGATGTTGCAGAGCAGGAGGTGATGGTGAGGCAGCATCAAGGTCCTCTACTAGATAATTCTACTTGGGGCCAGCTCTGTGCTGTCCAGATAAGGATATTGTATTTGAGATTCTCATTAATTGTGATTATCAATCTCCAGACTTAGCAACATCTGACCACAGTGGATGAGTATGATCCCAGCATCCTTTATACCAGCATTTATCACAAATGTGATGGTCAGTTTTCTGAGCCTCCACTCCAGATAACATAGAAGAGCAAAAGAAATGAAATTAATAAATGTATCACCCATTAACTCCTTGTTCAAGTTGTATTTCAAGTTAATGAGTTCCTCCAGAAATGTGTATTGCTATAGAACATTTGGAGGAAAACAACTGAGATAAAATGACTTTATGCATCAAGGAAAACAATATTCCTGGGCAAGAGTCAAAATCTACCCATTTCAAAGAGCATATTGACATGAGAACATCAAATATTTCTTAAAAATTATGCCTTCTGAAGGAAAATAAGGAAATGACACAGAAGTAAGCCTTTCATGTATTTTTGATAGGGACATTGATTGCATTATTAGGATTTTGAGTAAGTCTGAGTTTCTCTTTGGAATGATAAAATCCATGATGGAGATGTGTTAAGTTCAGCACATCTGTCCATTGGTGAAACCATTCCTTGAGAAATGAAATGACAAATGTATTTTCATGTTCAAAAAATCTATTTCTGGCCTTTTTCAGTTAACATTTAATTGGCAATGACATATTTTCCACACATTGAAACAGACATCTCAGAATCTTATTTATGACCCATTGGGACAGAGGAGTACATGGCAGTAAAATGAGTTCAGCTTCCTTGGAAATGCAGAAATGAACCAGGATCTGCCAAGTTAGAAGTGTTTTGACAGCCATCTAATGTGGAGATTCTTAAGGCAGGTCTACCTGGAGCTTTGGAGGTGAATTCCCTGTGTGCATTTGCGTATTTATGTGTGAATATACATTGTCTTGGGGCCATGGTTTTCATCAGATTCTGAGGAGACAATTCCAAAAAGGTTAAGAAGCTTTGGTATAAAGTAAAATAAAAGTGAAAGAGTCTGTAAGAAATAGAAGTGTATTTTGGAAAGAACAAATATTGTGGAACTGAATAATTACAGTAGAGGAAGGATTTATTTGCTCCAACATTTTCCTGGGTATGTGGCGAAGGTCTGGGGAAGGCCAAAGGCAGAGCCACATTCCTATGGGATGAAGCCAGCCACTGAGCAATCATAATGTCCCCAAAGGCAAGGTGTTCTTTTAGGATTTTATAAATGCATGACAGGATAAAAGGTCTGGAGTCCCTGTGTCCAGAAACGGAGATGAAAGAGTTCAGGTGGAAGAGAACCACATGTGAGGAGCAGGTCTAGTGTCAGGAAGAACAGGCTTGGAAGAACTCAGACCAGCACTGCTTCATGCTTGAAGTCTGAAATTAGGTGATGGAAGAGAATATGTCACAAACAAAATGAACCTTTTTAATTGTATGGGATTCCATTTTTGCAAAAAGATGTCCTCTGGCCTACAGGTATTGAAGTTAATGTCTTCCAACATCAGCATGGTCAAAACTCAAGATAGAAGGTAATATAAGGCACAACCTTACCAAACACCTACATACACACAAAACCCAGCTAGCAGAGAAAGAGTGTATAAGGGTTCTCCAGAGAAGCAGAATTGATAGGAGATATCTAAAAAATAAGGAATTGGCTTCTGCAGTTATGGAGGTTAAGTCCCAAAATCTGCAGTCAACAAACTGGAGACACACAGGAGGGCGTAAGGTGTCCAAAGACCAGCAGGCTTGGAGGCCCAAGAATTGATGCTTCAAGTCTGAAGGCAGGAAAAGATAGATGTCCTCATTCAAGGTAGTTAGGAAAGAGGAGTTCTCTCTTTTGTTCTAGTCCAAGTCTTCAGTTGATTGGATGAGGCCCACCTACACTGGGGAAGGGCATCTGCTTTATTCAGTCTGCCAATCCAAATGTTAACCACATCCAGAAATGTGCTCACAGGCATACCCAGAATAATGTTTGATCAAATGTCTGGGTATCCCATGGCCCAGCCAAGTTGATGCATAAAATTAACCATCATAAAAAGGCTGATTCTTTTTAACAAATACATCAGTTCCTACACATCTTAAAGCCTAGTATCCTCTTCAAAATTCCCAATTCAATAAACTTTACAGTTCTGATAATATTGGCTGGTCTTCTCTGAGCAATTACTGCATGCCAGAAAATGTCTGCACACATCACACAAATTGATCTCTTGATCCTCAACACAACTCTATAAAGAAGATTCTATTCTTCTCCTCACCTTACAAATGAGAAAACTGAGGCACAGAGAGCCCAAGATTGTGCAAGTAGCAAGGAAAAAAGAACTGGGCTTCAGATCCAGCCAATCTTGGTCTTGGTCTCAGGGCTATGCTCCCAACTGCCCCTCATCCTGTCTCCTGCATTTATTCTAATTCTATAATGTTTCCTTAGCTCAAAATGCCTTAATGTTTTTATAACTTCTTCATGCCTGTATATACTACTTTGAAATTGACTTCCCCTAAAGATATATATAATGAGTAAATATAATAAATAATAAAAATAAATAAACATAAAATTTATAAATATATATTTATGTAATTTTAAAGCCTAATTTAATTTGATATCAATTTGATATGTGATAAAGGTAGTTGATGAACTTTGATAATACTAACTATAACCTAACAAGGTGGATCCCCACATGCATTTCATATGTTCCCTCTAAAAACAAAGGCAAAGAAGGGTTTGGTCATTGACTCAAAGATGCTTTGAAAATATTCTATCTTAACCAAATATGATGTTAGAAAATTTAACATTAGTAATTCCAGGAATTGCCAACAAAGAGTGTTGTGATTACACATGTTCATCTCTTGCCTGGATTCCAAACATAGAGCATTAATAGGGTCAAATAAATTAATTTTAAAAATCACAACCAGAATTTTAAAAACTAGATAAATGACTCACGGGCAAGCCACGAGAAAAACAGAATATATAGCAGTAAGTGAGATTCAGGATTGAAACATGCATGACATCAGGGTCTAAGTTGCAGCTCACCATTTTGGATGGGGCCTTCATGCTGGGTTGTTAAGCTGTGCAGAGCTGCTACCTGATATGCTAAGAGGAAACAGAGGCAGCTATATGATCCCAAAGTAAGGAAGCCTTTGCTGGCTTAGGAGCGTGAGCTGTCACATCCCCACACACATGCTAAAAGAATAAATGGTTCCAAATCAGGGACCTGGCAGGACAGAGACTATAATAAACTATCCATATAGAGGCATTAACATGGGGAAAGGAAAATACGCATGTGTGTGTGCGCACACACATACACACACATAGCTTTCTCAAGGTGAGCTTGAAAGCTAAACCAAGAACAAGACATTACGAAACAAACAAACAAAAACAGAAATACTTGAATCCAGAACAGGGAAGATTACAAAAGACAAATGCCAGAACTCAAACAAAAATATATAAACCAAAATTTAAAACTAAACAGAAGGGATAATAAATAGCAGATTTGTCATAGCTGCAGGATCAGTGCTGTAATTTTGTTCTCAGTGCTCTAGAGGGAAGCACAGAAAAAGCAAAGGGAAGTATAGAAGAAGAGAAGCTGGGTAACTCTCCCTAGGGGATATAATAGGAGTTCCAGAAGCAGAGAATATACAGGATGGTGGAGTGGCAATTTTTGAAGAACTAATGGCTGAGGATTTTCCTGAATTGAAGGGGAAGAAAAGAGTCTTCATGCATGTAGTGCAATCCAAGTGTGGGAAGGATGAAAAGTAAATAAAATAACACTATATGTAGACACTGTGTAGTGAAACTGTAGGCCATCAGGGAGACAAATTTTAGAAGTAATAAGAGAGAAATGACAGATTTCCTACAAATGAGTAACAGGTACATGATACATTAGTTTTCTAAGCTCAAAATTAAAAAAATTTAAAAAAATTAAACATTTAACAAAAATTTGGCAGCTTAAGACCACATGCATTTCTTATCTCACCATTACTGTGGGCTAGGAGTTAGGATGCAGCTTACTTAGGTTCTCTGGGAGGCTGCAATCAAGGGATCAGCCAGGGTTGGGTTCTCATCTGAAGGCTCAGTTGAGGAAGGGTTCAGTTCCAAGCCTGGGCAGGTTGTTGGTAGAGTTCATTTCTTTGCAATTATATAGGGCTCAAAGCTACTTGCTTCTTCAAAGCAGCAAGGAGACAGAGACTCCAGAGCCAGTCTACTAGCAAGGCAGTCTTATGTAATATAATGTAATCCCAGCAGCGACATCCCATCTCCACTGCCACATTCTATTGATTAGCAGTAAGTCACTCACACTCAATGGGAGAGATTATATAAGAGCATGAACAGCAGGAGGCAAGATCACAGAGACCATGTTAGAGCTCATCTGTCATAGGTAACAGCAAACACCTCACCAGTAACAGATATCAAAATCCAGTGGTATAGTATCCTCAAAGTAACTGTTATTCATACCAGGGTGAAAGATGGTTCAATCATGAGGACCAAATAAAGTCATTTTCAAAATTAAAACTTAGAAAGTTGACTACATACAGAGCCTTA
Source organism: Vulpes lagopus (assembly GCF_018345385.1). Classification (NCBI taxonomy): domain Eukaryota; kingdom Metazoa; phylum Chordata; class Mammalia; order Carnivora; family Canidae; genus Vulpes; species Vulpes lagopus. Next base: position 54,645,278 of record NC_054831.1, on the reverse strand, counting down.
CTGAATTTTTAAGGAATATAGTCATTAGCAAGAAAAAAGTTTGTAAAAATTTGTTGATGTAGCTAACTACCGTGAGTTAAATATTAATAGTTGATTGTGTTATGTTTTTAAAGAGGTAGCCCTGAAACTCCAGATGGCAATAACATGAAGATGTGGGGATAAGATGGAAGGTATGCCAAGCATGCCAGCCTGTTAACAGCACCTGTGCTGCTTGGGAGGAGGACACAGGCACTGTATAACTTAAGATATCTTTAGGGAAATGTAAAATAAAATATGTACATTAAAACCAAATTTTGCCTAAAAATGAAAGATTATAAGCAGCACTATTCAAGCAAACATAGAAGACAGAAAAGTAGGTCCTGAACAACCACCACCACCAAAAAGCTTTAACAATTCAGCAGATGTCAGGAAAGTTAAAAAAGAAAATAGCCAAAGAAAAAAACATGGTACAAGAAAGGTGGTAGGAAGTAGCACAAGCGTGTCGATAGATACAATAAATGTAAAATAATTACATTCACCTATTAAAATATACTACTTTTAAAAGAGCAAACATCAGAAGAAAGTTTAAAAATAAAAGAATTTGTTTTGAATTTCAAAGGAATTCAAAATTCAATTTGTTTTGAATTTCAAGGATCCTTACTGCTTTAGTCAGTAATTCTCCAAACTTCTAATGAACTACCTGAAGTATTTTCCGAAAATATAGTTTCCTGGGCCCCAAGCCAGAAATGTTGATTCAGCAGGCCTAGTTTCTAAACCCAATAATCTGGATGTTTAATCAGTTAGACAAATGTTTCTGCAGAAGGGGATCTGAATATCAAAATCTAGAAAATCAGATTCTTCAGCCTTCTGTCTTGCCATCAAAACCTTCCATCATCGGATAATCCTACTTCTCTCAGCTTTTTCTCTGCTTCCCCAACAAATGATATGTTTCCTTTCACCATCCCCGGCATGTCCAATGCTCATTTCCACCAGTCTATGACCTTCTTGCAGACACGAGTAACATCTCCTTTGTCATGCTGAACCCTTGGTATGGTGAGTGGAAATGTTAGGCTGTATTTCTGCTTTATGAATAAGCCAAAGAAAGTGTGGAGAAAGTAAATGAGATGAGACTGGAGATAAAAGCACTAAAAAGGGGACACCTGGGTGACTCCATTGGTTAAGCATTTGATTCTTGGTTTCTGCTCAGGTCATAATCTCAGGGTTGGTTTTAATGAGCCCTGCATTGGGCATTGTGTTCAGCATGGAGTCTGCTTGAGATTCTCTCTCCCTTTCCCTCTTCCCCTTCTGATGAGGAACAGAAGATAAGCTGAGGACAAAGCAGCAGCTGACACAATACACACCCCCATGGGCTATGTCTGACCTCCCTCGGGCACTCCTGGCTGCCCTGAAGCTAAGGAAAGGAAAAACAGATAGTTAACTTACAAAGATCACAATCCTGCAAGACAGTCTCCCTCAGTTTACAAATGTCTTAGTAATTTATAAGAACAAAGCATTTTTATCCAGAAGGAAATGTCAATACAATTAAATGTCCTTATAACCTCCAGCCCATTGACAGATACTCCAAGCTGGCAGAGTGTAAGGTTCCTCCAGAAAGCTCCCTATTGTCTTCAAGTTAATGCCTTGGTAGAAGGAAACACAGCCTTAACTGACAGGGGTAAGGCCTTCAGTACCCTGTGAGTCCTCTTTAACATATGAAAATCCTTTTGAAACCTCTCTTTTCCTTGCCTCCTCCTACTCCCAAGTATATAATCAGCCACCCCTCACAAGTTTAGGGCAACAGCTCTTTCTGCCCACAGGTCCTGTCCTTCTGCTTTAATAAAACCACCTTTTTTGCACCAAAGATGTCTCAAGAATTCTTTCTTGGCCATCAGCTCCAGACATCACCCCATGGAAACCTCACCTATATAAAACTACATCATTCCCAATCATGCTCTCTCTCTCTCTCTCTCTCAAATAAATAAATAAATAAATAAATCTTTAAAAATAATAAACCAAAACAGCATCAAAAAGAAGAGGGGGAGGAGAAGAAAAGAAGAAAAGAAGGAGAAGGAGGAGGAAAACAAGGAGGAGGGCAAAAGAGGGCAGAGACCAAAAAGAGGGCAGAGACACCCAAAGGGGGCACAGACAAGCCCAGGGGAGACAGGAAGAGGGAGAACAGCCCAGCAGAGAAGGAGAGCAGGGAGCAAGGAAGCATGACTTATCTGGTTGATTGCTTCCCAGGCTCCGGATCTCTGGGGTTAGGCCCAGGGTGCTCTCCAGTCATTGTTTCTGCAGCAGCAAAGATGAAAGTCAGACAAAATAATCCCGAAGTGCTGAACTCTGCTTGCTAAGTCCTTAGGGGTTTTGTTAGACTTTACTTTCCTCAGACATTGAGTGAAGTCTTCAGCTGAAGTCCATTAAACAAATTAAAAAGCAGGAGAAAAATAAACATAGATTGATGGAGATAGCAGTTTTATGAGGTAAAGGGAGCAGTTAGTTCTGACAAAGCTCCTGCCCTTACTTATACTCTTGGATTCCCCGGCCCTCGAAACTCTGAAGAGACTGTTCCCTCCAAGACACCCTGCTGGCAGCCTTAAAAGAAAGCTAATAGAATTTTTTTCCCCACGAGACAAAAAGCTGGTACAAACTGAAGTAGAAATATTTTCTACATTGTTCCTCGGTACAGTTCCTGACACCAAACCATTTGTCCTTTTGTCTCTGAGCAAGGTCGTAAGAAATAAATCCAGTACTGCTGTGTATATGTTTTATGGGTTAGATACTGGACACACCGTTGGACCTGAAAGAAAACCAAACCACATTCATTTCCCCCCAGTAGAGACTTGTATGTTAGACAATCACTTCAAATTCATACCTTCTTGAGATTATTAATAGTATCTGAAAAACATGACATTTCATAAGTTTCCAGACCTTACTAACGCAAGTCAAAAAAAAAAAAGATTCATTGCACCCCCACAATGTACGAAGTGCCATGCTTGCACCTCTGCCACATGCAGAGAAGCTGAACAAAAGATCTGCATTCAGCTCATCTTCCTTGCATGACTTTGTGAACTTATTTTAGACACCCCCCCCCAAAAAAAAAAAAAAAAATAAAGCCACTCTTGGACTTTGTCTCCATGGCAAGGAATATTCCCTCGAGGCAAGACTCTGCACTCTCTGCATATTTTCCTCAGGGGCAGGGGCGAAGCCAGCATTAGATTTTTCCATTTCACATTCTGTGGCTGCTTCAGACAGTGGAGCTCTTCCTCACCTTGCCCTGGGGTTATGGAAACTGAGCCTAGTGCCAGTCCCACTCTCTGCAGATCCGCATGCTGCCCCTGGTTTCTGTCCAGGACCCTGGGCTACAGAAGGTGGAGCCAGTGATGCCTAAATGCAAATTTGGTCCTTAGATTTTCTAAGCCAAGTCAATTCAGCACTTCAAAACATTCTTACATTTAAAAAAAACTCAGGCTTTCCAAACAACTGCAAACTACTTGACATCCAACTATCTCCGGCCTTTGCTCCCTATTGAACACAGGTTTGCATTGTCACAGATGTCGTATATTTTTAAACAAATAAAGGGGGAATAAAACAAACCTAAGTCATCAAAATCTACCAAAAGTAAAAAAAAATAAAATAAAATAAATAAAGGAAAAAGCACTGTTTTGCAAAAATGTCACATATTTTTTTAATGGGGAAAAAATAAGCTGTACTAATTTTTTTAATAGATGAAAGCACATTTTCATCTTTTATAAGCAATTAGTTACAAAGGAGAGTGTCTTTAAAACATAAAGGACCAGATTCTCCCTTGGCCCAAGTAAGTATCTTCAATTAATTTCCTAAAAGAGCCTGTAATGATCCCAAAGCTAGTTGCTGGTCTCTTGACGCCAAAATCCAAATTAAATCTAATTATCCTTTCCAGTAGGACACAGGAAAGACACAGCAATTTAAATCCACAGAAACCCCAAACCTCATTTTTACCAATCATTTTAACATTTTCTCCCCTGAAATCTTTTACAAGAGCTGCCTTCAAAACCAACGAGGCTGATCTGAGTTTCTCTTTTGCCCTTCTCCTTCCACCAGTTAGTGGAGAAAATGCCTGGACTGTGCAGAAACTAGAGACGGGAAGTTCAAACCCTCCACAAACCAGGTTACCAGTCAAAGGAAAAATATTAAAAAATAAGAGTTTCCCCAAATCCCCAAATGAAATGAGAAATAATAACCCCCTGGAAGTGCCCATGATTTTTAACATCCGTGGAATGCTTGCTTGAGTTAATATCAAATATTATTACCACATCTGGGTTAGCAAGTGGAATTTCCATGCAATCTTGGATCTTCGACTTTTCTTCTGCAACCTCATTAGTGGCGCAAACCCTGCCATGAAAATCTATCCAGATTTGCAACCAGCATTATCTTTTTTGTCAAAACAGTAAGATGTGTCAGGCAAAGTGTAAAATCCTGGGCCCTGCGCTCATGGGAAGTAGCTGTGAAATGAAGAGCTGGCTGGGTGGGAGGGCCTCATGGAATCAGGCTGATGACCCACTCCTCCCTGAGCAGACTTGGTGTGGTGACGGGGAGCTCACCTTTTGAGCACTCAGGGGCTTGGGAGGGGCAAGGAGCCCTAAGACAGGGGGAAAAGAAAGGACAACTCTGAAGGTCAGAATCCCTTAATCAAGATCAGCCAGGGTTGGGATCCCTGGGTGGTGCAGCGGTTTGGCGTCTGCCTTTGGCCCAGGGCTCGATCCTGGAGACCCGGGATCGAATCCCACGTCGGGCTCACGGGGCATGGAGCCTGCTTCTCCCTCTGCCTGTGTCTCTGCCTCTCTCTCTCTCTTTCTGTGTGACTATCATAAATTAAAAAAAAAAAAAAAAAAAAAGATCAGCCAGGGTTAACAGAAAGAAGTACGCTTGCCATTTAACTTGTGTAAAGGGGGGGATCTGTGTGGCTCAGTTGTTGAGGGTCTGCCTTTGGCTCAGGTTGTGATCCCGGGGTCCTGGGATTGAGTCCCGCATCAGGCCTCCTGCATGGAGTCTGCTTCTCCTTCTGCCTGTGTCTCTGCCTCTCACTCTGTGTCTCTCATGAATAAATAAATAAATAAAATCTTTAAAAAAAAAACTTGCATAAGGGATAGTGGACAATGACAGCAATGGGTCGTTCTTGTTTAGGATTCTGCTACTTGATTGCTATGTTCAGAAAAACCAAGTGAGCACTGCAGTCATATTTTACAGTGATGGGCTGGTTTGTGGAGAGTTGTGCCCCTGGGTTAAATGGTAATTGCTCTTCATTTTTAATCTGACCTTCCATCGAAATGTCCTATTAACTCAGTATCAAGCTTTCACTAGGTGCCAGGCACTGGAGACTCTTTCTTATTACAAGTCACTTAATCACAAATATTCATTCAACAAGCACTTAATGGATGCTTACTTGGAACCAAACTTTGTGCTACATGTTAAAACATAGCAGTGTAATTTCAGGACTCAGCCTTTCTTCTTCTTCTTCTTTTTTCTTTTAAATGAGGTTTAATTGGTTTAGTTTCAGGTGTACAAAATAATGATTTGTGTATATTGCAAAATGATCACCTCAATAAGTCTAGTTAACATTTGTCACTACACCTAATTACAGAAATTTTTTCTTGTGATGAGAACTAAGATCTACTCACTTAGGAACTTCAAAATATGTAATATGATATTACTAACTATGGTTGCCATATGTACATTACATCTGGTATACGACTTATTTATTCTATACCTGGAAATTTTTGCATTTTGATCCCCTTTACTCATTTGCCCCCCCACCCCCACACACACACATCCTACCTGTGGGACCCAATAATCTGTTCTCTGCATCTATAAACTTGGTGTTGTTTTTTTTAAGATTCCTCATATAAGTAAGATCGTACAGTATGTGTGTCTTTCTCTGTCTGACATTTCACTTGGCATAATGCCCTCAAGATCCACCCATTATGTCACAATGACAAGATTTCATTCATTGTTACGGCTGCATAGTATTTCACTGTGTGTGTGTGTGTGTGTGTGTGTGTGTGTGTATACATATCGCATTTTCTTTAACCATTCATGTATCAGTGGACACTCAGATTGTTTCCATGTCTTGGCTACTGTAGATAATGCTGCAGTGAACATGGAGGTGTATATATCTTCTCAAGGGAGTATTTTCATCTTCTTTAGATAAATACCCTGAAGTGGAATTGTGGGATCATATGGAATTTCTATTTTAATCTCTTGAGGAATCTCCATACTCTTTTCCATAGTGGCTATACCAGTCTGCATTTCCACCAACAATGCGTGAGTGTTTCCTCTTCTCTATAACCCTACCAACACTTGGTGTACCTTGTCTTTTTTTTTTTTTAATAATTTAATTTTTTATTGGTGTTCAGTTAACCAACATACAGAATAACACCCAGTGCTCATCCCGTCAAGTGTCCCCCTCAGTGCCCGTCACCCATTCACCCCCACCCCCCGCCCTCCTCCCCTTCCACCACCCCTAGTTCGTTTCCCAGAGTTAGGAGTCTTTATGTTCTGTCTCCCTTCCTGATATTTCCCAACATTTCTTCTCCCTTCCCTTATATTCCCTTTCACTATTATTTATATTCCCCAAATGAATGAGAACATACACTGTTTGTCCTTCACGATTGACTTATTTCACTCAGCATAATACCCTCCAGTTCCATCCATGTCGAAGCAAATGGTGGGTATTTGTCATTTCTAATGGCTGAGGAATATTCCATTGTACACATAAACCACATCTTCTTTATCCATTCATCTTTCGATGGACACCGAGGCTCCTTCCACAGTTTGGCTATTGTGGACATTGCTGCTAGAAACATCGGGGTGCAGGTGTCCCGGCATTTCATTGCATCTGAATCTTTGGGGTAAATCCCCAACAGTGCAATTGCTGGGTCATAGGGCAGGTCTATTTTTAACTCTCTGAGGACCCTCCACACAGTTTTCCAGAGTGGCTGCACCAGTTCACATTCCCACCAACAGTGTAAGAGGGTTCCCTTTTCTCCGCATCCTCGCCAACATTTGTGGTTTCCTGCCTTGTTAATGTTCCCCATTCTCACTGGTGTGAGGTACCTTGTCTTTTTGATAATAATCATGCTAACAGGTGTGAGGTAACATCTTATTGTAATTTTGATTTGCATTTCCCTGATTATGAGTGATATTGAGCATCTTTTCATGTACCTGTTGGCCATCTGTATGTCTTCTTTGGAAAAACGCCTGTTCAGATCCTTTGTCCGTTTTTTTAATTGGATTGTTTATTTTTGAGCTCTTGAGTTGTGTGAGTTTTTTATACAGTTTTGTATATTAACCCCTTAGCACATATTTGATCTGCAAATATTTTCTCAAATTCAGTAGGCTGCCTTTTCTTTTTGTTGATGGTGTCCTTGGTTTTTTAATCTGTGAAGGAAAGTACTATACAACATTTCTAGGGTTTCTTCTTCTTAAAAAAAACTCATTTGATTGGTTTTATTATTTGTTTACACATAGTTTGTCTCTCATTTATAAACTTCAAGAATCCAGATTCGTTATTGCGATGTTTCCTGGGTCTAAATTATACATTGGAAAGGTCACCCGACGATTCAGTTCTCATCATGGGAGCCTGCCAGCATTGAGAATGGAGATAAACGTTAACTGGAATTTTAAACATACGCTTACAAATTACTGCAAACCTCAGATACAATAAAAAAATGACAGCAAGGGAATCAAGATCCTTAGAATTATTCACATAAAACTTCTTTCTCATATAATAGTGGCAACATAACCAGGATCCAGCAAAGACAGAGCCCTCCTTTTGGGGGACATGCTGAAGGCTAAAAGTAGTTTGGCTGGGACCTCATACCCCAGTTGTGTGGCCCACAGTAACACCCATTTTGCTACTGACAGGAGCCAGAGGTTGTAAGCCTGCTAGGTTTCTGATTTTCCTTATTCTGGGAGTGCGCAGTTGGATTAAGTGATGGAAAAAGTCATGCCACACAGACATTTTCCTTTCAAGAAGTTAAAGAGAGTTCAGCCACAGTGCAAGTTCTTTCTGCATTTATCTTGGACTTAAAAAAAAATTGGAAATGGCTACAACATGACATGCTGACATATGAGAGTGCAAAATGGGGAAGGTTTGCAAAGATGATGGCAAAGAGAAGAGGTTGACTAATAGGTGGGCATTTGTGGGGGAAAAGTAGCAACAATGTGGTGGGAAAGACCGAACATTAATACACATGTGCACATGTACACACACACACACAGACTTTCCCAAGGTCACAGCGTGAAGGATTGAAGAAATTCTTGGAGTACCACGAAGTTTAGTAAATGTGTGTTTCATGGAGGAATCAATGTTAACCTAATGTCCTGAACTATGCCCCGAAAATTTTAGAGTGTTTGGAACATTGAAGAACTTTCATTATGCATTCAGCATATGTCAAAAATGTCAAAGAATAGGAACATGAAAGAGCCAGTGCAAGATTAGTGTGACATGAACTCAGACCAAGGAGTCATATCCCATCCCTGGCCTGGTCTCCTGCCAGGGCAGAGTGCTCCATGAGCAGAGCTGTCCAACCTTGGCTGTGCCGGCTCCAGTAGCAGTTCTAACATTTTGGAAGCCCCAGATTCCTTTGAGAATTTGGTCAAATGTAGAGTCTATCCCTAGAAAAATGCACACAAATACCTCCATTTTCCATATAATTACAGAAGATTTTCAGATGCCCAGAAGCTTTGGATTAAGAACTCTAGGGATGCCTGGGTGGCTCAGTGGTTAAGCATCTGCTTTCTGCTCAGGGCCAGATCCCAGGGTTCTGGGACCAAGTCTCACATCGGGCTCCTTGCATGGAGCCTGCTTCTCCCTCTGCCTATGTCTCTGCCTTTCTCTGTGTCTCTCATGAATAAATAAATAAAATATCTTTAAAAAAAAAGAACTCTAACTAAAATATATACCTCTAAACCTTTCTGATGGATGAAGCTTTATGCGGAGTGGTCTCACATTTTTTCATCAAAATAACCACCAAACCCACCTTGTTGCATTTGTTTCAGGCTTCATTTTCTTCTCTATGGTAATAAATATTTATCATGGTTATAATCCCTATAAACGATGATGACAACCAATATTCAGTGAATTCTCACGTGTCAGGCAGTATTCTAACAGCTTACATGTATCCTACTTGGTCTTACCCTTCTGAAGAAAGTGCTGATATGGGATGATAACATCCCATTTAACAGATGACACCACTGGGGCAGAGAATTTGAAGTAACAAGTAGTAGTTAGCAAGTTCAGACTCTGGCAGTCTGATTTTAGACCTTGCATTCTTACCCTTCCAGTTTCTTCTACTCGTAAAAATATTTCTCTCATGTATATGGCAGTAGAAACTCTAAAAACAAACACACACAATAAAAAACAATGAACTAAAAATAAATTTTTAAAGAAAATTGTTTTACCTTCTTTCCTTATTATTTCAGAGAAGTGATAGAGAAAATGTTCAGAGAAAGTCTTAGCTTCTTATACAAAGGCTCCATCCCCTCATAAGGATGGTTTACCCTCTAATTCCAGTGGCCAGTCACCATTCATCACATCCCTGAGCTGACTGTCCCTTGTGTCCTTCATCTCATTTTAAATGGCCGTGGATGAGTGTATTGAGAATCACGTATCCATTCCTTCCAGTCAGCTTATTGTAACCTATGCAGTTTAGATGGCACAGGATGTCACCAATGTGGTTCTGTTTTATTAAAAATTAAGATCAGGCTATATCAATAGAGTTAATGATATTCAACATGAATATGGTTAATTTTACATTTTAGTAAAATTCATTTTAGAAGCCTTTAAATAGTAGAATCTTGCAAATAATTTGTAACAAGAGGAGTGATTTCGAAAATCTTTTGTGCCACATGTTTGTTGGGTTTTTCACTGGCAAAGTAGTAAAAGGGTTGTCAGATTCAGAAATTAATCATTTTTAGTTTATAGTAATAAGTCCAATATGTGTGTTTGCATGTGTATTTTTCCAGTACCACCAAGCAATTCTCCAATGCTCAGCAGACCCTGCCTGGGTGTCCTACAGTTTAACTCAGTTCTGACATGGCCTACCTCCAGGTGGACAGTGTCAGATCCCACAGGGTAAGGGCTCAGTCCCACATACTGTGCACCACTGCAGATACCAGTCAAAAGACCAGATTGTCATCTGTGCTTCTGACCAATTGGCTATAAATTGGAGGCTCCAGAGAGACCCCTTCTTGGGTTCAATAAATTTCCTACAGCAACTCAAAGAACTCAGAGAAACAGTTTATTATAAAGAGATAAAGCTCAAGAACAGTCAAATGGAAGAAATATATAGGGCCAGGCATGTGGGAAGGGTTGCAGAGTCCTCATGCTCTTTCTAGGCACACCACTCTCTACCTCCTGTAGTTCACCATCCCTGAAGCTCGTTAAAGCCCATCCTTTTTGGGTCTTTATGAAGCCTTCATTACATAGGCACAATGAATTAAATCATTGGCCATTGGGGATTGGACTTCACCTCCAGACCCTTTCCCGTTTGGAGGTCAGGGGTGTGGGAATGAAAATTCTAGCCCACTAATCTTGTGGTTGGTTCTGTGGATAATGAGCCCCCATCTTTTGGTACTCTCCAAAAGTTACCTCATTAATATAAACTCATAAATATTAACATGAAAGGGATTTATTAGTAATATCAAGACACCTTTATCACTCTTAACTTAGGAAGTGCCAAGGGTTTTAGGAGTTTTGTGCAGAAGCAGAATGAAAACCAAATAATTATTTCTTAGTATAAATCACAACACCACACAAGTGTTTCAAATCTGCTCAACTTTTCTGTTATAAGCGCTTATCAGCAGTATGTGAACTAGCAGATGTTTAAACTTATTTTGGAAAAATTTTAGATTTACAGAAAAGTTTCCCAGATAGCATAGAGTCTCCATATACCCTTGACTCAGCTTCCCTGATATTTTTTTTTAGCTTCCCTGATATTAACGTCTGTCATATCAACAGCACATCTGTCAAAACTCAGAAATTAACATTGGCATAATGTAGTAACTACATTATGTCATACTGAATGGCATAAAGTAACATACTTTATTCAGATTTCACCAGTTTTTCCAATATTGACCTCTTTTGATTCCAAGGTCCAATCCAGTATACCACATTGTATTTAATCATCATATCATCAATCTCTTCCATCCTGTAACAGTTTCTCAGTCTTGTTTTTCATGACTTTGGCACGTTTGAAGAATACTGTTAAGATATTTTATAGAATATCCTTCATTTGGGGGTTGACTTATTTTCTCATGATTAGAAAGTGCTTCTAAATGTTGGGGAAGAAAACCATAGAGCTCGTAGAGATGTCCCTCTCATCAATCCTATCAGTGGGTACATAACATGTCTCCTCATGCATGAGGATAACCTTCATCACTGGCTAAGGTGAAGCCCATCAGGCTTCTCCACTATGAAGTTACTATTTTCCCTTTTTCCATATTCCATCCATTGGAAGCAAGTCACTTAATCCAGCCCCTATTCAAAGGGAGGAGAATTATTTTCTATTTCCTGCAGGTGGGTTTATCTACATAGATTATTTAGAATTCTTCTGTAAGTAAGATTTATCCCTTTTCCCCATATATTTATTTATCCAATCATTTATTTATATCAGTATGCACTCATAGATATTTGTTTTATTTCCTGAGCTATAATCCAGTACTATAGTTATTTGTTTGGTTGTTCAAATTGTTCCAGCTTTGTCCATTAAAGTTCTTTCAGTTTGGCTCCTCTGTCCCTTGGATATAATACACCGCCCTCTTTGTCTCTTTTTAAGCACTTCCTTAATATCTAGCACTAGTAAGATGCTCCAGGCTCATCTTGCACTTTCCATGCCTCTGTCCTGAAATCAGCCAATTATCCAAGAAGTCCTGTTTTCCTTCATGGGAGAATGGTGCTAGAAGTAAGATGTGAGTCCTGAGTGTGCTCATCATTACTGAGTGTTACATTTTCTAGGTCCTCTCAAAAGATGAAGTTAAGAAATAGATATGTATACACCAAATACAAATACCATCATTTATTTCTCTATCAAAGCTACAAGACACATACATATACACATTCAATAAATGTAATGAAGATACATCTATTAAACATATGAAAGATAGGGGAAAATATAGGTACGTGTGTATACATGTACATATGTATACGTGTGTATGGCATGTGTGGACCTATCTGACATTAGATGATAGATAGATAGATAGATAGATAGATAGATAGATAGATAGATAGATGGGATTCCTGGGTGGCTCAGTGGTTTTGCGCCTGCCTTTGGCTCAGGGCGCGATCCTGGAGTCCTGGGATAGAGTCTTGCATCGGGCTCCCGGCATGGAGCCTGCTTCTCCCTCTGCCTGTGTCTCTGCCTCTCTCTCTCTCTCTCTCTCTCTCTCTCTGTCTATCATAAATAAAAATAAATCTTTAAAAAAAGACAGATAGATAGATAGATAGATAGATAGATAGATAGATAGATAGACAGATAGACATAGATAGATAATCTCTGACTCTAATTCAGCACCACAGGGTTCATTCTAGATTTCTTCTTTTGCTTATTTGTAACTTCCTCCTCTGACAGTGTAAAATCTGGCCCCCATTATTCATAATTTACTTATTCATTTGTTTAATCTGAATATACGTGTAAAAAGGTTTTAGAATTGCTAGCTCTTACTCCTGTAGGAAACTAATCTACTGACTACTGTATAGTGTCAATACCCAGATCTTTTTGTCCTTAGACTGAAAGATCCAGTGAAAACACCAGTTTTGAAAATTTTCTGGATCAGTAACTCTTTTTTCCACCCCCTTTAATGAGGTTATCTCCCACATTTGCAATACAGTTAGATTTGTCAAAATCTGCATTACATCCTGGGATTCCCCCAACATCCTGGTTGATTTTTTAAGAATTTGCATACAACAAAGTTCCCTCTTCGTGGTGCATAGTTCAATGGATTTTGACAAATTCATAGAATCATGTATTGACTAACCCAGTACCATAGAGAATAGTTTCACTGACCTAAAATGTCCCTTGTGCATTCCCATTGTAGTCAATCCCAGGCTTAATCCTTGGCAACCACTAATCTGTTTTCAATCCCATAGTTTTTTGCCTTTTTCATAATGTCACATAAGTGAAATCCTGTAATATAAAGGTTTTTGAGTTGTTTCTTTTATTAAGCAAAATACACTTGAGGCTTATCCATGTTGTGGGAATCAATAACTCATTCCTTTTTATTGCAGAGTAGTATTCCGCTGAATAGATATGCCAAGTTTTCTATAGATTCTCCTGCTGAAGAACATCTGGTTGCCTGCAGTGTTTAGTGATTATGAATAATTGTTATAAATGTAGTTAACTTGTTTTCAGGTGAACAGAAGTTTTCAATTCACTTGGATAAATACCAGAAGTGTGATTGTTGATGTGATTGGAAAGTCTATGTTTAACTTTGTCAGAAACACCAAACTGTTTTCCAAAGTGAGTATATAATTTTGCCTTCCACCATGGATGAATGAGACTCCTCACTTATCTACAGCTTTATCATCATTTTGTATTGTCTTATTGATTTTAGTTATACTAAGAGATGTGAGTGGTGTTCCATTTTGGTTTCAGTTTATACTTCCCTAATGACAAAAGATGTTGACCATCTTTCTTTATGATTTTTGCCATCTTCATGTTTTCTCTAATGAAATACCTTTTCACATCACTTGCCTATGTTTTAATTGAGTTGTTTTGCTGATCTCATTAAAAATACATTATTAATAATAACAAATTATAACAAGGCATTTTGTACTATATACAATTTACAATGTAATTTTAAATGAAACTTTAAATTTCACCCCATCTCATCCTTTTTTCAAATTTTAGTTTTGTGTATGTTTATAATTTATGTAACATTAGCACAGAAGAACATGAGTGTGACTTATAATTTGATATATACCTCCTGGAGGTACATGCTCAAATTTCTTTATTGATGGGATTTGTGATCAAGTTTGGAGACTGTTGCCTAAGAGAGAAGGTTGCACTTGGATGGGAAGTCCTGGCTGATTGAGTGGTGAGGAGGGCTGCTGGGGAGGAGGAAGAAAAAAAGAGAGGTAAGGAAGACTCAGAATGCAGTCATCACCCAAGCACCAAGAAATAGGATTCTAGAATCTCTAGGCAGTTGAGAACAAGAGTTGAGAATTCTCTCTCTAAGGCTCTGAAGAAAGGTTTCCGGTTGAAGACAGATTGCTTGTGCCTTATAAGAATCAGAAATGGCTTCATGGGGTGCAGGAAGCTCATGTGAGCTGCCAGTTACTGATTGAGTAAGTAGAGCAGTATTCCTTTCACAGAATCACCTGAGCGGGGTCTCTGGGGTACGCACCAGGAATCTGCCTTTTTGATAAGACCTAAAGTATTCCAATGAAGCCACCTGTCCCAAAGAACAAGCAATGGCAACCTCTGGCTTGAAGGACACCAAACATTGTGCTTGGGGCTACCACTGCTGTGGGGTCTTGTTTTGTTTGCTACCAGTATGGTTCTAAGACAAGGGATGGAAACCAACTTAATTTGTAAGCTCTGCATAGTAAGCCTCATGTGTCTCCCTCTCAGTGCCTGGCATACACCTCACTGCTGTAGATCAGGGACTGTTCCTGAAAAGGCCCAGATAATCAGGATTTTAAACTTTGTGATCCATATGGTCTCCAACACAACCGTTCAGTCCCGTGAAAAGCAGCCATACTCTATTGCTGAGTAGGCGTAGCTATATTCCAATAAAACTTCACGTAAGAAAACAAGCCTGGTTTGCTGACCCTTGCTATTCACCAGTATGTACTCTACATATTCTAGACGACATGTTGTTATTTTATTGCTTAGTTACTTTAAAGACCCCATAGCAATTCTTTTCTGCCCTTTCTGAATACTCAGGCCTGTGTTTAGCCTCACCTTTCTTTCAACTGGAGAATGTAACTCTAAGAGAGGAAACTAATAGCTTTAGAAATTTCTAGGCAGATGCATAAAATGATGCTGGATGAAAATATGTATGAATATCACATGCAGTATCAGAAATGTCACTCCACTCCTATCCCATGCCGTATTTGGGTAAGACATTGCTTCAAGAGAGGAAGCACTTCTAGAAAGCCAATAGCCAACAAGGCATGGAACACTCTGCCACTTAGTTTATAAGTGGAAACCACTTTAAATGATTCAGTGGGGGTCTCTTTATGGCCTCTGTATTCCCACCACCACCACCATTCCCTCCTCTCATGACCCATGGTCATCTGTCTCCTCTTGCTCATCAGTCAGTATCATGACTTTTTAGGGGCCCCCATAAAGTAGTGATGGAGGAGCTCAGGAAAACTGCATTTGCAATATAACCCTGATATTTTTGAAAAAAAAAATCCTTCCACATTTGGAACAGTATTAAGAGAATGGAAGAAACATAAAGTGCTAAATTGTCTTGCTTCAATAAACACTCAAATAATAAATCTTAATGTTGTCCATTCAGATCCATGTGTATTTCATCTCTGATTGAAATGGGGGGTGTGTATTTCCACATACATAGGGAATGCTTAATTCTTTGTACTCTGTTTTTTTCTATTCATAGAATTAAATGGGAATCCTGGAAGTGTATTGCCCTCTGTGGTTTCTAACTGAACATCAATAAAGGAGGGATCATTTCTTTGCTTACCTGATCCTGAGAACATAATAGCATTTACTTGAAAGTGCCCATGTAGAAAATTATTAAGGAAAGAGCCTGCACTCATTCCCTCCTTGCATTGTATATTCCTGTACTTTGTTTTTCCCCATGCTGGTTCTGAAGGATGAAAATAAACAGGAAGTGGAGGGATGAGCAAAATGGATGAAGGGGAGAGGGAGACACAGGCTTCCAGGTATGGAATGAATAAGTCACAGGAATAAAAGACACAGCAAAGAGTATAGTCAACGATAATGTAATAGTGTTGTATGGTGACAGATGGTCGCCGCACTTGTGGTAAACATGGCATAATGTATAAACGTATAACTTGTCAAATTACCATGTTGTACACCTGAAACTAATATAACACTATCAATTATAATCAAATAAAGAAGTTTCTAAAATTTAAAATTTAAAATAAAAGTAAAATAAAAAATAAAAGTAACAGAAAACATCTAGGCAGGGCTACCCACAACCGTGGTATATTTTTAAGTTCTCAGTAGCAACAGACTTAATCTCAGGACTCAGCACAAGGCAAAATTGTTTGACCTACTCTGATCTTTGACAGGTTCTGCCTCCAACAGATCTGGGGATGAAGGCTGCCGGCCTCTTGGCCCTGATTGGCTGTCTGATCATGGTCACTGAGCCCAAAATCTACACTCGCTGTAAACTGGCAAAAATATTTTCGAGGGCTGGCCTGGACAATTACCAGGGTTTTAGCCTTGGAAACTGTGAGATTTCTCCTTTCCTGTTCTTTTTCTACCTTTGATACGCCCTCTGAGATGTCAACATTTCCCCACACCCCCAGCTTTGGTTTGTCCCCAGCTCTTCCATGCTCTGCCCCACCAGGGATGCCCCTGCTAGGTACCCACATGTTCTCTTCAAATGATGCTCTCTAGGATACCTCTCTCCCTCCCTACCCCTCATGTCCTCACTCCTGAAGTCCTGCACAAATGACACCATCAAGGGAAGGAGAAAACAATGCCTCCCTTGCTGGTGGGGTAGGGGCAGACCTGACTTCTGGTCTCATCCAGGTGCAGCCACTGACTAGGTGTGCAGCTTCAGAAGTGCCCCATGGGTGTGCTACTTGCCCTGTCCCTCCCCAAAGTCTGTTGGGACCACAGCATTATTGTAATGTATATAAGGGAACTCTCCTCTAAGAGCAGAGTTGGAGGAAAAAAATGCATTTCTTTTACTGGCATTTCTGGCTTTTTCTCCCTCTAGGGATCTGCATGGCATACTATGAGAGCCGCTACAATACAACAGCTGAGACCCAGCTGGAGGATGGAAGCATTGACTATGGCATTTTTCAGATAAATAGTTTCACGTGGTGCAGACGTGCTAAGCTACAAGAGAAGAACCACTGTCACGTTGCCTGCTCAGGTACGGTTTTGGTTTTCCAAAAATAATGTCCTCAAGGATAAAAGCAGGAAAGTTGATAGTGGAATATCCACCCATTTTCTGCTTTAACAAAAACTTGGAGTTCAGATGTGCAAGTAGGTCTATACCATGCCAATTATTCGACAGTTCCCCAGGGTGACATTCAGAGTCCTGAGGCCTACTTGCCCAAAGATGACTTATTCCTTCTAGGATGGTTTTTATGAAACAACCATGAAAGCAGAGGGGTAGACAAATGACCTTACTATCCTTTCATGCAGAGAGACATTAAATATGTTTGATAAGAAGGAGAAATCTGTTTGCCAACTGCTTTCCATAAGCAATTTACTCAGACTATGCATTTATGCTTCTTTATACAGAATGAGACAAATAAATACACTTAAATTTCTTAAACAGTAGAAATTAAGCTAGAATTCACTTCCAAGGCTTCTACTTCAATCATCTATGTACATAGAATTGAGGCTGGCAGAAAACATCAGACACACATATATATGAAAGAGAACATATGCTTTATGGAGTTAGATGACTGTAAACAGGTATAGGTTGAGTGTTAAGAAGTTCAGAGGGCAGAGACATTCATTGATAAAGTCATGGGGAGTCTTGTAGACACAATGATACTTAATCTAAGACTTGGAAGATAGGTAAGATTTGGACATTTAGAGATGGGGAAGAGTCAGTCTGGATAAAGGAAACAACAAAAGCCAAAAGGTTATATGTGGGAAGTAGGTATGAGGCATGCACAGGGAGCAGTGAGACATTTGTGTTATCTGGAACAAAGAGGATGTGAAGACAAATAACAGGACATGGGGTTGGAAAGATTGATTACTACCTGACTATGAAGGACCTGGGAAGCCAAGTAGGACTTATATATACTGATTTCTGCCTGCAATAAGATTATCAGCAGAGGTCAGTTGATTAAGCATTGCTCCAGAATGATTAATGTGCAAACAGAGTATGATATATTGCCATTGCAAGTGTTGAAGTGAGAGACAGAAAGACCTGAATGATGATCATGTCTGGAGGCATGGAGAACATGCAAGAGATACTCAACAGATCCTACCCCTCTCTCTACAAAGTAAGCTCCATGAGGGCAGGGGTTTTCTGTTTTGTTCACTGATATATCCTTAATGCTTGGCCATAGTTGTGGGGTTCAATAAATATTCATGGAATAAATGAATGGAGGGAATGAGGAGCAAGGATGAAAATAAAAATTTCTAAGGTATTCTGTGGCAAACTCCTTAGGAACAGGAAATAAACTTTTAATCTCTGACACATACAGGATAACCAGTACATATGTTTGAATGTATGAATGATTGAACAATATGTTAATTTTCTTGCAAATTGTCTCTAAACCTACATTACGACAGAATGCTAACTCCTGAAGCAGATCACACAATTATGGTCCAATTCCTAATTTAGAACATTTTTTTGTTGGATCAAAATCCACCTCTTTACAGCTTTCTTCTGTTAATTCTAGTTTTTCCTCTTGGATTTATTCAGAACAAATTTGCTCAACTTTATACATAGAAACTTATAAAATGCTTGAAAATGACTAGTAGATATTTCTCATCTTTAATTTCTTCTGGGTAAAAACTTCAGTATCTTCACCTTCTAGAGGTATGACTTTTAAATCCCTCCCCATCCATGGTCAATATCATTAGCATTCCCAAGAGCTTGCTGATGGAGTCTTCCAGTTAAACACAGCAACTGGACATGTATGCTTTTAGAAGCTGAAGAACAAGAGGATAAGTCCTGGCTAATTTAGTAATTAGAGAAATTTGAGTCCTAAACTGACAGTGGGAAAGCCAAGAAGCAACCATAGGATCCTAAAAGGGCTCAAAAATCAGCAGAGTCAGATCATTCTGGAAACTGGAATGAAAGTAGGTAGAAAATAGGAGGACCAATCAGAAGTCCAATTAAGGAAAAGCTAGGCCATCAGATTCCCTTCCTGACTCCATTCAGCTACTGACTTCTTCTCCTCAATCCTGGCAGGATACTGGAGCTTTCCCTTCTGGACAGAGTGAGTATTCAGCAACCTGTAGATGTGAGAGTTCTATAGTGAAGACACAGGAGATTAAATTCAAGTTTCCATAGTCCCAGTCAGTTTCCTCCACTTAGATCCTAGAATGATGGAAGCCAGGCTAGACTCTCCAAAAGAGAAGATTCTGTTCTGGAAAATTCAGGCAGGTGAAAAGGAAATAACTAACGATTCTGAGTAGGAGCTCTCCATGAAGTCTCCAGACTTCTCTATAGGGAGATACACAGTTGAGAATCCCCATATCTGTGTACAGAACTCCTAATCAGTTTTTTTTTAGTCTCTCTTTCTTGAATAAGTGCAGATAACCGAGGATCACCAGGCTTCATAGAAGAGTCATTAACATGAAAGAATGAGACAAAATACAACAAAAACTAAACAAAACAAAAACCAAAATCAGATAGAAGGCACTTGTCAAAAGCAGATATACAGGGAAATGAAAATTTTGAATGAAAAAGGAAACTATCATTGATATCTTCATATTAATAGCATGTCATATCAATGAAATAAGGGGATGCTTTATAAAAAGTATTTAGAGAACAGCTCTTGGAAATTCAAAATATGATTACAGAAACAAAAAACTCAATAGGTTGGAAGATAAGATTAAGGAAATCTTTCTAAAATCAGAATGAAAAGGAGAGAGATAGATGGTAAATAGGAGAAATAAGGATAAGAAAAATAAATGAATCTGAATAATACAATTTTCAGCAGGATAGAAGAGAAACAGTAGATAGAATGAAATCTTTAAAAAACATTTCCAGAACTGAAAGGCATATGTTTCCAATTTATAAGGGCCATCACATAACCAGTAGAGTTGATTAATGTAGATTCACACTAAGGCACATCCTCATGAAATTTAGAGAACTAGAGAGAAATAGAATACGGTATAGTCTTCAAAGAGACAGTAAAACATGTTCCATATGAAATATTAAGCATCAGAGTAGCATCAGATTTCTCGATATCAACAGTTGAAGGTAGAAGAAAATAGAGTAATATCTTTAAAATCTCGAAGAAAAATTATTTCCAATCTAAACTGCTATGCTAAAAAAAATAAATAAATAAATAAATAAATAAATAAACTGCTATGCTAGCTGAATTGTCAATATATTGTGAGTGTAGAATGAATATATTTTGAGATAGGCAAGTTGTCAAAAAATTTACCTCCTAAAGAAAGAATCTTGACAGAAAACATGGTCAACTCAACTAAGTAATAATTTTTTAAAAGGGGCTACTTGTAGGGACACCTGGGTGGCTCAGTGGTAAGCATCTGCCTTTGGCTCAGGGCATGATCCTGGAGTCCTGGGATCGAGTCCCGCATCAGGCTTCCTGCATGGAGACTGCTTCTCCCTCTGCATAGGTCTCTGCCTCTTTCTGTGTCTCTCATGAATAAATAAATAAAATCTTTAAAAATAAATAAATAAACAAATAAAAGGGGGAATCTGCTTCCCCCCTCCCTCTCTCTATGCTGCTCCCCCTGCTCATGCGCTCTGTCTCTAAAATAAATAAATAAATCTTAAAAAAAAATCCTTCAATATTTTTTTTTGGAGTGGGGGTCTACTGGAAAGCATTCTCTCAGCTTTTGTCTATCTGAAAATGTCTATATTTTATTTTCTCTTTGAGGGATATTTATGTAAAATTCTAGGCTGGCAGATACTTTTCTCTAATTTTGTTAAAGATATCCCTTTGCCTTCGGGTTCACTTTGTTTATTATGAGAAATTGGTGATATTCAGGGCACCTAAGTGGCTCAGTGGTTGAGCATCAGCCTTCAGTTCAGGTCATTATCCTGGGGTCCTGGGATTGAGTCCTGCATAGGAATCCCCACAGGGAGCCTGCTTCTCCCTCTGCCTGTGTCTCTGTCTCTGCCTCTCTCTGTGTCTCTCATGAATAAATAAATAAAAATCTTAAAAAAAAAATAGGAAATTGGTGATTTTCTTATTTCCACCCCCTGTGTGTGATGTCTCTATTTTCTTTCCCTCTGTTTTAAGATTTCCCTTTAACCTCCAATTTTCAACAATTTGATCATGATGTGTGTTTTCTTGTGTTTATCTTGCTTGCTATTCATTAATATTTTGGATCTCTGAGTTCATAATTTTCATCTTTTCTCCTAAAACTTTAATGATGCATCTATTAGATCATTTGGTGTTGTCCCACAGGTCACTGAGGCTCTTCATTTTTCTCAACCTTTTTCCTTTTGTGTGTTTTATTTTCAATAGTTTCCATTGCTATATCTTCAAGTTCTCTGATCTTTTTTCTGAAGTGCTTAATCTATTAAGTTCATTAATTGAATGTTTTATTTCAGAGATTGTATATATTCAGTGCTAGGTAATTGCTTTAGATCTCTCATTTTCCTCATTTTATGCATCTTTTTCTTTAAGTCTTTGATATAAGTAAGCAGCTTTATAAATTGTTTTAAATCCCTTGCCTGGCAATTCAATCAACTGTGTCATTTCTGAGTCTTAACATTGACTGATCTTTCCCCTGGTTATGGCTCACATTCTTATACCTCTTTGCACATACAATAGCATTTTGTTGGATACTAAACATAGTATATGTTACATTTCTAAGTGTCTGGATTATGTTTTCTTTCTTTAAGGAGTGTTGGATTTCATCTTGGCAAGTAGTTAATTCTGATCAGCTTGACCCCTTTAAGACTCGCTTTTAAATTGTGGTGGGGAAGTTTGACAGTCATCTTTACTGTGGGGCTAATTTAATCTTACTATCAAGGTGTGGCTTTTCTAGTGTCTTTTGAATATCGAAGGGATCACCAACATCTCTCCCTTCTGACTAGTCAGAAATCAAATGTCTCCCAGGCCTGTGTGAGCTCTGTAAGTTGTACAGGTCCCTGGTAATTGTTTTCTAACTGGTTTCATGGAGTTTTGCTCTTTGCAAGCTCAGTTTAAGCCTTCGGCCAAAGACCCAGTAGATTCCCTATGCAGATTTCTGGTGTTCTTCTGGGTGGGCTTTTACTCTCAGGTACTCTTCTCCACAAAATTGCAGCTGCCTTGGCCTCCTACCTTTGTCTCCTCCACTTAAATTGCCATCTCCTGCCTGGGTTTTGCCTTTCTGGTCTGACAAGTGCCTCTGGGCAGAAAGTCATGGCAATCATAAGACTCCCCTCATTTGGTTTCTATCTCTCAAGGGTCATGATCCTGCCTTGCCTTTTTCCTAATGCCTGAAACTAATGTGCTCATATGTTTTGTCTAGTTTTCTAGTTATTTACAGTGGGAAAGAAAATCTGTTACTCCATCATGTCCATGCTTGACTTTACATGCAATTGACTAATTTAATATTGTTCAATTTAGTTTCAAATACGGAAGTCTGGGGCAAACATATATCTGCAAGGCAATCTTGAATTCTAGGAAATTAAAATGTCGGACAGTTCATGGTTAGAGGTGAAGGAACATTCATATCTGCTTTCTCATCATAAAGAGCATGGGATTTTTAGAGACAGCTTTAAAATAGAAAACAGGATGTTGGTTTTATATCCTAATCACCCCTTAGTAGCTGGCCTTCCTCAGCCTCAGGCCAGAGAAGCTTTAATTATGGACAATGTCATTCTGTCCCACGTATTACAGACATAGGGACATTTGTCATGGGAACCCGGAAACGAGTTAGCATTAGAGTATCTTTATGAGAAACATGATGTTTCACACATGTACAAGTCACACACACCTCCAGTCCATCTTCCAAAGCTATGCTATCTCCTCATTCCCATACCAAGTCACATTTCCAAAATCCCTGCCTACCTTCCCCAAACTATTTGGACAGAATATTTGTGTGTGTGTGTGTGTGTGTGTGTGTGTGTCTACACACACACATATTTAGACACACACGATAACATAGTATCAGTCCTTATTTTCCTCCGACAGCATAGACCTCTTTAAAGTAAGAGATGTTTAAGGAAAAGGGAGGTGATTCTTGTCTCTTGTATCTGTCTCGTCTACTTATATTAATCTCTATTTCTCCTCAGCTTGGTATTCTAGTTGGCCTTTGTCACTCCAGAGAGAGGAAGAAGATGTAAATTGTGGGCTTGATAGTGATATTGTACGTGGGAGGCAAGAGGATGCTGGGAGAGGCAGAGAGACTTGGAAGCAGAACAAACTTACCTGAAAATAAGTCGTTCCTTTCGTGTAGATTGTTGCTGTTTTCCGTTGTTGATGTGAGAGAATCAGCTATTCAGATTGACAATGCTTTGCTGTGCAACAGAACCCTTGGGCTGCACAGACTTGTCTATTTAAAGTAAATTGAGCAGAAGCAATTCTTGGCACCGACCTTTATAAATACTTGCCTTCTTGACTCATTCCTGCCCCTCTGCTGCCCCTCTGTGGCCGTCCCATTGTGTCTTCACGGCTCAGCGCATCAGGCCCTTCCTTCCCAGCCCCCATCTTCCTGAACGTAGTTTCCGAAGCCAATTCAAAGTCATGTCCAACTAGCACTTTCAAAACATCTCCTTAGAGCAACAACACGCTATGGCAAAGTGGGAGACTGACAAACGACCTTGACAAGGTCTCCGCCACCTGGACCTGGCACATCTCATCCTCCTCCCGCAGTGGCCCATAGCATCTCCCGCCAAGCAACCTGCCTTCCCCCAAACACAAGCCTCCTGCTTTGGGGACACACCTTCGGTATGCTCCAGTCCTAGCACAAAGAATGCTATTTCCTCTTCACTATGCGTGCTTCGTGTCCTTTCCACCCCTTGAGGCCCCACTGGACCCTCTTCCCCTAGGAAACAGACTCCAACCACTTTCTAACACAAACAGTATCTCAGCACCTACCGAGCATTTGTCAGCACAAAGTGTTTCTATGTAATTTGAACACGTATCAGGTGCCAAGAACTTAAGTTTGGATAATCTCCTAATAGAGAAATAATTCCTTAAAATTAATAAGGTATTTATATTTTTATTATCAACTTCATTAGCATATAGTGTTCCATAAGCAGGAATCTTTGCTTAAGTGTCTGCGTTGTTGGAATGAAATAATAGAAGACAATAGGATTTAAGCCCCAGGTTTGAATGCAGGCTCATGCACTGGGTGTGGACTTCAGTTTAAAGGACTAATCATGCTACTCACCCTCATAGTTGTTCCGAGGCCGAACAGAGATAATACATGGAGAGATTTAACATGAACTAAACACAGAGTAACTTTTCTATAAAGATTGGCTCTTAGGAACAGCAATTACTATTGTAGCTACTCATCTCTCTAGAAATAAGGCGAAAGATTTATAAGCTAACAAAGCTTAATTTTTCACTGTGTATCAAATGCTAGTGAATTTGCAGATTATCTCAATTTGTTATCACCTATAGGTCATATCTTTTGTTCATTTTCTCTTGGTTAATATAATTTTGTTTTGAATTTTTAAAAACCAAGACTTTGAATTTGCTTGAAAGAAATCTATCACTGCCTTTATCTTCTAGTTAAGCTTATCTGAGAAAGCAACCAAATTCCCAACTAAACAGGCATACTCAAGAAAAAAAAAACTCCATTTTCAACTGAGTTTACAAAATAATTTTGTATTGTAGTGATCCATTTAGACTAACGTTATTCTTTTAGGTTATATTTTTCTGAAAGTAAAAATAATGTGTTTCTATTGTAAATAGTTTGGAAATATGCAGTTAAGATTGAAAAGCATCCAGTGATTGCACAATTCAGAGCTAACCCTTCAAATATCGGTGATTATGGTATCTTTTTATTTTCTCTCTAAACCAGTGCTGTCCAATAGTACTTTCTGTGACAATGGAAATGTTCTCTGGTTATCCACTATGAGAACCATTAGCCACAATAAAGATGCTATAAAGCATCTGAGATGTAGTGAGAGCAACTGAGGAACTGAAGTTCTAATTGTATTGATTAATTTAGATTTAAATGGTCCCATGTAGCTAATGGCCACCATATTATACAGTGTGGCTCTAGGAGGATATTTTTACAATGTTGAGAACCTTATAAGGGGAGCATTTTCCATTATTAGGAAATCATGTCAACACATGATTTAAATGGCACCTTATTTCATTCTATGGAAGTATTATTATTAATGTGAACCCCCCCTAATTATAAGGCAATTAGGTATTTTCCTTTTGGAAATAAATTTCCTCTTGTAAACAAATCTGCAGTAAATTACTTTGTAAGTAAATCTTTATCATGATTCATAATTAGTTCCTTAAGATAGATCCAGAAAGAGAAAATTACTAGGCAAAAAGATAAGAATCACTTTAAGGCTCTTTGACACATACTATTAAATTGTTTTCCTGAAAAGTTGAACCCATTTTACTCTTACCAGCAACTTCTGAAGAGTGCCTATGTCATTGTACCCTTGTCAACATGGAACATTACCCTATCTGTCAAAAATCTTTGTCTCATTGACAAATAAAAATGATACCAAATGGTGTAGGCTTTATGTCTTTGATTGGCGGTGGTGATGGGCAGAGAGATGGACTGCCCAGATTCCCCTAAGGGGAAGATGTCTGGTTCCAATGGCATCTGTGTGATTCATAGACAGCCTACCTGACACCTCCTTTAGGATTCTCTTAGCTGCAGAGGACTGCCCCATCTAACATTGTGCCCCTCTTGGGCAGTCTACATCCAGGGACTGAGTGAGCAGGAGTCATAAAGACTTAGCCATTCGGACACAACTTGGGCAACTTCGATGGGCCTGCATCACAACTGGACATCTCCATCTGACCAGTCCTGCTTCGGCCCCCTTTCTTTCACAGATATGGATCTCTAATAAATACTCTGCACCCCAAGCCCATGTCTGTATTTACTTCTGAAGAACCCACCATGCAACAAAAGTGATGTTGACTTTCTATTTATTTGCCTTTTCCATCATGTTTGCATTGAGCATTTTGAGGCCACTTCTGGGCAAGCAGGAAAGAATACTGAGACCAATGAATTCACTTGTAATCAGAAGATCTGTTATGTCTGAAAACCACAGAAAAATAACAGACTAATGGCCCTGACATAAAAAAAAATTGCATATGAAAAACTACCTTGGATAGAATTTTTTTTAATGCACACATTGGAAAGTTAAATAGACAAGTTTAATATTTACCTATAAAGAGATCATATGTGTCAAAGTAACCCAAGTAGAGAAAACATTGTACTGTCCTCTTGTGTATTTCTTTAGGACACAAAAAACATTCCCCTCCTGTCCCTATTCTAAACATATTTCCAAAAACTCTTTAGGATTGAAATTTCAAGAAGCCAAGATGTGGCTATTCTAGAAATAAAAATTTTTAAGAAAAATTCTTTGATTTGTGAGGAAGCTCAACAAAAATAAGAATATGGCTTAAAGCTTTTCCCACCCTCCTGTTCCAAAAAGAAAAAGAGAGAAAAAAAAAAAAAAAACAGTGAGAAAAGTGGAGGAAACCTGAGCAGGGCTTCCCCTCAGATAAGTCTCAGCTAATACTATACTCCTCTCTCTCTTACAGCCTTGATCACAGATGATCTGACAGATGCAATTCTATGTGCCAAGAAAATTGCTAAAGAGACAGAAGGGATGAACTATTGGTAAGAGGCTTTCCTTGAGGGACTTTGGCTGACATGGCCAAAACCGACGGTGCGTCCATTCATCACAGCTACAGCGGGCCCTGGCACACTCACCTCTGCGGAGAGGTCCAATGATGTTAATGTGACCTTGTTTGTACCCTTCCCCATGAGTGGGTGGGTGTCCAGTGAACAGGGCAAAAGGGGCTTCGAAGCAGAGGAGAGACAGTATGGGCCATGGTGATTTGCCATTGCTTTTCACAGTAAGGTATTCCAAACAACAGAGCAAGAGGTGCTTTCTGATGTGAGTTGCTGGTGAAGGCAATGCACCAGAGGGAAAAAGCATGAGTTTGCTCTCCACTTGGACAAAATTTTGGAGGATTAGGGCAACGTTTTGTGGGGAGACAGAACAGACAGCAGTGAGAGAAAAATGACCATGCCAGTTACACCATACATTAGCGGGAAAGTTCCCTAGGACAGGGCAGAGACACAGTTTCTGTGGCTCGCTGTGATCTGAGGCTGGGTTTCCTGTGAATATAGGTAATCAGGTCACCGACATGGGGAACCCAAATTTTCAGAGGTGAAGGTGTTTAACTAAATGACTCATCCTTATATGAGTTGTTTACTATTGCTGAAGCTATTAAGGACTCGGAGTAAAGAAAAGTCTTAAGGCAAAAGGATAGAGTTCTTGGATCTCAGAAACAAAACTTAATCCTGGGTGCCCCTGGTTGTTTTGGTTAATTACCTATGGTTTGAACCTATGAATATTTGGATTGTCATGCTTCTTTCTGTTGCTCCTGCTTCCCTTTCCTCTCCAGGCAAGGCTGGAAGAAACACTGTGAGGGCAAGGACCTGTCTGAGTGGAAAAAGGGATGTGAGGTTTCATGAACTGGAACCGGACCCAGGATGCTCTGCAATCACACCCTAGGATTTGTAATAAGTTCAAGTGTTCATGTCACCTTGTCCTCCTTCCCTCCCAATGTTCCTTCTCAAAGTTAGAGAGGGAAAATTATGTTATAGTTTTAAGGAAATAAATATTTCAATTTAAGTATCTTTACTTCACCCTGACTCTGTTTAAGTGATGTCATAAAAGCACCGTGGTGAGATTAGAGAAGTCACCTGCAAAATGTTCTAGCCTCAGAAAGAACAAACCTCCTGTCTTCATTACTGGCTCCTGTGGTCCTGAAATGGCTTCTCAGTTAAAAAGAAGACTTCTAGGGTGCCTGGGTGGCTCAGTCAGTTACAGTCAGCCAAAACTAACCGTCTCTTGGTTTTGACTCAGGTCGTGAGCTCAGGGTCCTGGGATCAAGCCCGGTGCTGGGCTCCACACTCAGTACAGAGTCTGCTTGGGGTTACTCTCTCCCTCTTCCTCTGCCCCTCCCCCTGTGCATTCTCTCTCTCAAATAAACAAATCTTAAAAAAAAAAATAAAGACTCCCAAGTCAAGGAGAGCAGTAGATGAATGGCCATAGTCTATTGACCTCTTTCTTGAAGCATTTGGTCATTCTTCTCTTGGTCAGCAGATACACAGTCCTGCCTCAATTTACCACTGCCAGAGAGAATGTTCCTGTGAGATCTAGGCAATTCTGATGGACATGGAATGGAAATAAGTGGGTGAAGTTGCAGCTCTCATCTCTAATGTTGAGAGTTCCTCGTGTTCCGACATTGATTTAAATTAAATCTATCAAATTCAAAACTAACATCATCATGGCAAAATTGCTTCCAGCCTTAGACCTATAGATTCTATGTGTAACACTGAGCTGAGGAGCTCAGATCCCAAAGAGCTGTTACCAGAATGCCCTCTGCTTCACAAAGGGATGGCCCACATGGCAGGGCAGCTCTGCTCTGCTGAGTTTTTTCTCTTCTCTTCCCTGTCTTGCTGGGCCAGAAGTGGTTGGGGCTGCCTTTACTGCAACTTTACATGGAAAGCTCAAGTTGAATGCAATCTGACCTCAAGAATGCACTAAATTAAGGTTTGTTAAAGAAATGGTTATGCCTACAAATACATTTCCCACTTAGAAGAAAGTCCCCACTGGTCAGACTGATGGGTTTTGTGATAGCACCTAACTGACCCATAAACACTCTCTAGTTGCCAACTGCCTGGGATCTCCTGTTGGTTCGTTTCACATCCTGGCTTCACTTGCAGGCACAGTATTTAAAAAATCTGAACTACTACTTGCCAAAAGAATATAAACATTTCATATGTGTCTAAACAAACATAAGCCAGTGACAATTTAACAGGCATTACAAATCATGGAAAAACAGCATTTGAGACTTGTGGAAGAATTGAAAAAAAAATCTGTAAGATGGCTGAAGAAAATGTGAAAAATGTGGAATCCATCAAGTTGCACTAAAAAAAATTGTGCTTCTGGAAGTCCATAAATATGCATCTTTCATTATTATTGTCCTGTTATCCATCTGCCTTGCTGCCTCCCTTCTTAGTCAAACCTTCATTAAATCAGTGATACCATGTTCATGACCTAGGTTGGCATGGGACCTGGCACCAGCTTTGCAAACACTAGGGGAAGATTAAACAAACAAACAAACAAACAAACAAAACCACTCAACTCCAGAAAAGGAGTGTTTGAAGCTACAAGTGAAGAGAGGTTGGCTGGCCCTATAATTTGATCTATCTTTTCACAAAATTCATAACATTTCTAAGCATGTAATCCTATCCTTTCTGACCCTGAATGTTTCGTTTGTTTAGTATTTCCATAAAGATCAAGGATAAAAAAAATTGTTGTCCTGCATAATTTTCCACAATTAATGTTCTCAGAAATTCAAGAAAAAAAATTACTCCTGTTCCTGAGTTATCTTTATTTAACAAGGGTATCTTGAAATAACAACTGAAATGTATATACCCTCTGAGTTTCCAAGATATCTGGAAACAGATTTTCAGTTTTTCCTCACAGGCAATTGATCAGCAGCTTACCAGATGGCATGGCACTGAGAAGACAGTTGGATGTTAGGGTTTGGAGTACTGCTAGGGTAGATAGGTTCTTTCTTTGGAGACTCAGTTCTACCTGGCTTTTGGGACCCCTCCCCTGGTGTCTGCCCCTATGTACCCCAGCTCCTTCTCTGTCATTCTTCAATACTTCCTGTCTGGTTCAACCATTTTTTCTTGATGCCTCCTGAGCCCATATACCATGTCCCCTTGGGTGTCTTTGCTCCTGGTTTTTCCCAAATCTGGATGACTGTGCCACTTCCCTATAGCCTCTTCAAGCCCCACCCAACCTATAGGAAGCCTCTCTAGTCCACCGGCCTCCTAACAGTCTTTTTTTTTTTTTTTTTTTTCTTATGATAGGCACACAGTGAGAGAGAGAGAGAGAGGCAGAGACATAGGCAGCGGGAGAAGCAGGCCCCATGCACCGGGAGCCTGACGTGGGATTCGATCCCGGGTCTCCAGGATTGCGCCCTGGGTCAAAGGCAGGTGCTAAACTGCTGCGCCACCCAGGGATCCCCCTAACAGTCTTTTCTCTATGGTCTTTCCCAACTGGACACGTACGGGATCATAGAAGGAATACAAACAAGATCTTGTGTTTGGAATATTTTTATTTTCAAATCAGGTTCACATCCAATACTTTAAATGCTCCTCACAACATCCTTGGGAAACAGCATAACATAATCTTCACTTTATACAGAAGATACTCAGTTTTAAAAAGGGTGACTGTCAAGATCCATTGTGCCACGGTGGGGGATCCAGGGTAACCCTGCCACCCTTAAGAATCCTCAGAACTCAGTGAAAGAACAGTAGCCTATTTTCTTTAGGGATAGGGAGTGCCTGAGCCCCTCATCTGTGTTTGTCACCCACTTCTTTGAGTACCCCTGTCTGTACAAACATCAGCCAGGCCCAGAAAGATCTAGGGAAAAAAAAAAGAGTAGGAAACACTCTCACCCAAAATTTTCTCTCTCTTTTTTTTTTTTGTATCACTGGCATTTCTTTTTTTCTTTTCTTTTCTTTTTTTTGGTATTTTTTTTATTGGAGTTCGATTTGCCAACATATAGCATAACACCCAGTGCTCATCCCGTCAAGTGCTCCCCTCAGTGCCTGTCACCCAGACACCCCACCCCATCCCCCGCCCACCTCCGTCTCCACTACCCCTTGTTCGTTTCCCAGAGTTAGGAGTCTCTCATGGTCTGTCTCCCTTTCTGATATTTGCCACTCATTTTCTCTCCTTTCCCCTTTATTCCCTTTCACTATTTTTTATATTCCTCAAATGAATGAGACCATATAATGTTTGTCCTTCTCCAACTGACTTACTTCACTCAGCATAATACCCTCCAGTTCCATCCACGTTGAAGCAAATGGTGGGTATTTGTCATTTCTAATGGCTGAGTAATATTCCATTGTATACATAAACCACATCTTCTTTATCCATTCATCTTTCGATGGACACCGAGGCTCCTTCCACAGTTTGGCTATTGTGGACATTGCTGCTAGAAACATCGGGGTGCAGGTGTCCTGCCGTTTGACTGCCTCCGTATCTCTGGGGTAAATCCCCAGCAGTGTAATTGCTGGGTCGTAGGGCAGGTCTATTTTTAACTCTTTGAGGAACCTCCACACAGTTTTCCAGAGTGGCTGCACCAGTTCACATTCCCACCAACAGTGTAAGAGGGTTCCCTTTCTCCACATCCTCTCCAACGTTTGTTGTTTCCCGTCTTGTTAATTCTCACCATTCTCACTGGTGTCTCACCCAAAATTTAATCTCTTCAAGGCAAATTAATGAAATAAAGACTTCATTAGAGACCCAGAAAGATTTCCTCTGTTCTTCCAAAAATAGATGGAAAATGTTCTAGATTTCTAAAACTTGAAATGAGAAACATGCATTGCTTTTCCCAACCAAAAGATTTACATTTTGCCATTTAAAACATGAAAATTATTTCTTCCAGTGGCCGAAATGGCCACTCCAAGCCCACTTCCCCAGAGTCAGGGGTTCTACATTTCCTCTGTAGGGCCCCTAGACTGAAGAGGACACACAGCCAAGGAAGCGCTCTGGCCATGAGCATCATCCAGGGCAGCTGCTCCATGGAGCCTCCAGCTACTGGAAGTTCCACACATGCAATGGTCAGGGGCTGGAAATTCCCACAGCTTGTTTGCACGGGAGCCTTTTCCCTGGGGGTGCTTAGGATCCAGGAGTAAACCTGACATAGCAGAATCATCTGGAACAGAACAGGGCCCCCTGAGGGACCTCAGACAATACAGGTGACTATGTCTCTCCCTCATTTTTCTTCCCTCTTATCCAGTTGGTTCACGGTGCAGGAGGACGGAAAAGAGAAACCAGTCTCAGTCACAGACACAGCAAGCACGTCTGTTTAATCTGATCCTCCTGTAACAGCACAAAGAGGGGAAACAGAAGGTCAGAAGCAATAAACAGTCTCACAGAAGAGGGGAAGGCAAAAGAGAGACAAAGACGATATTTTCTTACACGAGGCTGCAACTCCACCAACTTTTGTCACCAGGGCCCCCTTAACTGATGGACAGCCCAAACCCAACACCGTGTCTTGATCAGGGACGTTTGCCTCGCCTTTGTTCTAGTAACTGTATCAGCTGGGCTCTGATTATAACCAGAATACATATTCATTGTGGAACATATAGAAAATATTTTTCCAAACAGTAAAAATTTTCTCACCAGTCGACGATTACTGCTATTAATACTCTTGGCTTTTCTCCCAGTTTTTTTTTTCTTCTATTTTTTATAGACTTGGACTCAGAGTTTTAATTTTGTAACCTGATCTTTCCACTTGACATACCGCACGATTTCCCCCAATTAATATTTGCTAAAATACGGTGCCTACAAACAGCACAGTGGCTATGCTGCTCCATAATCCCTTTACTCTGTCCTCCTTTTGTTGTGTAGTTGGCCTGACCAGCAACATTTTCAGGCCTGGGACTCTAGGTCAAGTTCTTTCTGGAAAGGGCTCTTTCTTTTCTCACTGCTTATTCTCCTCCAGACTTCACTGAAAGCCCTCAGTACATGATTTTTATGGGGCCCATCTTTCCATGGACTCCTTGACTACTTTGGGGAGAACCTGAATCGAGACTAGAAATAGACTGGGCCATGTTTTCCATTGTCTGCCATTTGGGCCAACATTGAGAGAAAAAAAAAGCCCATATTGTCCTGCAAAACCCAAAGCATGTGGTTAACCATGCTGTTTCAGCTCCTGCAAAATGGGCACAACATATTCACTGCACCCAATTGTAGTGAGGATTAACGGCAATGTCAGAAGCTCGTGGCACAGATCAGGCTTTAAAAAAAAAAAATTGGTGGGACACCTGGGTGGCCCGGTTGGTTAAGCATCAGACTCTTGATTTGGGCTCAGGTCATGATCTCAGGGTCGTGAGATCAAGCCTTGCCTCGGGCTCTGTGCTGGGCATGGAGTCTGCCTCTGTCTTTCAAATTCTGCTTCTCTCCCTCTCTCTTGCTCTCTCAAATAAGTAAATAAATAAATCTTTTAAAAAATTGGTTACTCTTATTTTATTTCTGCATTTTTCTTTCTTCAGTATGTTCAACAGGTGATTCCTAACAGGTACCGACACTTCAATAGGGTGAATTACATTTTGTGTGAAATAACGACATTTCCGAAAAGGGAAGGGAGAGATCTTTCCTGAAAGAAGCTGCCAGTGAAACCTTGGCTACATTTGTTTTACTAGGTCCGGGCAGCTGAGATTTTCAAGCTACAGTGTAAAAAGTTAAAAGCTCCCTCGATTCCCCTGCCTGCTCACTACCACGCCCCCACTGGCAACATAATTCTTAGTGAGGAAGAAAAAATAAATCTATAGTTGCCTTGAAAAGCATTCATGCAAAATAAAGCCCAGATTCATAAGTAATCGGTCTTCTGCATCACTTTTCAAAACAGTATCCTGTTACTAGCTAAAGCAAACAGAGTGGTTTCAGCTCCGAGAACTGACAGGCAGTGCAGAGGGCAGATTGGAAAAGATTAAATATTTGTGCAAAACGCCACATCCCCCTTCACAAAGAGCCGCCTGAGTCTGGAAATAAAAGGAAATGGGAATCAGAGGAAGGGGATACAGGAACTGAGAAGAGAGTCTTATCTTTCCAGAGGAAGGATTGGTTTTGGAGGAGTTGGTGGGGAAGGGGAGAGGGGCAGAAATGAGGCGGGGATTGCGGGGGGGGGGGGGGGGGGGGGGGGGGAGCCAGCACTCAGGGCTCAGGTCGCTGCTTGTGCCCAAGGCTGCACTTTTAACACAGGCAGGGGAGTCAGGCCCCGGGGGCTCCGGGGGCGATGGAAACAGGATGGCGAGGGCTTGGGGGCTGCCAGGCTGTGGTGGCGGAGACGCGAGAAAGAGGCACGCTCGGGAAGCCCACGGTCGGAGCAGCACTAGGTTAATTGGTAAGGGTGGGAGGAGAGGAGGGAGGCCAGGCGCGCCGGCGAAGCCACTGCGCACATTGGCAGTCCAAGGTCTGCTGGTGGAGCAAAGGGCAGATCAGAAAAAGGGGGATTTTAGAAAATTGTTTAAAAACTGCAGTTTCTGACTCTGCTGACAGTCTATCAAACCGGGATTCTGCCTCTGAGATGTTTTAGTGGCTGCCAGGAGCTTCGGATTGAAAAAAGAAAAAAAAGAAGAAACCTCATACAATAGAGCTTTCTGTGCAGGCAGTGGGAGATGGCTGATAAGATGAAAATCTTTCAGGAATTGGGTTTTTTTTTTTCCCCGTGGACTTTGGAGTTCTCAGGGGCCCACCACGAAGACTAACATAGGGCACTCCCCAGGAAAAAAAAACAGCCCCCGGAGCCCTTTGAACAGAGCTCAAGTGACCCATGTTCAAGCAGAAGGAGAGCCCATGGGAAGCGTAGCCTGTGGTCCCATGTGCTGGCTTAGAGACAGCGCCAGAGCAGTGCTTCTCAACCCTGGCTGATTCACCAGGAGGCTTTTTGAAAAATGCTATTTTATATTTGCATTTATACGACAGACCTTTTTGAAAATCGTACTTTCACCTTGTCTGTGCCTGTAGACTGAAGGGCTGTGGACCTCGGCCACCCTTCCCTGCCCAGAGTACTCAGAGCATTGGACTCTCCTGCATTACGGCCGTCACCATTGACAGCGTAGAGCGTGGCACGGTGGTTGCTTCGAGATTTGTTGGCAGTTGTACCATTTCTATCTCTTTTCCCTCTATCTGCTTTGGAGACTAGGTTCAACTCCTCAGATCCAGGGACTGGCTCTATGCCGTCCAAGGGAAACGATTTCTTGAGGACCCCAGATACAGCTGGGAGACAGGGTACAACAGCTCCAGGAAAGTTGCCAGCAGCCGTCTGCCCCTTTGAAGTCTTTTGCTTAGGCTTCATGGCCTTGGCCGCACATTCAAATGAATTGGGGAGTTAAAAAAGAAATACCCACTGCAGGGCTCCTGGAGCCTAGCTGAACAGAAGCAAGCCGGACCTGGATCCGAGGAGTCGAACCTAGTCTTCAAAACAGACTGGGCGGGGGTAGGGGTGGGGGGAAGAGATAGAAATGGTACAACTGCCAACAAATCTTGAGGCAACCACGGTGCCACACTCTACGCTGTCAATGGTGCACGGCCGTAATGCAGGAGAGTCCAAAGCTCTGAGTACTCTGGGCAGGGAAGGGTGGCCGTGGTCCACAGCCTGCAGTCTACAGGCACAGACAAGGTGAAAGTACGGTTTAAAAAGGCCTCTCATATAAATGCAAATATATAATAAGCACATGTCAAAGATTTTATTCAACTCATTAATTAATGAGAAAACCAGTAAGACCTTAAGACCAGTTGAAAGAGACTTGAAGAGCTAGATATTTACAGGCTATTTACAAAAGGAATATTATGGTCAGATTGCTGGGTCAGGTCCAAAATTAATATCTTAAAGGAAATAAACTATATCCTTTGAGGATTTTTTTCTTTTTTTCTGCCAAATTACTTGCCTTTCTACCAAAGAAAAATCTACAACTTAATAGGTCACTTCACCAAGTGTAGGAACTTTGAACAACAGTGAACAGTGAGTTGAAGAAGCACATTGCCCTAGAATATCCTCAGGTGGGCTTTTATCCATTGCAAGGGCATGCTGCCCGCCTGTCAGCCTTATTTCCAAGTTTTTGATAATTTTTCTTGATAGCGAGTGGCAGGCGGCCAGACTGCAGGTCTGGAGAAGGAAGGTGGAGGTGGCAGCTGCAGAGTCACATCCAAGAGAGCCCGGATTCCATGCCCCGACACACTGAAGGGGGGCAGCTGGTCTGTGTGCCCAAGTAGCCTGCTGGGGCTGCACCCACACATCTGCTGGGGCCTCCAGCCCCTTAAACTTGTGGTAAGATGGACTCAAACCTGTATAGTCTGGGGAACCCTAAGGTCTTCTGGAGATCTCTGAGAATTCCTGAGGAGTATGTGCTCACCTAGTGCAGAGCTCCTGCTCCCGTTGGGTGGGTACCTGTAGGGATCCTCATGTGTCTCATGGACAGAAAATGTGTCCCTTTATTTAATGTGCACAACACAAACACAAAATAAAACCCAACCATATAAGACATTGATACGGACTTTACTAGAAGGTTTAGGTGGATGGGATGGTTTAGATCTCAAATGCAATGAACACTACCAGTTCCTCTTCTCCAAAAGATGCTATCACCCCTGCTTCTTTTCTCTGGTCCTTCCAATCTCTAGTCTCTTTTCTCTCTGAGGACCTATTTGCCCATTGTTTTGTTTTGCTTTGTTTTGACCTTTAAAAACCTTTACCATTTTGGGATGCCTGGGTGGCTCAGCAGTTGAGCGTCTGCCTTCAGCTCAGGGCATTATCCTGGAGTCCCGGGATGGAGTCCCATGTTGGGCTCCTTGCATGGAGCCTGCTTCTCCCTCTGCCTGTATTTCTGCCTCTCTCTCTTTGTCATGAATAAATAAATAAAATCTTTTTTAAAAAAACTTTACCATTTTAATAGAAATTATTTGACATACTTGATAAGAGTACTCTAATAATTCTCATTTACATTATGATATGCTCAGTGTTTCTGCCAAAGGTTCCAGCTAGGGCCTCTAGCTGCCTTTTTAAAAAAATCATCTTGACTGCTAATAACTCAGATTTTCAGAGTTTTATCTCCTTTTAAAGCAGTTGATTAAAAAGTAGTCTTAAATGAAATTTGATCCTTCCTCTAAGAAAAATTTTGGTGTTGGCTGTTAAGAAACCAGTATTTCTAGCTACTTTTATAATGATTATATATATATAATATATAATAATATATAACTTATACAATAATCATATATACATATATATACATATAGACATATATATGAATATATATGCATTTGACCCTTGAATAAAGTGGGGGTTAGTCATGATGACTCCATGCAGTCAAAAATCTGCATTTAACTTTTGACTCCCCCAAAACAACTAAGAGCCTACTGTTGACCGAAAATCCTACAAATAGCATAAACATATTTTGTATGTTATGTGTATTAGATCCTGTATCCAAGTAAGCTAGAGAAAAGAAAATGTTATTAAGAAAATCATAAAGAAGAGAAAATACATTTACAGTACAGTACTGTATTTATTTAAAAAAAAATCTGTAAGTGGAGCTGCACAGTTCAATCCTGGGCTTGTTCAAGGGTCAACTGTAGTCTATATATATAATAAAATCCCCTCTTCCCACCCACAGTGCTGTTCATTGGGTCCCAGCTCCTGCCCACCATAACTTAACCTGCTCCCATCCTGGCCATCAGCTTCTTGCTCTCCCTGCAGGTTCCCAGTAGGCGGATGCCACACCCACCCAGGCTGAGACTGGGTCAGCTGGACATTCTCCTCAGCTACAAAATGCAAGGGCCACTGGGACACTCCATTGTCAAGATCAACAATATTTTAAAGCATTGCTTATTTGCAATATTTAATGCACTAAACGAATGCAAAAAAAATCCATAATGAACAAAACGTCAAATTTTTAAATACAGAATCAATATTACTGTTTTTTTTTTTTCTTTCACCTCAGGTTTTAATACACCCTTTCACAGCACCATGAGTGATTTTTTTAAAAGATGTATTTGTTTATTTGAGAGAGAGAATATGGGGATGGGCCAGGGAGGAACGGAGGCAGAGGGAAAGATCTCAAGCAGACTACTGCTAAGTGTGGAGCCTGATGCAGGACTAGGTCTCATGACCCTGAGATCATGACCTGAGCTGAAATCAAGAGATGGACATTAACCTGACTGAGCCACCCAGGCATCCCTGCAAATGATCTTTATTTTATTTAAAAATTGTGGTGTCTTGTTCATTATGGATTTTTTAAAAATTGATTTTGCTATTCAAAAAAATCATGCTTTCAAATGTTATTCATCTTGATTACTGGGTGTGTTAACCTCTACTTAATTTTTGTGCTAAGGCCTCACCTTAGTCCTGACCTGGAACTATTCTAATCAAGGCAGATAACAAAACTAGTTGGAGATCTTCCTGAGAAATGAATAAAGAGAGAGAACTTTATGAGGTATGCGGAAGACAGAGAGAGACCAGGGAGGGGGACAGTTTGGAATTAGAATGAATGCTGGTCAGCCTGCTAGCCAAGGTATAATTGATAAAAAGTCCTGATCAGGGCTGAGGAGCAGAACAAGCTGAGGGAGACACTCTGCTGCGCCCCAGTTTCCGCATTTGAAAACTAAGTGGGTTTCATTAGACCAATGGTTCTCACTCCTGCTTGCTCACAAGAATCACAAGAATCCTCTGTGGAGCTTTTTAAAAATTCTGATTCCCCCCCCCCCCCCGCCAAATAAATAAATAAATAAATAAATAAATAAAATAAAAATTCTGATTCCTAGGTCCCACCCCACAGACTATAGTGATAGCTTCTGACCGCGTCACCCCCCTGGCTCAGTGCCATGCTCCCAAGATGTGAATACCTGGCATTTTCCATCTTTCATATCTTGGACCCACTTCATTCTGCTGCTGCTCTTGGGATAATTAATAAGGTAACTTTTGTAAGCTCCTCAACCATCTTTGAATTACAGAAACCTTTGAGAACCTGAAGAAAACAATGTGCCCCTCCTTAGGTAGGAATGCTCAGTTGACATATATACCAATCAAAACCCCCCTTCTACCCTTGCGAAGCCATTGATTGGCTCTAAATTAAAATTTTCCCACCCATGGGGCACTTGGGTGGCTCAGTTGGTTAATCATTTGCCTTTGGCTCAGGTCATGACCCTGGAGTCCCCAGATGGAGCCCCACATCGGGCTCTCTGCTCAGGGGAGAATCTGCTTCTCTCCCTGCCCCTTACCCCACTCGTGCTCTCTCTCTCTCTCTCTCTCTCTCTCTCAAATAAATAAATAAAATCTTTTTTAAACATTCCCCATCTAAGGACATCTGGGTGGCTCAGCAGTTGAGCGTCTGCCTTTGGCTCAGGGCATGATCCTGGAGTCCCTCATCGGGCTGTCTGCAGGGAGCCTGCTTCCTCCCTCTTCCTATGTCTCTGCCTCTTTCTCTGTGTCTTTCATGAATACAATCTTAAAAAAAAAAATACAATCTTAAAAAAATTCTCCATCTATTGCGTAGTATTATATGCAAGCAGATTGACATACACAGAGATTGCCTGTATGTGGCCCTATGCTAAGTGCCATATAAATGGTTTACGTGAACCCATTTCTCTCTTTGGAAGGCTAGCTAAGATAAAAGTCTGACCAGGGGGGATCCCTGGGTGGCGCAGCAGTTTAGCGCCTGCCTTTGGCCCAGGGCGCGATCCTGGAGACCCGGGACCGAATCCCACGTCGGGCTCCCAGTGCATGGAGCCTGCTTCTCCCTCTGCCTATGTCTCTGCGTCTCTCTCTCTCTCTCTCTCTCTCTCTCTCTCTCTCTCTCTTTGTGTGACTATCATAAATAAATTAAAAAAAAAAAAAAAGTCTGACCAGGATGATACGACATTCCTACTGCCTCTGGCTACCCATACAGCTTCCCATCCAGCAGCCTTCAAATCTCACACCTCAATGCCCCGGGTCAGCCCTCCAACCCCGATTGCCATGCGACTCAGCCGAGAGCTTTTAGCAATACTCGTGCAAGGACCACATCCCCCAGAGACCCTTATTTACCTCATCTGTGGTGGGCATCACCCTGTGCTAAAGCCATTCTGCCCCCCTGATGGGCAGCCGGGGTGGGGATGCTGCCGGAGGAGGCCCCAGGGTGTAGCCGGCCCCTCTGCACTAGGTGTGCTGACCTGAGGCCACTTACCCAGCTAATCGCTCCCAGCTGCAAGGTAAGTTAAATTGAGTGGTTTCATAAGCTGCATAAATTTAATAATCCAAAATATAGAGTGCCTTTAGCATCGTATAATAGGAAGAGGACCAGCCAGGGAAATCTGGGGTCCGGTGTGCTGAAGCTCCTGCTCCCTGAGCCTACCTGCATGGTGATCAAAGGCACAGCATGGCAGGCTGGGTACCCCTCAGTGCACCCCAGCTCTGCAGCATGACAGCAAGTGACTCAGCCCCTCCTAGTATCTGTTTGACCTCCAAACAGCACGACGGTGTTACCTTGCAGGGCCTGATGAGCACTGAAGTGCCTAAGGAAAATTCTAGCATGTGGCAGGTACTCGATGAGGTTTTTTTTAAATAATAAATTTATTTTTTTATTGGTGTTCAATTTGCCAACACACAGAATAACACCCAGTGCTCATCCCGTCAAGTGCCCCCCTCACTGCCCGTCACCCATTCACCCCCACCCCCGCCCTCCTCCCCTTCCATCACCCCTAGTTCGTTTCCCAGAGTTAGGAGTCTTTATGTTCTGTCTCCCTTTCTGACATTTCCCACACACTTCTTCCCCCTTCCCTTATATTCCCTTTCACTATTATTTATATTCCCCAAATGAATGAGAACATACAATGTCCTTCTCCGATTGACTTACTTCACTCAGCCTAATACCCTCCAGTTCCATCCACGTTGAAGCAAATGGTGGGTATTTGTCATTTCTAATGGCTGAGTAATATTCCATTGTATACATAAACCACATCTTTATCCATTCATCTTTCGATGGACACTGAGGCTCCTTCCACAGTTTGGCTATTGTGGACATTGCTGCTAGAAACATCGGGGTGCAGGTGTCCCGGCGTTTGATTGCATCTGCATCTTTAGGGTAAATCCCCAACAGTGCAATTGCTGGGTCGTAGGGCAGGTCTATTTTTAACTCTTAGAGGAACCTCCACACAGTTTTCCAGAGTGGCTGCACCAGTTCACATTCCCACCAACAGTGTAAAAGGGTTCCCCTTTCTCCACATCCTCGCCAATATTTGTGGTTTCCTGCCTTGTTAATGTTCCCCATTCTCACTGGTGTGAGGTGGTATCTCATTGTGGTTTTGATTTGTATTTCCCT
The DNA here is from genome assembly GCF_018345385.1 of Vulpes lagopus. Lineage (NCBI taxonomy): Eukaryota > Metazoa > Chordata > Mammalia > Carnivora > Canidae > Vulpes > Vulpes lagopus. The sequence goes on along the minus strand of NC_054831.1, from coordinate 54,604,398 downwards.
GATGGCAAGTGATGCAGAGCATTTTCTCATGTGCATGTTGGCCATGTCTATGTCTTCCTCTGTGAGATTTCTGTTCATGCCTTTTGCCCATTTCATGATTGGATTGTTTGTTTCTTTGGTGTTGAGTTTAAGAAGTTCTTTATAGGGGATCCCTGGGTGGCGCAGTGGTTTGGCGCCTGCCTTTGGCCCAGGGCGTGATCCTGGAGACTCGGGATCGAATCCCACATCAGGCTCCCGGTGCATGGAGCCTGCTTTTCCCTCTGCCTGTGTCTCTGCCTCTCTCTCTCTCTCACTGTGTGCCTATCATAAATAAAAATTTAAAAAAAAAAAGAAGTTCTTTATAGATCTTGGACACTAGCCCTTTATCTGATACGTCATTTGCAAATATCTTCTCCCATTCTGTAGGTTGTCTTTTAGTTTTGTTGACTGTATCCTTTGCTGTGCAAAAGCTTCTTATCTTGACGAAGTCCCAATAGTTCATTTTTGCTTTTGTTTCTTTTGTCTTCGTGGATGTATCTTGCAAGAAGTTACTGTGGCTGAGTTCAAAAAGGGTGTTGCTTGTGTTCTCCTCTAGGATTTTGATGGACTCTTGTCTCACATTTAGATCTTTCATCCATTTTGAGTTTATCTTTGTGTCTGGTGAAAGAGAGTGGTCTAGTTTCATTCTTCTGCATGTGGATGTCCAATTTTCCCAGCACCATTTATTGAAGAGACTGTCTTTCTTCCAGTGGATAGTCTTTCCTGCTTTGTCGAATATTAGTTGACCATAAAGTTCAGGGTCTGCTTCTGGGTTCTCTATTCTGTTCCATTGATCTATGTGTCTGTTTTTGTGCCAGTACCATACTGTCTTGATGACCACAGCTTGAGTTTTTGCTGTTATTATTACAATTTGGCCCACCAAATGTCCCATGAGCTATTGGTGAGGACAGAATGGATGCAGTAACACGAACGTAGCCTTCAGTCAACCACAAAGCACTGTTAAGCTGGGGTGACCGTCACTAACTTCCTGGCTTTCACTAGGCTGAAGCCATGACATGAGGAGAGCTGATTCCAGAGCTCCTGGGAACAAGACTGCCCACCCCTCACCCCACCCCCATACTTTCAGAGGGTCCTTTGAGGCCAAAATATGAGTGAGTTCTGTAAGCCCCATCTTAGATGGGGCACCACAGTCCAGTTGGCCAAGCAGTCCTGTGATGGTTTATAGTTACTTTCTCATGTGAGGCTGAGTGAGAACCTAGCTCCTGGGCCATGGCAAACATAAATACCAGGGCCACAACAATGATTGAACTGAACTGGTCAGATTAGGAGAGAGAAAAAAAAATCAGGTGAGCACTTCCTCCTGCTGGATTATTTTAAATGCTCCCAGAGCAGGTCCTAAAAGAGCTTAGATTATGCAGAAATTCTTAGGAGGCATAGCTCAGAACCTGCAGACATTTAAAAAACTTTCTCTTTTTGTGTCTTCTTTACAAGTGCTGCCAAAGGCACCCTGAAAAAGCTACCGATCTCCCCCAGATTCCTGGACATGGGTGAATAGGAAGCTCAGGGCATGTATCTCCCTGATTAGTTATAAATGAATCTCTCAGGTTTGAAATTGCTTTCATCCACTCAAGGAGGTCTTGCTATCTTTAATGGCAGAGCAGTATGAATGAACTGTCCCTACAAGCTCAGCCATCCAGTGGTAGCCTGCTGCCTGGTTGAACGAAGGAAAGGAAAGAAGGAAGAAAAACAGCAACTAAATTCTCAAAAACATCCTGCCGTACTGAACACAAAAGGGAGTGTGGGATGAGGATTTGCACGCTAAGAGATCAGTGTTCCTTATGTGGCAGATTTATGGGGAATTGTATTAATAATAATAATAATAATCAATAAATGTTCCTATATGTTGGAAACACAGCTAAGGACGGACTTTTCGTGTCTTAGCTAACTGAATCCCCTTAACAATCCTATGAAATCAATATAATTCTTATTTTACAAGTAAGAAAATTAAAGCTCAGAGAGTCTGATAAATTTGCCCAAGGTCATAAAAGGTTAATTAATTAGTTCAGGTGATTCAAGCCAAGGTCCATCTGACCCTAAACCTCTGCTCTAACCATTGCACAATACTACCTGGATACACATCCCAAAACATGTCATCCAGAATGTCAGTGTCCTAGTCCTGAGAAAAGGTTATCGAATGCCATGGTAGGAAGAAGACAGAGTCCTATTCTTCTCTGAGAACTTCCCTTTCCTTGTTTCAGAGAGTAAGTAACAAAGATAACCAAAGGGCAGGCCACAGGAAGAAGAGGCCAATGAAAAAATCTGAATTGATCATGAGACATTTATACAAAACACTTCCAAATTCACAAATTTTTCAGAAAATTTAGAATCTTAAAATCTCTGGGCAAGTACAAAACAATATGTCACCAAATTTTCACTCTGAATGAAGGATGCCATTTTTTCAATTATATGGCTCCCCCCACCTTCTGACCTGAGAATTTCAACTCCGTACAGCCAGAGGATAATATACACACTAGGCTCCTTGTAAACTTCTTACTGAGCAGCCATGTCATCTTTAAACTACTAGAAAAGCCTAAAAGGCAAAAGAGAGGTGAGAAGCAGGAGGGAAGAGACAATTCTGACACGGCTACCATAATAGAACACTGAAAAAAGATACAGACGAGGGCCAGGAGCAAGGCTGTCTAAAGTGCGACAGAAGCTTCTAGAAGTTCTGCAAAGAGGGCAGCAATAGCATTTGTGCATTTTGCAGAAAAAGATCAAACTTGGTGTCTCCTGCTTCCTGAGAATAGAGTTATTCCCTACCTAGGACTTGGGGGACCCCCCCAGTGCCCAAAGCTGATTAGAATGGGAGTTACAACCTGCATTTGACCATCTGATCCACATTTTTCCATGAGTTAATAATTTGACCCCTCTAGGAGTCTTGTGCATACTGAAACTGTCCATTCACTCTCCTATGGACCACTGGGTTCCTTATTTAATTTCCAGCAGGAATTTCAGAAAGTCAGCGTCTGAGTAATGAAACAAGGAGAGCAAGTTCACCCCAGAGGAGATGGAAGTCTTTAAGCATGGTTGACAAAAGCCCTTTAGACTGTAGACGTTTGCAGCCTGGGGTGGAGTGAACAGATAAGAAAATTAGCTCAGGGAGAGAGATTCTTGAATCAATGGGAAAAAGCAAAACATATGATACACAGAGTCTCAAGCTACTAGGACATTTGGTTTTTATTAACTGCACAAGCAATGGTTTGGGTTGTTATTATTGATGTTGTGCGTCCGTGTGCATCAGGTTTAACGGGGCAGAGGCAGTAATAAAAATGTAGCCGAGTAAGTAGGTGAAAGAATGAAAGCTAGAACTGATAAAAGTAAATCGAGTATTTGCAGGTCCCGAGCTGTCCGAAGCCTCTGGCTTCCCACACTTATGGAGCAAAGGGGGCCCCACAAGGTGTCAGCTTTCTCCTTTCAAAGTCAGAAGCTTTGAACACCAAACAGGAGCCTCACAGTTCAGTGGTTTCTGTTTCACCGATACATGAGTGTTTCTCTGGGTGCTGATTTAGCGAAGTCATCCCCGGCAGCACCTTGCAGGCAAGGGCCTCCCCCTGGTCGTGCCTGTGACATTGTCCGCCCTCCGTGGGAAGAGCTGTGACAGGACACCCCACGCTCAGTCTGAGGGCGGAGGAAATTTCCCATACTTTCTCAGATTTCCATTCTGTAGCTTCAATCCCAATACTGTCATGTAAATAGTTCTTCTTTGGGTCAGTAGGAGATGATGTAGGTTATAGGACACTAGTATACTCAGGCCTCTCCTTACAGGACGGCACCTGCGGAAGGGAGTTATTTATCCACTGGCATGTTCCATGCCAGCATTTCTCTAATTGGAGGTCAGAACGTCTAAGCTATCTGAACTTCTGAGACTCCAAAGACCATGAGAGTCTACTGCAGCTACCACCAAATCACTGTTTGGAGCATTTATAAAACAATAATTTCTGGGGCACTTGGGTGACAAGAGTCAGATCAACTCTTGATCTTAGCTCAGGTCTTGATCTCAGGGTCATGAGTTCAAGTCCCACGTTGGGCTCCATGCTGTGTGTGGAGCCTACTTAATAGGAGAGAAAAGAAAGAAAGAAAGAAGAAAAGAAAGAAAGAAAGAAAGAAAGAAAGAAAGAAAGAAAGAAGGAAGGAAGGAAGGAAGGAAGGAAGGAAGGAAGGAAGGAAGAAAGAAAGAAAGAAAGAAAGAAAGAAAGAAAGAAAGAAAGAAAGAAAGAAAGAAAGATTGCTATCTTTTGTTGAGAACTTACGTCAGGCATTTTTCATACATTAGATGCCCACTCCTATTCTCAACTTTGGGCCCTCCTACAGTCTTCCTTTTCTCCAAGACCTGGTGTAATGCCAAGAAGGAACCTCCTGAAATTTTTTTTTAATAGTTGCTTAGTGGATGTTGAACTTGTGTGAGTCAACCTTGGTGAAGTGGTTTGTTTGATTTTTAGCACCAGTATGGAAGGACAGTTTGGAACATGGGTTACCATAATATTTTTCAAGGAAGCTGTCAGTACCTAAACTTTTGGGAACTGTCATTCCACTGGTATGCTTTCCAAATACAAAGAGTGATGCCAGGAGCAGAGGGAATGGCTGGGAATGACTTGCAGCATTCCTGAGTTAGCTGCCATGTGTATGATCTGTTGCTCACTCTGGGGGTTGGCTCTGCAGAAGCTCATTGGCATCTGCTACCTGCTATAGAGAACACCACCCACATTTTGTCCCCCAACCTCCTCTAGTTTTTGGAAAGTCCCTTGGCTTTCATTTATTCCAAACCAATCCTGCATAACTGTATAGCTACCACTTGAAAAAATTTAATTTTCTACTCAATGTATTCACCTCTCTTTAAAATAGATATTAAGGGCACTCTGCTTTATAAATTCTCTCCAAATCTAAAAAAGCACTCTAGAAGGCTCCAGAGAATAGAGCATTTACACAATTCCTACCGTAAAAGACACTGTGTCTCCTCTTAGGTCAAGAGTCGATAGCATATATTTGGTCCTCAGTAATCTAGATTTACATCTCTTTTTAAAGATTTTTTAATAATTTATTTATTCACGAGACAGAGAGGCAGAGACATAGGCAGAGGGAGAAGCAGGCTGCCTGCGGGGAGCCCGATGCAGGACTCTATCCTAGCACCCCAGGATCACCACCTGAGCCAAAGGCAGATGCTTGGCCACCAAGCCACCTAGGCGCCCAGTCTGGATTTACATTTTATACTCTCTCACAATATCTGGCACTACTAAGTACTTGATATGGTTTGTTGATCATGAGTAGGGTTATGTGTATGTCCGTACATGTACAAAAAAGGGGGCATTCAGCAGTGAAGGCAGGCAGCAAAAAGGAGCACAAAGAATTAGATCATTTCTGTAGTCAATGTTGTTTACTATTTATTACCAAGGGTAAATGCAGTTGCAATAGAGAATGTTTTCTGATTATAGGGTAGAATAGAACTATGTATCTTAAATTTTTTTTCTTTCTCTTTCTCTTTCTTTTTTCTTTCTTTCTTTCTTTCTTTCTTTCTTTCTTTCTTTCTTTCTTTCTTCTTTCTTTCTTTCTGCCAATATAACATTAGACACATTCACATTTTTGCCTTTGATTATAATTATCAGTAAACAGCTCTTGACTTTGTTGACCACCTTTCTAAAGTCCATGTCTTTCAAAAGACCCATTTGTCTTCCATCCTTCCATTGGCTGGCCCAGGTTCAAAGAATGATGGAGTGTGCATGTGCATCCACATCTTACTGTATTTTCCCTCCTTTTCTTTCTCTCTCTTCCTCTCTTACCCATTATTATAACATCCACATTTTGTCAGTTAGTGGGCATGAAAATATTATGTCCCAAAATATTTGTATAAAATAATCCAACTGAGGGGTGCCTGGGCAGCTCCGTTGGCTAAGCATCTACCTTCAGCTCAGGTCATGATCCTGGGGTCCAGGGAATGATCCCCGAATCGGGCTTTCTGCTCAATGGGGAATATGCTTCTCCCTCTGCCCTTCCCCCTCTGCTTGTGATCTCTCTCTCTCAAATAAATAAATAAAATCTTTTAAAAAATAATCCAATTTTTTGGGAAGTCCTCCATCTTCTTCCTTACTAACTACATGGGTTATCAGAATGAACATGGAACTTTAAAATCGTAGACTTTAGATTTGAGTCTTGGATTCATTCACTCACCAGATTGAATGATAAAAATGTACTTAATCCCTACAGTTGACATATGTGTGAAGTAAGATAATAATACCCGTCTCACAGTGTTGTTCTTGATTCAATGACCAAATGTAGGTAGAATATTGTTACATAGGATCTGACATACAAGTACTCAATATATATCATGTCCCTTACTGAGGTTCCTTTTGACAGAAAAGATAACACACCAAAACATCACCCTGCCCATCAGTAAAGCCTAGGACTCAAAAAAAAAAAAAAAAGAAAGAAAAAGGTACAAGACTTGTATAGAACACTGGCTCTGATTCTCTGATTTTTCTTTTTGCTTTCATATTTCCTAGCTATATCCTAATGAGTGAGCCTAATTATATGGAGAATTAAGACTTTTCTGAGAGAAGAAGACATTCCTAAGACATTCAAGGCTGATCTCTCAATAAATGTGAGCAAATTATCCTCCACCTACACTATTTGTTCTTATATGTAAGCATTTTTAAAAAATAGCAATGAATCTTGCCATTCATTAATGAATGATGGAGAATATCTTTGGTGTTTGTTAAATCCTTCTTGCCAATGAGAATTCATCCTCAAAGAAAATGAAAAGGGAGCTTTACCTTGCCTTTCACATCTAAAATGGCTAAGCCTTTGGGTTTCGAGTTGTGGGCTCGATTTCCCCATCCCAGCCCCTTAAGGTATAACCTCATTATGGAACAAGCTAGATCGTCCCAGAGGAGGAGGAAGAGCATGATCCACTCTGGGTTTTAACACATGGTGGAGACATAGTACCACTCTGATGGGAGAAGGAGACCAAGCAGGGGTCCGGCTCAGTGTGGTGAAAGTAGATGCCACCAGTAGAGCTGCCACCTTCGAATGAGAACTGAGGATCTCAGGTGAATCAGAAAGCTAGATGATCTCACTCAATTTTCCTGGAGTATATAAGATTTGGAGTTCTCATCGGCTTCCAAATGATGGAAAAAGACTCACAAAAACTCCTGAAATTGGAAGACTTGCCAGTCTGTTGGTTGGAGACAAAGAATGATTTAATTTAAGACAAAGAAATGCATGTATCTTGGGGTGTCTGGGTGGCTCAGTTGGTTAAGCGTCTCTCAGGTCATGATCCCAGGGTCCTGCAATCGAGCCCCACATTGGGCTTCCTGCCCCGTGGGGAGTCTGCTTCTCCTTCCTCTGTCCCTCTCCTTGCTTGTGTGCTCTCTCTCTTACTACCTTTTAAATAAATAAAATCTTTTTAAAAAAATAAAATAGAAAGAAAAACAGAAAAATGGGCATATCTTGCACTATGGGCTGCAGAGCAATTCATTCCCCTGCTCTATTTTTATTCCAGTTACATGGCGCTGCCCCTTTTGCTCTTAACAATACCCTTCCTGCCTTCATAACACAGACAAAACTTTTGAGATGAGCATGAGAGGCCTCTTTTTTGTAGTGTCCCAGGCAAACAGCTTCAGAGAGTGGTCAGGGGCCCAGTTCAGACCTCACAGTAGTCAGTGACTGGTCTGGAATGTGAACAAAAGTGGCTGAGATTCATCTTTGGGAGGAAGGTGGGGCATGAAAGATGGATAGACATTAGAAAGCATCTACCTTCTCCTTTGTTGTCGTTGTTGTTATGGAAATATTCAAGTCAAAACAAGCAGGAGCAGAGCCACACCAAGACGAAGGGACAGAAGGCATTCTACCTTCCTCTTCCACCATCGTGTAGTTGACGGATCACAGGGTCAGGTCGTCGCTGACATCCCTTCAGTTCTAGAACCCTGAATATTGAGTGCTGACAAGGTACTAAGCCAAGCATTATCATGGAAAGTAAAGACTTTATAGCTCTGGAATCATGTGTTTGACACTATCTCTGCCGATCTCTGCCCAACTTCCCAGCTCCCCATGATGCCCAGGAACTGGTGAAGCCTTCAGGGGCCTGTCATGTTCTTAATAATATATTGCACAAAGTCATTGCTAAGAACAAGGGTGAAGGGAGAGAAGTACTCAGGGAATATCTACATAAGCTTTGTGCACCACTACTAATATAATTGACTTTTATGCAATAACTTCCATGTTTATTGCCTTTCTTTACATTTCAAGAAAGACACCATTGGATATTAAAGTCCTGATTTAATCAATAGAGAAACTGAGTCTCAAAAAGTGTAAGTTATTTGAACAAATGTCACAGCTGACCTGAGCTGAGACCCTTCCTTTCCCTACCCCTCAACTAGTCTCCATTCCTTTCCTTAATCCCTACCAGTTGAATGATGTGTGGTCCTCTGAACTAGTCCAATCTACTTGACTGATTTCTGACCTATTTCATGAGAAGATTTAGGAACTAGAAAAACTCAAAAAGACCTACATACTGGGGATGCAGTTTTATTGATAAACAGTAAGACAGTTTCCATTTCTTGAGGTCACACCACTAGGTTAGACACTGCAAATCTGGTCTACCTCCACTGATGGCAAATCCATGATCATTCTGGTCTGTCTGGCATGGCTCTTTATGGCAGAGCCCAGAGCAGTGGCCATTGCAAGCAAAGCCCATGCACAATGAGATGTTGGTCCTCCCTCAGTGGCTCTGACTGCAGGTAGCCTCCTCCCTTTGGCCTTGTGTGCCCTAGAAGTATTACTGCCATCTATATATGCCAAGAGAGGTTTGGGAAACATCTGTGTAGTTCTGAAGTGAAATGTTTCCCTGCAATAATCCACATCTAACACAGTATACTGTAAAGACAAGTGAAGTTAATAGAGTCACACTTACATTGTCATTTTTTTTTTGCTATTTCATTATTTACATCTTTAACCTCTTTATTAACCTATAACCTTTCAGAGCAGTAAGGAAAAAGTGTAGTGTACTTATGACCGCATCAAATTTCTACGGTCATGTCCAATTTAGCCACAAGGAATCTAAGGTTACTGGCTAAGAACCACCAATCGCTTCTGCAGGGAGAGAAGTCTAGAGCCAAGATGGAGCTAACCAAGTTCATTCCTCTTTATAGGTCACTTTGTAAGAAATAGAAAGAAGGAGGGAAGGAAGAAAAGGTGTGTCCTTTAGCCAACTTCTCAAGGTGTGAACCAAATGCCAGGGGTGGGAGGTTCATCTATAAATTGAACTCCTTTGAATCTAATATCTGATCTCAGAGTTGTAGCAACTGTTTTTGAATTTTCAAAATACCAACTCCTAGTTGAGATTACTGCCATGTAAACTCTTGAAGATCACCCAGGAACTATAACTTACTATAGTGGAATGGAAATGCAGCCCCCAAAAGATATGTCCAACCAGACCCTCAGAATGTGACTTACTTAGATAAGGGTCTTTGTGGATATAATTAATGTAAGGATCTGGAGATGGGATCGTGCTGGATTAGGATGAGCCCCAAATCAAATGACACCTGTCATTCTAAGAGACAGATGAGGAACAGGAAGAGAGAGTCTGAGAGCCTAAGGCCTTGTGAAAGCAGAGCAGATACTCTGAAGGAGGTTATGAAGCTTCAAGCCAGGGGCCACCAGAAGCTGCCAGCAGCCACCAGAAAACTAGAGGGCACCTGGGATGGGTTTTCCTCCACAGCCCCCAGGAAGAACCAACTCTGACAACACCTTGATTTCAGATTACTGCCTTCTAGAACTATGAAAGAATGAATTTCCGTAGCTGTAGGATGCCAAATTTTTGGCGATTTTTTACAGCAGTTCTTGTTGCCTTCACAAGAAACCATTAAATTCTTTAAACCCAGAGCCTCAATAAAGAGGAAAGAGACAAAATATTATTATCTGTTCTTACTAATAAAGAAACCGAGACCCAAATAGATACTATCTCTGCCTGGTTGATAAGCCAATAACCAGGGCAGTTCTCCTGATGCCCAACCTGGGCATCTATACAGAAGACTGACCACTCCCCCTGCCCCCAATATGGACATAGCTCCTGAAAACATTTAAGGCCACACTGTTACTCTGTCAAAGACACAATCTGCTACAAAAGTCCCAGCAAACAGGTTTCAGGGATCTACTTTGTATTGTCTTCAGGCAAGTTTTGATTAAGTCATCTATAAATTGCAATGCTCTCTCCCACATCCTGTATTTCCATGTCATCCAAAGTTCTGGCCACTGATGATAGCACATGGAAAGTTACTGGACTATGAGCTCCCAAAGGCTCTTCCCCTGCGGTATCCTTGGCACCCAGCACAGGCTTTAAAGAATAATGGTTGGGTAAGGGAATGAGGCCACCTTGCCTAATCCTAGCTCAACACGGTATGGCTGACCTTATTTGGAAGGTGTTCAGTGGAAAGTCACCAGCTCAGTCATTGCAAATGTCCACAGATGGCTCCCCAACCTGTGCTCAATCCATCGGGGACTCCCTCACATTATGGTATGCACCAAACCAGCATTTCCCAGGGTCCATTCCACAGGGAAATGCCTGGCTGATGAACTCACAAGCTGCCTCACCCTTGTGAGCCCACGTATGCCAGGGTGGGGGTGGTATGGTAATCCCAGCCTGCTAACCTGTAAGTCCGCTCTGTTCTACCCCAAGCCAGAATCACACTGCTGCATGGGATGGGTGTGTCTTTGGGAAAAACACTGGATCGTTTCTAATTGTTTCTAATTCTAGGTGATTGTTAAGCTTATATGCTCTTTTGTAGCTCGTATCTTGCAGCATGATCACAACTGGCAGGACTCACCAGCAAATTTCCATACTGGGGTTGTAAACCCCTGGTCTAGACAGTGACTGTGTTCTCCCCCTCTGTGATCAGGGTGCCTGGCTATTTCAGGGAAAGAACATCAGCTGCCAATTCTGCCCCAGGAAAGGTCAGATACTCAGGCTGAGGAGACTCTGACCTATAGGGTCCTGGGACAGACCCCTAGGGAAAGGCCAAGAGATAAAGTGGGCTACAGGCATAGCACATCCAGGTGAGGAAAACCAACTTGGATGTTCCACTGTAGAGGAGCCAGGCAGAGACTCAGCCTGCTTCCATGATGCTTTGATTAAACTTATGTGGTCTGCAGCCATCTACAGGTGCCAGCAGTAGGAAGCTCCAGCTCTGGAGAGGACTGTGCTCAAATCTGTAGAACCTGGGTTTAGCTTTTGTGTAAATGGGACACCATCATTCTAAACTGACAGTTGACATGGGCCAGAACTTCAATTGTTTTAAAGGAAGGAATAAGGACAAATATCTTTGGATCGGACATTCAAGGACATTGCAGAGGCAAAGCATGGCAGTGGGGATCTTCATGAACACATTTGTGCCCCATTGCCTCATCTTATACAGCCTCACACTGTGGGCCTTCCATACCAAAACTATAGATGAATGACAGGGACCCTGGTACAGAGTATCAATCAGTCAACACATGTGTATTCAGGGCCTTCTTCATGAGAGGATTTTAAGGCCAACCTAAGCTTTAGAGGTCTATAATGACCCATGCTCCCTCCCACATCACAAACCACTCTCCTCATCTCCAACAATTGGAATCCTACCCACCGTTCAAGGTCATGTCAAAGACAGTCTTCTCTATGAGCCCTCTTTGAGTCCATCCTCAGCTTTGTCTTCATATATATGATCTTTTGTCTCTTTGAACCTCGCATAGCATTTAGTTTCTGCTTCTACAATGACACTCATCAGACTCTGCTTTGGAGAAGTTATTTTCGAAAGAGTCAAATTCCCAAAAAGGTTGTAAATTCCTAGAAAGCAGCATCATGCTTATCACTGTAGCTTTTGCAATGCTCAGCACAGGACCCTGCAGGGAAGGTTTTAAAATGCATTTATTTAAAGTTTTTCAACTGCATATGGATTAATAGCTGAAGATGGGAGGTGATGAAGAAAAACACCCACGATGGTTCTTGTCCCCCTAGAATGCTTTTTAAGGAAGAAACACACACACACAGCTCTAAGAAGACAAAGCAGGTATGAAAAAAGGAATTATCGTAACAGAGTATGGACACTAAAAGCACAATAACAAATGAGCTCCTAAAACTTAAAGTTTAATTCTTATCAGAATATTTTCCTTATTTATATTACAGGTTAAAATTACCAAGTAATCCAATCTTCCAAGAAGTACAGTCACTGAAATAAACACTGGGATTCTAGGCTTAGTTTTGTTGCTAAATAGCCATGTGACTTTGCACAAGAAAATCTCTCAGGACCCAAATTTCTATAAAATTAGAGAATTCAACTAAATCATCTCTATGGCTTTACAATTTTGTGATTTTTAAAAACATTTCATTTGTACCACATCCCTTGGGTCCTTATGAGAATACCAAAAAGCCAAACCAGCTTTCTGCTTGGGAAAAAAGAATGATTTTTTTTTTCTTTCTCTTTGTTCTCTGAGATTTTCTCAACAATTTTTATATTTCTAATTAGGATACTAAATCCCCACTTCATACATTAAAATAAACAACTGCCCAAAAGTTAAAAAAAAATACAAAATAGAGTAGTTAGATTAAATTTAAGGGAATGCCTTACCAGAAAAATGTAAAACAAATGAAACACCTTTAATAATTCCATACCTTTGGGGTGCCTGGGTAGCTCAGTTGGTTAAGCATCTGACTCAGCTTAGGTCATGATCTCGGGGTCAGGAGATAGAGCCCCATGTCGGGCTCTATGCTGGGTGTAAAGCCTGCTTAAAATTCTCTCTCCTTTTCCCTCTGTCCCTCCCCCCCACTCACACGCTCTTTCTCTTTCTCTGTCTCTCTTTCAATAATAATAATAACAATAGTAATAGTAATAATTCCATACCTTCACCTCTGAAGGAAAAAAAAATCCATGTTCAACAACATTTGGTCAATACTTTCACCCATATCTAACACAGTAAAAATGACTACCATAATAACATAATAATAGAATAAGTAGGATAAATACAGCAGTAGTATAGTAGTTTAAGGTTTGTTGGAATTGTTCAAGCCGTGACATCATGTTTTTATTTCATAATCCAGAAGTCGTTTTGGTTCAAGTTCTGAGCTAATTAAACTTTAAGACTAATGGCATCATTTTTCACTTCCAAATAAGTGAATGGGAAGTAATGATGTGACCCGAGTAATGAAAATGAACGATTTCTGGCTTTAGAGTTAGTCTTTCATATTTAGTAAGTATTGAGGAGAAAGAAAAGAAAGACGTGGCATGTAAGTGTACAGCTATGTTCAAGAGTAGGAAAAAGAAGAAAAAAATGTTTAATTAAAAACTGGTGCATTGGGATCCCTGGGTGGCGCAGTGGTTTGGCGCCTGCCTTTGGCCCAGGGCGCGATCCTGGAGACCCGGGATCGAATCCCACATCAGGCTCCCGGTGCATGGAGCCTGCTTCTCCCTCCGCCTGTGTCTCTGCCTCTCTCTCTCTCTCTCTCTGTGACTATCATAAATAAATAAAAATTAAAAAAAAAAATCTTAAAAACTGGTGCATCTATATACAATGCTGGGGAAAACACCTCCTGTTATTGTGTAAGATTACTCCATTGGCTTCGCCAGTTTTGTATGTGTTGGGGGTTGGAAGGAAAATTATGAACAAAGCACATTTCATTTAAAATATCAGTTATTGGGCAGCCCCGGTGGCTCAGCGGTTTAGCACGGCCTTTAGCCCAGGGCCTGATCCTGGAGACCCAGGATCGAGTCCCACGTCAGGCTCCCTGTATGGAGCCTGCTTCTCCCTCTGCCTGTGTCTCTGCCTCTCTCTCTCTCTCTCTCTCTCTCTCGTGTCTCTGCCTCTCTCTCTCTCTCATGAATAAATAAAAAAAAATCTTTAAAAAAAGTTAAAAAAATAAAAAATCTTTAAAAAATAAAATATCAGTTATTATAGGAAAATGGGATTCAATATAAATATTGCCATCCAAAATTTATGATTGAAAATCTATTCACCATCTTATGCATCTATAGGAACATTATGTAGAAAAGGAGCATGTTATAAAGCCAAACTTAATTCATTAAGTACTTTGATGACAAGGGCCTCAGGGACCAGCCACGTATAATTGTTAAGATTGGATTTTCTTCCTCTTCCTAAAGAGTCTTCTATATTTGGCCTTCAAAATAGTGTCCTGGTCCCCCTGTATGCATATCTGCAGGTTCCTCCTCCTCCTTGAGAGTTGTCCATGCTACACTTTCCATGTTCTATACTGTTCTCCAAGGCACTAGTCATGGGTCTTAATTACATGTTTATCTGTAAGATTATTTGATTAATGTAATTCCATGTCACATCACTAGAACCTCCTTAGATTGGAAACTCCTTGAAGGTAGGGATTGGGTTTGTTTGGCTCCCCAGAGCCTAGCATGGTACCTAGCATATAGTAGATGCTCAACCTGGTTTTATGAATTAGCGAAAGGTTGCATAGGGTGCTAGCACTGTCTTCCAGCAGCTGACCTCATAGTATAAAGGAAGCCACACAGATGCCCAAAAGAGTATTTTATACATGTGTCTAGGTAACTCTGCCTTTGTACCATTGCTTTCAGATACCAATGTCTGGGCAGGATGGCACACATTTTGGAGACCAGTGGGGCTTATTCATGTTATATCATCATTTTTCTTTTTAAGGCTAATGCCTAACTCCCCAAGTAGTGTATATGCCTTTTGAGTGCAAGAACTTATGTGGAACTCGCCTGCCAGACTAACAGGACCTGGGCCCTTTGCCCTTCGATGTAGGAGGGGCCAGTGTGGATACCGTGAACTCTACTGTGAATTTCTCCTTCTCTGAATATTCACCAAACGATACAGGAGAACTGAGGAGAGAGGCTTCTCAGATGATGCAATGTTGGATCCGTGGCCTTGAAGGATGAGTGATGACGGTGGCAGAAAGAAAGGCTGGTCTGCTAAACTCATAGGGGGAGGCTAGTGCTTCTTGACTCAGCTCGCCCTACTTGCCAGAGACGGATGAATGTGAAGGTTCTTGGCATCTCTTATGATGCCTACTCTGAATGCTTCGTGTCTCTGAATATGCAAGAATTGTAGCCTGATAGAGTTTCAGGATGAAGTCCATCTCCTCCCTCTGTCTTCGGACATGAATGACTCTGTAGTTATTAAAGCATGTGGGCACCTAATACCAACTGCAGATGTCACTGTCACTACTCGAGTCTCCTTCCAGTTCTTACCCAGAATAAGATGATAAAGGCAAGCATGCAAATAAATGGGCTATAATGACTTAGTTATTCTATCGATAGGGATGTTGTGACTATGAACTTATTCATTGTCTGTGGCCAAACTGTCAGCTTGGCATTTCCAAGGCTTTTATTTTCCTCCATTCCATTCTCCTCTGTAATCTTTGGCCCATTTGCTGGGATTTTTTTCTACAGCCCGGGTAGAAAAAGTCAAGGTGTGGTGCCAAGGCCAATTTATTCCTTCTCCTGAGATGCTCAATTTCCCACTTAGTGAAAGCTGGCTTGCAGAGGTTGGTGCCTCCAAGAAATTCTCTCTTCAGCTCAGAGTTAGCCAAGGCCCAGCTCCTGGGAGGTCCCTCCTCACCTCACAGAACAGAGGAGGTTCCCACCTCCCCATCCATGTGAGATTGTCAAGTTTTTCTGATCCTTTACTTACAATTAGGCTTACCCCTAAATTGAAAGAGGTGTGTGTGGGGGGGTGGGGGAGGAGGTTCAGTCTAACTTCCTGTGACCTGAACAAACTGACAGTTCCTGACAGCCTGAATTTTATCTTTCCACTCTGGGAGCCGCACAGCCGAATTCTATTTCTTAGCCAAACAAACCAACTACAGAGAGTCCATTATGTTGCCGCTTCAAAACAGGAAGCGGAGGTTAGAGATGCCAATAGCTGGTTTTACATAATGAGGGATGCTTGGGGCTGCAGAGCCAGCCCAGGCCCGGGGCTCCTGCCTTTGTTCAGCTCCGACGCCCCACCACACCCGCAGGCCTGGAGGACCAGCCTCCTTCCCGGGAGGAATGCCCGGCCCCCACATCTGGCGCACGTTGGGCCTGCAGAGGAATAGGAATCGCGCTGCCCTTCCTGCGCCCTGAGAACCGCCGGAGCCTCCGAGAACGCTTCCAAGGACACTCCCCACTCCTCCACTCTCCGATGGTCTCTGGGGCGAGTCTGCCTCCGGGCCCCACGTAGGTGGGCCCGACCGCAGAGGGGGAGCTCCCTGACCCCGATGGATACCGGCAAAGGAAGAAGAGAGCGTGTGCAGAGGGCCAGATGGGAGGGAGCAGAGGACAAGGAGGAGAGGGGCACCGGCCACCCCTCTGCACCTCCACGGTCACCCTCGCTGGATGCGGCCAGCGCTTCCCTTTGGAACCTTGGCTCCAGTGACCACAAAGAGCCTTCCAAAAGGCCACAGGGAGGTCTACATTTGAAAAACCCATCATTTCCCGGCTGCTGCGCGCCAGAGCAACCTAACCTCGGCTTCACCTTGGGTAACGCGGCCTTGGCTTGCGGAGGTTGAAAGAGTACACTGCCGACAGGCCTCCTGGGAGCTCTGTGCGGCTCATTTATGAAGCTTTAAAACAATCGCAAGTCTTCTGCAAAAGGTCTTCAGGGGCCACCCACTCCGGACATGAATCATTTGTATGTGTATCTGTGCATTCCCCTAAGAAAGCCACCCACGGGCTGCAAGGACTCAGGGGCGTCGGAAGGGAACTTTCAGGCAGGGAATGAGGCCCTTTGTAGGCCAGGTTCACGCTCACTCAAGGATATGCATTCTTGAGGCCACGAAGGAGTCAGAGAAGACCTCCTTTGAAATCCTTCCTGGCCACCTACACAGAGTTAGTAAAGCCAGTAGGCACTTGGTTTCCTTATCTCCTATGCTGGGTTTCCTGACCAAAACAGAGCACCCCAGAGAGTGTTGGGTCCTAGAATCCAAGTGAATCCACGTGAATCCAATCCACGTGAATCTCCCTATCAAAGGCTATTTGAGAGGACAACTTTATAAAATGAGACGTATGCACATTTTAATCCCTACTTTTAAGAGGGGTGCGCATGCTCAGAAAGTCACCCAGAGAAATTGGAAGTCCATTCTTCCCTAACAACGTGTTTAGCTGAACAGTACCGGAATGTTAACTAGCCCACCACATTTAGCGTGCCAAAGTAGAAATATATTGCTTAATTTGTTAAAAAAAGAAAGGAAAAGAAAGAAAATCAGGCGGAAAGATACTTTCAAGCTGCACAAATGCAGACCTCAAGCCATGAGCCCAACTGATTTATTCCACGTTACTTCCCACCTCAAAAATGTTAAGATCAGCTTAATTTGATTATAAAGAGACTTATATGCCCACCAAGCAGAGGTTATGAATAATTTGGGGATGAGATTGGCTTTCAATAATGGAAAATGAACTTTACTCTGTACTTTTACTCAGGTAAAAATGTTCCTATGACTTAATAATGCAAATGGCACCATCCTTTCTGAGTGTGGCTATAAAAGAATTAAGTTACCTCCTATTGCATCAGGCTGTGGATTAACCTCAATTTTCAGATGATCCTGGGATCTAGGAGTCAGGGTTTGAACTCCTTCTGAGAAAAATAAATGCCAAAGCCCACACTGTGGGCTGTATGAGGCATCCTATTAACCTTGCTGTGCAGAAACCAGTCCCAGTGTGGAGAGATCCTACTTTGAGCACAACGAAGTGCCCAGAAAGTTTAACAGCATTGAGGCAAGTTTATGTTAAAACGATATGAATATGGGGATCCCTGGGTGGCGCAGCGGTTTGGCGCCTGCCTTTGGCCCAGGGTGCGATCCTGGAGACCCGGGATCGAATCCCATGTCGGGCTCCCAGTGCATGGAGCCTGCTTCTCCCTCTGCCTGTGTCTCTGCCTCTCTCTCTCTCACTGTGTGCCTATCATAAAAAAAAAAAAAAAAACGATATGAATATTTAAAATGCTTAGCATCTGCTCAAAAACGGACTCCATAAGACTAGCTCAAGTGGGTAGTTATAGAGGCCATTACCCTTCATAATTATTTTTGGAGAAAACAGATGTAGGCAAAATTCAACAGGGGTGAACATTGTAATTAAGAGGATCAGTCATCAGGTCAGGATTTAGGACCTCCATTTGGCCTGGGTGGGCCATCTCTGAAGCCCTTGTTACTCCCTGGTGTCACAACAGTGCTCGCTCATGCCTTCGGGGCAGCACTCATCGTGAGAGCAGAGGGCCAAAGATCGGGAATATGGTGACAAGAAGTGCACGGTGGGTCACGGAGCAAGAGGGGGATAGGTGGTTCATTGGTGAGGTAACAGGAAGTAGCTGTGTACCAGGTGTATAGTCTTCACTCTCAGCCACTGTGGAGCATCCCTTAAACTTAGCAAAAACTTCTTTCTCAAACAAAAAAAAGCTCAAATGGAAATGAATCTGGGAAGATATGTCCCCAAAGCCCTTGTCGTCTCCCAGGTTACATGCCCACATTTCCAGAAAGTAAATGCCCACCTCTCTGATGACTTTTCTCAAAGGCTCCTCCTGCCAGGGGGTAATGAACTTGCCTAGGATTGACCTTGAACACAATGGGTCTTTACAGGCTCCGACAAGTGCCCTCCCACAAACTGTCTCATTTGCTCCTCAGATGGACCTAGGAGATAGGGACGCACTAGAGCCGGCTTTCTTTATTACAGAAGGAAGTGATCAGACCACTGTAGCCTGTTGATAAGTTGCACCCCGCCCTTCCTGAGGGTGAAATAAAACAGGAAAAAAATGAAACCGAAGGATGTGGGCAGCCTGGGAATGATGCAAAGGAAAAGCAACTTTGTTTGCAAAATAAGAAGGCAAAGGTGAGGATGCTTCCTTCGGGACCTGCCTGTGCATGCGGGCCTCTGTCCCATCCCTTACCACGTGGATGTATAAGGCCACATCTGCAGCATTTGGGGTTCCCAGGCCTTACTCTGGCCTGGGACACAGTCAGGACTTGGTAGGCACTCCAGAATTAGCAGCGTTATGCTGAAACTAAACATTGGCTACAAGGAGAGGACAATGAGCATTTATCGGGTCAAAGAATCTCAAGTTGGCGCACACTGATCAGGAAGCAAGCAAAATAGTGCCCCCCTCATAGGGTGAAAGTAAAGGGTTTTTATAAGAAAAAGGCAGTGGGGAAAGGCAACTCCGTGAGTTAAGAGGAGAAAAAAAAGGCTGAACTACTCTTGACTCTACACTGATGGACTACCGGTTCCAGCTTCAGTAAATCCACACCTGTCAGTGCTGTGATCAGGATGTCCGTTTTCCCTCTGACTTCTCAAGCCATTGCTTAAAACGAGCCCAACCCAAAGGTTCTGACCCTGTTCAAACAGAGGCTGGTAAGGCAGTTTTTCTACAGTGGCCACATGTACTTTATTTTAAATGGCTCCAGTCATGTCCCTTTTTCACAGCAGGCCCCAAAGGAAATAAGCTGGAATAGGCTGAACTCAGAAGATTGTTAAAAGAAAGGTGTCTCTCCCACCTCCCGCAGTGTGTCCACAGAGAATGATTCGAAGGAGGAAAAATGTAAAGGCAGGATTTCTGAAGACAACCCTGGCAGACAGAGGCCGTGGAAGTCCTAAGTTGTTCCTGCAGAGTCCTCAATAATCTTTTCAAATGCAAGCCCCTGTCCTAGCTTAGGAAGAGCAAAGAGCCACTTTCTTAGAGGTAGGAGCATGAGGCAACTTCATTCACCATTCACCAAGTAAAAAGGAATTCCGCAGGCTAGTAGAGGAGGCTGCTGGGCTGAGCGCCCTCCCTGACATCTCTCTGGTTGGGACAGAAATCCTGGCCAGGGGAATTCCCTCAAACAAATATATATGTATTGAATTTCAAGCCTCAACCTGTGGAAAGCTATTTTTTGTTGTTGTTGTTTTTTGTTTGTTTGTTTGTTTTTCCTTCTTTTTTTTTATTTTTATTTTTTTTCCTTCTTTTTTTTTTAAAGAATTAAAAAAAAAAAAAGAATTTCCCACCCGAACTTTAAATTCATAGACATTTCATTCCAAATGGGAAGCTGAAGCATATGACAAAAGATACACTTTTTATTTTTTATTTTATGTATTTATTTAGAGCAAGAGGGGAAGGATAGAGAGGGAGAGAATCTTAAGCAGGTTCCATGCCCAGCGAGGAGCCCAACTCAGGGGTTGGTTTCATGACCTGAGCTGAGATCATGACCTGAGCTGAAATCAAGAGTAGGATGCTTAACCGGACTGAGCCACCCAGGCACCCCAATGATACACTTTTTAATATTAACTTTTATTATAGCAGCTAAAATACTGGGGGGATTTTTTGTTGTTGTTTATTTTGGAGAGAATAGCTCAAAATATAAGTTTATCCTGAACTTCACCAATCTTATGGATATCAAGTTTGGTTACTAATTTACCACTCTGCTTCTTAGATTGACAAAAGGAGCTTTCTATTTTCAGCCAGAAATCCTATAGGATAGAAGAATTTAGGGAGGTTTGAAAGAGAACTATCCAGGCAAGCATTATAGAGAAGCTAAAGCAAAGAAAAAAGTACCCTTCCCAACTTCTCCAAATAGCCCCATACCCTTGCCATGCCTCTGCTCCCTGGAGTCTGAGAGTATCACAACAGTATAAAGGAGCAAACCATCCAGTACCCATTTCCACAAACTTTTGCTGACAGTGTAGGCTCTCCTTAGCTGAGACTAGCTCCTTTGGGTTCTCTAGTTACAGAAACTGTTTCATAATAGCTTTAATATCATTTTCCAATTCTTGGTTCCATTGTTCTTCCTCCAAACAATACCCTTCCTTATCTACTCATTAGTCGGGTACTCATTCATTCATTCGTTCATTCATATGTTCCTTTCATAACAGGAATTGAGTTACATAAGGTCCCAGCACTGAGGTAACTTCCATTCCTAGTAGAGGCCATCAATCGAGCAACAGGCCAAGAGTTAATCCAGCAAAGCATCTTCGGGTTTCCTGCAGGATGAAGAGAAAGTAATTTCACTGACCCCAGAAAAAAAGATATCCTCTTAAAAGTAAATGACATAGGTGTAGGACTAAAGAAGTGCCTTGTTCAGACCAAGTTCAAGGGCAGCCTTGTAGTTCCACATTCCCATTAGTAGGGCCTTGCTGGTCCTTTAGAGCAGGCCCCTGCTGATGCATCTTCCAGTGCTCTGCTCACGGGCCCCACTAAGTGACTTCTCTCCAGCCAAGGAATTATTTATGTTTGAGGAATCTACTTAAGTGAGATGTCAGCTGGGAAATTCATCATAGGACGTTTCCAAAGAAAACTCAGCCAGAGGAGAGTGGAGTGTGCACCCAGGTCTGGTCAACCTATGCCCTGACATCTTTAGCACCAGCCCTCATGAGTCCTCTGGGACCCTGGTCACATTACTTGTTTCACGTGGCCTCAGGTAGAAATGGCTTGTGTGTGTGTGTGTGTGTGTGTATGTGTGTGTGTGCCTTTTCATGGTGTCATAGGTTCCACCTCAGCCAATCAGAAAAGGGCGGGAGCGCAGGTGGAATCACTGCGTGGCCTATGGTGATTTCCTTAAAAGAGGTCTACACCACAGTAGAGCTTGACGGTAGTGATACTACCAATCTGATTCTCTGACGTGTACAAACCTCAGCACCCACAGCTTTAATGTCTCCTGGCACTCCACAAACCATCCCAAAGGGCTATGGCATGTGTGCAGGGTGATTCTAATGAAGCATAAATCCAGCGACCGTAATGTAAGATGTCTGTGAGGCAGAGCATTTTGGTTTGCCAGTAATGCAAGCCTTGCTGTCCACTCAGAGTCCCCATTCAATCCAACTTCATCATTTTATATGTCACACAGTAACACTGTGTACTTAATATGCCCCATGAAGTCCAAACATTGTTTCTTTGCTAAAAAAAAAAAAAAAAAAAAAGCCCACCTCTTGAAGAAGAAAAACAAACTGGAGCACTTAAACCACAAGATAACAAACACTGTTTTGAAAGGAAGAGTAGGGATCCCTGGGTGGCGCAGCGGTTTGGCGCCTGCCTTTGGCCCAGGGCGCGATCCTGGAGACCCGGGATCAAATCCCACATCAGGCTCCCGGTGCATGGAGCCTGCTTCTCCCTCTGTCTGTGTCTCTGCCTCTCTCTCTCTCTCTCTGTGACTATCATAAATAAATAAAAATTTTAAAAAAAATGAAAGGAAGAGTAATTAGGGTGGTGAGTGTCAGCACAAGGATAGACAAACTGACCAACTGACAAATTTGGAGATTAGAGACGAACCAGCTCCTAATATGATCACCTGATTCTGACAAAGGTGATACTACCAATTTCACTGAAAAAGGATCCAACAATAAATAAATAATAATGCTGGATCAGTTGGATATTCTTTGGGGAAAGAATGTATCTTGACATTACATCATTCCCATGAAAATGAATTCCAGATGGATGGTAGATGTCAAGGTGAAAGGTAAAATAATAAAAGAGAAAAACATAAGAAACCATCTTTATGAACTTGGGATTGACAAAGGCCTCTTAAATATGACATAAAAACACTATTCATAAAAGAAATATGCAGCAAGTTGGATTGTATTAAAACTAAGAACTTTTGTTTTTCAAAAGACATTAAGAGAGTGAAAAGGGCAACCCAGAGATTAGAGAAGATACTAACAACATATATATATAACAAAGGACTCATACTGAAAATATATGAAGCTCTCCTATGAATCATTGTTTTTAAAGTTACCCAGTAGATAATGGACAAAAACTTGAAAGATGCTTCCTAAATTAGAATATCCAAATAGTTAGTGAATATATAAAAAGATTCTCAGGGCACCTGGGTGGCTCAGTTGGTTGAGCATCTGACTTTTTTTTTAATTTAATTTTATTTATTTATTCATGAGAGACACACAGAGAGAGGCAGAGACAGGCAGAGGGAGAAGCAGGCTCCATGCAGGGAGCCTGACATGGGACTTGATCTTGGGATCACACCCTGAGCCAAAGGCAGACGTCAACCACGAGCCACCCAGGCATTCCCAACTCTTGGTTTCAACTCATGTCATGGTCTCAGGGTCATGATAGAACCCCATGTTGGGCTCTGTGCTCAGCAGGAAGTCTGCTTGAGATTCTCTCTCCCTCTCTCTCTCTCTCTGTCCCTCATGCTGCTCTCTCTCTCTCTCTCTCAAAAATAAATTAATCTTTAAAAAATACTTTTAAGAAGATGCTTACCTTTATTAGTCATCAAGGAAATACAAATTGAAACCAAAATTATTTTCTGCTATGCACCACCAAGACAACTAAAATTTCAGTAAAGATTGCTAAATATAGACATGAATGAGGAGCAACTGGAATGACCCCACACTGCTGCTGAGAGTGTTAATTGGTGCCACTAGTCAGGAAAACCATTTGGCCTCATCTCCTAAAGCTGGCACTTGCATACCTTTGGATGGGCAACAGAAATGTGTGAATTGCACACGCAAAGACATGTCCCTGAACTTTTAGAGCAGCATTGTTGATTGGAGCTAACAATGAAAACCACCTAAGTGCCCAACACCAGTAGAATAGGTGAGTGCTTGTATTCTGTGCACATAATGAAATCCTATGCAACAATCAGAAAGAGTATTATGTATTCACAACAATAGGGTGAAATTCACAGTCACACTATTGAACAAATGAAGACAGATGTAAATGAGTAATATACTCTCTGATTCTAAAAACAGGTACAAACGGGTAGGATAATGGTCACTCTTAGGAAAGAAGTGACTAGAAGATGACACCAAAGAGTATTCGTTTCTTATTCCAGGTTGTGGGGGTTCATGAATGTGTTCAATCTGTAATATTTATTGAGCTTATGATACATGCATGTTCTGGATACATATTATGCTTCAATAAAAAGTTATAAGCAAACAGCAGTTCTTGTTGATATTCCCATAGTAAAGCCATATATATATATATCAACTCTGTAGAGTCATGACATTCAATTTAAGACTTAAAGTGTGCTTAAAATCTGCCTTTAACACATTTTCTATAATAATGTAAGAATTAAAGAAATACGCCACATACTAGCTCTGGAGAGTTTGGTTATGTATGCACAAGTAGGAGAGTAGCATGAGGTTTGCATAACTAATGCACTAAATAAGTATAATAGGAAAAATACGATGTCCAAATGAAAGCCAATAGCTTCTGTTGCTATGAAACTACACTGAAACTGAGAAAAGCTCAGAAATGTTACCTGGAAATTTCACGGCAGAAAGCACATGCTACGGTTTTATTCTTGGGTTGGGAGGAAATGCCAAGGCTTTTAGTGAAAAATCTATGACACCACATTGCATTGCTAATTTTTTAAAAAGATTTTATTTATTTATTCATGAGAGACAGAGAGAGAGGCAGAGACATAGGCAGAGGGAGAAGCAGGCTTCCTGTGGGGATCCTGATGTGGGACTTGATCCTGTGTCTCCAGGATCACACCCTGGGCCGAAGGCGGCATTACACCGCTGAGCCACCCAGGCTGCGGCATTGCTATTTTTTTTTTAAACATTAAATTTTTTTTTAAACATTATAAAAATAACTCTAGTCTTCCCAACTAGACTATAAGCTCATTAAGAGCAGGAGCTTGTTCCATATCCTCCTCAAATTCTAGGCACATAGGTGTCATTTTTATCTTTTGATCATTAAACATGTTGACAGAGGGATCTTCAATTCTGAAATTGAAGATAGTGCATTTGAGACCAAGATAGAGGTTGCTGGTGGCAGAGATGGTTGGTTGGATGGTGTGTAGGTGGCTGAGATGATAAATTGATTCCTTGAGCTTCTTTTGTCCTTTCTGGCAAAATGACTGGTTGAGGAAGGGAAAGGGGAGATTTCAAACTCTGACTCAGGGATGAATCAAGGGGGATTGAGGGATGAAAAGAATACACCTGCTCCAACCATGGAACCCATTGCAAAAATGCTCACAAACTGTGGTCCTGGTAATTTAAACCTTTTGACATAACTGGGACCTCAGATTTCCAATTGTTATGGGTTAAACTGTGCCCCGATAACCACCAAATTCATCTGTTAAAGTCTGAGCTTCCAGTACTTCAGAATGTGGCTTTATTTGAAAGCAGGATTGTTGCAGATGTATTACTTAAGATTTGATTGTACTGGAATAGGATGAGCTCCAATCCAGTATGACTGGTATCCTTATAAAAGGGGAGCATTTGAGAAACACACACACATACACATACACATACACACACACACACACACACAGAGGGAGAACACCACTGGGGGTGATGCTTCTATAAGCTAATGAATACTAAAGATTGTCAGAAACTGCTAGAGGCTAGGATAGAGACAAAAAACAGATTCTCTATCACAGCCCTTAGGAGGAAACAACCTTACCAAGACCTTGATCTCAGACTTCTAGTTTCTAGAGCTGTGAGACAATAAATTTCAGTTGTTTAAGTCACCTGGTTGATGGTACTTGGCTATAGCAGCAAACTAATACCCCAAGTGTTGAGATTTCAATTGTCCATTATAAATTATGGACTTACTCTTCTTTCAGGGATGCTCAAGAGCATGCTAGCAGAATTTATAATGATATCAAAGCCATGTGTATCTATATTGAAATTTCAGAGTTATTTCACCTCTGAAAACAAACCAAACATTTTGCCAGATTCTTCTGCAAAGAGTCTCCAGAGTTAATGGGCCCTCAGTTACCCTGTAAGGTCTAATCCCCTTTTTTTAAAGATGAAAATGTTGAGGACCAGAGGTGTGGAGTGACTTGCCCAAGGTAAGCTAAACTGTTGGAGACAGAACTGAGAATCCTGGCTTCCAACTCCCAAGGTAGAGATTTTTTCCACTAGATTGCACTCTGGCCTGTGAAAATCTTATGCAGACAGACAAGAGAAATGTACAGTCTTCCTTTGAGTTGCGGCTATGAGCAAAGTGGCAGGAATCCCACCAAGGCCCTGGAGAAACCATTACTCACACTGTAAAGATTAAAAAACAAAAGTAGCAAAATACTTTAATATTCCCAGTCCAGCATGGTCCAAAGAAGAATAGAAGAGGCCAAAATCTAATTAGGCCTCTGAATCTTTGCTTAATCCTACAAGCTACTTGGCATTCCTATACTTTCAACATTTTGGGGGATTCCAATTTGGAACTAAACACTTTGGGTATGTTTAATTTCAGACTTATAACAAATCACATGTGCCAAACCACACAACTCTACCTCAAGATAATTTTCCCCAGTGGGAGAAAATATAATATAGCAGCAGCCAAACTGCGTACATTAGTTGAAAACATTGACATTCCCAACTTAAGTCTTATGCCATTATCATCTCTCTCTCTCTCTCTCTCTCTCTCTCTCACCCTCCTCCACTTTCTCTGAATCCTTTCCAGCTCTTTGATTCTGCCAGGAAATGAAAGAAAAGGGGCTTTTGTGCCAAATCCTAGATGATGGATCAATTGACCTTGAAACCACATTCTGTTAATTCATGATTATGGTGAGTGAACTTGAGTAGCAGAGAGGGCTGCTGGAAAAATGCTTTTCACTCTGAAGGGTAGAAAAGCAAGAATGATAGTGAGGTTTGCCTCTTAGATGATGCACTCTTGATATGATTAGAAAATTGCATCTTGGATAATACATCCCAATTTTTTAGTACTCTGATAGCAAATGCAAATGGTTCATATTTGGCAGACAAGTAGTGAATATTGACTACTCTAAAAGCCAGTAAGATTTTCAGGAAAAAAAATTGTCCTAATTACAGAGAGAGGGAAGGGAATTTGGGGGTTTTGTTTTGAAGATTTATTTATTTACTTCAGAGAGAGAAAGCATCTGTGCACATGAGCTTGGGTAGGGGCAGTGGGAGAGGGAGAGAGCATCTCCATCAGACCCTGTTGAGTGCAGAGCCAAACACAGAGTTTGATCTCACAACCCTGAGATCGTGACCTGAGCTGAAATCAAGAGTTGGATGCTTAACCAACCGAGCCACCCAAGTGCCCCAGGGCAGTTTTAAAAAACATAATAAGTTAAAAAAGAATCAACAAGATAGCTTTTAAAAGCTGTTTAATATATCCAATCTATAGTGTCTCATAATATTTTTGTGATTTATAATAATTGTATCCAAAATGACTATTAATTTGACTTTGAGCCAGTGGCCTTAGATAATAGTCTATGTAAATATTTTATTAATAATTTCACATTTTTGGGTGCTTATGTGGCTCAGTCATTTAGGGTTCTGTCTTTGGCTCAGGTCATGATCCCGGAATTCCGGGACTGAGCTCCACATCTAGCTTCCTCCTCAGCAGGCAGGTGGGAGAGGAGTCTGCTTCTCCTTCTGCCCCTCATCCTGCTCATGCATTCTCTCTCTCTCTTGCTCTCTCTCAAATAAATAAATAAAAATATTTTATTTCACATTTTTAAAATATTTAAAAATATTTAAAATATTTTATTTAAAAATATTAAATATTTTTAATATTTAAATATTTTAAATATTAAAAATATTTTAAAAATAATTATTTCACATTTGGCAAATCAAAAGCACAATATCACCTGACATCTGTCAGAATGGCTAAAATCAAAGCCACAAGAAATAACAAGTATTGGTGAGGACGTGGAGAAAAAGGAACCCTTCGTGCGCTATTGGTAGGAATGCAAACTGGTGCAGAGTTTCCTCAAAAAATTAAAAATAGAATTACCACATAACCCAGTAATCCCACTATTGGGTATTTACCCAAAACAAAAACAAAACGAAAACACCAATTCAAAAAGATATATGCACCTCTATGTTTATTGTGGCATTATTTTCAATAGGCAAGGTATGGAAGGAACCCAAATGTCCATTGATAAATGAATGGATAGGAAAGATGGGGTAGATATGCCTGATGGAATATTACTCAGCCATAAAGAAGAATGGGATCCTGCCATTAACAACAATATGGATGGACCTAGAGGGTATAATGCTAAGTGAAGTAAGTCACCCAGAAAAAGACAAATACCATGTAACTTCACTCATGTGGAATTTAAGAAACAAAACAAACACAAACAGAAAGAAATAGAGAAACAAAACCAGACTCTTAAGTGAGGAGAATAAACTGGTGGCTGCTAGAGGGGAGTTGGGTGGAGGGTGGGTGGGATAGGTGAAGGGGATTAAGAGTACACTTACCTTGCTGAGCACTGAATAATGTATAGAAATATTGGATCATTACATTGTACACCTGAAACCAATATAATACTGTATATTAATTATACCTTAATTTAAAAAGAAAATAAAAAATAATAATTTCACGTTTATGTTTTTGGCTACCTTTTCCTTTGAAATGAAATGGTGGTAGATTGGCTTAAGCTAACACAATTTACAATATATCAGGTAAACTCATAATTTTCTCCGTCAACCAGTCCAGCAGGTACTTCTGTTGCACCAAGATACCTGAGAGAAGACAGAATCCTCTGGACTTGTCCTCAAACCTGCTCCTGCCCCAGTGCTGAATCCAGAGCTCTGTTGGAGTTACTGATGCAAAACGGGTATTTATTCAACAAATAATAATTGAGATTCACCATGTACATATGATTGCCCAATAGAAAATGCACTTATAAATTAACATCCCATGCTCACCAAACCCGAATATTCAGCATCCCAAAGTATTTGAAACTATGCCTTTCAAAAAAGAGCTTTCCCTGGAAGAATAATGGCAAAAGAGACACTACCTACCTGCTACAGTATGGCAGTTCTTTAGGGCAACAGTCTCAGAACTGGATCTGGACAGTCCCGGGGCTACATGAGGACAGTTAGAGCAATTTTTCCAGATTCTCAATTCCCACTCGTGTCCTTTTCTAAAACTGTCCAGAAGAGAAAATGCAACCATAAAACACAGCAGTGGGGGAAGCCTCTTGTTAGTCTAGCTTCCAAACCCATTCCCTTCTCTCTTGTCTCATTGAGATGTGGTTCCAGGGGGACCTGGGTGGCTCAGTGGTTGAGTGGAAGCCTTTGGCAGCCGTGATCCTAGGGGTTCTGGAATTGAATCCTGCATCAGTCTCCCCAGAGAGAGCCTGCTTCTCCCTCTGCCTGTGTCTCTGCCTCTCTCTCCCTGTGTGTTTCTCATGAATACATAAATAAACTCTTAAAAAATAAAAACAAATTAAAAAAAGAGATGTGGTTCCAATGTATGTTCACTTTCAAGCTTTTTAAATAATTATTTATAATTAGGTTCATAATATATTATCATAATTGTAATAATTACAATAAGCTTAGTAATTACTTGTAAAAATCCGTTTTCATAAACTGCTTGCTGTTATTTTTTTTTTATTTTTTTTTAAATTTTTTTTTAATTTTTATTTATTTATGATAGTCACAGAGAGAGAGAGAGAGAGGCAGAGACATAGGCAGAGGGAGAAGCAGGCTCCATGCACCGGGAGCCTGATGTGGGATTCGATCCCGGGTCTCCAGGATCGCGCCCCGGGCCAAAGGCAAGCGCCAAACCACTGCGCCACCCAGGGATCCCACTGCTTGCTGTTATAACTATATTGA
Organism: Vulpes lagopus; assembly: GCF_018345385.1. Classification (NCBI taxonomy): domain Eukaryota; kingdom Metazoa; phylum Chordata; class Mammalia; order Carnivora; family Canidae; genus Vulpes; species Vulpes lagopus. The sequence continues at coordinate 54,574,909 of NC_054831.1, read as the reverse complement.
TAGCTATTGAAGAAAGGAAGGAAAGTATTTTTGGGCTTTATTTGATATTCATATATTTAGTGAGACAATATGAGAGAGTTATCAGTAAGGAACTTTCCAGCCAAATAGGACAATATCTGGGAAGGAAAATGAGATAAAAATATGATTTCAAATAAAACTTCTCATGCCTAAAGAACTTAGCCACCTAATTTTTAATAAGTGCTACTAGGTATCAACTAGTTGTATAATCAGGTTCTACTAGATTTATTTAAAAAGAACTATAATGGGCTCACTTCTCAATGCCCATGTTTATAATAGACTCAAGATTTACATCTTTTATAACTACTTACCTTTACGATGAAAAATTTTAGATGCCAACTTAAAAGTTGCCCAACAGATATGTACTTCTTCAAAATCATTGTAGGGGAACTAGAACCAAAAGTCAAAGACATGAGCTGATTAGAGGATGGGGCAAGAGGGGAAAAAATGGAAAGAGAAGCAAACCATGTCGAATGTTGATCTGAGCGTTCACTTTAAGGCCCAAATTGGTAACAGGAGGCACAAAGTCATCAAAGTTCGTAAGTCAGAGTTAAGAAATGCTCAGAGGGAGCCATAGCAGGATTCTACAGTCTAACACTGAGAGGAGAGGTATATCAAATATGTGTAATCATACAATCATCACTCCAGAGTGAAAGTAATCCCTATGTTACTGTGTGTTCTGAATTTGACATATTCCCTTGCACTCAGAGCAAAAAGGCATGTGGTGGTTTTAAAACCCCGTAGTGAAAGCCAGGGCTAGAAACAAATAAATGGGGTGCTTATTCACACACATAAAAATTTATGCTGGAGTTCTTTCAATTATGGAAGCTAAATATTAACTTTAATATTTATAATCTTCTTCTTAAGAGCTAAAATAAAAATCTCAGGTTGGTCAGAGTATTCAAAGTATTTGATTTTAGTTAATTGTCCCTGTCTGGAAAAGCAAATAGTTTTTCCACGGTGTGTGGTTTTCACAAGTGTGTTAAAAGCCACTGACTGGAAAAAATAATGAACACAACTTCGTTTCTTCTTCTGTTCTTTTGCATTAAGAAGAAAAAAATAACTGATATTCACTTTAAAATGCCTTTGGCAGACAAGCTCTCTAAAATAATGTATTTATAAAATGGGATTTACTTAAGGAGATTTAGGAAAGGCATTGCCAGGAAAGGCACAGTTCATAAAAAGAACTTCCGGTTGCAAGGAATACCTATGAGAACATGGCCAATTCTAGGCAATATGTGCTGCTCACCTTTGGGGCTTCTCTCTGATGGCCCCTTCCCCACTCCCTTCATTGCATGGCAAAAGTCTCCAGTTTCCTTGTGCCTTCATGTTCCTCTGGACTTCTTGTTAATACCCTGAAGCTGAACTCTCAATATTATACACACAGAAACCACCCACCTATATCACTGGGCCTCTGTATTTCTGTATCACTCATGATGCCGGTAATTACCCAACTGCTGAAGTGAGAAACCTGGCAATCATCTAAGATTCTATCTTTCCCTCTGTCTCCTCTATGATCTGTGAATTCCATCTCCTGACATGTCTCAAATCAATGCTTCTCTTCTCATTCTCACACATTTCTGCTTTGATTCTTCCCTACATTCTTGTGGGGTCTTCTGACTAGTATCTTCCACTCTATAGACAAAGGAACTTTCTCAACTTTCTCACATGCAGGTCACATAAGGCATTTTACCTGCTGAGAAACTTCATCTTTGGGATAAGAGCCAAACTCCCTACCATGACAATGGGAGCTACTGAGGAATCACTTCTAGGTTTATTTCTTGCCTTTCTCTTGCATAGGGCAGTGTTACAACTAACTCCAAACATTTGCAGTCTTGAAATTGCTCTTTGCTTTTGCCTTGTGGCTTTGCACATGCTGTTCTCCTTGGCTGGAGTAGCAGACCATACTTTTCTCATGGGGCTTCCTGTACTTTGCCTCTCAGGCCCCTTCTTGATCCTACTGCATCATCAACCAGGTTTGGACACTTCTGCTCCTTCAGCCTGGATATCTTGTACCCCTCCCCACCTGCTCCTACAGTGCCCTGCCTGCTTCAGACCACATCATATTTAATTGCTTGCTTATCTGTTTTTCCAGCTAGACTATCAGCTTCTGAAAAGCAGACAGTATGTCTTTGGCTACCCGTCTTCCAAATCCAATGCAGTGAGCCTGACACATAAAAGACACTCGTGAGTGTGTAAAGAGAAGAATGAAAAGAGATTAAGGGAGAAGGAAGGTCAGATAGATTCATCTCCTATTCAGATGTTCAGCACTATAGGTTTTATGCTCCTTTTGTGGGAGGAGGACTTTCATTTATCATTCAGCAAACATTTTTTTTTGAGCTTACACTTATGCCAGGCTTCCTGCCAGATCTGGAGGGAGCTACCTAAGTAGCAATACATAGTTTCTATTCTCCAGCAACTCACAGTCCAGTGGGAAGTAGATATCTAAAGGTATTATGACAATAAGGCAAATTCTAACCTAGGAGGAGAAGTAATGCCAAGAAAATAGAGAGGAGACAGCAATAACACTATGAGGTAATGTATTACTCAGCATAGAGTTGTCTTTGCTACAGTAACAAGTAACCCTCAATCTCAGTGGCTTAATATAATGAGAACTCTTTTTACACAAAATCTGCTGTATGTGCAGGCAACACACTAGAGCAACTGCTCTCCATACGGTGGCTCAGTGACCCAGTGTGTTCTTATAATCTTAACGTCTCTTTGGTGGCTGCAGCAGAGAAATAGAGGAACAGAGAGAATTGGAAAGGAACTGTTCACTTTGTCAGTGCAAAGCAACTTAGGTCACCTGTACTCCACCTGCTGGTCCAGAGCTAGTCACATGGCCCTGCCCATTTCCAAGTGGACTAGGAGATGAAGTCTTCTCTATGCCCTGGAAGAAGGAACAAGAAGTTTTGGTGGGTTTTGGTTAGCACATAGCATTTCTCTACCAAATGTAGATGTAATTATTAATCTCATGTTCGGACGAAGATTGGGGCACAGAGAAGTTAAGTAACTTGCCCAAGGTCACATAGATCTAGTGGTAAAGTAAAAATCAAACACAGGCTTCCAGAATTAAAATCTTCATCCCCAATCATCATGCCATACTTTCCCTGTACCTTTACAATGGAAAGAGAGAGAGAGAGAGAAAGTCAGTGGGTGTGTGTGTTTATGAGAGGGAGAGAGAGACAGAGACAGAGAGACAGAGAGAGAGAGAGAGTGCACACCGGTCTGTTGTGGTGAAAAAATATGAGGCATTGCTTTTCCCAGAGGCCTTCAAATAGTACACATTGATACAACCTTGCATCAGGCTGAACTTTTTCTAGAAACATCCAGAGGCTCCTCTGCTCTCCATTTATGAACCTTTGCTCTGGAGATGAATGGCCCAAGGTTCAATTCTTTTTTTTTTTTTAAGACTTTTTTATTTATTCATAGAGACAGAGAGAGAGAGAGAGGCAGAGACACAGGCAGAAGGAGAAGCAGGCATCATACAGAGAGCCCGACGCGGGACTCGATCCAGAGTCTCCAGGATCACGCCCTGGGCCGCAGGCGGCACTAAACCACTGCGCCACCGGGGCTGCCCCCAAGGTTCAATTCTAACCAACTTCCCCCTCTATCAGGTCCACTCAGGAGACTACTAGGGAAAGGAGAGGTGTCTATTGGAGACCACTTTCCTCTTAGGAGGTCTCCCCAGTCCCTGAGGTCTATGAGCTTTGAAAAACTGGTGAGTATGTGTGGGAAATATTCTCAAAATTCACTATTTAACTCCCCCTGTTTAGGATGAGTGGGAGTTACCTGAAAAGATAACAGGGCCAGTAAGAGACATGTGTCCCCCATCACTACCCAACCCTGAGTGTCGAGAGAGGCCAGTGTATCAGGATAGGAGGTTATAAATGAGGCTGCCTGGATCATCAGTGATAGAGCAAAGCAGATATTAAGAGAGAGAAACTTATTAATTTTTAAAGATTTTATTTATTTATTCATGAGAGACACAGAGAGGCGGAGACATAGGCAGAGGGAGAAGCAGGCTCCCTGTGGGGAGCCCGATGCAGGGCTCAATCCCAGGGCCCTGGGATCATGCCCTGAGCCAAAGGCCGATGCTCAACCACTGAGCACCTGGGTGCCCCAGGAACCTTATTCTTAAATGAGAACATGAGGCTTGGAAGATGTACTGCCCTAAGCAATCTCTTCCAGGGCCACTGTGTTCTATGTGTGACCTTCATCTTGATTTTCACTGACCTATTCCAAAGTATCCTCAGGATTGGGAATGCCACCCTACTCCTAGGGCACATTGTCCTCGAGGAGGACATTGTCCCTGCCATGTCACAGGCCTTTGGTTTCCACCCAAGAAGATTAGGATTAGAATTCTCCAATTGCCATGGCTTCTCCACTCACTCCTGTGGGCTGCAGGTATGGAGGCCCCCTTATGTCCAGCCTGCCTGGAACTCAAATTAACCTCAGGGGTCCATGGTCTCGTCTCTTCTTTCCCAACCAATTTCATCCTTGGAATTGTGTTTCTGATGCTATCCCTCAGAATTCTCTAATCTGGAAAGTCCATGAGATGAAAACAGAGCAGCTGCTCCAAAGACTTGCAGCCATTCATAATAAAAAACTGTCAGAGGAAATTTTCCAATGAGGTCCTTACAATGGACCCTCTCATGAGGAGATCAATCAACATCTTCACAGTAAATACAATGTAACTGGGTCCTCTCTTTGAGACTTAACCCAAGATCTTTGTTGTTATTTTTTAATCTAGATAAAATAAATCCAAAATACTAAAAACTCAAAATCCACACATGTTTTTCCAGACTAACAAGAGGCGAAGACCTACATTCACAAAATGTCTCTGCTCTTATATCCTAGGATTGTCTTTAGTTTTATGAACCTTCAAGAATTTCTTGATTTAAGAGTTAAGGGAGAAATTGTACGAGTTTTGTATAAAATTGGAGTGTTGCTTGTTCTTGTACAGCTTTGAGTAATTGTTCTCAGGAGACATGCAAAGTAGCTGAATGCAGGAAACACCTATAGGAACAATACCCACTACGAACTCTCTTTTAGAAGGAAACCTATAAATATGTCTTGGAGTGGCCCACTGATGCCTTCTTCTCTGTGTTATTTAAGATGTAATATCCTAGAATGAAATCATGTTGAAGTTCTATGTTCTCTAGAAATTGCCTTTACAAGGCCAAAGAGAAGATCATCCCACTGTCAGTCACCCTGAGAAGGCCATCACGGCATAGAAGTTCTGGTTTGGGAGGAGGGCCTTGAATTGAAGGTGGGAAAGAAAACCTATCCCTCTCCATGGGCCTGGCTTTCAAAGTGCATATATATTGTGTCATGTCAGTCTCTCACCCCATTCCACATGCCAACTCTGAAATGTAGATGGGCATGCAGTTAGTTTACTGAGAAGGGCTCTCACATCAATGTCCATGATGGTATAAAGGAAGCAGGATGAGCAGAGGGGGAAGTGGACTTGCAACCATCACCATAGAGACGTCAGCTGATCTTGTGACATACCTCAGAGCCAGATGGAATGTCCTTCAAAGTTGTTCCAAATTGTGGTGAAGGAATTAGGCCTTATACCCTTGTCTGAACCAGTCACTGGATGTGGGATCTCCCAGAAAAAGACAGATCCTTGGGCAAGATAGCTGTCTTCAGTGCCAGCTGGTCTTGGTCCCTGCACTAGTAGTATCAACATCACCTGGGAACTTGCTGGAAATATAAATTCTTGGGTCCCACACCAGACTTTCTGACCCTGAAGATAGGACCCAGCAACTTGTGGTTTAACAAACCTCTGGGGAATTCTGATGCAGAGTAAAGCATGAGAACTATACTCTGGAGCAAGGACTGGACAAGATCTCTATTGCCAGCCAACATCCCAAAGCAAGGGGAATGCATGCTTCAGGCCTAGATAGGATGTGGGTGGTGCCCCATGACAGTCATTATATATTTGCAGAGTCTTCTCAAGGATGGGCGTAGATCAAGCACTGCTTCATAGAAGCAGACCAGGAGCCAGACAAGGAGGGTGCCCCACAAACACAGCCCTGGATCCTGAAAGTAGAGGTTGTAATAGCAATTCCAACCTACACTCTCCATTATATTTCTCTTAAATTATCCTTAAATTTTCAATAAATACTATACAAAATTGCACCCTACATATCAGTGTTATATGGAATTAAGAAGTACCTATATTCTTAGAGAATACTTAGTCTGCTTTCTTCATGTCAAGGAAAGAATAGCCTCCTCACCACCACCACCAGAACAGAATGGGTGCAAGGATGAGTGCAAACAGTGTCCGCTGTGTGGGTGGCTCAACCATCTCCTGAGGGCCGGTGGCTACAGAAGCAGCACTGTGTCAGTTTAATAGTAGGCCAGAAAAAGAAAAATAGATGATTCATTTCAGAGCACACACAAAAGAGCACCCTGAACAACCTCTGAAAAGAATTGGAAACACTTTAAGCCTTCAGGCAAGGGCACAAAGTCCGTGTAGTTCAGTAATTTGCAGGATATATGACATTCCTGTTCATTCATGAGCTCCTATGCCCTGGACACACCAATTACAACAGCACCTGTGGAGCCATTAGTTCTATGGGGAAGCCACATTACAGCTGTTTTCATTGCACTGACTACCCTCTGGCATGAGTGGCCTTTCCTACTCACCCTAGGTCAACCAGATGGCAAATACGGGAGCTGGAACTTCAGAGGAAAAAAAATGGGTCAGGCTGGTGTGGTGGCCTTAGTATGATTAATGTATGTAAAAGGGTAAATGGTGAACACAGATTCCAACACCAGTAAAGTTTGTTAGATCAACTTAATGATTGTCAAATCAACCATCCATCATTAATTTCCATTTAAACTCTTTTCAGTTCCTTATCAATGTCCAGAATATCAACCTATATAAATCCTTAGAGTTAGTAGGTATACTTACTATTTTCTGCTTTTCTCCTCCAGCTCCTGTTAGAAACAGTCACCAGGAAATCAGAAAGTTGGTAAAATATTTCAAAGAAATCTTCAAATAATGATTTTATAAAGGAAATTTGGGGATTGTGTAAAACAATCAAATAAAATATCCTAAGCTGAAACACTTCTCAATGCAGTGAAATCTTGGACTTCAAAAAATTCCAAAAAGCCTAAGTCCAAGACCAAGAAAGAGAGAAAGAAAGAAAAGAAAAAAGAAAAGAACAGAAAAGAGAGAAAGAGAAAAAAGAAACAAAGCACTCATACAAATCAGTGTACATAAACAAAAATCTTGATGAACATGAGATATTTTGTCCACCATGGTTGAAAATGGACCATGATGGTGATTTTGCACATGCCCAGAAAACAAACCCTCAATGTCTTGTTTTCTTTTTTTTTTTTTCTTCCACCAGGTCAAATGTTTACAGAGAGAGAAGAGACCAAATGGAAACTCAACAAATAACAAAATAAATGGAGAAGTTGAATGCACTCGGGTTTCACCAAACACTACTGCACAGTGGCAGTCACATCAAAGCCAAAGCTGCACAGCAGCCACCATGATGGCAAGGCCACTGTGTATACCGTACATCCCTCCCCAGTGCCTGGAGGTGTCACCCTCTTGACGATATCAATTCAATTTGCTGCATCTTTCTCTGTCGTATGATATCTCTTGTACACCTTTCTTCATACCACACTTTTCAGAACTTTTTCTTCAAATGCACATCCTTGTTCCTGTTTCATCTTTCCTGAGTTGGGGGAGGTTGTTGTTGTTGTTTGGGGGTGTTTTGGTTTTGTTTCTTTCCTTCCCCAAATGGCACAAAAGTAAAAAAAAAATAAAAAATAAAATTTGATTCTGTCAACTTTTCATATGTATTAGCAGCTTTAATTAAAATACATACACACATACATACATACATACCAGGGATGAACTGGAAACTGGCCACTTTTTCTTCCCTTGCTGTTCACATCTACCACCACCCACTTCTGATAACAAGTTCACGTTACCTGCATCTCCTCGATTTCAGGCCATGTGCCAGGGTAGTGAGGTGCCCTGGCCTCAGTGATCTTCTAAAGTGTGTCTCAACACAAATAACATGAAAAAAAACAAAAACAAAAACATTAATTCAAGGGAGGAAAAAACTATTATACATAACAAAGCAGAGGACAAGTCAGTATATTCGAAAGAGCTGAAAGACATTTGAAAAATTGTCTTGCGGAGGAGGCGCAAGATGGCAGAAGAGTAGGGTCCCCAGGTCACCTGTCCCCACCAAATTACCTAGATAACCTTCAAATTATCCTGAATATCTACAAATTCGGCCTGAGATTTAAAGAGAGAACAGTTGGAACGCTACAGGCAACACCCTTTTTGAACTTGGCCACAGCAACTTCTTGCAAGATACATCTATGAAGGGAAGGGAAACAAAAGCAAAAATGAATTACTGGGACTTCATCAAGATAAAAAGCTTCTGCACAGCAAAAGAAACAGTCAACAAAACTACATGACAACCTTCAGAATGGGAGAAGATATTTGCAAATGACATATCAGATAAAGGGCTAGTTCCCAAGGTCTATAAAGAACTTATTAAACTCAACAGCAAAGAAACAAACAATCCAATCATGAAATGGGCAAAAGACATGAACAGAAATCTCACAGAGGAAGACATAGACATGGCCAACACGCACATGAGAAAATGCTCCACATCACTGGCCATCAGGGAAATACAAATCAAAACCACAATGAGATACCACCTCACACCAGTGAGAATGGGGAACATTAACAAGGCAGGAAACCACAAATGTTGGAGAGGATGCAGAGAAAGGGGAACCCTCTTACACTGTTGGTGGGAATGTGAACTGGTGCAGCCACTCTGGAAAACTGTGTGGAGGTTCCTCAAAGAGTTAAAAATAGACCTGCCCTACGACCCAGCAATTGCTCTGCTGGGGATTTACCCCAAAGATTCAGATGCAATGAAATGCCGGGACACCTGCACCCCGATGTTTCTAGCAGCAATGTCCACAATAGCCAAACTGTGGAAGGAGCCTCGGTATCCATCGAAAGATGAAGGGATAAAGAAGATGTGGTCTATGTATACAATGGAATATTACTCAACCATTAGAAACGACAAATACCCACCATTTGCTTCCAGGTGGATGGAACTGGAGGGTATTATGCTGAGTGAAGTAAGTCAATCGGAGAAGGACAAACATTATATGTTGTCATTCATTTGGGGAATATAAATAATAGTGAAAGGGAATAGAAGGGAAGGGAGAAGAAATATGTGGGAAATATCAGAAAGGGAGACAGAACATAAAGACTCCTAACTCTGGGAAACGAACTAGGGGTGGTGGAAGGAGAGGAGCTCGGGGGGTGGGGGTGACTGGGTGACGGGCACTGAGGGGGGCACTTGACGGGATGAGCACTGGGTATTATTCTGTATGTTGGCAAATTGAACACCAATAAAAAATAAATTTATTTAAAAAAATTTCCCTTCAAAAAAAATTGTCTTGCAAAAACTGTCCTACAGAAATTAAGGAAAAAAAGATATTGGCTGTGACTTGCCATTGGCTGCTGCCTTTGACCTTGGGAAAGTGCTTTGCCCACTGCGCTCCAGTTTCCTGATCTGGGAAAGGAGGCTGGCACCAATACCTCCCTCGCGAGGTGCTGTGTAAATGAATGTGGTATCCCTGCAAAGTATTTCAATAGCGCCCGGGACACAGAAAGCACCTGCGTACTACCAGCTGTCATACAAATATCATTATTATAGTTGTTGTTCTGGTGCAGAGCCAGGCCTGGACGCTCCGTGTCCTTGTTCCTGGTCCTGTGTTTTGTGAATGGGTTTACTTTTCCTCTCATGAGTGTCTTGACAATCAGTTCACACTGATTCTGGGGGACATCTGAGTTCAAGGTTGAGAGCACACCGTTTGGAATCAGATAGTTTCTCTGAAACTCATGATTTTATTTTTCAGAAATTGTGTTTTAAATGGTGACAATTGGATACACAACTGCTCTCCACAAAAGTAACTGGCTCAGTTAGGGAGAGGGAGCTACCAGAAAACTTAACCAAATGAACATTTCCCAGGGAAACCAGATCACACCGAGGATTTACACTTCTTCTGAGAGAGCAAAAACATTTGCTTTCCACGTCATGTGAATGTTTGTGGCTTTGATGCCAAACCTAACACTCTAAGCTCCGACAGGGGAGTCAGGCTCCGGCACAGTCGTGTGAGCTGTGCAACACGAAGTTCAGGAGCCCTCCATCCACATAAATCACAGCTCCACACTTTGTGGAGGAAATTAGCTCAGAGAAACGCCAAGTGTGATAAAAAATGAAACAGATTGACATTCCAATAAAATAAGCTCTTCTACTCTCTGTATACCCCGTGGGTCCCTGGAGATGTATATATTCCAGAAATAGCATTACATTCACATCATATTCTTGATTCAACACTACCAGACCAGGGCTCTGCTATCCTATCACTGCCAGAGGGCAGCTCTGACTAATGTTACATGTTATGATTACTAATGATGACAGATCATTACCAGGGGAATGTTTTCATGGAATACCCAGCCTTTAGAACACAAAAGGAAAAAACAAATTAACTGATGTTAAAAGCATTAGGCTCAGGCAACAGAATGTGACATTGTCCCTATTCAGCATGAGAGCAGTGGGCAAGGAGGGGAAACAGAGGAGATTTTTACCAACATTACCAGATCTGGCTTCCATCCCTTTTTATTTATGTATTTTTTTAATAAATTAATTTTTATTGGTGTTCAATTTACCAACATACAGAAAAACACCCAGTGCTCATCCCATCAAGTGTTCCCCTCAGTGCCCGTCGCCCATTCCCCCCCAGCCCCCCCTTCTCCCCTTCCACCACCCCTAGTTCCTTTCCCAGAGTTAGGAGTCTTTCTGTTCTGTCTCCCTTTCTGACATTTCCCACACATTTCTTCTCCCTTCCTTTATATTCCCTTCACTATTATTTATATTCCCCAAATGAATGAGAACATACACTGTTTGTCCTTCTCCGATTGACTCATTTCACTCAGCATAATACCCTCCAGTTCCATCCATGTTGAAGCAAATGGTGGGTATTTGTCATTTCTAATGGCTGAGTAATATTCCATTGTATACATAGACCACATCTTCTTTATCCCTTCATCTTTCGATGGATACCGAGGCTCCTTCCACAGTTTGGCTATTGTGGACATTGCTGCTAGAAACATCGGGGTGCAGGTGTCCCGGCGTTTCATTGCATCTGAGTCTTTGGGGTAAATCCCCAACAGTGAAATTGCTGGGTCGTAGGGCAGGTCTATTTTTAACTCTTTGAGGAACCTCCACACAGTTTTCCAGAGTGGCTGCACCAGTTCACATTCCCACCAACAGTGTAAGAGGGTTCCCTTTTCTCCGCATCCTCGCCAACATTTGTGGTTTCCTGCCTTGTTAATTTTCCCCATTCTCACTGGTGTGAGGTGGTATCTCATTGTGGTTTTGATTTGTATTTCCCTGATGGCAAGTGATGCAGAGCATTTTCTCATGTGCATGTTGGCCATGTCCATGTCTTCCTCTGTGAGATTTCTGTTCATGTCTTTTGCCCATTTCATGATTGGATTGTTTGTTTCTTTGGTGTTGAGTTTCATAAGTTTTTTATAGATTTTGGAAACTAGCCCTTTATCTGATATGTCATTTGCAAATATCTTCTCCCATTCTGTAGGTTGTCTTTGAGTTTTGTTGACTGTATCCTTTGCTGTGCAAAAGCTTCTTATCTTGATGAAGTCCCTTTTTAATGCTGATCAGACCCTGGGTTATTTGCTATGTGGCTCTACCCAATTTTCCTGCAAGTTTTAAGGGTGAGTGAGCTAATGATGCTGAAATTTGAAAATAATAGGTAGTAGAGTCACAAACACACACACACACACACACACACACACACACGGCAATAACTGGATTTCTGAAAGAACTGTTTTGGAAAATTGCAGTGTCTCTTGATAGGACCAAGGACATCATGCATTTGTGTCCTGCTTCTGACACTCAAGGTAAAGAACACCATGTTCTTTTTTCCACTCCTGTGATTAAATGGCCAAGGGGAGAGTCAAGGGGAGGGCAGGGAGAAAAGGGAACCATATATTCAAGCAATTGACTTATTTCTGTTTTATAAACAAGTATTTGAGGTAAGGGTCAAAATCCAGTGAGATATCTCAGGATATAAGATTTATACCTACTTAAACTTTAAGTCCAGAAAAGAGGAGTTTGGGGAACTCCCTTGACCTGATGTTGGAGGGAAAGGATTAGGAATCTGGGAAGCATTTCTGATTTGTGTGTTAAAGAGCACTCTTGCTAATGTAAATTAAATTATATGGCAGATCTTTAACTAGCGTATACCTTCTACCTTGGAATCCTTTCCCCATTCCTATCTAGTTGAATGGCACCCCTTCCTTCCACAAGCTGTTCTTTTACATTGTTGAACAAAAGTAAGCCATGTTCATTTTTATGGGTATAAATAATATGACATAGAGAATAGGACTAAAGATCTCCAGTTATGCTCTTATTTCACCCTTCCTTTAGCCAGAGGGAAATGACTACTAACTACATCTCAGTGCACTCAGAAATGGTGTGCTTATGTTCATGCCAATAGTGGTAGGGTTGCTGTTGTTTTTTAACACTATTATTGGGATCATACTATATATATACTACTTATATTGCATATACATATTACTTCTTTCTCTAAAGGTATATGAAAGACATCATTCCATCTCTTTACTTATCGTTAGTTCTTTAGAGTCATGATCAAACCCTGCTCCTTCTATAGGCAAATAGGGCAACGCCAACTATTTCTTTCCTTGAAATAGGAGCCTCAGTAGAACTGAGGGTCTCATAAGAACCTGGGCTCTTACTAAGCACTTTGTACTTACTATCTTGAATCTTCACAACAATCTTGCAATGTTGGTGTTATCATGCCCATTTTGAGGAGTAAATTGAAACTAAATGAAAGTCATTAACTTGCCCATGGTCAGGCCACTCCTTAATCCATGGAAAAGCCAAATCCCGACCCAAGGACATCCCAAGGGCTTTCATTCTTTCACCTCACTTGTTCAGCAAACTGTTTTGAGTACTATGTTTCTGTGTATTTGTATTACTCTGGGCATTAGAGATTCAGGGGTGAGCAAAAGCAGTTCTGACCTCATGGTCCTTATATATTTGTTGCCCTGTAATATGTCCAGCTGTACTGACAGAGTATAATTTGCCATTTGCACAGTTATGATGAAGGGTTTTTATTGACCGAAACTAAAGCTCAATAGAAATGCAAGACATCTTGCCTTACCGTAAGAACATGGACGCTCAGTGGTTGAGTATCCGCCTTTGACTCAGGGCATGATCCTGGGGTCCTAGGATCAAGTCCCATATCAGGGTCCCCACAGAGAGCCTGCTTCTCCCTCTGCCTGTGTCTCTGCCTCTCCCTCTGTGTCTCTCATGAATAAATAAGTAAAATATTTAAAAAAAAAAAAAAGAACATAAGAGGAAAAAGTCATACTATTTTTTAAAAATAAAAAACGTGATATTTTTCTCATGAGTTTAAAACCACTGGATAAAAGTAACCAATAGCCCTTTTCTTAATTATATTTGCATTAGTCTGTTTGGGCTACTGTAACAAAATACTATAAACTGAGTAGCTTAAACAATGGGCATTTGCTTCTCACAGTTCTAGAGTCTGGGAAGTTCAAGATCAAGGTGCTGGCTGATTCAGTTCCTGGTGAGAGCCTTCTTCTTGGCTTGCAGAGGGTCACCTTCTGACTGTGTCCTCCAGTGGCACAAAGAGAGCAATCTCTTTCTCTACCTCTTATAAAGCCACTAATCCCATCACCAAAGCTCTACCTTCATGGCCTCATCTACCCCTAACTCCTAAAGGCCCTTACTCCAAATATAGTCACATTGAGGGTTAGGATTTCAACTGATGAAATTGGGGGGGGGGGGGGGTAGGGAGGGAGACAAATCAGTCCAGAGCAATATTTTTCTCTTATCTAATCATTATGGTGAAAAATATTTATTATTGAAAAGCCAAAATCCTCTTTGAATTTCAAGACATTATTTCTGTCTTTATCATTCATACACGGTCTTTTCAAGATAATTACAAAAAAAAAAAAAAAACAAAACAAAAAAGGGGTGCCTGGGTCATTCAGTCTGTTAGGCATCTGACTCTTGATCTAAGCTCAGGTCTTGATCTCAGGATCACAGCTTCAGACCCCACACTGGGTTCCATGCTGGGCGTGGAGCTTACTTAAAACAAATCTTCACCTAATTAGACAAGTAAAATCTAAAACTATTTTTATGTATTCCCAGGTTCTCTTTCCAATGAAAAGCTACACAGGGACACATGCCCAAGAGATGCGCCTCGTGGAATCAGACAAATGCAGTTTGTCAGTCCAGGTACATTGCTGCCATTTAGAAGCTGTAGAATCCAGCTGCTGACAGAAAGTTAAATGGATATAAGAAGGTAAAATGATTCTACTCAGAAAATGTCAATCAGAGGAGACAAATTTAAATTATGAGTCAATATTAGCCCCACAGAAATTACATCTCAGTGTTGGGTGCTAGGGATGACTATTAGGAAAAAATACAAAAGATGCATAGTATAAACCTTATAAGTGAAGGGAGTGAGATCTCAACATGATGCTAGGTTAGAGAGAGAGAGCACAATCAAGGGAGCAGTCATATGGAGAAAGAGAATAGACCCCCTGCTGAGCAGGGAGCCCGATGCAGGGCTCAATCCCAGGACCCTGAGATCATGACCTGAGCAGAAGTCAGACACCTAACCAACTGAGCTACAGGCGCCCCCAGTCCGTCACCATTGTGAATAATTTCTTTGGGTTAAGGGATTCTGAATCCAGAAAGTTCTTATCAAAGGCAAAATAAGCAAGATTGAAGGAAGACAGTGATAGATTAGGAGGACCCTAGGCTCACCTCATCCCACAGATACAATTAGATGACTATCAAATTATCCTAAATAACCCCAAATTGACCTGAAGACTGGCAAAACAAACTCTACTGCTAACAGTAAAGAAGATACATCAAAAAAGGTAAGAAGTGCAGAGAGGTGGTTTGAGAGAGAAACAGTACATAGTTGCTCTGGTAGGGAGACAGCCACAGTCATGGAGAAGTGTCACAGATGGACTAGCTCCCAGGGAGCCCAAAGGGAAAAACGAATCTAACAAATCTCCATAGCAATTGGCTTGGAAAGCCAGAAGGGCTGAATTTTGTGAGTTCTTGCACCAGTGGGCCTCAAAGCCTAGAGTTTCAAAAGTCTAGGCTTGGCTTCAGGAGAGCCAGAGATATTGGGCTGTTCTTGTAGAGAAGGCAGGGCAAACAACCTGTGTACATACAGCATGGGAATAGCAATCTGGAAAAAGCACCTGGGGCACACAGTGGGGAGGTTATTTGCTCTTCTCAGAGCATGTCCCAGAGAGGTAACATTCATAGAATGCTAGGAACAAAGGGACTGGCAAGTGCCATTTCCTTCTCCTGCCCCTCAGCATAAGTACAGGGCCACATGCGACAACCAGTGTAGTACAGACACTCACCACCTAACTTGCTTACACTAAGGCCCTCATTTGTGCTCTGGAGGAGCCGCCCTTCCGAGCCTCTCTTGCTTCAGTCCCAGTGTGGTGGGTCCCCTCCCCTAGAAGCCTGGCTGAAACTCCTGCCACTGACACATCTCCTGATCTAGGAATTCTTCTTCATCAATTCTTCATTTCCCTCAGGAAAAGAAGTAGCAGACTTTCCTAGTACACAGCAACAGACACAGAGCCTCAGGCAAGACAAGAAGACAAAATAATTTGTTCCAAATGAAAGAACAGGACAAGGCCACAATCAGAGATCTAAGTGAAAGAGATATAGGTAACATGCCTGGTAGAGAATTTAAAGTATGACCATAGAGATAGTCACTGGACTTGAGAAAAGAGTGGAAGACATGAGTGAGACCTTTAACACAGAGAGGTAAAGAATAACACAGCAGAGATTAAAGGCTCAATAAACAAAATGAAGAACATGCTGGATGGAATGAACAGCAGGCTGGAAGAAACAGAGGAACAGAGGAACGAATTAATGACCTAGAAAACAGAGTAATGTAAAGTAACCAAGCTCAACAAAAGAGAGAAAAAAAGAATTGTGAAAAATGAGAATAGACTTAGGGAACTTAATGACTCCATCAAATGTAATAACATTTGCATTATAGGAGTCCCACAATAAGAAGAGAGAAAAAAGGAAGCAGAAAATTTACTTGAAGAAATAATAGCTGAAAATTTCCCTAATCTGGGGAAGAAAACAGACATCCAGATCCTGGAAACATAGAGAACCCCCCCAAAAAATCAACAAAAGCAGATCCATACCCACACATGTTATAATTACAATGGCAAACATAGTGATAAAGAAACAAATTAAAGCAGCAAGACAAAAATAAGACAGTTACATACAAGGGAAACCTCATGAGGCTATCAGGAGATTTTTCAGCAGAAATTTTCCACATCAGAAGAGAGAAGCATGATATATTCAAAGTGCTGAATGGGAGAAATCTGCAGCCAAGAATACTTTATCCAGCAAGGCTATTACAGAATAGAAGGAGAGATAGAGTTTCTCAGACAAACAAAAACTAAAGGATTTTGTGGCCACTAAACCAGCCCTGTAAGAAATATTAAAGGGGACTCTGAGTGGAAAAGAAAGACTAAAAGTGACAATATGAAGGTAGGAAACACAAAAGCAGTAAAAAATATTTTCATTAAATATAGTCAAGAAACTCACAAAAGTATGTAAATTATGATACAATATAACTGAAATGTGGGGATTAGAGGAGAAAAAAATGGGCTTAAACTTAAATGGCCACCAACTTAACATAGACTGCTAGATACAGAAGATGTTATATACAAACCTAATAGCAACCATAAATCAAAAACCACTAACAAATATGCAAAGAATAAAGAGAAAGAAATTCAAATACATTGCTAAAAAAAAAAAAAACACTAAATCACAAGAGAAAGACAAGAAAGAATCAAAGAAAATCTTCAGAAACAACCACAAAATCAAAAGACAAAGGATGACAGAATGAATTAAAAAAAAAAAAAAACAAGACTCATTTATCTGCTGCTTACAAGAGACTCATTTTAGACCTAAAGACACCTAGAGATTGAAAGTAAGAGGATGGAGAAACATTTTTATTGTGCAAATGGATGCCAAAAGAACAGTGTAGCAGTACTTATATTAGACAAAATTTACTTTAAAACAAAGACTACAAGAGACAGAAAAAGCACTGTATAATAATAAAAGGGAGAATCCAACAAAACCATAAAACTATTGTAAATATTTATGCATCCAACATGAGAGCACCCAAATACATAAAACAATTAAAAACAAACATAAAGGAACCAAGTGACAGTCATACAATAATAGTAAGGACTTGAACACTCCACTCACACAACAGAATAGGAAACAAACAAGGAAGCAATTGCTTTGAATGACACACTGGACCAGATGGATTTAACATATATATTCGGAACATTCTATCCTAAAACAGCAGAATACACCTTCTTTTCAAGTTCATATGGAACATTCTCCAGAATAGATAACATATTAAGTTATAAAACAAGCCTCAACAAATTCAAAAATATCAAAGCCATACCATGCATTCTTTCCGACCACAATACTATGAAACTAGAAGTCAATCACAAGAAAAAAATCTGGAAAGACCACAAATAGATGGAGGTTAAATAACATTCAACTAAACAGAAAAATAAAAAGGTACATGAAAACAAATGGAAATGAAACACAATGATTCAAAACCTTTGGGACCCAGCAAAAGCCATTCTAAGAGAGGAGTTTATAGCAATACAGGCCTACCTCAAGGAGCAAGAGAAAGCTCAAATAAACAACCTAACCTAACTTAAAAGAACTAGAAAAAGGGTATGCAAAACTTAATACCAGTAGAAATAAATGATACAGAAACTTTAAAAAAGCTATAAAAGAGATTAATGAACCCAGGAGCTAGTTCTTTGAAAAAGTCAGTAAATTGACAAACCTCTAGCTAGACTTCTCAAGAAAAAAAAGAAAAAGTTCTCAAATAAAGTCATAAATGAGAGGAGATATAACAACCAACACTACAGAAATACAAACAATTGTAAGAGACTATTATGGAAAACTGATATGCCAACAAATTGGACAGCCTAAAAGAGATTAATAAATTACTAGAAGCATAAAACCTGCCAGAATTGAAACAGAAGAAACAGAAAATTTGAACAGACTGATTACCACCAAAGAAATTGAATCCGTAATCAAAAAATCTCCTAACAAACAAAAGCCCAGGACCAGGTGGCTTTACAGGTGAATTCTACCAAATATTTACAGATGAGTTAATATCTATTCTTCTCAAACTATTCCAAAAACAGAAGGGGGGAAACCTTTCAGATTCATTCTATGATGCCAGCATTATCCTGATACCAAAATCAGAAAAAGACTCCACCAAAAAAAGAGAATTGCAGGCCAATATCTCTGATGAACATAGATGCAAAATCCTCAACAAAATACTATGAAACAAAATCTAACAATATATTTAAAAAATCATTCATCATGACCAAATGGGATTTATTCCTAGGTTCCAAGGATAGCTCAATATTCACAAATCAATCAATGTGATACATCACATCAGTAAGAGAAAGGATGAAACCATATGATCATTTCAATAGAAACAGAAAAAGCATTCAACAAAGTACAACATCGACTCATGATAAAAACCCTCAACAAACTAGGTTTAAAGGGAACATACCTCAGAATAACAAAGACCACATATGAGAAACCCACAGCTAACATCATCATTAATGAGTAAAAATGGAGTGCTTTTCCTCTAAGGTCCAGAACAAGGCAGGGATGCCTACTCCCACCTCTTTTATTCTATATAGTAGTGGAAATCCTAGCCCAGCAATCAGACAACAAAAAGAAATAAAAAGGAATCCAAATCAGTAAGAAGGAGTAAATTTGCAGATGACATGATGCTATTACAGAAAACCTGAATGGCTCCTCAAAAAAACTGCTAGAAAACAGAAAAATGACTTCAGTAATGTTGCAGGATACAAAATCAATGTTGTATTTCTATATACCAATCTGTTGCATTTCTATACACTAATAATGCAGCATCAGAAAGAGAAGTTATGAAAACAATCCTGTTTACAATTGCACCAAAAATAATTAAGATACTTAGGAATAAATCTAACCAAATAGGTGAAAGACTTGTACTCAGAAAATTATAAAACACTGATGAAAGAAATTCAAGATGACGCAAAGAAATGGAAAGGCATTCCATGTACATGATTGGAAGAACAAATATTGATAAAATGTCCATACTACCCTAAGCACTCTACATATTTAATGTAATCCTTATCCTTGTTGCTAAATACCAGCAGCATTTTTTCAAAGAACTAGAACAAACAATTCTAAAATTCGAATGGAACCACAAAAGACCTCAAATAGCCAAAACAATCTTGAAAAAGGAAAGCAAAGCTGGTGGTATCACAATTCTGGACTTCAAATTATATTACAAAGCTGTAGTGATCAAAATGGTATCTCGGGGGCCAAAAAGAGACACATAGATCAACAGAACAGAATACAAAACCCATAAATAAACCCACAATGATATGGTCAATTAATCTTTGACATAGCAGAAAAGAATATCCACTGGGAAAAGGACAGCATCTTCTACAATGGCGCTTGGAAAACCAGACAGCCACATGCAAAAGAATGAAACTGGACCATTTTCTTATATCATACACAAAAATAAATTCAAAATGGATTAAAGACCTAAATGTGAGACCCAAAATCCTAGGAGAGAACACAAACAGTAGCTTCTGTGACAGGGGCTGTAGCAATTTCTTCCTAGATGTGTCTCCTGAGGCAAGGGAAACAAAAGCAAAAAAGAACTATTGGGACTACATCAAAATAAAAATCTTTTTGCACAGTAAAGGAAACAGTCAACAAAACTAAAAGGCAACCCATGGAATGGAAGAAGATATTTTCAACTTACATATCCAATAATGGGTTAGAATCCAAAATATATAAAGAACTTATAAAACTCAACACCCCCAAAACAAACAATATAATTTAAAGATGGGCAGAAGACACAAACAGATATTTCTCCGAAGAAGACATCCAGATGGCCAACAGACACATGAAAAGATGTTCAACGTCACTAATCATCAGGGAAATGCAAATGAAAACTACAATGAGATACTACCTCACCTGTCAGGATGGCTAAAATCAACAACACAAGAAACAAGAGGTACTGGTGAGGATGTGGAGTAAAAGGAGCCCTCTTAGCCCTGTGGCACTGTTGGCACAATCCATTGTGCAAACTGATGTAGCTGCTTTGGAAAACTGAATGGAGTTTCCTCAAAAAGTTAAAAATAGAACTACCTTACAATCCAGCAATTACACTACTGAGTATTTACCCAAGAATACAGAAACACTAATTCAAAGGGATACAAGCACCCCTATGTTTATGTTTATAACAGCATTATTTACAATAGCCAAGCTATAGGAGCAGCCCAAGTGTTCACTGATTGATGAATGGATAGAGAAGATGTGGAGAAGATGCATATATATATATATATATATATATATATATATATATATATATGCATATTTCAGCCATAAAGAACAATTAAATATGCAATGACATGGTGAAGCTACATAGTATAATGCTAATTAAAATAAATCAGAGAAAGAAATACTATATCATTTCCTTCATATGTGGAATTTAAGAAACAAAACAAATGAGCAAAGGAAAAAGAGAGAGAGAGAGAGGCAAACCAAGAAAGTGACTCAAACTGATGGTTATAGAGAACTATAGAGAACAAACTAATGGCTACCAGAGAGGAGGTTAGAGGAGGGATGAGTGAAACAGGTGATGAGATTAAGGAGCATACTTGTGATGAGCACCAGGGGATGTATGGAAGTGTTGAATCACTATATTGTACACCTAAAACTAATATAACACTGTATGTTAACTACCTGGAATTAAAATAAAAAAATATTTTAAAACATCAAAAGGGAATATAAGCTATTTAATAAAAAATTATTTAAAAAAACATAAAGGGAATATAAGCTATTTGAGGTGATGGACATACTAAGCCATCATCATCCAACATCACTTAATACAGATAATTCATTCAGTAAGTGCTGTTTGAAATTCATGCCAGGCACTGATGAGGGTGGATTAGATGTGGACCAAACATGAAAGTCAATTATCATGAAAATCAAATGAGAGAACCTATGTCAAGGTACATTTGATCCTTTGAGCATGTTCCCAATGTTGCTTGTTCTGATAGGGGTGAAGAGGATGAGCCTGGAACCAGGCCTGCACCACTCCAGCTGGTGTCCTTGGAAAAAATAAAACAAGGACAACAGGAGTGTTTCCTCATGGGTTAGGTGTAAAAACTAAACCAAATGGTATATGGAAGTACTGGAACACTGCCTGTATGTAGCATGTGCTTTTGTTGTTTTGCTTGTTTTTGTTTTTGTTTTGTTGTTTTTGTTGTTAATAGTATTTCTGGTACAACTACTTTTTACTGGAATGTCTCTTACGTAGTTTAGGATCCCCATAAATTGACTCCTCATATTCTTTAACAGAAGAGTTAAAATAACAAAGCTAAATACAACAGATAGAAAAAAAAAATGCAGGGAGCCTGGGTGGTTGAGCATCTGCCTTTGGCTCAGGGGTGATCCTGGAGGCCCAGGATCGAGTCCTATATCGGGATCCCAGCTAGGAGCCTGCTTCTCCTGTCTCTGCTTCTCTGTGTCTCTCATGAATAAGTAAATAAAATCTTAAAAAAAAAAAAATGCAAAAACCTAGAGCAGAATGGCGGAGGCTTACTGTTGGAGACATAGTCGTGTGAACTCAAGCAAGTTCCTTAAGATTTCTAAGGTTCAGTTTGCTAACCTGGAAAATGGGGAGGATATATTTATTTTGTTGTGGTGGTTAAATAAGGTAACTTATGCAAAATGCTTGGCAGGTACTATTATAGTGCCAAATCGTTAATTTAGTTGTCATTTTCAATTGATGAAAGTACGTGGCCGACTCAAGACGTCCACTAGGTGGTGCTAGAAAACAACGTCTACCATGAGGCCTTCTTCAGAGACCTGGCGTTTTGAGTTTATCAAGAAGCTCATTTCTTTCTTTCTTTTTTTTTTTTTAAGAAGCCCATTTCTGATAAACACTCCAGGCTACACTCCTTGCATCATTCTGGAACTTTTACTTACTCAGAGTTTTCCAAGATTTCTGCTCCAGCCTGCCTTCCGAGTAAGATTTTCGCTCAGTCAACAATTTCAGAGTACCTGCTATAGGCAAGGTGCTGGACAGTCAATGATAAAGGAGACACGATGCCTGTCCCGACCATGAATCCCACCTTGAACACTTGAACATGCCGACTGGAGCTTTCTTCAGTGCTTCCGGGGTTGGGGCGGGGGGGGGGAGTTGTCCAACAAGCAGTTGGGTATTCAGATGAAGTTTAGGAGTGACGTCCAGAGCTTAGGTTTTATTGAGGAAACATCACACCTGGTTCATAACTGATCAGGAGTATGGAACAGGTGGTACGGGACCGACCATAAAGTGAGAAGAGGTATGAGCAGGAACAGGCTGCTATGGAACGTGGGTATGCGAGCAAGAAGAGAGGGTGTCAGAGTCCAGAAGGAAAGTTCAGAGATGATGGTCAGAAGCAAGACAGAGTAATGTCAGAGAAGCCAGAGGCATGAAGAGGCCGAGGAAGAATGTCACAGAAAAGGCAGAAATATGCCTACTGGGTTTGGGACAGGAAGAAGCCCCGTGACGGATGCTTAGAAACAGGAGGGGAGAAGTGCTAACATAGGCTGCTGCTTCAAGAGTGTGGATGAGGAAAGATCAGATGGCAACTGGGGTGGGGGGGGGGGGCTGCCACTGTGCGGAGGCAGGAGGGCTCCAGTTTTTAAATTTTACACTGAGAAGAGATGATACTTACAGATGGAGGGGAAGAAGCCAATAGGGAGGAAGAGGCTGACAACAAGCAAAAGTGAAAAGGATGGACATATCTGTTCCCCCACTTCCCTCTCCCTTTGCTTCAAATAAGCTGTGTGCTCCGGACAATGTCCTGCCCCCTCTCACCATCAGATTTCTCACCTAGAAGAGTACACAGAGTGAAAGGGTGAACACCATAGAAGGTCTCTTCTAGTACTGAACAAATTCCATTCCCTAGTTTCAGCTTTCCAGCTACCTGAACAGTACAGGGAAGAACTTTACAGGTAAAGAGCATTTGACTTTCTTTGAAATGCAAGCCAAAGTTGCAGTCTCGTCCCCCCTAGTGAACCCAGTTCAGAAAGTGCAAAACAGCCTGTTCCAAATAGTCCTTCATTAATGACTGTGTAAATTGCATATGTCTTCCTTCCACACGCTGAATTGTAGCCCCTAGACTCACTGTCCACCTGTCATGTGGCAGTGTGGTCTTCAGATGGAGCTTGTCGATATTTCCATTCTTGAACCCTGGTTAATGTGGTTCCGGCACAGCCCTGTTCCAAACACATGGTTAACACTTGAACTTGTAAGTCATTTATAACTGGCCTTCCTAGCAGATTGTAATAGAGTAATTTGTATGCGTGCGAAGATACTCAGGCACACAGAAAATTAAATAAATAGTCTCTAGTGCATCTTGCAAATTGTAGGAGACATGTTCAGATTACTTCCATAAAGGCCCAGGCCATGTTAATAGGCTCATTCTAGTAAGGAATGTTGTGACTATGATCCTCATGAGATACTATAGCACTCGACAGAAAGCCGCAATTTTCTTATTTATGAATGTCATAAAATTTGTGTACTTGGAGCACTTGACAGGCTCGTTCTGTGTTCCAGCAATAGAAGAGAAGTGGTAACTTCATTGCCTTGATGTAAAGACATCTTGTATATCTATATATACACTTCCAGTATCCCCTATGCCCTGCATCTAGAAGATGAGCTATTCTAAGTTATTCAGACACTTAGTAGAGACCTTTGAATTGAGTGACACAGACAAGCAGAGGGCAAACTCCATTACCTACTATGACCTAACAAGTAGCCATGGCACTGGTTCTTCCTGGCTCCTTCTAGACCTGACAGCATGCAAGGGTCAGTCCATTATGGAGGGCTGGAGCTCCAAAACAACAGTCTCTCAAAGAGACAAAATTTGATGACCGTGTTCTTTCATCTCAAACACCATGACCATATCTACTTGGGGACAACACTGAAGTTTCTTGAGTAGAGATAATAATTGCCTAGTTCAAAGATCACTCAGCCTTGCTTTCCTCTTTCCCCATCTCTACTGGGCTGCCTTGTGGTGGGGAAAGAGAAAGAGCTGGAATCTAACCGGTGATCATGTTTCCGTGGTGGATCCCTCAGACAGAGAGATGTGCTCGGGGAAGTCCGGAGGTTTGGCAAGAAGGAAAAGATGAATGCTTGCTGTCTGTTTGTTTCCTCCATTCCCCCAAACTTCCTGCATCTGTGCTCCTTTGGGTGCCACTTTCTGCCTCTCTGACACCAGTGAGCTGCCAATGAAGTGCCGCTCGCCTTCAATTTGTTCCAACACTCAGTGATTTTAATTAACCAATTGCTGTTCCAAGAACCGACATCAAATACTCTTGTGATCTTTGATGGTGAAGCAGAAACCACTGGGTAGAGGAGACAGGAAACAGCCCTGCCCCCAGCCCCTGCTGGTTACACTGCGCCAGGCCAGAAACACCCCATAAACCCCCGAGCCCGTCATTTATTAGAAATCATGTCATTGAAATGGAAGTTGCCATGGTACAGTGGCCTCCAGCTGAGCCCAGACTACTGGGGAGGAGGGAGAGAAATTGCACTTAGGCTCTGTCAGATTAAATGTTACCTTGACTCCCTCCGTACAGATAAAACACAACAAAGGGAAGTTGGTGGCGATTTTATTAACAGGATGATTTAGGTGAGCCTGCCTTTTAACTTGATCGGACAAATGTTGCAAAGATGTCGGGGGCAGAGAAGCAAAATCAGAAGCTGAGACAAAATGGCTTAATTGCTTTGCCATATACAGGCATTTTTAAAAATGAGAGTGGCAACAGGAAAGATTGCATCACTGAGATTTTTAATCCTTGGTTACTGCAAGCAAACACAGCAACAAACCTGCATGGAAAGTCCGTCCAAGTTGAAAGAAATGCGATATTGGCTTTATTACAAATGGGTAGAGGTATGGGCTCACTGGGGCAGACAGCTTTTGAATTCTTTTTGCCTGATGTCATTCTAAAGAGATGTGCAGCTGAGCACTCTGACCCAGAGGATATGGATTGAGATCAAACCGAGTGTGTGGTTTTGTTGTTCTGCTGTTCTGGAGGTCCCGTTACCTAAGGACCCACTCGCTGGCTTGCGGAGATGATGCAATTAACAAACAGAAGCTATTCCCCCTCCACCATGACCTATCACCCTGGACACACAGAAAATGCAGAACTTGAAGTGGTTTGTGGTACCCAGCAGACTCTGGCACCTCGGGAGTGTGAAATCCTGCGCAGCCTCCTCCTAGCCACACGACCTCCGGCAAGTTAGTTTCTGGGAGCTTCAGGTTCATCATCTCTAAAATTGAGTGGATAATAATAATTTCCTCTGTATTCATTATCTATTGCTGCCTAACAAATTACCCACAACTCAGCAGTTTAAAATCATAGACATTGGGATGCCTGGGTGGCTCAGTGGTTAAGCACCCACTGCTTTCGGCTCAGGGCGTGATCCTGGAGTCCCACATCAGGCTCCCTGCATGGAGCCTGCTTCTCCCTCTGCCTGTGTCTCTGCCTCTCTCTGTGTCTCTGTGTCTCTCATGAATAAAGAAATAAAATCTTTAAAAGTTTTTTAAAAAGTAAAATCATAGACCTCAGGGTGCTTGGGTGGCTAAGCATCTGTCTTCGGCTCAGGTCATGATCCTGGGGTCCTGGGATTGAGCCCCACATTGGGCTCCCTGCTCAGCAGGGAGCCTGCTTCTCCCTTTCTTCCCTGCCTGTGCTCTCTGTCACTATCTCTGTGTGTCTCTCTATCAAGTAGATAAATAAAATCTTAAAAAATAAAATAAAATGTCACAAATTTTCTGAAGTTCAGGAATCTGAGAATGGCTTAGCTAGGAAGTGCTGGTTCGGGTCCTCTTAGGAGGTGGTCATCTGAGGGCTCGACTGGGGCTTCACGGTCTGCTTCCAAGGGGGCTACCTCACACAGATGTGGGCAGAAGGTCTCTGCTCCTCACCCCGTGGGCTTCTCCATAGGCTACTTGAACAATTTTATGACATGGCAGCTGGCTTCCCCCAGAGTAAGTGACCCAGGAGGCAGGCAGCAAGGCAGAAGCCACAGTTCCTTTGTAGCACAACCTTGGCAATGACACACCATCACTTCTGCTCTATTCTATGGGCCTCACCAGCCAACCCTGAGAGAATGTGGGAGAGGGCCACAAATACATAAACACCAGGAGGCAGTGATCACTGGGCACCATCTTGGAGGCTGCCCACCGTGCCCCTTTGAGGGACATGATGGAGCTGGGTGAGTACCCATGTGCAGTGAGTGGTGGCTCAACAGAAATGAGAGAGGACTGATAGAGAATATCATATACGTTATAAATATACATATAATTACATATATGTGTTTATATGCATATATAGCACATTGTATGTATTGCACATGCATATATGTAATTATATATGCATATACGTGATACATGTATGTATTGCATTATTGTGTATATTACATATTATGCACATATATTACCTAATATATAAAATATGCCTATATTACATATGTAACTATATATAGTTCTTATATATACAACATACACATGCATAATATATATATAAAGTATACATATATTATGAATGTAACTGTATATGTAATCTCAATAATATCTCAAAAGGGTCAAAGCAACACTCATTCATGCAGCAAATATGTCTGGAGTGTCTCCCACGTGCCAGATACTGCTCTAGTTACTTGGATTACACTGACACACAAAGCCAAGATTGCTAAGCTCTGCAGCTGATATTCCAGGGGAGGGGCACAGGATATCACAGAGTATTAGAGAAGGAGATCACGCAGCATAGTGTAAGGCAAGAAGTGCCATAACAGAAACAGGAAAAGGAAGCCCAGGTTAAATGGCCCTGGGAATGCAGGTGGCGGTGACACAGACTGAACTATTAAACATGGGGGCAGGGAGGGCCTCACCAAGAAGGCAGAATTGGGGAGACTTGACCGACAGAGTAGGAGGGAGGCTGGCTGAACAAGTCTGTGGAGACAAGCCATCGAAGCAGAGAAAATGTCTGGAGTGTGGCCCATCATACGTCTTGTGTGAGAGAAAGAGGCTGGACAGTGAGGGGAGGTGACAGGAGTGAACGTCAGAGAGACGGCCTAGGCTCAGGGCCTTGTAAGCCAATTCCTCACGAGCCCCGGCTCTAGGGAGGGCAAGTGACCAACTCCACCCTGCTGCGCTGTGACCCCCAGGCCTTGGGGGGCCGGGCCCCCCCCCCAGCCAGGGACAGGGTGCAGGGGTCGAGGGGAAACACAAGCTCTGCTGAGCATGTGCAGCCTTCCTGAGGCCACATGAAGGCGGGGGGCCTGTCCCCCTAATTTTCCTCCCATCTCGGCCTTGCCTGGGGTCTGACTGGCCTTGCAGTCTGAGAGCTCTCCCCACCTCCAATGCTCCTTCCCAATTTTCTTTCATGAGATCCTCTAATAAAGGCTTTGCTCAGTAATCCCACCTTGGCCTCTGTGTCCCGGGGATCCGGACTAGCACCCTGGGGTAAGGAGGTAGATTTTACACTATGTGAAGAGGGCAGCCATTTGCAGTGTTCTCAGCAGAGACAGAGCACAATCTGAGGTATTTTTAAAGGATCATTTTGGCCGCAGTTTGGATGAGAAATCTTAGGAGAAACCAGAGCGTGAGCAGGCCGGCTGGGAGGTACTGCAGGGATGCAGGGCTCGAGGAGGCTGCTGTGGGCTGGGGCAGCAGGACAGTAGTGAGTTGTGTCTGAGCCTAGTTGGAAGGCACAGCCCCACACGGTTTCCTCGTGGATTCAATGTGAGACGTAAGAAAAAGAAGAGTTGAGGATTTTCCACCTAAGAAACTGGACAATTAGAGCTGCCTAGAATGGGAGAAAGCCATAGCTAGGGCAGAATTGGGGGAAGTTTGGAGACATTCAAGTGAAGACCTCAGGCTGGATTTGAATATACAGTTGACCCTTAAACAACACAGGGGTTAGGGCCACGAACCCCCTCTGGCAGCCAAATACCCACATGTAAATTTGACTCCTCCCAAACTGAACTAACAGCCTACTGTTGATCAGAAGCCTTATGGATAACATAAACAGCTGATTAACACATAATTTATATGTGGAGGGCACCTGGTGGCTCAGTCGGGCAAGCGTCTGCCTTCAGCTCAGGTCGGATCCTGGGGTTCTGGGATTAAGCTCCCTGCTGAACAGGAAGCCTGCCTCTCTCTCTCTCTCTCCCTCTCCCTGTGTTTGCTCTCTCTCTTGCTTTCGCTCCCGCTGTCACTCCCTCTCAAATAAATAAATAAAATCTTTAAAAAAATACTTTATATGTTATATGCATTCTATCACTGTATTCTTACAATAAATAAACCAGAGAAAAGAAAATGTTATTAAGAAAATCATAAGGAAGAGAAAACACATTTATAGCATTGCACTGTATTTCTTGAAAAACATCCGTCATTAAGTGGGGCCATTCAAATACATTCAAACTATGGGTTCAAGGGCCACTGTACATATGTACATGCTGTTGGGAGAGAGGTCTGGGCTGCAGAAAGGCACTCCAGCATTGTCATATTTGATGGTGTCCAAAGACGGGGGACAGGATGAGACCCCAGGGGAGTGAGCGCCAGTTAGGATGAGAAAGGCAAGAGGCCAAGGTGACTGTGACAGGATGAGCAGGAGCACAGCAGGGACACCCAGCAGGGAACCATGGGAGGGTAGGATCTGGAGCAGTGAAGACAGCTCAGGACACCACCTGACAACACAACACTGCAGACGCTGCTGAGGTGGTGGGTAAGCTGGAGACTCAGAACCTGGCATGGCATTTAACAAGGGGGCAGGGGGGGTCCGAGGTCCTGAGCGAGGAAAAAGAAAGTCCCTGCCTTCCCTCTCAGAAACCACCCCTCTCACATGTGGGCGCTCCACCATCCTCCCGGGGATCCAAGCCCTGGACACCCCAGTTCCTGGTGTCCACCACACCCCCATCTTCCCAAGCAGCTCCGAAGACTCTAAACCTTCCTTCAGGGAGGCAGCCTCCATGTGAGAAGCCTCACCCTGCTAACTCCAGACCGGAGGCCAAGCACTCGGATGGCAGCTGCACACCCACAACTTACCAAGTGTCTTCTGGAGGTGGGGAAATTATTCCTGTGTATGGCCTTCCACCTGGAAAGGCAGGCCTGGCATCTCAGACCCAGCACAGGGTATGAAGGAAGAGGGCTGGACTGAGTGTGATGGCAGCAGGGCCCTGATCTGGCCCTTCTACTCACTGCTCTGTTGCTGTGCGCACCTCACCTTGCCTGTCTTGGCATTAGCTCTTCCATCTGGGACGCAAGGGGTTCAGGCCATGGAAGGCGGGATTCAGTGGGGTCACTTATGTCAAGGGCTTTTTAAATGGACCCAGGGGGTCGTTAAGGAGCTGGGTATTATGCACATCCCCGCTGGAAGCATGAACGGGAGCCAAACGCAACTA
This sequence comes from Vulpes lagopus, assembly GCF_018345385.1. Taxonomy (NCBI): domain Eukaryota; kingdom Metazoa; phylum Chordata; class Mammalia; order Carnivora; family Canidae; genus Vulpes; species Vulpes lagopus. Next base: position 54,545,176 of record NC_054831.1, on the reverse strand, counting down.
CCCCAGGGACTCAGCCCCAATACCTGCAACTCGCTAGTATGGTGAGAGACTTTGCTTCCTGCTGGCTTAGGAACCAATCATTTTTAGCCAAGATGAATTTCCACTGCCGACGCCAATCAAAAATTCTTTGTAAACAGCAGATACAAGTACTCCCTTTTCGCTTTAAAAACCTCTGACTTCTGCTTCCTCATGGGACACTATTGGGTGGCTACCCAAACCTGCATACCCTGAACTGCAATTCCTTGATCTCAGATAAATACTCTTCCTTCCTCGTTGCCTCTAGCAACCTCAGGCTGAAGTACTGATGATGGGTCCTCGGGCTGTTGGGGATGCTGAACCTCCACGTGTCACTCTACACGTAATAGTGTGTGACCTCAGAACATCATGGATTTCTGAGAAATTCAGGGTTAGCATGAGAAATTTCAAAAGGGGATTTTCAGCAAAGAAAAGGGAAAATAGAGGCCTCAATTCTATAGTCTTATTAGACTTATCTGAGTGTGCCTGTTTTATTAGACATGGCATTGGAGGAGGGGAAGGAGCAGATGTTAGCCCCAGCTCATCCATCTCCAGAGTCTTACTTTAGAGTCACCTGTTGCCTATTTAGTTAGAGAAGGTAGTAGAAACAAGGATTTAGGAAATTACATGAAGGAAAACTTGAATTGGGAAAATCTGATTCATTAATTTACTTTTATCCCCCCGGGGCAGATCAGCCACCAACTGGTTGAAATTTTAGGGAAATTTTGGCCATGGTCAAGCAGTTTTCTAGGCCGGGAATCACTTACTAGACAATCTGCCAGGTCCCCTCCAGCTGTGAGTGTCTGAGATTCTACAGCGACAGCCTCCGTGTCCTCCACGGGGAGTCCCGTGTGAGGCCAGATGCTGAGGCCGCCTGAACTACTACAGCATGGGCCCTTGAGGCCAGCCTGCTTCCCCAGAAGCTGAATGGCTTTATTTTATTTTAGCTAATGAGTTCAGTAGGGTTCCTGTGCAGGAGCTTCAGACAGATGGCACATTTAAAACTGCCAGCTGGGGGATCCTTGGATGGCTCAGCAGCGTAGCGCCGCCTTCCGCCCAGGGCATGATCCTGGAGTCCCGGGTTCGAGTCCCGCGTCGGGCTCCCGGTGTGGAGCCTGCTTCTCCCTCTGCCTGTGTCTCTGTCTGTCTCTCTCTCTCTCTCTCTCTCTCTCTCTCTCTCTGTGTGTGTGTGTGTGTGTGATGAATAAATAGATAAAATCTTTAAAAAATAAAACTGCCAGCTGTGCTCCTCCGGGAGCCCAAGGGAAGCCAAAGGAGAATGTAGAAGGGCCACTTAGGTGTTTCGGCCTCCGAATCAAAATATTGATTCTAGACACGTATGAACATTTCTTAGAAATTCAAGCAGGGAAAGGTGAATCGATTACTTCTCATCACCCCTTCTTTTTCTCCCACCGCTCAGCATAGAAAGTTTCTACGTCGCATGCATGTAATTACCCCGTCAGCCTCTAGAGGGCAGTCAAGGAAAAGAAAGTTCAAATTCTCGCATCTGACGGGGAGACCGGCAGAAATTAATGCAAGCAGGATGAAAGCTACAAAAACAAATGTCATTTTTTAAATACAGCATCATAAGAGTAAACAGGTGAAATGTGTAGAAAAAAACAGAATACGGAATTCTTACCTATAATACATAACCAATTCTTTAGGAGAAATCCCATTCAAAGCTACTTTAGAATTCTAAAGCCATGCAAAATATGTAGATTACTCAGGATACATTTTTGAAACTTAGCAGTTACAATGCCAATATTTATGCCTCACTTTATGCAATAAATGCTAGTCCACTAGGTGACTCCTAAAGTCCTCTAAATTCTAAAATCCCCTGAGAATACTCCTGAAAAGTAGGAGCAACCCAGTTTTTACAACTTGATTCACCACTGCTAATAGATATTAATACAGTCTTCATGTTCTTTTTCTGCCCTAACTGTCTCTTACCCTTTGGAACTGATATCTGAAATACGATCAGTGGTATTTCCTCAGCCCACTCCTTTGTAGGAGAACCTGTCTGAGTCTGGCTCCTTCCCTGGGCTGTGGCTGCTTTGGACACTGTGCCCTTAAAAGTCCAGGGCCTGACACAGAGTAGGTGTTTAGCAGGTGCTGAGAGGACTGTGTTCACTGTAAGGAGAGGCCTGCGTGTCATGGGTCCGTAAGTGAGGCAGCAGATGTGCAAGGATGCGCCCCAGGAGCTCCGATGCAGAGGGTGCGGGTGCTGGCGTGCAGTCCAGCGGCACACAGCCCACGCCACCTGCATCCACTTCCCCGCCGACACCTGGAGTGCAGTGGTGGTGACAAGGCGGGAAGGCCAAATGGCTCTTGGAACCAATACCAAAAGAAAAATAGGCAGACCTCACCTCCAAGGACAGCCAAAATTGAGGTGAGCCAGTAACCCAACTGCAGTAATGAAATCTGGCAAACACAGGGCCAAATATCCAAAGGACAAACTTCCAGTCTGTATGGATGAATTTCTTCCTGGCAATGTGCTCACTTAAAACTTTACTGATATGCAGCTCAGGGGGGAGGGGGGAAGAGTGTGCTTGACAATCCAAAGTGTTTATTATTGAAAATCCTAAAAAAAAAAAAAAAAAAAAAAAAAATTAAGGATCTTTCACAAAGTCCCAAATTCACAGGGTTAGAAATGACTTCCAGAAATCACCTTGTCTACTCCACACCTCCAGACAGAGGGGCTCATAAGCCACGCCAACACAAATTGTCCCCTGTCCTTTTCACTGGGTTTCCAGAGCACATTTGACTAGAATCTCTTGCCTCTTTCCCTTCACTGTTACCACATTCTCGTTAATGCTCAACCGAGAACTGAGACAGATCTCGGTTCGAGCACTGGCTTCTCCTCTTACTGGAGACGTGAAACTAAGCAAGCTACCTTACGTCTCAGATCTGTGCTTTCTGTATTTGTAAAATGAGTATTAGGATATGCACCCATTAGAGCTGTGGCAAGGGTTGAGTGAAATGTATGTAAACAACTACACATGTTGCTTGGCCATTATAGCTAATCAATAAATACTCTTTCCTTCTCTCCCTTCCTCCTGCAGGAGGAAGGACGGGGTTATCATAACAATTGGGGAAGTACTATTGAAATTTCATGGTCTGGGAGTCCCCAGCGTGGCATACCTATGTCAGTCCACATGGCAGGGGTTTGTTCCCAGTGATTCCAAGTAGAGGGCGTGCAATCCACCCATCCCTTATGTCACATTGGCAGCATTGTGTGGATTTAAAAATAAACTTTAGGGGTGCCCGAGTGCCTCAGTTGGTTAAGCAGTTGACTCTTGATTTCAGCTCAGGTCATGATCTCAAGGTCGTGGGATTGAGCCCCACTATGGGCTCCGCACTCAGTGGGGAGTCTCCTTGAGGGTTCTCCCTCTCCCTCTGCCTCTCTCTCTCTCTCTCTCCTTCTCTCAAATAAATAAATAATTCTTTTAAAAAAACAAAAACAAAATAGGGATTCCTGGGTGGCGCAGCGGTTTGGCGCCTGCCTTTCGCCCAGGGCGCGATCCTGGAGACCCGGGATCAAGTCCCACGTCGGGCTCCCGGTGCATGGCGCCTGCTTCTCCCTCTGCCTGTGTCTCTGCCTCTCTCTCTCTCTGTGTCTCTCATGAATAAATAAATAAAATCTCTAAAAAAAACAAAAACAAAATAAAACATTGTGTGAAGAAGGTTATAGTATCCATTCATTTGGGGATAGAAAGAGGAGAGTTAAAACAAGGTATGACATTTATTATCAAATAGGCGCTGGTCGATAGGCAGAGGCAAACCTGCAAAACAACAGCAGCTGCAAAAGCTCGATGCAAGGGCTTGCTTCAGCCACCTCCCCTGTGCACAGATCTGCAGGAGCAGCCCTTCACTCGGAGGGTCCCAGCAGCTACAGGGACACATTCAGTGCACCCATGGTATCAGGCCTGGATTCTTAGCAGCAACCAGCTTTGAGTGAAGTCCAGATGTATGGTGTTCCCCACTAATCCCCAGGGGAACCCCCTAGAGGATGTCTGTCACCTGAACTTTCTTTCTCTCCAGCTGCAAGCCCAGAGAGGAGCCAATCCTTGGTCTCCTACTGCCTGGACTACAGAGGGAAAGACCACTGGGCAGCCCAGGGCAGAGTTCAAGCTGCCCAGGGACAGTCCCAGTGGAGCCGCTCACTTCCCCTTTTAACTCTCTTCTATTTTCCTCCCCTCTAGAGCTGTCAGGCTAACAGATAACTCTGCAATGTTGGGGCCATGCTATTGGGGATATATTTATACTAAGCCACACAATATTTGGGACATACTAATACTGAAAAGAAAATGATCTGTTCTTTATTTGAAATTCCAACTTCATTAGAACCTTGTGTTTCATCTGGTCCCCCTACTCCTGATGCCTTCCCCCACCCCAAGTGAGAGGAAAGTCAGGGAAGCTGTGGAGAAGGAGGAATGAGGGAAGAAACTGAAGGACAGCGCACCTAGCTCAGAGGGTGGCCAAGACGGGAAAGGGCTGCTTTGGGGGGGCTGGCTATTCTTTTCATCCCTAGGACCAAGTTTGCCCAAGGCCCCTCCCTCAGAGAGTTAGGAGTTAAGAAAATATTTAGTTAAGAAAATGTAAATAAGTCTTTGTAGGGTGACCATCTCCAGGGTCTTCCCATCTCAAAGTGAAAGAGGCACACAACACTTCTGACCCCAAGATAATGGTTGCATTAGTCCTCTGGGTTCCCCAGTTACCAAAGCTGGTCGCAGAACCAGAGTTATCAGAAGCTTAGAGGTCACCTGTTGGACCATCTCACATTATAGGAGTGTAAATCCAGGCCAGAAAAGCAACGAACTTGCTCTTGACCCCCAGAGCATTGTCCTCTCCAGGCTGCTATATCAACAAGACAGCAGGAAAGGAGGGTCTAGATCACAGCCACAGTGAGTAGAATGGTCAGCACCTGAATTTCCTGAGAACCCAGAGTCACCCTGAGAAGTTGTGAGTCGATGTATGATTTGATGTATAGACAGAGAACACTGTCTACTAGGCAGTAGTAAGTTATCGGCAAATCTTGATCTTTTGAAGATAGAACCTAGTGTTGTGAGAATAGATGGAAGTCTTTGAATTTCAGGTTTTCTCAGAGCCAAGGGTCTGTGACTCAAAGGTGTAAGGCTTGTGTGAGATATTTATGACATGGCAAGGATACACTCTTGAAAAATAATAGAAAATACATATATTGGCCTCTGCCCCCTCCTGCCTGCCCTGCCAGTTCCTCACACAGAGCTCCTAAAACCCTTGTAATTTCCTAAGTGATAAGAACAGCTGGAGCATCTTTGGTTCTACTCTTTGGTCTTTGACCCTGATTCCTGACATAGGACTTCTAAATCCCTCATGATTTCCTGGGTGGTAGTGATGCCTTTTGTCCTAACGAGGTGACTCTTGATGGGCTCCTGAATAGGAGCTGGTCACCAGAAACACCAAACCATGATTAGACGCTTGGAATTTTCAGCCTCACCCCCACCCCATCTTCCAGAAAGGGGAGAGGCGCTAGAAATGGAGCTAATGATCAATCATGCCTATGTGATGAAGCCTCCATAAAATCCCTGAACTACAGGGTTCAGAGGGCTTCTGTGTTGGTGAATGGAGAGAATGCTGGAAGATCAGTGTATCTGGCCAGGGCTTGAAAGCTCTGCACCCTTTCCCACACACCTTTCCCTATGTATATCTTCCATTTGGATGTTCATCCGTATCCTTTACTATATCCTTTTATAATAAACAGGTAAGTAGTAAGTAAAGTGCTTCCTTGAGTTCTGTGGCCCATTCCAGCAAATTAATCAAACCCAAGAAAGAAGAGTTTGTGGGAACCTCCAATCCATGGCTTGTCAGTCAGACGCACAGGTGACCACCTGGATTTGTGACTGGCATCGGAAGTGGGAAGACAGGAGAGTCTTGTGGGACTGAGCCTTCAATCAGTAGGATCTGACCCTGTGTCCAGGTGGATAGTGTCAAAACTGATTTAAATTGTGGGACACTTAGCTTGTGTTACAGAAATGCTTGGTGTGGGGAGAAAAACCCCAGATGTGGTGTTAGAAGTATTGAATGTAGCTGTAGTGTGTGAGTCAAGGAAAAATGCAAGAGAAACATGGAGGCTTCTTCTACTCACCCCTGCTAGCACTAGTTGGGGTCCCCTCAACCTTGAACTTGTCCCTAGAGGGTCTGAGCATTCTCCTTGTGGCTAAAATATAACATTGCACTTTCTAGACTCTAAGCAAGGATCTCAACATTTTTTGTTGTTGTTGTTATTGGTGGGGGCTGTCCTGCACATTTTAGGGGTAAGCATCTCTACCTATTCGAAGCCAATGGCAACTCCCTCCCAAGTTGTGACAACCAAAAACGTCTCCAGGTACTGCTAGATGTCCCTTGGGGGCCAAATAGCCTCCCCACACCACTGAAGACCCCAAATCTAGAGCCCTGGACCCCATCCTTCCTGTGCCGGTAGCTGCACCATTCCTGCCCTTGTGTCCTTTAACCGCCAACTAAATACACTTGGTTGAATCCCACCAAGGAGCGTTACAGTGATACTCTTCAGCCAACACTCAAGCCCAAATATTTCAGTTGTCAGGACTAATACCCAGATGTGACTGATGAGACAAGATTATCTCAGTGGCTATGTGACTGAGATGTGTCTATCTATGTCTGTATCTACCCTCAAAATCTTTAAATCTGTCAAACCCAGGCACTACACCACTGGCCCTTGAAAGTAAGTGTGAGGGATCCCTGGGTGGCGCAGCGGTTTAGCACCTGCCTTTGGCCCAGGGCGCGATCCTGGAGACCCGGGATCGAATCCCACGTCGGGCTCCCGGTGCATGGAGCCTGCTTCTCCCTCTGCCTATGTCTCTGCCTCTCTCTCTCTCTCTCTCTCTCTCTCTCTGTGTGTGTGTGTGTGTGTGTGTGTGTGTGTGACTATCATAAATAAATAAAAATTTAAAAAAAAAAAAAGGAAGAAAGTGTGAGCTGGAGGTGCTATTCGAAACAGTCGTCTCTGAACTCCTAGAGCACTTCCATTTACTTGGACCCGGGATTCCTGCCCCACACCCTACCTGTGTAAGTGCTCCTGGATCTTTCATCTGGGTAACTCTCTGAACAACCCTACTAGCTTCTAGATTCCTGCCTCCCTCTGGCTTCTATTCACCCTTTAAGTCAGGTGACAGACTCCTTGTTCCAGTCTGACCCAGCCCCTCATTGCTCCCCAGGGAGACGGGGGCACCTGGGGATTCAGGAGCTAACAAGAATACACTGGTTCACCCGGAAGTTTCCATTTCTTATCACCAGGTGAATAAATCCAGAACCTCCCAAGCCTCTCTCTTAGCCTATTCTCACTCAGAGTCCAGGAAATAGGAAAAAAGCAGCTAGAAGAGGAAGAATAGGGGGTGGAGAACGAAAGGAATCTTTGTTTTGTTTTTGTGTTCCACCAAGACCGATTAGGGTGAGCAGTAACCCACGCTAATAGGCATTAGTCATGAAAACAGTACTTGGCACAAGGACAGGGAAACTAAAAGAAAAATAAGCAGAGGTTTCATGGAAAGTCCATCAGTGAGAATAGATTGAGTGGATATGGTGCAAGCTGTCTCTCAGGCCCAGTTTCTCTTCTCTTGGGTGGCAGTGGGAAGCCACACATTTGCAGAAACAAGCCACATCCCTGCTGGAGGGAGAGCAGCCTCCTTGAGAGCAGCCAGGTGGCTGTGGCCTGGTGGCAGATGGCAGGAAGGGGAAGGCACCCCCAGCTGAGAGGGTGGGGCAAATACAGACCTTGGAGCTGGTGACATGGAATCTCTGTAGCCTGAAACATTTTGAAGATATTTTTGCAACGCGGTGTACTTAATCAGTCCTGAGAGACAAAGGGCCTTTCTGACTAATACAAATTATACTGGGGTTGGCTGACCTGATTGTTAAAGGAGATCTCAGTTAAGACAAACGATATGATTCCAATAGTTAATCACTCACTAGGCTCCCCAAGGGCCAGACTGCCTGGTGGGAATACACACTGTCTTGCCCTGATGGCATAATTTGTCATAAAGCTCTGGAGCAAGAGCCACAACAGTTTGATTTTACAGATATTTTCGTCCCTTGACGTGAGTTAGGAAGGGTGAAGGAGCCTCCTGCGTCAGCTGCCACCACCTCAGGCTTTCAGAAATGTGGCCATGCTGTGGCCTGAGGTACGCTAGCTGTCTTAGTCTGTTTGGGCTGCTATAACAAGAGTACCATGCATGGTTTAAGCGATAAACATTTATTTCTCACAAATTTGGAGGCTAAGAAGTTCGAGATCACAGCACCAGCAGACTCAGTGTCTGGGAAGAACTGGCTTCCTAGTTCACAGGTGCTGTGTTCTGTCTGTGTTGTTAGATGGTGGACAAGGGAAGGAGCACTCTGGAGTCTCCTTCATAAGGGCACTGGTCCTATTCATGAAGGCTCCACTCTCCTGACCCAGTCACCTCCCCAAGGCTCATCTCAACATCGCTCACTGGGGATTGAGATTTTAACACTGAATTTTGGGGAATCATCAATATGCAGTTTATTGTACAATCCTACCTTTATTCCTTCACATTCTTTGGAGTAGGATGGGTCATACTTGGGTACGAGAAATGTCAGTTAAGTTTGGTGAGGCAACTGGAAGTATTCTGAAGGTTCACACCTGCACTGTGATGCAGACTCCAGGTGGTAGGCCCCCCCTTTCTGTCTTCATAAATCCTACACAGTTGGCCCCTGGCTATCCCTCCCTCAACCCCCTAGGATGCTTTCCCTTGCTTCCTCTTCTGTCCACACTGGATGCCGCCCCTGTTCTTCCCTGACAGCCTTTGCTCATTGGAATATTTCTCCTCCAGATAGGCCCAGGCTCACTCCTATCAGTCCTTCTGATTTTGTTCAATGAGGCTTCCCCTGGATACTCTTTCATTAGTCTCTCTCCCCTGCTGGAATGCAATTTTTTTTTCTTCTTCTTCTTCTTCTTCTTGTTCTTCTTCTTGTTCTTCTTCTTATTCTTCTTCTTCTTTTTCTTCTTCTTCTTCTTCTTCTTCTTCTTCTTCTTCTTCTTCTTCTTCTTCTTCTTCTTCTTCTTCTTCTTCTTCTTCTTCTTCGTCTTCTCTTCTTCTTCTTCTTCTCTTCTTCTTCTTCTTCTTCTTCTTCTTCTTCTTCTTCTTCTTCTAAGATTTTATTTATTTGAGAGTGAGCAAGCACAATGGGAGAGTGAGAAGGAGAAGCAGACTCCCCACTGAGTGGAGAGCCTGACATGGGGCTTGATCCCAGGACTCTGAGATTATGACCTGAGCCGGAGGCAGACAATCAACTGAGCCACCCAGGTGCCCCTAGAACACAAGTTCTATAAGGGAAACAATTTTTGTCTCTTTCACTCACTAAGTAGGACTATGTCTGGTACATAGTAAGTGTTGATAAACATTTGTTGTATGAATAAATGTCCTCCTGTCACTCAGTCACTGTTCCTTCAGATGATGGGGTTCTGATAAAATTTCCTCTACCTACTTTCCCAAGGACACTGCTGTTTCTCAAGAAAGGAAACAGAGTTTCTAATATGCAAGTGGAATTTTCTTTAATTTCCTGCATGGCTATGGAGTCTTTTCTATTTTCCATATTTCCTCATCCATTCATTAGAGAACCAGAAAGTCAGTGCCTGAGGATATCATTTTACTCAGAAAAAGCGTCTTTTATCTTTGACCAAAATTCCTCTCCTGACTGCTCACATCTTCGTAGAACTCAAACACAGCCTTTATATGGTTACTAAGGTGCCAGGTGTGTGACAAATCTACTAGATGATTGATCCTGAGTTTAAGCCATTGCTTATTAAAAAAGGGGAATCACCTACTTGCCTCAATATTTGATACCAGACACAGTAAGAGGAAGAGTTCTTGTATGCAACAAACACTGTCTTACTACTGAAACAAATCCATCATTAATGTTCATCACATGATATCTGAAACCATAGCTTCTTACTAGGAAATATGAAATGTAAATAGTTGAAGAAGTCTTAAGAGTGAGATAGTTCTAAAACTCCACATAGTAGTAAAAGGGAATGTTTGAAAAATTACTACTGTGTTGCATTGAATAGTTCTTTTTTCTTTTTTGCCAAGAAAACCACCTACTCAATTTCTTTCTACCAGAACAAAAGGGAACATGGGGAATAACAGTAGAGAAGTCACTTGACTAGGTCTCCTGCGTCCTTGAGTAAAAAGATCTGCTTTCCAGTAACTGGCTGTGAATATTTTGTTTAGAATCTGTGGGAGCAGGAGAACCCTCTTAGACTGTTGGTGGGAATGCAAGCTGGTGCAGCTACTCAGAAAACAGTATGGAGGCTCCTTAAAAAGTTGAAAATAGAGCTACCCCATAACCCAGCGATTGCACTACTGGGTATTTACCCCAAAGATACGTATGTATGATCCAAAAGGGCACCTGTACCCCAATGTTCATAGAAGCAATGTCCACAATAGCCAAACTATGGAAAGAGCACAGATGTCCATTGACAGAGGAATGGATAAAGAAGACGTGATATATATACAATGGAATATTACTCAGCCATCAGAAAGGATGAAATCTTACCATTTACGTTGACATGGATGGGACTGGAGGCTATAATGCTGAGCGAAATAAGTTGATCAGAGAAAGACAATTATATGGTTTCACGCATATGTGGAATATAAGAAATAGTGCAGAGAAAAAAAAAGAAATAGTGCAGAGGATCATAGGGGAAAGGAGAGAAAACTGAATGGGAAGAAATCAGAGACAGAAACAAACTGTGAGAGATTCAACTCTAGGAAACAAACTGAGAGTTGCTGGAGGGGAGGTAGGTGGGGGGATGAGGTAACCAGGTGATGGGCATTCAGGAGGGCACAGGATGTGATGAGCACTGGGTGTTATATGCAACTGATGAATCAGTGAACTCTGTATCTGAAATTAATGATGTACTATATATTGGTTAATTGAATTTAAATTTAATAAAATCTGTGGGCCTCAATGTCCTCATTTGTAAAATTTGGGGATTGGATTTCTGAGGTCCTCTTAAGTCTACAAGGTTTTATTCTGAATTCCTCTCTATCATTAATTCTAGAACAACCTCTCCCCTCCCTAACACACACACACACACACACACACAACAATTGCTCCACATCCCAACCCACTCCTTCCTGGGTTCCTAGTCATCCTGCAGAATTTGCAGACATCACTGGCTCTGACCAAGGTATCCTAGGAATGAATGCTGCAAGGTTTCCAATTCAATGTCACAAGAGTATGTCTGTCACTACAGTTTGTATAGTTTAAGTCCTTCTTCATTCATACATCATTCATAATCCCTCCCTCCACCCCAATTGGCTTCATTGTGAATAGCCCTCCCGACCTGGATAGGCAGAGAGGTGCAAGCAGTGAAACTCTGATGTTCGTCCTGGGAGGAGGGTCATCTGGCTGCCTCTCTAAGGGCCCAGGTGAGAGTGATGTGTACACTGGCCAATTAGCACCTGCAGGACTCCAGCCAAACCAGCTCCCAGCATCTTGGCAAGGACTCTGCTGGAGCCTCCTTGAGAATAGGTATCGATATTTTAGGAGAAGGTTCCAGACTAAGCTTTTAGGGAAGCGGCCTTGGAAACATGACAGGTAAGATTTGCACCCCTAATCACAGAAATAGATGTCACATGTTCAGAGATGTGAAGGACATCATCATGAGGTCAAACTGGTGAGACAGGTCAGAAGCAACCTCCACTGGTTGCTCCACTCCAAGAATAACAGGACCTCCCCTGAGAACCTCCTTTGTACTGCTCTTTTTGCTCATTCCCAAACCCAATCTCAACACTATAGAGGCCAAGGGCAGACAGCTCCAAGAAGGGCCACTTTTGGCATGAACATAATTTTGAGTTAAAAGCAATCAATACCCAGCAGATTTAGGAAAAGCTGTTTAACTCCTCCTCAACTACCTGCTTATACTACCAGGATGAGAGCTGTTAACACAGATTCCTTGTTACCTAAGAAACTTATCGGCAGAGCAGGGCAAACTTTGTTTCCTAAACATCTCTCCTCTTCTTGCTAATGGTCTGTCTCCCCCTTGTATCCTCAGACCCTAACTCTCTCCTCAACTCATATAAGCATCATGTTGCCTCACTGTCTTTGGAATTTCCATGTTGTGTGTAATCTTTGTACATTCACTATTAAATTTTATTTTCTCCTGTTAATCTGTCTCATGTCAATTAGATTTTTAGTTCAGCTAAGAGGACCTTGCAAGGTAGAGGAAATCCCTCCTCCCCAACAACCCTAAAAATGCTTATGCCTATATAATTTGATGTGATTTCAGGTGTTAAAAAGAAAAACCAGGGGTCCAACATGGAATCACATAGGCCAATTCACCAGACAGGGGTTTGATATTTAACAAAATAGAAGTTTTGACCTCTCCCCAGAAATGTAGTCTTACCAGTCCGTCGGCAATTCTCTGCTTGGCATCAATCAGGTAATCTGCCACATGGCCCCCCACCCCCCATAGGAAGATGGAAGAGGAGGTGATCTGTATGATGAGAGCCCCCAAAGGAAAGTGACCTTCCTTGAAACGACCATTTCTTTCCTTCGTTAATTACTGCCTTGTCCCATCCTCCCTCTGATAAAAACCTTTCATTTTGTACAACTCTGCAGAGTTCTTTTGCTTGCAAGGTGGGATGCTGCTGGATTCCTGATTTGCTTAATAGAACCAATTAGATCTTCAAATGTACTCCGCTCAATTTTGTTTAACATAGGCCTTGCCCAGCTGCTGTCTATTTGGGTTAAGGTCTCAGCACTCAGTTTCTGGCATTGAGGACTTCCTGTTAACTAATCTAATAGGCCAATTAGCTAGAAATTGCCAAGAGAGTCCTGTCAGGGAAGTCTACATTTCTGTCCAGAAAGGTGACTTTATTCAAACTCCCAACAGGAGAATGGGTTCAGTCCCAACTTGGTGGGACCACTTTGTTCACAGAGATGCTCTGCCATTGAAGGTGGTGAAGGAGGCCCCATCAGGAAGGTACAGACTTGACTTTCCCATAATTCATCCCACATCTTCTCTCCAGCCCCTGATTTTCCCTAAGACCCACAACCCCCATAGGACACAAACTCTCTTACCTCCAACCCCCAGCAGCCAGAATTCAGAAATCCTAAGATATGTGGATTTATTTGATTCATTATAGGTTTTGAAAATTATAATAATTCCAAGTTCATATGCCAGACACAATGGATCATTAAATATAAACCAGGGCAAATTCCTTGTGCCAGGGACTAAGGAAAACTCGGAATGTTGGGGATACATCCAAAGGTACAGGAGCTAGTTTGGGGTTCCCTATAGTAACCCCTTTTTATAGTTTCTATATTTGATGCTTTGACATCTGGAGCCTTGCTGACCCTCAAGGGACTGTCCCTCTAGGGGTTAGCTAACCCTAAACATAGTTGCTGACTCATCTTTTCATATGCAAACCAAGCCTTCCAGAGTCTACACCCCAACCTCCTCCCCTATCAGGCTTCCATACTCAACACTGCTCGCCCACCCATAATCACCCCAGGACCAAGTACTAGACAACTAGGGACCACCCCTTTGTCCCAGAACCTGCTGAAATTATTCAAACTAGGCAGTCTTAAGCCTGCCTACACTGTCTTACCCATTCTTCCCATGGAAAGTACAATGAAGGCCCCATATTTTCCCCTTACTTCCTCTGCCTCTTTACTGACCCCAGTGCTTCCCCTTGTGGCCCTGTGCACCATGCCTGCCTCTTGTTTCTAGGGATCTGTGCATATAAAAAATGTCTTCCTGTATGACAGTCATTTTTGTGCATGATGTCTTACCACACCTGACTAAAACCACCTTGGGGATCCTTAAAACACTCCCACTGGCTGGAGGGGGGTACAATTTGAACATGGAAGAAGGGAATGATAGTAACGGATTATAACCCATTACATACACTCCATTAGTTCCTATTGATAATAATCAATATATGAACAAAGAAATTAATGGGGATAATGGAAAGCTCTTCTTTACAGTAGAGTGCCAACCAGTGAATGTAGAAGGGATGAGGGAATCAGAAATAGATTAACACTAAATGCTGAAGTTTGTGGGTAGAGGTCTAACAGGAAGAGGGTATTGATATGATCTCAAAGTATCTCCCCATAAGTTACATTTTAATTATAAAAGAAAAATTAGTAACTTTATAGAAGAGAAACTGGCAGATACCATCTTAACTCAGAAGGATGGTTGTTCAACATGGTGGACACTGACAACGCAAGCAAGAGGCCATGAGCTTAGAAAAATCTATAAGAAAGCTACATCAATAAGGGCTATAATTTTTTTAAAAGATTTATTTATTTATTTCAGATAGAGAGCAAGCAGGGAGAGGGCCAGACAGAGAGCAAGAGAGAAACTTAAGCAGACTCCATACTGAGCATGGGGCTCGATCTCACAATCCTGAGATCCATGACCTGAGCCATGGGACAGTGAGACACTCAACCAACTCTGCCACCCAGGTGGCCCTCAATAAGGTAAAAGTTTAGGTAAAATACCTAAACTTCTGAAAATAGCAGAAAATCAAATTAAACAGAGGATCGTTTCCCCTGAAATTCCCACTGGTTGAATACTGATGCCCAAGCAAGTTGCAACAGGGTGGGATGAGCTAAAATTATTTGTCATTTGGGTAACTCTGTCATTTCCAAAGTACTTGCCTAAGTATGGTCTCACTTGAGCTATTTTTCACAGCAATTCTGTGGCCAAAATATTGTTATCTCCTATTTTACATATGAGCAAACTAAACCAAGAGCCTAAGTGGACATGCCCAAGGTCACAAAACAGAGCCACAAACTGATCCCATGATGTTGGCACTGCTCCTGCATCCCTCCCACACTGCACTGTTACCTGTACTCATAAGCACCATTCATGTTCTTTGAAAAGTGCCAAGTGACTCCACATTACAAAAGGAAGTGTTCTTAAGAGGGTAAGAAAAACCCTCTTAGTTTTAGTTTTTCTTTTGAATCTCATTTCATAAGTACACTTAACCTGGATCACTGTGCTCCTTTTGGTAAAATTCCCGAAAATAAAAACAAATATTAGAAAAGTAAATTATATTAACAGAGGTGTGTGTGTGTGTGTGTGTGTGTGTGTGTGCATTTTAATGCTCACCAAGTGAAATGTGAAAGACTAAATACCAAAAAAGATTATTTCTATCCATCTGGAAAAGCCAAGGAAACAAACAGAATCATCCCCTCCCATCACTTCTGTCCTCATGTGCACACTTGTCTTCATCGATGCTGTTTTCCATGTCTTCTGCTCCATGTACATGGGAAGTTGGTTGAAAATCAGTACTCCTAGAGTGCTCTCTTAGTCTCTTCAGATTGCTAGAACAGAATACCAGAAACTTGGTGGTTTATAACAACACAAACTGACTTCTCACAGTTGTGGAGGCTGGCAAATCCAAGATCAGGACACCAGCAGATTTGAAAGGAGAGTCACTTGTTCATAAATGGCCATCTTCTCTGTGTCCTCACATGGTGCAAGGGGTGAAGGAGCTCTCTGAAGTCTCTTTTATAAGGGCACTAATTTCACTCGAGAAGGTTTCACCTTCATAACTTAGTTACCTCCCAGAGACCATACATCCAGTCACCATCACCTTGGGGATTAGGTTTCAACATGTGAATTTTTGAGGACTTGAACATCCAATCCATAGCAGATACTTTTCCTGGTTTTTCTCATGGTTCCTGTTGGTCACAGAGCTATCACTTCCTTTCCAGAATTAATGCCTTGGTTTCTTTTATTTCTTTTAAACACTTTATATTGGTAATTTTGAGAAATTTAGAAAGTACCAGAAAAGTCAAAATAATCATCTAACCAACATCCTTATGCCTAGTTACCTGGAACTGACTACTGTTAATTGTTGATATTTCTTCCAATCTTTCTTTCTTTATTAAAAAATAAAATAAAATAAAATAATAGGACCACAATAATAAAATAAAATAATAGGACCATAACTTCATAACTAAGTTATGAAGGTGAAACCTTCTCGAGTGAAATTAGTGCCCTTATAAAAGAGACTTCAGAGAGCTCCTTCACCCCTTGCACCATGTGAGGACCAATAGGACCAATAGGATAAAATGGAAGTTCCTTTTGTTGTTGTCCATCTAAATTTACTCCCCTTCCCTTACAAAAAGCCAATTTCACATGAATTAATTTATAAAATATTGTACATACATATTTATGTGCTTAAATGGCATATATTATTGTTTATTATTCACTTCTTTATCAAGAAAAGATAAAGATGAATAAAACTTTGCAGTTCTGAAATCTTTCTAGCTAAAATTGAATTCTCTTATTTCTTTCCAACATAAATAAAACTCTACTAGGTGAGTAATGATGATAATCATGTGTGGGCATGTTTATATTAATTGTGTATATATTTACATACATTTATTTACATATAATATATTATATATTATAATCACATATGGTATTATATATTATATATTGTATGTTATGTATATAAATTCAATACCTTTGTTGGTTACCCATCTTTCTTGCCCTAGGAACACCATTTTGTCTTGCTTCACCATAGATCTCTGTAATTCAGGACTCCCTGGTCACCTTTTTGAACTTTCTACCCATTAAAGCAACTGGACTCACCTGCTTCTGACAGTTAAGTGCTGCACCTGGCCTCTGCTAGTATCTCCTTTTTCCTGATTGTTATTGGAGACTCTAGTTCTGTGACAGCCATCTCCTACCATCAGCTCTGGCCCAGATCCTCCTCGGACCATCTAAGTAGTGCTGGTGCTCCCCTAGAAGTTATTCCTTGTTGCCTTCATAAATTAGTTCCCTGGTGCAGTTCAGGAACAGAATAACAGACCTATCTAACATGCTCAGTTCATTGTCTGCCTTGAGAACTTCAGATATCTGTGCTTATTTAAGGAAGGCCGTCACTTTTTCCAAGCTACCAACGGTCATATTAGAACTGAACCCAAGGAAAAGATCTTTAAGAAGCTTCAGAGAGGAAAAAAAACTGGTTATATGAAGAATATGAATCTAAATGGCATCAGATTTTTTTAGCCAAACTAAACCCAGAGCCGAAGTGACTTGCCCAAGGTCACAAAACCGCCAAACTCTGGAAGTTACGTTACAAGCAATGCCTTCAAACTTCTGAGGAAAAAAAAAAACTTTTTCAATATAGAATTCTAAAGTCAGCAAAACTATGAATTAAATGTGAATAAGATTTCAGACATGTAAAATCTCAAAATTTGCCCTTTTAAAGAAGCTACATATTATGAATTGAACGTTTGTGTCCAGCACTCAGAATTCATATTTGAAGCCCTAATTCCCCAATGTACTAGTACTTAGAATGAGGCCTTTGGGAGATGATTAGGTTTAGATGAGATCCTGAGGGTGGAGCCCCCACAGTGGGATTAGTGTAATAAGAAGAGGAAGACAGGAATGCGCTCTCCCCCTTTCCTTCTCCCTACTTCCTATGTGAGGTCACAGTAGAAAGGCAGCCATAGGCAAACCAAGAAGAGGGCCCTCACCAAAAACCAAATCTGCTAGCCCTTGATCTTCGACCTCCAGCCTGCAGAACTGTGGGAAATGAATGTTTGTTGTTTAAGCCACCCAGTCGGCGGTATTTTATCACAGAAGCCCAAACTAAAACATTACCCCGGTATGTGCTCTACAGTGATGACGGACTGTACCAAGAAAGAGGGAGACAGTGGCATTCAGCAAATAAGGACTCCATCCCAGGAAATAAGGCAGGGAATTCCCAGAGAGCTTTCAAAGGCTCCAGAGGGATGTGTACAGAGTATCTGACTATTTGGGAGGATTAACCAGGCAGAAACTGGTTTTGAGAAGCATTTTGTAGAGTTGCTCAACTGTACAGTAAGACTTCACCAAGGACTCAAGGAAACATGCAATTTTTTTTAACAGAGTCAATTATTAACTCCAAGAAAAACAAAAATTACATAAAAGGCTAGCCTGACTCCTATGAAATTGCCATTTTCATAAGTCAAAATGAATAAATATTGAGTGGCTTAACCTGGCATAATCAGAGGGAATTACTTAGCTACCTAGTGATCAGCATTTACTTACTTAAAATTTTGAAAAAAAAATCAGCATGTTGATTTAAACAAAAATTGTAATATAATTATGTGAGGGATAGAAGGGAATAGAAAATGACTAAAATTCCTAATTATCATGATTGGAAGTCAGAACAATGCATAATGTCTAAAATGGATGATCAGTAAGGAAAGAGCAGAAAACAAATTCAGAGGATTAAATGTTTGACTAGAGCTGACTTTTAAATTATGTGCATGTATAGCTGTGATCAACATAGACTTTTTTTAAAAAAAGAAATGATCATCTCATAGTTGAGCTAAGATAAATACATCAGTACCTCCCACCACAGGACAGAAAAAGTTACATCTCATACCCCAAGGGCCTCATGCTAGAAAGTTCAGAGGCAGGAGAGAGCCCCCACAGCACCCCAACTGCACCCCAGGCCAATTCCACAACCCATTCAAGCCTCAGCAGCTCTACTCCTCATCATAACTTGGCCATAATCCAGCAAAGTGGTTTTTCTATTGAACTGGGAAGATTTCTCTGATGGATTGAAGGTTGTCATAAGACCACTTCTAATGGCTGAGGTCAAGTGATACTTCACCTTAATTCCATCTCTGAATGAAAGATGCTTCCCACCTTTAGGGAAGATAGTTGGCTGCCATTCTGAAGATTGAAGAAGTTCATCAATACAGTAGGTAATTCCCCCTTATTATTCATGGTTTCCTTTTCTGCTGTTTCAGTTCTCTATGGTCAACTTCATTCCAGAAGTAGATGATCCTCCTCCTGAGGTATGGTGGGAAGGTCAGTAGTAGTCTGACACTACATCATTCACCTTACTTCATCTCATCACACAGGCATTTTATCAGCTCACTTCATGTTGAGAAGGGTGAGTATAGTACAATAAGGTATTTTGAGAGAAGTCACCTGGGTAGCTCAGTTGTTGAGTGTCTGCAGGTCTTGATCCCAGGGTCCTGGGATTGAGTCCCGCATCAGGCTACCTTCAAGGAGCCTGCTTCTCCCTCTGCCTATGTCTCTGCTTCTGTATATATGTCTATAATAAAAAAAAAAAAACCTTTTTTTTAAAAAATATATATTTTGAGAGAGAGAGGGAGCCTATGTTCACATAACTTTTATCTCAAGATATTGTTCTATTTTGTTATTAGTTATTGTTAATATTTTACAGTAACAAATTTATAAATTAAACATTATCACAGGTGTGTATGTATAGGAAAGAACATGTGTATTTGAGGTTTGGTATTATCCTCAGTTGCAGGCACCTATCGGGGTGTTGGAATGTATCCAGCACAGATAATGGGGAACTACTGTAATGAATGATCTTCCTTTAAATAATTCCTGCAACACCCACCAGAGGAGGCAGGCTTTTCCCCAAGTATAGGAAACTAAGTTTTTGATATTTTGGATGTAAGGTATGAGGATGGTAGATCAGTTTCCTCTGAGGTATTGGAAGGTGGACTAGATGCATGTTGCCCCAGATCACTGGGCAAACCCTTTGCTCCAGCCAGGGAGGTCTGCTTTCTGTTTCTGAGCATACTACACTGGTCTTGCCGCTTACCTCTCCATTCTGACTATGCTGCTTGCCCTGCCTGGAGTGCCTTCCCCTTCTGTTTCCTTACCTAAATATTTCACTTTCTGTAGGAGATTTTGTAACACCATGGCTTCAGTCTTTAGATTTTATCAGACCTGGGTTTACAAGGACAAATCCCTTAAAATCCTAGAGCTTCAATTTCCTCCTTCATAAAATGGGAATAATAACTCGAGCTACATCATTTGGTTATTCTGTTGGGTAATATATGTGTTGTATCCAGGAAGAGCTCGACAAACAGCAGCCACTTTTAAGTAAATCTTACTTTATAGAAGTTGAAGATGAGAACAAACCTTAGGGAGACCATTCTTTCTTTTGTAGATTAAGAAATTGAAGCCCAGAGGTTTAAATGATTCACCCAGTACAACTGGCCCTAGAGTCAGGTGCAATGGCACCCAGTGCACCCTCTGCTTCTCACCATGTAGTGCTGCTCCTTCTTCATGAAGAAACCTCTATTCATTTCATGTCACAGGAGCATCCTTTCTCTGCAATCTGAGCATACCAACTATATCACTCTGAATAATTTAATTATTCTTTGTATATGCATATGCATCTTCCCAGATTGATCCAAAGTTCCTTAAGAGTATGAGGTGACATTAAGGCCATATCTGATGTACCTTTGCATCCTCCCACAGTGCCTAGGTAAGGCTATCAGTTGAAAGAACAACAGTAAGCTCTTCCTGTTCCTGAGAAAGCAAAGCTGTGAAATCACTCTGAGAACAGAATCTGGAAAAAAAAAAAAAAAAGAGAACAGAATCTGGTTTCTCCATTTCCTCAAGGTCAAGTCTAAGCCAATTTCTCTGTAACATCATGTGCCATTTTGAAAGGTTCATTCAATACATTGAAACAACATGGAGATAGTTTCCTTCCTTAGAAACCAATTTTGGTGGTTCTCTTCGGCTTTTTGTATTCACATATCATGGAAGGTACCACCACTATGGCTCCTGTGTCTCTTCTGGCAATCACAGTGACTGTTATTATACTAAGTCTTTCAGAACTCTATTTTTAGAAACATTGAATTCCAGTGCTACTTGCATGATCTTTCTGCAGAGTCTTCTATGTCCACATCTTATCCACATCTTAGGTTAAAAGAAGAAAGCTTAGAAGCCTACCAGAAAATGGCATTTCTACATTGGTGCAGAGAGATAGCACGAGGAAGATAAAGGTTCAAAGGTAGATTTGTGTCAAACATGCAGAAGCCATATGAACAGAAAGGCCAACTCAAGAGGCCAGAGTGGGCCATTGGCCAGACTTCACCAATCTCCTTAAAACTTACTTGGAAAATGAATTATTTTACCTGCTGGTCCAAAGCTATTTATCTGGGAAAAAAAATATCTTTTTACAGTGCTATGATTTCTCTATAGCCATTTTTCAGCAGGAGTAAATAATTTACCATGTTAGTGTTTTTAAAAAACTATTATCTCCACAAACTGCTTTCTGTTAGTTCCTTATATATGTAATGATTGGGCAGTAGAGTGGAATGCTTTAGTGCATGGACTCCGGCCACACAAATGTGCATTCAACTCTTAGCTCCAATGCTTACTCCTGAGGAGAGCTTAAACAGTTAATTAATCTCTCAAATATTCAGTTAATTCATCTATAAAATAGAAATATTAATAGCACCTACTTCATAGAGTTGTGAGAACTAAAGGTGATAGTAAGGCCATAACACAGTTTCTTGCACATAGTGAGCATGGGATAAATAGCATCGTGATGCCATTTGAAGGTGATGGTAATGATGATTTTCCTTCGAAAAACAGACTGATACAATCTACCATTGGTAAGGCATGTGCTCCAAGATGTATTTCTAGCCATGGTGGTAGCAATAGTGATTCCCGCTGAGTTATTTCCACCTTCTTTATCCAGTAACTACGCTTGTACATGTTCACCAGAGAATCATTGGCAGGAGTGAAAGAGTCATAGTGACCCAACACAAAACAGCATACCATCATGCCTAATTGACATCCATTCTTTTTAGCTTAATTCCTATTTTACTTACCTCACAAAGCAACTTCACTGTGATAGACTGGATAAGTCATCACGGAATAATGGGTAAGCCATAGGTAATAAGTACATGTATGCCAGTTCTAGGCTTTACACACTCTATTAAAAGACAATTTTTTCCATAAAAATATTGACTCATATGAAATTTTCATTCCCTTTGATCCATACCTGTAAATTTAGCTTAAAGAAATTATTACAAAGAAAATAGTTGAATGCATGAAAATATTTCCAGCAGGAGCATTAATAATCATGAGGAACTTGTAAAGAGCATATAAACCTAAAAATTTTAGATTAGGGAAATTATGAAATATTGTTTGATGGAATTGTATGCAACAATTAAACTGACTGTACATAAAATGGAATAGTCAGGATGCAATATTAAGATGCAGGAATCAATTGTATTTCTATACACTTGCAATGAACAATCCAAAACTGAAACTTAAAAAAGTAACTCCATAAGGAACAAAGGATGTCCCTTCTCACTACTCCTTTTCAACATCCAGGAAGTCCAAGAAATGCAATAAGATAAAAAAGAAAATAAAAGATATATAGGTTAAGCAGGAGGAAATAAAACTGTTTTATAGATGACATGATGGTCTACATAGAAAATACAGAAGAATCAATAACAAAAAAACTCCTGAAACTAATAACTATAGCAAAGTTGTAAGATACAAGATTAATATAGAAAAGTCCATTGCTTTTCTTTATACCAGCAATGAACAAATGGAATTTGAAAATAAAAACAATACATTCACATTATCATCCTTAAAATAAAATAATTAGATTTAAATTTTAAAAATACATATAAGATCTATATGAGAAAAACTAGAAAACTCTGATTAAAGACATCAAAGAATAAATAAATGGAGAGATATTCTATGTTCATGAACAAGAAAACTCAAGATCATCAAGATGTCTGTTCTTCCCAAATTGATCTATGGAGTCAATGCCATTTTAGTAAAAATCTCAACAAGTTATGTTGTGGATATTGATGAACTAGTTCTAAACTTTATATGGATAGGCAAAAGATTCAGAGTAGCCAACACAATATTGAAGAACAAAGTTGGATGACTATCACTACCTAACTTTAAGACTTACTATAAAGCTATAATAATCAAGACAGTCTAGTATTGGTGAAAGAATAGAAAAAGGATCGATGGGATAGAAGAGAGATCCCAGAAATAGACCCACATATATAGAGTCAACTGTTCCTTAACAGAAGACTAAAGGCAATACAGTGGAGCAAGGATAGTATTTTCAACAAATGATGCTGGAATAATTGGATATTCAATGCAAAAAAAATAATAATCTAGATATGTGTCATGCCCTTATACCTTTTCCAAAAATTAACTCAAAATAGATCATAGTCTTAAATATAAAGTGCAAAATTATAACATTAGGGAAAAACCTAGGTGGTCTTGAGTATGGTGATGACTTTTCAGATACAACAGCAAAGGCCCAGCCCATGAAAGAAATTATTCATAAGATGGATCTCATCAAAATTAAAAATGTCTTCTCTGAGAAAGACACTGTCAAGAGGATAAAAAGACAATCCACAGTCTGGGAGAAAATATCTGCAAAAGACATGATAAAGTACATGAAAAGATGCCAACACCATATGTCATCAGGAAATTGCAAATTACAGTAATAGAGAGAGACTACTATACACCTATTAGAACAGCCAAAATTGAGGACAGTGACACACAAAATGTTGATAAAAGTATGGAACAACAGTAACTCATTCATTGCTAGTAGAAATGCAAAATGGAACAGATGCTTTGGAAGACAGTTAAACAATTTCTTACAAAATTAAGCATAATCTTACCATACAATCCAGCAATTGCACTTCTTGGTATTTATCTAAAGGAGTTGAAAACAAAAGCCTTTATATGATATTTATACATCTTTATTTGTAATTTCCAAAACGTGGGAGTAATTAAGAAGTCCTTCAGTTGCTGACTGAATAAATAAATTATGGTATATGTGGTAATTTAGACAATAGAATATTATTTAGCGGTAAAAAGAAGTAAACTATCAAGCCCTGAAAAGACACAGAGGAACCTTAATGCATCTTACTAAGTGAAGAATGTTAATCTGTAAAAGCCACATACTATATAATCCCAACTCTATGGCATTCTGGAAAAGGAAAAAGTATGAAGACAGTAAAAATATCTGTGCTTGCCAGTAGTGGGGGTTTGGGGGGGGGATGCATAAGCAGAATACAGAGGATTTGGGAGGCAGTGAAAATACTCTGCATGATAGTACAATAATGAATATATGTCATTATATATATGTACAAACCTATAAAATGCACAAGAGTGAGCCCTAATGTAAACCAGACTTTGGTAATTATGATGTGTTGATAAGGTTCATAGATTGTAACAAATAAGGATTCTGATGTAAGATGTCATTAGTGGGGGAGGCTGTGCATGTGGAGGAGTGGGAGGTATATTCGAACCCTTTCTACTTTCTGTTCAATTTTACTGTGAACCTAAAACTACTCTAAAATACAAAGTCTATTAAAAACAATTTCTATATACCATAGTATCAGAAAGAATAAAATATTTAGGAACAAATCTAACAAAAGAAGTTAAAAACTTACATTCTGGAAATTACAAACTATCACTGAAAAAAAATTAAAGACAACCTAAATAAGTGGGAAGATAGTCCATGTTCATGGATTGGAAGATACTTGTTAAGATGGCAATACTGCCCAAGTCCATGTATACATTTAATGCAATCCCCAGATGCCTTATATTTTTTTTTGCTGAATTGACAAAATGATTATAATATGGAAATGCAAGGAACTTAAAATAGCCAAAATAATTTTGAAAAAGCAGAACAAATTTGGAAGACTCACACTCACACTACCCAATTTCACAATTTACCACAAACTTACAGTAACCAAGATAATGAGGTACTAGAATAAGGACAGATATATAGATCAACAGAATAGAATTGAAAGTCCAAAAATAAACCCATATATTTACAGTCAAGTTTTGAAAAAAGTACCAACACAATTCAAAGAGGGAAGAAACAGTCTTTTTAAATAAATAGTGCTCAGGGAACTGGAATTCACACACACAAAAAGAATGAAATCAGACTCCTTCCTTATACTATCCCCAAAATTAACTCAAACTGAATCATAGGCCTAGATATAAAAACCAGAATTATAAGACTCTGTGTAGAAAATATACCAATCTTCATGACCTTGTGTTAAACAGGGATTTCTAAAATATAACACCAAAGAAAAAATAAACTAGGCTTTGTCAAAATTAAAAACTTTTGTGCTTCAAGAAACACCATCAAGAAAGTGATAGGATAACTCAAGAATGGGAGAAAATATTTGCAAATCCTACATCTGCTAGGGGACTTGTATCCAGAGCACATCAAGAACTCTTAGGATTTGGGCAGCCTGGGTGGCTCAGCGGTTTAGCAGCACCTTCAGCCCAGAGTGTGGTGCTGGAGACCTGGGATCAAGTCCGATGTCAGGCTTCCAGCATGGAGCCTGCTTCTCCCTCTGCCTGTGTCTGTGCCTCTGTGTGTGTGTGTGTGTGTGTGTGTGTGTGTGTGTGTGTGTGACACTCATGAATAAATAAATTAAATCTTAAAAAAAAAGAACTCTTAGGATTCAATTATAAACAAAGATGATCCAAATAAAGAATGGACGAAGGCTCTGAAGAGACATTTTTCCAAAGATGTTTTGGGCCAACAAGCCCCAAAAAAGATACTTAACATTAGTAGCCATCAGGAAAATGCAAATCAAAACTACAGGGAAGTACCATTTCACACCGCTGGGATGACTAGAATCAAAAGATAAAGATTTTTTTTTTAAAGATTTTTATTTATTTATTTGAAAGAGAGAGAGAGGGACAGTAGGGAGGGAGGTGTAGAGGGAGAGGGAGAAGCAGACTCCCTGCTGAGCAAGGAGCCCAATGTGGGGCTTAACCCAAGGACCTCAAGATCATGACCTGAGCTGAAGGCAGGTGCTTAACCAACTGAGCCACTCGGGTATCCCTGTTTTTGTTGTTTTTTTAAATAAATGCTATTTTCAGCTGGCCAAGAGGTGGAAGAAGAGGGGATACTATTTTTTTACCCTCTTTTTATTGTTCCAATAAAAATGGGAAGCATTGGGCTGTAAAGCAGAAAAGGGGTTACGGCTGTCCTACTTTGTGATTTACTTCTGGGTACTCAACAACCACACTGGGCATCCTACTTACCAAACCTTACCCAAGAGGGCCTTCTTTGCTTCCTTGGTTCCTTCTTTCCTTCTTTCTTTATTCTTTTCCTTCTGCTTACCTGCCTGCCTTCCTGAATAAGTGACTTTTGAGCCTCTGCCATGAGGCCTTGTGCTTTGTCCTGACCTATAAAAAACGGAGTTAATCATTCCCAGACCCACACCATCTGCATGAATCCATAGCCCTATGCTCCAAGCACACAGGATCATGACATAATCATATTTTTTTGTGCTTCTGATCTGCCAGAGTCTTTGGGATACACTTCTTTTCCCTTTCTCAGCCTACCAAAGTCCTGCTTGTCTTTCAGGGCATGGCTTTAAAACCACCTCTTCCATGAAGTCTTCTCTGGTTTCCCCTATCAAAATTACTTCTTCCTTATATTTACATTCCTTAGTAACTTTGCTGGTATCATTTGCTCAATCACTTTATTTTATTATTTTATCTTTTATGAATATGTGTTAATAAAATTTTATTAAATCATATGTATTTAGGTTCTAATTTTTCTGGTTTATCACTGTATTCATATCAAATTTTTTAAATGATGTAAAATCATTTGAGATTTACTTATCAGTTTGCTGTGACATACCCAAGTTTATTTTTTCAATTTGAGTGTAGAGTTTCTATGACCCAGAATATTGTCTATCTTGGTGAATAGTCCAAGTGTACTTTGATCTTATTTTTGGTCATTTACTTTATTCTGTTTGTTATCATAATTTATCATGTAAATGTCTTTGACTCTCATTAGGTATTAAGTTCCTTGAAAGTAGAGACTTCATCTTGTTGATTTTTTTGTTCCCCAAAACCGATCATAGTGCCAGACGCACAGAAGATGCCCGATAAATGTTGTACAATTGTCCTGCTGTTGTATCCTTAATACTTTTTGCCTGAATATTAAACATGTCCCAGTGTCCGAATATTTATTCCTGTTAAGAGCCACATGAACTGCGTTCTTACTTCTGAATTTTTTTAAAAAACAGAAGTTGAAAAATTAAAATCCCAAAATGAAATTCCAATTTCTCAAAATCGTCTGGTACATAAGAAAAAGTTATTTCCTATAATAGCTCAGCAAATGACTGACATAGAGGTGTTTGGGAATTAGGGGAAGGAGGAGACACTCGAATAATTACAATGAAGAAACAACCTAAGATAAATGAAAGTAGCCTCCAAGACTTTCTTGTGGGTGATTATCAATGTACACTTAACCAAGTATCAGTCTATGGTGAAGCGTTATTACCAATTTGTTGACTTCTGTGGGAGAAAAAAGAGAGAAAATATGGCTTTTCGTTTGGTCTTTTGACAAGTCGTTCAGGACTAGAGGGACAGAGAATTCTCTCTCTCTCCCTGGCAGCAGGGCAGTCCTGGGCTAGGTCAGTGGGGACCACACTACGGGCCAGCGGGGTGAACCGGGAAACCCAAGCACAGAGGGCTCCAGCCGAGTGAGCACACTGCCACCTCCTGGTCGGGAGAGATAATGCCGCTCTCCGGTCCTGACCTCCGTGACCGGAAAAACCAGGGGAGGGGGGCCCAGGCAGAGGCCCGCGGGTGAGGCCTGTCTCCAAGGCACAGGGGCAGCAAAGAAGTCGGGGCCATAGCTATGCGGCTCTGAGGGAAGTCTTACCAGCTACCCTTCGTGTACTCTGAGGCACTCTTCTAGCAGGAAACCAAACAGATCAAAGTTCTAGCTTTGGTCTTAAACTGCAATGTGGAGACAGACAACGAACAAAATAAATATGCAGATTATTTATGGGGAAGAAGGTACTAGTGCTTAGGGCAAGACATAACCAAGGAAGGGAGAATAGAGAACGCTGGCTGGTGGCGGAGCAAGAAGTACTGCAATTTTAGTAGGGGGTCAGAAAAGGCCTCCCTACAGCCTAGAGGAAAGGCTGTGTCCCCGGCGGTTTGGGCCAGGGACAGCAGCAGATCAAGAGGAAGCCTGCAGGGTGAGGAAGCTGGTCCTCCAAGGTGGTCCCAGGTGTCTCCTGGAGGCAAGCGGGACACAGGAGCTCCAGAAAGCCCAGCTGTGGGCTGTGAACGGGGGAATCAGTACCACACTTTGGCCCAGAAGTCCCCTAGACTGAGATGAGACACTCTGCTTGGGTTCTGACAAGCCACATAATCTAAACAATGCTAGGCCTCTCTAAGCCTCATTCTCTTTATAAAAAAGGGATCAGAGTTCATATCATCATGGTGTTTTTGAGATAAGTACGTTAAATAAGATTAAAAAAAAAACCTCATTGTTCCTGCTGGGTAAATCATAGCATTCTTTAAAATGAACTCTACTCAACAAACATGTTCTCATCACACTCTCTCTTTCTTCCAGGGAAAGGAAAGTGATTGATGGGGACTCCAGAAATATCAGTCCTCAGCCCTCCAGCTGCATGAGTTCTCC
The DNA here is from genome assembly GCF_018345385.1 of Vulpes lagopus. Taxonomy (NCBI): domain Eukaryota; kingdom Metazoa; phylum Chordata; class Mammalia; order Carnivora; family Canidae; genus Vulpes; species Vulpes lagopus. The sequence continues at coordinate 54,516,875 of NC_054831.1, read as the reverse complement.
AGCTCATTTCCCTGGGAAAACTCTTGCTAAGGAAAGCCTGCTAAACTGAAGGTCCATGCCAACCCGAAGCTGAAGGGATGCCAAGCTCTGGCTGGTGGGAGCACGTACCAGATGCTGTATGTAACTTGCGCTTTGGGGCAACTTGTGCCTGGCCTAACTGTCTCACTTGGGGCCAGAGCTTGTGGCATAGCAATTGATTAGACTTTTCCCAGACTTCCTTAGAATTGAGTTTCACTAACTTGGGTCTATTTTCCATTACACATTGTATACACTCTGACATAACTCCTTACTTAAAAGATGGAGATTTTACATAGATGGTAGCAACGTTGGGCTTCTTTGCTTCTGTGATCCCTGGCATATACTGAGCCATATCATGACAAGCCACCATGCCATCTTCAGCAGGCTATCCAAATCCAGTTAGCAAGCCTCCTTTCAAGCAAGGGGTACTTTGAGTCTAATGTCTGCATTAGTAAGAGGTACACATTCTGGTGACTCCCAAACACAAAGACTCTTGCATGGATTTTGCTCCTGTCCCCTTCGCAGAAAGGGACGGAGAGTTCTCACACTAAAATCAGAGGTACTGTCTTCCCATTCAGACTCTCCATTAAATGAACAGGAGGCCCTGCATTTATCTGATAATTGGGGATTGGGGAGATAGGTCCATTCCAGATGAGGCCACTTAAAATGAGATAAAAATGTCCTGGTACAAATGGACTAAAACATGATAGGAAATCACTTAAAAAGGGGAAAAAAAAATCTCAGTAGTCACTTCTTGGGGATTCTAGGGAACCAACTCACTTTTATTTAACTATGAATAAAAGGAAATAATTGAGTATTTATTCTGTATTCCTTATATAAACTGTCCCTCGGGGAAACCAAATAGTTGATGAGGGTAACTTCCAGAAGTATTGTGTCTAAGATATGAAGAAACAATGACAGCACACCATCATGTTGCAAATCCATAATGATCTTGATGGACCTAAGTGATGACTATCTATGGCTCACAAGAATCAACCAGGCGGATGTGCTTCGAAGGGTCTCATTCCACCTGTGAACCATTCTTGCCAAAATATCAAAATGGTATTTATGGATTGATGGTGGGATTGATGGGGGGCAGAGAGAGAGAGAGAGAGAACCTAGCCAACTACTATGCCACAAGCTCTGGTCCCAATCTGATCAAACTTCTAGATCTAACCAATTTATAGAATACACATGAGACAAAAAGACGTGATAAACATCACCACAGCAAGCAGTGAGGAAAATCAGCCTATGAGGAATTCTGCAGGACAAACATCCAGTTTCTTCAACAACAGCACAAATTGTCGTGAGGGAGGGAGAAGAGAAGGATGAAGTGGTGGGAAGTGGGGGGCAGAGAGAGAGAGAGAGAGAGAAAGGAAGCTTCGGGTTAAAAGAAGTTTAAGAAACTTTTTTATTTGGATCATGATTCAAACAATCTGCAAAATTTTATACTTATGAGACAGAGAAATGTACACATTCAGGATATTTGCAGACATTCAGCTATTATAGTTAATTTTAAAAATGTGATTATGGCATTATTTATTTATTTATTTATTTATTTATTTATGAGAAGACCGGCTGTGCACATCTAGTATATGGTGTTAAAAGTCGGGATGGCCACTGCTTTGCAGAGAATTAGTGGCTGGAAGGGAGTCTCCCAGGAGCTGGTGACATTGTATCCTTGACCTACATGCTTTTTTTTTTTTTTTAAGATTTTATTTACTCATTCATGAGACACACACACACACACACAGAGAGAGAGAGAGAGAGGCAGAAACACGGCAGAGGGAGAAGCAGGCTCCACGCAGGGAGCCCAACATGGTACTCAACCTACATGCTGACTAAACTGAATTTTAAATTTGAGAAAATTTACAAGCTGTATTTTGAATGACTTGGGCACTCTCCTCTATATATTTTCATTTGGATTCAATAAAGGCTTTTAAAAAAAAAAACTGGCCATGAGTTAATAATTGATCTAGCTCAGTAATAGGCACATAGGAGTTTCTTATAGAATTATCTATGTTTCTGGTTTAGATTTTCTATCATAAACTAAAATCATTGTGGTCAATAGACCAAAACTAAGATTCAACTCAAGCTTTTTCTTGAGAAACAAAACTAACTAAACCAAAACCAAGTTTATCCAACATTTCACATGGCGCAGGTTAAAATTGCATCCATGCACCAATTCTTAGAAGGAACAAAGTGAATCCTGAGTAGATCAATGACAACTTTCTCGGGCACTGAGTTTCAGAATGAATCTATATAAAGTGGATCACGTTTTGTTCCATTACAGTGCTTCATCAGCTTCCCCAGGGGCCTCCCCTAATCCTTTGATAAGTAAAATCACACTCTGCCCGGGCCCAGCATGTGGCATCATTCTTACTGGGTTTCTCTCCTGTTGTTGACTGCTTGAGTTCTGCTATAGCCTCATTGTCAATGACGTAGCAGATGTTCTGAGCTATTCTCCAGCATCTATTTCAACACTTTCATGAAATCCCACCTCTTTTGCAAGATTTGAAATTCACTGTGCAGTAACATGCAGTCTGTTTGTGCTGTTGCCATTCAGAAGCTAATCACATCAGTCAACACAGAAAGGATGACTAACAAAACAATGGCCAGAGATCTGCTTCTTCATTTTAGATAAAAAACACAATATACTACATAAACACAATATACAATATACTGCATACAACTTACAACGTACTATATACCACAAACAGCGCACTATATACAATAGACTACAATGTAGCGAGAAGAAATGGGGAGTGATGATTTAACACTGAGTTACTGCATTGTGGCCAGTACATTAGTGACTGTTTTCATGCTAGTTAGCTTGGATTTCCCTCAATAAATTGGCAAATGAGGGCCTTCAGATAGTGACTAGTCCTGTAGCAAGGACTCCTGTAGGGTAATAACCAATCATTCCTGACATAAGGAAGTGTTGAAGAATTCCCTGACATTTTTTGAAGCATCCCAAAAAAGACTTACATACATCACATATCCCATATTAAACAAGTGGAAACATCCTTCCTAGACCCTGCAATCCCATCCCCTCAAACTACATGCCCCACTCATCACAACGCAAAGCACAAAATGACCCCATAGCCACCTGCATGTCTCTCCGTAGAGGGGCATTCAGCAGACCAGATTTTTTTATTTGAGTTTTATTTGAGTTATTTGACCAAAGCATCAGTATGTTCCTTCTGGACACAGACAGTGCTCTCCCCATGACAAGCTTCGGCCAATACTATTCTCTTCACCCTGGATGTATAAAAGAAAACTGACAAGCTATTTAACATAGGTGAATGGCATAATTGTGAGAACCTTGTACCTTCTTCTCTCTGTGGTGTTTAAATGACCTATAATATAGACATATATCTAAAACATGTTACCTTTTTTTAAAAAAACGTAACAACATATTAAATAGTTGTTTCTATTTATTAAATAGTGAATTTCTATTTATTAAATAGTGAAATAACATTTTAAATAGTTATTTCAACTATATTAAATAGTTTAACATTTTAAATTTTTTTAAAAAGTTGCATTGAGCATGAAAAGTTAGTATTTGTTTAATAATGTCAGTGAAGCTGACTTTTTACCTAAAAGTTCTATTTTATAGAGAAAAATGAATACTTTTTTCTTTATCTCAAAGCGAAGACGTACAAAAGGTTTTTATATTTATTTTGTTTTCACCATCTATTAACAATTGTATGATCCATTGTTTGATTTTTCTCACATCATTTTTGGGAAAATGTTATTTAACAAGAATTCTGGTAAATGGAGTAGAATTGGCCAAAGGGCAGTTTGTAATCAGCGCATTGCTTATGTAATCAGCAGGGTTTTAACAATTCAGGAAGGAGCTTCCTGCCCTTTGTTTAATTAAAACAGCTTCTCTTGAAAAAAAAAACAACAACAACAACAACAAAAAATCCTCTTTCCTGACTAGTATTTACATGAAGAAATGCCCATGTTAAAAGAGGCAGCAATCTGTAGAGCAGCATCATTAAGCCAGCTACATGTTACATCGTGCCAATGACCATTGTCAACAGGGAGCATGAGAGCTATCCTATCCTTGAAAAGATAGTAAAGCCTGTCTTGGCCATGATGATCAGGAAGTGAGGTTTGGTGTGATAATAGCTTCTGGGAAATTGACTCTGGGCTGTGTATCTATCACTTGCCCTAAATCAACAAATTTGCAATCAATTGTGTCATATTGTCACTGTACCTGGCAAATCTTGATTCTCTTCCTCATCTTCCAGCCAAAATCTTTACCTGACAAAAGAATTAAGAGGATGGGGCCAAAAAGGCAAATTCATTGAACCAGTGCTCTGTCCAACAACCCGACACAATGACTAATAGTTCTACTCTGGTGTGCAGTGTCCTGCAGAAGGTTGTAGAGGTCTCTTTCATTGCTGATGGTTACCTGGGCCTCTTCCTGTGCACCTGTGTCAGAACTCTACCATCTGGCTCCAAACCAGATGCCCAGAAGTCACCCTTAGCCCTTCCTCCCTTACCTCCCACACTCAATTAATTTCAAGTTCTGCCAGCTTAGCCTTCTAAACTTTTCTTAGTTTATCTCTTCTTTTCATTATTGCCCCTTGGACATTGCAGTTCTTCTCAGTTTTTATGTACAGATAATTCTTTGCAGCTAATTAAGCTAAAGAAATCTGGGAATAAAGGTTGGAACAAAGGTTAACCAAGTTCTTGGCCTAGTAACAAAAAAACAAGAAGTTGGCACTACTCTCTTTTAGTTCCTCACTTTCTATTAGGTGTAGCCTCCAGTGGCCTTGCCCTTCCAAAACCATTAGATCTTCAGCATTACTCCTTTAATGAAATCTTCCACTGGCTCACTCTGTATTACAAGATGAAGTCTGCTCCTTGACATGGGGCTCTCCAGCCTCCTGCTCTGGCCAGACACTCTAACCATCCTTCTTCTCATCTTTCTCACACTCTATGCTCTCTGTGCACACTGCTGTGGTTGCTGTGTCTCAGCCTGTATGCTGCCTCCAACACCTCATTCACATCCCATATGCTTCCCATGGAAATCTCCTATTTGTAATTTACAACTGAACCCCAATTTCTCTTCCTTCAGGCCTTTCCTTATTCAGGCACACCCCCAAACACACCCACAGTCCTCTGAACCCCTGTAGTACCTGTGTGTGTCTATTATTATACTGAGCATATCTAATTAATATTACTCTTCAATCATCATCAAGCTTTTTCTTACTGAGTATTTAGTGATTAGATGCATTAATGTCAAAGAAGAACCACAATGACATTAAAGTTTTGGCCAAAAGATACAAGATTTTTTAGATAGAAAAGATGATCAAAGAGACACTTCAACATTGCAGCATAGGAAGATGCTGAACTTACTCTTCCCACAGACACTACAAATCTACAGCTATATATGGAATAATTTCTTCTGAAGAAGTCCTAGAAACTAGATGAACAGTGCCTCCGCAATGAGGAATAAAGAGTCACAGTGAGATGAGTAAAAGAGGCAAAAACACCACCTTATGCATGGTGATCCACAATTGGGAAGGATCCCCAGAATATGAAGCTTTTCCCTGAGGAGCAGGAAGTGTGTCCCCATATCAGGCACCATAGCCCTTGGGTCCTGAACTTGTGAGATGAGACCCCAAAATGTAAAACCAATGGAGATTATGTCCAGGGGGACCATAAAATTGTAGAGAACAGGGAGCCTGTCCTTAAAGGGCTGGTGTACAGACTCCTTAGTGTGAAAAGCACCTAGTCCATATGTGAAGAAGACTCACTAATTAAAGTGACTGCCAGAGAGACAAGAACCTGCTAGAACTCCCTTCAGAGAAGGAAGTATTGCCAGCTGCCACTTTTGTGATCTCACTCTACCTTGCTAATGCTGGGGCTGGTAGGTACCATTTTGGCAATCTTCTTCTAATCTGCTAGTACAGGAGGGTGTGCACCACTTTCCTCACACCACAGCCACACCACAGCCAGACAGAAATGTACCCCACCTCCAACGTGTTACAGTTGCACCACGGCCAGGCAATTGCTGAGTCCCACCCCCACCCAAGACACACCACCCACGTGGGCTCACCATAGCTAGCAGACATTTCCAGCCCACACAAGGGACACCCTTGTAGTGCCTGGTGGCCAGGGGAATTGAGTTTCTGGGCCTCATGGATCATCTTCTATGCAAGGCCATGCCTTCTATACTGGGAGAAGTAACTATTCATCTAATGTAGGCAAACACAGAGAATCAAGCAAATGAAGAGACAGAGGAATATGTTCCTAATGAAAGAATAAGAATAATATGTTTTTTAAAAAACCTTAATGAAATTGATATAAATAATCTACTTGAAAAAGAGTTCAAAGTAATGGTCATAATGGTGCTTACTGAACTAGGGAGAAGAATGGAGGAAAACAACTGTAAGAACTCAAACAAAAGGTCAGAAAATATAAGTACCAAGCAGAAGTCACAGAGCTGAAGAATACAATAACCGAACTGAAAACACACTAGAAGGTTTCAACAGCAGACTGGATGAAGCAGAAGAAGAGATAAATGAACTGGAAGACTAAATAAGGGAACTCACCCAAATAGAGGAGGGGAAAGAAAAGATTTAAAGTGAACCTATCTTAAGGCACTTGTAGGGCAACATCAAGCTGAATGATGCCTACATTATAGGGGTTGCCAAAGGAGAAGAGAGACAGAGAGAGCCAAAAAAAACTTATTTGAAGAAATAATGGCTGAAGACTTTCCTAATCTGGCAAGAAAACAGACAAACAGGTCCAGGAATCCCAAAAAAACTCCACATGATGAACCCAAAGAGATCCACACCAACACACATTATAATTGAAATGTCAAAAGTTAAAGAGAGAATCTTAGAAGCAGCAAGGAAAAAAACGTTGGTATGTAAAGAGGAAGCCGCATAAGCCTATCAGCAGATTTTCTGGCAGAAACTATGCAAGCTAGAAGAAGTGGCATGATATTTTCGAAGTGCTGAAAGGAAAAAACTTCCAACCTAGAACATTTTCCCCAGCAAGATTACCACTCAAAAGAGGAGAAATAGAGAGTTTGGGGGTAAGCAAAAGCTAAAGGCAATTTTCACAAAATCAACCTTACAAGAAATTAAAGGACTTCTTAAACTGAAAAGAAATAGCTCTAAATTAGTGATGAGGAAAATAAATAAATAAATAAATAAATAAATAAATAAATAAATAACAAGAAAATATACAAAAGTAACAATATCACTGGAAAAGGTAAATATATAGCGAAGGTAGTGGATGAATCACTTAAAAAGCTAGTGTGAAAAAAAAGCTAGTGTGAAGGTTAAAAAACAAAAGTAATAAAAGTAAAACTGTAATAATTTGTTAAGGAATAAATAAAATTAAAAGGATGTAAAATGTAACATCAAAAACCTGAAAACCTAAAACATGGCAGGGAAATAAAATTTTTTTTAAATGAATCTTCAATGAGGGATACTTTCTTATGATATATTTAAAGGATGATTGATGAGTAAATGGGTTATAGCTAGCAATTTTCCTATCATGCAATTTTGATTTTTTTTCATATTGCCAATCTCTGTTATACAGAAGGCAGGGTTCTATATAGAGATTTATGTAAATGGTATTTACAATTTCAGATGATTATTATAAAAATATATATTTAATTCTTGGGAGGAAATCAAGATAAATATTAAGAAATCTAGAGAAATATCTTCTTTCCTAATTAAGGGACATCTTTAAGAAATTGAAAAGAAGAAGTACTAGAACTACAGAATAGAAGAACTACAAGAGTGTCCACAAAGCAAAGGGAATTTCAACATTCTGGTATTACCCCAAGTGGAGGAAGGAATTTGTGCAGTTAAAATATGTAAAAAGTAGAAGTCACTGAAAGAGAAACTAAGAAGAAGAAAAGGGACAAAATAGCAGGACAGGAAATGTCAGAAATAAAGCTGAAGTGACTAAGGACCAGTTTCACCCAGTTTTTAAAAAAATCAATCTTTGTGTTAAAATAGGATATTGGCAGGTGCTCTGTTGAGTCTTTGAAAATTCTGAGTGGCTGGGGGGTTTCTTTCAATTCTATTGCTGATTTCTTCCACACTGACATCAACTGTGATCTTCTCAATGGCAAGATGTCCCATTAGTTGTATTATTTATCTGTTGCTATGTAACAAAGTACCCCAGAATTTAGTAAGTTATTGTTCAAGATTCTCTGGTTGGCAACTTGGGCTGGGCTTAGCTAGGTAGGTCTTCTGCTAGTCCCACCTCATGTCACTCAGAGGTCCCCAATCATCTGATAGACTGCTTGAGATGACTGATCCAAGATGATTTCATGTCTGGAAGTTGGTGCTGGCTGTTCCTCTCCATATATTCTCTTATTATTGAGGAGACCAGCCCAGACTTCTTTATGGAAGTCTCAGGTGGTAAGAAAGACCAAACTCCAATGCATAAGTACTTTTGAACCAACCAATGTCATGTGTGCTAATGTTCCATGAACCAAAGCAAGTCACATGCCTGTTTAAAGGGGGTTAGGGGCAAACACACACTATCTCTTGAGGCAAGGAGCAGAAAAGTCACATTGCATGGGGTATATGCAAAGGAAGAGGAGAAAGTTGGGACCATAAACAATTTACCTCAAATATTAATTTATTTCTGAGGGTTCTGCAAATGTTCAACATGCCAGTAGAATTTATGTCTGATGCTTCCAGAAGTCAGGGCAACCCACTGGAGGACAAAAAGGAAATCAAATGAGCAAAGATCTGAGATCAAGATTTTATCCGTGGTTTGAAACCTATCTCCTGTTCATTCCATATTTGCACTGATCATGTCACTTTCCGTTTGAAAATTATCCTCTGGATCCCTGTTTCTGTAGTAGTAAGCCCAAATTCCTTGCCATGGCATTCAAAGCCCTACACTGTTTTCCCTACTTGACTATGGTTTATTATTTACAGTAAGCTAGTTGATTTATATTTAGTAAATACACAGTAAGCTATTAGATTTAATATATAATGAGTCAAAGACATTAGAAAATATTTCTTGCTCACTTAAAAATATTGGTGGTGAAATATTTTTAGGGAAGCCTTCTTTCACAAAATCATTAAGGTTGCCAGGGTGATAGAGTCTCTGCTCTCTTCAAACTTGTCTTTTATAGTCCCCTGAGAGGTATTCTCATTCCAACTATCTGGAAGGAGGTGGAACATGGGAGAGCATGCATGGAAAGTTTTAATGGGTCAGACTTGGAGTGATGCACATCACTTCTGCTTAATTCCATTAGAACTCAGTCACACGGCTACCAAAATAAAGCCAGATTATCCCACTTCTAAATCATTCATTACTTCCCTACATCTTGGTGTCAAGTGCTCTTCTTGTTCTTTCCAACTGATAAACTCACACTTATTAAGATCTAGCTTTAATGTCACTTTCCCTGTGAAACTATTCCCAACAGCAGAAAGTTATTTATTCTTTATACTTATGCCCATCAAAGCACCAAATGTACTGATAAATGAGTTGTATCACTAAAAGTATCCATTAACTACACCTAAATAGAATATAAATTCTTTCCAGTGGTTAGATTCAATATTCAACATCGTTATAGGGAATTGCACAAGTTAGTGTCTAAAGCACAAAATTGTTGAGTGAATAAATGCAGTTGTAGTTTCCAATTCAGGTCCTCAGGTAAATCATAAGAACTCCCTTCGGTGCGTTCCCATTCAGTGCTATTCCAGACTATCCCAAGTCATAGGAGTAATCACAGAAGACTTGAAACTACCATTTTTACATTATGACAAAACTATACCTCATACTTTTTCTTCATTTTTTTTATATTTTGGAGACCCTAGAGATGAAGAAGAAAAGATGAGCTCTGTAATAGACAAACAAAAGTTTAGTAGTGAGCCTGAGACCACAGAACCATTTTAATTATACATATTCCCTCATCAAAAAGAAGCAAAAGTGTGTACCCTGGTAAAACACAAATTAAATGCTAAAACACAAATTAAAATATTTACATTTTTTCCTATCATCTTAGCAAATATTTAAAAAATATCATTGCTGGAAATTTCTCATTGCTGAGATATTTTCCCTATCAATTTAACAAAGCTTTAAACAAGTTTTAAGGCTTAGCACACAAAGATGTGTTGAGATAGGCACTGCCATAGTCTTCAGATAGAAGTAGAAGCATAGTATACCAAAAGAAACAATTTGGCAGTGTATAGCAAAAAAATAAAAATTCATATCTTCTGCTAGAAGATTCTATTTTTAGAAATATATACTAAATAAATAAGCAAAGATATCAGCAAAAAATAAAAGCACACTTATTCATTATAATATTCCTTATAATACAACAAAAAGAAATAGTCTAAATGTATAGGTTTAAAAACACATAAACTTTTAAAAGATTAAAAAATACACAGAATGCAAATAACAAAGAGTCCATATTGATATAGACAATGGAATAGCAAATAATTGGGAGAAGAGGCAAATCTATGCAGAAGGAGCCCAAATAATTTTATATAAATACTCCATTTTCAAGGAGGCACTCCTGAAGTGTGGACTCCGCAGAGTGGCTTCCTTCCAAGGAGAACCATGTGGAGACGAGGGTCACTTTACAGGGGAGAAACCTGACCAAGGCTACTTCAGTCAGCTGATACAAGTGAGCATCAACAGTGATTAATTACGTTGATAGAATGTGCCCCTGATATGATGTGATGAAAATTGTTCTCTACTTGAGTGGTCTTTTTTTTTTTTTTTTGACAAGTTACAGAAATTGACCTTTATTTGCTGTACTAAAGTCTGTTTAACTTTTGATACAAAGTTAGGTTTTAGTACAGAAAATCCCAGTCTGTCAGAACAGTACATGTGCACACTGTACCATCACAGTCCCGCTCGGGCCCTGGCTCAGAGACACAGCCCCGAAGGCGCCAGGCAGGCCCTCAGCCAGCCCACCATCTGTGTTGGTGGTCCGAGCTAGAGCGGGGCGTGTATCTGTGAAATGAAGGGCAGAGCTGAGGACTCAGACATATCTCTGTGAACACCTGTGCAAGAAAATAAGATCCCTTTAAAAAAAAAAAAAAAAAGTCAGCTAAACTACAATCAAGTGTCTAGAATTACAAAGAACCCAAAACCCATAGTTCCAGTCCAGCCATGAGAAAAAAATATCAAACAAATCCCGAAAGAGAAATATTCTACAAAGAGACTAACCAGTACTCCTCAAAATTGTCAAAGTCATCAAAAGCAAGGAAAGTCTGGGACTGCCATAGCCCAGAGAAGCCTAAGGAGACATGACAAATAAACATAATGTAGTATCTTGGATGGGATCTCGAAAGAGAGAAGAGATTTATGACAAAAACTAAGAAAATATGAATAAAGCACAAACTTTAGTTAATACTAATGTGTAAATATTCATTAGTTAATTATAATAAATGTTCCATATTAATGTCAGATGTTCATAATAGGGAAAATTTGGTGCAAGGTATTGGGAACTCTCTGTACTGCCTTCTCAATTTTTCTATAAATCTAAGACTCTTCTAAAAAAAAGCCTGTCTTTTAAACTGTATTAAAAATCCACAGAATGGAGTATAATTAATATACACCCTAATATGTGGCCTACAAGTTAAGGTCACATCTCTTTTAATTATTCAAATTAAAGTTATTCCTAGTGTGCATGTGGTTACCACAAAATTATCTTTTCCTTCCTTATTTTCCCCCACCTTAGAAACAAAAACTGGGGAAATCTGACCAGCTCAGAGGGCCATGTTGACTGAAGAGTTCCATTGCAGCCACACAGGATCATTGCTGGCAAGGGCTGGTCCCACAGTCGAGCACCATTCTGACCACTGGCTCCACTGTGCCTGGCACTGTGACCACCACTAGCAGCCCGGGGTTGTGTGGATATTGACAATTCCCATGCTGCCTTCATTGTGTATGAAGAGGTCATGTCAGGCATAATGACATTAGTAATAACAGTAATGATAACATTATTAAACTCAACATTTATTGAGTGCCAGACACTGTTATAAGCACTTTGTGTATATTAACTCATTGAATCCTCACACCATCCTAAGGAAAGGCCTATTTTATTGTGTGCCCATGGTGATGTTTGGGAGTTTGTTATAAAATCAAACATAAACCTTTTAACCCAGCAATTTCGCTCTTACTTATTTACCCAAGGAAAACAAAAATTTACATTTATACCAAACCATGTACACGAACACTTATACGAGCATTATTCATACCAGTAAGAAACTGGAAACCACCCAAATTTGTTTCAATGGGAGAATGGATAAACATAAGTATATCTGTACAATGGCATATACTCAGCAATATAGAAAAACCAACTATTGATACTCACACAACTTGATTTCACTCTCTGCATGATCATGATGTTGTTTAACATGCTCCTCTGAGTTTAACAAACTCCTCTGAGTTTCCCATAAACAGGTATTTAGATTAGTTGTTGAGATTTTGAAGAGACACAAATTCACTTTTTTAACACGACTATTTCATAAGTTCTTCTACTAGGAGTAATAGTATTACTGGTGGTCTCTCTTTTGTGAGGTTAGCACCATTGATGATCATTACTTAGATATATTAATTCACTAAGGATTTGAAAAATGAGGAGATTCTAATTCTGTCTTCCCTTCTGGAATACTTCTGCAAAGAAAAAAATTCCCTTCATTGGTTATCTGATCAACCACAGGCACAGATAAATGTTTAATAGGGATTGCACAGCTTAGTGCAAAAAAAATTTTAGTACAAATATGCATTACTTTTGTAGTAAGAGAAACAACACATATATTTTTAAGCCATGAAGGCAGAAGGGATGCTGGGGATCCCAGCCTCTATTCTGGACATTTATAATGATGTGAACTGCTACATCACCAGGCCAGATCTCTAGGCTAACACACATGATAAGGTGCCTCATTGCTTGTGATGGAAGCGTGGTCCCATCTGAGGTCCAGAGGAATTCCAGGCAATGCTGCTCAAGGCATGACATCTGGCTGCCAACATTCCTGCTGTCCCTCCCAGGCCCCTAATCATTAATCATAGCCTGTGATCATAGCCTCCAGCAGGTTCATGGTCTCTTTCAGAGAACCAAGCACTCCTGCCTGTCCCAGAAACCTGACCATGTGGAGCCTTACTGCTTTACCAGCCATGTGTCTGAATAAAGGAAGAGTATTCTATAGATGGCCCCACTTCCACAGGTAGAAAGAGGCAGTTAGGCTTCTTTTGCACAGAAAGAACAGAGAAGAGTTTGGTGAGTTTTCCGAATATCCATGCTGGTCAGAGCAGGTTTGCACCAGCCAGACTCTTAATAATTCTGATGTTCGTTCTGGGAGCTGGGATATGCTACTCATGCATGCAGAGCTGGGAGCAAACTCAGAAAAGAGCACAATTTCTTGAAGCATCATAAAATCCCCAAATAGGGCTTTATGATGTGATGTATTTTCCCAAACAGTCCATGAAAGACACCCCAAGGGAGAGAGAAGCTGCAATCCCTGGAAGGGACTACAAGAGTTTCATTCTGAGTTCCAGCTGGAAGAGTAAAAAGGCAATGAAGTCACCTGTGAAACTCCTGGGAGTTTCTAGAATTGGAGAAAAAAATGTTTCACCTGAAACTGTGTGTTTTCTTTAGTTCACAATTTCAAAATGCTTTGGAGAACTTAAAGGGGAACTTCCTGTAGCTCTTTGGGTCAGAAATGGGAATGTGCTAGGGGTGACTAATAACTCTCAGTGTCCTGACCTCTGGGACACTAAAATGTCTAAAGATTGTGGAAAGACAGCAATAGGGAAAGTGTCAGCATTCTGACTGCAATCTAGAGCAAAGGTCACAGCCTGCTCCAAAGCTGCACGAAGGGAACATTCATGTGAGCTTACTAGAGAGAAGGCAGTGACTCACCGGCTTTTCAGATGAGCACGAACGCTTCTTAAGCCAACGTAGCTCTAACTTACTCATCAGGCTAAACCTGAATCATGGCAACCAATGTAATACTAAAGAAATGGAGAAATACAGAAGTACAGTGAGATGATGGAGCATTTCCTTCTGTCCAGGGCTGTTTGTGCAACTGGCAGTGGGCACATACAATGATTGATGTCATGAGTAGTTCAGATAGCAAGCAACCAAGAGCATTTAAATGACCGTGGTACTACATGAAGAAGTTGTGTACAGCTAGACATGGTAAACTAACACACGGACACACCCAAAGGTGGGAATGGAAAGGAAAAGTATATCCCTTTTGTGATTTGGACCTGACCTGGTCCTATGACATCAAGAACTAAATTCTCGTTGTGTCCAAAGGAAAAGGAATGGTCAATCAGGGCTTAAAATTCCAAGAAGAATGTGACAGTGCTCAGCTTGGATAAAAGAAGACTGAGGCAAGACAGAAGTCTTCAAATGTTTGAAGAACTGCCATGCGAAAGAGAATTTGACTATGCTCAGAAGAGGGGGCAGGGGCCACTGTGAAATGAAGCAGGAGGATGTTAGCTCCCCAAATTCTCCAACAATTAGACCTCTTTGATATGGAAGGAGCCACCTTAAGAAGAGACCTTTTCTGCTGGTGAATGTGTGCTAGCAGAAGCTGGACACACATCATGATGACTGCAAAGGCCCCATTCACCCCTAACTGAAGCTAGGATTGAGAATTTGGCCTTCTGCCCTCCGGGATGACAGGTATCAGACTAATAAAATAAAATAAATAGAACTCTCCAGGTCTGGATTTCATCATTCCTTCTATATTACAGATGAAGAAACCGAGGCTCAGTGAGGCTAAATAATCTGCCTGAAGTTGCCACTATTACAGACCTATACTCAAATGTTGCGTGCTTTCCATCACACTAAAAAAAAGCGTTAGTCTCTAAGCTCTTAAGGAAGCAGAGGTATTATTTTAAAATGTTATCAAAAACCTACATTTCTAGAGCGATAAATAAAATTCTCTCAAGTATAAAATATAAAGATTCCCCTTGGGGCACTTGGGTGGCTCAGTGGGTTAAGCTTCCAACTCTTGGTTTCAGCTCAGGTCATGATCTCAGCATCATGAGATCAAGACCTACATGGGGCTCCATGCTTAGTATGGAGTCTGCTTGAGATTCTTTCTCTCCCTTGCCCTTCCTCCCCTCATAGGCACTCTCTGTCTCTCTTGAATAAATAAATAAAAATTTTAAAACAAAACAAAACCCCCTAATGATTCCCCAAGCATCCAGTGGCATGCCAACAGGTCTCCCTGCTGGAAGTTCATTGGTTTCATAATTAACAAAAGGAAATAGAATGGTTCTTTCTGATAATTCTACTAGGGATCTCAGAAGTTAAATTTTGTGTTATTCATACCATAAAATCAATGCAACACTCTTTCTTAAAATAGTGGTTTATAAGTTTTTGTTTCTACCATACTTGTTTTATCTTGTGACCATGCTGGCTCTACATCATTCTCAAAGTATGGTCTATGGATTCTTGGGATCCTCGAGATTCTTTTAGGGGACCTGCAAGCTCAAAGCTATTTTCTTTTTTTTTTTTAATTTTTAAAAATTATTTTAAATTTAAATTCAATTAGCCAACATTTAATACACACTTAGTTTCAGATGTAGTGTTCAGTAATTCATCAGTTGTGTATAACACCCAGTGCTCATCACATCACATGCCCTTCTTAATGCCCATCACACAATTACTCCATCCCCCCACCCCCTCCCCTGTAGCAACCCTCAGTTTTTTTCCTATAGCTTAAGAGTATCTCATGGTTTTTCTCCCTCTCTGATGACTTCCCATTCAGTTTTCCCTTCCCTTCCCCTATGATCCTCTGCACTGTTTCTTATATTCCACATATGAGTGAAACCATATGATAATTGTCTTTCTCTGATTGACTTATCTCTGTCAGTATAATACCCTCCTGTTCCATCCACATTGATGTAAATGGTTAAGTATTCATCCTTTCTGATGGCTGAGTAATATTCCATTGTGTGTGTGTGTGTATATATATATATATGTATATACATATATATATATATATCTCACATTTTCTTCACCATTCATCAGTCAAAGGACACTTGGGCTGCTTCCATATCTTAGACATAGTGCAATCTCTGAGTCATAAGCTAGGTCTAATTTTAAGGTCTTGAGGAACCTCCATACTGTTTTTCCAGAGTGGCTGTACAAGCTTTCGTTCCCACCAACACTGTAAGAGGGCTCCCCTTTCTCTGCATCCTTGCCAACATCTGTTGTTTCCTGCCTTGTTAATTTTAGCCATTCTCACTGGTGTAAGGTGGTATCTCATTGTGGTTTTGATTTGCATTTCCCTGATGGCAAGTGATGTGGAACATTTTTTCATGTTTGTTGGCCATTTCTATGTCTTCTTTGGAGAGATGTCTGTTCATGTCTTCTACCCATTTGTTGACTGGATTATTTGTTTTTTGGGTGTTGAGTTTGAGAAGTTATTTGTAGATCTTGGATATGGTCCCTTTATCTGATAGGTCATTTGCAAATATTGTCTCCCATTCTGTAGGTTGCCTTTAAATTTTGTTGAGTGTTTCTTTTGCTTTACAGAAGTTTTTTATCTTGATAAAGCCCCAATAGTTCATTTTTGCTTGTTTCCCTTGCCTTTGGAGACATGTCTAGCAAGAAGTTGCTGTGGCCAAGGTCAAAGAGGTTGCTGCCTATGTTTTCCTCTAAGATTTTGATGGACTCCTGTCTCACATTTAGGCCTTTTATCCATTTTGTGTTTATCTTCATGTGCGGTGTAAGAAAATAGTCCAGTTTCAAAAAAAAAAAAAAAAAGAAAATAGTCCAGTTTCATTTCTCTACATGTGGCTGTCCAATTTTCCCAATACCACTTATTGAAGAGACTGTCCTTTTTCATTGGATATTCTTTCCTGCTTTGTCAAAGATTAGTTGACTACAGAGCTGGGTGTCCATTTCTGGACCCTATTTTGTTCCATTGATCCATGTTTCTGTTCTTGTGCCTGTATATACTGTCTTGATGATCACAGTTTATAATAGAGCTTGAAGTCTGGTATTGTGATGCCACCAGTTTTGGTTTTCTTTTTCAACATTCCTCTGGCTATTCAGAGAGATCATGACCAAACCAAGGAAATATAAACAATTTTAAGAACATGTTATGAGCATCTATATGCCAACAAATTAGGCTATCTGAAAGAAATGGCTGCTTTCCTGGAAACTTAAAAACTACCAAAACTGAAATAGGAATAAATAGAAAATCTGAACAGACCCATAACCAGCAAGGAAATTGAAGCAGTCCTCCAAATACTCCCAAAGAACAGGGCCATATGGTTTCCCAGGGGGAATTTTGCCAAAAATTTAAAGAAGAAATAATATCTATTCTTCTGATAGAAGTAATAGAACTAGAAGATATAAGATATAAGAAAGATATAAAAGAAATAGTAGATAATAGAAGATATATAAGATATATATATAAGATATATATATCTTATATAAGATATAAGAAATAGTAGATAATAGAAGTTTTCCAAACTTGTTCTATAAGGCCATTGTTATCTTGATTCCCAAAATCAGACAAAGACCCTATCAAAAAGAAGAATTACAGATTAATATTCCTGATGAACATGGAGGCTAAAATAGTCACCATGACACTAGCTAATAGGATCCAACAATAACTTAAAAGGATCATTCATCAAGAACAAGTGAGATTTATTTCTGGGATGCAAAGGCAATTCAACATTCACAAATCAATCAGCATGATACATTACATTAATAAAAGAAAAGACAAGAACCATATGATCCTCTCAACTGGTGCAGAAAAAAGCATTTGACAAAATACAGCATCCTTTCTTGATTAAAATTCTCCACAATGTAAGGATAAAGAGAGCAAACCTCAATATCATAAAAGCCATCTACAAAAAGCCCACAGTGTATATCATTCTCAATGGGGAAAAACTGAAACTTTCCCCCCAAGGTCAGGAGGGGAAGGGGATGCTCATTCTCACCACTATTGTTCAACATTGTACTAGAAGTCCTAGCCACAGCAATCAGACAACAAAAGAAATAAAAGGCATTCAAACATCTTCACAGATGACATGATACTTTATGTGGAAAACCAAAAGACTCCACCCCCAAATTGCTAAAACTCATACAGCAATTCAGCAATGTGGCAGGATATAAAAATCAATGCACAGAAATCAGTTTCATTTCTATATACTAACAATGAGACAGAAGAAAGAGAAATTAAGGTAAATTTATAATTGTGCCAAAAGCTATAAGATACCTAGGAATAAACCTAACCAAAGAGGTAATGGATCTTTATTCTAAAAACTACAAAACACTTATGAAAAAATTGAGGAAGATACAAACAAATGGAAAAACATTCTATGCTCATGGGTTGGAAAAGTAAATATTGTTAAAATGTCTATGCCACTCAGAGCTATCTACACATTCAGTGCAATCCCTAACAAAATACCATCAACATTTTTCACAGAGCTGGAACAAATAATCCTAAAATTTGTATGGAATCAGAAAAACACCTCAAATAGCCAGAGGAATGTTGAAAAAGAAAACCAAAGCTATTTTCAAACAAATTTGAATATATTGTTTGCCCTTTTGACTCTCATTCTTTTCGCTCTGTGGTGGCTTTTTGCAGAGGTTACATGACCTAAGATACCTCAACAGATCAAATAAAGAAGCAGATGTGAGAATCCAGATGTCTTATATGAAGCCAGACATAAAGAGATTTTCAAAATCATAAAATAATGCCACTTTTTGCAATGATTTCTGTTTTGAAAAATAGTTACTTTCTGAGAGGTTAATTATACCAACATGTAATTGTTTTATTATTTTAAATAAATTAATGAATAAATATTTTGAAATTTCTCAGTTTTACATTCTATTACTATAAATATCAATAGACACAATGACCATAAACAGCTTTCTGATATACTCAATGAATTTTTAAGAGTATAAATGCATATGTGACATATATTTACAAACTAAGAATCAGTTAAATTAACAACAATTTAACTTACTTTATTCTGAATTTCGCACACCATAAAATGCCTTTACCTGGCTTCTAACTATTGATATCTGCCTTATAGGCATCCCTCTAATGGCTTCTAGGAAACCGGAATTCTCCCTGTCTCCTGCCAGATAGGGCTCAGTCAAGGCACCCCAACAGAATGGCAACCCAAAGGCCTGGCTGTCTAGTAACTGTACTTTTATTTCTGTTTTATAGATTACACTAACACTGGAAGGTTGGAAGGTTGTAATTTGTTCCTTGAGAATTTATCCATCTCATCTCATTGATGCCTTCCTGTGACTTGGACTTCTTGGCCATCTGAAGAATATGTCATTTGAATCACCATGTCACTGATGTTTCTTGTTATTCTATATGCTATATTCAAGAACTTGAAGAGTTTGAGATTTTACCCTATTTGCAAGCTAACAATTTGATGGATACTGACAGATGACATGAGACTCCTAGCTCAGAAACAAAGACCTGCATTACTCACAGTAATAGCAATAACCTGAATGTCAGCATTTGTGCCACTTCTTCAAGTCCAAATTCCCACAAGGCAACAAAAAGAGGGCCAGGTGATGCCTGTACACACACTGTGTTAGTTGAGTTACAGAAGAGGGGCACTGAGCTTAATGAATCCAAAACTTTTATAATGGGCGGTAAACTAGCTGATTTTTGTCCCAGAAGAAGACATTATTTTTATTTTACTGGACAGTAAATAAAGCTGACCTTTACTCCAGGAGATACTATCTTAATCTTATGAGGCTGTTTACTATAATATAAACATCCTTGAATAGATAGTATAACACAGAAGCAGTTGGTGCCTCTGCAGATAAGACATAGAGAAAAAGGAGAATTGTCTCTCAACAACCCCTGCTTTCATTTATACACAGTCATCAAACTTGAGCCTATATTTGCACTATTTTCTTCTCTCCCCCTGCAATCTTACAAACAAGCCATAAGTCCTTCCCCTACACTTACTTGGGTATGATTATACTTCTAAAGAGTTTTCTAGATTCCCCATCACCACCCTTCCTACACAACTTAAGGTAGATATTTGGACACACTCTCTATCCTCATAACAAAATTCAGAAACAGATTTTTTTTTTAGATTTTATTTATATGAGAGAGAGAGAGAGCACAAGTAGGGAGAGGGACAGAGAGAGAAAGAGAAGTAAACTCCACACTGAGCAGGGAACCTGACACAGGGCTTGATCCCAGGACCCCAGGATCATGACCTAAGTCAAAGACAGAGACTCAAACAACTGAGCCACCCAGAAAACCCCAAAAACAAATTTACACAAGTATCAAAGTAAGATCTAAGGAGTAAAAGAGGGGAAGGGTGATTGCAAAGCAAACACCAAATGAAAAACTCATTCTAGAGGGGTCTGGGAGGATATGGATAAAATGGCTCCTTGTCCTTTCCAGAAGGGGCATACTTAATTTAGTGTAAAGAAACTTTCTCCTAGGCCAATAAATATGATATTCAACCCAACACTGACCTTTTAAAATCTACTTAAATTTCTGGAAGCATACCCAAGGAACTGATAATACAATTTCTTCTGGGAAAAACAACTCTGGTCAGAGGATGGAGGAGTACTATCACTTTATTGCATTTTATCCTGTTGACTTATATGATAATAATTTAACATTATTGTTTGATATTTGCTTTATTGCTCCCATTGTGTAGGCTATCTGGCCACAGGTTTCCCAAACTGAAAACTGTCCCTTCTCTGCATCTTGACCCAGCAACCTCTCCACATCTTCCACTTGGCCTAGCAATAAGCAAAGCAGTAGATATCAAGAATATTTAAGGTGAAGAACCCTAACACAACAAATCCATTGGAGCAAGCCTGCCACTCAAAGTCGGCTGAGAAATGTTTCAAACCAATTTGTCCTGGATACTCTTCTTAAGCAGTCTAAAAAATGCAGATAGACCTTGCCAATACCAGGGGAGTGGAAAGTGAAAATACTGGGCAAAGATCTTTGTATTTGAGACAGAAATACCATGAATTTCAAATTACCTCTTAGAGCAAAGGCAACTCCTTGAAAATTGAATGGGACACTTGTGAAAGTCAAGGCTAGTTTACCTTTATCTCCTGTAAATTAGCAGCACATTACAGTGGAAAGAAGCTAAGATAAAGAGTCATTAACAGCTGTGTTTGCAACCCAGATTCACTACTAATCAGCTGTGTGACCATGAGCAAGTTACTTGACATCTCTGAGTTTCAATTTCTCATCTGAAGAAACAAAAATAAGACCATCTCTCCCCATTTGATTGCTGTAAGTAAAGAGGTTGGCACAGAGCCTGGTACACAGTGGCTGTTCAGTAAGGTGTTGCTGTGTTGACAGGTGGGGATTGTAACTTATTTGTTCTCCAAAGTGTCGGTTACAATGTGAGACATCATGTTCCCTGCTCATGTTTGCTGACGAAAACTTTTGCCTCAACCCAGAGCTCAACATCCATTTAGAACAGGATGCAAAGTTGGATGTTAAGAATATGGATTCTGGAATCACACTGCCTAGGTTCAAATCCCAAGTCCACCATTTCCTAGTTGATAATCCTGGACATACTATAACTTCTCTTTGCTTTAGTTCCCTCGTCTGTGAAGTAGGGGAAAATCAGCTTCGTACAGTAAAATGTTAGCTTGCTTGCTGCTTAGACAACAAAAAATAATAATATAAATAACACTATTAATGTGTATTATTAGAAGGGCAAGTCCAGGAGTTGAGCAGAATCATTCCCCAAACCTGAAATTCAAAATGAAACAGGAAATGCAGATGTCATTTTTAGAAACAGAAGGGTCTCAATGATTCGGTGTTTGGAAGAACTTTCTGAAAAGAAGCAGCTGCCAGAACGGAAAGGCTGGACTCCAAACATTTCCTGTGTTCTTTTGTGTGTGTGGAAAAATAAACTAGTTGTCTTTACAGCAAGTTTTTAATAGTCCTACGTATGAGCCTCATATTTTACAGCAGGTACTAATCAATCAGAATTTTGATCTGTTTTTCAAAATGCAGCAGAAGAGTTTAACCCCTTATCTGGTAATGGGAAGAAGCCCTTGGGAGACATCACTAATTTAAATAGAATCTTTCATAATAATGATACAGTAGATTCTTGTCGTTCATGAGTAATATAATAATAAGATCCACAGATCCCCAAACTGATGACAACACAAACAACACTAAAGCAGACGACAAGCTTTTTCATGTATCACATTTCTTTGAGGGTTATGTTCTCTTTGCAAATCCTCAATCCACTTGGTAATGGCATTTTAAATTTTAAATAAGTTTTGTCACATTCAGTGGAGATTTTTCACAAAGAAACATATCCTTTTACAATTCACAGAGCTACTGAATGCACTGTGGACCTGCAGCCAGGCTGCCTGAACTCAATCCCAGCTCACACTTCCGGCAGAGGGACTGTGGGCATATTACCCATAGTCTTAGGACATCAAGTCCCACATCCCAACATAAAATAATAGCCCCTACTTCTCAGGCTTATTGTGGGATCAAAGCACATAGGTCTGTGGCCAGTGCCCCACCTGTGTAAAAGTCTCACCTCTTAGTGAGACTTAGTTTACCATATGATGCAATCTTTTGCCAGGTCATAAAAATAAAAAGATTGTAAATCTGCAAATTTCATACGCTAACTAATATCATCTATTAGAGTATCGCATATGTTCCAGGTGCTACATTATTAGTTCTAATCTCTGCAGCGCTGCTCTAAGATTATTATCTTCATTTCACACCGAAGGCAATTGAGGTGCAGAAAGATTAATTACCTGCTAAAGGTCACCCAACCAGAAACAGCTGAAGCAGGGCTGCCCCATTTCTACAGCCTGACACCCTTTTGTTAGGTCACGTGGTCTTTCCATAAGGCTTCACTGAACAACCTGCACAGAACGCCTGCTTTGTAACAGGCCCCAGGGCCACAGAGATGCACAGAGCCAGGCCCTGACCTGAAGGAACCTTGTCCCCTCAGTCACCATTTGCTTTTCTTTCCTAACAATTCACCGATGACACAGGTGATAGACTTTTTCCATATCCCTGATTCATATGCTTGAAGATTTGTTTGCCTCATTAGCTGTTGTCCTGCAAGATATGTCACCACCTGCCAGCATGAATTCACAATGTCACACAGTGTTTGATAGGGAATAGGCTTTGTTGGGGTAAGGGAAAATTAAATAGGTCAAGGGTCAGCAAGAGAGAAGGCATGAGGCTTTATTTCAGGAAATACATACCAAAAAATAGATCAAACACAAACAGATTTCATAGATAATATAAGAAAGCCAAAGGTTTTGGAGGTTGGGATTTCCAAGAGCTTATTAAACAATACAAATTATTAAATCCAGTGCACCTCCACATCAATTGTACTCCCCAGAAGTGCTCCAAATCAGTGATTTTTACCAATGGCACCAAGAATCAAGAATTCACTCCACATATGCAAGAGTAGTTTAATATTTGCAAAATAACAACATGATACATCACATCGATAAGGGAAAGGATAAAAGCCATATGATCATTTCAACAGACGTAGAGAAAGCATTTGGCAAAGCGCAACATCCTGCATAGTAGGTCTAGAAGGAACATATTTCAGCATAATAAACACCTTATATGAAAAACCCTCAGCTAACATCATCCTTAATGGTGAAAAACTGAGAGCTTTACCCCTGAAGTCAGGAACAAGACAGGGTGTCCACTCCCACCACTTTATTCACTATAGTACTAGAAATTCTAGCCTCAGCAATCTGACAACAAAAAGAAAAGAAGGCATTCAAATCAGTAAGGAAGAAGTAAAGCTTTTACTATTTGTAGATGACATGATGCTATATACAGAAAACCTGAAAGACTCCACCAAAAAACTACTAGAACGGATACATGAATTCAGGTAAGTCACAAGATACAAAAATCAATGTACAGAAATCTCTTGCATTCCTATACAATAATACTGAAGTAGCAGAAACAATCCAGTTTCTAATTGCAATTAAAACAGTAAGATATCTAGCAACAAACTTAACCAAAGAAGTGAAAGACCAGTACTCTGAAAATTTTTAAACATTGATTTAAAAAATTTAAGATGACATAAAGAAATGGAAAGACATTCCATGCTCATTGGTTGAAAGAACAAATATTGTTAAAATGTCTGTACTACCCAAAACATCTACAGATTTAATGCAATCCCTATGAAAATACCAACAACATTTTTCACATAACTAGAACAAACAATCCAAAAATCTGTATGAAACCACAAAAGACCCCAAAAAACAAAGTAATTTTGAAAAAGAAAAACAAAATTGGAGGTATCGCAATTCCAGATTTCAACTTATATTACAAAACAGTAGTAATTACAATAGCATTGTACTGGCATAAAAATAGACACATAGATCAACAGAATAGGACAGAAAACCCAGAAATAAACTCACAACTACATGGTCGATTGAACTTCCACAAAGCAGGAAGGAATATCCAGTGGGGAAAAGACAATCTTTTCAACAAATGGTGCTGGAAAACTGAAAGCTACATGCAAAAGAATAAATCTGGACCACCTCCTTACACACCTCCTTACACCTCCACACAAAAATAAACTCAAAATTAATTAAAGTCTTAAATATGACTCCTGAAACCATAAAAAATCCTTGAAGAGAACACAGGCAGTAATCTCTCTGACACTGGCTATACCAACATTTTTCTACATATGTTTCCTGAGGCAAGGGAAATGAAAACAAAAACTATTGGGACTATATCAAAATCAAAAAGCTTCTGCACAGTGACAGAAACCATCAATAAAACTAAAAGACAACCTACTAAATGAGAGAAGATATTTGCAAATGCAAATATCCAAAATACATAAAGAACTATACAACTCAATATAAAAAAAAAACCCAAATAATCCAATTTAAAAGTGGGCAGAAGACATGAACAGACATTTCTCTGAAGAAGATATCCAGATGGCTAACAGACACATGAAAAAATGTTCAACATCACTCATCATCAGGGAAATGTAACTCAAGACTGCAATGAGCTCTATCACCTCACACCTCACACCTCACACCTGCTAAACTCAACAACACAAGAAACAATGGATGTTGGCAAAAAAGGAACCCTTTTGCACTGTAGATGGGAATGCAAATTGGTGCAGCCACTGTAGAAGATAGTGTGGAGGTTCCTCAAAAGTTTAAAATAGAGCTGTCCTATAATCCAGTAATTGTACTACTGGGTATTTACCCTCAAAATGCAAAAAAAAAAACTAATTCAAAGAGATAGATGCACCCCAATGTCTATTGTAGCATTATTCACAATAGCCATTGACAGATACATGGCTAAAGATGTGGGGGATATATATGTATATGTGTGTGTGTGTGTGTGTGTGTGTGTGTGTGTGTGTGTGTGGATAGATAGATAGATAGATAGATAGATAGATAGACGATAGATATATAGAGAGATTATTCCACTATAAAAAAAAGAGTGAAGTCTTGCCATTTGGAACGACATGGATAGAGGATAGAGGTATAGAGCATTACGCTAAGCAAAGTAAGTCAGCTGGAGAAAGACAAATACCATATTATTTAACTCATATGTGGAATTTAAGAAACAAAACAAACAAGCAAAGGAAAAGAGAGACAAACTGAGAAAGACTTTTAACTATAGAAAACAAACTGATGGTTACCAGAGGGGAGGTGGGTGGTGAGATGGGGGAAATAGAGGAGGGGGGATTAGAATTTACTACACTTTGAATGCAAGGTGTCTCTGTGGAAATCACCTGACCCCCCCCCCCCCCCCCCACTGATGAGACCTGCTTCTACTGAGTTCTAACTCATTGGTGTGACTCAAAACAATCAGGTTTTCTCCTCAACCCATTGTCTTTGCCAAAAGTAAATCTATTTTACTGTTACTTTCTGTCCCCCTGACTTTCATGGGACTAACCATCGTGCTTTTGCTTTTTCCCCACAACCCTGCGAGAGATTATGCTTTTGCATTCTGTTCTACTTCTTTTTTTTCTATCACAACCCACTATATGCTTTCACAATCCACTCTGAAAAAAATGCATCTATGGCAAAAGCTCCACTAGAGCAGGGGCTACATCCTTTTCATTCTCCATCACATGTGCAGCCTGGGGGCAGGGGGTATGTGTGTGTTGAATAAATGAATGAAGTCACATGAGTGAAAACCACATAAGGTCCTCTTAAACTTTAAAAGCCAAAGAGAAGGCAAATTTCACCACTGCATGGATCAGAGTTGGGCTTTGGGGGCTCATTTTCTTTTTCATCTCTTGCAATAAAAATGAAGAAATAAAACTTGATTTTGGTTTTCCACTCCCTAATACCTTCCCACGCACCCACTTCCCTAAAAGAGTTTTTGGTGGAGAATTAGGATATTCAAGGTTAATAATCACAACCTTAGGGGCACCTGAGTGGCTCTGTCGGTTCAGTATCTGACTCTTGATCTCAGCTCAGGTCATGATTTCAGGGTCGTGAGATTGAGCCCTGCATCAGGCTATGTGCTGGGCATGGAGCTTGTTTAGGATGCTCTCTCTCCCTCTCCCCTAGCCCCTCCCCCCAAGTCTTTCCTTCTCTAAAAAAGAAAAATTCATAATAATGATTACAGCCTTAACCCATCTCAGAACAGAAGTATATCAATCAAGTTTTTAAGGTACCAAGTGAAACACAAAACAAATTAAGACCTCAAGTAAAACTCCCATGGATACTCATGTGCATGAGCTGGTTAAGATGTGGTCAGGCTATCAAACAGAGGAGTGTGCCATTTGACTTCTCCAGGGACTTCTGGTGCTCTGATGTTCTTTAGCACAGGTTGTGCATGGCTTTGGCTGAGGTGGCTCCCTATGTTCCTAGGCTTTCCGGGACTGTGCTGGAGAGAGAGACTGGGAAAGTATGACAGTGAGCCTGAATTTTGAAAATTCAGCACTAGATGGCATCACATATTTGTCAAGTCACTCAAGGAACTGGTTTCTCTCTGTTTGGAACTCATCTCTAATAAAATGCCATCAAAGTTTTTGGTGCAATATTTTTTTAATTTGTTGGTATCCTGTTGTGACTATTTTTTAAAGGCTGATTCTAAAATCAGCAACACTGAACCTGAAGCAGATGTATGAGAAGCTCGTGAGAGCCTGGTGTTGGAAATATGATGTCCAGGTATGTGACCAGGCCAAAAAGCAGCTCTCCCTAAACCATGGTTATCAAATTTCTATACAACCCACTTTCATATGCAGACTTCAAAGGCCAGGAGCAGAAAGATGCATACAAATAAAAAAGGAGACGAAATTCAGTTCAGGGTAACACCATTCAGTGTTCAGAGTTTGTGACATTTTCAATGTTGAGTCTCTGCATTTCTGACAATAGAAGAAAGTCAGGTTTTAATTGGATCACAATATAATACGTGGGTTATTGCTACTGTTGTGTTTTCTCCTCCTCCTCCTCCTCCTCCTCCTCCTCCTCCTCCTCCTCCTCCTCCTCCTTCTCCTCCTCTTCCTCCTCCTCCTCCCCCCCCCCCCGCCCGCCCCAGACCCTGCCTGAATGGTGAATTTTAAGTGCATGAGTCAAGTCTAAAGACATGAGTCTCTAGTGGCCAACCAGACTTGGCCCCTGTCATTTACTTTGGGTGCAAAGAATGATACTCACCAAATAAGTGTGTAGCCCAAACTATCTATAACTTTTCAAGTCTCTTGCATGAGCCCAAATGCTCTCCAAGCTACAAACAGTAATAGCTAACATTTACTGAACACCTACTGCTGCCTGGTAATGTTTAAGTGCTCTGAATGCAT
Organism: Vulpes lagopus; assembly: GCF_018345385.1. Lineage (NCBI taxonomy): Eukaryota > Metazoa > Chordata > Mammalia > Carnivora > Canidae > Vulpes > Vulpes lagopus. Next base: position 54,489,125 of record NC_054831.1, on the reverse strand, counting down.
GTTTCATCCTACGAGAAGCCTTTGAAGAAAGTACTACTAATATCACACCCATTTTATGGAAAATGAAGAGAGGCTTACTTACATAATTCTTCCAAGATCACACAGCTAAGAAGTAGTAGATCTGGGTTCAAATCCAGGTTTAAGGGACACTTAGGTGACTCAATGATTGAGCTTCTGCCTTTGGCTCAGGGCATGATCCCAGGATCCTGGGATCAAGTCCCACATTGGGCTCCCTGAATGGAATCCTGCTTCTCCCTCTGCCTGTATCTCTGCCTCTCTCTCTCTGTGTCTCTCATGAATAAATAAATAAAATCTTTTTAAAAAATCCACGTTTAACTAACCACTACATTATGCTACCCCCCAAGGCCAATAAATTGCCAACAAATTAAAAAAAATTCTTCATGGAATTTTCCTATAACACAAGGGAGGTTTATGGGGGCTGATGGACAGGGCTGATCTTGGAGTTTTTGTACATCTGTCTGCTGTGTGACCTCCAAGGGGCCCACTCACAGGGCCCTTTAAAGAAACCGTTATGGCACCTTAGATAAAGCTGTTTCCATAGAGCTGGAAAATGGATATTTACCTTGGAATGTGGGGTCCCTTACACTTGCCTACATGTCACATGAAGCCAATGTGATATCAGATGTGAGAAATCACTTTTTTGGTATATTTTTTTATTGGAGTTCAATTTGCCAACACATAGCATAACACCCAGTGCTCATCCCATCAAGTGCTCCCTTCAGTGCCCATCACCCAGTCACCCCATCCCCCCGCCCACCTCCCCTTCCACTATTCCTGGTTCATTTCCCAAAGTTAGGAGTCTCTCATGTTCTGTCTCCCTTTCTGATATTTTTCACTCATTTTCTCTCCTTTCCCCTTTATTCCCTTTCACTATTTTTTATATTCCCCAAATGAATGAGACCATATAATGTTTGTCCTTCTCCAACTGACTTACTTCACTCAGCATAATACCCTCCAGTTCCATCCACGTTGAAGCAAATGGTGGGTATTGGTCGTTTCTAATGACTGAGTAATATTCCACTTTATACATAGACCACATCTTCTTTATCCATTCATCTTTCGATGGACACCGAGGCTCCTTCCACAGTTTGGCTATTGTGGACATTGCTGCTAGAAACATTGGGGTGCAGGTACCTTGGTTTTTCACTGCATCAGTATCCTTAGGGTCAATCTCCAGCAGTGCAATTGCAGGGTCATAGGGTAATTCTATTTTTAACTCTTCGAGGGGGCAGCCCGGGTGGCTCAGTGGTTTAGCGCCATCTTCAGCCCAGGGCGTGATCCTGGAGTCCCAGGATCCAGTCCCACGTCGGGCTCCCTGCCTGGAGCCTGCTTTGCCCTCTGCCTGTGTCTCTGCCTCTCTCTCTCTCTCTCTCTCTAATAAATAAGAATAAAATCTTAAAAAAAAAAAAAAACTCTTTGAGGAACCTCCACACAGTTTTCCAGAGTGGCTGCCCCAGTTCACATTCCCACCAACAGTGCAAGAGGGTTCTCTTTTCAGACTTAAGTAATGGAGTGTCTGATGTCTCTCTATATACTTAGAGAGAGGGAGGGAGAGAGCACCTTACACTTTTCAAAACACTTCCTCTCTCTCCTCATTTGGTTCTCACAACATAGCTGTGTGGTAGAGAGAGAGGTATTATTATATCCATGTGATATACAAGGTAACAGCCTGGTGCAGGGCAGGCTTGATTCGTGTGTAGCCAGTGTGGTCACCCAGGGCTCCACACTCGGGGTTTAGTTAATTCCTAACTGAAATTGTTGCTGGTTTGATCTTTGAATTTGTGTTTTCTAAAGGAAAGCAGGCAGGACAGTGAAATGTGAGCCGGGGCTAGAGTCTGGGCTCAGCCAGAGCCCTGCCCTCTACTGGCTCCTGGCCTGCAAATCCTTGACCACCCCTGGTGCTACGGTTGCCCACCTTCACCACCACCACTGCCCACCTCCACCACCACCACTGAGAGAGGCCTGGCAGGGACATGGAAAGGGCTGGGGTAGGACATACATAATTTACATACCAAGTCACAATAGTGGGGCCCTAGGCATCTGACAGGGTCTGGGCTCACCCTGAAAGTATCCCCATGCCCAAGGGAATGGGGTATTAAAGGGGAAATAAGAAGCACCATGACAGGTTCACAGACTACAGAAGAAAGGAAACAGCTTTTTTTTTTTTTCCTGCTTTGAACAAGAGGCCTCACATTTTCATTTTGCACCTTGCCCTGGCTCTCTGAGCTGCCTGAGGCTCCAAAAGCAATGCAGAGCCAGATGGGCCTCCAAATTGCTGGCCTACTATGCTTTCCGTTGCAGCAAGTTAGAAGAGAGCTGTTGTCTTACAAAAGAATCTGATCAGGTTCTCCCCAAGCAACTCTCTTGGGCCATTTAAAAACTGGATTCAGTTAAAAAATGTATTCGTGCACATTTAGAACCAATGTTTTCCCTGACAGGGATCTTAGCCCGGTCTGGTCCCTGTCATCTCCCAAAATCCCAAAATGCTGGCAGCAGTGCCTTCCCCATGGTTGGTGCTCAAAAAAAAAATAATAATAATAATAATAATAATAATAAATAAAAATAAAAAAAATTCATGGAATAAAGGAATGATACTATTCAGCAATCTGTCTACTGAGAGGCATTTTCCAGAAGGCTAGGTCTGTATCCTTGCTCCTCTTCCTCTTTGAGCTAAGCATGAAGCCCCAGCACTGCAGGGGACCCAGGTTCATTCTTGATGATGAATCAACTGGTCATCTAATCAGACAGGCAGAAGCCAACAGACAATCTTTTTATCCAGTGAAGTCTCATTTGCTGTGTCTTTCTAGAAGCTCCTGCACATCCAAGAGCTGGCAAGGGCCCCATATAACATTGTGCACATGCTCACCAATGAATGGCCATGAAATCAGTGGTAGGGGGGAAACCTCCTCAAGAAGGAACATAAATTGCTGGCTCTACCCTCAGCATCTGTCTGGTCAAGTTCCTATTTGCCTTGGGGTGGAGGACTCTGGGGCCAGGCGCACCCAGCCACGTGAGGGCTCAGAGCAGAGCAGCCCTGGGTAGGAAGACAGGAAGTTGCAGTGGTGAGCCAGGGTAGTTCCAGTCTGCAGCATTTCACAGATTTCACAGAACATGGACGCAGCCTCTCGTAAAGAGCTGACCACAGAGCCATAGAGGCTTGCGTGTTTGCCCCGGTTACCTGAAATGTTGTGCCCAGAGGTCAGTGACGCACAGAGGAGTTTCAGCAAGAATGTCTGCTGGGTAAGCCACCTGGGCAAGTAATCCACTTCTATTGGAATGCATTCAGTTCCACAGAACTGTCAGAATAAAACCTTTGCTGTGCCACACCCAACTCCATGCAGAAATTTATTTCCCCACCACTTGGGGAATGAGGTTACTTACTCAGGAAAAGAGATATTAAAGGACCATGCTAATGGCATTTAGGTATCTAAAAACTTAACTTTTCAAAATGAGAAAATTGCTATCAATTGTCTTCCATATTCACAAAAGGCAAAACAGAAGGAAATAAACATTTTTGAGAAGAGACTGGGTAGATTGAGCAGAGTAAAATGGAGATGTTTTCAGGGAAAAAAAATGAGTATGATTACCATGAACAGATCCTCAAAAGGAAACTCTTAAATAGACTTTCAGACAAAAGGTATCATCATAGAGAGAAGGTCTGAGATACAAAAGTTTTGCGAGTAAATAAAGTGTAGGAAAATTATGTGGGGGAAATCTCAACCACATGAGCCAATAGAATTTTTAATATGTGAAGTTCAAAATGACTGAATGACAGACATTAGCATGTGAAGCAAGAGTGGATAGATTGGTGCTAAAGCATTCTAAGATTCTTGGATTTGAGAGAATAAAATGTATTAACTAACTTTGGGTTTTGTGAAGTATTCATGTTAAACCATTAAAGGCAACCGATAAAAGAACAGGTAACTTACCAACAGAGGAGAGAAATAAATGAAGAAAAGCGCTACTCCACATGAATGAGTCTCAAAAACATAATTTTGTGCCAAACCAAGTTAACACAGAAGTCAATTAGTTAAAAAAATAAACAAAACTAAGTAATTGCTTGAGGATACATAAAAAATTGGTAAGACTATACAGAAAGACAAAGAAGTGATGAACAAAATTAAGATGATAGCTCTGGGAAAAGAATGTGAAAAGATATTTGGTAATGTTTATTTCTTAACTTGGGGTAATACATGCATGTCCTTTTATTATTTTTAGTGTATCCGCATTATTATTTAAAATATACCATCCTTATAGAGCTGGTTCCCAGATTTGAAATGTGTTAATTCTTAAATTAGCTTAACCATTGCTGAGAAACACACCACACCAAAACTCAGTGGTTTTAAACAAGAATCTTTTCTAATTGTTCATGCATCTGCAGATTTTATGGGGGTTAGCCAATCTAGGCCGAGTTTGACAAGGGAAGAGAAATATGCTCTGTTGCTTGGGAGGAACTGTAAAGTCAGATGGCAAAAGTTATTAATAAAGGGAGAAGTGAAAACTTGAGGTCAATAATGTACCATATCACAACTCTTAAGAAATTTAAGAAGTTCAATAGCTCAACACATTTATTTCCTTCTTTATGTAAAACACACATAAAACTTACCATCTTAACCATGGTTTAAGTACACAATTCAGCAATATTAAGCACACTTACATTGTGTGCAGCCATCACCACCCTCCATCCCTAGGACTCCTTTCATCTTGAAAGACTGAAACTTTCTACCCATTAAGCAATAATTCCGCATTCCTCCATTCCTCCAGTCCTTGGAGGCCACCATTCTACTTTCTGCCTTAACAAATTTGACTACTCTAGGTACCTCGTATAAGTGAATCATATGCTTGGGGTTTTTTTTCTTTATGTGACTGGCTCATTTCACTTAGCATAATGTCCTCAAGACTCATCTGTGTTGTAGAGTGTCAGAATTTACTTCATTTTTAAGGCTGAGTACGTACATGTTACATTTTGTTTCTCTTTTCATCCATGGATGGAGATTTAGGTAGCTTCCACTTTGGGCTATTGTGATAATAACGCCGCTATGGAGAAGGGTGTGCAAATATTTCTTCAAATCCTTGATTTTATTTTTTTGGAGTGTATACCCAGAAGTGGAAATGTTGGGTCAGATAGTAATGCTGTTTTCTATTTTTTGGAGGAATCACCTTTGTGCTTCAAGTTGTAGCTGCACCATTTTACATTCTCACCAAGGGTGCACAAAACTTCCAATTTCTCCCCATGCTCACCAACACTTGTTACTTTCTGGTCTTTGTTTTTTTTTTTTTGTTTTTTTGTTTGTTTGTTTGTTTTTATAGTTGCCATCATAGTGAGTGTGAGGTAGTATCTCAGGGTGGTTTTAATTTGCCTTTAGCCAATGATTAGTGATTTTGAGCATTTTTTCACTTGTTTATTGACCATTTGCATATTTCTTTGGAGAAATGTCTATTCAAGTCCTTTGTGCATTTTTAAATCAGGTTTTGATGGAGTCTTTTGTTGTTGAATGGTAAGAGTTCTTTATATATTCTAGATATTAATCCCTTATCGGATAAATAATTTCCAAATATTTTCTCCCATTCTCTAGGTTGCCTTTTCATTGTGCTGATTATGTTATTTAATGCACAGAAGTTTTTAATTATATAGTTAACTTATCTGTTTTTTTTATATTTTGTTGTCTATGCTTTTCATGTCATGTCAAAAAAATTATTACCAAATCTAATGCTGTGATTTGGTAATAATTTATTTTTGATCTAAGCTTTTCCACTGTTTTCTCCTAGGAGTTTTATAGTTTAATTCTCATGTTTAGGTCTTTAATTTTTCTATATAATATAAAGGTCCTATTTTATTCTTTTAAATGTAGATATCCAGTTTTCCTGACATTTGTTTTACTGTTTTACTTAGTCCTTGGCTATGGACTTCCCCAGCAGGGGGAGGTGGGAGGGAGAGTTTATTACATCTATTACATTACATATTTTCTTAGGCCAAAAGTAGTGCTACCTGTTGAGGACATTACATCACATAATGATCACTGGTGAAAGGTATATGTGTCCAGAAGTATAGTAATCTAGTCTGACAGAGTGTCCACACTAAGTTGGCACCTGCTACTCGCTTCTGAATGGCACAGAATACAGTAGGACCTAAAGTTGTGTGGTTATTGTCTATGCTCATCATCACACCTACTGTGCTGTAAAATGAATCCCTTAGTCCAGGACAATGTCAAAAAGAATCCCGTATCTATAGATCAGACACTCTGTGAAATCTTGGATAGTGGTTCTGGCCAAAGTTCTATAAGTAAGAAAGGCAACATGATGCCCCAAATACATGACAGTCCCAGTCAGGGTGAATTATTGGCCTTTCTGGGATTAAGGAGGTTGGTTAATCAACTTGCCACCAGTGACTGGTGGTCTTTTCAAAGGGGAAATTTGGGACTTGTGGGAAAAAATCCTCTAAATAGACAGAGCTTCAAGCAGTCCACCTGGTGGTGCATATCCAGACATGCATATCTTCAATTTTTTAACCATGGTCCTTCAAAGCCCCTGAGCAATTATCAAAACCACTCGGTCCACATGCACTCTTTCCTTTTCATTTTTCTCTCCTCACAAAATGTAGATTTTGGACTGTAGGTTAGATTAGAAGCTCCAGTCTAATCTAAAATGTAGATTAGTAGCTCTGTCTCTGTGACTGGCAGGTCAGACACTCACCAGCAGTAGTGGCTGGTGAGAGGGAGTCCATTCTGTTGTACTAACATATAACCGGCATTTCTCCACCATCTCTACTCTGAGCCCATTGTACCACACTGTTGTGTCAAGGACAGAAACTAGTTGGCATCTACTGGCTAAGTCATCCTGTCCATGTGGTAGTGTAGTGCGTTTTCTATGGGAGACGCTGTTTTGAGAGCATTAACAAGTGACACAGAAATTCTCACACTCGGTGTCCCCTGCCACACATTCATTCATCCACATGCCTCCTCTCCAGACATGCATATCTTCAATTTTTTAACCATGGTCCTTCAAAGCCCCTGAGCAATTATCAAAACCACTCGGTCCACATGCACTCTTTCCTTTTCATTTTTCTCTCCTCACAAATAGATGTCCAGGTGGACTGCTTGAAGCTCTGTCTATTCAGAGGATTTTTTCCCACAAGTCCTCAGCCGCACTCCTGAATGTTACTCCAGAACATCAGCAGCCCATTCTCCAGTTGCCTCATGTTACTGAGCCAATCCCTCTATGAACTGACCCTAGGCTTTCTACTATAAGCTGGACATAGGAAACATCCGCCCATGGTGAGTTCTACAGGTGTGAGCTGAAAAGGAGATGTTTGGACCAGCCCTTGAAATAATGAGTATGTTTAAAATGCAATGATCAGTCATAAACATATTTCTTATTAAAATATTAATTGGTAGATGACATGAAACTTGCATGTGCCTATGGACTTTCTCTACCTCATCCCAGATGTACTATGTCCAATTTACAGAGGGTTTCTGCTGGCTTGTCTGACCTTAAGACTTGATGGGCCTGACTATGCTCAACTCGAGATGGAAAGTTTTGGCTTCATGATCATTTGGTGTCACATTTTGGACTCCTGTCTATCCCAGGAACCAGAAGCACATCAGAACTTGCTTTTCAAATGAGTATAACATCCTCTGATCTAGCTAGCATGTTCTTGCTCCAGAACCCTAGGAACCTTTGACTTCCTAGTAATACTTGCTAGAGGATCCAAAAGATGTTTTGAACAGTGACAGAGATTTCTAGTATACCAAAGAGCTTCTGTCATTTGTCCTAAATTCCAGGGCTGTATATAATGCATCCTAGACCTACTACAGATTATTTTCTGTATCTGGACTTTATTCAAAACCAGCAGCATTCCACATCATGTGGGTTGGAACAGCATTCTCAAACATGGAAAATGCTGACTCTAAATTTGAAGAGAGCTACAAAAGCTTTGTGCTCCTTCTGAGATAGGAAGTGCAAGGCACAATAGGTGTCTGTAGATTTAGAATGAATGTCCTGCCATGTTCTGGACCACGAACCACTGAAAACTGCACCAGTGTGTTAGTCCTTTTTATTTTTTTTTTTGTAGGGTTTTTCTTCTACCCTCTAGAGCACATATCCTTACCAAAGCATTCAGAATGTCTGCCACCTCTTGCTCATATGATTAACATGATGTCATCAAAATAATGAACCAATGAGATTTTCTGTCCAAATGGTCCAGGTCCCTTATGACAGAAAGCAGAGGAATTAAAGTAGCCCTAAGGCAAGACTGTTAATGAATGTATCCTGTTGTCCATTCTTAAGTGAACACAAAGTATTTATGATCCTGTTTTCCAATACATATCAGGAAGGATGCTTTCACTAGATCAATAACTGCATACCAATATCTATTAATCTGCTTTAATAAAGATGTCACATTTGGCCCAACAACTGAAGTTGGGACTTAAACTTGGTAAAGTTTGCAGTAGGTGACTGTCATCCATCATAATCCGTCAATTTTTTTTAGGGACTGGACTGGCAACATAAAAGATATTATGAGGACCACTATTCCTGCATTCTATCTCTGAGGATGTCACTGATCACCATCCCCCTCATGATTTTAAGGGAAAGTAGTTGGCTTTTCCTGTTAAATAGCTCTTACTCTAAAAATCAAGAGTGTGAGAGTGAGAGTTCCAAATACTACTAGGTGCATTCAGGAATCTAGGAAGTAGCCATTGGGTGAGTCTGTGTACTTTGTGGACCTACTGTGAGATGGATCCGGGCTAGGACTCCACTACCACCTAATCTCAATGCACCCCTACTCTAACACAGGTTCAGGATGGTAGAAACCAGTTCAACTTGGGTCTCTATCCAATAGTCTTCAAAAGATGTGAGCATACCATTTTCCTCAGTATATGATTACCCAAGTAGATACTTTGGGGGAAGGACTAGGGAAATCACTACTTTGTGCAGTTATCATGATGCTTCAGGATCCTTTATGGTGATGTGACCTCTCCATCAACTGATAAATTTTAAGTCTAAGGACATTTCAAGTCTAGAAACAGAGCAAGGGGCCCTGACTTTCCATTGTGGTGACTGAGCTCAACCTTCTGTCCACCTATTTTTGAGGTCCTTTGATTTTATATATTGAATAACACCCATCTCTCTTGTCTGAGGATCAACATATGCTATTAAACATCTTTATAGGTTTCAGTGGCTGAGGGCCATTCCAATTCTGCTGTCCATTCTGGTCATTACACTCACCTGTTTTCTGAGAGTGAAATGCCACCACCTGGCATCACCTTGCCTCCAAGAAATCGCTATTCTGGAACAGTATCTCCTCCCATCCACCCTGGCCCAAGCAACTAACCTCCATTGAGCTTCTCTGCTATGTCCATGCTCCCCTAAACAGCACATTCCTTATTATCTTGGTAAACAAGGAGTCCTCCAGAGCCTCTCAAGGAACAGTGGAAGCTAGTGGTTTCCCTGTTGTAGTCAGCAAATCCACAGCAGCAGTCCTGCCCCTCTAAGCTTTTTTTGGTCCCTTCCTCCATAGTCTCTACTTTAGTTAGCACTTTTCCTGAGCAAAGCCATACACTCAAGTCTTTGCTCTTGGGCCCTCACCAGGGTTTTCACTCCTCTATACAGGAGAGTTTCTTTGTATTGACAAACACTCCCTTTTCCAGACTTCCACGGATCCACCTTGATCTTGCACCCACAAGAACTCTTTCACAAAGTGCACCAAGAAACATGAAAAGAATGTTCGTAGCAACGTTATTAAAAAATCAGAAGACCAAAGGCAACTCAATTTCCCCTTAATGGGAGAATAGATAAAGAAAGAACAGTCTTTTCTTTTTAAATTTTTAAAAAGATTAAAGATTTATTTATTTGCGAGAAAGAGAGAGAGATCATGAGCGGGGGGAGGGGCAGAGGCAGAGGGAGAAGCAGACTCACTGCTGAGCAGGGAGCCCCACACAGGGTTCATCCCAAGAGCCTGTGGTCATAACCTGAGCCAAAGGCAGATGCTTAACCGACTGAGCCACCCAGGTGCCCCAACAGTATTTATTAAAATGAAATACTATCCATCACCAGACCAATAACGAAAATGAATGAACTACAGGTACATCAATAAGAATGAGTCTTCAGGGAATCCCTGGGGGGCTCAGCAGTTTAGTGCCTGCCTTTGGGCCAGGGCATGGTCCTGGAGTCCCCAGATTGAGTCCGGGCATAGGGCTCCTGGCATGGAGCCTGCTTCTCCCTCTGCCTGTGTCTCCGACCATCTCTCTCTCTCTCTCTCTCTCTCTCTCTCTCTCTCTGTCTGTCTATCATGAATATATAAATTTTTTAAAAATCTAAAAAAAAAAAGAATGAATCTTCAAAATGTTAAAAACAGATTGCTGAAGAATACATTCATCATCACATTGTTTTTATAAAGTTTAAAATCAAACAAAAAGAAACAATGCTTAGGGATTCACACAAACATGATAAAAACTAGAAGGAAAGCAAGGAAATTCAGGAAAGCAGTTAAGTCTGGGTGGAGGAAAGAACATGGGGTCAGAGAGGACCACACAGGATGTTTAATAATATCAAGCCCATTAATAACATATGTGTTAGATTGTTTTATATATACATATAATAGTTCATAAGTTTTAAATAAAAACAAAACTTATTAGACATAACCTTTTGCCTCAAACTGATCATAATCTAAGAAGAGAAGTCAGATATATAAAAACAAACCCTAGTACAAAATGTATAAGAAAATTTCATCAGGGAAAAAAAAAAGTAATTATAACTGGGAAGATCAGGACAAGCCGGTGACATCTGAGATGAGCCTTGAGTAGATTTCTAAGGAGTAGAGAGAAAGAAGAGAGTTCTGTCCGGGGCACAAGCATATTAGCACATTCCCTGCAGAGGAAGCTGTGAAATGAAGGAGATGGTCCATGATTCCGTACTTTGCTGCTCCTTCCACCCCCTACCCCTTCGAACAACTCTTACCATGTCCAGGATATACTCATTTTCTCCAGTGAAACAGAAAAAGCACAGCTTTTGAGCATTGAGAATGGTGGTTTGAATTACAGTTCCATCATTCAGCAGCTCTCAGACTGTACCCTATTCTCCTGTGTAAAATGGAGATGTCATAGTTACCAAAGAGTTATTTCAAGGGATGAAGGACATAGGTGACCATTAACTCCTTATTCTCAGAACACATTTCTGTCAGTGACTCGATTTTTGTCACTTTATCTCTAAATTCTAGGTAGAACAAATATTGTTTCCTTGGCCTCAGAGAGCAGCTGACCTCAAAGCCTACACAGCCATGACATATAGCGCTGGAGGAAAGCTTTTTGACCTCCCTGAGCTCCAGTCTCCTCACTTGAAAAGCAAGAGGAAGACTGATCGGGGGTAGATAAACAGATCTCGTCTCACTTGCCATCCACAGGCAGTGGCTGCCTGGCCAGAGCAAGTAAGGTTACTTCTGTGGGAAAGTCCTAGCCAGTACGAGTCTGATCAATGGGCCTGTGAGCAAGGGTGGCAGTATGTCCTCCTCTAAATGGCTGTGAAGTCAGAGGCAAAGTAAAACAGCTAGTCAGCTGGCCAGACAGTCTAAATAATGAAGGTTATGATGAATTCCCTGCTCGCCCAGCATTTCTTTCATTTAAGTAAACAAGTCAATTTATGGTTTAGGCTGATTTCATCCCTAAAATGAATGTTACCAAAAAAGCTGAGTGTACTTTTAGGAAACGTCCCCGCTTAAAGAGTTCATATTTAAGGTGACATCATGCAGAGTCTTCCAGATGGAGAGGAATCTTTTCTGGAGGAAAGTTCTGACCTTTAAAGAGGAATATTAAATAGCCTCTCTTCATTTCAACCAGGCCTTTGGGTTCCAACTTTGATAATCAATGCCCATCACACTTAGATGTGAAACTCTGATTTGGTATATGAGTCACCGTACATCAGCCTGGGGCAGGGGAATACCCTGTCCACTAGAGAGAAACCTCACTACAGCAACACGGTGCAGGGGGTGAGTCAGACCACAGCTGCTCCTGAGACTCTGTGCTGATGTTTCCCTCGCGTATCTCAAGTAACTGGGGGGCTTTTTCCTTTAAAAAGCCAAAAAAGTCACCAACACACTAATTCAGGATTTCAGGAGCTAATTTCCAAGTTGTTCCATTCCAAATGACCTTAAAAGAAGCACGTGTTTCTTTGGATTAACTATCTATCATGGAACAGTTTTAAACTACACAGAATCAGAGAAAATAATAAAATAAACTGCCATGTACTGATCACTCAGTTTCAGCAGTTATGAATTCAAGGACAGTCTTGTTTTATCTCTCTACCCCCATTTGCTGTCCCACCCCACCCACTGGGTTATTTTGAAGTAAATCCCACCTATATCATCTTATCAGCCAATTCAGTGAGGTTTTTATATTTGTGCTTCACAAGTTGAGGAACTTAAGGCCAAGGACGTCAGCTCTGCCAGCATTAATTACTCATCTGTTCCTACTCCCTCTACTCTCTAGGGCCAGACAGCAACTTGCCCTGGATCACAGGGTCTCAAACTCTGACTACAAGAATAACTCTTCCAATACAGGTCCTGTGTCTCTATCAGCTAAAAATTAAAGCCGGGAAAAGCAAAACGCATTGTACAGACATGGGTTATATGTCTCCCTCTTTACCAAAAAAAGATCTACCAGAAAGAACACATAAACAGTGAGCAGTGTTTCCCGGAGAGTCAGTAGAGTATCAATTCCTGAACTCTCTACAAATGACTTGGGAGTATCTAAAGGACTCATCTTGTGGATGACTGTACCAGCAATTCATACTGTGGTAATAAACTTAAGTCTGAGCAGATGAGATGTGCTCTAGAGAAAATGAGAGCCCCTATGGGAAATTCTGAATGACTGAAAACCACTTCTCTCCAGCTTGGCCCTACCCCACCCCAAGCCACGGGGCCTGGCCCATCCCGTGGGAGGAATGGGTTTGTTTGGATGTTAGACATTACACAAAGCCATGTGGAGAATATCTGTCTGAGGAGTAGCCTTGAGAGGAAAGAAAAATGGCAATAGATAAAAAAAAAAATCTCAAGAGGCTACAGAAAAAAAAAAAAAAATATATATATATATATATATATATATATATATATATATATATACTGAAATTACATTTCCTGCAGTTTCAAGGAAAGCATGTGCTGTCATTCTATGAAAATTGTCCTCTATTCGCTTGTGGGCAGGGAATACAAGGAGAAGGCTGTGGTGTTTCCTGCCATCTTCACTCCTGTGAACACACAAAACCACCCACCCAAATCTCGTACTTTGACGTCTCTCAACCAAAATATTTAAGTCACCCTTTCTACAAAGTACTCTTTCTGCACCCTGAAAAGCAATGCATGTGTTTTTCAGAGTACCCAAAGGAAAGCATCTATACTTCACTTGTGCTACTTAAGATGTGCTTCTTTGAATTGCTTTTGCATGAAATACCTAAAATATATTTCTAAATGATCAAAAATCTACTACAGGCACATTTTAAAGCAATTTAAGGCATAGTATGTTCTAGTGAATTATTTCCTATACTGCAGATTTAACTAAAAGAGTCTTTTGAAAAGTCATGGTTATTTTTTTTTAAATAAGAGCTAAATAGTTTGCTGAGTAACTTTGGTTATGATTTTTAACATATATATTTTTTAATTTTGACCTAGTTTTTCCCCAGATATAAGGCAGAAAAATCTGCTTACTTGGAGATGCTTCTAAAGCTATGGTAAAATTTCCAGTTCTACTGAGACAGATAAAACATAGTTTCTCCTATAAGAAGCGTCTAAGTTAAGATGTGTATCTTCCAGGAAGAGACCACAGGATGGGTGGGAGAATCAAAGCAAAGACATTGCCGGAAAGTCTACAATGATAATGAATCTTAGGTATGAGTGGCATGACCTTGCATGCATCATTGATTTTTGCTTCCAGTCCTTAGAGGGTCATCACCTGCTGGTTTCCTTAAAATTTAATGTCCAAGCTATCCTTACCTCGATCCCACCCCCAAAAAACTAATAGCCTAAATTTCAGTTTTATTGTCTCCTGTTATTCCATAGGATCTAATCAGACTTTGCCCGGAGAAGACTAATCAGACTTTTTTTCTTTCCTTTTTTTTTTTTTTTTTTTTTTTTTGTCACTTGAGCTTAGTAGATATTTGCTTGCTGCTGTGTTCTGGTTCTCCTGAGCCGTGGAACCAGCTGGGGACTCACTGCCTTGTGGATGTATGAAGGGTAATAAACATTTAATGAGGATATGGAGTTCAGGTTCTTTCCTGAAGCAAATTTATTTTTTTATGGTGAAAAAGTTATATTTATATATAGCCAGCTGGACTCAGTTTACATGATCCCAATTTTGTTGGCAACATTCAAAGTGTCATAGTCAGGAACCAGTTGTCTTCTTCTCTCTCTCAGGTTTGATCAATGTGTTTACATTGGCCATGCCAATGTCATAGAGTTTCTTCACAGCTGTTTGATCTGTTGCTTGTTGGTCTTGATGTCCACAACAAACACAAGTGTGTTGTCTTCTATTTTCTTCATGGCTGAGTAGGCAGTCAGGGGGAACTTGATGACAGCATCATGGTCAAGCTTGTTTCTCATGGGGGCCGTCTTCCAAGGATATATGGGCTGCCTTTGGAGAAACAGCGTCTTGGGCCATCAGACTGTAGGTGACATGTGGATCTTGTTTTTGTGACTATGGACGCCTCTCAGCATTGCTGTCCGGGCCTTCAAAGTCTTCACTTTGACTTCAGCTTCGGGGGAGGCAGGGGCTTCCTTCTTTACCTTCAGCACCATCTTTGTGAAAAGTATCTTAAAGTTTAGACTCTGTGGACCACAAATTTATTTTTTGAATATACTCTTAAGTAACAATCCAGATATTGTTTGTTTTGAAGAACAGAGCTCTAATGACTAACAAAAACACATATACCAGATGTATCTCTGCTCCAAAGGAAGCAGAATAAATTTTCCAACCACATCTCCTTAAATCCCCAAACAATGGAATGAATGAGTGATCTGGTATCCTTATTTTCCATGTGAGAGTCTGATGTTCCAAGTTTCCTCAGAGAGTTAAGTCAATCTCTAAAGCTATATCTATCCCATTATAAAACCTGGGTCTTAACCAAAGTGTAGACTGCTATACACTCTACACACTGAGTTTTGTGTACTTTATATATCTAGGCAATCTAACACCATGCACATAGAAATTACAGCAACATTTGTCTGGTCTTACAAATACAACCAAGAACAGGTAGCATATGACGAAGAAGGGATTTGGAAATTTTACTTTTTCATAGCCATCAAGAAGGATTCCAGGCTGAGGATTAAATTGTTATGAATAGTTATTTGTTGAATTATTTGTGTGTTCAGCTAATGCTTAACATAAGGAGCCATCATTTAATGGCAAGCCTAGGTAACAAATACAGTATATTCTACATACTATAATTCAGGTGGTCTCTACCTTACACCAAATACCTCTTTTGCTATTGTGAAATGAACTTGATAGAAAACAAAACCTACACATATATTAAAAAAATAATGCATAAAGATTTTTGAGGACTTAAGAGAAGTTATACTTATGTTGTTATAACAAAGGAGAGATTAACTGTGCTGGAAGAGTATCGTACTGACTTCCATTTAAAGATGGTGAGCTGAGCACACATTTCAGTCTCCATGCTTTCCTGAAGCTCAACTAATATAATAGCAAAGGAATGTTTTAAAGCATAAGCCATAAAGACCAAAACAAATGGGGGGAGTTGGAAAGTTATACGGTAACAGACTTTGCAGAACCAAGAAATTGAATACTAACCCAGTATTGGGAAAAGTCAAGAAATAACCTAATATAAATGATAGACCTCCAAAATGCTGAAGAAATAGCATCATCTGATACTTCCAGAAAGACTTAAAACACCAGATATTTGGTTAAAAGTTTGTTGAAGTAGCAGTAAAATCTCCATATCTACTCCTTTACTCCTGAGACTGCCTCTCCCTTCCATGGTGCAAGCATGGAGGTATATTCTCTGGAAAGGGTAGAACAGGGGGAGTCTCGGTTGGAGGAAGCCAAGCATCATAGAAGGTGATGCTTGGGTTCCAAGGAAAGAAGGATTCAGTGAAGACATACAAAATATTGAAACCCTGACCGCACTTGTCTCCCAGAGGCTGACAGCCGGAATTAAACCACCCAGACAGTAGACCAGCTAATCCAAAATCCACTTCAAAAGGGAAGACATATAAATACTGGTACAGAGTGAGTTTTTCCCAATGAAACAGCATATCTGGATCGTAGTAAGATGTACCCCACAGTTAAAAAAAATGCCCAGATGCCCAGCACTGTCAATCAACCCTGAGTGCCCAAGTGCTAACTATGAGTGGACAGCCAAGGAGTGGAAGATATTTGGTTTTTGCTTTTGTATTTTGTAAAAGATTTTATTTATTTATTCATGAAGGGTACAGAGAAGGAGAGGCAGAGACATATGTAGAGAGAGAAGCAGGATCCATTCAGGGGGCCCGATGCGGGACTCAATCCCAGGAGCACAGGATCATGCCCTGAGCCAAAGGCAGACATCTCAACCACTGAGCCACCTAGGTGCCCCATACATAAAATCTTTAAAAATTTTTTTAAAAATCTTCACCTTTAATATTGAGGAATCAGTAGATAATGCCTACAAACAGGAAAATAAAGAAGCAGCAAGTATGTTACATAGTGAAATAAGGTTAATGTTACCAAAAAAAATCAGAATTGTTGGAAGTAGTTGCCCCTAGAGAGCAGATAATGGAAGGAGGTAGTTCAGAGAACTAGGTTTTGGGGGGGGGGGGGGTTAAAAACATAAAGAACAATTTAACTCTTAAACTATGTACAACTATAACTTTCATAAAAAATACAAAAAAAATAAATTTATTATTAAAAAATACATTGTAAAACCAAAGAATGCATTGCAAGGAAGCTAATTGTGAAGCAAGAAGAAGGACCTAAGCAGATGGTGAGAGGGAAGGGTTAGCCATGAAAGGTGGGTGGAAAAGGCCTGGGGACTGGAACCTACAACCCATAAGCTGTGTCTGAAATAGAGTGGACTAGATTTCAGTGTGGCTGGAGTGTGCTGAGCAGTGAGGAGAAAGGCACTCAAGGAGCCTGGATGCCCAGATGGCGCCACACTGGGTCTTGTCAGCCACATTAGCTCAGGCCCTTCACTCAGGAAGACCAAGTGGGAGATTCTGAAAGGTTTTCAGTGGGAGGGTGTCTCACATTCATGTTTAAGCTCACTGTTGAGGCTACCAAGAATGTGTTGGAGGGAGACGGGAGAGGAACAGGGTAAGGAAGAGGGGGCAGTCCGGCATGATAGCCAGCTGTCTTCCTTGAGGCCCTTGGGGGGATTGGCTTTGAGTTATTGGGAAAGCACAGGAGGCATATTACTGAGGGGCAGCAGATGTGGGATCAGAGATAAGTTCAATTTTAGTTATGACAGGTTTAAGTCGTCTGAATCTAAGATGTCAAATGAGCAATTGGAGTCAGAAGTCATGGGCTTAACAGAAAGATATGGCTGAGGGCCACCTGGGTGGCTCAGTCAGCTAAGTGTCTGCCTTTGGCTCAGGCCAGGATCTCAGATTCCTGGGATCAAGTCCTGTGTCAGGCTCCCTGCTCAGTGAGGAGTCTGCTTCTCCCTCTGTTCTCTCTCTCTTTTGCTTCCTCTCACTTTCTCTCAGGCAAATAAATAAAATCTTTAGGAAAAGAAAGATCTGACCTAGGTGTGAAGATTTGAGGGTCGTTAACATAATAGATTGATTGTGATTGAAATCCGTGGAAGAAGGAAGATGGTTTAGGAAGAAAGCCCAGAGTGAAACCCTTGAGTTGAGCTGAATGTTGCACCACGATATAAAGATTAAGTATTGGAGGAGCTGCCAAAGGAGGCAGAGAAAGAATTGCCAGGGAGGGAGGGAGGAAGCCTGTGGAGGGTACACTGGACGCACTCAGAGATCCACTGGGTTCACTTAGACACATAATTCAGACATTCAGGACTGGACATCAGCCACACAAAGACAACAGCCTCAAGAGTAGACAGAACAAAACTTGACCAGAGGGCTGCAGGCTGAGCACCATGGGTAGAAAAAGCAAGAGAGAGTCCCCACCAGCTGTGATGCTGGTGACAAAGGCTGGGGCACAAGAAGGTTCAAATGATGCCAATGAAGAAAAAGAACAAGAAAAAAAAAGACATTATGACAAACTGGAAATTAGCTAAACTTCTGAGAGTGTCAACACTTGACTTCATGGGTGCAAAACTGTTGTAACCAACTGGTTAATTTGTTTGATGCGTGAAAACTAAACTGTGTAATTTCTTTGGTTTTTGTCATTCATTTGGTCAGACTGATGCAAATTCTCACGTTGCTTTACCTTAGCCACTGACATGTGTCATTTCTGGATGGTTCCTCCCATCAGTGGGTGGCCTGGGACGTGTGTTGTAAGAACCTCCTATCCTGCCATGTGTACTTATCACACTCTGTGACTGAGGTCTTTCCAACTGCTGAAACCACTTCCTAAGTATGCGAAATGAGATGTTTTTCTACTCAGGTAAAACATAAAATATAAACACAGGCCCTCTTGAAAGGGTAACTGAATAGTATATTATGCCAAACTGGAATACCTAGCTTAAAAGTGTGAAAATAACAAGTCTTATATTGAAAAAATCTTATCAAATGCTGTTTTTTCTACACACTGTCTTAATAAAACAACATCAAAAAACCTGATTGGAAAGTGCTCTAACATTTTCCTTCGGGAAAAAAAAAAAAACCAACACTGCTAAGTGCGCAAGTTCCAGGCCTTTGGAAGGGCCATGGGGGTATCCTCTGCATATTGGGGGATCCCTGGGTGGCTCAGCGGTTTAGCACCTGCCTTCAGCCCAGGCTATGATCCTGGAGTTCCGGGACTGAGTCCCACATCAGGCTCCCTGCATGGAGCCTGCTTCTCCCTCTGCCTGTCTCTCTCTCTCTCTCTCTCTCTCTCTCTCTCTCTCTCTCTGTGTGTGTCTCTCATGAATAAGTAAATAAAATCTTTAAAAAAAATCCTGTGTATTGTCTGATTGGCATGGATAGTAAGTAAATAGTAAATGCTTCAGGGGAAGACTGCTTCATTCTAATAAATGCTAACTGGTGGGAGTAAAAAATATTAGAAAAATCAAAGAATAGTGGTTTCAACCACATGAGCCACGATATTTATGGTCATGTGCTGTAATTAAAAGGAAATGCTTACTTCTTTTATTTGCCCTTCTCAAGACAATGCTCATTAAATAATCCTTTGGAAAAAAATACAGGAATATATATATTTTTCTCTTCTCATCTATTTCTTTACTTCTTCATTTGTATTCCATTATTTGCGAGGCTTGAAAATGTAGGCTCAGGAGATGGGTGAGTTACATCCAACGTTCACCTACCTGGAAAAATCTATGTATTTTAATCACAGTTCTTAGCTGTAAATGATAAAAAGTGACTCCAGTAAATTTTTGCAAAACTTATTGGAAACATAGTGAATGACTTGGCATCAGAAAGCAGGCCGCTGCCATAGAAGTCCAGGTGGCTGAGCACACCACAGCTTAGAATGCTGCCATTGGCCTTTGCTACAGATCCCTGTCACTTTCCACCTTTGACTGGTCGTCCTTCTGCCACTCACCCCCATCCGGTCACAGTAGTAATCTCTAACTGCCCTGAGTCTCTGCTTCAACCCCTCAAAATTCAAGGTTTTAGGTAAGAATATCCAATTGTGCTAGCCTTGGTAATGAAATCTTACTCTGGACTCCAAGGAGAGAAGCTACAGAATCCATTTTTCCATTTTGGATTCTGTAGAGGAAGACAGGACTCTGTCTTTATCAGGAGTCATACAATTAGGCATTCCTCAATACCAGAGAGGGTGTTTCAATGCTGGGCAACCAAAATGTGACATGACCTCCAGAGCAAGCTTCAATCTTTTTTCTCTGCGTTCCTAATAAGAAACACATTTACACCACACATCAAAACACACACACACACACACACACACACACACACACACACACACACTCCTTCACATAAAGAAAAGTTTCATGTGATACTTATCATTGCTTATCAGACCCACCGCCTTATGACCTGTGGGTGGTGCACAAAAAACACTAGGTGTGTCATCCACATAAACTAAAATGCAAGTGACATTCTTAAAGTGTGCAGTGGCACAACTTGCACAACCATATCTAGCAGCCTTGTGTGCAGTGCCCTTTCTTCTCTTTTTTCTTATTTAAATTTTTGTAACTGTTTATTGCAAACCACTAAACTGACTTCATAACTCATGTTATGGACTGATCGTGGCCCCACCACCACCACCACACACACCAAAATTCAGACGTTCAAGCACTAACCTAAAATGGAAATGCCACTGTACTGAGAGATAAGGTATTCATATGGTAATTAAGGTTAATAAGGCCATCAGAGTTAGGTCCTAATTCGATAGGACTGCTGGCCTTACAAGAAGAGGAAGAGATCTCTCTCCCATCTTTACCCAACAAACACACACTTAGGAAAGGCCATGTGACCACACAGCTGGAAAGTGAGAACGCATCCCTCTGCAAGCCAGGAAGAAAGCTCTCACCACACACCAACACTGCTGTCACCCTGATCTCAGACTGCCAACCTCCAAAACAGAGAGAAAATAGATTTCTACTGTTTAAGCCACTCAGTCTGTGGTATTTTGTCATGGTCACCCTAGTAGACAAAACAACCTCGCGGTTACACCGCACTTAGAGCAATGCATTAGAAACATGGGGACTCCCTTAGCAATCCACTTCTAGCTGCAGAGGTTCCTCATCATCCAGGCTGCAGCTGTTCCTGAGGAGAGCCTACCTATTGTGCAATTTCTCTCCCCAAGGGCTTTTTCTCTCTTTTGCATCCCATTGGACCACTTCATTAACTCAACATGGGCAAACTAAACAGGTCATCTTCCTTCTTTCCTGGCTTGCTTGCTTGCTTGCTTGTTTTTTCTTTTCTTCTTCCATTCTTTGCTCCCTCTTCCTCCATTACTTCCTTTGATAAATGATTCCTTAAGATCTCCACTCTTCCTTAAGCTATGCTATCTCTTGAAAGCATGTTCATTAACTCAGAGCAGATTTCAAGTGCCTCTGGATCAAGACTGGATATATATCTGGCTTTGAAAGCTTTGTTAAGCTTCTCTTAGCATGAGCCTTCTCTTATCCTTATGAGCAAAATGGGAGCTTTTACAAATAAAGAAGAGAAAGGCCTATTTTTTTCTCATTTTAAAAACAAGCCTAGTCCTACTAACTGCATAAAAACAAATCTGAGGTAGTCTAGATTAGAACGTAGCCAAGACCAGTCTCTATCAAAAGGAATAATAAATTAAGGGAAGTTACCTTAAAAATTGTGCTGTCTCCCCTGTACTCTGTTCCTGCTTGTCTTATCTCTCTCCTTTCAGCACCTAGTATTGGCTTGCACTCCAGATAAGAATGTATTTTCAATTGCCTCTTTCATCCAATCTCTCCTTTGCCTTCTTCTACTCCTTAAAATGTTGAAAGGCTGGAGAATTATCTTGCATTGACATTTACTATATTCCAGTTCCTTTGTATGTATTGTTACCTTATCTTCACACCTGTGGGGTAAATACTCTGAACCTTGCTTTATAGATGAGAACTTGAAGATTCAGACGGTTCAAGTTCACACTGGAGGAAGTTGCCGATTCATGTTTGTCCAATTCCAAAGTTTGCAATCCTTTGTTCTATACAATATTGTCTTCCAACTACATCTTTTTATTCAAATCCAACCAGAGTGCTGTCTTTCAAAAAATTCTGTGTTTGGACATCGGAGTGTCATAGATGTGGATACCATTGGCCTACTCCTCTCTAGGAGCTCCTAAGTCCACGTTCTGATGGTGGGAACTGCATGCAACCCCTGTGGGTGATAGTGTTCATCCCAGAAGAATTTATATTCTCCAGACAAATTGAAAATTCTGTTAAACTTCGAAGAGAAATTCACCAGGCTGAAAGCTTCATGGCTTTCCTATTACCGACCACATTAAACTTCTTACATCTTACTTTGAAAAATATCTACCCAACCTCATCCTCACATTGTAAACCATGACATAATACGCTCTTCAGTCTTTTGGACCATGTAGGACTAGGACAGGACCAACAGTCAGAAAAACTGAGCCTTTCCTTCTGGTTTTGACTCCTGGAAGCTCTGAGTCTTCTAGGCCATCAGCTTGCCTTCTGGAAAGATTGTCTCAAGCAGCTCTGAATTAACAGAATTCAACCAAATCCTTTCCAATGTCACCTTTTGCTTTGGAATGCAGTGATCTTTTCATGTTATTTACTTTTCAGGTTTTTGTAGCCATAAAACTTTTTTTTTTAAATGGTGCTATTCTCTTTAGTTCTGAATACCTCTATTAGTTTCAAATAGCTAATTCTAAATCTGGCAGTTTAGAATCAACACTATTTTCTGGATTGGGAAAACTCATTTCTCCAAAGACTTAGGTACTAATACTGTAGTCTTTCTATTTTTTTAAAGATTTATTTATTTATTCATGAGAGAGGCAGAGACACAGGCAGAGGGAGAAGCAGGCTCCTCGCAGGGAGCCTGATGTGGAACTCAATCCCCGGATGCTGGGATCACGCCCTGAGCCAAAGGCAGACGCTCAACCGCTGAGCCACCCAGGCATCCCTACTGTAGTGTGTCTAGATTGGCAGGGAAAGCAAAGGGAAGGTGTGGGAAGGAAGTGGTGAAGGCAAGGTGTCTGTAGTGAGCTCAAGGAGATAAACAGTGGTCAGTGAAGTGTGGGGAAATTTCTCTCTCTGGCCCTGCAAATAGTCACACGCTCGAGTGATTCCCCAAGACATCTCTATCAGAAGTGCCCTGGGGTGCCCTCCTCTGAGAGCTGGCTGTGGGCCTTGACTGGACCAACTAGTTTACATCAAGTGGCCTGGGAGCTCCTCTCACTCTTTCTCTTCTTCTCTCCTTTTGAAATGGAATTTCAGCTTTTCAAGCAGTAAAACCTTGAACAAAATATGGTATGAATCCAAGAGATCATGTACTTTATAAACTTTCAACTTCATAAAAATGCACACAAATCAGAACAACAGTGCACCAACATGCTTACAAGCTTAGCACAGTGGGGCCACTGAGAGCTCAAGTGTTCCAGTGACCTTTTTATGTACTTTGGCTAATCAAGCAAAGCCATTGCCTAGGTTACACCCAAGTTCAACATTTTGCACTTTAGGGAAATTTGAGGACCTAGGCCAGTGAGGAAATTGAAGGCAAAGGAAATCCATACAACTCTGGGCACTGGGCCTCAAGCCAGTGTAGTGCTAGATCTCTATTAGGGGTATCTAGGTACCTAGGGGTCCTAAAGGTGACTGGTAGAGGTCTGAGGTGCAACAAGACCACACAACACCTCCTTGCAGGTGGACAAGTCTTGCTGGTGGGTGGGGATACAGTTGCCTACACAGTGTGCTTTGAAGGGCTTGGGAAGGGTAAACATTCCTCTCTTCTTCCTACACAATGGTCTTCTCTACAATGCCTGAAATTTTGCCACCTCACTGCCAGCTCTTCAGTTTTCATTAAAGTGATAAATGCTTTTGGGAAACAGATCACACTCTCTCCCTGGTGCTTTACTGCAAATAAGTCTAATATGTGGTACCAGGAAGCAAGGTAGGCCAGTGGAGACAGAGATCAGATAGGAGGGGAAGGTGGCGTCTCACTAGGGGAAAACCTACTAGCATCACAGATGTGCCGGGAACCAGCCCATCCCTCTGCCACACGCTTTCCTCCCACTGCAAGGGAAAATCTAAGATCATGGGTGTGTTTTCTCAAATCATTAAAGCCTCTCCCAAAGATGACCTAGACTTGAAAACAATATGGCAAAGGAAAGACACCAAATGAGAGGAACAGGAGAGCGTTCTCGCATGATGCCTGTCACTTCATAGGTGTTCAGCAAATAGATGTGCCTTCTTTTCCTGGTGCTTCAATGTCTCTACGGATTTGATTCTTCTTCCCATAGTTACAGTCCCACAAAGTGTAGCTCTCATATCCAAAATGACCAGAAATTCCAAATAAAATTTTGGAAACATCGACCTTTGAGAAGGAACTGTTGCCATGGGGGATCAGCAGGGCTCCACACTTGTTCCACATGGGCTTGGCTGCTCCCAGTTCTAGTAACTGGAGGTGGGAGTTAAATAAAGTCAGCGAAACAAGGAGGTGAAAATGGACGTCCTAGAGAAGGCACTGGGATGGTGCTCACTTCTCTCTGTATCATTTATTATTGCAAATATTTCTGGTGCCATTTCATGTGTAAGTGCTCTAACCATACAAGGCTGATGACAAAATGCAGTATGATCATAGACCGTTGCTTCTCCATAGCAGTTTGTGCATTGGAAGGAAACAGACCGGGCAGCCCGGGTGGCTCAGCAGTTTAGCGCCTCTTTCCACCCAGGGCGTGATCCTGGAGACCCGGGATCGAGTCCCACATTGGGTTCCCTGCATGGAGCCTGCTTCTGTCTCTGCCTGTGTCTCTGCCTCTCTCTCTCTCTCTCTCTCTCTCTCTCTCTCTCTGCGCCTCTCATGAAAATATAAATAAATCTTTAAAAAAATAGTGCAACCCTTTAAAAAAAAAGAAGAAACACACCTTTCCTGTTTCCTCTTACACACGTGGAATGAAGATGCCATCTTCACTAGCCCCACTGAAGTCTTCACCAACTGATGTGTTCTGATTCCCGCTGCTCAGTGAGCGACAGTGTTTCCCGTACTGTTTCTCACATCTGGATCCCTGCAGCTGTGCTTTTGGCCTCCACGGCCCATTCATGGTCCTCTTTCCACTTCCGTTCCTCTTTTTTTGAGGTCCTTGTTTGCTGTTTCTGTCCTTTCTTCTTTTCCCTGCATCAGCACCATGTCACACGTGTCTACTTCTCACTGCTGCTTTCTTCCCTTCATACGGAGACATTCATTTCTTTGTGAATTCTCTGAATGCACCTTATGTACTTGGCAGAGTAATAAATTTGGGGGAAACAGAAACGAAGGGTGCAGTCTTTCTTTAAGGGGCTCACAGTTGAGGGTAACGGATGCACAAACCCATCTTTGTCACATAACATGGCACAGGGGAGGGACTGAAGGTGGCAGGGACCCTTCCTGGAGAAGGTGACACTTGAGCTGATTCCCAAGAAGAGGCTGGAAAGTGGGGGGGACACACCCCCCACTCACAGGGCGGGTTGCTAGAATTATGGCTGGAATGGGAGGGCACGAGGAGGTGAGGAGGAAGTGGGCCGGGAGAAGGGCCAGGCCAAGGTCATTGTGCATTATGGGCAGGGTTAAGGAATTTTAGTTTTATGTGGAAAGAATGCAGAGCCCTCATGCCTAAGGAGCAGAGTGACACCCTGAGAGAGGCTGCGCTGGCAAAGCCCGCTCGCTCGGAGTCCCCAGGCAGGAGCAGGAGGTAGAGGGGCCTCTGAGGCTGGCTACAGAGGCTGCAGTCGAAGAGTGGGGGACACAATTCAGATGGAGAAGATACAAGATTCAATGAGTAAAGAGGGGACAGAGCAGAACGGCTCTCGGAATTTCCACAAAGGCAACGGGGTACACGGTAATGAGGGGCCCAAGGGCGTGGGAGGAGGAGCGGGTCTAGGAAAATAGGAGAAAAGTTTCGCACACGATGATGCAGGTGGGGGTGAGTAGAGTTTGGGAGGGAGTCTGGGCTGGAGGGACCCAGTGAGGGCTCCAGGATGGCTGGTGGCAGGTGGGCACAGGGAAGGTAAACCAAGGGCTCTTCTCCCTGGGCTGTGACCTGGCCCTCGCCCGCCCTCCCGACGGGACCACCGCCGGGGCTGCTGCCATTTCATTTTTGCCATGCGGGGGGCGGTGGGGAGGGGAGTGGGGGGCAGCAGCCCCAGCTCACCCAGCACATGGTCGGCGCCAGGAGTACCACGGCTGCCTGGGACTCCCAGCTGCCCCCCGCTGCCCCTCGACTCTGGCCTCTGTGCCTCTGTGTCGGGCCACGTGCACACGAAGAAGGTAGGTGAGCAGGCGCTTGATGTCCACACCGAGAACAGCAGCTTTTTGCTGAGTGGGTCTCCAACAAGGTGAGAACAGCTGTCTGTGACATCAGGCCCCGGGCGGCTAAAAATGACCCCCCCTTCATCAGCAAGAGCACAGCCATCCAGGAGCTATTGTCGCATCCAGAGCAGGTCAAGGCCACGCTCCGGGGCAGGGCCTGGGGGTGGGACATGGACCACATGGAGTCCTCGAGGCCCAAAGCGACAGGTGGCCAGGTCCCTGCGTCCCGTCGGCATGCGGAGGAGGGCAGGTGTGTGGAGGAGGCAGGGGAGAAGGTGGTCTAGCGCTGTCTGGTGCCCCATAAAGCGCAGAAGCCACATGAGGGCTTCTTCACTCACAACCTGTTCACACTGTGTGTGCACTTGCTCTTCTTCCTTCTGGGCACCACGTGCTGTGCAGGTGCCACCATTAAAGCTTCTTCATAGTGGAAAGCAAAACAAAACAACATGCCAAACACTCCAAACTCTCTCCTACCCAAAGACCTGGTGCTTATTATTTCTTCTGTCTGGAAAATTCTCCTTTGGTTTTCCACCACTTTGTTCTTCAGGTCTCTTCAGAGAGCTCTTCCCTGGCCTTCCTGGATAGATCGGTGTCTCTGTGTTCTCAGGAACAGCAGTGTGCTTATTTCTTTCCTAATCATCAGGGCAATATGGGTTTAGTCACGTACTTACTCCATTTTCTCTCCCTCACTAAGCTTCATGCTGGCAGGGATCTGCTCTGTCTCCTACACCATTGTATCCCTGTGTCCAGTGCAAAGCCTGACAAATTTAGCATTTGCCAAATACATGAATGAATAATGAATGCAAAACCTCCATGAAAGAGAACTGCATCAGCAAGGCCCTCACAGGAAAAGATGACAAACTTAAATTGAGGAGAGTTTAATAAAAGGACTGCTTTTTTTTTTTTTTTAAGATTTTATTATTTATTCATCAGAGAGAGAGAGAGGCAGAGACACGGGCAGAGGGAGAGGCAGGCTCCATGCAGGGAGCCCGATGTGGGACTCAATCCTAGGTCTCCAGGATTACAGCCTGGGCCGAAGGCAAGCACCAAACTGCTGAGCCACCCAGGCGTCCCAAGGGACTGCTTTTCAAGATGTGGGAAGTGTGTAGAGAAACCAGAAGGTTGAGTGAAGTCCGTTGGGCCAGGAGCAGCAGGTGCTCCATCACCATCACAAGGCCCAAGGGACATGGAGGAAGCCAGGAGAGAGCAAGTGAGGAGAATAGGGCCATATGGCAGCACCTGGGATCTTGTTACATGGAGGAGAACCAAGGAACTAAGTGCCTAACTTCAGGCTCCTCCTCATATCCTATTGGTTGTTTTCATCCAAATACAACTAGAAGCCGGGAAGGAGGGTGAAAGGGAGCCCAAGCACACTAATGTGGTTATACAGGTCAGTGGGCAGGGGAGAAGGAGGGAGTGGACCTGGAGTGGTGAATGGAGGTTGTGCAGCCTAAGGACCACAGAACCCAACAACACACACACATACGCACACACGTACCCTGACATTTCTTCCTGGAGACTCTCATTGACCAAAAGAGCACGGCTGTGTATTCACACCTGTATTGCAAAGGCTCCCGGAGGCAAAAAGGCACCGTCAGCCCCAGAGAAACTGGGTCTGTTCTAAGCAGTCATGGACTAGATGAATCTCACGTCCAAAGCATTTTCGTAGATGTGCGTCTCCAAAAGCAATTCTCCGATATAATTAAAAAATGGGTACTGTAGTCAAATAAGTCCAGAAAGTCCTGGGTTAAACTGATTTTTCACTGCCAGATTTGTGAAGCTCTGGACTTAACCTAGTGCACCTGGTTGATTTCCCAAAGAGACGGCTTCTTGGCGGCGTCCATGGGCCAGCGCGTCCTCTAAAGCACACCCGAGCGCTGCCTGAGAAGCTGGCCGTGGCAGCTCTGGCTCTTGAATTCAACTCTGGGGACGCTGCAGGCCGCTCAGCTCCGTCGGATCTCCCCTTCATTGCCTGCCCGGGTCAAGGGGTTGATCTTAGATGTTCACGTTTTTAGGATTCAACGTCTATCCCGGAGCCAGCGCCGCCCTCTAACCCTGGATGTCTCAAGTAAAAAGCATGAACCCTTTGGAGAACCTCCGAGCAACAGCCTCCTCGGACGGCTCACGGCTCACAGTGTCTGTATCCCCTTGACCTTAGTCTTGAACCGGTTTGTCATCAGCTCTGCTCTGGTCTCCTGCGGTGACAAACGCCAGTGACATAACGCCAAGCAGACTGCCTGCAGCAAATTACTCACCCCCGGGAGTCTGCTCCGTCTGGTTCTACCTCCGTGACTCATTCATCTCCAGCTGTGACACTTCAGTATTCTCCAAGGTCATTCCCGCTGTGACACTTCAGTATTCTCCAAGGTCATTCCCGCTGTGCTCGGCATCATGTGTCCCTGCGGTGCTGAGCTCATCACATCTCCTCAGCAGCTCCACCTGTTCTGTCCCCAACAATTTTCTTCTGGCTGCTGATTTTGTTACATATCAGTTCATTTTTTCTTTTTATCTTCCTCTTTTTTTCTTACCAACAGTGGGCAGCAGCTTCATTTTTCCCCCCTTTCTTCCCCAAGCTGCTGCTGTCCTCCTCCCCCGCCCTCTCGCTGCTCCCTGTGGCTTCCCTGCATTCCTCGGGGCAGAACTTAGCCACGTTGGGACCTTGAAACGCAACCCTCCCTTCCGTGGTGACACAGTGGCAAGTTAGCTGTTCGCTGGGGCTGCCGGAGAACTTACCATTCGAACCAGAATAGTTTTGAGTGTGAAAGAGGGTGCTGTCGGTCATCACGCCAAAACAACAGGTGTAAACCAGGACTGTCCCAAATGGGGTTTTATGGCCACCCCACTGTTTGCAGACATATGACCTGCTTACTATACTACTGAGATTTCGTATAATTTTCTACTATGAGATACATTTACGTCCTAATCCTGTAGTTTTGAGTCACCAGCCCTGACCGTATGGTTGGTTGAGTCATGTCTTGCATGTCTCAGACTGTCCTCCGGATCAGCCAGATTCCTCCTTTGAATGACAAGAGCCCTAAATGGGTGGCTAAACCTGCTGTCATATTCATGGTCATAGTCACTGAAGTTGCCAGTTCCAATAATAGCAGCATCTGCTGCCTGCCTGGCCTTCGCCACTTCCCCAGGTTTCTATGTCATTTCTGTTATCCACCCTGCCCCAACGTTCCAGGTACCTGCAGCAACACCTACCAGGACACTCCCAAAGTCACGAGCAAGAATTTGTGAGTCACGAATCCCCAGACTATAACAAGCCTGTGTCGACTCTGAGGATCATGCCCCTCTTCCTTAGCAGTTAGATACCTTCTGGCAAGTGCCATGCTGACTTCACTAGCCTCTGCATCAGGGGTAAGGGATATAGACTCCCAACTCAAATTGGTTTAGCCCCAAAGAGCAATTCATTGATTCAAGGATCTAAGTAAACTTTTGACAGTAGGAAGGACAGGGATACAGCCAGGCTTGAGGAAAAGACTAGAACCAGCAATCTGAGTGCCACCTGGACTCTCTTTGCATATCTGGCCCTATTTGGGAGTATCAGCTTGAATGTCTCTCCTTGATGGCTAGGAAATGTTTCTAGGCTCCCAAGATTTGCATCTTAGTGGTGATGGTGGTGGTGGTGGTGGTGGTGGTGGTGGTGGTGGTGGTGGTGGTGTGTGTGTGTGTGTGTGTGTGTGTGTGTGTGTGTGTGTGGCTACAGGTATATTTCCATCAATTCCTACATGTGAACTTGGGCATGCAGCCAGGATCCCCTGAAGTCACACGTGGCCCAGAAGACACGTGAGGTGTCTGGACTCACAGCAGGTGAGGCATATTGCCTCTCAGGAGAATCAATGAGCTCTCTGCTTGGATACAGGGGAGAGCTTTCCTAACTGTTTGGTTTTTAAGGTCTCTGCAAGAAATAGGTTTATTGGTGGTATATGTACACTGGTGATTTCGCTTCCATTCTCAGATTCTTCCGCCAATTTTTATTGATAACTGGGGAAGGAAGAACTAATTTTGTTTAACTGATATGCTCGGTGAATGTCTGACACATCTTAGTGCTTTGACCAGAGGTCAACACCTGAGATCATGGAATTGGGTCTCCAGTCCAAAGATCCAGATGGGAGGTGGCATGGATTTGATTTTCTATACCTAAGAGAATCAGCCAGAGCTGAAGCAAGAAGGGTGGGGTAGTTTCCAGGACAATGGATTTGCCAGGCAGAAAGGTAAGAGGCTCCTGGATGCTGAGTCTCCTGGACCCCTGGCACTGCCCACCTCAGCTGAGGAAGCCCTTCAGGCGGCCACACTTTTCATCACCCCCCCACACACACACTGAAGGCCCATTTTCTCCCATCCAGCATGAAACACACCATTGGGAAAATTCATGCTAGCTTCCTTTTGTGTTGTTGTTTTATTTTATTTGTTGTTGTCAGCTGCTTCTGAGGTTGTTATTTTAGGAAGATCCTCATAGGCTGTCATTACATGATTGCCCCAACCTGCTACCAAACAAGCCAGAAGTCGTCCCTGACGCTCACCTCACCCAGTCTCCTAGCACAACAAACAACCTCTGACTTCCATGCCCTCACTAGCTCCTCTAGTTCCTGCCCTCACCTGCCGGGTTCGTCAGCTGAGTGTCACCTCATGGTGATTTATTCATCTTCATTCAAGTCTCAAGTTTTCTTCACCTTTGACACCTTTCCTTCTGGCACCTTGCACTTTTTTTTTTTTTTAATAGATGAAATCTGATGTTTCTTTTTGTAGTGCCTACCTCCGCTTGAATTTCTCTTGGGGTCTTTTTTGAGGGCTTAGTTACTCATGCCTTGTGGTACAGACACAAGCTCCCCACCACACAAACACCACTGCCACCACAGCCACCACCACTCAACCTCCTTAGATTCCCCTCTGTCCCTCTCCCTCTTTCTCTTTATGGATCTACACAAAGCAAGGCCATCCTTGTCCTAGTGGGGACGATTGGCTCCAGGTGGTGCCCTGTGGCTTCTCCAGGTCATCCTCAGCATCCTTTCACATTTCCTCAGCATCCACCAGTATATCCCCCATTCCTGCCTAAAACATTTCTTGCAGGCTCTGCCCTTTGGCATCCATGAAGTGCCTGCCCTCTGGGCACATGCTAACAGCCCTGTGTTTCATTTCCCTTCTCACACTGGGCCCACCTCTGCTGCGGCCAACACATGTGTAGTTTATATAAGCGTAACTTCCCTCCACCCAAAGGTTACCCCAGGTTTTTTTTTTTTTTAATCAAATCGCAGTTGTTGGTACTATGCTTGAAACACTATTCTCAACTGCATGGTTGAATTCAGAGTTTCCTCTTCCTGTTGCATTTTAAAAATCGTGAAGTGCAATTATTTGTCATTGTAAAAGTAATACATACTTGCAATCAAAATTTAGCGATTAGAATATTAACATTTCGTTGTATGTTATGTCCTTCCTATTGCTTAAAAGACATAGTTTATAAACCACACTCGCAGTTATATCACACAGTGTGGATCCTTCCATTTTCACTCAATACAAAAATTGACTCATCAAATATTCATTAAGCATTTTTATGTGTGACTGATTATATCAAGATCCAGGGGATACAAGGTTCCTTATCCTCATGAGCCTACTGTCTTGTGTCAGAAGTAATGGGGCAGCTATGACACTGTGCAGAAAGCACGTTCTATGGCTGCCAATCTGGTGGTCAGGGATGGCTTTCCTGAGGGAGGTGAGGCCCAAGCCAGGGTCTGAAGAATTGCCTGGCCAACAGGAAGGACCATTCTAGGTGAAGAGAATAGTATGCGTGCAACACAGAAGGGAAGTGGACAGAGACGTTTTGAAGGTTGATTCTAGAGATAACAGACCATGTAAACTAGGTTATTGAGTTTGAATTTTATCCTAAGATCAATGAAGACTTCTTTTGAGCAGAATCAGATTTGCTGATCAGACATCTCTACCTATAGTAATGGAGCGTCAATCAATTTCTTTGTATAATTATTAACTCTTCACAATACATATTTCTGCTGATAACACAAGACCCTAAGTAACTGTACCATAATTTACTTCAGCATTTCCTTGCTATTACTAATATTTTAAAATTATAATGTTGCAGTATATGCATATTTCTCTTTGATTTTTACCTATACAGACTAAAACCCTTTTTCGATGCCAATTAAATGACCTCTTCTATGTAATTAACCCTATGTTTTCTTTGTTCCAATTCCAGTTCATGTGTTATGCCTCCAATTCAAGCCCTGCACTGGTCTACGAATTTAGCACGGCCTATTAGCAATAGCTGCTAGATAGGTAGTCCCACTGGGGCATGGCCATTGATGCCTACCTTCCTAATGACCGAACTTCCACTAGAGCACTCCATATCTCAGGGAGAGGCACTCAGTGCATTTCACATCAAAGAGAAAGCCCCAGGGACCAGATGGCATGAGTTTCTGAAAGGAGTCGGGAGTCGTAGTAGTAGGGAGAAAGCATAGTGATAAATTGCCGGCATGCACACTGACCAAAAATGTACAGAAAACTCATACCAGCCATGTTCACACACTTCCTCTTTTTTTTTTTTTTTGGACCTTTTTTTAGTTATTCCAGTTTAGTTCTTAATTACCAGTGAGTGTAGAAGGGGAAGGAAGCAAATACCACCCTTCTTGAGTAGCTGAGCTATTTTAAGTCAAACGTGAGGGACCCACAACTGAAGCTTTGAACTAAAAGTTTTATTAAGCTTCACACCAGTGTCATAAATTACTTAACCTCATTTCTCCAGTTTGGGTGTCAAAGAGCCAAAACATGTGTTGGCTATGACTATTTAGGTAAGGCGGTATCCCCCCTTTCCATGTCATTTCCTACTCATTGCAAGCTCTTTGTGTTATTTTGCCCTCTTTCTTGACCACTTAACTTCCTCTCAAATTAAATTTTATTCATTGAGGAAACACTCAATTTTTATGAGTGTAAGTTTTTGCTAGGTAGGCTGTGTACAACCAAGATATTAAGAGCCATGCCAAAGCTTGTAAAACTTCTGGAACCCCTTCACTAATAAACTATCTCATCCTTGGTATCTTTGTAGTATATTTTCAAATCCCTTCCAAGTCCTACATGCTCCTTTGTGCAGAACAGGGATTGCCAGATAGAAATGTCCTTCATTCACTTATTCATTCACTCATTTGTTCAAGAAATGCTTATAAGCACCTATGTATAAACTTTATAAAACATCCTCTCATCTACAAACAATATGGCTATAGTGAGACAGGATCCAAATTCCAGCCCTAGTCTCAAAATTCGATTAAGAGCTAGAAGTTAGGGGTTCCTGGGTGGCTCAGTCATTTGAGCATCCCACTCTCAATTTTGGCTTGGGTTGTGATCTCAGGACGAGGAGATCAGTCCCTACATGGAGTTGCATGCTCAGCAGGGAGTCTGCTTGAGGATTATCTTCTTCTGCCCCTCCCCTCACTCACACACACAAACACACACACACACACACACACACACACTCTTTTTATTTAAAGTAAATAAATTAAAAATGTTTTTTTTTTTTTAAGTTAAGAAGGTATTCCCTGAATACCTTGGCAAAAAAGGATCTCTTTGTACAACTTGCAAAGATGACTCTATCACAGTGGCAGACCTAACATAACGATTGGAGTAGATCACTTGTTAGTACTCACCTCCTCTGGAACACCTGGGTCACTGGGCTGGGGAGAGAAGCAATGGGAAATTTGTTTGAAGTTACTGTTAGTGGGGACCAAGTTTCAATGTTGCAAGATGAAAGTGAAACTTTACCACCATCCATCTCCAGAGTTTTACCACCATCCATCCTCAGACGGATGGTGGTAAAAGTAGCCCAACCATGCGAATGTTTAATGCCACAGACCTGTACTCTTAAATGTGGATAAAATGGAAAATTTTATATTTTATGTGGTATATTTTATCATAGTTTAAAAAAATAACTACCTTTAAAAGGGGGGGGGGCAGGTAACTAAAATGTACTAACTTTAAGGGAGTATGTGTTGTTAAAAGTCAACAGTAATCACAACAATTGTTTAGAATTTAGACCAATGAAAGAGTTCTTTTAGGAAGGAGCATTTCTTCACTGACCAGGGCATAATAAAACTCAAAAGCACATTGACTTCTAGTTGATTTCATGCTTGTCTGTGAGTTCTCTATAGATAATGCACTTCCTTGCCCCTGTGCCCTGGAGGACAGCTCCCACTGCCCTAGCCTTGGCGCGTCACTGCTCTGTCCTTTCATTGGTAACAACCTTGGTCACACATGTTAAGATGAAGAGATAAGTAGTGGGTTTCCCAATCTCAACACATTCCAGCTGAGCCGATCATCACCTCAGGCCCTACCCTTGCCCTAGAGGACCGCCCACCTCACCTTCCTCTCCTGGTCAAGCACCATGTCATTTCTGTCCTCTAGACTTAAACATTTATGATAACCAGCTCATTCCTCCCCTCCACCTCCACATCCAGCAATATGTGCAACTCCTACCAATTTTCCCTTTGAAGCACATCTTATGATTCTATCCTCTACCGTATTCAAATCCAGGCTTGCCTCACCTCCATTCTGTATTTATTTAACAGTTTCCTCACTAGACTCCCTGGATCCAATTCCCCTTTCTTTTAAAATGGATTTATTGTTCTGCCTCGGCTGAACAATACTCAGTGCTGCTTTCATCTCAAAATCTTCAATAGCAACCTCTTTCCGGCCACACCGAGGGGAAATGGACCTGCCTGTTTTCTGTGCCCTTCAAAGGATGATCCCACCCACTTACCAGTATTTCTCACAATCCTTCAACTTCTATTGGGTCAGGATGCCCCCACTGATGTTCCACGAATTTGTCTTGCTCATTCCCACCCAGGCATGTGTTCACTCCACTTTCCTTGCCTATGGCAAGGTTTCCTGTTCCCAGCCACAAAAGCCTCTCCCAGGGCTATAACCTCAAGCAAGCTACATCATCTTTCATCTCATTAAAAAAAAAAAAAAAGAAAGAAAAAGAAAAAGGCAAGAGTGAGAAAGGCCCAAACTAGGTCTCTCTGAAACACTATGCCAGAGATCTGCCAAATGCCCCTCCAGATCCGAACTTCTCATTCTCCAACCCCGTGGGCTATCTTAGTAAACTTTTACTCTCTGGCCTCTGATAGGAGCCGATACCTTCTAATTCCTTTGTGCTATCTATCATCCTGGAGTTGGCCGTGTCCATTGACCAAAAGTCATTGTTCCTTTCCAAATGACCTCTTCTACATGACCTCTTTTACTTCTGAGTTCAGTAGCTGCTCTCTCCCCTAAATACCTCCAGCCTGGAGTTGATAATAATTCTGCTGCTACTAGCCCAGAGCTATCAAATATCATCCCCTACCCCACACCCCCATGTTTCCTCCTCACTGCTATCTCTGGAGGAGTGTCACTGTGAATACATTTTCCTCAGATTACCTTATCTCTTGAGTAGGATATCCTAGAATATCCTATCTCTTGAATGTCCCATCTCTTATCTCTTGGAACTCTGTATCAGATACAATTTACACACCTCCTCAGATGTACTTGACCCCACTTGTCTCCAGGGCCCTTGGTTGCTTACTCATGGAGACATCCTTCCCCACCCGCCACTGCCCATTACCACAGCTCCCAGCACTGACCATCTCCAAGTCTCCACCAAAGTGCCCACATGGCCTCTACTGCTTCTGCTCCAGTGAGAGCCACAGCAGTTCTGATGCCCAGGCCAGACAATTCTGATGCCCAGGCCAGGAGGCTCTGGTCCCTCCCCTCACAGACAGAGCTGGATGAAGTAATAAGCTGCAGCACATGGAAACTGGCTTTCCAGCAACTGCCCAAAGGTGTCTGGAGACACAACCCAGACATTCAGGGAAGCCAACACTCATGTGGAAAGCTCAACCAATGAGACAGGAGAGAGGAAGGAGACAGAATGAGTCTCTTTTCCTTCATCCCTTCAGCGAGCTGTTCTGGGACATGGTGTTCTGTACAGTCCCTCTGAACATATTCCATACAACAAAGCACCCAGCCGTGTCTT
Organism: Vulpes lagopus; assembly: GCF_018345385.1. NCBI lineage: Eukaryota > Metazoa > Chordata > Mammalia > Carnivora > Canidae > Vulpes > Vulpes lagopus. Next base: position 54,453,039 of record NC_054831.1, on the reverse strand, counting down.
TTCTGAAAGCTGTGGCCAGTTTGGTAATATTACTGTTCATTTGCTTCCTGTCCTTTCCTGTTTCACTTCCTTCTTCCTTCTCTTCCTTCTCCCTCACTCTAGGATTGTACATCCTATAAAACATCAGCATGTAAACTTGGCCTCATGCCCTTCTTTCTTTCTGAGAAAGATTCTAACTGAAGCAGACCCCTCCCCACTCTCACTACAGATCTTATTTCTCTAACTTTATGTCCTCTGTGTACTCATAAAACCCTCTGTGCCACACAGTCATGTTCTTCATTCCATGGAGTGACCTGGTTGCTTTGCATATGGGTTTTGGTCTTATTGGACAGTCAGATTGTACATCTTTTTGGAGCTAAGACCACATTCTATACAGAGCTGTTTGTTCTGGAGATAAGGATATGTCCCAGTAACAAATATTACAATAATTCAAGTATCTAGAGATAGGCATAACATAGGAGTCATAGGTTTTGGATTCTCACTGTAATGAGGTTTGGTAGGTAATTTCTTTTCCCTCTTCCTTCCAGTGACACAGGGAAGAGTTGAGTTTAGTGAGAAGGGCATGCATTTTGGAATCAGATGGCCCTGGGTTCAAATCTCAGGTCTGCCATGTACTAGGAATGTATCCTCACATTACTCACTCAACCTCCTAGAGTCTCAGTTCCCTGGTTTACTATTATACATAAATGTGGCTACTCAAATGTCAGCCACGATGCCAGCACTTAGAAAAGGTCAGTCTCATTTCTTCTGAGGTTGTTCCCTTGTTTAACAATGCGAAACCTCACATGGTAATGGCTCAGTGATAGTTTGGCCACTTCTAAATCAACATACTTTGGAAATCCTGAACGCAGCCTTCCCCTGCCCAGGCCTGGGTTCTGGCTTAAACAGAAGACAACTATGATTCGCCCTGGCCTCTGCTTTCTGAGTTGCAGCAACCAAATTACATGACAAAAGAGACTAGCACTCCCCAACATACCTGCCAACTCTAAGGTAGAGGTTAGTTTGGATGAGCTTTGCTTTTAGGTCATTAGGCATAACTTTCCTGAATTCACAATTGATTAATTCTGTGACTCTGTTGATTCTAAACAGAAATAAAATACTGTGATATTCCAATTTATAGTAAGAAATATATATTTGGTTTTTTCCCCATATCGCATCTAAAACCCTTGAAATTTATAAAAGTGATGAAAGTATCTTGATATTCATAACAAACTCCTCTTAACCACACCTGAGTTTATGTCAATGAGGTCACTTTTGGAAAGCACCTAGGGATAGAGAACAGATTTCAAGAGAATAGACCATGTGATTAGAGGGGTGGAAGTCTCAGTCCCACCCCGCACCCCGAACCTCCAGGAGGGGAGAGGGGCTGAAGGTTGAATGAATCATCAATGGCCAATGATTTAGTCAATTGAACTTCTGTAGTAAACCCTCTATAAAAACACAAAAGGATGGGGTGTACAGAGATTTCAGGTTGATGACCCACAACGTTTGAGGTGCCATTACTCCAGGCCCCAAACTCCATGAGGATAAAAGCTCCTTTGTTCAGAACTTTGCCCTATGTATCTCTTCCTCTCGCTGTTGATGCATATCCTTTAATATCCTTTGTAATAAACTGGTAATCTAGGAAGCAAAATGTTTCTCTGAATTTTTTTGAGCCACTTTTTAAATAAAACCCAAGGAGAAAGTCATGGGGACCTCTGATTTATAGCCAGTAAGTCAGTCAGAGCCTGGGTGACAACCTGAACTTGCAGTTGGCATCTGAAGTGTGTTTGCATGAGCAGCAGTTTTGTGAGACTGAACCCTTAATCCATGAGATCTGGCACTGTCTCCAAGAAAGTCGTGTCAGAATTAAGTTGAATTATGGGCACCTGCCAGGTGTCTGAGAATTGGTGGTGATAACAGGAAACCACCCTCTACATCGGAATTGGTGACTAGAATTTGTCAAAATGACAGTGTGATTTACATGGAAGGAGTTTGATTCCCACAGTTAGCTCACTAGAACATAATGATAGCCACAACTACATCCCCAGACCTTGAGCACCACAGCTGGCACTCAGCAACATTCATTATGATCGTTAACTTTAATGAACAGCTCTTGGCTTTGTTTTCTTTCCCTTTACTATTACCCTGAATCTCCTCCATGTGTAGAATCTTTTCTCCCCTGCATCCTTTACCCGAGAACCTATTCTCATCTACATAGATCACATGCCATGACATCAACTGGAGACAAGATCTAGCCTCTTGGTATCAGGAGAAAGGAAACTTGATCAGTCTAGCCAAATAGTTCCTATCAATTTCTACACCCCATGGTCAACATGAGTGTAAACTGCTGTCTTGCTTCTGCTCAAGGACTCTCAGAGCCATCAGCAGTCAGAAGGCAACAGTGAGTGGCAGACAGCAATATGCTCTGGTGGCAAGGTCTCGATGTATAAGTGAAGGGCTTGGATCCCATCCCCTCTGTGCACAATTAGATTCAGAACTTAAATCCATAAACTTGTTGCCATTCCACTTTATTTCCTATAAACTAAAAAAAAATTTTTGAGATAGAGTATGAGTTGGGGGTAGGGGTAGGCAGAGGGAGAGAGAAAATTCTGAGCAGGCTCCATGCCCAGTACAGAGCCTGATCTGGGGCTTGCCTCATGACCCTGAGATCATGACCTGAGCCAAAATCACACTTAACCGACTGAGTCCTCCAGGTGCCCCTAAACTAAATTTTAAATATTTCAAAGGCTGGAAGCAAATTGATAGATCATCTAGTTCCAACCCTCATTCCCAGAGGAGGAAAGAAAAGCGGGAGAGCCAGATTCAAGCCTCCCACCTTGTGGCAGAAGTGATTGGGAAAAGGCTTTGTCTGAGACATGCAAGACTCATGTTAGGCAAGATCACTCCTATCAAAATACTTCTTTCCATAATCTCTGGGAAATACTGTCAAAAAAACACCAAGACATAAAACTATGCATAAATTATGGTAGCAGGTGCACATTTTATTGTTGTTTTATAAAGAAGAGTGTTACATAATCACGTTTGTATATGCATAGAATATCTTTGCTAGCAGCAAGCACTTCTAGAAGCAGGACTGGGGAATTGGGAAGGGGTGTGAGGAGCTAGAGGCCAGGTTGAAATGGTAAGTGACAAAGGCATTTGCCAAATCTTTTCTGTTTGCTTTTGCCTGCTGGCCAGACAAAAAGGAAACTTTGGATTTCAGTGAGCAAATCTGAATTAATTACCTTGTTTGTCCTCTTTCTTTCCTATGTAACTTAATTAAGATAGGAACAATTGGGCCTTTTTGGCTCGCGGTCCCTGGCAAGGACTCACATGTGAGTCCACATGGGGAAGCTGAGAGCGCGGCACAGAGAGTCTCCTTGATCCCGAGTCGCCATCCAGCCCTCTGACTTATGGAGACCAAAACTTTGGCAAGACCGGAATTTCCGATCAGAAGAAATATCTGGGCGGAAACGGGGGGGGGGGGGTGGGCAGTGGTACAGGTGGGGGTAATGCCATTGCCTTTTCACCTTTTCACCAGCCGGGTGGTTAGCAGGGGATCTGGTTGGCTGAGTTGTTCCACAACCTCTCCATTATCGGCACTGCCTGGGCGCTCACAGCCACCCAGTCCCTGTAGGCACTTGGAGGGAAAAGTGATACTGAACCAGAACTCAACTCCATTCCTAGCTCCAAGCCTTCAGTAGTATCCATTAACCCTTTCTCCTGAGAATATTCTTCTTCCTTTTGATCTCCTTGATGCTTTGGAAGAATGTTTATTAGACTCAGAGGAGTCTGGTCTATTGGAATCTAGAAACGGACCACTACTTGTTTCCTGTGCCCATGATGCAAGCAAGACCACTCTTCCTCTTTGGAGTCCTATACGTGTGTGGGAAAATTTAGACCTGAGTACATTCAGCTTCATAGAGAGAAAATCTAGCATGAGTTAAAGAAAATAATAACAGGGAACACCTGGGTGGCTCAGCGGTTGAGTACCTGCCTTCAGCTCAGGGTGTGATCCTGGGGTCCGGGGATCGAGTCCCGCATCAGGCTGCCTGCAAGGACCCCGCTTCTCCCTCTGCCTGTGTCTCTGTGTCTATCATGAATAAGTAAATAAAATCTTAAAAAAAATAATAACAATAGCCAATTTTGTACAGCAATGTTGTAGTAACTCCTGTGAACTTTGATGGTATCCGTGTGATGATACAGTTGGGGGCAGGCTCAGGGCAGCTCCCCAAAGACTTGGAGCTGGCATGAAAGGATGCTGTGGTCCATGCTGTAGCTGATGCCTCACTGATCCGCATTTCCACTAGGCTCCCCTTGTCCGCTCACCAGAATGAGCAGGTTCTCCTGAAACCAGCTCTTGCATGCGGGGCAGCCAGATAACCAGCTTTGACCTCACTCTCATTGTTGATGCAACAGATGCCTCTGAATGGATTGAGTACCCAGAACTTTAACCCGACACTGAACATAAATGAAGCACGTGCTCTGTTCTCTGATGGGACAGCTCAGAGGGGTCTCGTCTAACTCTGGTTTTGGAGGGAGACAAGACAGATTTCCCACATCTAGGTAAACCTTGGGTGACATGGGAGGAGATTTCAGTCCGGGTGGAGGCACAAGCTAAGCTCCAGCCATCAAGGGGGCAGATGCTGCTCTTGGGCAGGAAGCCTTTGAGCAGCGGAGTAGGGAGCACGATTGTGGGCTGTGCCATGCTCTCTCCCTCTTCGCTCCATCCTGAACACCTTCCCAAGAGCCCAGCAAAAATGCTGGCGAGGCAGCATACAGATGAGTACAAAAGTGCTTTGTACGTAGCCACTTTGCATCTCTCCTCTCTGCCCCAAAGTGGGCTTTTGAAACCATGTTAGTGCAATCACAGTTTTCTTGTGCATTTGAGCATCCTTGTGCATTTGATCGTCGTTTAAAAATGTAGCTCAGGGGCAGTAAGGTAAAACTGCAAGTAAATGCTTGGCCAAAAAAGTCTTTGTTGAGACAGTGAGGATGTACATCAAAACAAAGAGTCTTCTAACAATTGCAGCAGCGTGGAAGACGCTTCCTTTCTGCAGGGACTGGATATGAAAGAGGCTGGGCCCTCTCTTACCTATGTTCCCTGAAGGGGCCAGCGCAGTTCTTTGCACAAAGTAGGTCCCCAATAAGGCTTCAGCTCTCCACTAGAGCTGGCCTGCACTCCACTAGATAGGTCTACTCTCCCCCTGGGTGCATTCCCTCCTGGCTGCCCTTAAGGGATTGGACCTAGACCCATGGTATTAAGCAATCTTTACTTCCAATCATACAGCAGACCTACAGAAAGTTCCCCCAGGCCCTTTAGAAAACACTAGTGTTTTGTTCAGGGTATATTAAGCTCAGAGACTGAGATTCGTTGCCAATAATTTTGTTGACACAGGTTCATTACAGGAATTAGAATTCATAATAATAATATTTTACAAGCCAATAGCATATAAGATCATGCCTCCTAATTAAGCCAATAAAGAAAAAAAAACATACTCCAACCAATGACAGATTAATTACACTATTATTCCAAGCAAAGAGGAGGTGGGAGAAATGAAGCCCAAATTCTGTTCAAAGGTGTGCCTTTCTACAAATTGGTTCTCAGTGGAGTGGTCAGTCCTTCTAACTAAAAGCTGGGTATCAGCTGCCAGCTTAGGTTCCTCACTCCTGGGGCATATAGCTGGCAGGCGATGGCATCATCATTTGAAGGCAAGGTGGCTTGTTCCAAAGGCTGTTCCAGTGACTGTTCCACAGCTTGCACCACAGCCACTGAGGAAGAGGCTCGCCAAGTAGGGATAGATGTCCCTCCTCTTCCTGAGATTCAGCACCACTAACCAAGAATACCCTGGCCATGGCCGGAGCCAAGTGTTTCAAGATCTTTGGAGAACTATTTAGATCAGCAAAGAGTGTCTTATCTCAACCGATCCCTCTCAAATTGCTAGTCAAATCTCTCGGTTTTGCAGTTTAAGAGTCCATTGAGTGAGGATAACATAATGGTCCTTTCCACTCCAGGTGTGAGAGTTCAAGAACACAGTCCTAATATCCAATTTCAGAACCATTTCATCAAAACAAGTTACTCAAAGCAAGTTCAAACCACAAACAACTTTGTCCATAATGAGCTTTCAAAACATGGATTTGAAATCACAGCAAGCCTGTACACAACAACTGGCTTTCTTAAGAAGTTACCCTACAGACATTTGCTATCAATTAAAGATCGATAGGCCTCAGTCTGTCTTGTCATGGGCATGCACTAGGGAGGAACATGGGGGCTGACTTCAAGTCCCACGGCAGTGCCTAGCACCATGGCAAACCCCTGGTGGAAACGTAGCTCCCCCAGATGGTGCCGGTCTGTCCACGGCCGGGCAAATCCCCACTAGGGCCAGCAAATTCCTGGCAGGCAGTCTTCATGATCTGTTTCAGGTTCTTCTACAGACCTCAAGGCACACGCAAGGTGGGGAGTGATAATCATGAGACATGGCTCCAGCATTTGCCATGTGACGACCGGCAGGTTTATCTATATACCAACTTACCTAACAATGATCTCCAGGACCCGAGCTAGAAAGGTCCGTTCTGCCTTCCATGAAGCATTCCAATGCCCCCACGAAATCAGAATCTTGTTGCCTGAAACCAGAATTGTCAAGGGGGCCAGAAGGAGGTTTTGGGGTGTGATTATTCTGTGCCAGCTACACTCAAGCCTGACAGCCACCGTTTGCCTGCCCAGGAAGCAAATGATGGATTCCCTCAGGACCAACTCAGGGCCTCTTCCTTCTCCTAAGCTCAGTCTGCTGGCCCATCCCAGGCTGCAACTCTTGGCTTCCCAGGCCAACAGCTCTGCAAGTGCTCCATGCACAGATTCCAGCCCTGAACTTGCCCTGCTAGCCTTCATGACCACTTTCTCAGCCACCACTGGCTCTGATCATCTTTTGGCAAACATCCTCAGATCTTTCCATGAAAGCTCGTTTGCTTAAAAGGTATTTTCTTTTTCCTCCAAATGGAATTTGTCAACTAAATAATCCACATTAACTGTTTTGGTTTTTCATGAAAATCATCAAAGGTTGTACACCTTGGCCCAGAGACAGGTCCAGGCATAAGCAGGCACAGAGCCATGGGGAGACAAGGCCCAGGCAAGTGAGGGGCCCTGAGGGTGAATCTTCATTAGCTCAGTGGTGAAGCCACCTCTGCCCTTATTTGGAGAACTGATTCCCAGCAGGAGCACAGGCTTTCTCTGTAGCAAGATAATCTGCAATGGTCTATCACCCACAAGCAGCACAATATGAAGAAGTGAAGGGAGGCAGAGAGGCCTGGCTTCCACGACCAGCTCTCTTGACTTGCTCTGTGATCTTAAGCATAAAGTTATCTAACCTCCCCATGGTTCAGTTCCCCCTCTAAAAAAAAAAAACCTGGAGATAATGGTCCATCTTTCATGTGCGTGCTATGAGGATTATAGGGATGGCTTTAAGTTTTACATAATACGCTTAAAAATGTGTCATACTGTTTGCTCAGTGAATGGTGATTCCGACTCCCATCCAACAGTTTCCATTAGAATTTGTGTATATGACTGAAATTTACCTTATACAGGCAAGTTAGGTTTCTTTTAATTTTTCTTTTATTATTTTAGAGAGAGAGTGCACAAGATGGGGTGGGGGCCAGAGGGAGAGCGAGAGAGAGAATCTTAATCTGGCTCCATGCTGAGTGTGGAATCTGATGAAGTACTTGATCTCACAACCTATGAGATCATGACCTGAGTCAAAATCAGTGAAATCGATTGTCCAGACAACCGACTGAGCCACCCAGGCACCTCCCAAGGCAATTTAGGTATTAATTTGACAAACAACAGACACAGAACAGGCAAGAATATATTCAAAGGTAGTATGAATGCATAAAAACCAGATGCAAAATAGAATCACATTTCGCCTGAACCAATGGCTGACAATTCTTTCTCTGCCCTGATGCACCGAAGGGGCACAATCCAGATGACAACAATGGCTTAACACTGCAGTAATAGAAGAGGAGCATATAAACAATTTGCAAAGCTCTCAGGTGTTTTTCCTTCCTCATAATACACATTCTCCTCTGACCTATATCCCAAACCCCATACTCACTCCCCAGTCCCCATTGAGAATTATACTCTTTAAAAGAATTGAGGCAAAATACTGAGTTTATTCAGTTGATTTGGCCAATTATTCTGGATAAAAGTGTTTGTTTCATTTGCATGATGTAAAAAACATACCTTAAGGAGGAATACTCACATAATCACAAAGTTAAAAATATATGCCTATACAAGAAAGATTCCTGGAGGCATTTGATATAAAACATACATGGTATGCTATTTTAATATACAAATGCATAGGAGAAAGTAGAGTCAGAAGAGTTACAAAAGTAGTATCATTAAGAATTTAGAAACATTTCCATTTTTCTTAAAGGTCACATTCTCATCCTTTGGGATGTACAGAAATTATGTGGTTTACACAGTTTTATCCACATTCAAAACATCATGTTTTAAATGTTTTAGGCATAGCATATACAGTACAAAATGTTTCCATAGGAACATAACAGAACCTGTCACTAGTGGCCTGCTGTCAGATGGCTCCTAAATAATCAGCCATTTTTAAGACACTAGTTCAGCTTATTGCTGTAATATTCAAGTTGTTCTATTTACCCAAAATATAATGACATTAATTTATACTACAATCTACCTACAGAGGCTCAAGAAGTTATATCATATTATATACACCAATATGTACAAAACAACTATACTGAGTTAAATGAAGTCCCCATACTTAAATCAGAACCAAGAATGCTAAGTTCAGGCTAATACATTATCCTCGTGATCGGTATTTTTAAAAATTTTGAGCAAAGTGCACAGTGAATGGAGTCAGTCACCAGAAATGATCCTTCTACGAACTCTCAGCTTCCTTGGAATCACACCACCTGAGAAATGAGAACCTTTAGACCTGGCAGCTCCCAGGGCAGCTTCATGCATCAAACCTAGGGGAGCCACATGGAGTCACATTCCTGAGTCACGGGAGCCCATATCCCCAGCTAATGGATGGCACATTTCACTAGCCACAGCCCCAGGATAGAGTCAGCAGAACCAGCTTCCAGGAGCCCAACGCCAAGTCTTAATCATCTAGAGCATACGATGCCATCAATCAGCCATATTCTAGGGTTGGTGGACCTCGTACAAGGTTGAAATAGCCAGCCAGGGCCCCAAGGTCTATGTAGAGGGAACGCTGTCTCTTCAGCATCTCAGATTCCTCAGTACTTCCTGTGCATGATGAATCTGGAAAGGGAAACATTGAAAAAGAAAATTAAACAAATGACCAGGTGACATGCTCAATAATAAATATTTCTTCTGGGGCGAAAAAAACAACCAACCTTGACTCTAGTCAAACATTATTCAAGCTATGGTTTTATTAAAAACCTACATACTTGGGCATCCCGGGTGACTCAGCGGTTTAGCGCCGCCTTCAGCCCAGGGCCTGATCCTGGAGACCCGGGATTGAGTCCCACATCAGGCTCCCTGCATGGAGCCTGCTTCTCCCTCTGCCTGTCTCTCTGTGTCTCTCATGAATAAATAAATAAAATCTTTTAAAAAAAAACAAAACAAAAAACCTACAGACTTAGAGCTGTAGATGATGGGCTAGTTTACGTCATATGGCCTACAAAAAAGGGTTCAAGAAAGAGTCAATGATGACAAGAAATTAGCTAGAGAGTGTGGCATATTTTCCAACACTCCAGATGGTTCTCTTTAAATATAGAAAAGTCAGACAAGAAGAGGAGGAAATGCAAGTAAACATTCCAGGCTTGACATCTGGGTTTGGACCTAAATGGATTAAGAATGCTACAGATTTTAATCATAAAAATAGAAACCCTCTCCTTGCATATTCAATGTTCCTGGAATGTGTACTGACTTTTCTAAGTGGGAAAAATTCATAGCTGGCAAAGAGATTTTAAGCAGAGGAAGACAAAAATGCAAGACTTCAAACTCAGTGTTTTATCAGTACAGAGCAGTGCCCTGATGTCTCCAACTCAGGACTGGTGTGGTTTACTGTAACTGAATGAAACAGAACCCTGTTCAGAACCAACAGGCAAAACTGCCAGGTTTGATTTTTTTGTTTTGTTTTGTTTTGTTTTTAAAGGCAAATGATACTCCCTGTTGCAAAAAAAAGCAAGCCAGAGGCAATTTTTAAGGACCGTTGTTACCTACATTTGCTCTGAAGCATGTTATGATTCCATGGTCAATTAGCCACATTTTTTTATTAAAAAAATAAATTAGCTTTTGCTAATTCTTGCTGAAATTTCTCAGACAACTTATGGCACTCAAGAAGTCACTGCATTTTCTTTCAAGTGCTTTCATGAATGACGTCAGAAGTTCGAGGTAGACAGGGAAAGAAGGGAAACAAGGGGCACTGCACCCAGCAGGTGTCCATACCCGCAATGTTCTCAGGAAGTTCCAGCTCCTTCCTACTCAGCAGCCTCTTCCGCTCAAAGAGGGCAGAGTCCAGACTCTGACAGCGTGGCTGATCCTCCCTGGGGGGATTTAGGGCATCATGTTTGAGTAGGTCCGCTGCCCTTGGGCGGTGATTGGGGTTCCTCTCCAAGGCGGCTTCTATCAGCAATCTCATGCCAGGACTGCAATCATCTGCAATATCTTCTAACGGAGGCGCTTGCTTGTGGATCTAGCAACAGATCAGCTCTCTTAGAACCAATGGTATAAAAGTACACCCTCCATAGTTAAAAGTGTTCTGGTGAACAAGACCTGGAAAGTCATTTGTTTCCCACTGCATGCCCTGCAGCAAATACAGTCATACCCGTAAGCAGGCTTCCCTTTCATTTCTTAGGTACCCTGAGTTAAACCTATCCTTTGGGTTAATGATGTTCAAGGGTCACTGTGCTATAATGGAGAAGCATATGCTCTCTGATCTCTCAATGGTAAAATGGAATTTGCATGTTTCATTGCATGCCAGGCTGGCTTGGGGATCTGTAATCTACTATCTCTTTTTCTAAAGTATTCAAGGAATATGTACAGCTTCTTTGGCTCAGAGATTTATGCTCCCCTGATTCCACTAAGTGGCATTTTATGAGTCACGAATAACAGAAGAGCGTATAATTTGTGCCCAGCACACATTTAGTAAATTCCTACTACAAGAGCAATGCCTTCTTTGCAGGAATGGGACTTTCCTCCATGTGGGAAGAACTTTCAGCTTCATGAGTCACTAGTTCACATCATCCCACTTGGGTGTGTTACAAGAGGGACAGCAGCTCTCCTGAGCAAGTGGAACCCCCCCTGCACCCTCAGCCCTGGCCGACCTCCACTTACTATGTACAGGTAGGAGGGATAGGCTGAACGAGGGTAGCGCTTCACCCAAGGCGGGGTGCCCGTCTGCATATGGATGAGCGTGGCCCCCAGGCTGTAGATGTCTGCTTTGGTTGAATGGCCTCTGCACAGGATCACCTCTGGGCTCATATAAATCTAAAAAAGAAGCAGAAAAAATCAGTCTGACTCTCCCCATTTGTCTGGGTGTTCATTTCCCTTAGCCAGTTCTGGAAGCTGGCTCATCGCCTTTACCACATTTATTGTACACTCCTGCCCTTTTAGGAGAGCATGTGATTGCTGTGTTCCCTGAAACTAGAGAGACACAGACACCCTTGCCGGGGGGGGGGGGGGGGGGGGGGGGGGACAGCTTTGGCCTAAGGCATCCCTGCAGCCTAAGGAAGAACACCGTTTTTTTCCACATACTAAACACACCTGGTAGCTGCAGGGCCTACAGCCGAGAACCCACCTGGCATATCCACTTATCCAGGTTCTGGAAGATACCAAATGAGGCTTAATTTTTCTATTAAAACAACTATTCCTTTTATATTTAAATGGACACTACAAATAAGCTTCCTCACTTCATGTTTGTCATTAAACTGCCAAACCTCTAATTATCTATAGTGATTAAAGGTGGCAGAGATCCTTTGGGTATTAACACTAATCACATGTGAGAAAAGCACTTACAGTGTAATGCTGTAATGTAAAGTGGTCCTCATCGGTCATTTTATACAAACTACTTCTTATTTCTACCTACCATGTAGCCCAGGGACTAAATATTTAAACGCATGCCATTTTAACATTGCAGAAGTTCTATTTAGTTTCATGCTGGAAAAGCAGGGCTAGTATCAGAAATAGTTTTAGTCTTTGCTTGTAAACTTAAAAAAGAAAGAAAAGTAAGCAAAGGCCAGTGACCAATGACCCATATTGATGGCTGGTACAGACATACAGGAGTTAATATCTTAATTATCAATCACTTTCATTTCTTAGGTACCCTGAGTTAAACCTATCCTTTGGGTTAATGATGTTCAAGGGTCACTGTGCTATAATGGAGAAGCATATGCTCTCTGATCTCTCAATGGTAAAATGGAATTTGCATGTTTCATTGCATGCCAGGCTGGCTTGGGGATCTGTAATCTACTATCTCTTTTAACATTAATTTAACATTAAGACATTTTTATGCTGTCCATCCTTTGAATATGAAAAAAGGGTAAATATTCCTGGAATATATTTCAGAGTCAATAAGTAAAAAAAAAAAAAAAAAAAACTGGCTTACAAAAACTGGGAAAATTTCCCAATTTCCCCATCCTAACCATACTCAACACCATTCTACAACACACTTCCTGGCTGGCTTGCTTTTTGTTCCCTTGCTCATTCTGTCTGTCTGTCTCACCAAACAGGCTAAACTAAGCTCCTTGTTCTCAAACATTTCCTGAAGTGAAGGCAGAGCATTTGGATCCCTATGACAGACTTTCTTACTAAATACTAAATATAATCAAAAAGTTAAACAACAAATGCAGCAGGAAGGATTAGTTGTCAGTAAAGGATGTTTATCTCCTCCCCCTTGCTTGCCCTCCTAAGCAAAAATCAGGCCAATTATTTACTGTTGGTGTAACCAACAGCAGTTCTGCACACAGGGCTCTGGAGGCTCTCAAACGAGTACACATTTGGGGATACAGCATCCTGTCCACCTGGTGACTTGGCTGCTGCCCCCCATCCCCCCAGGCAGATGCCCTAGCATTCCAAGGCTTAGAGCTCCTGCTCCCTCGGGCTCGACAGGAGCCAGAGCAGCAGGGCATGGTGTTCGAGAAGGCTTCAGGCTGGCTCACTGCAAGCACAAAACAGGCCTGGTGGGAACCATGCAAGGCTCTCTGACACCTGCACAGCCTCAGGCATGGGTACTGGAGCAAGGGAACCTCTATGACTAGGGGTCAAGGCCCTCACCTCTCAACACATTTATTAGAAAGATAAGATACTACGTAGGTGTGTGTGTTCACATGCACGTGGGTGTGCACATGTGATGGTTACATGTTTATTTAAATCAAGTAGGACCAAACACAGACTCAGAAGAAAATAAGAACTTTTACAAAAGAACCATGCTATAAAAGTAACTCTATGGGTGCCTGGGTGGCTCAGACAGTTAAGCGTCTGACTCTTGATTTCAGCTCAGGTCATGATCTTGGGGTCCTGGGATCAAGCCCCATGTTAGGCTCCACACTGGGCCTGGAATCTGCTTAAGATTCTCTCTTTCCTTCTTCCTCTGCCCCTTCATCCCCTACTAAGCTCACTCTCTCTCTCTAAAAAAAGCAAAAATAATTCTAATTGGCTATCTACATTCATTATTCTTTCTCTGTATCATATAATTGAAAACCAATAGATTAATAATATATGCCAGATCAATCCTGTGCTTCTATTTCATGGTTACAATGTAACATTCTGAATATGAATGCTGGGAGAGAGGTCAAACAGGGGAGTAGTGTTTGCAGTAGTGAGCTACATTGCAGGGATCAGAAATCATCTACAGAGATTCAGTAGCCAAGTGATCAAGTTCTAATGGAAAGTAAATCGACATGGCTGACATCAACTAATGACATCTTATTGGCTCTTTAAATCGGAAGACTAAAAACAACCTGCTAAAAGCTTTCCATGGTGATTTCACAACCTTGCTCATTATCAAACATTGACTTGTGAGTACTGTACAGATAATAAAAGCAGGCTGATTTGAAGAACATTTGTAACTCTCAATATCGGTTTAGCACTTTATAAAAAGCAATTTACACTTGCTGAAAATAATCCAAATACTATTTAGGAGAAAACAATGTTATTAACTCATACTCAAGCACAGACTCTCTTTCTGTTAGAGAATCCCAGGGAAGAAGTTTCCTTCTCCAGCCATTGCAAAATGTTCAATTTGATCACACTGCCGGGAAGAGAAGGTATTTTCTATCTTTAATACCATAAATAGTTTGTTTCTCAAACTGGCTCCAGGAAAAAGAATAGAATGTCACATATCTGAACTTCTGACTAATGCCAAAATATGCTGAGACATTTTCCAAAAAAAACATGTCATAAGCATTAAGTCTTATTAGATTTTGTGCTTCGCTGAAGTAGTCTTAAGATCTGACCACTAAAACATTCTTTTTAAGAAGTCTACGGTTTTTTCTTCTAAATATTATTCTGCTCAGAGGCAACTATCAAGGACCCTTCCTCAAGTCTTTTTCAGAATAATGCAGCAAGACCAGCAATTTCTTCTGCTTCCCAGGAGACTTTCTTCCTTGAGAGACTTAAGAAAAAGCTAACACAATCTTGGTTTTTAAGTGGTAGATTGTTTGTTTGCTTGGTTTTGCACTGCCTTTGGGTTCGGTGCAATATATCTACCAGCTAGACTAAGGGTTGTCATTTGGTTGAACACTAAGACTGACTTGGTAATTTTTTTTTTTTTTTTTAAGATTTTATTGATTTATCTGAGAGAGAGAGAGGGAGACAGTGAGAGAGAGAGAGCACGCACAAAACAGGTGGAGGGGCAGAAGGAGAAGCTGACTCCTAGCTGAGCAGGGAGCCGGACGCAGGGCTGGATGCCAGAACCCTAAGATCATGACCTGAACTGAATGTAGAGCTTAACCGACCAAGCCACCCAGGTGCCCCCTGACTGATAATCTTATGGCAAAGGCACAGCCAAGTGCCCTCTCTCCATTGGCTGGGGGCACTTAGAGCAGAGAGAAGGCATGGGGTTGGGGGGCTCTAATAGTTAAGCATGGGCCAGGGAGGTAGCTCTCATACCCATTTACCGTCCCCGTTGCATCCAACCACATGCCCATGATAATCTACTATGAACTAAACTCTTGCTTCGTTTAATAATACAGGTAAATTTAAAATAGGTCCTTTCACCAAAGAGTGGGGGCTGCCAGAGTACTGCCAAGGGCACCGTCCTTGTTGGATGCAGCCAGAGCTCTATTCCTGATGCCCACAGGAGCCCGACTCAGAGCGGCGCTCAACAGGTGCTTGCTCTAGAATCCACTATTCAGCCTAATCGTGTGCATGTTAAATTAAATATACTATTTGGAAGCCCATGAACACATTCCTCTGAATCTCATTTACATTCAGAAAAGTTTTTGGTTTGGTTTGGTTTCTGCTTCTCAAATGAATTAAATATTATAGCTAGTTTGTATCTTCAAATACAATCTATTTGTGCTGTAACAAATTTGAGGTTTATTATAGGCTACCTAGAATAAGCCTAAAATGTTGTTGGTCCTCAATATATATTAACGACCATGACAATTCTGACTATAATTGAACCAAAATAGTACTGCTTAGTGATACTAAGAATATATATATACACTAAGAATATATATATAAAGAATATATATATGTTATACTAAGAATATATACATTAGTTATATTAAAAAGTCACATAGTAGTTGACAGAATTTAGATTCTGAAAAAAAATTGGTTTAAGTGTCAGATATGTCACTAGCTGAGTAACTCTGGGCATTTTATTTTAACTTCTTCAAGTTTATTTCCTTATTATAAGTAATAGTATTTGCCTACAAAACAGTATCTACCAATAATAGGGTTGTTATATGGATTAAATAATTCATTTAAAATGCTAAAATTACTACTTGGCACAGAGCAAGTGCCCACTAAATATGTTTCAATGATAATAACATTTGATGCAATGGTTTTCCTCCCCTTCTTTGTCCTTTCTGCAATAACACCAGAATATTTTTAATTTTTACTCTTAAAAAGATATTGACCTTTCCTGTGAGAATAGAATTACCTCTGTTCCACGGAGGTCCTTAGGAAAATAGATATCCTCAGTCATTTGAACACTTAGGCCAAAATCCACCAAAACAGCTTTTGTAGACATGAAGACAATGTTGCTAGCTATAAAAAGAGGACATTTTTTTAAGTATAATATTGTCTGTGTACCCATAAATAAAATAAAAACAGCATCTAAAACAATGAATCCCGAATCAGAATAGATTGAAATGTGCCCCCTACCGAGATGACTGTATTATATTTAAAAGAGGAGGATCAATCTGGGTGAGAATTGAAGTGAAAATCACTTCAGATATGCCAAGAACACAGCCAATGTCAGTGTAAATGGTTGCACGCACTAATAATGCTCAAGATACAATGGCTACATCATGGAAATAACCTACAGGTCCATGATGGATGAGTGGATAAAGAAAATATGATGTGTATACGCATAAGAAACAGAATATTATTCAGCCACAAAAAAGGACGAAATTCTGCCTTTTGCAAAATGAATGAAGCCTTGAAGATCTAAGTGAGATAACTGAGATAAGTCGGACAGAGAAAGATGCATACTGTATGAATCTCACTAGTATGTGCAATCTAAAACAACTAAATTCATAGAAATAGAGAATAGATTGTGGCTGCCAGGGGCTGTGGGATGGGGGGAAATGGGTAAAGGTGGTCAAGCCGTACAAAATGCCAGTGGTAAGATGAACAAGTTTTGGGGATGCACTATAGCAGAGTGACTATAGTTAATAATGGCGTGTTAAATATTCAAAAGCTGCTGAAAGAGTAGATTTTAAAAGCACACACAATTCTAACTATGTGAGGTGATGGATATGTTAACTAACCTTATTGGAGTAATCTTTTTGCAATATACACATTCAGCAAATCATATTATATACCTTAGACTTATACAATGTTATGTCAGTTATATCTCAATAAAGCTGGAAAAATATGATAATGCTCATGAGCTTGACTTTCAAATTCTAAGATATATGCATATTATCATACCACTTTCCTAAAATGAAAAAGTAAAATACCCATGTTTTTAGAAGTAAAAATGTTGTTCATTCAATTTAGTATTAAATATTAAGGATTGATAGTAGGTCTTTGTTGTGCATTTCCCAGCATCTCTTCCTCCTAAAAAGCCATCAGTGAAGGTTTGTTTAATGAATTATTACTGAAATGGTGTTTAATTCTGAAATTAAAAAGCCATTTGTTTCTCAAAAACTATGTGACTCTGTGCATGTTTTAAAATAAATTAGAAAAAAAAAATAAAGTAAATTAGGATTTTTTAAAGCCTTATGAACAAGGACATGGCCAGTACTTAATAGATGTGTGGCCCTAATCCTCCACAATTGGATAATCATAATTCCTGATGACTTTGAAAGCTTTAGCACTCCCATTTGGTGCTAAAACATGTTTCAGGAGCACAGGAGAGGAAGATGAAAAGTTGTCCAGGAGAGTTGTCTTCCCTGCCACCAAGGAACTTTACAATGAAGAGGTAAACCCATTCACCTCCTCTAACTCATCTCTAAGCCAAAAAAGTTACATGTCCAATGGTAACTCACGTTTAATATCATGATGAATCACTTTCTTTGAGTGTAGAAAATCAAGTCCCTTGAGAACATGCTTTGTCACCCAAATAATTTCAAATTCTCTCATTGGTCCACAGCTCTCCAGTTTCTCTAGAACAGACCCTCCCTCTCCTGCTTCCATAAAGAGATGCACAGTTTCACCCCATAGCACTGCGCCATATAACTCAGCGATGTTCTCATGCCGGAAGCAAGCCTGGATTTCCACATCGGACGGCTTAAATTGATCTACTGGGATCTAGAAAACAAAAATACGAATAGGATTCTAAACAACTCTGGGGGAATGAAAAATATATTTGATATAGGTCAACTCACAAACCAGAGAGCAAATAAATGCCCTCAAGCATATTGTGATCTGCATAAAATTAGGCTGCCATATTAAGATAATATTCAAACCAGCTTTTACATCATGTGAGCTTTAGGTAAACAATTCAAAATAAAAAAATAAGAGCACAATATAAAATATTTTCATTTAGAATATAGCAATCCAACCAAAGAATTATTTATGACTGAATCAAAAAGAGAGATAATTTCCCATCTATTTTACATGTACTTTCTATGGCACCTAGATTTTAGGTTGTATTTTCAATATTTCCACTTGTCATGAAGTAATAGAATGTCTTCGGACCCACAGCTCATGCTCTAGCAATATGTTTGAAATAAACACTGGCTATCTTTTCTGGGGAAACTAAAAAGTCATTAATAAAGAAAGAAGTAGATTTTTCAGTGTAGATAGATATGGAATGTCTCCAAAATACAGTGTTAGATGATGAAAGTAAGATGCAGAAGTGTGTTTATATATATATATATATACACATACATATTACACTCCCATTTGTAAAAATCACTTAAGCTACACATACACATGTCCATAGAAATTTTCCAGAAAGATGTATAAGATTTCATTAACAGTAGTTGCCTCACAGAAAGGGATCTCATTCTTCAACCTACATTCTTTTGAATCTGCTAGGGGTTGTTAATCATCTTACATGTTTTTCTCCTTAAGAAAAAATATACAGCTTAAAAATTAAATATAAGTACTCTTAGGAAAACAAACCCACAAAGCTATTTTTTTGCCTTTTGTGGTAAAACTATAAAAATAGGAAATTTTGGTTCTAAGATCTTTCTAAACTGTCACTAGCTTCTTTTAAGAGAACCGGAACATGTCCCTTCGAAATGCAAGCTTTTTCAAATGGCCTATTATAATATCTCCTTCTTTTCTTTTGATAACAGATACTCTAGCAAATCCTTATGGAGGAATAAATGAGGCCAATGTATGGTTGATCTTTTAATTACAATAAGATAGAGTAAGGCCATATTTAGCAAATCAAAAGTGAGTTTATTTTATTATACTTTTTAAAAACTTTCCAAGTGAAACAGATATATTAAAAGGTATAAAACTGGTTAAGTATCAAATTCCCTGAATTTTCAACCGAACACACCCGTGTCACCACCATTTAGATCAAGAAGCAGAACTCTACCGATACCCCCAGAAACCCCTTCCTGACCTCTGCCAGTCACTGCCTCTCAAGGGCACCCACCACTATCCTGACTTCCAATGGCACGGATGTGTTTGGCCTATTTGGGGCCGTTCCATAAGTGGAATCTCACAGAGTAGATCTTACTTAGTATCTGGCTGTTTTGGCTTACCGTATGGCTATAAGATTCATCTACATTATTGAAGTTATAAATCATCTGTTCTCCTCACTGTATAGTATCCCATTGTATAAATATACCACATTGCAACATCTGGAAAATTTCCAGTTTGGGACTATTGCAAACAGTGCTATGATGAACATTCTAGTACATAGCTTGTGGTGACCATGTGTACACACCTATTGGGTGTGTGCCTATCGGAGTGGAACTGCTGGGCCACAGGGTGTGTACACGTCCAGCTTAGGCAGACACAGCCAGACAGTCCTCCCAAGCAAGGGCACCTTAGCAATAGCTACTTCATAAAAAGAGATGAGGCCTTTTTGATAATTGGTCTATTTACATTTAGTAAAAATTAGGCTTTAATCTGCAGGCTTGAGAAGCCTTGGAGCTTTCCCAGCTTCTGCTTCCCTGCCTGGCTCCCTCCCCAGTCAGTGGGATTAAAGGAGCAGCATGAAGATTTGCTCCTGGAGAATAGCTCCCCTCTACTCCACCCTATCACAAGATTTGCTCCTGCAGGATAGCTCCCCTCTATTCCACCCTATCACACCCTATCTCTTATACAAGTGTACAAGAGAGACAGTGTTATCCAAGCTGGTGCTAGGTATACTAGCAGTGTTTTCTTTTTTATCAAGGCAAAACAGATTAGAACCAACTATGCATTAGACAGACTTAGGGGCCATAGAGCCCCTGGTAGCAAGCAAATCCCACCTCCCCCCCCCCCCCCCAAAAAAAAGAAGGATGCATTTGGACAGGGCACCTTGCATAAGATTCAGTCAAATGGTAACAACCTTTGGGTAATGCAAACAAACAAGAGCCATAAGGCCAAACATAGGATGCAGGATGTCTGGTTATAAAGTACATACCAATTTACATGCCATTCTTTTCTTAGTCTTTATATCTTGTGCTAAGTACACTTTTCCAAAGGCCCCCCGAGGTATGAAATCAGAGCCAATATTCCTGTAAGTCAGCTTCCAAGGGATGAGAAGAACATCAGAGTCTATCTGATAGCGTCCATTCTGGGGAGTGATTACCTACAACAAAAACAAAAAGACGGGAGGTGAGAATTGCAGCAAACTCCTTTTCTAAGACACACCCTTTAGAAACCGGTTACTTTAGATCGAATTCCTCCACGCAGTGTTTGAAATTAATGTCACTGTTGTGCAATCTTAACAGTGTAGGGAGACTATATTTAGAGCTTCAGCAAGCTAGAGAAAGCATGTAACAGAAACACGTCCCTGGTCAGACCTGATCGAATTTCTACCTACCGGTGAGTAATTAATTGTCAAACAAAAATTTAAAAATTATTTATCTAAGGGAGCATGACTACTGTGACCAAAAGGCTGAAAATAAGGATTGCATAAACTATGCCTGCAAGTTGACTTGTTTCCAATTAAAATGTGCTAACCTGTTAGTCCACATAGCTATTACTCACACATGACGCATACAGAGAGAGCGTGGAAATACACTGATGATCGTAGAGGATGCTGGAAAATAATGTGTTATGCCAAAGCTATGGGTTGACAGCGCTGCATATATAAAGTAAAGGCAGAATTATTTCTCATCTACTTGCAACAGTTAATATTTACTGGGTGCATAAAAAGCACCAGGCATTGTGTTCAGTGCCAAGGAGGGCAACTATGAACAAGTGAGAGATGACCCTTAACCTCTGAGAGCTCCTGAACAGGTCAACATCAGAACAAGAGATTTCAAAACCAGTCAACTCAAAAATGAACAGAGATGTATCCTGATAGCAGGGTGGGTTACAAGGGCATGTGCTTTTGTCAAAACTCAACAGACTGGGCATTTAAGGTCTGTGTATTTTACTGCATATAAAGCAGATCTCAATTTCGGAAGAGTAAAAAAATTAAAGGATGAATAATTATAACTATAAATATGAAAACCAATTAATAAGATAGTCCACCAGAGTTATGACCTGGAGCACATGCCTAAAATATGTTGAAAATTGTTCTAAGAGTTAAGGATCTCAAAAATACAAGTTTTTCTTCAATGTCATTAGCAATATCCTGACTTCAGATTATGGATTCAGGAATTGTGAAACTGTCAAAGTGGCATTAAGTTATTTCAAGCGCAGAGGCTAAAAAGGGGAATGTGGACCACATGGGAAAAGAATGAACACCTGATTCATCTACAGATGCATGGGCCCCTCATAAGGCCACTGCCTGGGAATAGTTCTAATAGTCCCAGGGTTATTCATTCAGGCTTCATTACTGCTAATCTTAGCTGTACCCCACAAAGAGATGCATGCACTATTAGTCAGGGAACGAAGTGGAGGACGACTCCAATACTTAGAGATGTGAAGTCACTAAATTTAAAATGAAGCATTTACTGAGCACTCCCCTGAGCCAGCTCCTGTGTAGAGCCCTAGCAGGAAAATGAATAGGCACTCACTACAGTCCATGGTCTTGCCTTGTTTGAAATATGACCTCCTTTCAAGAAGTGTGTCACCTCAAGTTACTGGAGGCCTCATTTAACAGTATGCTAAGAACGTGATAAATTTAGTCCCTTGCCACATTTAGACAGAACCCTACCACGGCACTCACTGTACTTGCTTACTCTTTCTTGTTATTAAATATTTAAATTTTTACGTATCCCATGTCACTTAGGCTCCAGTTATCCACTTCAGTGTTTCATTTGCCTTTGTATAAGTTTTACTTTTGTCCAACTCAATTTGTGATAACCCAATGTGACCCAACAGATCACAACTAGTAATGGCAGCCCTATTTTGAGTGCTAATGATAAGGCAGGCACTATGCTAGCTCTCATCAAGATCTCCCGGCAATTCTGGGAGGTAAAGTACTATTTTTATCTCCACTTTGCAGGTGAGGAAACTGGTTTCCAGAGGTTAAGTAACTCACTAGGCCATGACAGAGTCAGGATTTGAACTCAGATCTGTCTGACCCCAAAGCCATAGCTCCTGTGTGCCTTCTCTCTTCCAGAAGACTGTCATGATCAAGCCATGATCAAAAGCCTGTTACACTTACAAGTCACTGAGCACCTCAGCCTTCGCCTCTTTAGATGGAATGCAGTGAGTTCCTTCATCTCTGTTCTACAACCCCCCACGTTCTGGGGACCCTCCTCTGAGGGCAAGTTCTCCTTTGACGATAGGCCCTGAAATGTGTGATATGCAAGCACACACCAGTCAGCAGTTCTGCAAAGTCCCCAGTTCTTCCTCTGGCCCAGACCTTTCTTCTTTGGGTCTGTGATGTTTTTTGCTTTCCCCTTCTTCTTCTTCTTCTTTTAGGGGCTCCTTCAAATAATTTGATGGAACTCTATGTTGCTCTTGTCTCCCAATTCTTCAGCTTACCAAAGCCACCATCAAGTGTAGACCTTATCAGCATGCTTTTAATTTCCTTATCCAGATGCTGGTCTGGTCACACAACAAATGAACTGCCACGTTCAAGTTTGGGGCTATAAGGCAGGCGCTGACCCAGGCTTGTGTTCAGAGAGTACAGCCCAGGTGAGGATGAAAGTTAACAGTCCAGTAAGTGACAAGTAGCAGACACAAGAAGAAGTGTTTGTGACAGAAGCGTGATGTGGGGAAAATGCAAGTCTTAAAATACTGGAAAGACTGTCGTAAGGAAGGACACCAACAATTGTTTACAACTACAGCTACCACAACAGCTTACATTCTTTCAACACTCACTATGCGTCAATAGGTCACGTGCATTCATTATTTGTCCCACACGACAGCCACTAAGAGTTAAGTGCTATGATGCGACCCATTTTACAAATGAGTACACTGAGCCATGGAGGAGAGACTAGCTCAAAAGCTACACAGTTGATCCATCTCAGAGCTGAAATACACACCCAGGTACTTTAATTCATGGGCCTGCATCCTTACACTAGTCAACATCCATACCTTTTTTATGGCTAAAGAGTAGGCTAAGGAGAATCAGAGATGGATTTTAGTGCTATACAAGGAAGGTCTTTCCTACAATCAGAATTGGCTAAATATTTCAGCTTAGGCATCATCCTTTTAGAAGCTGACATTCTCTCTCCCCTCGTGGCTATGTGAGGTGTCCTGTCTGAGCATCCCCACAGCAATCAGGGTGTAGTTGTACTGGGAAGAAGCATACCACATTATAATTGCCTGTTTCCTCATCTCTAGCATTCACCAGGCAGTGAGCTACAGGGAGCACAGACTCTTCCACGCTGGATCTGTAGCACCTGGAAAAGTGCCCGACACACTGTCCAAATCTGACCTATGTCTAGCAAATGAATGGATGAATACTTGACTGAAGGTATCTGGTCTGTACGCAGATATACTTTATAGATCAAATTTACCTTGGAACCAGTCTGTTAGATAATTAGCAATTGTTTTTTAAAGCAGAGAAACAGATAGCAACCAATGAAGCCCAGAATGGAAAAGTTTTGACAGGCTATTAGGGGAAGGGCCACAGGGAGACAAAGGTCTTGAACACAGGATGGTTCCAAGGAGAGCACCATGTGAGGATGAATGGGAGCCAAAAGCAAACTATGCCTCCTTCATCATCTTGTCTCTGACTGCCAAAGATCAAGCATGGTAAGTCATGATTCTGGGCCACTGTTTATAAAGCTCGGACCTGGCACAGGTTACTAGCAGGCATAGGATGTATCTGATTCTTAAGCTTAATGACAGAAGAGTCAACCACAACCCCGAGAGTCAGGGACCCCTGGCTGGATTGGCCCAGGGAGGCATGGTCTACACTACTGCAGATTTTGAGGTTCTCCTATTATTCCCCTCTGGTTTTAAATCTTGCTTTAATATTCTTGATCATTTTTAAACGAAAAAATCTTTTTAAAGTTTTAAAGATCCCTGCTTTTAGGATATGTCCTGTTCTTAAATTTTCTCCTGAATATTCATTTGTTTCCTTACAGAGCACAAACTCCATGGCAGGGAGAGACAACATTTTACTCCTATCCTTGACTGATAATATTTCCACTTCCCTGTAATGTCCTTGTTTCTCTCCTTTTCTGAATTGGCTTTTTCCCCCCACTCCAAACCTTTGGGAAGTTATTTCTTTGTATTTCTTATAATTTTCCTGAATTCTCTTCTGTACATTCCCTATGAAGTTCTACAGCCCATCTCTCATCAGTCTGATGGGTCAGGGGAAATATATGCAAGTTTCCACATATTTACAAGCAAAAATATTTTTGTTAACCTGCATGTGTTCCTTTAAAATACTCATTTTAACAAAATACATATGTGAAAAAGGAAACAAAAAAAAGAAAGAAAAATACATAAATAATTATTTCTCATTATAGGACATCTTTAACCAGAATTCTCCAGCTATATTTTACTTTAGAAAATCAGGTAGTGCTCCCAGTTCAATATTACTTTCACATGTAAGAAAAAATAATATTCTCAAGGTTAAGTACTTAGTCAACTATTAAACACAGTTACTCAGACCAAAGCAAGTCACACCACTATGCAAAACGTAGTCTTGCTCCAAACTGAGCTAGAGCTGAACACAACTGGCTTCTAACAAAACAATTCGCCACATAGCTGACCTAAATTACTGTGTTGTTTTCAACTGAACCAATGTAGTATGCAGGAAAAAAAATTAAGTACTTAGTCCAGACTCTAATCATTCAACACTGACCCTCCCCCCTACATTAGCCATTTTGCCACATAGATACACCAAGGAAAAGGGATCACTTTCCTCAATATGTACACTTTGCAAGTTACTACCTACTCCTTTGCAAACTGTCCTTTTTAAAGAATTAGATGACCTTTACCCAGCACCTACATTCACCTCTGACACACGGAGACTGCCAGAACCCCAGGCACACCCAAACACATCATCTGATCAATGATTTTGACAACGTGTTGTCACAATATTTTAGATTATTTGCATGGTTGGTATGGCTAAGGAAAAATCTCATTTGTCATTCATACTCTGCCAATTAAAGAGAGTGAATCCATGGATAGCTATTTACTGCCTGCAAACTACATTTCTGCAAAAACTGAAGTTAGCCAGTATTAATATTGTGACATTCCAAGACATGACAAGAGAGGAACAAAAAAAAAAAAAAAAATTCCAGCTTTCAAAAATATCAGAGAGGAAGTATTTATTCCCCTCTCAGATGAAGAATTCTTTTTCTTCTGCTTACTTGGTGAGTGAGATTTTTAATAAATTGTTAAGTTAAAATACATTCTTCTTGCCTATTTGTATGACTGCTACTGACATAAGGAAAAGATTCTTTAAGTGGGACTTTTAATGAAGACCTTTTTGGCATCTTTAACATAGAGGTGATTCTTACAGGTATCACATTTTTAAAAGTCACTGGCAGCCAGTCTAAGCCAAGTTTAACTGCCCCTCTGCATTAAATGAAGCTGCACGAGTAAAGCTGAACACAGCCCTCAACTGCTCAGGAAAAAAAAAAAAAATACATACCATATTTAATAAAATCCCAGATTCCTGTGGTCGGTGTCCATAAAAACGCTTTGCCGTGTTGGATATATGGTTTGCAAAGGCAAGCAAATCCTCCACGGTTCCGTATCTGACCGATGACAACCAAGGCACCTCTTGGCCACTGAGCAGCAGAGATTCTGAATGCTCCTCATTTTGATTACTGTCTTGACACATGGTCATTAGACTGGGTTCATAAACTGCTGGCTCTTCACTTGTGTAAAGATTTTCCATAATGTCTATTACATCGGACACGTTCAAGTGTTTAATTAAGAAATCAATTTCTTCCTTATTGTCACTTCCAGTGCTCATGTACTCCATCACTGTGATGCTTTCTAGAGAGTCTGCAAGAGAAAAGACAAGCACTTGGTTACTGTATTTGTATTTGCATTTGAGACCAAGGAGAAACTGATATCAAAGGGACTGGGGACAGGCTCCCCTATGCCTTAGTTTATAAAATGAAGGTTCTGTGTCAACAGTGTATGTAAATTCAAGTTGACAGACAATGAAGAAAGGGACCTTAGATAACCTCTTAGCCCAGCAATACACTTTGCAGAAGGGAAATCTGAGATCTAGAGAGCTTACTCCTTACTCACTCACTCACTGATCTGGAGGCATCAGCTATAGCCACTGAAAACAAACTTTCACTAAATGTAAACACAAATAGGAGCAACGCAGAAACCTGAGAAGCAGAGGCTCCTGGCCCTTAACACCTTCTGACCCCACTGCTTCCTCCCCCCGTCCCCAGGGGGCAACCCTCCCCGCCCAGACCTCTTGCCTTAGGTGACTTTAAAGAAAAAGAACTATTTTATCCAATTCAGGAGATCCCTTGGCAAAGAAAATTCAGGCCCTGGAACCTAAAGCCTGTAAAATGGATTCTAATCTATGCAAACAGATGATGAGAGAGAGAGAGAGAGAGGTCAAGTTTCAGGAATAATTCTGATGCAAATGAACGAAACAGCTCATTTAGACTGGAGACCACAAGCCTCAAATCTGCCGGCTGGAAACCTAGGAGAAATGGGAAGATTCTTTTAGCCTGTGAATCAGCTGTCTCCTCTTGAGACCTGAATTCTTTAATGGTACAAACATGTATCTCAATGGCCCAAGAAAGCTAATCTAATATTTAGATCAATCACCCTCTAGAAGTTGTGGTATTACAAAGAGGCCAGGAAAGCTGAACATATCCTACAAGACACAGGTAGGGCCAGAGCTAAGTACAGTAGCCAATACTGTTACTTTAGTTCTTATATGCAAATCAGGTGATTCATCTTGGGAGCTGTAAATGAGAAAAAGAAGGTAAACCCAGGGTAAAAGATGATGCTGTTACCTGTGACTTTAGAACAACTCCTTCCAGAGGAGTAAAGATAAAAGGATTTGGGACATCTAAGAAAATTCAAAGACATGAATGTCTGCTTAAACTATTGTGCTCCCAAAAGCCTCTCTGGAAGATGTTTCTGATTCCTGAAAGCACAAACCTTTAACACATTCAATATTCAATGCTCAGTGCTAAAAGCCACAGGCCTCCCTCAAACTGGAGCTCAGGAACAAAGCTCCAGGAAATGTTCCACCTGCAACTCAAGACTACACCACCCTACCTTGGGCCTTGAGTGAATTTCATTTGAGAAAAGACCCAGGCAATCTAGTGACACTATTCACTTACTTGATGGCCATTTTCTGATGTCCAAGTTGTATCTGCAGAAAGCACGCTATCTTGCATCCCAGGCCCTCCTTCACTGCCTACATGATCCTGGGTAGGCACCTTACCCACTCTGCACCTCTGCTTCCCCTAGATGTGAAATGGAAGTACAAGAGCACCTACCGCATAGGGGGGTTGTGAGGTTTAAAGAATTTCAGGTACGTAAGGTGTCTGGTGCATAGTCAAAAGGCTCTGCCACATGCAGTTGACGGTATGTGCACAAAAGAGAGCAGTACTGAGTCACACTCCTGGCTTTGCAGATACTGCTTAGGCCTCTTCTCTTATCTGCAAATGGGCTGTGGCTACTTGTTCCCTGGGCTTCTTCACAGTAAAGCTTTAAAGGCTGTATCTAGAATAAAAGACAAAGAAAATAAAGGCCAAAATCTCTGAGATGTTCTGAAAGCTGCTAATCACAGTTACATCTAGAGAGCACAGGAAGCTCCCCTCAGAGATCTCCTGCATCTTTGAGGGAACCTACAATTCAGGCTCCTGGAGTCTTGAGTTAGGAAAGGAATTTCTTAGGTTAACAGAGGAGCATTCACCTCTGATTTCGTTGGCCCATTCAGTTGCAGTTTCTGCTTATAGAATTTACTGAGAAAGGGAAGTTAAAACAAAAAAAAAAAACCAGCCTCGGAGGACCCCGCTGGCTGAAAAGTTCCAAGGCTCCTGGACTTAGCTAATGGCTGACTGGAGAGAAAATAAAGTTCTCAGTAGTAACATGACTCAAGAAAGAAAGAAAGAAAAAAAAAAAGTCCACACAGTTTACAAGTCAGTCAACTGATCCAGAGAGGAAAGATATGCCTTGATTTTAAAATTCTGCAGAAAGTCTGGAGCATTTATATGGGAAGCCTAAGAGGTCTGAACACATACACCCCTAAGTTGTGTGTGAGGGAGAGAGGAAGGAAGGGGGGGGGGGAGGAGGGGAGGGGCAAAGAAGGAAAGGGAGGGAAAAAGAGGGAAAGGGAGGAGAAAAGAGGGGGGGTGGAGAGGAGGGCGCCAGGGGAGGTGGAGGAGTATATGACAGGATGCCAGGGATAATTCCTTAGCAACAGCAGGGCTCCTGTCACACAAATCAGTGCACCCCAGCAACCCAGATGACCAGGCAGCCTGCTAAATGTCCCTGCAGAAAGCCTCAGCACTTCCAGCCTTAATTGAGTAGACAATATGCTAGTGATTTCTGATTTATACCCATCAGTACCCATCTAGAAAAACTGGGGACCGTGAAGGTATTCTACTTTACCAACAGACTCTTCCCTCCTAGTCTACAATAAAAATCCTCATCAAATCCCCACCTGTCAATGGAGTCAGACAACTACAACCATCTTAGAAATGGGCAGAGACTGTTAAAGTTATTTGCTTCGAATTATTTCAGAAATCAACAATAAGACCAAGAGGCAGGCAACCCTATTCCTAAAGATTAATGTTACACTCTTGGCTACTTCCATTTACATAAACAAAAGTGGAGAAATTCCTAGCAAGCGTGAACAAAAAAAAAGGCCAAGATTATAGATACAAACCTCTGCCTAACAAAGGATAATTATACCTCCTGTTGCTTCTCACTTAAAAGATTTTTCTGCCAAAACAGTACACTGTCCCCTCGGGGCCTACCTCTTAATACATTTTTTCTCCAAAAGCCCCAGAATTACACATTCTAGCTGTATAGGAACACAGTCGCTCTGCTTCAAAACTTCTAGACACCTCAACTATCCAACTTTCTTTATAAGAAAAAGTCCCCAGGGGCCAGCTAGCTGCCAGAAGTCCTGCATACAAACCTCGACCCCTCGGAGAGCTGGGGGCGTCTGCTGGATTCAGATAATAGTCCACTCGGCAAATACAGGAGACCTAATGCAACTACAGTGGGGTTTCTTTCCCTGTTTTCATTAGGAACAGTTCTTTATGCCGTGCCAAAACGTCTTCCACAAGTGAAATAGCCATTTCTCTTGAAGACAGCTCCTGCCTTCCTGGTGGACTTTTGGGGCAATCCCTGCGCACCCCGTTCTTCCTAAGCGCCGTCCCCCGCCCAGATCTGGAATTTCAGAGTCCTGATACCGTATCACCACCGAGAAACACCCGTGAAATAACCTTCTCCCCCCAACATTCCTTCCTAGACTGAAAGCCCAGCCCTCACGCTCTGCTAGAACGACCCCTGAGCGGCAGAAGAGCGCCCGGGTTACATAAGCACGAAATTAAGTTTCATCTCTTGGAAAGGTTCTCGGCTCCGCCACCCGCCACCCGCCACCCGCCACCCTCACTCCCCTCCTATTATTCTTTAAAGCAGAGAAGCCGACCAGGGCTTGTCAGCTGGCAAAGCCCCCACGATTTGGGTGGGCGGCGGCTGGGCTCACCGGCGTCCGCGGAGACGGTGCCACGGCCCGGGCGGTGCGCGCGGCGGGTCGCTCGCGGTCACGGCGGGTCTCGGGGCCCCGCGCACTGCCCGGCCCGGCGCTGCTCGCGCGCTAGGGATCCGGGAAGGAGGAGGAAGGGGGAGGAGCCGGAGCCTGCACCCCGTGAGACCCTTGCGCAAGGTGCTTTCCAGCTGTGCCGGCTGCGCCCGCGACGCGCGCCAGGCGCGGAAGCTCCGCAGCGCGGGCGGCGGGCACGCCCCCACCTCCCAGGGCCTGGGGGTTCGCCCCCCGGCCGGGGACCGCCGGGGCGCCCCGGAGGGCTGCGACCGCAGAGACACCCCGGAGCCCGGGAAGGGAGGGTTACCTGGCGGGCGGAGCGCTGCAGCCGCGGCCCCCCGGAGCCTGGCGCTCGGGGACGGCGAGGTCCGGCGGCTGCAGAAGCTGCAGCCAGGGCCACCGACCCCGGAGCGTGGCGCGTCGTCCCGACCCGAGCGCCCCAGTGAGCACCCGGCCTGCAGCCCGGACCTTCCGCCCAGGCCGCCCTCGTCCGCCCCTGACTCACGGCGTCTGAGCCGCTCGAGGGGCGGCGCAGCGGACGCCAGCCGCCGCCTCCCCGCCTTTTCCATTTCCCCTTTCACTCCGTAAACAGAAAGAGACTGCCGCGTTGCGGGGAAGCAGGAGCCCCCGCTCTGGGAAATTCCGTCCCCCCCCCACGCCCCCCCCCGTTTGTCCTCGGGGCGCCGGGGCGGAGCGGAAGGCGGGGCCCGGGCGGAGCCGAGCGCGGCGCGGGGAGGGGCGCGGGCCGAGCGCGGGAGCCGCGGGCTGGGGCCCCGGGGACGGCGGCCGTGGCTCCTCCTCGAGTCCCGGGCCTCGGACACCTAGGACGCCCCGGCGGTGTCAGGCGCCCGCACCCCTCCGAGTCCCGGGAAGAGGAGGTGTTCCCTAAGGAGCGCGCCCGCGCGTACTCGGGGGCCCCGGGGGGCGGGTGGCCAGCGCGGTGGGTGCCTCGGGCTGCGGTCGGCACGCGGGCGGCCTCCCCCTCACGGGCCCGCGAGAGGACGCCGCGAGGCGCTGAGCACCCGGCCGCCGGCAAGACCTGGTTTCGTTCCCTGCAGCCTGTCTCGGAGCGGGCTGTTTGGTGGCCCTGTCCCATTACGGAATGCACCTGTATGGACCTCCCCTCCCTAACCCCGGCTGCGAGTCTGGGGTTTTCTGCACCGCTTGGGAAGATCAAAGTTTGCTTTGTAGTACTCTTCCTTCTTGAGTGGAAATTGCTTCCTCCAGGTGAAACAAGAAGCGAGTTGTAGGGGGAAAGCGCCTCCGTTCACGAAATCCACTCTGCTGGGCAGTGCCAAGAGCGGACTTGCAACTCCCCACCCCCTCGCCCCTCAATACTTCCCTCGTATCCAACGCCTGCTGCAAGCCAGACATTTTGCAGGGCAGCCCGGAGAGCCCGACAGCCTCTGGGTCTCGCCGGCCGGACGGCGGGGCGTCCCAGGCTGAGCCTAGGTCCTGATGCCCCACAGCTCCGAGTCCGCGCCCAGCCCTTTCCAGTACCCGCTCTCATTCCGCCCCCGCGCTTTCCAAACGGCGTCGGGCCCGCTCTAGAGCTTTCCATGTCTCTGCTGTGGAAAGTGAGTTGCTGTTCCGAACCAAGGAAGGCCCATGAAAACTGCTCACAGACCAGGCTAGCTCCGGTGAAGCGCAGGGCCCTCCCCGTAGGACCCTAACGCCTGCCTGAGATTTCTTGGTGCTTCGGGTCGGGCGGGGATGGGGCGGATAAAGTGATTGACAAGTAGCCGAGCCCATCAGCAAAAGTGAGCCCCAACTAGCAAATAAAACGGCCCGCACGGACTGAGTCGGCGCTAAATTGCCACCCCCGGATGATTGTAGCTATTGGAGTGCTGTGACGTGAATGACGCGGGATGGGATGCATGCCAAGCCCTGGAACCGTCCAGGAGGTCTAGGGGGTGGCGGCGGTGAGGGCGTCCCCAGCAGCGGGAGGAGAGACCTTTCTGAGCGCCGGGGCTTTTCTGGTCTGGGAGGGAGGGACTAACTGCAGCTCCGACAGGGGAGAGGCGACGTGCGCAGAAAACTTTTTTTTTTTTTTTTAATCATAGTCACAGAGAGAGAGAGAGAGAGAGAGAGAGAGGCAGAGGGAGAAGCAGGCTCCACGCACCGAGAGCCCGACGTGGGATTCGATCCCGGGTCCCCAGGATCGCGCCCTGGGCCAAAGGCAGGCGCCAAACCGCTGCGCCACCCAGGGATCCCCGTGCGCAGAAAACTGAAGTCTGAAAGGCTCTAGCTTCTCTGGAAGCCGGGTTGTCGCCTTGTTGTCCCTAATGGTAACGTGAGAGACGTCTCTCCCTCATCTGTTGTCTTTGAGCAACAAGGGATGATCTTTATAAACATTTTAAAAATAGAAACATGGAACCAGTCCCGCCTCCACCCAGTAGAATGAGCTCATTACAACCACACCTCATCTTCTGGGAACTAAGTATTAGCCTTATTTCCTACAAAGAGGTCTCCTGAATACAGCTGCAGTTTAGGGAGCTGGTGAGATGGCTGCCTCGGCAGGGTTCTCTGGCTGTTCACGACGTACTCGATAGCAGATTTCATATGGGGTGGGAGGGAATTAAGAGGAAGTTTAATGTAAAAAAATTTTTTTATAAGTCCAACAAAAATTGGATCTGGTGTCCTGGAAGAGACAAGATGAACAACGGAGCAGAAAGAAAAAGGTTGCAGGCTAACGTTTTACTTGGTCGGGACTTTGTGTTGTAACAGACTTGCAAAAGCAATCCTGCTTTTTTTTAGGAGCTTGCTAGGAAAGTGAGGTTTCACCTTGCCAAGCAGAAACCACCTGAGCCAGTGTGGGCACAACCACAGGAGAGTTACTCAAGGAGCCATTATGAAGTGCATTACAAAACAGCTCCTTTGAAGCTGTTCTGCAGCCAACAAAATGCACTTTAAAACTGAGTTGCAACCAGTTGCAGTTTACTTGAAGTTTTCTCCACCTACAGGTTGGCATGATAATGGGTTCGTAAACTGTAGTTTGCAGATCAGATCTCATTTACTCATGGAAACGAAATGATTGACAGTGGGTAGGTCAGGGGGCAGAACACTGATCTTATGTAACCCCAAATGGGGCTCTATACTAATGAACAGAATATGAGACACTTCTTTCCAGTGTTTTTTGTAGTCATAAAATATAATGCTTAGAAAATACTGGAATAAGTTAAGGGACACCTATATGTAGCTTGGTGAAAAAAATTTGTTTCCTTTTCTTAAATTATAACCGTAAAATATGAAGTTTTGAAGGGCGATAATTAAATACTGAATTCGAATACAGCTTTAAATAAGTTCTGTTTTGTTTTTTAGAGGGAGAAAGCATGCATGATGTGGGGTTGGGGCCCAGCATGTAGCCCCCCCCCCACCCCCCCCCCCATGTGGGGCTCCAATTCACAACCCTGAGATCATGACCTGGGCCAAAATCAGGAGTTGGACACCTATCTGACTGGGCCACCCATGTGCCCCTAAATAAGATACTTTTAAAGTTAAGAGGAACTTGAGGGTGACTTCATGAGCATAACTTTTATCTGTAGGTGCTTGTTATAACAACTATACATATTTACCAATTAAGTTGTTTGAATAATGATTTGTACAAATTTCTGAGAAAAACCTTCAGATGAGACACTGTACAGGCAGACATGTGGGTAATAAATTTATTTTTTTGACTTTTTTTCTTTTTTTAGATTTTATTTATTTACTCATGAGAGACACACACAGAGAGGCAGAGATATAGGCAGAGAGAGAAGCAGGCTTCATGCAGGGAGCCTGATGTGGGACTCGATCCTGGGACTCCAGGATTATGCCCTGGGCCAAAGGCAGACGCTCAACCACTGAGCCACCCAGGCGTCCCAGGTAATAAATTTAGAATCATTATTATAAGGCGCCTGGGTGGCTCAGTTGGTTAAGCATCTGCCTTTGGCTCAAGTCTCCATCCCAGGGTCCTGAGATCCAGTCCCTCATCAGGCTCCCTGCTCAGTGGGGAGTCTGCTTCTCCCACTGCCCCTCCCCGCCCTTGTGCTCATTCTGTCTCATAAATAAATATAATCTTTAAAAATAAAAGAATGATTATAATCTTCAAAAATTTTAAAAGTTGAAATGCTGTTTAAAAAATCTAGTAGCTCGTTTTCTTTCTTGGGCATATGTAAGTTTCTTATGCTAATGTGTGTGGATTTCAATTATAATCGGACCTTTTCATAGTAAGGCTTTCAAAATGACAAAGCTTCTGTTAAAGGCAGTTAGCTTGGACAGCACTAAAAGGACACATCAACACAAAGGATGAAGTAGCCAGTGGAGGAGGAGATTCAGGGCTGACTCCCTCTGCTCAGGGACCACCAGGCCTACCTCTTGCCCTACCCCTAGCTGTCAGTGGCCTTTGGTCGTGCTCCTCTGGTACCTGAAACAAACCCTTTCCTGCAGTAGGGCATGAGTCAGGGCAGCTGCTGATTGACAGACCTGTTTGGCCGCACTCACCATCTGGAGGTGGATTAGGGATGTCCCTTCGACCTATAGAGAACACATGGCACAGCATTAAATTCTGCTCTGCCCCACCAGTACCCATCCCAGATGAAACTGCAGAGGCAACAGGCCCTGGAGTCCCTGGCCCACATCTGACTGCCTGAAGGAATAAGGAGTAAGTATCTATGATGCCCTCATGGCAAATCTGTGTGCCAGGCCATGCCCTCCACTCTGGCAGCCCTTTCCCCTGCAGATTCTCCCCCAGACTCTTGGCTGAGAAGTGCAGCCAAGGATGAAAGGGACAATTTCTCTGTCCTCCTCATTCCTTTTGCCTTTGCCTCACCTTTTGGGCCCCTGTGCTCATTGACTTTTGTCAGCACTATGCAAAGTGGGAACAGCAACTGAACAGGGGAAATGGGGCCTGAGGCTGAGATGGAGACCTCACGTGGGGGGAAGGGGAGAAAAATCCCCCAGCTGCCCTGGGAAGGGAGGGAAGTTCCGGAACACTCTCCGCTGTGGCCACTGTCTATGAGGGCTGTGTGTCAGTTGGGCCCGTGTGTGAATCAGCTCTCCTCTTGTGCAGAAAGCTAAAATTGAAGTCTTTCAAATGCTTGAATTGCATTGCTCTGTGTGATCTCTATGATGTTTTTATTAATTGCTTTGTGCTACGACTTCCTCAATTTTGAGGTCCTTGAACCACACTGAAAACAAAAACCACTCTATGCTTCTCTCTTCCACCTCCTGGATAGAAAGTCCTGGTACAGCATTTCTTAATCCTGGGCTTCCGAGATTGCCACATGGCTCAGGATGCCCCCCAGGAACTGTGCAGGCCTCTGGCTTTCATTTTTCACATTTTTAGAAGAGGAGAGAGGCTCATTAGGGCTGCTCCCCCAGACTGCCTGGAGCAGTCCCATGTGGATTTGTGGGGCTTATCCACTAGCAACCTCAGGTACCTCCTGTCACTCCTGGTAAACCTCAAGCCCCCACCTAGTACTCAATCACCTGCGAATGGTGCATGGAAAAGCTACTGCCCAGGATCAGAGGGAGGGAAGTGCTGGCAACGTACTGCTTGCTTAAGGGAGGCATTGCTGCAAAAAGTTAAGTTCAATGATGGGCACTGAGTAAAGTATAGAATTGCTGAGTCACTGTCATGTACACCTGACGCTAACGTAACACTATATTAATTATACTGGAATGAAAAATTTTAAAACTAAAATTAAAAAATAAAAAACGGGCACCTGGGTGGCTCATTCAGTTAGGCAGCTACCTTTGGCTTAGGTCATGATCCCAGGGTCCTAGGATAGAGCCCCACATTGGGCTCCCTGCTCTGCTCTGCTCTTTTCCATCTCCCTCTGCCTACCAATCCCCCTACTTGTGTTCTCTCTCTCTCAAAAAAATAAATAAAATCATAAAATTTATATAAATGAAATTTAAAAATTTATAAATGCAAATGTAAATGCATAGTAGGGAAAAACACATGCTAGAGTAGCACACCCTCCCCAATGGACTTAACTCTCCTCCTCTAAGGTGGTATTCACCCAACATGTGAGGAAACAGGTCACATTATTTTAGCAGCCTATAAAAGTTGTGGCATGCTTATCTTCATGTGATTTGCTTTAAATCAAGTGAGTTAAACACATTTTGTGGTTGTGTTAGAGCACTAGAAATAATTGCCAACAGATTCCATCTTTTTATTATTTTTTTAAAGGTTGTATTTATTTATTTGAGAGAGAGAGAAAGCAGAGAGAGAGAAAGAACATGCATGAGTAGAGGGGGGGAGTAGCAGGAGAGGGAACCTAACCCAGACACTTAACTAAGTCACCCAGGCACCCCCAGATTCCATATTTTTAGTATGTGTATGTTGGGGCAGGCGATAGCCTCTTTCCTTTATTAATTAAAGCCATGGATTACTGTTCATCACAACTTTTTTTTTAGTATCAAGATGCTCTGATGGGTGGATTTCATAATAAGCATCACTGTACACCTGACCATATTAAAATAACAACAATAGCTACATGTCTCAAAAATTTATGGTAACCCAAGTACTCCCCTTTGCTAGATTTCTTCACATGAGTCCTAAAGTGGGTGCTAGTGTCTCCTTTTGCATAGGAGGATTTGCATGTGTTTAAAGAGGTTAAGTATTGTGTCCAAGAAAACGAGATTCTAATCTATGCCTGTCTGACCCCAACCCCAGATAATAACTTCCTGCATCAAGCAGCACACGGGTGCCTCCATGGCAAAAGCACCTCAGTGCACAGCTGGCGCTTGTTCGTGCCAGCTGAAGGAAAACAAGACTGACCATAGGCCAGTCGTGAAATGCCCCAATTACTTTCCCATCCCAGCCTCTCCTCTCTCCTTTGGTCCCCTTTCTCTAGTCATGAATGGATTTCAGGCAGACCTCAATCAGGTGTTTATATTTTTAATCTTTTATCTCTAATTGTGAGGGGAGAGAGTCAAAGGAGTTTCAACTATAGTCCAGGAGTAGAGATGTGGCAGAGAGCTGAGCCCTAGGAAGCCTCAAGAGTAGGACATTAATTTTGCTTATCCTTAAGGCAAACCAGCTTTAATTCCTCTCGGGGTCTGCAGGAACCCAGAGGGTCTCACGCCATGCTGGGTGGGATGATAGGCTTGTGTAGATGCTGCTGGAGTCTAAGATGTTGTTAAGGTGTATGTGCAGCTGTTCTTACTTGCCCACCCAACTCTGGCACAGATACACAGTCCCCAGGCCAACACTGTCCCCCAAAATAAGAGTACTTTGCCAGGACCCCTACAGGCAGTGGCATGTTTGGAGTCCGTTTTCACCGACTCACAGAGCCAGTGTTAACTTCTGTAGGATCTGTGAGAGCTGGTTGTTAACAGTCATTAGTAAAAATGAAATGATATGAAATTACAAGTAAAATAGATATTAAAGATGAAAGTAATGAATACTAAATACTGAAAACTTATCTCTGATTATTTTGTTTGCATTCTATTGTTTCCCAGGCTCCTGAGGTTACTCGCATCTATTATATGTGTGTGGTGGAAATACAACACCATGAGGTGCTCCAGTGCCTGTCTTTGCAACTCTGCAGTTGGTGGCCTCACATTGGTAACTTAAAATAGGCCATGGTGTGAGTGTTCACACCACGGAAACCAGCAGATGCTACAAACCAGGGCTGGGTTTTGAGAAGGCTGGTTGTTAAATAGTTAGCAGCAGCACACCATTGCCTATTGATACATTTTATGTTTTTAGGCACTTTGACACTGTTAAGGTTATTAACTTTGTTTTTTACCCTACTCTCACATTTCTAATATTCCCTAGTACATATGAATATCTCATTTCAATCCAAGTAGCAAACTCTCCAACAGTGTAGGCTGACACTGGTCTCCACCTTCTGTTATTTGAAGCTTTCCTATATACTCAGCTCAGCTCCATCCCTATGCTAACAGCAGAGCCAGGCAGGGGAGAAGACCATGGAATACTGCTCTATATAGTTCCCATAAATACACTGTAATCAAATACAGTCATCTGCATCATCTTTTTCTTCCTGACGCAAGTCTGGGGTGAAAGAAAGAACATGTTTTAGTATTATGTGATGTCCAGATTCCTTTTTTTCCTCCTTTCACTTGCTGTGTGATTTGGAAAAGCTACTTAATCCTTATGAGTTGTAGTTGCCTTATTATGAAACCAAGATGCTTAATAAATATGGTTATTATTCCAATGTTTGAATGGAAAAGGTACTAAGAGAGTACAGGGGGAAAACGACACATAGAGTGATAAAATTTAACCTCTTCCATCAGGGAGAATAAAGTAGAACTTGGTGGTGGTTGGGTTTTTCTTTCACCTGAATAGGGCTCTGTTTAGGAACATAAACCCCGAGTCAGTGCGTGGAGATGGTAAAAGCCATCTTGCTGTGGTTTTTCTTTTTAACATGCTAAATCTTCCTGTTTTCTTTAGAGCTTCTTGTATTATACTTGATTTGTCCCTTCATAAACCTTGTGATAGTGGTTTCATTTTTACCATGTACACTGGATTATCCCACTGCAAATCTCCCTGGGGTTCTTGGAAAAATATCTAAAACTGATAAGAAACAGGACATTTTTAAGGAAAAACCCAACTAAGAAATCATTGAATGCTTACACAGTTTGTAGAGGTTTTCAGAAGGTCTTAACTGCCTCTTTGGAAAGGTCAATCAAAAGGCCTATTTTATGTCTCAGGGAACTGCATGGAGTATTTATCTTATTAGAACACTGAGAGAGACTGGCATAAGCCTAATTTTTGATGTCTTGGAGGCCTGAGCTATGAGACTTATCAGGCAGGTTTCTCTTTTTCTAACTCAGCTGGGTTGCCAGGGACCAAGCAAAAGTGGCTTGGTCCAGGAAGAAAATGTGCTCCATCCAGAAGGGTGAGATCACACTGTTTCCAGATATGGGTCTTCAACTAGAGGCTAGTTTCCTTTGCCTTGAAGCCCCAGGGGAAGCATTTCTGCCCATAAGAAGGCAGCCTTCCTGTGGCTTGGTGGCAGCAGCATTTCCAGAGGGGTGAGCAAAAGCCAGTGACAGATGTCTCCGAGAGGGAGTAACACACAGGAAAGAAACATGGCAAAGCAATCTCCCTTCCCTCTTGCCTTTTCAAAGGATCTTTTCTTTCTTCTTTCTTCCTTTCCTTTTCTAAATAAAAGAAGATATTAGTTAATATTAAGTGTGGCAAGAAAGGAAACAAGTATGTCTGCAGCCGTGACTATGTGTCTGAATGTGTAGGCTTGTTAGGATCTAAGTTCATAGAATGAAATATTAAAGTTGGCTTCACAGGACACCTGAGTGGCTCAGTGGCTGAGCATATGCCTTTGGCTCAGGGCGTGATCCCAGGGTCCTGGGTCCTGGGATTGAGTCGTGCATCAGGCTCCCAATGAATAGCCTGCTTCTCCCTCGGCCTATGTCTCTGCCAGTCTCTCTGCATCTCTCATGCATAAATTAATAAAATCTTAAAAAACAATAAAATTGGCTTTACAATCAAAATTCACATGCATGTGAATCCGTACAAATCAAATCCATACAAATCCATCTTTATAATCCAAGTAAAAAATTAGTATAAGCAAATATAGCTGTTATTATTGTTATCATTATTATTATTACTTTATTCTGAATATGGCAAAAAAGGACTAACCCATTCTCCAGGGAGAAAAGTACCTCCAGGAATAACTAGATCAACGCAGTGTTTTTCATGTAGTAAAACAACCTCTTCAGAAGAGTGTAGACTTCCTCTCTCTCTCTCTCTCTCTCTCACACACACACACACACACACACACACACACACACATAGTGATGGTCCTCAGTGGCAGTTCTCAAGTTTTAGCACACCTAACAACTTGTAAAAAATGCAGGTTCCTGAATCCTACCCCTAGAGAATCTGATTAAATAAATCTTCAGGTAAAGTCTGGAACTCTTATATTTTAATAAGCTTGCCAAATGCTTTTGAGGCAAGAATTGGGTCCCTGGACCAACTTTAGAAAGCCTAGCCTCCCAAAAAGGGAAAAAACACTTAGGCTGGAATATACAAAGTCAAACTGCAACCACACAGGTGTCACATTCCAAAAGCTGACATTCACGTTTTCAAAACACTTGTTTACAAGCACTTGTACATGAGGTTAAACCTAAATGACCGTTCATGTTCCCAAAACGGCAGTAATTGCTTAGGAAAAAAACCCTCAAATTTTACGGGAAAGAGAAAAGTTGTCAATACTACTCATTTACATACAGCATTTCCAAGGATGGTGAAGATACAGAGCTCTTTCAATTAAGGCAAACTTGTAGCTCAGAGCACTAGGTAATTCACTGAATAGAAGACATTCTCGTAATCCCAAATATTTCCTATGATTTCAGGCTTTTTCAAAAGTCCTCTGTGAATTTTGAGGTGCCTGAATTACTCTCTTTGAGGATCTTTGATAATTTTTTTTGGTTTTCTAAAAAATATTGTTAAAATACTACACATTTTACCTTCAGAAAAAGGAAGAGAGAGACACATAGAGATGGACCAAGCCGGGACTGTTGGTCACTCTGATCACCATTCTACCTTTGCTCTCAGCCTTTTTTTGATTAACCTTGGGCAAATTATTTAATTTTGCTGTGCCTCAATTTCCTCACCCAAAAACGAAACATGATAATAGCTTATTCCAAGATAATTCTAAGATAAACATTTTAGATAAATGTCTAAGATAAACATTTTCCCCCAATTTTAAAATCTCTGACGTCAAAGTGTATTTCACTATGATGATGAGAAAACATTGTATCTTAGATTAGTAGCATTTTTCTTAGTGGTACATAAATAATGGGTTGTTTAATAATGATGGTAGCTTAAACTAGATGAAATATAATAATAGCTCTATCCTAGGATTTTTTGGGGGGGTAACTGAGTCAAGAAACAAAATGCTTAGAAACTATGACTAGGGATCCCTGGGTGGCGCAGCGGTTTGGCGCCTGCCTTTGGCCCGGGGCGCGATCCTGGAGACCCAGGATCGAATCCCACGTCGGGCTCCCGGTGCATGGAGCCTGCTTCTCCCTCTGCCTATGTCTCTGCTTCTCTCTCTCTCTCACTGTGTGCCTATCATAAATAAATAAAATTAAAAAAAAAATAGTTTAAAAAAAAAAAAGAAACTATGAC
Organism: Vulpes lagopus; assembly: GCF_018345385.1. Classification (NCBI taxonomy): domain Eukaryota; kingdom Metazoa; phylum Chordata; class Mammalia; order Carnivora; family Canidae; genus Vulpes; species Vulpes lagopus. Next base: position 54,412,107 of record NC_054831.1, on the reverse strand, counting down.
TAACTGATATTATTTACTTAATAAATTAATCTATTAGTATTCTAATCTGTGAATGGATTATAAATTAAGTAGTGTCTCCTTGTTGAAACTTTAAATTGTCTCCAATATCCCTACATCATGTACTGCATTGAATGTAAACCCTTGCATGTATCTCTAATCATAGAAGTGGAATTACTAGGTTAACAAGCATGAATATATTGAAGGGATGAACTTATAATAATGGAAGTCAGTCAAACCTGGGTTAGAGTTACTACTTGTAACCTTGGTCATTTTACTTAATCTTTTCACATCTGTTTTAGCATCCATAAAACAAGGATAATAATAATATCCAGAGGCATATTATAAGGTTTAAAAAAGATGATGCAATTAGACACAATACAGCACAGGCTCATAGAGAATTCCAAATCAGCATAAACTATTTTCATTAGGACCTTGGGCCACCAGTAGCACTGTATGGCCTCATGCTGGCTTTGGAGGAGCACTACTACGAGTTTTCAACAGTGTCCCCGTGTGGCCGTAATTGAAACAGCAGCAGCAGAAAATAGTGTGGAGTCAGAAATGATCAGTTTCTTCAGGACTTCTGGAGGTGGTGACAGGACTATTTGGAAGGCAGAAGACTGAGCCTAGGATTCATGTGTGATCTGAGACAGACAGACTCAGGAAATAATAAATGTTGCCAATCTGGGTATGAGGGTCTAAAGCGATTGCCTTAAAATACTGAAAGATGATCTCATTTAGATCTCATAGATTATATGAACTGGTGAAGAGTTCAACATCATTTCTATGGATACGCATGGGAACAGCTTATCTCTCTGCATAATATAACCATGAAAAATCACTTTGGCAACTTTATTTGGGCTATATAAATCCTGGCAAACTCTAAGAATTTTAGTAAATGGTTGGGATTGGCATGCTGATGCCCAACCTATTATTTATGAAAGGCCTCTTGGCTTGAACTTCTGGAAAAATGGGATGCTTAGAGATTAGAAAGACAACCAGAATTGATAATATAATGAGCATATTGAATATGTTCAATAGCTAGCTCATCAGGTAATGAAATTACATGTTTCATTAATTTTATTTCAGAGAATATCATGTCAATCTTAATTCTATAGAATTAAGTTTCAGTTAATTAAGTTTCTATAATTTACTCCGAAGGATCAAGCAAAACAAACATGATTTTAAAATACACTTCTACTATCTTAAGTATATGAATGTCTGGAGTATAGAGCTATATCTAACAATTTTGAAAAATTACTATCAGCAGCAAGTCCGCAAAACCTGTAAGATATGGATGTGGATGGTCAGTTTGAATTATAATAAAACTAGAAAATATAATTATAAAGGTTTATATGATTTTTAAGTTTAGTTTGTATTTAGGAATTTATATAATCACTCAATAAAGTTAGATTGAGGACCTAATGTGTTTAAAGGTACTTCTTTTTCCCCCCCTAAATATGGTACAAAATTTAAAAGGGGCAAAAATGTAGATGATGAAAAGTAAGTCTCCCTGGCTCTCCTGATAATTAGATATTCAATTTCTCTCCTTAGAAGCAAATGGAAGATCTGAAAGCACTTTTAATTAAGAAGTTTTTTAAATCTTTAAAATAAAATTCAGAATTACAACATTTTAAATATTTAAAAATTTAAAGGAACAAAAGGTATAAATAATCCCCTTCTCACACTTGATTTCATCTGCAAAGTCAATCAAAACGACTAGCTTTTTGTGTATCCTTCCAGAAATAGTTTGTACACATACAAGCCAAGTGTGTGTGTGTATGTGTGTAGTGTCCTACCCTTTGCTTTACTTAGCAATTTTCACAATGTATCTTGAAGATAATTTCAGATCAGTAAATAAAGTTCCTCTTCATTCATTTAGGGTTGTATATTAGGGTTGTTATCTCTCGATATAAAGCAGCTGCAATATCAAGCAAGTATATACATTTATTTATAAAAGTAGAATTGTTAGATCAAAGGTTTCATGCATTTGCAATTTTTTTGTTTTAAGATTTTATTTATGTATTTGACAGAGAGAGAGAGAGAGAGTGCACAAGCAGGGGGAGCAGAAGGCAGAGGGAGAGGGAGAAGCAGATTCCCTGCTGAGCAAGGAGCCAGACATGGGGCTCAACCCCAGGGCTCTGGGATCATGACCTGAGCCAAAGGCAGATGCTTCACGGACTGAGCCACCCACGTGCCCCTACATTTGCAATTCTAAATAAATATTGCCAAACAATCTGAAGGACACTTTTAAAAAGTTGTTCTTTAAGTAGCCCAAAGAAACTCAGATATAGTTACATTTAAGTTTTCATTGCAAATCCTGGTTTCATATAACAGAAGGGTAACTGTAGTCTAATCTCTGTCCAGACTACCTTATTTCCAAATTGGTAGAATATAAATAAATTCTTTGTTTTATTTTTTATTTTTTTAATTCTTTGTTTTAAAACATATGAAATTATTTAAAAATCTTTTTTCTTTAAGGGAGCAAGTTGAAGAAAAGGATAATCAGATTGATTGAAAGGGAAAGCGACAGGCAATCTTATGAATATATGTCCTATGCTAGCACAAGTATGCTTCAAATTTTTATGTTCATAATTCAATGAATTGTGAACCTACTCTGTTCTTACTGCTGGAGAAACAGGACGAATAAGTCACACTCCCTAATATCAAATTGCTCACAATCTTGAGTGTGCGTGTGTGTGAGGGGGTGTGTTTACCAGTATCATCAGTTATAGTGGCTCCCTCTTTCCCTCTTTGCTGCACCCTACCTTTGGGGGAATATCTACATTAATCTTTACCCCTCTTAGCATTTATCACTAGACCTAAGTAATCTCCTGATTAGTCTATTTTCCTCAGCAGAGAATGGAATCTATGAGGGCAGAATCACTTGCTGTGAGTTTGGTTTTTTTATTTTATTTTAATTTATTTATTTATTTTATTATTTATTTTCTTTTTGACAGCCAGAAAGTATGAGACCTCATGAGCAGGAGGAGGAGGCAGAGGGAGAGGAAGAGAGAATCTCAAGCAGGCTCCATGCCCAACACAGAGCTGGATGTGAGGCTCCATCTCAGGACCCTGAGATCATGACCTGAGTTGAAATCTAGAGTTGGACCCTTAACCAGCTGAGCCACCCAGGTGCCCCAAGAAACTCTTGATATAAGTTTTTTATAACCTTATAGTACTGGCACATAATTTTAAGAGAATAGGTCTTAACTGAATTCTAAGTCTTTATGTTATGATGAAACAGAAGATCTGGGGCAGGGCACCTGGGTGGCTGAGTCAATTAAGCGTCTGCCTTCCACTCAGGTCATGATCCCAGGGGCCTGGGATCGAGCCCCATATCAGGCTCCCCGCTCAGCAGGGAATCTGCTTCTCCCTCTCCCTCTGCCTGCCGCTCCCACTGTTTATGCTCTCTCTCTGTCAAATGAATAAATAAAATCCTTTAAAAAAGAAACAGAAGATCCTGTGTTCCTCTTTCTGCAGTTTAGCAGACACAAAGGACAAAAAGCAAGAGTTGAATTCCTTTCCTTAAGGACACCCAGAGCAGGTTCCTGGCAGGGGTGGGAAGAATCCAGCCTCCTGGCTCCCTAATAAGGGCCATTTACTCACAGGAGTCTCCCCTTAATAGATGATGTGATTGCACTAGAAAGCAGTGAAAATGTTCAGTTAGGCCTTCTGAACACCCAGGTATTTAATAAAGGAGCTCAAGAAGTCTGCAGCATTAGAGCTGTACCTCTCAGATGGAAGGGCAGCAATCTCAGGTTTTGGGGGTGGGGTGCGGGGGTGGGGACAGAGCACAAGAACCATAGACTGCCAATCCAATTTTACTCAGAGACGATTTGAAAGGAAAAGTAAAGTAATTCAACTCTATAGTGAGAAAAGCATTATTTTTCTACTGCTCCAAACATATAAATACACTAGTAAAGAATGCAAAATTTCCACGATCTTAAAGATAAAAGACACAATTTCACAGAAATTGAAAAAAAAAATTGCATTAGTTCATGCGTTTCAGAAGTCCCAGTGCTTCTCAGTTTCCTTTTTTCTGCTAGAAAATTTTTCCCTGGCACCTCTGCTTGCTGAGCTTTTCTTAGCTGATATATTTGTCTTTGAACAAGAAAGTCCTTCTTAGTGACTTTGAAAGGACATTAGTGAGGTAATCACATATTTTGTTATAAAACCTGGATCACTTTTGAGACTGAAAGAGAGTGTTTCAATAATTACATGGTATCAAACAATATATATGGTCTCTGAGCCCTAAATCACATACATTCACTTTTTTTAAAAAAAATTTATTTATTTAAGAAAGAGCACAAGTGGAGGGCAGAGGGAGAGGGAGAAGCAGGCTCCCCATTGAGCAGGGAGCTGATGTGGACTTGATCCCGGGACCCTGAAATCATGGCCTGAGCCGAAGGCAGAGGCTTACCTGACTGAGCCATCCAGGCAACCACATATTCACTTTTTATCAAAGATTAGCTTAATTTACAGTAAGTATTTTCATAACACGTGAAATGTACACACAATTTTTGCTTTTTTCCTATTGGCTTTCCAAGCTGCCTAGGATTCTTTTTTTCCTTTTAATGATGCAACAAATATCTGTTTGTTTTTTAAGATGGCAATGTTAAAAGTCCTTCATTTCTATGTGCCTGAGCCTCTGTTTTCCCTCCTCACAGGGAACTGTCGCTGCTGACAGTTTGGAGAGTGTCCTTCCAGACATTTCCAACGCTGTATTTCACAGGATCTCTCAAATGAGAGAAGGATCCCTTGGCTTTGTGGTGTGAAACACACTGAATCTGATTGAGGACTATGATCTGATGTCACAATAATATTGGTAATAATTATAAGTATAAGGCAGGCTTATTAGTTTCCTAGTCATGCTCTTATCAAAATACCACTATCTAGGTGGCTGGAATGACAGAAATGTATTATCTCACATCTGAAGGCTAGAAATCCAAAATCAAGTGTTCCCTCTGAAACCTGTAGGGGAATCCTTCCTTGTCTCTCCCTAGCATCTGTGGTTTGCCGGAGATCCTTGGCATTCTTTGGTTTGCAGTCACGCAACTACAGTCTCTGCCTTGTCAACATATGGCATTCTTTTTCTATGTCTCTATCTTCACATGGCTGTCTTCTTATAAGGACACCAGTTGCGTTGGATGAGGGGTCCACGCTACTCCATTATGATGTCATCTTAACTAATTACATCTACAACAACCCTATTTTCAGATAAGGTCATATTCTAAGGTGCAGAGGTCTAGGACTTCAACACATTTTTTTTTTTGGAGGATATAATTCTGTCCTTAACAGTAGATAAACTTTGTAAATAAAAAAGTTAAGGCTACTGTCTGCAACAGATATTCAGTAATACCTGGAAGTTTGGTTCTTTCTTCCCATGTTCCAAAGAATCTAGGGGGGCAATTCTTGATGACATAGAGAAACCTGAATGAACCGACCTCAGCTAACTAGAATCCTCAACTGTTTGACAAAGATGTATTTGCACTTGCCTTTTCAAAAGAGAAGTCATTAACAAAAAAATAATCAGATATCATGAGTATAACTTTTTAAAAATATTTTATTTATTTGAGAGAAAGCAGAGCACGAGAGAGACCATAAGTAGAGGGAGAGACAGAGGGAAAAGAAGACACCCCGCCAAGCAGACAGCCCAATGTGGGGATCCATCTCAGAACCCCAGGATCATGACCTGAGCTAAAGGCAGATGCTTAACTGACCAGGCCACTCTGGCACCCCTCAGGGGTATAATCTTTTTTTTTTTTTTTTTTAAGATTTTATTTATTTATCCACAGAGACAGAGAAAGACACACGCACACACACACACACAGAGGCAGAGGGAGAAGCAGGCCCAATGCAGGGAGCCCGACATGGGACTCGATCCCAGGTCTCCAGGATCACGCCCTGGGCTGAAGGCAGCGCTAAACCTCTGAGCCACCCGGGCTGCCTAAGGGATATAATCTTTTTATTAAATGTTAAGCAGGTACAAAATGGTATTTACAAATTATGTGTGTGGTTAAAAAATTCTAATACAATGAGCACCTGTGGCCCTACCGCACCGGTTTAAAAAATAAAACATTACCATATCTTTGAAGTGTCCTATATGAATTTTTTAATGGTAAAGTTACTATATTGACACATGCTTATTGAAAAAAAATTGTATGTAATTAGAATTCTATGATGTAAAAATTTGAAGTCTTCTCATGCCAGAGGTACCCCCTAGACAAAGTAACTCACTCTTTGTAATAAAGAAAGAGAACTTCATGTCTATACCCTAGTTGATGTAACCTATGATGGATGTTGGAGTTATTTTCATTTTTTGCTTTTACAATTAATGTTGCAGTGAACCTTGTCTAGATACCCTTGCACACTTGTGCAAGTCTATCTATAAGATAAATTCATAGAGTGTTGGGTAAAAGTCACAAATGTGTTTTTTAAACTTACGTGATTTGAGTTGGTTTTCTGATACATCCCATTAAAATGCTTCCAAGTAGAAGAATTGTTCCACCAGTCTTCAGAAAATGAGAACAAGTCAACACTTGAAACCCAAATTTAATATTGTAGACTATAACTTATACATAGATGATCTCAGTTCACAAAGGGGATCAGGGAAAGCCCCGTGATATAAAGCCACTTGTTGGAATTTGGAATTTCCTGGTGCGAGTACTTTACTATTATGATTAACAGTGAATCATTCATTTAACAAACATACCACCTGCTTACATCATCCCCATATAGTCCATATTCTTAAGTCTAATCTCTTTACTTGGGAGCTAGACTGTGTCCTCTTGCAAAAACTGCTAAAGGACATAGCTCAGCAATTTTCTCTTCTGTCTCCCATAAAACCTTCTTTGTATCTCTACTGGGATTGTTTGGGTCAACCTACAAGTATGCTATTTCTCCATACCTAATTTCTGTATTCACCTTCATAGTAAGATCCCTGAAATAATTTTCAGTACTGTCTGTTTTAATTTGCTCCTCTCATTCATACTTGCACCCATTCCAATTGGGTTTTCATATCCATCGTCCATTAAAACTGCTTTTACCAAGAATATTAGTAACCTCCATATTGCTTGCAAAATCTTCCTCTTTTGTACTCATCACCACAATTCCATATTTTAATTGTGTTTGTTTATTGAATATCTCTCCCTACTAAAAGATGAGCTCCATAAGGGCAGAGATTTTATCTGCTTTATTTTTTTTCAATTTGTCTCCAGCATGTAGAACATTGCCCATAGTAATAAATCAATAATACTCGCCCAACAAATATATACATATATTTATTTGAGCTTATGCTGTACGTGAGGAAAGACAGTAAGCAAAACAAGCATATAAACATATATAGTCAGATGGTAAAATATGCTATCAAGAAAGAGCTGGTTAAAAAAAAAAAAAAGAAAGAGCTGGTTAGGAGAATGGGGAATACTATGCCATTCTTGGGGGTAAAAGCATTGCTCTTTTATAAGATGATCAGAAGCTGCTTCTCTAATGAGGCAACATGTGAACAGAGAACTGAAGGAAGTAAGGGAGTAAGTCATATGGAAGAAGAACAACCTAAGAATAGAATACAGAAAGTGCTAATGTCCTGAGGTACAAATTTTCTTGGATTGCTGAGAAATATCAAGGAAACTAGCATAGGAAGAGCAGAGTAGATGAAACAGAGAGTCCCAGGATATGTGCTCTAGAAGAATTGGGAGGCTTGGTTAGATCAGATCTTGTGAGATTTTAGCATTTACTCTGGAGTGGGAAAGAAATCCCTGGATGGTTTTGAAAAGAGGAATGGCACAATACAACACTGTAGCCTGCAGGCTGAGAAAAGACTATATGGAGCCTGGTAGAAAGAGGCAAACCAGTTAAGAGGTTAGAGCAAAAATATAGGTAAGCTGAATGCAGCAACGTGTAAAAAGGATTATATACCATGACCAATTGGATTATTGCAAGAATAACAAGATTGGTTTAACACCTGAATATTAATTAATGTAATATACCATATTAAAAGAATGAAAGACAAGAGCATAAGGTCGTCTTGATGGATGTAGGAAAAAAACAAAACAAGACAATCCAACACCCTTTTATGATGAAAACGCTTAACAAACAGAAAGGGAAGGGAACTTCTTCAACCTAGTAAGGGTATCTACAAAACACCCACAGCTAACATCATAAACCATGAAGAAGACTGGATGCTTTTCCACTAAGAACAGTAACAATACAGGATGTGTATTCTCATCACCTCTATTCAACACTGTACTGGAGATTCTAGGCAGAGTAATCAGGCTTAGAAAATCTAATTAGATTTAGAAAAATCTAATGCAGCTACAGGAAAAACTATTAGAATAATAAAAGTGAGTTATCAAGGTTACTGGATACACTATCGACATACAAAAATCAACTGTGTATCTATTGCAATGAACATTTTATTGAATGTTCTGTCTTCTTGCAATGAAAAATCCATAAACAAAATTAAGAAAACAATTTCATTTATAGTAGCTTCATAATAAAATACTTAAAAATAAATTTAGGGATCCCTGGGTGGCGCAGCGGTTTGGCGCCTGCCTTTGGCCCAGGGCGCGATCCTGGAGACCCGGGATCGAATCCCACATCAGGCTCCCGGTGCATGGAGCCTGCTTCTCCCTCCGCCTGTGCCTCTGCCTCTCTCTCTCTCTCTGTGACTATCATAAATAAATAAAAATTAAAAAAAATAAATTTAATAAGTGTAAGACTCATATGTTGAAAAGTGGAAAACATTGGTGAAAGAAATTAAAGAAGACCTAAATAAATGGAAGGGGCTTCCATGTTCATTTTTTAGATTTAATGTTCTTAAGATGACAATACTCCTGAAATTGATCTACAGATTCAACATAATTCCTACCAAAACCTTAACTGCCTTTCTGTCAGCAACTGAGAAGCTGATAGTAAGTTCATATGAAAATTTAGAAATCTGAAATAGCCAAAACAATCTTGGAAAAGAATAACAAGGTTGGAAAACTTGTACTTCCCGATTTTAAGAAATTACTAGAAAGCTACATTGATCAAGATAGTGTGGTACTGGTGTAAGGATAAACATATAGATCAATGAAATGGAATTAATTGAGAATCCAGAAATATGCCCAGGTATCTATGACCAACTGACTTTAACAAATATGCCAATACCATTTAATGGGCAAAGCGGAGTCTTTTAAACAAGTAGCACTAGGGCATTTAAGTCTGTGATCAATTTTGATTAAATTTTATATATCATATGAGTAGGCATCCAGTTTCATGGTTTTGCTTGTGGATATTCAATCTGTCCGAGTGCTATTTGTTTAAGGATTCTACTTTGCCCATTATTATAAATAATGCTGCTATGAACATTCACGTATCAGTTTTTGTGTGAACATATGTTTTCACTTCTCTTGGGTGTATACCTATGAATGGAAGTCTGGGCCATGTGGTGGCTTTGTGTTAATCTTTCGAGGAAATGTCAGGCTATTTTCCAAACAGCTGCACCACTATAGTGTAAGAAGTTTCCAGTTTCTGCACATTCTTGCCAATACTTGTTATTTTCTGTTTTCATTTAATACCACAGTAATGCGTATGAGTAGTATCTCACTTTTGATTTGCATTTGATGAATTCTGAGCTCTCTTCATGTGATTATTGGCCATTTGCATATTTAAAGAAATATCTATTCAGATCCTTCATCCATTTTTTTATAAAGTATTTTTTGAGATTTTATTCATTTATTCATGAGAGACACAGGGAGAGAGGTGGAGACGCAAGCAGAGGGAGAAGAAGGCTCCCTGGGAGGAGTCCAACACAGGACTCAGTCCCAGGACCTGGGATCACAGCCTGAGCCAAAGGCAGATGCTCAACCACTGAATCACACAGGCATCCCTCCTTCACCCATTTTTAATTGGATTATTTTTAGTACTCTTTTAAGAGTTATTTATATATTCTGGATATATTCTGGATATAAATCCTTATCAGATATACGATTTGCAAACACTTAATCCTATTCTGTGGGTTGAACTTCACTTTTTTTGATGGTGTCCTTTGAAATATAAAGTTAATTTTGATGAAACCTAATTTACGTTTTTCCTTTTGTTGCTTGTTTAGTGTCATATCTAAGAATCATTGCCTTACCTGAGGTTGTGAAGATTTACCCCTCTGTTTGCTTCTAAGATTTTACAATAGCCAAAAGATAGAAACAGCAGAAATGGATAACCATATGTGGCATATGGTTATATGACAAGAATAAGAATAAGACAACAGGCCCAAAACAGAGTCACTTGTATAAGCCCTATGTACCCAAACCAAGACTTAATCAGTTTCAACTCTCCCGGAAACGGAATCTTAAGCCAGGGTATCACGAATCACCTGATCAGCATTAGTTAGTTATTTAGCCTGATAGAACTGGGACATCCCCTAGAGGAAAGTAACTTTGCAATAACCGATGCACCTTTTGCTTATTTTAACTTCCTTGTTCCTGCTCTCCTCTGCCTATAAAAGCCTTTTCTTGGTTTTTATTTTCAAGTCTTCCCTTCAGGCTCTAAGAGTCCTTTCTATCTGTTAGATTGGATGTTGCCCGCTTTGAATGGATTTTTTTGCTCAAATAATGTCTTAAAAATTTCTAACATGCCTCAATTTATCTTTTGACACCATGTGATGGAATGTTATTTCTGGCCAGAGAAAAGAATGAAGCACTGATAGATGTGACAACAAGGAAGAACCTTGGAAGCATTACCTTGAGTGAATGAAGCCAGTCACAAAAGCCACCTACTGCACGATCCAATTTATATGAAATGTCTAAAATAGGCCACAGCACGGACAAAAAGGAGATACGTGGCTATTTAGGGCTGGGGGAAGTGAGAGCTAGTGGGCAGGAGGTTGCTTTTGGGGGTGATGAAAATATCCTTAAAATGATAATAGAGACGTTGCGCGACGACCACCCAGAAGGGGTGGACTGTGCAGCGCACGAGCTTCAGCTCAGCTCAATGGCCTTGTTTCATGAAAAAAGGCAAACTCTGTACCAGGTATCCTGGGTTTAACTCCCATCTCTGCCCCTGACTGGCTGTGTAACTTCAGAAATGTTACTTCACTTCCGTATGTCCTCGTCTCCCCATAAATAAATAGAGATAACAGGTGTTCCCATCTCACGGGGCTGCTGTAAGGAGTAAGAGGGACTAGGACACTCCCTACAGGGTCTGTTGTCATTTATTATACTCTAGGTATAGATTCCCAGGTCAGAGCTGCTTCCTCATGTTCTATTTTCACCACTGCTTGTGGTGGTGGGCTCGTTCTATTGGGGGAGGAGGCTTTTTTTTTTTTTTTTTTTTTTTTAAGAGAACTGTGGGAGAGAAGAACAGAGACAGGTCTGAAGGAAAGCAAAGGCATTTTCCTCGGGGCAGCGTTCACCTAGTTTGACCCTCGAGGCTTCCCGTTCCTTTCGTCTCAGCGCGCATGCGCGGGAGCCCGTGCCCTTTCGTCCGCCTGCTTCTGCTGCTTTGGCAATGGCGGCCCGCCGCGTGGGGATGTCGGCGCGTTTACTCCTCTGTGCCCAGAGAAGTCAAGTCTTGCGTCCCACCCACAGGCTTCTCAGCTGCCCAGGAACTGTGGCCGCAGACGTTAAGAGAGAAGAGCAGTCTTCCAGGAGTGTGGAGACAGGTGATGGCGCCGCGTTCTCGGTTTGCTCTGTATCCGCGACCCACGGCGGGCGAGGGAAGGGGGAAGAGGCTGGGATCGCGGGCGAGCTCGTGGCTTGTGCTGATGGCCGTGGAGCCTTTGGCAGTAGGGTGAGGCAGCGTCCCGCCCTCTGACCTCATCAGGGGAACGCTCATTGCTCGTGGTAGTTGTGTGTGTGTGGGGGGGGGCGCGGGGAGGTTTCTTCTAGGACGTGTGTGCGCTGTAATGACACTACTTAAATGTTTAAGAAGTTCAGGCCAAGAGCACGGCTTGGCTTGCTGATATTTTCTGATTTGTCAAGCTGACGTTCCCGGTGACAGCAGTGATGCCGCACGTCAGTCCCTTGCTTCAGTTACAAATGCATCGGATTTTACAAGTTGACGGAGGACAGGTACAGCGAAGTGTTCATGAATAACAGTACTCGCGGCTCCCAAGTGGAGGCTTCCGCCTGTGGAAATTACTGCCGTTTGCTTTATTCTTTTGGTTATCTTGATGACCTAATAACAGATCTGCGTCCACCGGCTCAGGCTGCTGCCCCGCAGACGGTCGGAATTTATATGCTGCTTTGTGTATCGAGGAGCCTGCTGTTCCCGAAACCCGCTAGGGACCCAAGAGCTGCGCGTGTCTTATTTACAGTGTTTAAAACAATCTAGCAATGCGTGTGTCCACTGTCTCCACCTAACAGGTGCACAAAGAGGCTCAAAGAGCTAAGGTTATGTTGCTGAGTTTATTTAGACCACAGACCAAGTTAAGGAAAATGTTGATTTCTGTCATTTCTTGGGACGGTAGTTTTAAGAGATGAAATTATTCCTGGGAATATTTTTTATAGTAGGCTAAAAAGTAAAACGTCCCCCCCCCCCCTAAAATAAATGGTAGGCTTGATCTTCTCATCAGACTGTATAAATAAAGATTCATGTTGACAGGGAGTGAGAATTGTTACTTAATACGATATTTCATTAACCTCCTGATTGGACTGTATTTGGTAGAAGCTGCTTCTGTTAAAAATTCTCGAGTACCTGAAAATTTGAGTAAGGATTCTGCCAAAGAAGCTGTTGTAATTTAACATCCGTATAGTGGTTTAAATTTGGGAGTTTTTTCTTACGCTCTTTGAGAAATACAACTTTGTAAAGTTGGTATGGCAGGAGTTACTACTGCAGTTTATAGATGAGAAAGCAGGCTAGTCCAAGTGGCTAATTCGAACTTATCTAGTAAGTAGCAAAGGTAAGGGAAAAACCTGATTCCAAGGCTATACTCGTCATTTCATACAGTTTTGTTGTTTTTCTTAGGAAATATGTTTCATTTCATATCATAACTGGCTAAGTATTCAGACACTCTTGTGGTGCCTAACAAAATCTTTGTCCGAATTTCTTTTTCCTTTTTAAAAAGAGAAGAAGGTAACTGCACCTTATAGTCAGTGGCATAACATTTTGTAATTGGAAAGAACTTGAGAAATTTTCAATTGAGGTTTCCACTTAGTGTGAAAACTTGTTGGAGAACATTTCCAGTAATATTTTCTAGTAACAAGAAGCACACTATTTCATAAATCAGCCAATTCCATTTTTTGGTGCAGGCTCTAATGGTTGGAAAATGTTTGTAATGAGCTAAAATGAGCTTAGTTTTGACACAGCTTTCATTTCAGTAGTAGAAAAGAACCTTGATTCTAAGAGTAAGAATATACAGTATATTATTCAGGAATCTTTTGCGTGCAGGTGACAGAATTAGCTTGGATTAGCTTAAGTATGGGGGGAGGATATACCAACTCCACTCATTTAACCAAACTCCAGAGAGAGTTTAAGGTCAGCTGGATGGATATGGCCAATGTGCGATATTTTCCTCAGCTGTTGTTTGGTGGCCTCCTTATCTCACATGTACATGAAGGCCTGGCCGCCAGCAGCTTCCTGTTTACTTGCTTGTAGCCTTCTCCAGAAAGGAGAATAAAATATAATCTTTTACCTGAATTTGAAGAGTTCTAAGAAAGAGCTTTTGATTTATCACAAACTGCCCCATCTCCACCACCCCCCACCTTTTGGACCTAGAGGAGCTATCCAAAATAGTATGATAATGTTAGCCGCATCTAATGGGCTGAGGGTCAGTGCTAGAGGTAGGATACCCCTGCAACTTCACAGAGCAGTTTTCTACAAGCAGGGATACGCTGTTGCTAGAACAAAAGGGACAGATTAATTCTGTAAGAGGCTATCTAGACTATTGGAAAAAACTGGTGTAGTGTTTTCACCAATTATGAGACCCACTCTTTCAAAGATTATTGTGGGATTCGAAATAGAGTGTATACGTGAAGGTACTTGGAAAACTGAAGTCCTGCATGAGTGGAGGGTTCACTGTTATATTTGAAGACAGCATTTGGGTTCTCATTAGTTTATTTCCAGGCTGTAAATCCTACTTTATCTACAGTAATTCTCTGTCAGTTTCTAGACATCTTACTACTCCTCTCCAGGTGCTCTGGTTCTTTAGTGTGTTTATTCTCTCCCTATCCACAATGCAGAAGTTAAGACACGTCTTTGATTGATTTTGAGCTTTGATCAGATTGAACTTCTTCCCGGCCTCTTATATGCAACTACTACTAGGTTAATTTTCTCCCCCATTGTGTCATTGTATCTTTATGTTGTTTTTAATAAAAAATGCAGACCTGTATTAACTCTTATTTTTTGTGTTAAGTTTATGGTCACCAGGTTATGTCATAAAGACCATAAATTGAGTCTGTCATAATATATTAGCACTTACTACTTTTTACTCTCAACTTTGTGTCATTTGTAGATTTGATAAGCCTTTTGTGAGATAATAAACTACCTGAACTTTTTGTCCCTTCCTTTACAACTTTGTCTTGTCCCCATCACTCCTGCCTACTGTTCGGGCCAGAGAGCTGTCAATGCTTTGGGTTCTACCTCTCCACCTTCTCAAGCACATTTCTTCATCTTTTATCGAACTTCTCTAAATTCAGTCTCTTCTCTTCCTTAGTGATTAGCTGCAGGGATATACTTGCAAAAGTGCAAACACTGTATGCAGGTGATACTGCAGTATTATTTGTAATAGCGAAGAAAGGAAAGCCATCTCGATATTCATCAGCAGAGGATTGGCTAAACTATGATAAATTAACAATATACTACATTACATTTAAAAAATGAGGGAAATATACAGACACAGATATCCCCAATGTATTAAGTTTTTAGAAGCATATTGTAAAACAGAATGTATAGTATAATTTTGGTAATTTTTAATTGTGTAGAAAACGTTTATCTGTGGAGAAATACAAATGTATATGTTTACATATGCCTTAAAAATATCTGGAAATATAAGTACCAAACTTAATGGTTGGATGTAATTAGGGGCAGAGAATTGGGGAAAGATTTATACTTTTATTTAATAAAATTTAACAATTTGACTTTACTTTTACAATAAGCACTTGGACATCAGTAAAAACCAGAGACAAGAATATGTAGGTGGTAATTACATAGGGAAAAGTGGTTGAAGTAGTCCAGGCAGAGCCTGTATCAGAAGAAAAAAAAAAAAAAAAAAAAAAAGAAGGAACTAGGGACTAATTGGAAGGACTGTTAGTAGACTGAGATCAAAGTGAATAAGAGGAGTCCCTATCTTCAGTATGGAAGATGGATTTCCTTCCATATTATTAAGTAAATACAACACCGCGAATTACTTTCTTTCACAGATGTTGAAGGAAGGTAATACAGAGGTGGAGAAGGTCATGGGAAGTCAGAAGTCTTCACAGACCGGGGGAGGATGACTGGGAGTTTTCCAGGCAGAAAATGAGGAGGTGGGCGTTCCACTCAGAGACAGGAAGGCTTGAAAAGTTCATACTACAGTATGTGGTAGTATTGTATGGTATGTGGAGTACCTTAAGTGAACAACTGCAAAAGGAAGAAATGGTAGAAATTGACACTGAAGAGGAAGTGGGACAAGATGCCAGTAACTGTACCCACACTGTCGAATATAGACTTGATTTTGGAGGCAGTAGGGAAGCTCCTGAAGGGTTTGAAGCAGGGAGGTCAAAGACTTTTTAAAAAGGTTAATTTACAAAGATCGCTTTGGCAGCAAAGAGTGGCCTGAGAAGACGACTAGTGTAAGACCAGTTTAGGGATCAAGCCTTGAAATAGGAGATTGATGTTAAAGAGTTGGCATTCAGAATGGAGACGTAGACCCCTATTTAAGAGATGTGTTTTCAGCATCTGGTACAGTGAATGTAGGAAAGGTGTTCAGTATCTGTTTGATCACTTATTGGGAACGTGTACTCTGTCTGGAGCCAGAGTTCTGTGGTGTGCCATCAGAGACTGCCTCCAGGCCTGTGCTAATGAGCAGAGTTTACGATTCAGCAAGCCGTTAACTAGCATTAATGCACATTTGTCTGTCTGGTCTGTGAGGATGTCTTGGAGTTTGCTGAAATTAAGGTGTAGTGTGTTTGTAGTATTCTTGATCCATCAGTTATAAAATAAAGAAGAGGAGTCTAAAAGCATCTGCCAATTTCCATATATATCAGTTCTACTTTCTGTACTATTTAACTTCTTTGGAATTTCTTTAGGGCATTGATAATCAGACTTGGTGGTTTATAATTTCTAGAATCTACCATTTCAGACTTCTTTTTTTTTTTTTAATTTTTATTTATTTATTTATTTATTTTTTCCATTTCAGACTTCTAAAAGAATCATTTTTAAGCCACCCAACTAGAAGTTAAATATCTAGAGAAAAAAAAAATGAGTTGGTAAAATTCAGTATTTGGCTTGAATATGCTCTTAAGAATTTGAATGATTTTCCTTTTCCTTATACTTAGTTGTTCTTTCCTTTGTGGTCAATTATTAATATCTAATCTTGACTGTCACAGCTCTTGTCTTCATTTCCTGTGATTGTAAAACCCCCAGCCCCTGAAGTGGTTTTTAATGAGAAAAGAAATAACCCTGTATTTCATTAGTAAAATTATCATGAACTTTTTATGGGCAGCAACTGGATTTTAAATTCTTTGATTTCCCTGTGACACACAGCACATGATAATTGGTAACTCATTGTTAATTGTTGCAGCCAGACCAACACCTATGACAAAGAAAAACTATAATAACTTACTTTAATACATTAAAGTTATAAACTCATTCTCATTACACTTAGGCTTACAATAATTTCTTTTAGGCTTTGGAATGTTACAGCTTATACAGATTTTGTATGTGTATATTTGGGGAAGTGTTACATGAGTGACTACATTCCTGATTTTGCTTTTAAAATTTTGTGGATATCTCTCTTTGCAGCACTGTGCATTGAATACAGTAAATCAAAACTAGAAAAGTGGACATTGGTAATGATATTTACAAGAGAATGGTAAAATGAAAATCGAAAGTAGTATAGCGTTATTCTTATACAGGTAAAGAAGAAAGAAGATGAGATTTGGATAAAATTGTTTTAATCAGCTATAAAATCTTCATATACCCTTTTTTTAAAAAAAATCTTTATATACCTTATCAAAGTATGCTTTAAATTTTATATTTGTGTGTGTGTGTATTGGAAATGTTTTTGTCTCATTCATAGGCTCTGAAGGCAGGATTCCCAAAAAGAAATTCTCTGAGTTGCAGAAAGAAAGACGCGAACAGGCACAGCGAACTGTTTTAATACATTGCCCAAATAAAATCAGTGAAAAAAAATTTCTGAAATACTTATCCCAACATGGACCTATTAGTAATCATTTCTTCTATGAGAGCTTTGTAAGTATCTGAAAATCATCTAACATTTATGCTTCTGAAAGATAGATATGCATTTTTGCTATTTTGCTATTATTATAATATCATATCATATATCATTATGAAAATAACATTGGTTATTTGCAATATGGTAAAGTTAGATTCTCTTTTGATACCTTACATCTTTCTTTAAATTTCTTTTTTTTTTTTTGTTTTTGTTTTTGTTTAAAGATTTTATTTAATTATTTATTTATGAGAGACACAGAGAGAGAGAGGCAGAGACATAGGCAGAGGGAGAAGCAGGGTCCATGCAGGAAGCCCGATGCGGGACTCGATCCCGGGACTCTAGGATCATGAGTCAAAGGCAGACACTCAACCCCTGAGCCACCTAGGTGTCCGATTTCTTTAAATTTCTTTAATGATATTTTGTTCTGAGAATAGAAATCTTTATGGCATTGTTACAGAATTAGAAGTAGTTTATAACTGACTAATTCCATTATTTGAATAAGTAGTCTCTTATTTTAGGGGTAAAGGCGGGGGGGGGGGGTGGACACGGGGATTTTTGTTTTGCCTTTTGATTTTCTATTTAATCATTGTTTTCAGAGAGAAAGAGGCAGAGACACAGGCAGAGGGAGAAGCAGCCTCCATGCAGGGAGCCCCATGTGTGATTCCATCCCGGGTCTCCAGGATCATGCCCTGGGCTAAAGGCGGTGTTAAATTGCTTAGCCACCCAGGCTGCCGTATTGTTCCTTTTCTTAGTCCGCTTCTAATGATTAAAACCAGTGCTATGTTAGAAGTCTATTATTTGTAATCGTTTTTAGTATTATGATAATCATTTGGAAATTTGAACAGAAACACTATGTAAAATATATCCATCTGAGATGTCTTCTGTTTCTCCTTATGATTTTGGCATAGGGTCTTTATGCTGTTGTAGAATTTTGTCAGAAGGAAAGTGTCACTTCACTGCAGAATATAACTCGTACTCCAAGTATGGACACAGAGGCTGCAATTCCATTCAAGTCACGTTTCTTCAATTTAAAGATGAAAAATCCATCAAGTCAGACTTCAGAACAGTCCTGTATACAATGCAGTAATCATTCCCCTCCTTCAAGCAAGAAGCTTTCTGAATTACTTTGTTATGCAGAAAGTGTAAGTTTTTAGGTATACTTCCCAATCTCTAAAAATATGTGTGTGTATGATATTAGTTTGTATGTCATAGGTTCTTTTCATAAAATATTCATACTATAGAATGTGTCAAGTGAAAAGTGAAAGTGATCCTTCTCTGCTCCCCTCCCCCATGCCCTGCTTATACGCCTGAGTAACCGCATTCTTCCAGAGTTTTCAGTCTTTGGACTATGCAGATTTTCTTTCTCCGGTCAGCATAATGGCATACAGTTGTACTTGGCATTTTTCTATAAATTTAAAAATATCCCCCCCCCTCCAAAAAAAAATCTCATTTCTGATTTAATCTATTTTGCTGCCCTAACATTGTTCGTATTAGTTTTGGGTTTTCTTCCTGAGGCTTGTCAGAGATTTAGCTAGTTTGGTAGTCCTTTCAAAGAATCAGTTCATAATTTTTACCAAATGCTATTTTTGTTTGATTTTCTAATTTTAAAAAATTTATTTCTAACCTTATACATTTCTTTTGTTTTATTTATTTTTCTTGAGTTTTATAGTTCAATTTTTTTTTCCGTTATTTTCAATAGTATTTCCAAAAATGGGCATTTGAGGCTATGATTTTTATTGTAAATACTGCAGTTTCAAAATGTGCTTTTAAACCCCAGTTTTCTGGTGAAAATACAGGATTTTTATTCTGAGGAATTGAGGGATCTTGGGCCTTCGTTACCTGAGGTATTGCTTATTTCTAGTATTTCTTGCCTTTAACATGGTTCTTCCTTCCCCCCAACTTCATTTAAAATGTCTAGCTATGTGGTTGTTTTGATCTCTTCTGGAGCATTTTACTATTTTCATTTTCCTAAAACAATACTTTAGTTGTATTAAAGTAGTAGTGGTTTTAATTCTAGCCAACTTTGATTTTGCTAATGTTACCATTCTTCAGTTCTCTTTAAAAGAATAGTTAAAATCTTTTTAAAAATTTAATCAACTTTAATGGTCACAGGGAGAAAGTGTATGTTTTTAAGGTAAGTCTCCAAAGCCATCAAATCTCTAGAAGTAAAATGACAATTATTTTATATGACCTGTACATTTTCTGTATTTTGTTGGTTTTGTTTTGGTCAGCTAGATAGATGATCAGCTGAATACTCTCCTGAAGGAGTTCCAGTTAACAGAGGAGGACATTAAACTACGATATCTCACCTGTTCCCTTATTGAAGACATAGCAGCTGCATATTTTCTGGACTGTACAGTGAGACCCTTTGGGTCCTCAGTCAACAGTTTTGGGAAATTAGGATGTGATTTGGACATGTTTTTGGATCTAGATGAAATTGGAAAACTTAATACCAACAAGGTAATTATATTTCTTTAGATCACTAAAATTAAGATATTATAGAAGTAATCTTTGGGTGTAATAAAATTATAACTGTTGATTTATAAACTTTAATAAACATGGCTAAAGAATACCTACTTGATATTGATTATTTAGTTATAAAGTTTTTCTTTGTATTGGTGTAATAGATGATAATTTTTTTTGTGAAAATTCTACACATATGCAAATAAAAGGAGTATTTTTTTTCCCAAAGATTCTGAAGTTTTTCCATTAGGCCAGGGTTATTTATTGGGTTATTCATATTTCTGTATCTTAACTAATGTTTTTTTATATCTGTGTGATCTAGTTATTGAAATAACTAGTTATTTGAAATCTCATGATTTTTGGTTTTGTTAATCTCTCCTAGGAATTCTTTTGATTTTTGTTTTATTCAGAGGCTCTGTTAGCTACATGTAGGTATATAGGTATATGATTATTATGTCTTCTTACTGGGTTCATTTATTATTAAATTATGTCCTTTATATATGCTTTTTCCCTAAATTCTTGTTAAGATAACTACGTGTTATTTGCTTCACGTATCTTCTATATCTTCATTTTTGACCTTTACATATGTTTTGGGTATCTCTCTGATGAATACCAGATCACTGAATTTTGTGCTTTTACTCTGAGCTGTTTCTTTTCTTTTTTTTTTTTTTTTCTGAGCTGTTTCTTCATGTATTTGTTCATTGTTACTGATCATGTATTTATTCATTATTACTGATTATTTTTGGATTCATTTTTATTGTCTTTTTATTTATGCTTTTTTCTGTACTTTTTATTTGCTTTTCATTCCCTTTCCTTTCCTCCTACCGGATTACTGCTTTAAAAAAAAAAAAAAGCAAAACTGAAGTATAGTTGACACAGTGTTACATTAGTTTCAAGTGGATGTATTTGAAAAGTTTATATGTTATGCTATCCTCACCACAAGAGTCTATCTTGTCACATCGGTCCCTGTGCAATGCAGTTACAGTACCACTGACCAAATTCTCTATGTTGTACCTTTTATTCCTGTGGATTTTCCTCTTACAGTTTAGAAATTATATATTCCATTTAGTTCTTATTAATATGTTTTAATGGGTAAAGTTGACCAGTATCTCTGTCATTCTCCCAAACAACATAAAGGATGCTTTAATTTTTTTTAAAGATTTTATTTATTTATTTATTTGAGAGAGAGAGAGAGAGAGAGAGAGAGAGAGGGAGCACAAGCCTGGTGGAGAGGCAAAGGGGGAGAGAGAGAAGGAGTAGTAGACTCCTCCCTGAGAGGGGAGCCTGATGCAGGGCTAGATCCCAGGACCCTGGGATCATGACCTGAGCTAAAGGTAGGTACTTAACCGACTAAGCCATCCAGATGCCCTAAGGATGCTTTAATTTTTTTTTAAGATTTTATTTCTTCATAAGAGACACACACACACACACACACACACACACACACACACAGAGTCAGGGACACAGGCAGAGGGAGAAGCAGGTTCCTTGCAAGGAGCCCGATGTGGGACTCCATCCTAGATCCTGGGCTCATGCCCTGAGCCACTGAGCAGACGCTCAACCACTTAGCCTCCCACAGGCAGAGGGAGAAACAGGCATCCTGCAAGGAGCCCAATGTGGGACTCGATCCTGGATCCTGGGATCACAACCTGAACCAAAAGCAGACACTCAACCAGCCATCATCCCAGGATGCTTTAATTTTTTTTTTTTAAGATTTTATTTATGAGAGTCAGGGAGAGAGAGAGAAAGAGAGAAAGAGAGAGAGAGAGAGAGGCAGAGACACAGGCAGAGGGAGAAGCAGGCTCCATGCAGGGAGCCTGACGTGGGACTCAATCTCGGGTCTCGAGGATCACACCCTGGGCTGAAGGGGCCGCTGAACCACTGAGCCACCTGGGCTGCCCAGCTTTAATTTAATTACAACTTTGAAAAAGCTTCTGGGGCACCTGGGTGGCTCGGTGGTTGAGCGTCTGCCTTTGGCTCAGGTCGGGGTCTCGGGGTCCTGGGATCGAGTCCCACATCGGGCTCCCCATGGGGATCCTGCTTCTCCCTCCCACTGCCTGTGTCTCTGCCTCTCTCTCTGTGTCTCTCATGAAGAAATAAAGTCTTGAAAAAAGGGGGGGGGGCTTCTGTGTGTTTATAAAATGTAGGTTTTTATGACTCTATTTATTTATTTATTTATTTATTTATTTATTTATTTATTTATGATAGTCACAGAGAGAGAGAGAGAGGCAGAGACACAGGCAGAGGGAGAAGCAGGCTTCATGCACCGGGAGCCCGATGTGGGATTCGATCCCGGGTCTCCAGGATCGCGCCCTGGGCCAAAGGCAGGCGCCGAACCGCTGCGCCACCCAGGGATCCCCATGACTCTCTTTTTTATATCGCTAGTAATTCTCTATGTGGATGTCCAGGTGGCCCTTCAGCCTGCCATTTTGAAAATGAAACTTTTTTTTTTCATTTTTTGCAAATATTCTTTGGAAGTTTTTATAAAAGTTCTTATGTATGTTTCACATGTTAATTTAGTGGCATTTTAGTTTTCCTGACATTTGCTATCTTAATTCTGTTTCAAATTATCTTTGTATCTCCCCTTTTATGTATATCCTCAAAGCTATAGTCACACAGGTTCTTATAAACTCTCTCTGTGTCTTGCTTATATTTCTGTCTTTCTCCAAATTCCTTCTGTTATGTTTAGTTAGTGGCTGATATATTCCTTCTACTATAAGATAGGGTGGGGCAGCAACCATGTCTATTCATTTTCTTATCCCACCGAGTGCCTGGCATAACTTAATATACTTGTAATATACTTACTGAATTAAAACTGGCCAAGGAATGCAAAATACATCAAAATAAAATGAATCATTCCTCTAGTTAAACTAACATGTACTTGAAATTGTATTACATTCCTGGCAGGGACACTTAAATTGGGTTAGGTTATTTTTAATGGAGGTAAAAAGACTTTGCTAAATAATCAAGGTGCATAAAAATGTTTTGGGATGATTAAAACCTGTGCTCTGGAGCCAAACTACCGAAGAGTACTTCTTCTACTTACTAGTTGTGTGATCCTCAGGAAATTGTTTGTCTTCCCTGTGCCTACAGTTTTCTAGCTCTGAGATTGGGCTAGTACTAGAGCAGCTGTCACCTAGAGTGTTGGAGGGGCCTGATTGGGCTAATACACATGACATACATAGGATGGTGCTTGGCATGTAATAAGTGTTCAAATGTTGATCACAGCTGCAGTATTACTAGTTATTTAATTATTTTGTAAATAGGAAACAGTTTTTTCTTTGAAAGTAGAGGGAGGAGTTGGAAACTTTCAGTTAGGTCTTAGGTTTCTAAAATACAGAGGTATTCTGAAAAGATATTTTAAAAGACAGTGTTTCAGGGGCACCTGGGTAACTCACTCAGTTAAGTGTCTTACTTGGGCTTCGGTCATGATCTCAGGGTGCTGTTGTTCATCTCCTCACTCAGTGGGAAGTCTGCTTGGCCCTCTGCCCCTCCTCTTTCTCTCTGAAATAAATAAATAAATCTTTAAAAACAGATAAAAAACAGTGCTCCAGTCTCACTAAACAATTTGATGTTATTTGGTTTGTAGGTATGTGTTATAAACATATACTTTGAAATATGTGCTTGTTTAGGATTATAATAGCTTTGCTATTAGAAACATTAAAAATGAAATACAATGAAATACAATGTAAGAAATACAATCTTTAAAAAGATTATACTTATTTGAGAGCATGTGCGCTCACAGAAGTGGGGAGGTGGAGAGCAGAAGGAGAAGGACAAGCTGGATCTCAGGACCTTTGAGATCATGACTGGGGTCCTAAATCCAGCCAGGCACTTAACCAACTGAGCCACCAAGGGACCCACTTTTAAACTCACCAACTTTGGGGCAGCCCACATGGCTCAGCGGTTTAGCGCCTCCTTTGACCCAGGGCGTGATCCTGGAGACCCGGGATCGAGCCCATGTCAGGCTCCCTGCATGGAGCCTGCTTCTCCCTCTGCCTGTGTCTCTACCTGTCTCTCTCTCTCTCTCCCTCTCTCTCTCTCCCTCTCTCTCTCTCTCTCTCTCTCTCTGTCTCTATGAATAAATAAATAAAATCTTAAAAAAAAAAAACTCACCAACTTCATAAAAGAGTCTCTTTGCTTTGTGCAGTTGTGAACTCTCCTTCCTTTTGGTGTGTGTCTCCTTTGGCTAAGCCAGATTTTTGAAATTTTAATGTTTTTAAAGGGAAATCTGTCTGGATGACAGAATAGAGAAAACACAGCATACTTATTTGTGGAGATTATATACATGTATATATTTTTTAATGTATTTTTTTCTGATTATATGGTACTAGTTTAAAAAAATGTGTAATGTAAATATCTTTGATGGTCCCCCCCACCTCCAGAAGTAGCTACTGTGAATAGTTTTATATTTTGTCCTGGATTTTTTCCTTTGCATGTAGAAATTCTTTTTTATAACGAAATTTCCTTAATCTTCATAGATTGTAACTTGATCTTTTTTTTCCCTCCAGTTAATAGTATCTTGGCATTTCAGTCTACTGCATCCTTTTCAGTGGCTGCAGAGTATTCCATCAAGTGAATGGTGGAATACTTTATTTAACCAGTCCTTTATTTGTTAACATATTTTTTTAACCAGTCCTTTATTTGTTAGACATGGTGGTGTATTTTTCCCCTTTCTTTGTTGTCAACTGTATTAGTTAATACTCTTCAGTTATTCGCAGAAACCAACTCAAACCAGCTTAAACAAAACAAAAAAGAAGTAGAGGAATCATTATAGAACCCAGGGCCAGGAATGTGGATGATGAGTCTTAGGAAAAAAAACTAGAAGTAGGAAGTATAAATTATTAAAAGTCCATGAGGTTAGTTGCTGTTTTTCTTTCTCCCCTTCATTCCACCCTCTGTATCCCCACTGATTTTTTTTTTACATTTTTGTTCTTGTGATATAGAATGTGCCTGCAAAAAGCTTCTGAGTCATATATTTCAGCCACATGGTTGCCTCTGAACTTCAGTTCCAATTCTCAGAAGTCTCTGGATGAATATATGGTATAGTGTTCTGGTGCTTACATCAGCTGCTGTGCCTGGTCCACGCAGCTGGGAGTAAGAGGGTGGATTTCTATGATAAACATTGTTAGAGTGTGAATCCTTGTAGTAGGAATGGGTACTAGGAAATGGTTGGGGGTAGGGAGACTTATTAAGCTAAATAGAATTCCCGAAGGGTATATACCAAACAAATAATATTATAATGCATGAATGGCTTTGTAGATTGGCTCACTGATACAAGTGTTTCTTTAGGGTAATTTCCTAGAATTTTAGTAGCTGGTCCAAGTATACATTTAAAGTTCCAGTAGATACTGAAGTTGTCTACTAAGTATGTCCCAGTTTACACTCCCACTGACAGTATACATGTTTCCCTGCACTTAGTGATGGTGATCCTGGCAGCCTTTTGGTCTCTGGCAGACTGATAAATGAAAAATCCCAGTTTTGTTTTAATTTCTTCTTTGGTTTCTGGGAAATAAGAGCATCTTTTATTGTCTTTCTTAGCCATTTTTATTTCTTCTGTTAATTTCTTATTCAAAAAAATTTTTTTTGCCTGTTTTTAGAATTGGGTGAGTTTTTCTCCATTTCATTTATATATACCCTTCATAAATTAGGGAAATTAGCCCTGTATGTGACATATGTATTAATTATTATTATACCTTTGTCATTTTTTTCTAGCAGTGAATTTATGTTTTACCTTGAGATGGTTTTGGTTTTCATACAATCACATTTCTTGTTTTGTATCTTCTGGAATTTTGTGTCATGCTTAGAAAATCCTTTACTGCTTGTAAAAACATTCATCCATTGTCTTCTGATACTTTACTGATAAAACTTTGTATGTGTAAATCTTGATTTATGTTGAATTTACTTTTAGGACTAACGTCAGGATCTAGTTTATTTTTTCCACTGGCCACTTAACTTATTTGTTAGGTAGTAATTTTACCCCAGTGATTTTTTTTTTTTTTCTTATAAAAAGCTCCCATTTACACATGTTTTTATATTCAGACCTCAGGTAATTTTCTAATGGAATTTCAAGTGAAAAATGTTCCTTCAGAAAGAGTTGCAACTCAGAAGATCCTGTCTGTCATAGGAGAATGCCTTGACCACTTTGGCCCTGGCTGTGTGGGTGTACAAAAAATCTTAAATGCTCGATGTCCTCTTGTGAGGTTCTCACACCAGGCCTCTGGATTTCAGTGTGATTTGACTACTAACAATAGGTATGATCTCTTTAATTTTATAATCTTATATATGAATATTATAAAGTATTAGCATAGTTCTTGTACAGAAACAGTGGCTTTGGACTCTTACATATGCTTCAAAATAGTAACTTTTAAAAATTTTGAACACTTGGATTTAAAACTTGGAACTATTTTCTCTTATATGTATCTGTTGGTTTCTTTGGTCTTCATGAATAAAACGTTAGGAGAATGTGTTTAAAGTGTTATACCAAAAAAAAAAAAAAAAAAAAAAAATAAAGTGTTATACCTAACTAACATCATCTTCTGAGGAGAGCTGTTTCATTGTTCTTAACTTAGATTGATAACAACATGAAAGCAGCTCTAGTAGGTCTTCTGTATGTAGTCTTTTAAGTATATTTAAAAATTGCCTCCAGATATAGTCAGCTTTGGGTCTTTAGCAGATTTTCATTTTATTATCCTGGCAATCTGCTTCCTTAAAAAAAAAACAAAAAAACAATAGGGTATGAATGACAGGTTCTTTCATACTCTTGATTTCTTTTCTTTCATTCTCTGTCAGGAAAACTTCTCAATTGAGTTTATTTCATAACTAGTATTCTCCTTGCCTGCATTAGATTTCACTATATTATCCATTCGATAAATAATCATTACTAAAAACAGATTCAGAAAATCCATTCCAGAGCAGTTTTTTTGCTTCAACTTGTGTTCACTAACAAGTCAGTGCTGAGTACTTTGGAATTTCTCTCAAGTAGCTCAGGGAGTAAAAATAAAAAAATATATATATATAATGCACTTTCTATCAGTTTTTAAAAATTTATCTTAGTATCCTTCAGGTTTTTATACACCTGTATTGTTTCTTTATATCAAATACCTTGCACTGTTTGATAATTTATTTTCAGCTTAATGTAGATTCATTGACATAAAACATCTAATCACCTTGAATTTCTAATTTGTCATTTCTTTTCTCTTTAAAACTCAGGATGTAAATGCCATGCTGATACTTAAAGAGTTGAAGTTGATACTGTTAATGGTTTTGTGCCCTCTGTCGGTTCTTTGGGAAATTACAGGATGTATTTTGATCAGTAGGAGCTTAATTTCTAAATATTTCTGATTAATAATTTTTTGCATTGCAACATTATGACTAGGAAACATTGAAAATAAGTTCTGAAGTTTGATTTCTTTAAAAGGCATTTTATCTTCATGGATTTTGGTTTTTTAAATGTTAGATTTAACATAATTTTGGCTGAATCTTAAGACATATATATACTCATAATAAAATAAGTAGACTATTTTCCTTGCATGCTGAAGGACTAGATAACTAATGTGTGAAAGTGAGGTGTAGAGCCTCTTATTTACAAATGTGTCAGTGTCTTTACTGATAGTTACTAAAGAGCACATATATAGTGTGTTTCCCTTATTATTTAAATCATTTAGAAATTTCGATTTAAAAATTCTGAATTTGGGGATCCCTGGGTGGCGCAGTGGTTTGGCGCCTGCCTTTGGCCCAGGGCGCGATCCTGGAGACCCGGGATCGAATCCCACGTCGGGCTCCCGGTGCATGGAGCCTGCTTCTCCCTCTGCCTGTGTCTCTGCCTCTCTCTC
The DNA here is from genome assembly GCF_018345385.1 of Vulpes lagopus. NCBI lineage: Eukaryota > Metazoa > Chordata > Mammalia > Carnivora > Canidae > Vulpes > Vulpes lagopus. The sequence goes on along the minus strand of NC_054831.1, from coordinate 54,384,456 downwards.
TCTCTCTCTCTGTGCGACTATCATAAATAAATTAAAAAAAAAAAAAAAAAAAAAACATTAAAAATTCTGAATTTTACAACTACAATATGACTGTCAATATTTAAAAGAACATTTTAATGTTAGTGAATGTATTTGATATTTAACCATTCACATTAAATTTTATTTGCAAATATATAATGCTTTGATTATCTGATCATGGTATTCTGAATATGCTTAGTTATAGTAAGATATTTACATATGTTCCCTGGTATGTGTTTTATTCTTCTCTGGAACAGTAATTTGGGGGTTTGAAAATTCTTTTTCTTTTTCTTTTGAAGGATTGCCTTGAAAAGTTCTGAACTGCTTTATATATATGGTGCTCTCGATTCAAGAGTGAGAGCCATGGTGTTCAGTATTCGATGTTGGGCTCGAGCACATTCATTAACAAGTAGTATTCCTGGTTCTTGGATTACAAATTTCTCTCTTACAATGATGGTCATCTTTTTTCTCCAGAGGAGATCACCCCCTATTCTTCCAACACTTGACTACCTAAAAACCCTAGCAGGTAAGACTAGAAGCAGTTTATTTTCTCTTTCTGACGTTTTAAATGAATATAATTACCTACCATGTGTTATCAAAGACACGTGTGTTTTTTGGTCTGTAATTTGTTTTTATTTTTAAAGCTTTGTGAATCTAAAATTTATGTGCTTTTTATTTTTTTAATGCCCACTAGGGGTCATGAGAGCAGATGATTTGCAAAGCTGAGGCCTTGAGAGTTCTGTCCTATTTGTGTCAGTTGGCAAGGTTGTTTACAATTATCATGAGACAGTTGGAGCCTCTTATTTGACCAAGCCTGGAATGACCTTGAGGAAAAAAACATCCCAGATACAGCTTTTGAGTGGATCACAGTTTCAACAAGGACTTTCCAAATATGAATTTATTTCCAGATTTTTTTTGAAGACGCTAAAAATGGTTTCATAATGTTTTAAAGATCCTAAATGTTTTTTGATTAAAAGTTCACAAGCAATCTGAGATGAATTATTTTTAATTTAGTATATTTTAAAATTTATGTTGTAAATTGATATTTTGGTAGAGTGCTGGAGGGAGATATTAAAGTATTAATAGTTCTAAATCCTAAAAAGAAGATAAATCAGGGAAACACTCAAAATGTGTAGACACTGTATCTTTACCCATTCTGTATATTGCTGCCAAATAGTAATTTTTTTTTAAGGTTTTTATTTATTTATTCATGAGAGACGCAGGGAAAGAGAGACAAAGGCAGAGGGAGAAGAAGCAGGCTCCTTGCAGGGAGCCCAATGTAGGACTCGATCCCAGGACTGCAGGATCATGCCCTAAGCTGAAGGCAGATGCTCCACCACTGAGCGACCCAGGTGTCCCAAGTACTTTTAAAGTACATCTCTGAATCTTCCAGTTTGAAATAACCTTTAAAGGGATTTTTTTTTATTCTCTATAGATAAACCTCAGTTTCCTTAGCTAGATATTAAAGATCTTCACTTATTAGCTAGTCAGACCCAACTTCCTAGTCTCTTTTTCCCTTGTTCCACCTCTTGCGTTCCCACATTCACTCAATACCGTTAGGCCTCCCATCACATTCCATTTCAAATCTTTTGTTCACACTATTTGTTTTTCTGCCTGGCCTGTAACTTCTTTTCTCTCAGTTCTTTCTTCTGTGCCACCTTCTCTTATTATCCAAATTAGAAGTAGTTCCTTCCTATGAACACTGTTAAGTACTGATTTAGCTTGAAATTGAGCTTTATAAAACCTCTGTGTGTAGGAGGTTAATGGAAAGTAGGAAGTTTTCAGAAGATAGGATAGTGGTCATGGATCTCACTTTTGAGGTTGAAATAAAGGGGCACTATCCATGGCTGTGCTCATCTCATTGTTTGGTATCATTCACTCACTAAATATTTATTGGTTACTTACAGGTATTATGTTTAGTGCAGTGAGGATACAGATGATATTCTTAGGTAACTCACAGTCCGGTAGAGATGTAGGAGACACACATACAGACATACAGACATACATAAAATGTGGGTAGATCTTCATTATAAACCTGTACATAGCACTTCCTCTTCAACCTTTGCTGTGTGTGCTAACGCTTAAAACTGCCCTCATAGAGACCATTTTGGGGAAATATGGACCTTTCAGAGTTTAGAAGCTAAGGAAAGTAGAAGCTATAAGAAAGAGTAGAAGTTATAAGAAAGTAGAGCTATAATCAACTGAGGCAAGTTGATGTTGGGGACAAACTGTTCCTAACATCTTATTACTCTTTTCTAGTTTTACTTGTACTGTTACTTTTGCCAGAGTGGGGCTCTTACCATTCCCTTCCCTGGAACATTTATACTAACCTTCTCTCCTTACCTCCTTTTGTTACCCACCAGTATATTTGTAACTAGCAGAGCAGTTGTCAGAAATTCATGTCTAATTGTATTATTCTCTCTTGAAGTCTTTCAGTAACTTCCTAGTATCTTTAAAAAAAAAAATTCTCATTATTTTAGAAAAAATGTGCTTGATGGACAAACTGAAAATTACATGTTTTAATTTCAAATCTGTTTTTTAAAACAATTTAAATGTATTTGTATCTAATGGCATCAAAACAGAAAAAACTCGTTTTTGGAATCCTTTAATTTTCTATTTTAAAATACCAAATTGCTTGTTTAAAATTTTTCATGTTAGCTTTTAAACAGTGTAAGAGAAGTTTTCAGGTTTTTTTTTTTGCAATTATTTTTCTACACATAGCACATTGTGGATGTGAATGACAATAAATGAAGACGCAAATTTGATAGCATTATTGCTACTTTTTTATCTTTTATTTTTGAAGTTCTAGCAATATCTTGAATTTGTTATAAAAGAATTTTTCATAAATTAATGTATTTTAAGGATGTTGTGAAGATTATTTTAAGGAGATTTTATCAAAATATTTTTTTCTATTCATTTAGGTATTTTTCAAATACCATGTTTTTTGTACTTCCTGATTTTAACCAGCAGTCCCATGTTGGTATATATATCTAATATATGTATATCTAGAGTAAAAACAATGTTAAACTATGAAATAATCCAAACCATCTTGGGTGCTCTGTGATTGATTAGCTGAGTAAGTTAAGTCTTGTGTACATTTTGTTGTTTTTAAGTGTGCCTCTCACTGGATATTCATTCATATAGAGGCACTTGATTTGTCTTTAAAAAAAAAAAAAAAAGCTTGCTTCCTTGTTTGTTTATTAATAAAAGGTGGCATGAATTTCTGGAACACCTTCTAGGACTTGATAAACCTGTTTGGAACCGAGAATAAGTCCAGACATTGTAGAGTTGTATTTAGGGTCTCTTTGACCATTGTTTTCCTTGTCTTCTGTGTTCACTTCTGTGTGCAAATCTGGAGCCTCTGCAGTCTAAACTCCTTGCTGATCCTCAAATGCTTTGTTCTTTTTGGCATCTGTCTATTGAAATTGCCGCCTTCTCACTACCTTGTCTTTTCACATGGAGAGACCTCTTCTCTGTTATGCCAGGGAAGAGAGAAGACAGATCTAGTCCAGGATTTCATGTGTTGGGTCACTGGTGTCTGGCTCCCTCCTGCCTTCCTCCCAGGAGGTTGGCTTCCAAGCACCTGGTACACACGTGTAACAACTGCCACACTGCTGACTTCTTTTACCTGCCTGTGTTGGCCAAGCCTTTCTAGGGCAGGTGATCTTTGATTCATTTTTGCATTTTCTGTTCTTGGCATAGTATCGGGTCCCTAGGAGAAGTTCAGTAAATTTCAGGGAATTGGCTGAACGTTTTACAGTTGAAAGCTTTTTGTACGGTGCATGATGGCCATTTTCATATTTTGGTTACTCTTGAATTTCTGTTTCTTTGTGTTTTCTTAGAATCTCCACTCCTTTCCCCTCTATGTCTCTTACTGTGTGTTCTCTCCTAAATTGGTTTTGCTGCTTTTGTTATGTTTACTTCTGTACTTGGTGCTTTCTGTGGCATTTTCTTTTTATAAATACTTGTTTGATTGCAGTTTTTTGCTTAGGATCCCTGTGCTTACTTCCTGTGACGAATTAAAGATTTGAGGAAGAAATGACTGGGTATAGTATCTCTGGCAATGTTGATGCAGAAACCCCAGAATGGAAGAGAGTTTTAATTGGTAGCTCTGTGTGACCCAGTCACAATTTATTGGGTGGTAACTCTGTGCCAGGTACTTGGCTAAAAAGTCTTACACATCATCTTACTCAGTCCTCCCAGCAAATCTTATGAGACACAATTATTTTTTTCATTTTATAGATGAGAAAACTGAGGTTTTGAGTTTTTCCAAATTTTTTAAGTTAACTGAAATATACTATATCTAGAAGTACGTGTGTGTGTGTGTGTGTGTGTATCAGATTTCACAAACTGAACACACCCATGTGAATACCAGCCTGACTGAATGAATACCACAGAAGCACTAGTTGTATTTCCTTTTGGTCTCTACACCCTCCCTGACCTCCCTTTCAATAGTATGGATTCATTTTACTTGTTTATGTCTCTTAGATATAAAGGATCATATAGTGTGTATTGTTTTGTATCTGGTTTCTTCTCTTTCAACATGATGTTTAAGAGATTCAGTCCTACTGCTTGTGTATTAGTGGACCACTCATTTTCATTGTGATATAGTACTCTTCTATGTGAATATACCAAAAAATACTTATTTTTTGATGGGCATTTGAATAACTTGTAGTTAGGACTGTTACAGGTAATTGCTGATAACATTCTATTGTGTTTCTTTTGGTGAGCATAGGCACTCCTGTCGGTCAAATATAAACTGGTAATAGAATTTCTGAGTCTTGGAATTTGGGCATATCCAGCATTAGTAGACACTGCCAAACAATTTTCCAAAGTGTAAACTCCCACAGGCATTATGGACAAATTCTAATTGTGCTTTATCTTTGCCAACACGCGGTATTATCTTTTTTTATGGTAGCTGTTCTAAATGCATGATAGTGGCATCATGGTGTGTTTTGGTTTTCTTTTTCCTAATGACTAATGAAGTTGAGCACCTTCTCGGGCTATCTCAGCCATTTGGGTACTTCTTGTGATGTTTCTTTAAGTTGCCTATTGTTCTCTTGGCTTCTCTTTAAAAGATTCATCGGTAGGAATTCCTTACATATTCCACAGTTGAATCCTTTGTCACATGTTACAGATGTGTGTCTATATTTGAAATCTCAAATAAATACATACTATGGTTCCTTTTTCAGTCTCTTAATGGTGTTTGGTGAAAAGAACTAATTTTTAAAATTTAGTTTTGTCAAAGTTACAGATGCACTTGTTAAAGAGTAAAATATTCTACAAACATTGTAACAGTAACTCACACTCTGAACCTGTGCCTTCTATTCCTTTTCCTTGCTCTGTAGGCAGCTACTTTAACTCTTTTAGCTGATTTGTTTGCTATTATAAACTGTATTTCAAAATAAAGTGCTTTAATTTCTGTATTTATTGGGGAGTAGAATTGGCATATACATTGTATTAGTTTTAGGTATAGAGTTTGATGATTCAGTATTTGTATATGTTGCAAAATGATGACCATGTTTCTTGATTTTTAGTTTTAGGCATCAGGTATGATTTCCCTTTATGTTCTTCCATAAAGAGGAATTACCTTTTTTCCTCCTGTAGCCCTCACTATATACGTATCTCTTCTGCCCCTCATATTCTGAATATGGCTGTGGCTCAATTTTGCTATACACTCTTTATGATTATGTAAATGCTATTCCGGTCTAAACCATGGAGTAAACTAAAATTAATTTCCTTTCCTGCCCAACTTTTTCTATTATTTGGAGATAATAGTTTTTAATACTGCTTAATTTCTTGTTTGCTTAGTTTTGTATGTACTTAACACTACTTGAATCTCCAGCTTGCTACTGGTTGTAAATCTTTTGTCAGAACAGTCAGAATCATCACATACTCTAATTCTTCCTTATGTAGGCTCCATTTTTCTAAATAAATTATTTTTTTACCTTTTTTTTTTTTTTTTTTTTTTTTGAGTTTTTGTTACAAGTTTAGTGTCATGTTAGAAGCCTTCCTCGGGTATCTGATAATCTTTGATTTTCTGCTCATATTTGAGTTAGGAACTAATAAAAAGTTAATTTGAACCTCTGAGCTTAAGGGGAGGGGGCTTGTTGACCGAGAGCTTCATTGTAAGGTAATGTAGCTGTACTGTTCCATTGGCGGGTGCTTTTTATGTCACTATTTGTGGGTCATTCCTCTTGAGCTATTCAGATTCCCCAGACATGACTCTTTTAATATTTTTCTGGAAGAAAAGTTCTGGTTACTAGCATGCCATAACGTTGACACTAATTAGTGTTAGAGCTGTTGGCGTATCTCAGTGAGCCAGAGGATCCCGGCTGCCAGTCATGTTCTCCTGCAGCTGTTCCTTCAAAACATCCTGGGGTGATTACAGCTAAGGCCTTTAGGTTGCTCTACTACTGGCTTATTAAATGGAAATGGCACTAAAAATTTCTTGGGATCCTTTACTCTGTGCTTTCACCAGCATTCAACTCTGTTCATATACCTTAGCATTCTCCGCTGACTCTCTTTGAAATATAGTCTGTATGAGAGGCTCTGATCTTGGATCTTTACAAGATTTGGGATCATTGAGGTAGTATGGTTGGAAAAGCCTGCTTTGTTCCATCGTAGAATGACTATCCATTTTTTTAGCTGTTCTAATCAAATCCAGAACTTGGGGTACAGATTCCTCTGTGATGAGTATTTAAGATGTTCTTCACTCTTCAGTGTTTGGATCACAGCAGGGGCAAAAAAGCCTTTCGGTTCTATACTTTTCAATAGATAAGTGAGATGAACAGGGGGAAGGATCTTTAAATACTGTGCTATAAAGAAAATCAGTAAATTTCTACCAAAAGAAGGAGGCTATAGGAAAGGCTCCACTTGCCTGCCAGGGAGGTGTACCAGAAGGTGTGAGCAATATGACAGTGCCATGTGCATTTCATACAAAGTATTTCCATATGTTGGTCTGCTCTGCAATGATGGACACAAGCAAGGGCACACCTTCGAGAGAAAGGAGATGATGATGGAAACTTTTTTATAGAACTATTCTTGCAATGAGGGGATGAGTCTTTTTTCTGATTCTTGCTTTTGGGGGATCAGCAAATAAATTCTTTGTTAAAACTTGCTTTTAGGACAGTTTTCCTACCCTCAGTTCTGTCTGTCTCTCTGTGTAGATATCCTTTCTTTTACTCTTTCTAAAGTAAGCCTAAGGTTTTCTGTCAGGGAAGAAGAGATCTGGGGGAGTCTAACTGCTTCTTCAACCATCAGGTTCCAGTCTCAGTGCTTCCAGGTAGACCTAGTGCTTGCATTGCAGTTCCTGAGTTGTTGTTGGGAGCTCTGTCTTGTAAATTGGGTATTTTCTTGGCTTTCTTTACTCCTAGTTTAGAATTCAGTCTTTTCAGATCTCCTGAGTCTTTGCTACTTGTCTATCAGTTCTTTAACAGAAAAATTTTGGGTTGTTCTTATTTCTTCTGTTTTCCATGTTTAAGATTTTATGTCATTTTACTGTCATTTCATTGGTGTTTTGGGAGGGGATTAAGGTAGATGCTTGTGTTCATTTCATTATTTTTACCCCGTAGCATGTGCTCTTAACCAGTATATAGTCACCCTCCGTGAGGCTGGGTGTTATTGGAGCATATGGCATGGTTGGAGAAGCAGGTAGAACTTTACCCTGTCTGTTGATTAGCATAAGTGATTAATAGAGAAGAGTCTGTATTATAGATGTGCATATGTGAAGAATAGTATCTAAGTATCAGTCACATTCTGGAGTCGAGTGAGCTACAAGGCAGTAAAGCTCCTTTGAAACATGGATATAACCGTAACACTTAAATTCTTCACAAGATAAGATCTGTACTTGAGAGGCAGTTGCTTGGATGTGCATTTCAAAAAGCATTCTGGGTGAGTGGACTAGAAGGAAACAAAATGACGGTGTGTCTAAGTGAATATCACCCCACCCCCTAATATTAAATAGTTTGCATTGATTAGTACAGCAAAGATCACCTACTGCCTTCTCCCATTTAATTACTAATGACTCATGGTGTACTAGAAGCTTTCATTAGACCTGTTAATAGTTATAATAGAAGCAGAATATAGTTACATGATTCTTAGCTGTTCAAGCTTTGTTCCAGTAAGCTCCTCTTATGAAAGTAGGACATAAAAGATTTGTTATCAAAGAAAAAAAATACTAAGCCTTCATATGAACTTTATGCCTGTTCTGTCCCTTACATAAGTGCCCGTCAACTTTAAGTTACTTACTAGATATGCATGTGTGTAGCTGGCACAGTGTAGATTTTTCTCTTTTGACCGGAATGATTAACCTAAATAATTATACAACCCATAGACATGATTATCTGTACTGCAGCCTCTGAGTAATCTATAAAGAGTGCCAATAGTGATCTCTGTAACTAATTATGAGTTACTATAGTATGGATATTAGTTCCCTGAAAAAATGTTGGGTAAGTTATCAATCAGCTATGTCTGTGAAAACTTATTGAGTGAATTTCATTTGTCACGTATATTGTGCTAAAAGAAATAATGGATGTACCAATCCATGAGGCTCTAAGGTTTCCAAAGGAAGCAAGGAAATCAAATTTAGTAAATACATAACCTGACTTTTTCATAGTTTCTAAGTTCATGTAAGGTGAAAGTGAAGGAATCTGTCATCAAGCTCCTAATATGAGATAGTTAAGGTGCTTATTACCTGGCTCTTTTCCTCACGACTGCGAGTTTGTATTTACTTAAAAGTTTTGACATTGTTTCATATAATACCTTTAGGAAAAAAAGTATGGCAGGTTTAAACTAACAGTGATCGGGTTTCATATGTCTGAATAGGTTGAGAATCATTTTTCTGTTGTAGCACTATCCAATAGAACTTTCTATGATGATAGAAGTGTTCTATATCCATGTTGTACATAAGGTAAGCACTGGTCTCTTGTGGAGGCTGTTAGGCACTTGAAGTATGATTAGTGTGGTTGAGGAACTGAGTTTTTTATTTTAATAGCCACATGTGGCTGGTGGCGGTATATTAGACTGTGGGTGTTAAAAACAAATGGCGGAGAGAGGAAAGGAGGGAAAAGACCTGACAGGCAAGCTGCTAGGTGTGAATGTCTTAGAGATTTTGAAAAAACAAAGGTGGCCCTATCTTCAATCAGAGGATACTTTTTTCCTTAAAGTTTTAATACTTTCTGTTAAAAACCCTTTTAGTGAAGAGCAGCAGTCACAGAAATCTGTTTTTCTTTAAGTACATTCCTAGAAATATTTTAACATGGATCTCATTTTTCTGTGGTAGTAATGCTTTAGATGGAAGTACATTCCTGCAAAGACATAGTAGTTAAAATAACATCAATATATATGACTGGCATTGTGTCACAAGAAATATAACTTGATAATTTGAAAGAGTAAAACATGTGTCTGGGTCCTATGAAAAATAGATCTAAGTGTGGAGTACCTGGGTGGCTCAGTCAGTTAAGAGTCTGACTTAGGCTCAGGTCATGATCTTGGGATCCTGGGATCGAGCCCAGCATCAAACTCCATGCTCAGCATTCTCTCTTTCTCTCTCTCTCTCTCAAATAAATAAAATCTTTTAAGAAAAAAAAAAAAAATCTAAGTGTGTGTATAAGTTCTTCAGGGTACTATAACATATAATAGAGGACATAAAATTTGCTATTAAAATTAATATGTGGGGTGCCTGGGTGGTTCAGGTCATTAAGCATCCATCTCTTGGTTTTAGCTCAGGTCATGATCTCAAGGTCTTGGGATCGAGCCCCACATGGGGCTCTGCACTTAGCATAGATTCTGCTTCTCCTCTCCCTCTCCCCTTACCCCTTACCCTGCTTACATTCTCCACTCCTCCAATAAATCAATAAATCCTTAAAAAAATAAAATTAATATGTTAGGATCTAGAGTAATTTTTAAGAAATTATATTAGTAACCCAGGTCTTAATAAAAAATACCAAAACCACAAAAAAAGAGAGACAAAAATTTGAAAGACCCTTATTTGTCACTTTCTAATTTCTATATTTAATCCCCCTGTTGGGGATTATAGCATTCAAAATATTGATCATTCAGATTACTGGTTATGTGCCTGCTGTAAGCTAGACATGTGTTGTGGCTAGACTGGGTGTGTGGAGGGAGAGTAGTGAAGGGGACAGTGACATTTGTAATCCCAGCCTGAGGTAGGAGAGTAGGCAGTGTGTATACAGTCAAAATGCAGTCAGATAAGTGCTCATGGAACATGGAATAACTAACGGAGGATGGCCAACTTGGAATTAGCAGATGCTTTCAAGGTGAGGTGGCTGTTAGATTTTTGAAGAGTGGGAATTTGCTTATTGTACAGTGGAAGGTAGAATGGGCAAGGAATTTCATGCTGGCTGTATATTTATCATGAAGGGAAGGATTCCTTATGAAGATACAAATACTTTTAGACAAGGTGAATGCTTAAGCCCAGTGTGCTGTTTATTTTGTGGTAGTGAATTCTGGTTGCCTTTAGAAATTATCAGAAGTTCTTCAAAACTCTTAGAACATTCAGTTTGTGTCACAGATGAATTGTTGAAAAAATATGCACCAAGGGGTGATAAGGATGGAAATGGTGAGAAAATGAAATATTATTAAGATAGTGCTGAGATTTGAGTTGGTAAAAGATGGAAACTATCTACATTTTCATTTATAACTGAAAAACTAATGACCTCACAAGATAAAGAATCATTGCGTTGTTGATAGACAATTTTAGTATGCAAAAAAAGTAATGTTAATATCACTGTACTGTAATTAGTCTTAAATCTTTTTTGTAAGAAGTTTTAAATCCTAATAACTGTAAATATATATAACACTGACTAAGAAATAGAACACATTGATCTGTAACTTTGATTTACTTAATTGTAGATTCCTTTTCTTAAGTAGGCACTATCTTTGAAATGTGAAATGTTTTCCATTTCTGTTTATTGAAGATGCAGAAGATAAATGTATAATAGAAGGCCACAACTGTACATTTATTCGTGATTTGAATAGAATTAAACCTTCAGGAAACACAGAAACACTAGGTAGGTGTTTTGTATTTTTTCCCCCTCTTTCTTTGTTTGTTTTTAATTGAAACAGACCTTCCTCTTATTTTCCTTGTTTTACTTTCTTACAGAATCACTACTCAAAGAATTTTTTGAGTATTTTGGCAACTTCGCTTTCAATAAAAATTCCATAAATATTCGACAGGTAAATAATATTTTAATATTTGGTGATTAAATATCTGATTCTGCTGTACTAGTATTTAATTCGTTTTCAAAGCACTGTAATGTGTTAGTGTATTTTAATTCCACAGTGATAGATACTAAAAGAAATTGATGCCTGGAGGAGTTCCATAAGATCATTCATCTAGTTATTTGGAAGCCAGCTCTTTTAGTGTCTAATACTGTATCCTTTAAAATGTGTATTATAGTCTGAAAAACTTTCTAGAAAACATAATTTTATATACAGTTCTTTTTAAACTGCTTTTGTGTTCATAGAAGAAGTAGGATACACAGTCCTATAGATTTTAGTGATTCTCTCAATTTGAGCTCTAAATTTACTCAAGCAAATGAATTTATGATCTTGGTTCATCTGAATAGCTGGAATCATAGACATTTTTCTAAAAAAGATAACCCAGAGCAGAACCTTAGGCAAAATCTGTTCCGAAGCTGGGGATATTTGAGATAGCTCTCTCTTTAGATTTATTCTGTTTAGCATTTGAGTACTTGGTTACAACCATTATAAGATTGGCTACATAAGACACATAATCAGATACTCTTTTTGTTGTTTCTTCACATCTCCTTTGTTCATTCCTGCTTCTTATCCTGCTCATGGAGATTTTGTTTAACAACAACAACAACAAAAGTGTGGGGAAGGGAGAAGGAGGGGAGGGCTCTGGAATGCAAGCTACTATGGCAGTTAGATTCCATATGAGAAAAAAGTCGCTGATTGTATGAAGTTCTTTATCCTTTTTGTACCCTTACCCCTAGGTGACAGAGATGGTTGGACAGACATGACCCCTACTGGGTAGGGCATGAGAGAAGTTAGGGAATAGAGGTGCTACTCACATTGGAGAATCTTGGCCATTTGTTTTCTTAATATTTTAGTAGTACATGTGATCTCATTTGAAAGAGGAGAAGATTGTGTATGCCAATGCATCATTGCCATTCATATGAATCATATGAAAGCCTAAGCTTTTTTTTAAATCTCTGTGAGATGTGGTCTTACCTGTCAGAGCCTTATATAACTTGGTATTTTAGGAATATAATAGGAAACTTTCAGTGTTTTAAAATGAATAATGAATTATCCTTTGCTCCTTCTCTTCCTTTCCGACTTTATTCTTGGGAAACATTAATTACTGTATTTAATTTAAGGATTCTAATTTTGTATGCTTCTATTATGTTTTTGGCAAGGCTCAAAAATACGTCTGTCTTCATTTTATTTTCTATTTTTCTTTTTCATTTTTTTTTCCCTTCCTCAGCTTTATCCTCCTAGGTAAAAGCTGTTACTTTAAAAATACTTCTATTGATTGATTTAGTCTAGATACCTCTCATCTGAACATCATCATCCGTAGCTCATAATCCTGATTTATTTTTCTCTAGAGGATAATCACAGAACTATAGTGGTAAAAAAAAAAAAAAAGAAAGAAAGAAGTACATAGACACACAGACATATAATATGCATACATACCCAGTTCTCTTAGGAAAGCAATTCTTTACTCTGTAAAGTTAATGCTGGGATTTTACATGTTTCTGACATTTTATTAAACCAGATTGTTCTATCTGAGTCTTTCATATATTTATTATACATTTTTTCTTCCTTATAATAATCTATAGGGAAGGGAACAAAACAAACCTGAATCATCTCCACTGCACATTCAGAATCCTTTTGAAACTTCTCTCAACATCAGCAAAAATGTAAGTCAAAGCCAGCTACAAAAATTTGTAGATCTGGCCAGAGAAAGTGCCTGGATTTTAAGTCAGGAAGATAAAGATCGCCCTTCCCCATCAAGTAATCAGCCCTGGGGGTTGGCAGCCCTGCTGCTCCCTTCCGTGGTAAATAGTGTGTCTCTTGCCAAGAAGAAAAGGAAGAAGCCTGCAAGTGAAAGAATTAAAAATTTGCTGGAATCCATAAAAAGCAGCAGTCCAGAAAATGATACAAATACCAATGGGAAAAGAACAGTCAGTACTCAGGCATAATGGCTACTCCTTTGCTTTAAGAACTGGCTTTCTCTGAGAACATGCTCCTTGGACTGCCTGGAAGAACTGGTGTGAAATTTTCACAGATATCATAACCACTTTCATCTGATGTCTCTTTTCATGATCTTCGCTTTGGGCCTCTTTCTGGTCTGCGGTTCTGGGCTGTTTTCAGTCTGATAAGCCTCAGATCCACTGGCCCTTCAAAACATCAGCCACAAGGAATAAGTGAAAGAGGATTGGAATGTACTTTAAATAAACTATACAAAGCAAGTGGTAAAAATCAGTTTTAGAATCAAACCATTGTTGATATATACATCAGGCACTGGATGGAAATCATTGAAAAGGACTTCTGGGTATATACATATGTAGTCAGTGAACACAATAAAGCTTCAGAATTTGCTAGTACTCTTTAGTATGTATTTTTGTATTCTGCAAGCAAAGTATTCTTATTCACATAAAAATTAAAACAGAGTCCCAAAGATGTTCATGTTTTTAAAAGGTATAAATGCAGATACTTGATTCACTACATTCTAGGTATTTTACACCAGGTATATAAAAATATTGATACATTGTATTCTAGAATAATAGGTACTTTCTCTGTTTTCAAAAATAAAACCCTGTTTCTACTATATGATATTCCCAATATCCTTTTTCTTATCTTTTGAAACTTCCTTTCTTTCTGTTTGAAACAGATTCATATTGAAATATAATTTCCATACATTCCCTGTGGAGTAACTTTTGGTTTTAGAAGCCAATAGAGGAGTGCTTAAAAACTGGGGTCTTGAGCCAGACTGGCTTCCTGGCAAATTACTCCACCTCTCCAGGCGCCCATTGTGTTCTTTGTAAAAGGGGGCCTGATCCTAGTGCCTGCTTCACCGATTGTTGTGAAGATTATGTGAGCTGCATAGGAAAGTGCTAGGTCAAGAGTCTGGCATATGATAAGTGTTACTTTAGCTATTACTTTTTAGTTTTTGTAGTATATAAGAATTCTTGCTACTCAGAATTCAGATTTAGAGTTTATAATGGTTTTCAAAATAGTTTCCATCTAAATTTTAGGTCAGAAATCATAATGAGCTCTGCTTGGGATATTTTGGGGGACTCACTAGTAGAATTGTTATGAAGCAGCGAGTGCTGTGCATATGTGGCTCTGCTGTTTGGATTTCACATCTGAAACCAACAAACAGGTGTCTGTGTTCTTTCGTACATATACAGCGTTCTTTATACAGTTCTTTTAAAAGCCTTTTTTTTCATTTGTTTTTTCATTTGTTTTTTTCTATTCTGTTGGGATAGAAACCTATACTAAGAAGTAAAAAGAGATTTAAAAAGCATAATTACTTTAGAGTTTCTAAGTGAAGTGATTTTCTGTTCCCAGATATTTGATCAAATGTTTTCTTTTTTAGGTTGGTGTTAAGTCTAAAATGATCATTTAGGCACATAAGATAAGTGTTGGTGTTCTTTCTTTCTTTCTTTCTTTCTTTCTTTCTTTCTCTCTTTCTCTTTTGTAATCTATAGAACAACTTGGACGCTGTAGGTTTGTGTTACTTTTCAAGCTGAGATTAAATTATGTGATGAATTTTAATCTATAAAGGTTTTTTAATCCAAAATTTTAGTTCTGGTCAACTGAACATAGACTACAAACAAATTTAATGTTTTCCCTTAAGTTCTTTGTATCACCTCCCAAATTTTTAAAGGGTAGTTTAGTTTTTATTATATTTTAGGGATAATCTGCCTTTACTTGACCTTGCCAGTTCTTTCTTAAAACTGATTACAGCAATAAGGTCCGGAAAAAGGTTTTGTTCAAGGTGTTTCTTTTCTAGCTGTTTGTTACTAAGCTTCCATTCATTAGCTTTCAATGAGTTTTGCTCAGTCTGTGAAACAATTTGAATATGAGCCTACCTAGATCGGATCGATTTCACTTCTACATTGTTCTGGATTTTATGGCCCACTGGTATAATTCTGGAGTTACTACCCATCCTCAGGAAACTGGAGAATTGGTCAGAGACATTCTAGGAAAAAGTCTATAATCTTTCTCATTCACAAACCTCTAGTCATCATAGAGAAGAGAAAATATTCAAAGTAGGGCTACCTGCTGTCATTTACTATATGCCTCTTCCTTTTGCTCAGGGGCTGTAGTCAGGTAAGAACAGAATTGGATGGTTTCAAGTTATGTCATGTTCCTAGAAATCCCTTGGCATTTACAGTACAGTTCTAACAGTTCCTTACAGCCTGTTGGTGCCATTATAGGGAAAAGTTAACATTTGCATGTGCAGTTTAAACCAAGACAGGGAACATCTGCAGCAAAGCCAGCAGGAAGAGCAGCCAAGCAGCACAGCTTGTCCACATAGCATCTCTCCACTTTTCAAGAGTTTGGCATTCAGTTGATGAGTGGCTGTCAGCCGGTCTCCATTCACTCCCTTTAGGAAACATAGTGGGAGTGCAACATTCACAATGCCATAGACATGAATAAGTCATTTGCATGAGATGGTAGGAGAAAGCTTTATTGATGAATAGCATAGGTAGATCTGGAAAGGATAGGTAGACTGAGAGAGGGGCACAGGGCTTACCGTTCTGAAAAATAGGACAGCCTGAGAAAGAGTCGGGAAGAGGGAAGTGTAATTGGAGAACTGGCAGTTTGGATGGGTTGGGCTGTAGTTTTTTCTGTGGTTCTCAGAAGAGTTAAGGCGAAGTGAGGTAGTGAAGGAGTGCCAATAGCAAGTGAAGGAAGTTGAGTGTATTTTCAGTGGTAAGCTATTGAGGAATTGTATTGCAAGAGAATAATAAAAATTAAGGCAGTGCTTTTAGACAATTCATCTGTTCATACCAAGTAGTTTTAGATCACTGCTTCTGTTCTGCAAATTTTTAGTTCCATGGATCTCATTATTAAGTTAGATAAAATTTGGCTGTTAAATATTCCATAAAGCTGACTCTCATATACCTCAGAGGAGTCTTTCTTAATATTTATATTAACAAGGAAATAAGGTTTAAGTAGTTTAAAGTTATCATCAGGAAATATCAGGTCATGACACACAATTTCTTATAAAAGCCTTATTAATGAAAAATTCTTTGTAATATATACTTGGAATGAAAGCATAACCAAAAATCACTTTTCACCTTGAAATGATGTTGGAAAATTTATTTTAAATACTTGAAAGGCTTATTTTGGTTTCATGCAGAGTTCAGTTACTTGTGGATACATATCCCAAAGAATATAAACATTACAATGTTCTTCTGGAATTCCCAGGGAGCAACTCCCAGAAAAGTCTATTTTGGATAGAATTTTTAATCTGTTATATATATAATACAGGATGTATAAAATCACCACAAATTATTTAAAAATAGGCTATTTGTATGTTATCTGTGGTATGTGTATCCCACCCACTGTCTTAAGAACTCAGTGGAGTCAAAGCTAGATTAAAGGCATTACACACGCACTTTTTCTGTCTACTCTTATGTAAATGCATTTCAACTTAATTTCCCCCTGTGGTAAAGTTTTGAAGCTGTTAGCATGTAGTGCTGAAACATTTTAAAAGAAGCTATTGGAAAGATTCAACTTGAATAGTAAATGTTATGCTATGAAGACAATAAAGCATGGTAAAATACCTAATTTGGAAAGGCCAAAGCAGGATTAGTAAAATTATAAGTTATAGATGGTTATTTTTTCTGAGCTTATTTTGAATTATGGCATGTTAAAAACTTACTGTGGTGGATGCTGTCAAATAAAATGGCTCAAATTAATGAAGAGATTACAAATCAGGTCTGTATTATGTTCTGAATTACCAAAATTCTTTAACTCGTTAAATTGTTAGGTAGAATGAAATTCTTACATTCGTCTAAGCTTTTCCTGTTACAAGATTACTGGTATTTGGCTTAGATTCATGCAGCTTAGTGATTAGAGTTTTAATTAATCTTGACTGAGTTTACACATGGACTTGGAGAGTGCTGTAAAATAGCATATTGACATGTTCTCTCTCCCAAAGATTAACACTAAAAGGTAGATTATGAACCTGGCTGATGTCATGAGATGGAATTTGAAATTCAAAGCCTGTTTTTTGTTTTTTATTCCATCTAAACTATGTATTAAAATTCTGTAAGTACACATAGCTAAGTGCAGCATTTCAAATATAAAACTTGCACAGGCTTCACCTTGTTATTCTTCATTAATTTAGGTGATTTAGAAAGGGTTGTTTGTTAACAATTTATGTGATAATGCCCCTTCACATTGCACGCTCTCCCATTCTCTAATAGACCCAACAGTAAACTTCTTTGGGGTTTTCCTGCTTGATTTCTTGGCATTACTGGTTATAAAATTCAGTTATCAATATTGACTGGTTTCCTTTAACTTTATGTAATTAAATTTGTAAAATGAGAACCATAACACCTTTTGCATATTTTTATATTTGACTCATTCACTGTTTCCCAGCTGAGCCAGGAGCCCAGTGCGGGACTCTATCCCAAGACCCCGAGAGCATGACCTGAGTGAAGGCAGATGCTAACCAGCTGAGCCAGCCACCCAGGTGCCCCATCATTTGCCTTTTTTTTTTTTTTTTTTTAAAGTAACTACACTTAGAATAACGAGCACTGACACTTCATTTATCTTTTGTTAACTGGTAAGATGGCTTCAGATAAACAATATTGATTTCCACAACCTCATCCTCACTTCCTGGCATATGACTCAAATCACTGTCTTAGTCTCACCCTCTGGTACTTCAATTTCTTTTATGCACTGGACTTTGTGTCCTAAATATTGCTCCTCACCTCCAACTGAGCCTGCCTGCGTTGTTAAAATTATCTTCTTCCTTAAACTTGACTAACCTCATAATTTGCCTATTTCTGTGGTTAGTGCCATTATTATCTGCCACCACAGATCAAATGCTGGGATCCTTTTAGACTCTGGTTTTTCCCCTTTGTTGGGTTAATCTTTTTTTTCTGTTGCCATTAGCTTAATTCATGATTGATTATCTGTCTCCTAATTTAATGCAATAATCCATTAGCTTTTTTTTTTTTTTTAAGATTTTATTTATTTATTCATGAGAGACAGAGAGAGAGAGAGAGGCAGAGACATAGGCAGAGGAAGAAGCAGGCTCCATGTAGGGAGCCCAATGTGGGACTCAATCCCAGGACTCCAGGATCATGACCTGAGCCGAAGTCAGACACTGAACTGCTGAGCCACCCGGGCATTCCCATTAGCTTGTTTTTTAACCTAGCGATTTCCCTCTTCTATCTACCGATTTAAACCATTAATGTTCAAATGAGTCGATTTAAGAGTACATATTATGGTAAGTGAATATGAAATTACACATGTGTGTTTGTTTATTGTAATTCGAAAGATAACCTTGGAATTATGCAGACGTTAAGGTCATTCTGAAAATCCATGAAACTTTTGTACAGGTATGTGAAGAAGATACTGATTAAAGATTTTAATTAGTTAGGATTTTTTTCTGTAATATCTGAAAGGTATTCTGTTTATAAGCTCCACTGATCTCTTGAAGTTTTCAGATTTCTCTAATAATGACACTTAATCCCCGGATACTGGTTTGATAGAGTCATTCATTCAGTAACCATGTTTACTATGTACCAGACACCATAAATCAAGACACACTGCTTACTAAGTGATATGAGAGATTTGAATTGCAGGAAAAATGATTTTTGTTTTTGAATAGAAAGACTTAGTATAAGGGTAACAGTTTTACTCACATGTATTTATCAATTAATAATAGTGCCATGAATTAAAATCCTATAAGGATTTTTAAATTTTTTTTTTTTTAATTTTAATTTATTTATGATAGTCACACACAGAGAGAGAGAGAGAGATGCAGAGACATAGGCAGAGGGAGAAGCAGGCTCCATGCACCGGGAGCCCGACGTGGGATTCGATCCCGGGTCTCCAGGATCGCGCCCTGGGCCAAAGGCAGGCGCCAAACCGCTGCACCACCCAGGGATCCCTTTTTTTTAATTTTTTTTTTTTTTTTTTTTTTTCCTATAAGGATTTTTAAATGTGAAAGTCATCAGAAGTCTGTCTTGAAGAATAATCATACAAGAGTAGCTAGGAGAAATTTTTTAGTTTGGTAAATAACCTTAACATAAAATACAAAAGTGAAACAGAATGCTACTGGTTTGTGATAAACAAATCAATGAAACAGCCCAGAAATAGATTCAGGACATATGTAGGAATTCAGTAAGCTAAGTGCAGCATTTCAAATCAATAGAAACATGGATTATTTGATAATTTGTGTTGGGACAGCTGATAGCTATTGTTTAAAAAAAAAAGTTTGATCTCATTCTCTTATAAATTCCAGATGAATGGGAATTTAAGTGCCAGATGAGTTGGAATTTAAATGTGGAGGAGGAAAAGTGTAATCATAAAGTACTAAAATAAACTGAATGAACATTATAAATGTGAAGTAGGGAAGCCTGTCTTTTCAAGTATGACATGCACTGATAAAAGAATATATTGATAAGCTTGACTACTTTAAAATGGAAAGCTATGCCACAAAACAACCATAAACAAAATGAAGAATTCTGGCAACTAATGAACAAGGGCTAATTTTTCTAATAAAGATCTACAAATCTATAAGTAATAGGCAAAAACAAAGACGATCACAGAAGCAACTAAAATGTACATGGAAATAGTAAAGATCAAGTGTACCAATACATATATAAAACTTGATTATGGAGAATTTGAATAAAGTAAACTGAAAAGTATAATGAATTTGCATCAGTCTATCACTTGTTTCAACACTTAACTTATGACAGATTGTGTTTAATTTATAACCCTATTACTTGCCCCTTTTGTATTAAGTGAATTTCAGTCATCCTACTATTTCATCTGTAAATATGTATCTCCAAAGGATACTTTTTCTAACAATCATAAACCATTATTAAATCTTAATGAGACAAGGAAAAACAATGATTCTTTAATGTCATCACATCTGATTAGTGTTCAAGTTGTCTTACAGATCTCACAGTTTTGTTTTTTTTTCCAAGTGCATTTGTTTGAGTCAGGATCCAGTTACTGTGCACATATTATGGTTGGGCTGGTTCTGAAGTCTCTTTAATCTTTAGGTTTCTGTTTCATCTCCCTTCTTCCTTGCAATTTATTGAAGATAATAGGTTGTCTTAAGGAGTTTCCCACATTGTGGATTGTGTGGATTATGTCAGCACATATGATTATGTGCTATGGAGTTGTTCAGCGTTAACTTAATAACCTAAAAAGAATTTTTATCTGTTTTAGAAAATTTTCAACCATATTTTGTTGTATTTTCTGTCCTTTTCCCCATCTTCATTTCTGAAACTCTGTTAGTTTACTAATTTTTTTTTTAAAGCACTCTTTTTTTTTTTTAATTCATTCATTCAGAGAGAGGCAGAGACAAAGGCAGAGGAAGAAGCAGAGAAGCAGGCTCCATGCAGGGAGCCCGACTTGGGACTCGATCCCTGATCTCCAGGATCATTCCCCAGGCTGCAAGCAGTGCTAAACCGCTGCGCCACTGGGGCTGCCCTAATTTTTTTTTTCCCTTAAGCTGTGTTTAGTTTCTTAAACCCATTTGCTGAATTATCATCTTTAGTAGTTTTTTTTTTTCCAGTTTTAGAATTTCCACTTGATACTTTGAATTTTTTTTTCTAATTTTCTGACAAAATTCTCAGTCTTATATGATTTTCTTACATTAAACAGTCACTTTAAAGTCTGTATGTAATCACTAGATACCTGCTCCCCTGTAGTTCTGTTTTTCATGATGTTGAGTTCTCTCCTAGTACACCTGGTTGTTACTTTGCCCAATTGACATTGTCTGTGAGAGAGAGCAGAGATTATTTTGGGGAGGATGGTGTCAGTCTTCCTTCAGAATTGATTCAGTTTTGCTCTCAGAAGGCAGGTAGGGGTACTTAGGATCATAAATCACCTTAATCAAGAAAGGGCTTGAGATTTTGAAGTTGGATTCAATTCCTGATTTAGTTACTCTTGACTCTCAGAGTGTGTCCCCATCCAAAGTCAGAAGCCTTTGCCAAGGTTCTTTCTCTTTGGTAAGCCCTGAACTTCAGGGCTTTGTCTCCTTTCCTATGAGTGTTTTGAAAGCTCTGCTCAGCTTGCCTCATCAGCAGGTGTTTCTATGGGAATAGCAGTCCCAGATGCTGGGTGTACCTGTGTCCTCTAAGTTTTCACTGCCTTGTTGGCATTTGGATGCTTTCAAGTAACTGCCCTTGGTTTTGCCCACATTTTCTAGTGTTCAGAGTTGGTGTTTATTACCTAGTCTGCCATTAGTGGGAACCGTTGAGTTCTTTGTGATTCCACACAGATACGTGTGTGCGTGTGTGTGTGTGTGTGTGTGTATTTTTAACCCTATAGAAATGGTATATACTATTCATTTCATTTGCTTCCTTGTAAGGAGTTTGAGATGCTATTTCCCTTACCGGCATGTGTTGAGATGGGCTTTGGGTAACAGTGTGAGCACCTGGCTGCAGTGAATGCCTAATTCACCACCAAGGAAACAGGGCACTGCAAATGTTTTGTGCTCTGTTTCAGAGATCAGAAATTGCTTTTATTTATGGACTGTGATTATTTCTGGGCTGTGATTTCCTCATACAGGATTTTTGTACGTGCCAGTTCAAAGTTTAAATTTATGCCATGTGTGAATGTGTGCAAAATACCCAAATAGGAATGGGGAAAATATCTGCTTTTTCCAACCATTTTGAGACACCTCAGACAACAATGAAATACAGTTTTTCTTCCAGTTTTCCAAAATATTTCTCTGGGTTGAGACCAGGAATGAGGCATTTTTGGCTAAAATGCTTCTTAGAATTTTTATGATTTTATAAGAAGAAATTTTCCTTTGAACTTCAAGCATATGTTATTATCATGATATTCATGAATGCAAACATTTCATGCATTTTTACATCAGTGAAATAATTTAGATTTTCTATATTATTATGAGTCGGTTATTTCTCTGATGTTTGGCCATTTCATATTTGTTGTTTTTTAGCTCTGCCTATGTTTGTGTACGTAACAGAGAACTTAGGAATTAAAAATAGCTATCATTATTTTGAGCTGGTTTTTAACTTGTGTTTATGTTTTGCTACATATATTCTAATATTACTATTGCTAGAGATTTTCATTCAGGTCTTTAAATATTTAATAAAACCATTTTAAAAACTGAAATTATTTGATGTTTTTATCTTGATTGCTCTGAACAAAGACAATACTTCAAACTTCCCCTTGATGCTTCAGGATGAAAGTCGGGTTAAGCAATATTTGAATTTAGATGTGGTTTAAAATGATTCTTAATTCTGAAGTCCTTTGTAGTTTTTATTTTCCAAGCAATATTAGCTGTATTTGATCTTCTAGATGAAGAAAGATTTGACTATGATTAAATATGTGCAGTGCCATCCTGGAGTAAATTTTATTCATAGATTAATAAAATCTGTCCAGCATGATTTAGGAGAAGATATTTTAGGCCATTAAATTCAGTTACATAAGCTACAGTCTGTTTTAAATTCTGTGCAACTAAAATCTGTTTTGCTTTTAAAAAAAGTTCATTACGCTGGGAAATGTGGAGTATTTGTTTTCCAAAACCATCAAAAGCATGCTCAGTCACTCATTTAGGAAAATTTGGAAGTACTAGTTTTAGCCTTTCAACTTAATGACAGTTACTATCATTGTCTAATTTTCTTCTCTGTACTTAAAAGCCTTAAGAACATGATAATAATTGATTTGACTACATGCTTTTTTTTAGTGGTTTTTTTTCTGTGGTTCAACTGCTGTTCTTTTCTCAGATAGGAAGTTAACTATATAAAGTAAAGGAGTCTAGCATGGTACCCAGCATGTATGTGGTAATCGGTAAATTACTTTCTCCCTCCCGACCGCCACCACACATACATCTTAGCCCATGGTTTTAAGTGTATGAAGATATAAAAATAGTACCAAGAAAACTTA
The DNA here is from genome assembly GCF_018345385.1 of Vulpes lagopus. Lineage (NCBI taxonomy): Eukaryota > Metazoa > Chordata > Mammalia > Carnivora > Canidae > Vulpes > Vulpes lagopus. The sequence continues at coordinate 54,361,326 of NC_054831.1, read as the reverse complement.
ATGAGCTCAGCTTCCATTTAAATCTTCAAACTACTTTTTCTAAAAGAAAGATTCAGAATTAATACATGATGTTGTAGGCAGAATTCTGTTGTGGCTCCCTGGATTCCCACCCCCTTGGAGTATATACCCTATATAACCCCATGTCCTGAGTGTGATCAGACCTGTGAATAGAATGTAATAGTCGTTCTTGTGGTGGGGTTGCATTAAATGCCAAAGTCAATGGTTACAGCATTCCTGTGATTATATGATCTAAGATCCTCTAGTCACCTAGAGAGAGAATCCTGCTGGCTTTGCAGAAGTAAGTGCTGTGTTATGGGGGGCCACATGGCTAGGGCTTAAGAATGACTTCTGAGAGCTGAAAGCTGTCCCTGCCAGCAACCAGCAGGAAATCCAGGGACCTCAGGTCCAAACAAGAAGAGACTGTGAGATAATAAATGAATAAACTAAGAGGACCCCCAAGCCTCAGGTGAGACTACATCCTGGCCAACATCTTGATTTTACTGAGCCTTCTCAGACCCAGGGCAGAAGGGTGAAATCAGTCTCTGACCCCAGAGTCACAGACACTGAGAAAATAAATACATTGTCTTAAACAGCTAAATTGGTGGTAATTTGTTACTTAGTAAGAGAAAAAGAATACATTTGGGAAAATTTTCTTTTTTCATGAAAGATCATTATCTTATTTTGTAAATATGTTCAGGATCAGCAGTGAAAGGATGAAGATTGAATAGGTGAACTCATCAGTAAACAGGTCACTGTATGTGATAGGCCAAATAATGTTGCCAACTGTGTCTACAATTTAATCTCCTTTACATGGTAAAGGACTTGCTGATGTGGTTAAATTAAAGGTCTTGAGATAGGAAGATTATTCTGGATTATCTTGGTGGGCCCAATATAATCACAAGGTTGACCCAATATACTCACTTATTAGAAGGGCCAGAGGGAGGGAAGAAGATGTGATGATGCAGTCAGAGATATTTGAAGATGATAAGATGATACACTGCCGACTTTGAAGATGGAGGATGGGACTGTGAGCCAAGGAGTGTAAGTATCATCTAGAAGCTGAAAAATACAAGGAAACAGATTTTCTTCTAGAGTGGAGGCTGAAGGAATGCAACCCTGCTGACACCCTGGTTTTAGGACTTCTGGCCTCCACAATCGTATGCTGTTTTAAGCCACTAAATTTGTGGTCATTTGTTTAGCAATAGGAAAATAATACACAAGGTACCTGAGAAATGCTTCTTACGTGGTAGAAACCCAAATAGTGATTTATAGAACATACTCATATCCAGGAGGAAGGACACCACAAAGATAGAAACTTTCCCTGACATGCTTTAGAAACAAGTGAATGTATGCATCCATGAAAGAACAGAATGGTACATATACATATAAACACTCAAAATCTTAAAAATTGAAATATAATAGAATTTTAGAACTCAATATAAGGGTTGGTAGAGTTAAGGAAATTGCTCAAGAAAGATTAAAAAGAAAAAAAAAAGGTAAGAAAATCAACGGAGCAAAAGCAGTAGGTCCGACTGAAACCTGAAGAGTTGATCTTCCATTGAGAGAAAGGAAAAAAAAGAGGGAAAACTCATTGAGAAAATTTGTCAAAGTTAAAGGATAATGAGTTTTCAGGTTGAAGATGTTTGCTGAGAGACTAGCAAAATGGATAAATAAACTCATCCTAAAGCACATCATCATAAACTTTGATGGCAGCAATTAGAAAATCCTACAGACCCCCAGAGAGATTGAAGGGAGTGAAGAAAAGGAAAGATCATGTACAAAAAACAATGTCTATGTACAAAGGAATATTATCAGGAATAATAGCTTTTGATCTTTTTGACAGCAACAAGGGAAACATGGCAATAGCCAAGCCCTTCCAGGTTCTAATGGAAAAGGAATTCTGACCTGAAATTCTGTGCCTAGCCAAGGTATCCTATAAATACTGTTCAGGTAATTTTACAGAAATGCCCTTTCTCATACTACCCCTGAAGGGTGTCTTGCATAACATGAGGGTGCAAACCAAGAAAGAGGAAGACAGGATTCAGAAAAGGAATGAAAATGGGAAAATTGAAGAGAATACCCAGAATGACCTTTGGGGGAAATCCGAGACACATTGTGCCTCGGATCACAATCCTTAGTATTTATTCTTCTGTCAACAAATATTCAAGGTGAAATTATCCAATCTTTAAAAGAAAAAATTCAAAGTACAATTTCCATATAAAACATGAAGTGTAAAATTTCATGTTTTGACCTAGGCATACACCCATCACCAAAATCAAGATACTGGATACATTTGATACATTTATCATTTCCAAAATTTCCATGTTGCATCCTTTTAATCCTTTACTCCTGCTCCCCACCTCCCCACCCCTACCAGCACCTTTGTTCCATTCCTAACCTGGTCTCCAGACAACCATTTACTGCTTTCTGTCATTGTAGATATTTGCAAGTAGAAATTATATAAATGGGAAATTACAGTGTGTACTCTTAATCTGCACAAATTTTGGAGACTCATCCATATTTTTACATTTATAACCAGTTTAATTTTTTTAAATTACTGAATAGTGTTCCATTTTATGAACTGTCTGGGTCATTTCCAGTTTGAAGCTGTTATAAATAAAGCTGCTATGAACATTCCATGTACAAGTCTTTATTTGAACATAGGCTTTCTTTCCTCCAAGGCAAATACCTAAGAGCAGAATTGCTGGGTCATAGGGTCAATGTCTATTTGGCTTTTTAAGAAACTGACAAATTATTTTCCAAAGCAGGTGTGCATTACTTTCTTCTATGTATAATTGTTCTACTTCCTCCTCATCCTCTCTAACATTTAATATAGTCAGGTTTTCTAATTTTAGCCATTTAATGGTGTTTTGATCACCTGGTATTGGTACGATGGATCCCCAGCTGAAGTTTGGTTTGGATTTCAAGATTGACGATGCCACACACAGACCAGGGAGGTAGGCAAAGGTTTATCACATAAGAAGACTTTCTGAGGAGACCAGAACAGGCTTCCCAAGCTGCTTTGAAACTGGCTTGAACATCACGGTTTGTCTCCGTCTCTAATTTTTCCCACCCAGTTCCCCTCCTTTCCCTTATAATCCCTTTCACTATTTCTTATATTCCACCTATGAGTGAAACCATATAATGATTGTCCTTCTTTGATTGACTTAACTTCACTCAGGATAATACTCTCCAATTCCATCCACGTGGAGGCAAATGGTAGGTATTCATCTTTTATTTTTATTATTATTATTTTGTTGTTAGGTAGAAATTTCCTATTGCCATTTTATTAATAGTTTTCTGTCTGTTTTAGAGAAGTTTTGCTCTTCTTCTCTTGCTAGCTTCCTTTGTTGTTTGATGATATTTTATGTGTGTGGTGATTTGATTTGATATTTTTCTCTATCTTATGTATTTATTATAGGGGTTTTTTTTAGTGGTTACCTCAAGGTGTGCATAAAAATATTATCATTATAACCATCTATTTTCAGCTTTGTATGAAAATTCTACACTTTTACTCTCCTCCCAACATGTTGTGTTCTTCTACTCAGAGGTTGCTTCTTTTTATATTGTGTATTTATTAATATATTTTTACCCTTTAACTTTTATATTTGGATTGAAAGTAATTTACATACTATCATTACTCAGTTACACTATTCTTTATTTGTTCATACAATTACCTTACCAGTGAGATCCATTATTTCATATGCTTTTGCATTGCTGTTTAGTGTGTTTTCACTTCAATTTGAAGATCTCCCTTAAGCATTTCTTGTAAGACTAATGTAAGGTCTAATGGTGACAAAGTTCCTCAGTTTTGTTGGCTTGGGGAAAAATTGATCTCTTCTTCATTTTTAAAAGATGGCTTTGCTAAATACTCTGAATATATCTTCCACCCCTCTCCTGGCCTGCAAAATTTCTATTAAGGGACCTGGTGATAGTCTGAGGGGGTCCCTTACATGTGAAGCCATTTCTTTTCTGCTGTTTTTAACATTCTCTCTTTGTTTTTGACTTTTGACAATTGTAATATGTTTCATTGCAGATCTCTTTGTGTTCAGCCTATTTGGCATCTTTTAAACTTATTGAATCTGCATGTCTGCTTTCTTCCCCAGATTTGGGGCTTTTGGGGGGATCATTATTTTTATAATAAGCATATTTTTATAATAAGCAGTTGCCCTTTTTCTTCCTTCTTATTGTGGGACTTCTGTAATTTGTATAAAACCCATGGGCTTTCTTCCTTCTTTTATTTTTTTAATATATATATATATATATTATTGGAGTTCGATTTGCCAACATATAGCGTAACACCCAGTGGTCATCCCACCAAGTGCCCCCCTCAGTGCCCATCACCCAGTCACCCCAACCCCCCGCCCACCTCCCCTTCCACTGTTCCTTGTTTGTTTCCCAGAGTTAGAGGAGTCTCTCATGTTCTGTCTCTCTCTGATATTTCCCACTCATTTTCTCTCTGTTCCCCTTTAATCCCTTTCACTATTTTTTATATTCACCATATGAGTGAAACCATATAATGTTTGTCATTCTCTGGTCGACTTACTTCACTCAGCATAATACCCTCCAGTTCCATCCACGTTGAAGCAAATGGTAGGTATTTGTCATTTCTAATGGCTGAGGAATATTCCATTGTATACATAAACCACATCTTCTTTATCCATTCATCTTTCGATGGACACCGAGGCTCCTTCCACAGTTTGGCTATTGTGGACATTGCTGCTATACACATCGGGGTGCAGGTGTCTTCTTTTAATTTTTTTTCTCTGGATAATTTCAAATATTACGGACGTGAGTTCACTAATTCTCTCTTCTGTTTGATTCACTCCGCTATCGAAGAGCTCTTTTGCATTTTTGTTTTCATTCATCTCTAGAATTTTTGTTTGATTCTTTTTTAGGACTTCTCTGTCTTTGCTGAACTTTTCTTCATGTATTGTTTTCCTGATTTCGTTCAGTTGTCTTTCCATGTACCTTTGTAGCTCACTGAGCTTCTTTTTGTCAGTTATTTTGAATTCTTTGTCAGGCAATCTATTCCTCTAGGGTCAGTTACTGGAAATTTGTTGTGTTCATTTGTTTACATCAGGCTTCCTTTTCTTTTTTTTTCATGGTTCTGTAGCCTTGTGTTGGTGTCTCTACTTTTGAAGGAAGTCACCTCTTTCAGATTCTATGGATTGGCTTTGGTAGGGAAAAAAACCACCTGTAAGTGAACATGAGGGCATTGGCTAGGTGGTGTGCATGACAGTGCTGGTTCTAGACTGGGTCTGAAGACACTGTTTCCAGGAGTGCATGATAGCACCAGTTCTCAGAGCAGGGGGTCTGTCTGTTTCAGGGGTAAGTGCAGTGGTTCCAGGACCACAATGTGCATATGAAGCACCAGAGCTGAGGAATGGGGTATGATATCTCTGATCCTGGGGAAGCATAGCAGTGTCTCTGGCCCTGGATTCAGGAGTACAGCAGTGGTTGTGGCTCTGGGTAGATCTGTCAGCTGGAGTCAGCGTCAATAAAAACTAAGGGATTGGAGCACCTGTCTGGCTTAGTGGTTGAGTGTCTGCCTTCAGCTCAGGTCATGATCCTGGGGTCCTGGGATCGAGTTCTGTATTAGGTTCCCCACAGGGAGCCTGCTTCTCCCTCTGCCTATGTCTCTGCCTCTCTCTCTGTGTCTCTCATGAATAAATAAATAAAATCTTAAAAAAGAAAAAAGACTGAGAGACTACTGGACAATGAAGATTTCAGAGCATCAATAGCCACGGCAAGGGCTGCCAGGATCCCCAATGACAAAAGCTGCTCCAGTTCTCCTGTTCTCCTTTCCCTTATGGAGGAATGTCATGGCTGAGGGAGTCTCTTGGAGCCAAGTTATCCTGGCTTGAGGAATGAAGTGGCACAGATACAATGCTTTCTCCATCTTACCATGCAGCTATCTTGGGTTTTCGTGTTTCCCTTGGTCATTGCAGCTTCTTAATTGTACTCTCAAGCCCTCCCCAATACTCATTAATCTGCGAGTAGTTTTTTTTAAAATATTTTGTTTATTTATTCGTGAGAGACACACAGAGAGAGGCAGAGGGTGAAGCAGGCTCCATGCAAGGAGCCCGATGTGGGACTCGATCCTGGGACTCCAGGATCACACCCTGGGCCGAAGGCAGATGCTCTCAACCACTGAGCCACCCAGACATCCCTGATCTGTGAGTAGTTGTTAAATTATGGTTTTGTGAGGAGTTTGGGTTAGACCTCCTATCAACCATGTTGCAACATCCTATTTACATCATCTTTATTCTTATTACCACATAAAATATACTTAGTTTATCTTTATATATATTCTTTATTAAAGTGTTTCACCAAATATTTTGCAAATTAAAAATTGAGTTCTTTACTTTTTAAAAAATTGAGGTATAATTGACCTATAATGTTATGTGAGTTTCAAGGGTACCACACAATGATCTGGTATTTGTTTATTTTGCAAAATGATCATCTGTCACCAGACATAGTTACAAATTTTTTTTTCTGTGATGAGAACTTTTAAGATTTACTCTTAGCAGCCTTCAACTTTTTGTTTTCTTATTATTGAGTATTATATTTGCGTTCAGGATACAAGTTCTTTATCAAATATGGGAGCCCCTACTATCTTCTATTCTGTACCTTATGTTTGCATTATTTTAACAGTATCTGTTTTTATTTTATTAGTTTCAGGTCTACAACATAGTGATCTGACAACTGTATATGTTACACCCTGTTCACCACAAATGTAGTTACCGTCTGTCCTGCCACCCTACAGTACTATTTCACAGTACTACTATGTTCCCTATGCTGTACATTTTATCTCCATGAGGTATTTATTCTGTAACTGGAAGCCTGTATCACCCACTCCCATTCACTAATTTTGTCCCTCCCTCCACTGCCTTCCTCCCTGGCAGCCACCAATTTGTTCTTTGTATTTATGGATCTGTTTCTGTTTTGTTTTGTTTTTAGGTTCTACATATAAATGAAATCATATAGTATTTGTCTTTCTCTGTCTCATTTATTCACTTAGTATAATACCCTCTAGGTCCACCCATGTTGTTGCAAATGGCAAGATGCCATTCTTTTTTATGGCTGAGTAATATCCAGTGAGTGTGTGTGTGTGTGTGTGTGTGTGTACACATACCACATCTTTTCAATCAGTTCATCTATCAATGGACATTAGAGTTGCTTCCATATTTTGGCTACTGTCAGTAATGTAATGCTGCAGTAAGCATAGGGGTATATATCTTTTTGAGTTAGTGTTTTTTGTTTTCTTTGGATAAATACCCAGTAGAGGAATTACTGGATCATATGTCATTTCTATTTTTAATTTTTGATGACGCCCCATACTATTCTCTATAGTGGTTGAACCAGTTTGCAATCCTATGAACAGTGCACAAGGGTTTTCTTTTCTCCAAATCCTTACTACCATTTGTTATCTCTTGAATTCTTGATGATAGCTGTATTTAGAGGGGTGAGGTGAGCTCATTGTGGTTTTGATTTGTATTTCTTAATGATTAGTGATGCTGAGCATTTTTCAAGTATCTGTTGGCCATTTGAATGTCTTCTTTGGAAAAATGTCTATTAAGTTCCTTTGCCCATTTTTTATTGGATTTTTGTAATTTTGTTATTGAAATATAAGAGCTCTTTATGAATTTTGGATATTAACCCCTTATATGATACATGGTTTGCAAATATTTTCTTCCATTTTCTAGGTTACCTTTTCATTTTACAGAGTATCATTTGCGGAGCAGAAGCTTTTAAATTTGATGCAATCCTACTTTGTTTTTTGTTTGTTTTTTTTCCTGTCCATGTGGCCTGTGTTCTTGATTTCTCATCCAAAAAAAGCACTGCCAAGACCAGTGTCAAGGATCTTTTCCTCATGTTTTCTTCTAGGAGTTTAGTTTCAAGTCTTATGTTTAAGTCTTTGTTCATTTTGAGTTCATTTTTATGAATGGTGATGGTGGGAGTCTAATTTCATTTTTCCTGTAAGTGGCTTTCCAGGTCTCCTAAGCACCATTTGTTGAAGATGCTGTTCTTTCTTCATTAGTATGCTTGTCTCCCTTGTCAATATTAGTTGACTATATATGTAGGGGTTTAATTCTGGACTCTCTATTTGGTTCCATTGCTCTATGGTTTTTATGCCAGAACCATAATTATTAGAGCTTGTAGTACAGTTTGAAATCAAGAAGTGTAATGTTCCTGTGTTTTATTTTCTTATGATTGTTTTTGCTCTTTGGTGTCTTTTGTGGTTCCATAAGAACTTTAGGATTTTTTTTCTGTGAAAATAGCCATTGAGATTTTTATAGGGATTGTACTGGATCTATAGTTAGCTCTGGCTGGCATGGACATTTTAACAATATTAATTTTTCCAGTCCATGAACACAGGATGTCCTTGCATTTGTTTTGTCTTCTTCAGTTTCTTTCAGTAAGAACTGTAACAGTGTTACAGTTTTCATTCTACAGATACTTGACTTCTTTGGTTAAATTTATTCCTAGGTATTTTATGGTTTTGATTCTATTGCTCATGGAATATATTTTTCTATTTTTTTTCATTTTGAGTCTAAATGCATCCTTAGTTCTGAAGTGGGTCTCATAGCTAATGGTATGTAGCGGGACCTTGTTTTATTAAATACATCACATCCAGCCACTTTGTGTCTTTTGATTAGTGAATTTAGTCCACTGACATTTAGAGTAATTATAGATATATAGGCACTTACTAATGCCATTTTATTAACTGCTTTCTGGATGTTTTATATTTCCATTGTTTCTTTTTCTCTGTTTCTACCCACCTTTGTCAATTGGTTTTCCATGGTGGTAGACAATTTCCCTTTTCTTTGTCTTTTGTGGATCTACTCTAAGTTTTTGTTTTGTGATTACTATGGAATTTACATAAGACATAGATAAGACCATCCGTTTTAGGCTGATAACAACTTACCTTCAATCACCTATAAAGGCTTCAGCCTTTTATTCCTTGCTTTTGTATTAATAATGTCACAATTTACCACTTTTTAGGTTGTGTTTTTATTAATAATTTATAGTACTATGGTTAATCTACCATTTTCCTTTAATATTTAAACTATAGTTGAGTGGTTAATACACTATCCTAATATACAGTTACATTTTTCTAAGTCTGTGTATTTTTCACCTTTACCAATGTGTTGTGCACTTTCATATATTTTCTTCCTGATGTTGCAATAGCAAGATTTCATTCTTTTTTTATGGATAGGTAATATTATCTATCTATCTATCTATCTATCTATCTATCTATCTAGATATGTATATATATATGTATATGTATATATACCACATATGTATACATATGTGGTTTATATATATACCACATCTTCTTTATCATTCATCTATGGATGGATACTTGGGTTGCTTCCATAATTTGGCTATTGTAAATAATGCTACAATAACCATAAGGGTGAATGTATCTTTTTGAATTAGTTTTTTCATATTTTTTGGGTAAATACCCAGTAGTGAAATTGCTGGACCATGTGGCATTTATGTTTTTAATTATTTGAGGAACCTTCATAGTGTTTTACATAGTGGCTTCACCAGTTTGCATTTCCAACAACAATGTACGAGTGTTCCTTTTTCTCCACATCCTCTCTAGTGCTTGTTGTTTCTCGTGTTTTAGATTTTAGCCATTTTGACAGGTATGAAGTGATATCTCATTGTAGTTTTGATTGACATTTCCCTGAGGATGAGAGATGTTGAACATCTTTTCATGTATCTATTGGCCATCTGGATTTCTCTTTGGAGAAATGTCTGTTTGTGTCTTCTGCCCATTTTTAAATTCAATTATTTGTTTTCTTTGGTATTGAGTTTTATAAGTTCTTTTTTTTAAGATTTTTAAATTTATTTATTCATGAGAGACGCAGGCAGAGGGAGAAGCACGCTCCATGCAGGGAGCCTGATTTGGGACTCGATCCCAGGACTCCAGGATCACGATCTGAGCCAAAGGCAGACACTTAACTGCTGAGTCACCCAGGCATCCTTTATAAGTTCTTTATAATTTTGGAGACTAACTCTTTATTGGATATGACATTTTCAAAAATCTTCTCCCATTAAATAGGTTGTCTTTTAGTTTTGATAATAAGTTTCTTTGCTGTACAGAAGCTTTTTATTTTGATATAGTCCCAATAGCTTATTTTTACTTTTGTTTCCCTTGCATCAGGAGACATATCTAGATAAATGTTGTTACAGATGGTGTCAGAGAAATTACTGCCTGTGTCTTCTTCTAGGATTTTTGTGGTTTCAGGGCCCACATTTAGGTATTTAATAAAATTTTAGTTTATTTTTGTGCATAGTGTAAGAAAGGGTCCAATTTCATTCTATTGCATGTAGCTGTCCAGTTCTCCAACACTATTTGTTGAAGAGACTGTCTTTCTCCCATTTTATATTCTTGCCTTCTTTATCAAAGAATAATTGACCATATATATAATCATGGATTTATTTCTGGGCTCTCTATTCTGTTACACTAATATACATGTTTATTTTGTGCCAGTACCATACTGTTTTTTTTTCCTACAGATTTGTATATATCTCAATATCCAATTTGTTCATGTTAATAGTTTTGTAATGTATTCTTAGGTTTGGTTTGCTAATATTTTGTTAAGGACTTTTGCATCTATGTTCATCAGATATTGGCCTGAAGGTTTTTTTTAGATAGTGTCTTTATTTGGTTTTGATAGTAGGCCAACCTCATAGAATGAATTTGGAAGCTTTCTTTCCTCTTCTATTTTTTCAAATAGCTTGAGAAGACTAGGTAATAACTCTTCTTTAAATGTTTGGTCAAATTTACCTGTGAAGCTGTCTGGTCCTGGACTTTTGTTTGTCGTGAGTTTTCTGATTACTAATTTAATTTTTTTAAGATTTTATTTATTTATTTGAGAGAAAGAGAGAGATAGAGAGAACATGAGCAGGGGGTGGGGAGAGGGACAACCAGGCTCTCCACTGAGCAGGGAGCCCAACCTGGGACTCCATCCCAGCACTGACCTGAGCCATGACCTGAGCCAGAGGCAGATGCTTAACCAACTGAGACACCCAGGTGCCTTACTGATTTAATTTAGTTGCTGATAACCAATCTGTTCAAATTTTCTACTTCCTGATTCAGTTTTGGGAGGCTATATGTTTCTAGGAATTTATCTATTTCTACTAGTATGTCCATTTTGTTGCCTTATAATTTTTCATAATGTTCTCTTATATAATCCTTTGTACTTCTGTGGTTTGTTATTTCTTCTCTTTTTATTTCTGATTTTATTTGAGTCCCCCCCCCCTCTTTTTTGATGAATCTGACTAAATATTTGTCAATTTTATTGATCTTTTTAAAGAACCAGCTCCTGGTTCCATTAGCTCCTCTATTTTTTTTCTTAGTTCTTATTTCATTTATTTCTGCTCTAATATTTATTATTTCCTTCTTTCTACTGGTTTCAGATTTTGTTTGTTCCTCTTTTCATAGGTCCCCTATGTGTAAGGTTAGGTTGTTTATTTGAAATTTTTCTTGTTGCATGAAGTGGGCCTGTATTGTTATAAAATTCCCTCTTAGAACACCTTTGCTGCATCCCAAAGATTTTGGACTGTTGTTTTTCTTTTCATTTTCTCCATGTGTTTTTAGATTTCCCCTTTGATTCTTGGTAGACCCATTAATTGTTTAGCTGCATGTTATTTAACCTTCATATATTTGTATTCTTTCCAGATTTCTTCTTGTGGTTGATTTCTAGTTTCACAGAATTGTAGTCAGAAAAGATGTATCTTTTTTAATTTGTTGAGACTTGTTTTATGGCCTAATATGTGTGTGTGATGCATTCTGGAGAATGTTTCATGTGTCCTTGAAAAGAGTTTGTATACTGTTGTTTTAGGATGAAATGTTCTGAGTATGTCTGTTAGATCCATCTGGTATAATGCGTTATTCAAAGCCACTGTTTCCTTGTTGATTTTCTGTTTGGGTGATCTATCTATTGATGTAAGTAGGGTGTTATAGTTCCCTACTATTATTATATTACTATTGATTATTTCCTTTATGTTGTTATTGGCTGCTTTATGTATTTGGGTGCTCCCATGTCGGGTGCATAAATATTTACAATTGTTATATCTTCTTGTTGGATTGTTCCCTTTATTATTATATACTGTCCATCTTTGTCTCTTATTACTGTTTTTGTTTAAAGTCTATTTTGTCTGATAATAAGTATTGCTACCTGGCTTTCTTTTTGCTTCCATTTTCATGATAAGTGCTTTTCTATCCCTTCACTTTCAATCTGTGTGTGTCTTTAGTTTCTGAAATGAGTCTCTTGTAGGCAGCATATGGATCTTGCGTTTGTATCCATTCAGTCACCTTATATCTTTTGACGGGAGCATTGAGTCCATTTCCATTCAAAATAATTATTGATAAGTATGTACTTCTTGCCACTTTTACTTGTTTTTTGGTTCTTTTTATATTTCTTCTCTGTTCCTTTATTCTCTTGCTCTCTTCTGTTACAGTTTGCTGGCTTTCTTTAGTGATATACTTGGATTCCTTTCTCTTTAGTTTTTGCATATTTATTAGTAGTTTTTGATTTGTGATTATCATTAGGTTTACATATAACATTTTATGCATGTAACAGTCTATATTAAGTTGATGGTTGCTTACGTTTAAATCCATTCTTTACTTATCTCCCCCCATATTTTAGATATATGGTATCATATTTTACATCTTTTTATTTTGTGAATCCCTTGACTGATTTTTATAGATCTACTTACTTTTTTTTCCTTTTTACTGCTTTTCTTATTTCTATTTTTCTTACTCCTACTATGGTCTTTCCTTTCCACTCAAAGAGTTCCTTTCAACATTTCTTATAAGGCTGGTTTAGTGGTGATGAATTCCTTTAACTTCTGTTTGTCTGGGAAATTCTTTCTCTCTCCTTCTATTCTGAATGATCGCTTTACTGGTTAGAGTATTCTTCGCTTCAGGTTTTTCTCTTTCAGCATTTTGAATATATTATGGCCCTCCCTTCTGGCCTGCAAAGTTTCTGCTGAAAAATCAGCTGATAGCGTTATGGGGTTTCCCTTGTATATAACTATTTTCTTTTGCTGCTTTTAAAATTCTCTTTTATGTTTTTTTGGTGTGGACTGCCTTAGTATGGATTTTATTGGGGGCTCTCTGTGATTCCTGTATCTGGATTTCTATTTCCTTCCTCAGTTTAGGGAAATTTTCAGTTATTATTTCTTCATATAAATTATCTGCCCCCTTTGCTCTCTCTTCTCCTTCTAGGACCCTTAATAATATGAATGTTATTATGCTTGATAGTGTCATTGAGTTCCCTTAGTCTATTTTCATTTTTTATTATTATTTTTTTCTCTTCACTGTGCAGCTTGATTGCTTTCCATTACTCTGTCCTCCAGGTCACTATGGTTCTTCTGCTTTCTTTAGTCTACTATTTATTCCATCTAGTGTATTTTTAATTTCAGTTATTGAGTTCTTCATCTTTGATTTTTTTAATGTTTTCTACCTCTTTATTTACGCTCTCACTGAGGTCTCCACTCTTTTCTCAAGCCCAGTATCTTTATGACCATTTGTAAATTATTTTAAATTCCCTATCAGCTATATTACTTATATCCATTTCATTTTGCTTTCTTGCTGTGATTTCATTTGAGACATATTCCTGTGTCCTCATTCCATCTAAATCTCTGTGTCTGTTTCTATGTGCTAGGAAAGAGAGCTATATCTCCTGCTCTTGAAAGTAGTGGCTTTATGAAGAGTTCTTGTAGTGCCCTACAGTGGAATGTCCCCTTCACGAGAACTTGGTGTGTCAGGGGTATCTCCTATGTGTATAGCATGTGCCTAGTGTGTGGCTGAGCTGCAATTGCCTTCAGTTCAGTCACCTGCCAATGGCTCTGTTATGGGCAGTGTTGGTCCTTATGTCATTAGTGGGCCTGTCTGGGTCACCTTATGCTTGAGTTGGGTCAAACCAGGTGTTTGTCAATGATGCAGTAGCACTGACCTGCAAAGTATTTTCCTTGTGTTGTCCCTTGAAAACCTTTCACTGGAGGGCAGGTCCTATAGTCTGCCCCTAGTCCACTACTAGGACCAAAGTTGGACTGATATATGTGGTTTTCTTTCGCTCTCCCCAGGGCAGAAGTCACTTTGGAGTGGTGCTGGCCCCTGTCAAGGCTACTTGTACACTGCCAAGCTTGTGGCACTGCTTTGGATGGGTTCTAGCTAAGGAGGGAGTATTGGAGAGGGCAAGTCTGCAAGAGAATGTGGGGGTGGGGTATGCTGTGCCAGCAAGGTGGGCACTGGTGCATTGGTGTGGACCTGTAGCTCCAGGGTTGGAGGGGGCAGATTTGCAGAAGCACGTGGGGATGAGCTACACTGTTGGCAAGCTAGGTGGAAAGTGTTCCATGTATCTAGGATGGAGTGAGGGGAGGGAAATGACACCCATCAGCTCTTTCATTCTTAAAGAAGTCTCCCAAAGATCCTTGCTCCTCCAGCACACATTCTAAGATTAGTAAATAAATATCCTTCCCATATAACTCAGGTGCTTTTCAAACTGCTGCTTCTAATGCTATATCTTCATAGGACTGTTTTTTGTGCTGTCTCTTCAAGGGCAGGGACTCTGACTTCACAGCCCTCCCAGAGCTGAACCCACTGATTTTAAAGTTCCAGATGTTAAGCCCCACTGATTATTAGGCCCCTGTAGTTTTCAAAGGCAAATGTTATGGGGATTTGTCTTCCCCATGTGGGTCGCCTGTGCTTGGGGTGCCTGGTATGGGGTTGCTCTCCTACTGTCTCTGAGCCTGTAATATCCCTCCCTCCTGCAGATGGTCCCATGGACCTCTTTAGCTCCCCACCACACCTCCATCCTTCCTATCCTCTAAGATGTGGCCTCTTCTCTACATTTAGCTGTGGAGAATATGTTCTGCCCATCTTTAGGCTGCTTTCTGGGTTATTTACACTGATGTGGGTGTTATCTGGTTGTATTTGTGGGAGAGGGTGAGCTTAGAATCCTTCTACTCTGCCATCATCCCCGGAAGTCCCCTCAGCTGTTATTTCTTTAAATAGACTCTCTGCCCACTTCCCCTCTCTTCTCCTTCTGGAACCCAAATTATTATTATATTTGTGTTATTTCAAAATTCCTATTCTCGAAGTCATTTATTCTTTCTTCCTTCTGGTCTGCCTTGCTACAGGCACTCTGTATTAGATTTATCATTTCATTCATTGAATTTTTCAGTTCCAGAATTGCTATTTGGTTTCTCCCCAATAATTTCAATATCTTTGTTTAATAAATCATTTTATTAATATACTTTATTCCTTATTTCATTGAATTGTTTTTTAGAGTTTTCTTACAGTTTGTTATTTCTTCATAACCTTTAAAAATAATTGTTACTTAATATTTTCTTTTTTAAATTTATTTTTATTTTTTAAATCTTAATTCCAGTATAGTTAACATACAGTATTATATTAGTTCAGGTGTACAATATAGTGATTCAACCTTTCCATATATCACTCAGTGCTCATCACAACAAGCGTACTCCTTACTTCCCATCACCTATTTCACTCATTCCCCCCTACCAAACTTCCTTTAATATTTTCTAATAGCCAACTTAAAAAGACAATAGAAAAAAGTGAAATTAATTTTAATAATATATCCATATGTATATTTAAAAATAATTTCAGTTTTTTAATTTTTACATTTCTATGCATCACAGTGGTTGTAGGTGCTGGTTCATATAATGATGACAAAAGCAACATGGCTTCTGCTGGCACAGAACTTATAGTTTTTCGGGAGGAGAAAGATATTAATTGAAGGTTTATAACAGAAGGAAGTCCAAATATCTAAGTGGAAGTATTTCATTCAAGAGCATCACAACTATTTTGAATTATTTATCAGATCACAATCTTTTGTCATTGAATTTGTTTGCTTGAGAATTATAATTTTTTTGTGATGCCATATTTTCATATTCTTTGCAGTTATGTGCTATCCTTATGTGCTTATGTCCTAATGCTTTTACATTGGAAATAGCAGGCACCTTTAACTCTTTGCCCCTATCCTTCAGCAGACGGAGTGTTATGTTCTATGCTGTTATTATTATCTGAGGTTTTTTTTCTTTCTTTCTTCTTCTCTGTCTCTGTGAAAGTGTATCTGACTCACTTTTATTGTTCCTTCCTGTGGATGAATTTTTAAGCTTTTGTGTCTGCTCTGGTTCTTAGAATTCACTCAGCTGGATATTAGAAACCTTTCTCCTTTTCCATCAGGTGGCACTATAGTTCAAGTTTGTGGTCTGCCCCTTGCCCACCAACCTTGGCCTTTTTTCTTAACTAGCTCCCTGTGTACTGGACCTTGTTCTCCCAGGTGGACTCCTGATCATACACAAAGAGCGGGTACCAGAGTGAGGGTAGGTGTGGGTTTTGCACTTCATGCATGGGGTGCCCCTGGACCTAATAAAGAGATCTCCAGGTGTGGTACTTCTAAAGGCTTTTGAATGGACTTTCTGCTAAGCACAATCAATATTACTTGAAATTCATATCTGCCTCTTTCTCATTATGCTCCCTCCCTCCACTGTAGAGCTCCCACCTTAGTACTGTGGGTGTTGATGGAGAGAAATGTTTTTTTTTTTTTTTTCAGCTCAGTGCCATCTAACTGGTATATAGTTCAGCTGTCACTCACCACTTTCCTATTTCCTTGTAGGACAGGTAAGTTCCTGATAAATCAGTCCATGTCAGTGTTTCTTTGAGAGAGGGGATGGCACTGGGAAAGTTTCTCTTACTATCTCCACTGCAACCAAAATACAACCAAATTTGTATTTTTCTTTCTTCTTCTTTGTCTTCATCTTCTTCCTCTTCCTCTCCTTCCTCTTCTTTGTCTTCTTCCTCCTCTTTGTCTACTTCTTTCTCTTTGTCTTGTTCCCCTCTTCCCACCCCACCTGCCACCCCCAGCCTCCTCCCCTCCCCTACCCCCTGGTGGTGTCCTAGAGCCCCACTTTGGGAAGACTGGAATTTTGCAGATTCTCTCTTATGCATAAGTGCCTGCCCAGGACAGCACTCACCTAGTTTTTATGCTGACAGCAATGAGAGGGGTCTTTGCAGTTTGACTGGCTCCATAGTTCTGTAGCCCATACAGAGTCTTGTCTATATCTTACAGGCTGGGCTGCACTCAGGCATGAGATTTCTAAAGAGTCTCTTGGAGTAAAGTACTTGGTCAAAAAATCCCCATCAAGGTACTTTTGTTAATGGAAGGATGTTTAGTTCTTTAATTAAAACGGGTGATTAAAAGGAGGAATGTCTTACCCCATCATGTTGCTGACATCACTCCCTAAACTCTGTAACAGTATCTTTTGAAGAGCAGAAGTTTTAAATTTTGAAGAGGTCCAATTTACAAATATTTCCTTTATGGATCATATTCTTGGAGTCATAGGTAAGTAATCTTTGCCTAATCCAAGGAAACAGATTTTCTCACTTGTTTTATTTTACATGTTTTGTTATTTTACATTTTAAATTAATTTTTTTTTTTATAAACTGTGTCTACATTTTTATGGGATTTCTGCATATAATGCGAAGAAGTTGGTCGTTTAATGATTTGGCTACATGATTCACAACATTTTTTTTTATGATAGTCACACACACACACACAGAGAGAGAAAGAGAGAGAGAGAGAGGCAGAGACACAGGCAGAGGGAGAAGCAGGCCCCATGCACCGGGAGCCAGACGTGGGACTCGATCTCGGGTCTCCAGGATCGCGCCCTGGGCCAAAGGCAGGCGCCCAACCACTGCGCCACCCAGGGATCCCACATTTTAAATTTAGTTTATGTTTCATTTTGACTTGATTTTTATATATTGTATAAGAGTCTGGATTGAAATTCATTGTTTTATATACAGATACCCATCAAATTGACTTCATACCTTTGTCAAAAATCAGTTGTCCATGAGTGACATTACTCCTGATCAATCATCATTAAGATGGTTTAGTAGGGAACTCCAAAACTCCGTCTCTTTCCTGAAACAATGATTAAGCTAGAGAAAACTTTCAGAAGCAACTTTTCTGAAAGTTTGCAATCTAACAAAAACTTCATGCAATGTACTGTAGGATGCATAAGAAAGGAAGCTAATGGATTTCAGTAAAAGAACTCTGTGACATTTTAATTCACTTGCTTACCATTTTTTAGTTTTCTACTTGGCAGTGGCTATGAAAACAGCAGCCTGCACTCTTAATGTAGCTTCCTGGTTCAGAGGGAGTAGTATGGACCCTATTTTTCAAAGAGTTGTGTTATATGTTTTGACTTGTTCAGTGATTCCTTGAAGAATCATCTCAAGGGCTTGACTTTCATTTATTTTCCTCAGAACTTTATCAGATTCAGAGACTTGGAAGCATTTATCAAAACATTTAATAGGAAATATACTAGCTACAACTGCCTGGGGCAAGAGATAACAGCATAAACAATAGATACACTGAAAATTCCAGGGGGAAAAGACTGGGAAAGGGAATATGGAGGGATGTAAGAGCAATGAAAAGCTCTTAGATATACAAAAGTCACACAGATGCACAGGACTGGAGGCTTGCTCATTAAAGACCTGAGCAGAGGGACGCCTGGGTGGCTCAGTGATTTAGGGCCTACCTTAGGCTCAGGGCATGATCCTGGAGTTCCAGGATTGAGTCTCACATCGGGCTGCCTGCATGGAGCCTACTTCTCCCTCTACCTGTGTGTCTCTGCCTCTCTCTCTTTCTTTCTCTCATGAATAAATAAATTTTGAAAATTAAAAAAAAAAAAGACCTGAACAGATCCTGAAACTTCATCTCTGGATGACCTTTAGGCTTCACAGAAGCAGGAAACAGAGTTGTATACAGCTTGCCTAAGAATTGAAGGAATGTCCAAACAGAGTCAATCTGCAAAGATTGGGAGATGATGAGGATAAGGATGATGATTACTGGCTAAGTCATAGATATCTCTGGCAAGTCTCTAGGTGACCAATAAGCTTATATAGCAGAGATTAAAGTGACTAATGACAAAGACTATAGTCTTTACAAAATCAGTTTTAGAAGTCACTAAACAAGCCAAAAAAATCCCTCCAAAAAATAGTAACACTAAATCCTGGGGAAAGAGAAGAATCTGATTTTCAGTTACCACATTATAATATTCAAAATGTTCATGTTCGAAAAACTATGAGGCATGTAAAGAAACAAAATATCACCCATTATTAGGAAGAAAAATTAACAGCAATTGTCCTTAGGGAAGCAGGCATTGTACTTACCAAAGACTTTAAATCATCTTACACATGCTGAAAGAGATAAAGAAAATCACAGACAACAAAGTAAAGGGAACCAAGAGAAGGATCTTACCAAGTAGAGGATATCAAAGAAATAAAAACCATAAACAGGAATCAACTAATTTTTGAGCTAAAAATTATAACAATTAAAACAAAATTCTCCAGAAGGGCATAGCAATAGATCTGATCAGGAAGGAGAAAGAATCCGTGAATTTGAAGATGGGTCAGTTGAGATCATCCCGTCTAGAAGCAGGAAAAAAAACAAAACACAAAACAAAACAAAAACCCAGGAGATAGAATCTGACTGACTTGTGGAAACTTACTATGCTTACCAACCTACACATAATAAAAATCCAAAGAGGAGAGGAGAAGGTGAAAGGGGCAGAAAGAATATGTGAAGAAATAATGGTTGAAAATTTCCCCATCTTGGTAAAAGATGAATGTATGCATCCAAGAAGGTCAACAAACTCTGGGTAGGATAAACTCAAAGAGATCTGCACACCAAGACACATTACATTAAACCATCAAAGCCCAAGACAGTCTTGAATTTACCAAGAAAAAAGTGACCTGTTGTGTAGATGGAGTCCTCAATTCAGGTTAACCACTAATTTCTTACTAGAAACGGTGGAGACCCAGAGGTAGTGGCTAATTAAAGTGTTGAAAGAAAAAGTCTGTCGATAAGAATACTATATCTGGCAAAACTATCCTTCAAAAATGAAGAAGGAGAAATAGTACTTTCCTAGATAAACAAAAGCTCAGGTAGTCATCTGTAGACCTGCCCTACAAGAAATGCTAAGTGAAAAGTTCAGACTTAAATGAAAGAATTATCAGACATAACTCAAAGTCCTATGAATAAGTAAAGGACACCAGCATAGGTTAACTACATGAGCAATAAGTAAAGCCAGTGTTGTTACATTTTTTATTTGTAATCCTGATTTTATTTTTTATATTATTTAAGACAAACATATAAAATAATATTTATAAATCCATGTCATGGGCACACAACGTTTAAAGATGTAATTTGTGACAATTACAATATATAGGGGACAAGGCTATAGAAGAGCAGGATTGAAGCTGCTCTTCTACTATTGAGGCTAAACTGATGTAAATTCAAACTAGACAGTTATATTTTAAAATATTAATTTTAGGGATCCCTGGGTGGCGCAGCGGTTTGGCGCCTGCCTTTGGCCCAGGGCGCGATCCTGGAGACCCGGGATCGAATCCCACATCAGGCTTCCGGTGCATGGAGCCTGCTTCTCCCTCCGCCTGTGTCTCTGCCTCTCTCTCTCTCTCTCTCTCTCTCTCTCTCTGACTATCATAAATAAATAAAAATTTAAAAAATAAATAAAATTAATATTTTAATATTAATTAAATAAAATTAATATTTTAATATTAATTAAATAAAATTAATATTTTAATATTAATTTTATTTATTTTTTTAATTTTTATTTATTTATGATAGTCACAGAGAGAGAGGCAGAGACACAGGCGGAGGGAGAAGCAGGCTCCATGCACCGGAAGCCTGATGTGGGATTCGATCCCGGGTCTCCAGGATCGCGCCCTGGGCCAAAGGCAGGTGCCAAACCGCTGCACCACCCAGGGATCCCTAAAATATTAATTTTAAACTTCAGGATAACCATGAAGAAAATAACTAAAAGGTGTACAGAAAAGCAAGTAAGAATACAATAAAAATTGTACCCTAGAACAAATGAACACAAAAGAAGGCAGTAATGAAGGAATTGAAAAAACAATATGACATATGAAGCAAATGCCAAAGTGGCAGAAATAAGTACTTTTATTGCTTTAAACGAAAATTAAAAGGCAGAGATGGCAGAATAAATTAAGAAACAAGATCCAACTATATAGGGACACTTGGGTGGCTCAGTGGTTGAGCATCTACCTTCAGCTCAGGGCATAATCCCAGGGTCCTGGGATCGAGTACCCGCAGGGAGTATACTTCTTCCTCTGCCTGTGTCTCTGCCTCTCTGTGTGTCTCTCATGAATCAATAAATAAAATCTTTTAAAAAAGATCCAACTATATAGTGTCTGTGTGCCAACATCCTAAGTATTCTGCATTGCGAACTGTAGTGCCTTGATTCAGGAAGTCCTCATGTTTCTGCCTGGCTTCCCCTTCCTAGAACTACAGCTGGAAACTCTCAAGGCAGTAGGCTGGGAAAAACACAGGGCTCACTTCATTTCTTTCCCATTTCTCAGAGCTCACTTCTTTTTTCTTTTAGGTCTGAAGTAATAAAAACTTATTTTTTTCATTATTTTTCTCCCCATACAGTTTATCTCGTATTTTAGTTATTCTAAGTGGGAGAATAAGTGCAATCCCTGTTACTCCATCTTGGCTGAAAGAAGAAGTCATTAATTAAAATTTATGCATTTATAAAAGTCACATAATGGGCTAGAGTTTTAAGTTTTTCACCTATTAAATTTGGATTTTATAGTAAACTTGGGTTTTTACCAATTACTCTATAAACTAGACATACTGATAACCTTATAATTGTTCAAGACAAAAGTATTTCTTTGGCCTTTAAAAAAATCATTTTAATGATGAGAAATATGTTAATTGAAAAGACATTGCAGTCTTTTTTTGGCATAGTATAAAATAATAGTGCTTTAGCTGATCTTAATGAATAAAGCCATTTTTTGTCTCATTTCTCTCTCTCTCTCTCTCTTTGTTTTAAGTACGCTCCATGTCTCACATATAGCCCAACACAGAGCTTGAATTCACACTCCTGAGATAAAGACCTGAGCTAAGATCAAGACTCGGGCACTTAACTGACTGAGCCACCCAGGTGCCCCTGTCTTTTTTTTCTTTAAGAGTAAGAGAACAAAATTAGTTTTGAATGTCTTGATAAGTATTCATTGCCAGTAAGCTATTTTTCATTTCTCAAGAAAATACCTGTTGTGTGTACTTGGCCATTATGAACTAATAACTTATATTAACTACAGCAGTTACAGTGGGAAGGAAAGAGAGCTTCATCAGGCATTCTAATTACTGACCTGGAAACAGAACAGCTGGAAATGTGGTTCTAAGTTCACTTTAAAAAAATAAGATGCTTTGATCTAAAAGCATTAATTTAAGTAGCAGGAAACTCCTAAATTTGGACATTTTATATGTATTTTTAGGTTTAATCAAAATAATTTTGTGCATCAGATCTAAGCTTGACCTCTCTCTCTGAAAGTTGCTTTAGATTAGACTGCTTATTTAAATGGAAGGAGGCTTTAGCCTTCAGTGATGGAGAAGTAGAAATTTGATGCCTCACTAACATTGATATGGAAAAAGAATACAAGAATGATGGTGGATATTGCCTTCATTTTGCCAGTGTAAGTGGCTGTTAGGATAACAAGATCATATATCCTCTAGGTATAATACCAGAAAAAAGCAATGCTTCATATATTATTAAAGTAATAATACTTGGTCCTGTTTTGATAAGTCATAATGCATTTTTGACATAATATTTATTATGATGTATATTTCCTGACATAAATATTAAATGATGAAGAATTTATGGTTGTGATTAAGAAAATGATTTACATAATTAGTCTTTGATAGGAAAATTTTAGAAATGAATTTAACAGAATATTTGCTAATAAGAGTTTGCCTCTCTCTGTCTCTCATGAGTAAATAAACAAAATCTTTAAAAATTAATTAATTAATTAATTAATTTTAAAAAGGGCTGGTAGTCCCTGAAAATATAACAGCAAAATTAGGGCTGTCATTAGACTCCCAAGTAATAGTCTCACAGAGATTTCTGGAAATTCATTAAAGTGATAATTATTCTCATATGTGTCCAAGTGACTTAAGAGCAGTATAGACCTGTGTCAGAATGTACATTCTGAGGGAATAAAACACTGGTTACTATGTGGAGGAAACATAGTTGAGGCCTTATTTTGGGAGTTAGAGGGAGATGGCTTATATCTCTTTCAGGTGCTATTGCCCTAATGTACTCTAAGATTGAAGGGATTCTGTTATATTATAAAAAATGCATTACATCATACTAAAAAAATGATAATTTAGTACCTATATAACATCATTGTTGTTTCCATCTGAAAATATCTTCTTATTCCTCTTCAAGCTTATTTCTGTTTTATAGCCAAGTGATTTTTTCTTAAAGTCCAAACTGAAAATGAAAAGTTGGCCTGATTTATTTGCTTGCATATATATCTAGAATTTTATTTCCTTTAGTTTTCTTATCCTCTAGCTCCAGTCCCTTGGTGTCCTGTAGGCTCTTCTACAGAGGATAACCCATAACCCAGATGTGTATGCTTCCCCTCATCCCTACTGCTTATGCCCTAGCTCAAGCTAATCATCTTCTTCTCTACTCACTTCCAATATTGATTTACCACTTTCCACCTAACAACAATAGTAATTTGTTAGTATGTTCATCTACTAGGGCTGCCATAACATAATACCATAGACCAGGCAGTTCAGACAAGAGAAATTTAATTAATTCAGAGTCCAAGATCAAGATGCCATCAGGATTGGTTTCTGATGAGAGCTCTTTTCCTGGCTTATAGATGCCTGCCTTCTCACTGTGTCCTCACATTGTGGAGAGAGGTTGATCTCTGGTGTTTTTCCATCTTCTTATAATCCTCTCAGATTAGGTCCCCACCCTCATGACCTCATTTAATTTAACCCTAATTACATCCCTAAAGGACCTATTCAAATATAGTCACCTTGAGAGTTAGGGCTTCAATATATAAATTTGAGGGGAAACACAATTCAGTCTATAACTTTTAGATGAATCTCTAAAAAGTTTAAAGCAGATCATCTTTCTTCCCTGTTTAAAACTCCCCATTGGCTTCTCATCACTTTGAAAGTAAAATCCAAACTCCTTACCTTTACTTTCAAAACTCTATGTAATCAGGTCCCTGTCTACCCCCTCTTACCCAGGACCACATTGCACAACTCCAGAAGCCATGGTTCCTACGCAACAGAATCATTGATGCAGGGACCCTCATCTGGATGTCTTGCAGTACATCTTAATATATCATCAGGCATCCTCCCTGTTTGGTCACCTGCAGAGGTGGATAGACACTCCTCATCCAAAGTTCAGTTCAGATGTCCAGACAGAAGATGCCACACACACGTTCTAAGAAGGTATAACAAGATTTATTACTTACCTATCTGAGATCTTTGAGGGGAGCAGGGCAGGCCTCCCAAGCAGGTCCAAAGTGGCTTTCAAGAGTAAGGAAAGGAGATTGACCTCTGTTTTTTATTGTGGATAGGGATAGGGCTGTGGTGGCTAGGAAAGGGGCATGCCTTGTTTGAATCTCCTGCCAGCAAAGGAGGGAGTGCCCAGCTTTTCTTATCAGGTTGTCCAGATGTGGAACACAAGGGAAGAAGGTGGAGTGAGCCTTTCAGCAATCAAATATCAAAAAGTAAGTCAGAATTATATTCCCATAACTTCTTGTTCTTCAAGTTTTGACTCTTTTCAGCCCTTTGCTCTTGCATATAATTTTAAGGATCATGTCAAATCCCATAAAAAGCCCTGAGAGGATTTTTGTCAGAATTGCATTGAATCTATGTATGAGTTGGGAGAATCATTGACATCTTTCCGATGTTGAGCCTTTCCATGCAAGAACAGTGTGTATCTATGTAACTTTTCTTTTATATTTATTTTTTTTAAAGATATTATTTATTTAATTGAGAGAGAAAGTCCATGAGAGCACAAGCAGGGTTTCGAATGGCAGAGGGAGAGGGAGAAGCAGGCTCCCTTCTAAGCAGAGAGCCCGATGTGGGACTTGATCCCAGGACCCTAGGATTATGACCCAAGCTGAAGGCAGTCAACCAACTGAATTACGCAGGTGCCACTACTATTTCAATAAAAACAAATAATTTTCTCCATCCAGGGTTTTTATAGTATTTTGCAATATGTATGTTACATTTTTTGTTGCTTTTATAAAATTATTTTATATAAAATTATATTTCCAGCTGAATTATACCTTATCAGGCAAGATAATGCTCTTTATCAGGTTAAGGAAGTTCCCTTGTATTCCTAGCTTGCTAAGAATTTTTATGAAGGATAACTGTGAACTTATCAAAACTGTTTCTTGCCTGTTAGTATGCCTTGTACTATTTTGTTGAAAGCCAGCCATGATGTACTGAGTAAAAGGAACAGTGATAAATAGTCCTTTAGTAACGTAGTGATAAAGTATAGGAGGAAAAATGTTCTAGAATCCTGTGATTAGGTCTCAGTCTTTTATTGAGCCTGTAACCCTGGGCTGTGAACTTTACAAGTGGTTCTCAGATTTCCCTTCCCACCCTAGATGGAACAGGCTGGCCTGAGAAGGCTGGAGTTGTGTATTTTGCATCCCCCACATGGAATACTATAGGATGGCTCAATTTGGAGTTTTCTTTTTTTTTTTTTTTTAAGATTTTATTTATTTATTCATAAGAGACAGAGAGAGAGAGAGAGAGAGAGGCAGAGACATAGGCACAGGGAGAAGCAGGCTCCATGCAGAGAGCCCGATGTGGGGCTTGATCCCAGGACTCCAGGACCACACCCTGAACCAAGACCTTCAACCACTGATCCATCTAGGTGTCCCTCAATTTGGATTTTTCTATTGTCTCACATAGGAAGGTTAAAGCCAGGTGGAGTTGGGTATTTTCCTTTCTCAAGGTTGGTTAAGCTCAGATAAAATTCCCAAAAGGTTAGCCTGTGTTAAAAGTTTCTTTTGAGGGCAGATCTTATTATGAAAAACAAAATGCTCTGAGGTACTTCAAAATGATTATTTTTCTCTTCTCTCTGTCAGAAACAGGAAGGGTGGTTTTTTTTGTTTGTTTGTTTTGTTTTGTTTTGTTTTCTCTCTGATATTCAGTATGAGAACTTGTAGGGCTCCTGGAGGTAAAAAAATCACCAAGATGTAGAGGGTCTTCGATGACTGGATACCTACAGTTTTAAATTCTCACACTTGTCCACACTGAGCCCCCAGCAATTCATCAGTTATAAGTTTAAATTTTTTCTAAATCCTGGTACTAGTTCTTGTGGATGTTTCTGTTCTAGTAAGTTGTAATTTTCTATATTTGACTTGTCTTTCTCTCTAGGTTTGGGAGGGCAGCAGTTTGGTGTGGTCTCACTGTTCAGGCAGATCTAAGAAGAGTCGTTGATTTTTCAGTCTATCTTTTTTACTTGTTAGGTTGAGGCAATGACTTCCAAGTTCCTTGTATGACAGTCTGAAAAACAGAAGCTTTTTATGTATTTTGATGCCATTTTTTAGTTTGCTTAAACTTTAGAAATATTATACAAAATTTACCTTTAAAATGACTCTCTTTTGTCTCTACTGAAACTTACTGTTCTAGTGTGTTCTGTCTAATGTTAGTATGGCCACCTCAGTTTTCTTTCGTCTTTAAAAAATTAATTAATTTTTTTGAATGGTATTATACTGGTATATGATTTTCCATTCTTTTACTTTCAAAATTCCTGTGTCCCTGTGTTTTAAGTATGTTACCTGTAGACAGCTATATATTTTTTTCAATCTCATTATCTGGTTACTTACTGCTGAATTTAGTCCAAAGGCATTTATTATGATTATCTATTATATTTAAACTTGTTTCCATTATTTTGTTTTTGTACTTCTTCTGTTCTTCTTACTTTTCTCCTTTAAAAATTGAGTATATGTTCTTTGTTTTTAAGTTTAATTTGATTTTATCTACTCTGGCATTTATACACTTTTTCTATTCTTTTAGTGGTTACTGTTACAATTCTATCATGTATATTTAATTTGCCAAAACCTAAACTCTCCCAAACGACATAAAACACTTAAACTTTGTTTATTCTTCTCCAACTTATACTCTTGTTACCCAGTATTTTAGGCCTGTTTCTTATTTAATCCTACAAATTAGCCTTATATTTTAGATAGGTGGTATTTATTTATGTAAACATGTTTACAATTTTACTTATTCTACATTCCTGCTTGCACTTCAGAAATGCTTCAATTTTCCATCTTTCATTGTATAGATTTCTTGATAGAATCCTATCATTGTTTGACTCTTGGAAAGTATCTTTATTTTACCATAATTCTGAAGGATGATTTGGCTTAATTCTGGAGTATTATGGTTATATTCTCTCAGCATTTTGAAGACATTCTATGGTATTTTAGTATCTGGTGTTACTACTGAAAAATTGTTGTTAGTCATATTGCCAATCCTTTCTGATTGATTTGTTTTTCCCTCTAATTCCTGTCTTTCCATTTGTTTTAGATGTTCTGTAGTCTATCATAACAGGTTTATGCATGAATTTTTCTTAAATTTGTTCTCTTTTGGATATTGTGTCCTCAAATCTGTGGATTCATGTATTTTTATCAATTCTGGAAAATTCTCAACAACCTCTAGCCAAATAGTCTCTCTTTGATGTCCTTGTATGCTCCTTCCTCCTAATGAGGTTAATTAGATATACAAAGGACTTCTCATTGCTATCCTCCTATCTCTTAACTTCTGTGGCAGAACTAGCCATTTGTCCACATTTTCTAGTTCCCTTGCTATTAAGTTTGGTCTCAGTTCTGGCCAATGAGTTTAGATAAAGGAGTGTAATAAACCATTCCTGTACGTGAAAATTTCCCATATAAAAATATATATATTGGCAGATTGAATTCAGTCATAAATAAAAAGTATGATACACTAAGTGACTATAATGCACTATGGCTAAATGATGTCTATACCAGAAATGCAATGTTGGTTTTACATTTAAAAATTAGAGTAAGGGGGATGGATCCCTTGGATGGCTCAGAGGTTAAGCGCCTGCCTTTGGCCCAGAGCGCCGTCCTGGAGTCCCGGGATCGAGTTCCGCATCGGGCTCCCTGCATGGAGCCTGCTTCTCCCTCTGCCTGTGTCTCTGCCTCTCTCTCTCTTTCTGTGTCTCTCATGAATAAATAAATGAAATTTTTTTTTTAAATTAGAGTAAAGAAGAAAGAAAAATTTATGGTCATCTCAATAGATAAACTATATCTAGCATCATGCTTAGGTGAAATACTGTTTTCCCCCAAATTATAGAGCAAATCAAAAATTTATAGTATTAAAATTTACATAAAACATTACCCTGAAAGTCCTATCCAGTGTGTTTAAGCAAGATAATAAAATCTTGAAAACCCTGGGGACAAACTAGTTAAAGAGGTTGAATGTTGATAAGTTGCCCAAATTTGAGAAGAATTTTTACCAGGAACACTCTTATTTTCCCAGATACACAGCAGCATACGCAGAGGCAAAGATATTACAGATAGACATCACAATAGTGCATTTCTATGCACTGACAATAGACAATCTGAAAGGAAATTAAGAAAATTCCATTTATAATAGGATCAAAAAGAATAAAATTTTTAAGGAAAAAAATCTAACCAAGGTAGTAAAAGACTTGTGCACTGAAAACTATAAAATGTTGCTGAAAGAAGTGAAAGACCCAAATAAGTGCAAAAAACATCCTGTATTCATGAAGTGGAAGACTTCATATTGTTAAGATGTCAATGTTTCCCAAAGAAATCTACAGTTTCAATTCAAACCTTATCAAACTCCCAGTGATGGTCTCTTTTCTCTTCGCAGAAATTGACAGATCTATTATTCTAAACGTCATAGGGAATCTCAAGTAACCCTGAATAGGGTTTTGTCCTTGAAAAAGAACAAAACTGGAAGACTCACACTTTCTGATTTCAAAACTTACTGCAAAGCTATAGTAATCAGAACTGTGGCATGAAGACAGATGTATACAGCAATGGAATAGAATAAAGTCTGAAAAATAAATCCTCATATTTATGGTTAATTTATTTTGGACAAGAGTACCATGACCAGTGGTTGGGGGAAAGGAGATACTTTTCAGCTAACGTTGGGAAAACTGGATATCTATATGCAAAAAAAATGAAGTTGGACCCTTACCCAACCTAAAGAAAACATAAATAAATGGATACATGTACCATGTTTGTGGATTGGGAGTTCCACGGTGTTATAATGTCAATTGTTCCCAAATTTATTGATAGATCCAATACAATCCTAGTCAAAATCCCATTAGGAATTTTTTTCTTTTTAGATATTGACAAGCTGACAGGCAAATGAATGGGAGGAGTCAAAACAATTCGGAAATCAAAGAAAAATTACTACCATTAAGACAATGTTGTACTGGTGAAAAGATAGGCAAACAGACTGAAAAGAATGGAGAACCCAGTATAGACCCATCTTTGAAAAAGATGCAAAAGTAGTTAGAGAAAGGATAGTGTTTTCAACAAATAGTGCTCAAAAGGTTGGATGTCCGTATGCAAAAAAAAAAAAAGTCGGCCCATAATTCATACCTCATATGAAAATTAATTCAGAATGGATCATCAACCTAAATGTCAAACATTAAAGTATAAAACATTAAAAAAATAAATAAAGTATAAAACATCGAGAAGAAAGCATATAAGAAAATCTTTGTGACTTTGAGTTGGGAAAAGAGTTCTTAGATATGACAACTAAAATAAGATCCACAGGAAAATGGATAAATCAGACTTTATCAAAACTGAAAACTATGCTTTTAAAAGGAGGAAAATACAAGGCACAGACTGGGAGAAATGTTTGCAAATCACAAATATGACAGATAAGTAGTGTTCAGAATATATAAAGAACTCTCAAAACTCAACTATAAGAAAACAACTCAAAAAACAAATTGGCAAAAGATTTGAATGGACATTTCGTCAAAGAAGGTATACAGTTGACAAGATGCTCAGCATCCTTAGTCATTAGGGAAATGCATACTTAAAAATATATTGAATCACTACTGATTTATTAGAATGGTTTATTTTTTAGGCGGACATGTGGTCAGTTCTTTGGCAGCTGGGTGAGTAAGGAAAGGACACTTGCTAGGAGATCTGGTGGTTGGTGGCTGATTTCCAGCGCGCACAGCTTGCCGAAGCCATGCAGAGGTTGTCAGAGTGGAACTGTGTTGAAATTGTGAATAAGTTGATTGCTCTGAAACAGCTAGAAGTAGTTCACAAACTTGATGGGAAAGAATATATTACTCCAGCCCAAATTAGTGAAGAAGTGAGAGATGAGCTATATGTCTGAGGTGGTCAAGTAAACATTGTTGATCTGCAACAGGTGATCAATGTGGATCTGACTGATAATGAAAATAGAACTAGTGGCACTGTTAAATCAGAAAAAAACATGTTCAGCTAGTGTTGGGACAACTGATAAATGAGAACTACTTGTATTGATTAGCAGAAGAGGTAAATGATAATTAGCAGGAAAGTAAGTGGTCATGTCACCATATCAGAACTATGATCTTCCTGGAAAACTTTCTGACACCAGCACTAACTCAGTGGCTAGGTTGAATTATTAATGAACACATTTATCTTACAACAGAGGAGTAATATTTACTGAAGCTTTTGTAGCCTGACATAAAGCATGCACCATCCACGGACCCTTCTGGCTACAGCAGTGAATTCTCTGATTTCAAAATCTGGATGTCAAGAGCAGCTGCTCTACTCCATGCTTGGGAAGCTTGTTAATAGTGGACATTTATGAGGCAGTGTGGTTGGTGAGAGATGGACACGGTGGTGTTTGTCCCTGACATTTACTCCAGAACAGAGTGCTTGGGCAGAGTCCTTTTTCAGGCAGAATGTCCAGACTTGGATTCCTGGGTGCTGTGATCTACATAAAGAGAAGATAAAAGGCTACATAGCTCTTGTGTTTTGAAAGCAGCTTGTGTTGGTCATGGACCTGAGGATCTCGTGGAAGCATCAGCAGAGGGAGCCTTGAGCTCTGGAACATGGTTAATATTATACCTCTGTTGCCCACACCTTCATCAGTTGAAGAGGCTGCTGTGTTGCTTCCACTGGTGATGAGAGCATTCAGTGAGCAGGGTGCGGTGCGGGCTTTAGTGACACTGTTGCAGTCAGCGGAAAACTTATCAATAGTTATTGATAAGCACAGAACTGTTAAGGGAACTGACGCACCAAAAAACTGAAAAGGAATTTGAAAATAATCCTATTCCTTTAATCAGGGAAGAAGACCTCCATCTTAGAAAGCATTCATATGAGTAAAAAGGATAAAAAAGACGAACAAAGGAGAAAAGCAACAGAGAGCAGTGGAAGTGTGGGAGGAGATGGTGGTGGCAATGCCAGAGAGTGCAAAGCTTAAAAAACATCTAGAAGAAGGGAAGAAAAGATGATGATCATGAGGATGAGTCATCTCACACCAGTAAGAAGAAACCAGAGATCACTTTATGCTCCAGGATGAGCTTGAAGACTTTTAAAGAAAACACATGCAAGATGCCCCTGAGGAGTTTGTTTCTGAACTTGCTGAGTGCTTGACAAAACTTCTTAGTACAATTTATCTCGAGGTGGTATGTTCTTCTGCCTCTGGAACTAGTAGAAAGCGTACAATCAAGGACTCGTAAGAAGATCCTGCTCTGATTCTGCAGCTCACACTGAGCCCTGTTTCAGTTCTCTGCCCTCAGTATGCTCCGCGCAACTGGAAGATGTGTTTCCCAGATCACCACTCTTCTAAACAGGAAAATCCCAGAGGATTAGAATATGCTTCTGGTAAAGTATCAGGGTTTGGTTGTAAAGCATTTAGTTAGTCAAAACAAGAAGACTAGGGAGATGATCCTTGGAGTGATGAATTAGACAAAGAACAAGAAGATATCACTAGTACTACCCATCAAGAGCTTCAAGAACTTTCTTCACCCATTAAAAACTTGTTCTCAAATCCGGGAAAACATCTCTGACAGAGGAGTAATGATCTTAATTTACTTTTGTCATGTTGTAAACACTTTTCCCCAAGGTTTAAGATGAGTGGTTTCCAAGGAGTATTCACTTCCGAATCCCTAGTCTCCACAATCTGGCTTAAACAGTGGTGTTGTACAGGCACCTGGGTGGCTCAGTGGTTGAGTGTCTGCCTTTGGCTCATGTCATGATCCTGGGGTCCCAGGATCAAGTCTTGCATTGGGCTCCCCATAGGGAGCCTGATTCTCCCTCTGCCTGTGTCTCTGCCTCTCTCTCTGTGTCTCTAATGAATACATAAATAAAATCTTAAAAAAAAATAAACAGTATTGTATTCAATGGTAAATCTTATAAAAATGTGAATTTTTTGTAAATTGGGTTCAACCATGGAAAATTTCTTTTTTACATTATAATTCTAAAACTTATAATTTCAGGTTTATTTTTATTTTCAGATGCTGAATGAAAAACAGATTTTCTGATATCTTTCCTCTCTAGAAAAGGACTCATTTGTTATGTTGTTAAATTTCAGGTGATATTATTATATTTACATACATATTCAACAGAAATTTGAAATGTGGTCATATTTTTTTAAAAAAAGAAAAAAATTCCTTTTGTGTCAAAAATGAAAACCGTGTATTTTAAAATTAATAGAGAATACCTCAAGCTTAAAATATAGAAATTTGCAAAATTTATTTTAAATATCTTTAATTATTTATTTGAGAGAGAGAGTATAAGCAGAGGGGTGAGGGAAAGTATCTCACAGGCACTCGATCCCAGGACTCTGGAATCAGGACCTGAACTAAAGGCAGACACTTTACTGACTGAACCACCCAGGCCTCCCCCATTTTGTTTTTTATTACTAAAGCCCTTGCTCTTATTTCTGGCAGGTAGACAGCTTCCCATCTCACCCACTTTTATGTGGTTGGGGGTTTCAGGGATGCCTTCATAGGTACAGAGGAACACCAGAGAGGCCCATCCATTTCTTGCTCTATTCTAAAACAAGATGCTAACAAGAGTGAGAGGAAAAACTGAGCTACTTCTTAATAGATGAAAGTTGCATTTCAATATTAAAATAACTGAAAATGTAATATAATATATAAATGTAATGTATAAAATGTATATATAATATAAATGTAATGTAAATATACTTATAAGTATTTTATTTAACCCAATTTGTGTTTCTAAATTTTATTTTTTATATCAGTAGTCACTCTGGCACCTAATTCTTTGTTGTAAGAGGATCTAGAAGTACACTGATGTCACTGGAAGTTTTTTTTTTTTTTCCAAAAATGAAAATCCTTATAAGAAAATAGGTATTCTTGTTTTCTGAAGACTATTAGTTGTTACAAGTACCTAAGATAGTTCCTTCAAGCAATAATTTCAATAAAATAGGCTTTAAGCAACAATTTATTCTATATCAAAAAGAAATTTATTTTGGGAGTGCCTCAGTGCTCAGCTAGTTGAGGGTCTAACTCTTGGTTTCGGCCCAGGTCATGATCTCAGGACCGTGTGACCCTGAGTCAGGCTCAACACTCAGCTCAGAGTCTGCTTGAGATTCTGTCTCCCTCTCGGTGTGCCCCTTCCACTCATGCTTACTTACCTGCTCTCTCTCCCAAATTAATCAATCAGTCAATCTTTAAAAAGAGACTTATTTTGAATCTAATAGTAAGTTAAATCTCAAATATCATTAAAGTACAATTTTATATAATTCCTTATATGGCATTTAAAACTTTCTGTTTCAGAATGTTTCAATACAAATGATCAGTCTACCTCTACTCTAATTCTAGATAAAGAATTAATACTGAGTGAAAGAAATTAATATAATTGCTAACTAAGTGTTATCATTAAAGTTGATAGGAATGTAACATAAATTTTAAAATGTTTTTCCATTAATGTACTTTCAGGTGGCCAAAGGAAGAAAAATGACAAATCCTTTGTGACCACAAACTCCAAATAGTTTATTCAGCTTTCAAAATATTGAACACCCAACTTAATGTTCTATTCAATCTTTAAGAACCTTATCACTTATGTTTCAGCAGATACCAAAGTAATCCCATTTGTGTCAAACTAGATCATAGACAATGAAGCAAACAAAATCATTATGACTTTCTTAACTCGTAAGAATGAAAATATGAAAGACAGCCAAACAAATAAAAAGAAAACCATACTTTTTCATTTATCAAAATGGTTGTTATTTTTCCACAGTAAATAAAACCAGTTTTTATTGTCTTTATTTGAAAATAAAGTCATTTGGCTGATTTTTTATGTAAACAATCTTAATTTTACCAATAAAATAAAAATCCTTAAATCATTACTATGAGTTTGATGGGCAGATTTAAGAATGTTATTAAAAATACAGTTGCCTGGGACAACTCGGTGGCTCAGTGGTTGAGCGTCTGCCTTTGGCTCAGGTCATGATCCCGGGGTCCCAAGATGGAGCTTCCTGCATGGAGCCTGCTTCTCCCTCTGCCTGTGTCTCTGCCTCTCTCTCTGTGTGTGTCTCTCATGAATAAATAAATAAATTCTTCAAAAAAATGCAGTTGCCTGTTTCTATTAAATTTTGTGGTACTTTGAAAAACAATGGTTTATTGTTTAAAAATTCAGAGAGCACACCCAGTGCTGGCAAAGATGAGGAAGAACTTATAGAGTGCTGTTGGGAATGAAAAATGGTACAGGTATAACTACTTTGAAAATCAACTTGCTAGTTCCTTATAAAAGGTACATTTGCCATATGATCCAGCAGTTTCACTCGTAGGTATTCACCCAAGAGAAATAAAAATTATGTTCACATCAAAACCTTTACGTGAATGTATAAAACTTTACATTAAAAAAGCAGCTTTATTCATAATCACCAAAACCTGTATATTACAGATTTTATTTATTTATTCATGAGAGACAGAGAGAGGCAGAGACACAGGCAGAGGGAGAAGCAGGCTCCCCATAGGGAGCCTGATGCGGGACTCGATCCCAGGACCCCGGGATCACAATATGACCCAAAGGCAGGCACTCAACCACTGAGCCACCCCAGGTGCCTTGAGTTAATTTTTCTTTGCTATGCAATTTCATGTGGTGAGTTTATTTCTTGATTGTCCATATATTGAGGTTATAACTCTTTGAGATTTCAGGTTTCTGTAATAGATTTCCTGCTATACTCTCCATTTTGGAGAGTATTATTACTCTTAGTTGGGGTTCTTCAGAGAAATCGAACCAATAGAATATGTGTGTATGTGTGTGGAGGCTTGATCTCAAATCTGATGGGGTAAGCCACCAGATGGGAGACTCAGGAAAGGACTGACTTCGAGTCCAAAGGCAGTGTACGGGAAAACCAGAAAAAGTGGAGGTGACAGATGGAATCTAAAGGCAGTCTGCTGGCAGAATCACCTCCTTCTCGAGGGAGGTCAGCTTTGAGTTCTATTCAGATCTTCAACCAATCAGATGAGGCCCACCCACAGTACGGAGGCCAATCTGGTTTACTCAAAATCCACTGATGTAAATCTCATCCCAAAACACCCTAACAGAAACATCCATAGTAATGTCTGACCAAATATCTGGGGAATGTGGCGCATCCACACTGACACATAAAATTAATCATTACGTGTCCTGTCTCCCAAGCCCATGTGGTCATCATTGAAGCAGAAGTTCAAGTCTCTAAGGCTCAGCAGAAACATTGAGGATAAAAGTCTATTTTATTATATTTTTTACTTCTGATGAATACTTACATTCATGCCAGTTCAGTGATTCATTTAAAAGAATCCTTAATATTTTTATTTTTCAGTTGGGAAAAATTGCTGCCATTTTCTTTACTTCAAAATACCAAACTGGTTTCTATTTAGGAAACTTGCATTAACTGTTTTCTACGCCTAATATATTCATCTCCATTTTGGTGGATCTCCTTGTCATCTTTCAGCTTAAAAGTACTGTCAAAATTTGCCCAGCAAACAGATCTGCACATGCATATCACAAGTTCTTTTACACGGTCTCCAATGTCTCTCAAGTCTGGGGGAATCTATTTGGTTTTGGTTTTCCAAGTCTTTTACACAATCTCTCAAAGGCGTTTCTGCCCTCTTAGTCTTCTTAACATGAATGCCATGAGAGAAGGGTTTCAACTTTCTGTCTTAAAAAAAAAAAAAAAAGATAGCTGATCATTAGAGGTTAACCTAAAGTCATGTTTAACACAGGATCCAAACATATTGAAAGAAGAGTGAGGAAGGCCAGTCAGAGGCCTCACCCAGTGCCTGGAGGGTCTCTTCTAGACAGAGAAGGGGCCAGAGGTGTGGAAGCCAGTTGCTGTGACCAGGCGCAGAGTCCGCATCCCCAATGGCAGCGCTCACTCATTCTTCAGCAACCATTGGTTGAGCACCTGCTGTGTGTTATTTACTTTATAGAAAATTATTATGTCTGACCTTTCCCCTGAAATGAGCTTGAAGATCTACCCCTTTAAACATGATGCAATTCTTTAGTATATACCTTGCTAACATATATTATTATCATCAGCATAGAATGGTTTTTTTCTCCATCAGGGCTTATAGAAATCTCAAGACATGACCTATCACACTCTCATTTTATCGATGAAGGGAAGGATGCAAGGCTATCAAAGGGCTGCCTGCAATTTATAGGTGAAAGAAGGAAAAATAGATTCCACATGATTCTGTCCCTCATTTCACCAGTTCCTTCTCTGTGAAGCAGCTTGAGAACATGAGGGAGGCCTTTGTCCATTGGAGCTGGAAATAATGTCTTGCAGCCCTGATTTTGGGTTTCTAATTAGTAATGCTATTTTAATCACCCCCTGCTGAATTTTTTTTCATGGAACTGAAATTACAAGGCCTGTTTCTATTTCCTATACTTGTTTAAATGCTCTTTTGCTCTGCTACCGTAGAATGCAAAAGAGGAAGGTTTTTTAATTTTATTGTTATTGGTTTTTTGGTATCAGTACATTTCATTTCATTTTAAAATAACTAGAGTTTGGTTGATGAGGGTCTCAGATTCTTTCAAGAACAGGCTGAAACAGTTAATACTATCATTGTCCTGCAGAGGGAGCTCAGTGTTTTTTTTTCTTTTCCCTCATTGTATTGGTTAATGTAGGAGGTTTTAGAGCTATGTATCCATCACACTGTAACTTATGAACTATATATTTTTAAAGAATCAAGCTAGGTTTTGTTTTATCTACTGCTTCTCTATAAAGTGGATTGCCACTCTGGGAGTGGAGAGCAGTTCATAGAGGGTTTTAGTCAAATGTGCTCTAGAAGCTTCTGGAAGGCTCTGGAAAATCTCTCTTCTAGGGATAGGCCACAGGAAGTCTGGCTTGCAGAGACCTGGGCATTTTCGGAACCTCTAGGAAGACCCGTTGCCTTTTCTGTATAGTTTGCCATCTGCCCTTTAAATTAGTTTTTAAGAATTATACATGTAATCCATGCTCACTGTAGACAATTTTGAAAATTGAAAACACATTACAGAAGAAGAAAAAAGTCACTCATAATATATAACCCAGAGCCACCCCATTAATGTATTTCCTTCTAGTCTCATCATAGAGAGTGTTACTACCTAAAACATTTTAGGCTGAGCAATTTTACTTGAAAAATCATGAGCATTTTCTCACTGAAATGCATGTCAGAACAACTTCCTGAGCTGAAGAGGGTCAGGGCATGGATGGCTTGGAATCCACAGAAGGTTCTGCAATTGAAACCCAACATAACTGAAAATAAAAACCTCTCTCAGGGCCACGAATTCAGCTGATGATCTGAGGTTCAGTGGTTTGCTCTAGGGGTGCTGGTGGCTCAGTTTCCCAGTCTGTCCTACCCAGATGTTGAAAGTCCAGTTCTTGATCTTTATGCTGTCTCTGTGATGGCAAAGCACAGTTTTGGTCACAACCGTGTGATTCCATGTGACGTGGCAGGACACACCTAACTTTCGAGGCAACAGATGTTGTACTAAGGAACTGCACATTGGACACAACCCAATGTACCTACCCCTGGCCCCATATAGCCCATCTCCTTTTGTGTATCTGGTGGAGATAAACAGAGTGGAGACTGTACCACTGGCACTCACTTACGTCTACAGGGAGAAAAATATGAAAATTTAAAAAACCTGTTGCCCATGCGTTTCTTAAAGAGGAGCTATTTCTTTGCCTCAGGGAAACTAGAGTTTAGGAAAGAATTGAGCATTGTGGTCTCCTAGTGAGAATGGAAATACATGCAGAAACCTCCCAATTCTGTGACATTTGTGACTTGTTTGTTAGTCTTCTAGCTTTGAGCGAGTGGACCCTTAAAACACTGCAAGCAGGATGCCTGGGTCTGATTTCCAGATGCCCATTCATTTCTTTATATGAGGGAGAAACAGACAGGATGATGGGTCAGCATAGATCATGCTCCTTGATCCTTTAGCCCAATTAAGTGCCATACAGGATTTGACTTTATGAGGCTTCTTTCGGTATTTGCTGAGTAAGAAAAACAATTCTTTTTTCCTTAGGTTAAAATCACTTTACATGAATCCTTAGTACCTATAGGAAGCTCTTTTCCCCCCTAAAAACCAGAAAAGCAATAATCTACTCAGAGCTTATGTTAATGCATTTAGATCAGTAAATGGGGTTCTAAGAAAGTAGTTTTTGATGACATAGATGCTTTCTAAATTAATTAAATGAAATCAGTGGGACTTGATCCTGGGACCCCGAGATCATGACCTGAGCCAAATGTAGATGCTCAACCACCCAGGCGTCCCAGGCAACTGTATTTTTAATAACATTCTTAAATCTGCCCATCAAAATCATAGTAATGATATAAGAATTTATTTTATTGATGAAAGTAAGATTTTTACATAAAAATCAGCCAAATTATTTTATTTGTGAAAAAATGAGAAAAGACACAAATTACTAATATCAGAAATGCTTCCCTGCTTTACTAAGTAAGGTCTGCTTAGATTCTCAACAATTAAGTGTGCTAGAATTCATAACAGATAAAAAGCTAAACTCCATTTTAAGAGCAGCATTTTAATTCAAGGAGAAGCACACCTTTTGTAAAGAGTTTTGGATGCTCTTGATTTATGTACTACTTTTGTATGAATTGCTACAAAGTCCTAGATAAGCCAGAAAAGGTAAAAAATGTGGTGCTTTGAAAAATGTCCTCAGGTTTGCTGAGGGTGTTTCCTGAGGGTGTGGTTGAACCTGAAAGGGCTGTCAGCCTCCTTCAGACTTGAGTGCTGAAAAATGTGATGAAATGTGCTTTCAGCAGGAAGCATTTTCTAAACTTCCATTATACTGGGTATTTCCATCCAAATGACACTGACAGTTCACTGCTTAAAAAGTTAAGAATAGAAAGTAATATTGTAGGTGAACAGTTCCAATGTGCCTCAGCCT
Organism: Vulpes lagopus; assembly: GCF_018345385.1. Lineage (NCBI taxonomy): Eukaryota > Metazoa > Chordata > Mammalia > Carnivora > Canidae > Vulpes > Vulpes lagopus. Next base: position 54,322,042 of record NC_054831.1, on the reverse strand, counting down.
TAATTTCATTATAGTAATAGGAATGGATGCTGGAGAGCTTAATTAAAGATGGAAGGACTTAATTAAGAATCTAAATGAGTTGCAATCAATTACTTGAACATTTGTTAGTATGCAAGAGCTTATCTATGGATCAGAGAAGACTTACTCTCAGACATAGAACTTTTATAGTCTTGCCAGAGGAGGAGATTATGGTTTTTAATTATGTCAAAGGCAACTTTATTGTTGTGATCTTTATTAACAACAACAAAAAAACACAAAAAAACAAACAAAAAAACCCACCAGAATTGTGTATTGGAAGAGGCTGATTTAATGGACTTCCTTGAATTCAAGATTGCTTGACCTGAAAAGATGATGCCTATCACATGGTAGGAGTTCAGTAAACATTTGTTGAATGTACTTAATGGATTGCTATTGTCTCCCGCGGTAGACTGTACACCTGGGCCCATTTCCTCCAGTGACATAAAGGAAATACCCATGTAACTCCCCAAGTAATTTAGTGTCTTCTTGGATTGGACCAAGGGCAAGAGGCTAGGCAGCTGACCCAGAATAACAGTTGCCAAGAGATGCAGCTGGACATGCGGGGGTTGATGGAAAAGAACCTGGCTAGCTTAGGTGCTGTGCAAATGTGGCAGCAGATTAGGCGGGACCAGGAAGCCTCAGAAACAAAGATGCTTCCTACTAGGCAGGCAGAAGGTATCTTCTCTCTGACCCCCACCCACCCCACCAGCCACATCGATTTCTTTATTATTGAAATTACAATTTCTTTGTTTCAAATTGCATGAGAAATATCTGTTCCCTGTAGAAATATGAAGAGTAAGCAAAAAAAAATCCTTCTATAATCCTGGGATTAGAGATTGTTAATATTTCAACGTATGATGCATTTTGGCTTGTTCTTGCACCTAAATATGTTTGTGTATAAATATGATTTTTATACTAACATACGCTTGTGTGTTTACAATATTAGGATATATGCTGTTTCATATGGTTAGTGTTATTAATATACAATATTCCTTAACATGTTTTTTTTTTTTTTTTTGCTGACCACATAATGTAACAAACATGTGTGCCATGGTTGTTCTGGAGAATCCAGCCAAATTTGTGAAGAGAGGGCATGGGTTTCTTCTCTTCATGGAAGAGTGGTAAGGTTCTGGAAGAACGTGTGAGGTGGGAAAACATTGTGGTAGCCATTTATGGAAAATCTACCCCAGTCAGTGTCCACTGCTTACATTGGCTGTCACACCAGCTGCATAATCTTACCTGTTTTCCAATTTCTTTCTCTCTTCTATAAAAGGTCAATCAGTGGAATGATGTGAGATTCAACATAGGAGATGAAAATAGAGCTGCTAGGTTCACACCAAGGGAGAGTACTCCAAGAGGTAGTGTGTATGCCACAGTGGTTTTTACCAAATTTTCGGCACTGTCACTTGTGCTCATGGCCTTTGACTCTCAACTGTGATGAGTGTCCCAAAAAATCATTTTGAAATTGGAGGAGACAAACCACTAAAATTAAAAACTTAAAAAAAAGAAAGAAAGAAAGAAAGAAAGAAAGAAAGAAAGAAAGAAAGAAGAAAGAAAAAAGAGAGAAAAGAAAAAGAAAAAAATGGGAGGTTCTTTGATTGCTAAGTGACTTTAGGCAAGTCACTAAATTTTCTGTGCCTGTTTCCTTATCTGTAAAATGAGGATAATAATAATGCCCAGCTTATATAGTTATAATGGAGATTAAAATGTATTAGTAAATAATTTAGAAAAATCCCTGCTATTTTGTAAACTCTTAATAAATATGATCTTTTAGTAGTAGTAGTAGAAGCAGCAGTGGTAGCAGCATTTAGCAGCATTTTAGTAGTAGTAGTAGAAGCAGCATTAGCAACTTCTAATGATTGGATATTTAGATTTCATGTTTTTGATATCATACATAATTCATTAGAACATCCTTATTAATAATTTTTGCGCATGTCTGATTATTTACTCAAAGTTAATTGCTAGATATGCCTATTTTAAGCCTCTTGATACAAACTGTACTCCAGAATACTTGTTCCATTTACTTACAGTCAAATTTTACGAGAATGCCAATATACCCACTCCCTTCAGTACTAAGGATTGTCATTTTAAAATCCATATGTGAATTCATTTTTTCTTTACTAGTGAAGCTGAGAATTCTTTCCACATGTTTATAGTCAGTCATACCGAGTCTTCTGTAGGTTGCATCCTTTTTCACGGATTGAATTAAATCTAACATAAGTTTAATCCATTCATATTTACTTACTGTTATATTTTAATACATGTTTTATATATCCCACATTTACTGTGATTTAAGAACTTTTGTCCTACCATATTTTTTTGTGTTTTCTGTTTATAATACATATACATATTATATGTAAATTTCTTTTTAATTTTTTTTCCTGCTTTCTGCTGGAATGATTGAATTTTATTAATTCTCTCTCTCTCTTTTTTTATTTTGCTTCTGTTGCTTTAGAAGTAACACATTCTATTTCTATTTTTTTTGTGTGTGTTCTTACCTTCCAATTTTTAACTCATATCTCAGTTAACAAAGTCTATTTTCATTTTCTCTGCCTTCTTGCCTCATGCACAGTCTTTGGAATGTTTCACTTTCTATCCCTTCTGACTCTCCTCAATCAAACATCATCATTGTCTGGTATTTTATCCCACTCCTTATGTGTTTTTCCTAAAATCTGTCATTGTTTTTTACACAGATGAGTCTTGTTTAGGTTTACCTGAATGCCTACCAATGCCATTGCATATCATTATTTCTTATACCAAATTCATTTCTTCTGGATTTGATTGCAGCTTCTTCAAGAAAAATCCTTCAGTGATTCCTTCAATGAGAGTTAATGAGCTAACTACGCTCAGTCTTGGTCTGTCTGAAAATATTTTGAATTTTTTCTCACTCTTGAACAGTAGTTCCAATGGATGTAAAAATCTAAATTGAGAGTGTATTTTATCAGTATTTTGAATATATTATTCCACCGTTTTGGTTTTTATTGCTGTTATTAAAGTATATCAGCTGTCAGCCTAAAGGATGCTCTTGCTGGTTGCTTTAAAGTTTTCCCTCTGCCTTCTGATTTGCAGTTTTACCATGATGTGTTCAGGTGTGGACTTCTTTTACCTATTTTGCTTGGAGTATATTGCACTTCTTGAATCTGCAGATTCATGTTTATGATGAATCCTGGGAAATATTCAGCCATTCTCTTTATCAATACTGGCTCTCTTCAGTCTGTTGATTCATTTGGCAACTTCTATTAGATATGTTTGGGTGTTTTCATTTTATTTGAATATATCTTAACTTTGATTTTTTTAATCTCTTGATCTGTGTATTACATTTGTATAATTTCCTTATATTTGCTTTCCAGTTCACAGATTCTCTGATCAGCTGTGTCTAATCAGATGAAAACTATCCACTGAGTTTTTAATTTCAACTACTAGATTATTATGTCTAAAACTTTTATTTGGTTTTCATTTTTTATGTTCTATTTTTTCTTATGTTTTGTTCATGTCAAATATTCTTATTTTATAGTGTATAGTGTATAAGATTAATCAGCTATCTGAAGGTTCTTGGGTTCTAATACTTTTGTTCATCATGTCTGCTGGCTCTTACTCATTGCAGATTATTTCCTCAGACATTTTTAAGAGTTTTGGTTGTGAACTCATCCTCTGAAAATACTGTGCAGCCTGACTTTCCAGTTCCCTGGAGATTTTTATTGGCTGGAACAATTTTTGTATTCTTTTCTTAAATTGGGTTTTCCTGAACCATGCTGTTAATATGAAACGGAATCCAAAATCTGCATTAAGTACAGTAATACATTCCCAGGAAAGATATTTTTTTCCCTCCGACTACCAGGGCAGAGCCTTTTCTTTTTTTTTTCCTGTCTCTGTGTTCTTATGTGTATATTTATCTAGCTTAATTTTTTAGTAAGAGTGTTGTTCTTTAAGGGCCCTCACTTGCCATAGAAATCTTGATCTTCCTCACTCATATGGGACCAAAACACTGCCTCCTGTCTTGGCAGGAGTTTTGAAATTCAAGCCTCAAGATTATGGAGAATGACATCTCTTCCTCTGGGATAGTCACAGTGTCACTGCTTTGGTTTTAGCTTATTCTTTATTTCAGACTTCTGTGATTTCCTTTACTTTTTTCAAGCTGCATTTAAAATCATCTTTGTTCTATTTTATCTTGCATTACCAAATATTTGAAATGGCTTGGTTTCTAAACCATTTAACTAAAAATTGAAGTCCTCTCACTCTTTGTTCAATTGCAGCTGATATAACTTCACCTGTAGGATGTAACTAGAGCTTGAAGAACCACCTGTGTGAACTCCCCAAAGACCTGAAAGCTTGAATTCACATGTAGTAAGTAGTCTTTTTGAATTTTTATGAGAAAGGGGGGGCCTTCATGTTGCACAGAGAGTATAGCAATGTGCTCTGGAATTGTGTGATGTGGTGTCCTCACACACAAGGTGCAGCTTGGGACTTTATGTGGGGCTGCTATGTCACTAGGAGGAAAGAAAAAGCATTGGCAGACTTCTGAGAGTGCCATTCTTCTGGAAACAAAAGTCCTGTGAGGAAACTGTACAGATCTAAGGTATCCCTAGGTTTTGGACAGGGGAGCTTATATAATCTGCCTGGTGATGGACACTGCTTGAGAGGTACAGATGTAGGATGTTTACCTTCTAATCAGAAGTAGCCCTAACAGATCACATCAATCCTGGTTTTGAATCTGAGTATGAGGTGTTTCAGTTCAGAGAAACATCAGTTATTACTCTGGCATGCTGTTTTTGTTATACAGTTAACCCTTGAACAACATGGAGTTTAGGGACACTGACTACCCTTGCAGTGGAAAATCCATGTATAACTTCTTACTCCCTGCCAACTTAACTACTAATAGCCTACTGTTGACCAGAAGTCTTACAGATAATATAAACAATTAATACACATTTTTGTGTTATATGTATTATACACTGTTTTTTAATAATAAAGTAAGTTAAAGAAAATGTTATTAAGGAAATTATAAGGAAGAGAAAATATAGTACTGCACTGCATTTATTTAAATAAGTGAACACAGTTCAAACCTATGTTGTTTGAGGGATAACTGTATTTTGCAAAAAGAAGAGTTTTTGCAAATGATTGTTCTAACTTGCAAAACCACAAGCCACATTTATGCTACTCTAGCCAATGAAGTGAGGAAAGCAAACTTAGTATGAGAAAAGACCATAAGTAAAGGACCATGGGATTATTTGCTATTTTGAATCAGTCTCGTTGGTACTTTCTGTGCTCCAGAGATAGGCTTATTAATAGTTCATTTTAAAAGGTTAAAATGAAGACAGTCTTGGGCAAAAAATTTTAGGTCTTAAAGCAACAAGTATTTTTATTAATGGCATTCAAGAAGGCCTGGAATTAACTGAATCAGATCAAAGCTTGGGAAAAATTAATATGCAGAAAAAGTGCCAGTAAACTTTCCAATAGCTCATTGATTTGGAGGAGACTCTCTTTAACATAACTGGAATATTGAAGAGGACCTAGAATCACTCATAAAGGTACTGGTGCCCAATGTAGCAACTATCACATTATTTAACCTATCTGAAATTAATGTATACAGCTTCGTGGGATTTCTTGGCCTCGGGTGTTACAGCAAAAACCGCTATTCTACAAAATCTCTGTTTCCCTTTTCTTCCTGATCATACACATAGATTCCCTTTCCTGGGCTTCTTGCAGTTCAAGACTGAACTGTGGGACAGTGAGTGGAATATGAGCAGGAATACGTGGCTGTCCTTCCAGACCTGGCCTGTAAAAACTTTGCATTTATTTCTCTGACGTGCTTTTTTTCCTTTTATGGGTAACTGAGGTGGCAACCCCCAGGTGACCTTGGAAGTCACATGTTAAAGATAGCAGAGCCACACTTAGCCTGGATTCTTGTGCAACTACATGGAGTAGAATCACCTACCTGAACCTTCACGGACTACTCTTTTTTCTATTGTATGGAGACATTGCTTGTTTGTGTCTGTTTCGTTAGCACAGCTAGCCTACCTGAAATAATGCAGACTGTAGCAAGCACCCCAAGGATATTAGCTCCCTTGGAGGCCCCTGTGTGTACCCCCAGATGGGATGCCTTTTTTTCTAGCACGACTTATGGAAGGTACTCTGCAGTGTCTCTGACCATACTCTTTTGAAGAGAGGTTTTCTGCGGTCCCTTTGTCACCCAGAGCCTGGGATCTGTGCTTGCTGTCACCCAGGGCAGCCAGATCATCAGCCAACAGTTGCTCTAAATGCACATAGATTTGGACACCTGATTATTTACATCCCCGGATTATGAAACTGAGCTATGTGTTCCCCTGCCACACCTTCCCGGAGCACTGGGTTGTATTTGAAAATTTTGGAAGAGAAAGAATATTATTTTCACGTTAAAATAAACATTAGTGGGCAGAATGCCCATTGGATGAATTTGGATGAATTTCAAAGACCAAGCATAAAACTTCAAAGAGATTTCAAGCTTACATTTGCAGTTCTGGATCAAGTGCTCAGACCTCCCCTGGGTACTCATTCACTGTGCTTTGTATTGTTGGCATTGTACTTTATTTATTGTTATTCTAAGGGTTTTTAGGTTTTAATCCAATAACCAAATATTTTCTTCCAATACAGTGCAGACACCTAATTCAAGTGTTGTCAAATATTATCAGGACATCAGATTATTTGTTATTGGCCTCCTTTCTCTTTCTAATTCCCCACTCTGGAAAGAAAAAAAAAGGAAAGAAATAAATTTACTGTTCAAGCATATAAATGATGTAGTGGATTTTAAATGTGAGTCTCCCAGCCAAACCTGGAAAGGGCCAGGCTCCCTTTCAGCCTGTGGCCTCAGAGGCCTCCTTCCCTCCCCTCTCAGCTCCCCCCACTCCTGCCCCCAACTTTTCAGGAAGGTGGGAGCAAAAATGAACTATTGGGACTTCATCAAGATAAGAAGCTTCTGCACAGCAAAAGAAACAGTCAACAAAATGAAAAGACAACCTACAGAATGGGAGAAGATATTTGCAAATGACGTATCAAATAAAGAGCTAGTATCCAGGAAGGTGGGAGCAGTTCTTAGGACTAGGTCACTCAACCCAGGCAAGTTGGGTTTGTAAGTTAGAGTTGTGTGTATTCTGGCCATCTGGCATAGAGTAACCAGCTTCTGCCCTGAGTGGTCTTGTGTTTAACACCCATGCTGGGCATTTGTTTTATTTTTCCTAAAGTCTGTGTCCTTTCTAATAGCCAGTATATTTTCGGGTAGCAGCCACTTGAGAAGGAAACAAGCTCTGAATCTGGCAGCAGTTTAGCAAAGTCTTCCTTATTTTCTAGGAGTGGACGCTCACCAGCAGCTCATTTCAGGCTCATGACCCACATTCCTCTTGCTACCTTCATAGTCCTGCCTTGTGGCACCCTCTTGAACTGTTGGACACGTGGCTTACTTGATTCTAGTAAGCAAAGTACTCTGGGGTCAGATTTACTTTCAGAAAGGGCCAGAATGAAAATAGTGGATATGGGCCAGTGGCAGGGAGGGGCCTGGGGGCAGCTTCTTGCCTCAAGCTCCCTGAGGACTAAGAAGCCTGAGAGGTGAGCTAGACCTATATCAGAGGAACTATGACCAGTCTCCAGTGGGAGATCCCAAGGTGCAGGTGCTCTGCTTAGACAGGAGACAAAAACTAGCAGATAAGAGAGAGGGGCATCAGGATCAGGTGCAGAAATAGAGGCTATGTTGGAGGGCTGGAAGGACAAGCACTGGGAGACACATGAGAAGCCAGCATCTTGACCTGGGGTTGGCCAGCCTGAAGGTAAAGTTGGCATCATAAGACTTTTTTTTTGAGTTTTAAATAAGAAGTCTTAGGTAAAGTGCCTAATATATCATTAAGGCTAAATAAATGTTACTTACTGAAATGAAAACTCATAGAGAGAGGGGAGTGTGGAATTGCTACCACTTCCAGAGCAAAAATATAACAATAAGAATGAAAATTGGGAACCCCGGGTGGCTTAGAGGTTTAGTGCCGCCTTCAGCCCAGGTCCTGATCCTGGAGACCCTGAATTGAGTCCCATGTTGGGCTGCCTGCGTGGAACCTGCTTCTCCCTCTGCCTGTGTGTGTGTATCTCTCTCTCTGTGTCTCTCATGAATAAATAAATAAAATCTTAAAAAAAAAAAAGAATGAAAGTTTTTTTTAAAGCCTTCTATAAGAAACACATACTTTACAGGGTTATAAAATAATGTAAGTCTTTTATTTTTTTTTATTTTTTTTTAAATTTTTATTTATTTATGATAGTCACAGAGAGAGAGAGAGAGAGAGGCAGAGACACAGGCAGAGGGAGAAGCAGGCTCCATGCACCGGGAGCCTGACGTGGGATTCGATCCCGGGTCTCCAGGATCGCGCCCTGGGCCAAAGGCAGGCGCCAAACCGCTGCGCCACCCAGGGATCCCTAATGTAAGTCTTTTAAAAAAGACTTTTTAAGAGCAGTTTTAGGTTCACAGCAAAACTGAGAAGCTACAAATCTTTCCCATATATTCCCTGCCCCCACACTCGTATAGCCTTTCCCATTATTAACATCCCACCACAGAGTGATGCTTTTATTATAACTCACTAACCTACACCAACACATCATTATTACCCAAGGTGCATAGTTGACATTAGGGTTCACTCTTGGTATTATATTTTCTATGCATGTATAAATGACATGTATCCATCATTACAGTATCAGACAGAATATTTTAACTCTCCTAAAAATTCTCTGCACTTTGCCTGTTCATTCCTCCCCATTTCAATCCTTGCAACCACTGATCATCTTACTGTCTCCATAGCTTTGCCTTTTCCAGAAGTCATGTAGTTGAAATTATATAGGATATAAGATTGTCTTCTTCCACTTAGTAATATGTATTTGAGTTTCCTCCATGTCTTTTTGTGGCTTGATAGCTCAATTTTTCTTTGATGCTGAATAATATTTCATTGTTTGGATATACTGCAATTTATTTATGTATTCACCTACTGAAGAACATTTTGGTTGCTTCCAGATTTTGGCACTTATGAATAAAACTGCTATAAACATCCATGTGAAGGTTTTTACATGGAAACAAGTTTTCAACTCCTTTGAACAAATACCTAGGAACATAATTATTGGATCATATGGTAAAAGTATATTTAATTTTTAAGGAAACTGCCATGATGTCTTCTGAGGTATGCCAGTTGGCATTCCTAGAAGCACTGAATGAGTGCTCCTATTGTGCTGTATCCTTGGCAGCACTTGATATTGTCAGTGTTTTTGATATTGGCTGTACTAATAGATGTAGAGTGGTATCCCATTGTTATTTTAATTTGCATTCCCCTCATGCAAAGATGGAGCATCTTTTCATATGTTTATTTGCCATCTGTATGTGTGCTTGAAGAGGGATCTGTTAAGATCTTCTGTCCATTTTTAATTGGGTGGTTTGTTTTCTTAATGTTGAATTTTAAGAGTTCTTTGTATATTTTGGATATCAGTCCCTTATCAGATGTGTGTTTTGCAAATATTTCTCCTACTTTGTAGCTTGTCTTCTCATTTTCTTAACATTGTCTTTTGAAGAGCAGAACTTTTTAATTTTAATGAAGTCCAGCTTATACATTCTTTCTTTCATGAATTGTGCCTTTGGTGTTGTACCAAATAGTCATTGCCATATCAAGATTATCTAGGCTTTCTACTATGTTATCTTCTAGGAGTGTAATAGTTTTGTATTTTATATTATGGGCTATAATCCACTTTGAGTTAATTTTTGTGAAGGGTATAAGGTTTGTGTCTAGATTCACTTTTCTTTTTTGCATGTGAATGTCCAATTGTTCCAGCACCATTTATTGAAAAAGCTAGCTTGTTTTTTTCGTACTGCCCTTGCTCCTTTGACAAGATCAATTGACTATATTTATGTGGGCCTATTTCTGGGTTCTCTATTCTATTCCACTGATTTGTCAGTTCTTTTGTCAGTATCACACAGAACTGATTACTGTTGCTTTATAGTAAGTCGTGAAGTTTGTGTAGTGTTAGTCTTCCAACTTTCTTCTTTTCCTTCAACATTGCCTTGGCTATTCTTCATCTTTTGCTTCTCCGTTTTAACTTTAGAATTGATTTATTGGCATCCACAAAATAATCAGCTAGGATTTTGATTGAAATTACATTGAACTTATAGATCAAGTTGAAAAGAACGGACATCTTGACAATATTGAATCTTTCTATCCGTGGAAATGGAATATCTCTCCATTTATTTAATCCTTCTTTGTTTTTTAAAGTAGAATTTTGTAGTTTTCCTCATATAAATCTCATATGTATTTTGTATAAGAATTTTGGGGGTGTGTACTAATATAAATGAAATCCTGTTTTTTTTGTTTTTTTTTTTTTAATTTTTATTTATTTATGATAGTCACAGAGAGAGAGAGAGAGGCAGAGACACAGGCGGAGGGAGAAGCAGGCTCCATGCACCGGGAGCCCGACGTGGGATTCGATCCCGGGTCTCCAGGATCGCGCCCTGGGCCAAAGGCAGGCGCCAAACCGCTGCGCCACCCAGGGATCCCTGAAATCCTGTTTTTAATATAAAACTCCACTTGTTCGTTGCTGGTATATAGGAAAAGAATTACCTCTTTTTAATATTAAGTTTATATCCTGAAACCTTGTTATAAACACTTATTGGTTCCAAGAGTGTTTTTTGTTGATTCTTTTACATTTTCAGATAAATGATCATCTCATGTGCAGAGATAATTTTATTTCTTTCTTCCCAATCCTTTATTTTCTTTTCTTGTCTTATTGCATTAGCTAGGATTTCCACTACAATATTAAAAAATGTGAAAAACTGAATAAATCTGAGGATATTTTATTGTTTTCATTGTTATAGCATTAGTCTGAGTTAGATCTTCATTCTTTAAAAGAGATTCACTCATTCATTCATCAGACATTTATTAAGCATCTGCTCTGTGCCAGGCATTGTTTAGGCTTTAAGCAGCAATAAGGGAAGATATGACATCTGCCCTTATGAGTCTAATGGAAGAGTCAGACAATAAATAATCATGTGGTGATGAAAATAAAGAACCTTATGGAGATATAACAGTGCTCCATAACAGAGGCTCAACTCCCTAAGAAGTCAAGAGCACTTCACAAAAGTGATGATTTAACTAAACTAGAAAACTACCCAGAAGTCAAAGCCAGGGAGAGGATGGGGGCAGGCTGGTATTCCAGTGTCCTGGGCAGAGAAAGCAGCTTATGCAAAGGCTTGGTAATAGGAGAGAATATGGCATAGATAATAAGTTAAAGAGACCAGCATTAATAATATCAATATAGAAGTGGGTAAAGGATCCAAAAGAAGGAGGAAAGGATTGGAGCTCTATTGGAAAAAGAGGAGCATAAAAATTCTCCTTTGAGAAGAAGGTAAATGTTTTAGGACACATGTCCTGGAACTGCTCTAAGGGATCTGAGAAGTACAAGCTCTGAAGCAAGTTCATTGAGGGCTCCCCAGAGAGCTCCAGTATTGCATTTACTCATCAGTGCAGTGTTCACAGTGTGCTAGGGCTTGGAATCACAGCTCCCTGGGTAGGAGTAGAGGGTTTTCCATGGCCCACTTCCACCTGTGCTCATAGCTCCCTTATGGGGCTGATAGTGCAGGGCATCGGCATCAGCACTGTGGCCACCACCAGTGGTAGGACACACTGCATCACTTAAATGCTGTAGTCACAAAAATCTGGGACTTCTCCAGAGCTTCTACAAATTTTGGACACCCATATACTCCAGAGGAAAAGATCTGTTCTTTGACATTCATTCCCCAATTCTCACAGGATCCCAAATCAAACCAGGTCGTCATCTGGTAGTTGCTTGGCCTCATTCCACATGGCTTTATGTTCTTAAGGTTATTTTCTTCCAAAGGAATAAAATGCTTCATAGACCTCATGTAGCAGCCACATCAGGGATCAGAGAAGTGGCATTTTTGCATATGACATATGGGGAAACAGAGGCAGGGGCAGGCGATTGGCCCTTCAGGCTTGCTACAATAAGCCAGGACTGTGAATCAGACCCACCGGGGCTGGAACTCCTGTTTTGCCATTTTCTTGCACCTTAATGAACTGTTCTATGAGCCTCATTTTTTGTGTGTGTACGAATGGAGCAATCATGTTGTATTACAGCGTTGTTATAGAAAGTATGTAGTTAATGTATATCAAGTGTCCAGCACAATTAGTTCCCATTTCTCTCAGTTCCTAGGCACAGTGTGTACATCATAAAAAGGTATGCAGTTTTACCTTTGCTGGAGGATGCACTACATTGTTTCTTGATGCAGTTTGTGCATCAGAAGAGCCAGAGTGGTGGCTTCATATTGGCTCTGCCATCTGAGAGCTGCTTTCCAGGAACTTACTGTTCTTAGAGAACAATACTGAATTTGGGTTCAGGCCTGGTGGTCTTTGGCAGATTACCTTTGATTATTGGCAAGATATCCTGAGGTCCACACCAAATTGAGAATATCCTGGAATCTGAACAGCCTCTGCTATGTTTTAGGTTTGGCCAGTGTTCACTTCATCCCAAATATACCTCCTCATTCTAAGAAAGATCAAGGCAACTTGCAGAACTATAACCCATGTAAAGTTGCAAATCATGAGGATGTAAAAATAGTGCCCACCTGCAGGATACAAAGTTTTGATCATGCTAGTAGAGGTCGGTTTCAAATTTGGCTCTGAACTTCTTAGCAGTCCATGTAAAAAGCAAAGTAGATTTAGCCAGGTGTGATACCATCCAATAAATATTCATCTAGCAAAGTCATGGCCCTAAGGACAGAAAAATGTGTGAAGTCTTTTAGGTTATATTAAGTGTCCATATATTTAGTACTCATTAGGCACTTTTACGGAAATAGGTGCTTGTTGGGTTATACAAAAGCAACTATTTTATGCCCAAACTCACTACATTTATAATCTGATTTTTAAAGGAAATGTGTAATGGAAGATATTTTGAACAGATTTCGTGGGAAGAAATGAAGTGTCAGGTTACCTTAGCCAGACCTCTGCCTCTGGCCCATTTTCCTCTCTGAAGGGATTTTCCAACCAATATCAACAAGTCTTACCTACCTTTCTCTGCGTAGCTGAGCCCAGGAATACAAATACAATACCTACTACCCAAAAGGTGAATACTGCATATATATATGTATTTTAGAGCTGCTAATGTCGACCACACACTTTCACAGTTGTCAGGTTTTTTTCTTGTAGTAAATTCAAAAAAAAGTCTAGCAAAGAACTTGAAAACTAAGTGATTCCAGTTCGTGCTGTAAAACCATGATTTTTTGTGCCTAGTTGGGAATCTCTAAGGGCTACATGTGGTTCTTTCAAATCCCCAGTAACAGAAGAGGCTCCTTGGGAGAGGCTGGGCCTGAAAACCTGAGTGAACACTGGGAAGATAGCCACCAAGTATTTCACTTGAGTGCTGTGGAGGAGGAAGAGGGGAGCAGAGGTCTTGGAGATAATCAAGTGTTAGGGAGATGGTGAGGGCAGAGGCAGATGAAAGAATCAAAATATACTGAGAGGCTACAAAAAGTCTTCCATTAACCATAGCCAAAACACTCTCCCAGAAACTGGGAAACATCACGCTCATGCATTAAATTATTATTAAGCTTCATCTCAGAACCCACATTTCTTCCTTCAGCCACACATTCATCTTCCCTGCCCCCAACCCTCCACCCCACCCTGCCGGTTGCCACTTTCTAGTCCTGTTTGTGCAACTGAACATATGCCCTGCCCTATCTTTCCAAGTTAAGCCCTAATTTATTTCCCTGCCTGCCTTTTACTCTGAAACAAGGTCCTCTCATCCTGAAAGGTTTACCGCCCTGGAAACTTGGCAGCCCAGGAAAAGTGCTTCTTGCTTTTGTAGTGACTGCTAGAGAGGATGTAGATCAAGTTTGCCCTTTTAAATTAATGAGGCACACGTTGAATCACAGAGTGAACCTTGACAGTGACAGTGATGAGCGTTCCTCCCCAGCTGTGGGGGAAGTTACTATTCTTATCTAAGAACATGGATCAATCATTTTTCTTCCCTGCAGCAATTTAACTTGATTTTGCAGAGGTATTCTCATCAATACCCCCTCGCCCCCAATTTCTTATTTTGAAAATTTTCAAACCTGCAAAAAAAAAAAAAAAAAAAAGGGAAAAATTGAAAAATGAAACCCATGTACTCTTGGCCTAGCTGCACCAGTTCTGCCCCATTTGCTTGTTCTCCCTCCCGTGCACCTTTGTGCCCTCCCTTGGTCCCTGGCCCCTGTTCCTGTTGTCTCTGTGTATGTGTGTGCATACATCTGATTTTTCCTGCTGCATTGTTTGAAGTAGATTGTAGTCATCACAGAAGTTCACCTCTAAATCCTTGAGCACAAATCTCCTAGCTATTCTCCTATGTAACTAATAATATTATTATCATACCTAATAAAATGAACATTTCATTATTTCATCTCAGAAAGTCTATATTCCTTTGTTCAATTCAACATCCTATTAAGGGTTGGGACTTGCCTGTGGCTGTTATTGCTCTTAAGTTTATGCTAGAACAGTGCACTTCCTTTTATGTCTTTCGTGACACTATTTTTTGATAAGTTCAAGCCAATATCCTTGTACAGTGTCCTACCTTTTAGGCTGATCTGATCACTTCCTCATGGTGTCACCTGATTTGGTCCTGGTAACTTCTGTTTTTTCTGTACTTTTTCTGTGTAAAATCTAAATATATGATTATATTCAGGTTAAATAATTTTGGTAAGAATATTACATAGGTGGTGTGGAGGGCTTGTTACTTCACCACATCAAGAGGCTGTAATGTTAGATTGTCCTTGTATTTGTGACATAAGTTTGATTTTTTTTTTTTTTTTTTTGGTGAAGTTTGTTTCCATCAGATCTCTCTGCTGTATAGATACATATTTCTTTTTGGCACTGGTAAATAATCAGGGAGATTATTGCCTTCCTTAATCTACCAATTCAAATGTTCATCTCATCGGAAACACCCTCACAGGCCTATCCAGAATGTTTGGGCACCCTTTGGCCCAGTCTAGTTGAGACAAAAAATTAACTATCATAAATACTAATATTACTACTCTCAACAAACCTTGTAAAAAGCTTCGGGTTTCTTTGCTATTCCTTTTTGCTTTAGAATGTATCCCATTTACAGATGTCAGAGATAAAAGTGACTTGCATTAGAATCACAAGTCTCTTGAAAGCAACAGTTACTTGAAATAACTCTTTTCTTTGGTTATTTTATCAATTTGATATATTTAAGTTGTTTGCTTCTGTTGGTATTCAATTTTGGGGTTTTTAAAAAAATCCATTTTGATTTCATTTTGTTTTTTGAATATATAAAACATTTATATGGTTCAAAAATCACAAAGATATAAAAAGGTACACTGTAAGAAGTCTTCCTTCCTTCTCTACCTCCCCATCCTGTTCCTATCCACTCACCAGTTTCAGGTTCATGATTCTTATATTTCTTTTTGCACAATCAAGCAGATACACTGTGTACTATCTACTAGAAGTAAGCCTTTCCTAATTGAACCTTTTCTATTCTTGATCACCAGAGTACTACAAGTTTAACTGTAGACAGTTCACAAAATACAGAACAGTGCCTAAACAGTACAAAACATTTTGGACACATGTTGTCTGAGAAATTCTTGTTAATTAAGTGAACTTAGCTTGATATTCATATGATTAGGTTTGGGTTTGGTTGGAATTTTCTTTAGTTTTTTTTTTTTTAAATACCATTCATATTCTGTTATTTTGATTTACATGACTTAATTATTATTTCTATTTTAGCAAACATATTTCCTCTCACATTTCAGTATTTCCTTACAAGGATGAGACCCCAGGGAATAGAATACAGGAGATCACATGGTACTTTCTTTGTCTACTTAACAGAGAAGAGGCTTCAGTTGTACTAGTACCACCAGGAAAGACCTCTCCTCGTTGGCCCCACCCTGATTCATGGGAGGAAGTACTCATCTCCACATGCCAGGATGTAGTCTGACAGCCAGGTCCCTAGAGGAGAGAAAGATTCTTTGAAAATATGCTGCATTTAGGTAGCATCTTGGTATTGCTTTTATCCAAGCCAGGTGGTATACAGTTGCAATCAGACATATTTCTCAGGATAAATATGACAGTCCAATTAGGTTGTCCAAGGGATGGATGTGTTTAAAGGAACAGAACAGAAAAAGATGATAGAGCCAGCCCTGGCTTTTAAAAACTACACATTTCATGTTGGTACAATGTTTTACTTGTGGAAGTTTCTTCACATGTATGATTTCAATTGCTGGCAACAATAGCTCTGAAATGTAGGGCAGGAATTATTGTGCCTGTTAATAGAGAAGGAAACTTAAGGTGGTTAACCCAGAGATGCCTGGCCAACCAGCCACAGAGTTAGGACTCAGGGAAAGATTTCCTGACTCTTTCTGGGCTGGGGTCATTGATCTTCTCTTTGTACTCAAGAATGGTCAAAAACGGACAAAGGTTTCAGACAGTTCAAACATTATTTAAGCCAGAATCTTACATAAGGCCAAGGACCTTGTATAACAAATACTCAGTGTATTAGTTGCCTCATGCTGCATAACAAATAATCTCCAAACAGTATGGATTAAAACAACATGTATTATCTCAAATTTCTGTGGGTCAAGAATCTGAGTAGTTTTAGCTGAGTGTCTGACTGCCTTTAAGACAAAGATATTTTGCATCTCTATAAGAGAAAACAAATAATGTCTCTCCCAGACTGAAATCATGGTGTCAGCCACGGCTGATTAGTCACTTCAAAGCCTTGACTTGACTAGAGGAATATCTGCTTCTAAGCTCACCCCTGTTGCTGTCAGCAAGCAGCAGAGCTTAACTGACTGTTGACCAGAGACACTCGTTACTTGCCATAGGAGTTTCCTTAGGGCTACTTGATGCATAGAAACTGGTTCGACCCAGAGAAAAAGCAGACAGAGACAGTGGGAGAGATTGAGAGAAATATCAGAGAAAAGAGAGAAACAAGAATCTTTTCATAATAGCCAAATGTAAGAGCCCATCACTATTGCCATATTCTTTTTTGTTTGAAACAAAACATAAGGGCCAGCTCACACTCATGGGGTAGGGTCTACACAAAGGTGTGAATACTAAGAAATGGGGCTTATTAGCCATTCTAGAAGCTGCCCATACCACTCAGTGATTTACTTGAAGGTTTTATTTTAGGCTAGCCCTTGCAGTAGTGCTTTTCAGAATTTCAACAGTTCAGTAGAATCTTTCTCAGGGAGACTCTAAAATATTATTGTCATTAGACAGAAAAGACAAATGCCATGATCTCATTGCATGCAGAATCTTATAAAAAGAAGCTCATAGATGGGAGAACAAATTGGTGCTTACCAGAGGCAGGGGGTGGGGGGAGGGGAAAAGTGGATGAAAGGGGTCAAAAGGTACAAACTTCCAGTTATAAAATAAATAAGTTCTATGTATTCATGTTTTGTTTTATGTTCTTTAATAATATTTGACAGTTATATTTATAAGCATACTATTCCTTTTTGTTAAATTTATTTCTAAATATGTGACAATTCTATTGTAATATAAATGGTATTTAAAAAATGTTTTACTTCAGGGACACCTGGGTGGCTCAGTTGGGTAAGCATCTGACTCTGGATTTTGGCTCAGGTCATGATCACAGGGTCATGAGATCAAGCTACATGTCAGGCTCTGAATTGAGCATAGATCCTGCCTATGATTATCTCTCTTCCTCTCCCTTTGCCCCTTCCCCTCCCCCAGCTCACTCATGCACTCTCTCTAACAAAAAATTAAAATTAAAAAGTGACTTCCTACTTTTTACTCTTAACATGAACAAAAGGTATTATTTTGTAAACTTTGTATCTGGCTATCTTATGAAATTTTTTTTTTTTAGATTTATTTATTTATTCATGAGAGACACAGATTGAGAGAGGCAGAGACATAGGCAGAGGGAGAAGCAGGCTCCTCCCAGGGTGCTCAATGTGGGACTGGATCCTGGATCCCAGGGTCACGCCCTGAGCCTAAGGCAGACGTTCAACTGCTGAGCCACCCAGGCGTCCCATGAAATTCTTTTATTAATTCTAATACAAGGATCTCTTTGATTTCCTGGATATACAAGCCTATCATCTGAAACAACATTACTATTGGCTCTTTTGCCTACAAAACCATAGGGTTAGCCATGCTCCTCCTGCTTCCAGCATATTCCTGTATTACAGGTGTTAAGTACAATTTCTCCTGGGATGAAACTCAAGAATGAATCTCTAAACAAAGTAGATTTAGGGAAGGAGATTCCCAGCATGGACAATAGGGTCATACGGCGAAGGATAGTAGAAACCAGTTAGAAAAAAAGGAGGACAGGAAAGTGTTATATGACATCTTTAAATACTTTCTGAGAGAGTAAAAAATAGCATGAAATTTTATATGAAGCTCAGATATCCTTCAATAAGAAGACAAAATAAAGACACATATAAAATAAAACAAAAAAGGAGAGAGAGAAAATTTGTTGTCAGCAGGCCTGGGCTATATAATATATGCTAAAGAAGTTTCTTCAGGATGACAAAAAATGATAACAGATGGAATCTGGATCTTCATAAAACAATGAAGAAGACTAGAAATGGTAAATATGTTATGTGAACATAAGGCCAAATTTTTCCTCTTAATTCTATAAAAATACATATGATCGTTCAAAGCAAAAATTGAAACATTGTATTTTGGAGTGTATAATGTGTATAGATGTATTACATATAATAACTAGCATAACATATGGGGCTGGAAGATGCACTGTACACTTGCAAAGTTCTTACATTTTATGTGAACTGGTATAATATTAACTTTAAATAGACTATAAAAAATAAAGAAAATATATTAAAATGCATAAAGCAACTTCTAAAAAGTAAATAAGAAAGAAGGGTCTGGGGCTTGTGCTTAAAGATTGTAGGTGTGGCACACTGTATTTCTTCTCTCCCTCACCTTCATGGGAGGGATAGCTGACCTGCCCACTAACATTGGGATTGACTTGGGAACAGTGATGGGTGGAATCAGAGCAGAAGAACTAGTTCTGAGCCTAGAACTTAGACATCTCACATGCTGGGGCATTTGGGTGGCTCAGTGGTTGAGTGTCTGCTTTCAGCTCAGGTCATGATCCTGGGATCCTTGGGTTGAGTCCTGCATTCCCTGCAGGGAGCCTGCTTCTTCTGCCTATGGCTCCATCTCTCTGTGTGTGTCTCTCATGAATAAATAAATAACATCTTGTTTTTTTTTAAGACATCTCACACGCTTCCATTTACTCTTCTAGGAGTTTCTGATCTTCACCACAAAAATAACATGTTCCAGGTTGTTACAGTCCCTTCAAAAGAATAAATATGTGGATCAAACTTGACTAATCCTCAGCCTGAAGGATATCTTCCCCAGCCTACCAACATACATGTGAGTGAAAAATAAATACTTCTTGTTTTAGGATACTGAGATTTTATGGCTGTTTGCTATGTAGCAAAAATTGACTCTAATACCATAGAACTTGAAAATGGGAATGGATATAATAAATACAGCTAATACTACAGAAATACAAAAGATTACGAGACTACTATACACCAACAAATTGGACAACCTAGAAGAAATGGGTAAGTCATGGAAACATGCAACTTACCCATAGTGAACCATGAAGAAATAGAAAATCTGAAAAGAATAATAATGAATATGGAGATTGAATCTGTAATGAAAAACCTCAAAGCAAAGAAAAGCCCAGGACCAAATGGTTTTATTGGTGAATTCTACCAAACATTTATAGAAGAATTAATACCAATCCTTTCCAAACTCTTTCAAAAAATGGAAGAAGAAGGGATACACTTTCAAACTCATTTTATGAGACCAGTATTACTCTGATACCAAGCCAGACAAGGATACTGTAAGCAAAGAAAATAACAGACTGATATCCCTGTGGCTATAGATGCAAAAATCTTCAACAAAATACAAGCAAAAGGAATTCAACAATACAGGAAAAGGATCATACATCATGATCAAATGAAGCTTATCCCTGGGGTGTAAGGATGTTTCAACATGTACAATTTAATAAACGTGAATAGGACATCAAAAAAATGAAGGATAAAAAGCATATGATCATTTCAGTAGGTGCTTAAAAAAGTGTTGACAAATAAAACATCTTTTCATGATAAAAACAAATTCATCATCTTAACAAATTAGGTAGAGAAGGAGTTTAGCTCAACATAATAAAGGCTATATGACAAGCCTGCCACTAACATCACACCTAATAGTGAAAAGCTGAAAGCTTTTCCTCTTAGATCAGGAATAAGGCAAGGATGCCTGCTCTCATCATTTCTATTCAACATAGTACTGGAAGTCCTAGCTAGAGCAATTCAGCAAGAAAATAAAAAGCATCCAAATCTGAAAAGAAGTAAAATTTTCTGTTTGCAGATGACATGATCTTATATGTAGAAAATCCTAGACTTAACTAAAAAAACTATTTAATAAACAATTTATTAAAGTTTCAGGATACAGAATCAGCATATAAAAATCAGTTGTGTTTCTACACATTAATAACAAACTATCTGAAAAAGAAATATAAAGAAATCTCATTTACAATAGTGTCAAAAAAAGTAAAATACTTATGAGTAAATTTAACCAAGAATATAAAATACTGTACAATGAAAACTATAAAATAGTGATGAAAGGAATTGAAAACACAAATAAATTGAAAGATATCCAATATTCATGATTGGAATAATTAATATTGTGAAATTGTCCATATTGCCAAAAGTGATATAAAGATTCAATGCAACCCTTATTAAATGCCATTCATTTGGGGAATATAAAAAATAGTGAAAGGTAATAAAAGGGAAAGGAGAGAAAATGAGTGAAAATATCACTGAGGGTGACAAAACATAAGAGACTCCTAACTCTGGGAAATGAACAAGGGGTAGTGGAAAGGGATGTGGATGGGGAGTTGGGGGTGACTGGGTGACAGGCACTGAAGGGGGGCACTTGGTGGGATGAGCACTGGGTGTTATGCTATATGTTGGCAAATTGAACTCCAATAAAAAAAAAAAAAGAAAAAATGCCAATGGAATTTTTCAGAGAAATAGAAAAACTTACCGCAAAATTTGTATGGAACCACAAAAGAATCCAAATAGCCAGAACAATCTAGAGAAAGAAGAACAAAGCTCTAAGCATCACACTTCTTGATTTCAAACTATATTACAAGGCTATAATAATCAAAACAGTAGGGACCTGGAATAGAAATAGACTCATAGACCAATGGAACAGATAGAGAGCCCAGAAATAAACCCAGACATATACAATCAGCTAATCTTCAAGAAGAGTGTCAAGAATACACAATGGGGAAAAGATAATCTCTCCGATAAACGTCTGGATAACTGGATACCCACAAACAATAGAATAATATTGGGCCCTTATTTTACATTGTCCACAAAAATCAACACAAAGTAGATTAAAAATTTAAATGTTAAGATCTGAAACTGTAAAACTCCTAGAATAAAATATAGGGAATAAAAAAAAATATATAGGGAATAAACTCTTTAACATTGATCTAGGCAATGATTTTTTTTTTGGATTTGACACCAAAAGCAAAGGCAATAAAACAAAAATAAATAAGTGGTGCTACATCAAATTAAAAATCTTTTGCACAGCAGAGGAAATCAATACCAATAAAGTGAAAAGGCAGCCTATGGAGACAATATTTGCAAACCATGGATCTGATAGGGGGTTAATATACAAAATATATGAGGCACTCCTACAACTCAATAACAAAAACAAAACAAAATTTAAATAAAACAAAGAGTCTAATTAAAAACTAAGCAAAGAAATTTAATAGACATTTCTCAAAAGAAGACAGATAAATGACCAACAAGTATATGAAAAGGTGCTCAAAGTTACTAATCATCAGGGAAATACAAATCAAAACCACAATAATATATACCCTCACACCTGTTAGGATGACTATTATCAATAAGATAAGTGTTGGTAAGGATGTGGTGAAAAGGGAACCCTTCTACTGGTGTAAATCGGTATAGCCATTATAGAAAACAGCATAGAAAAAAAAAAAAAAAGAAAACAGCATAGAAATTCCTCAAAACAATTAAAAATAGAACTACCATATGATCTAGAAATCCAACTTCTGGATATATAGCCAAAGAAAATGAAATCCGTTTTTTGAAGTAATATCTTAACTCCTTTGTTCATTGCAACATTATTCACAATAACCAAGATATGGAAACAACCTAGGTGTTCCTCAATGGGTAAATGGATAAATAAATTGTGGAATTGGTACAATAGAGTATTAGTCTATCTTTAAAAAGAAGAATATTCTACCATTTGTCATAGTGAGGATGGACTTGGAGAATATTATGCTAAGTGAAATAAGTCAGATACAGGAGGACAAATACTACATGATACCAGTTATTTAAGAAATCTAAAATAGTCAAATTTATAGAAACTGGATGAAGAATTGTGTAGGCAGAGAGGGAAAAGAGGAGGCATTAGTCAAAGTGTATAAAGTTTCAGATATATAAAATAAATTCTAGAGATCTACTGACAACATAGTGCCTATAGTTAGCAATTTTGCTAAGAGGGTAGATTTTAAGTGCTCTTATAACAAAGAACAATAAAAATAATAAAGAAGGCAGAAGAAAACTGTTGGAGAGGGTAGACATGTTTATGGCATAGATTGTGGTGATGGTTTTATGTGTGTATACTTATCTCCAAATCCATCAAGTTGCATGCATTCCATACATACAACTTTTTCTATGTCAAACATACTTCAATAAGGTGCTTCAAAAAAACAAAAGTTTAGTTGCTTTAGTGGGACATTTAAAGCCTTTAATAATCTGACCCTATTCTATCTCAGGTAAATCTTCAGACTAGTCAAACTGTTCCCTTCTTATTCTTCAACTTATTACTTTATTCACAGTCCTTCATTCACTGGAAAATGGGTTATTGAATATCTCTGATGAGCCACACACTGTTTTAGATGCTGAGGATGGATAGTGATGAACAAGACAGATAGAATTTCTACAGTCATGATTTTATATCCCAGTAGACTTCAGATTGTAGATTACCTAGTGGCCTTTATGTTTGGTAAAGTTATTAACTTAAACAGATTTGCTTGAGTTTTACTACTTATTTTTTTTGCCAGCTTTATTGAGGAATGATTGACAAAAAAGGGTACAGATTTAAGTGTACAATGGGGTGTTTTGATATAAGTATAACTTGTGTAATTATTACTACAATCAAGCTAATTAATATTCACCTCCTCATACATTTACCATTTTTATGTGTGTGTAGTCAGAACACTTAAGATCTACTCTCTTAGCAAATTTCAAGGATGCTGACTACTTTATAGTTAATGTAATGTAGTTTTAGTTTATGTAATTCTGTGTGTTTTATATAAATTTGTGTCAATGTACAGTTGTATAGTTAATGCAATGTATTATCGTTAGAGCAATGCTGTGCATGAGATCTCTAGAGCTTCTTCATCATATAACTGAATGTTTGTACCCTTTGACCAACATCTTCCCATTTCTCCCATTCTCCCAGCACCTGGAAATCACCATTCCACTCTCTGTTTTTCTAAGTTTAACTTTCATAGATTCCACATATAAGTTGTACCATGCATCACTGCCAAAATTTGTTTTTTATTTATTTTTTGATAATAACTATCCTAATCCATGTGAGTTGATAACTCATTGTAATTTTGATTTGCATTTATCTGATGATTAGTGATATTGAGCACCTTTTCACATACCTGTTTTCCATTGAAGTCTTCTTTTGAGAAATGTCCAATCAGTTCCTTTGTCCATTTTTAAAATTGTTATTTATGTTTTTACTATTGAATTGTAGAAGTTCTCTATATATTTTAGATACTAATCCTTTACCAGATACGTGGCTTGCCAAGATTGTCTCACATTCTGTAGGCTGCCTTTTCATTTCATTGATTGTTTCCTTAAGGCAACTAACCTTGATTTAGTTGATATGGAGACTTATGAGCAGATATGTACAGGACCAATGTAAGACTGTAAGAAGACTAGTCAAGAAGTGGTGTGCAGGAGAGGAGGATAGAGATATTGGAAGGAAAGAGACCCACTAAGATATTGCTAGAATAGTCCAAGCCAGACATAAAGGCCTGACCAAGGCAGTGATACTAGAAAGGGCAGGAAGCACTATAATAAAATTATCAATTGTTTCTGGCAACTGAGTAAAGGTTGAAAGTGGGGGCACCTCGATGGCTTAATTGGGCAAATGGCTGCCTTCAGCTCAGGTCATGATCCCACAGTCCTAGGATTCAGCCACATGTCAGGGAGCCTGCTTATCCCTCTCCTTCTGCCTACTGCTCCCCTTGCTTATGCACATGCACACACTCTCTTTCTGTCAAATAAATTTGAAAAAAAAAAAAAGGTTGAAAGTGAAGGAGAATGAAGTTACAGGTTTGGTCTGGTGCCAGCAGCAGAACTGAACTGGTCTCCAGGGCCTGGATCATTTTAGGAAGTACAGAACTTGACAATCCAAACACAACATCTAAGTGGGCAGTTAGAAGCAGGAACCTAGATCTCAGGGGATGAGTTCCAGGTGGATCTGGAAATCAGACATCACTCTTAACTGATTTGACCCAGGTATGGCGTCTTGAAAGTGGATGATGTCACCAAGGCACAAATGAGTGTAGTGAGAGAAATAGATCAGAAGAGGAATTTGGAAAATGTTGTTTATATTTATGTAGTTCTAATAAAAGGAGAATAGTTGGACCATAAAGTAAAAATGAAAACAAACAACCCCCACACCCTGCCGGAAACCCGGACAATGCACAGATGCAGAAACTAAGAGAGAGAGGGTGTTGATGTGCTGCTAAAGAGACTGGATGCAAAAGTGTGCAGTGAATTTGGTAATGGGAGGCTATTCTTAACTCATTATTAAGGGTGAAGAAAGGAAAGCAAATGGCAACAAGCAGAGCAAAGTGGGTATGGGGGAAACCACAGCAGCATATGAGAACTGTGGAAGCAAATGAAGGACAGGAACTGGCAGGCGCTGAGGGAGAATCCAATTTAGGAAAGGCTTTACTTAGGATGGGGAGGTCTGAGCATATCTGCCCCTATAGAAGGGGGCAGAGCCCCTGGAGAGAGATCAGCTGTGAGAAGGAACAAGAGCAGAGAGAACTGATGGAGCCAAGGGGTCGAGAGGTCAGAAGGGATGGAAATGAGAGCCAGATGCAGGCTGACAGCCTTTAGAAAGAGAGTTGCTAATAACTGGTTTGTCAACACCAATATATTTATTACCTATCTTGTCTACACTTCACAGTGTGGCTTCAAGAGCAGGACAACCTCTCCCAATCACCCAGCTTCTCTGGGCCTGATATCAAGCCTGATAGCTGGGAAAAAGGAGGGAGGCTCTTAGTAAAAGCCTTGATGACAGTGATGGTATCTATTCCTACTTTCCAGACATTCTGTGCATTCTTAGCCTATCTTTGAGCAGAAGATGGGGCAGGTATTGTTCTACTAATTGTGAGTGCTAAAAATGGGAGAGCTGATTTGGATGTTAAAATCAAAGTCACGTAGCCAGGAAAGGGGGCCGTGTTTCTGTTTGTCCTCTAGGTAGCCCCACATTGCTCTGCAAAACCAATGTGACATAACCCCACCCTCAACACAGACACACTCAACCAAAGGAGAAATTTTCACAGAATGCTAACAGTTCCAACAAAAATACTTGAACTTTCTGTAGTTCTTTCATCTGATCCTGATATTTTCCTTGAAAATGAACCACAGTAGCTCAAGGAGAATGGAGAAAGGGAGCAGATGGACAATGAGATAAAGGAGTTTGGATTTGCCTAAGAAATATAATTAAAACTTGAGATATCCAGGCTTTTCCAACTATATAAAAACTGTCAGTAATCTTTCTAATTATTAGGAATTGTTCTTAAATAGCCATTGCTGTAAATGATGATAAAATAGGGGTTACTATATACCGGTCACTATTTTGATCTCTTTATGTGTATTATCTCACTTGATCCTAGCAAGAATTATGTAGTGAAAGTAGAAGTACCATTCTCCTCATTTACAAATGAGGAAAATTCACTTGGAGAATGTGAAAGACTGCTCATGCTTACAAATGGTGGGTCCAGGATTTGAACTCTGCAAGTCTCACACCAGAGCCTGCATCATAACCAGTATATAAGGCTATGTCTCCAGGGATAGGCACAAGTCACTTTTCTTCATTATACTGGAAAAATACAAAACTTACTTTGAATTTTATGAAGCCATCTCTACATATGGTTAGGACTCACTTGTTTAATGAGTATATTATTATGTCTTTTTTAAAGATTTTATTTATTTACTCATGAGAGACACACACAGAGAGAGGGGCAGAGACACAGGCAGAGGGAGAAACAGGCTCCACACAGGGAACCCGATGCAGTACTCCATCCCAGGTCTCCAGGATCACTCCCTGGACTGAACGCAGTGCCAAACCACTGAGCCACCTGGGCTGCCCTGTCTATATATATATATATATATACCCAATGAAGAATAGTGTAAGTCACTTTGGTAAAACAAAACAAAATAAAACAAAAAACAAAAAAGTTAACTCAATGGTTTACCTGGCAAACCACCACCATTCCGGTCCTAAGTATGTACAAAGGCGGCAAAGTGTGCCTATCACTTTTAGTCTTGTGATTACTGAACAAGGCAGTAAATTCTTAGGCTCCAGAGCAATGTCAATCTCAAAAGCAACAATTCACCAAATAGGAGAAAATATTTTCAAATCATATATCTGATAGGGGGCTAAAATCCAAAATATATAAGGAACTCACAGCTCAATAGCAAAAACCCCAAACAATCCAATTAAAAAGTGGGTGGGGTGGGGGCAGTTCCTGGGTGACTCCTGATTTTGGCTCAGGTTATGATCTCAGGATCATGAGATCAAGCCCTGTAGGATGCTGGGTGTGGAGCCTGCTAGGATTCTCTCTCTAGCTCTCCCTCTGCCCTTCTCACCCTCATTTGTGCTCTCTCGCTCCCTCCCCCCACCCAAAAAAATAGAGGATCTGAATAGACATTTTTCCAAAGAAGACATATAGATGGCCAACAGATGGATGAAGAGGTGCTGAACATCACTGATCATCAAGGAGATACAAATCAAAATCACAGTGATATATTACTTCACCCTGTAAGAATGATTATTTAAAAAAAGATAAGAAATATAAAGTGTTGGTGAGTGTGTGGGGAAAGAAAGAGAACCTTTGGTGGGAATGTCAATTGGTATAGCCACCATGGAAAACACTATGGAGATCCCTCAAAAAATTAAAAATTATATGACCTAGCAATTCCACCTCTGGGAATGTATCTGAAAAAAAAAAAAAAATGCTAATTTAAAAAACTAGATTCCCTCCTCTGTTCATTGCAGCATTATTTACACTAGCCAAGATACAGAAAAAACCTAAGTGTCCATTGATAGATGAACAGATAAAGAAATATATTATATATATATTATATATATATATACACACCATGGAATATTATTGAGCTATAAAATTGAGGAAATCTTGCCACTTGAAGCAACATGAATGGACATTGAGGGCATTATGCTAAGTGAAACATTAGAGAAAGACAAAGTCCATGTGATCTCACATATACATGGAATCTAAAAACAAAAAACAGAAACCAAAAACCAAAAACCAAAAACCAAAATAAGCTCATAGATACAGAGAACAGATGGGTGGTTTCCAAAGGTAGAGTGTGGGCCAAGTGGGTGCAGGGGGTCACAAGGAACCCACTTCCGGTTATACAACAGATAAGTCTTGGGGGATGTCATGGACAGCATGGAGACCATAGTTAATCATACTGTATTGCATATTTGTAAGTTGCTAAGAAAGTAGATCCTACAAGTTCCTATCATAAGAAAAACATTAGTAATTATGTATGGTGATGGACATTTACTAGTCTTATTGTGGTGACCATTTCATAATAGATGCAAATATCGAATTATTATGTTGTATATCTAAAACTGATATAATGTTATATGTCAATTATACTTTTAAAAAAAAGCCATTCAACCTGACCGCTTGTCATCAACATTCCCTAAAAGGGAAATAAGCTGAAGGATAACAGTAAAAACACCAAGGAGACTCGTCCATGGTGGTCCTAAAGAATGGAGACAGAGAGTACCACTGGGGGCCATGTCTTTGTTCCGTCTTCCAGCTCCCCATCGCTCAGCCTTGTCAGACTCCACAAAGGATCTCTCCCCAACAGCCAAGAAAATGCCTTTGTCTTGAACAGCTAGTTCCTGAGCCCCTCAATCCACTTGCTTGTTATCCCATCATCCCCAGCTTGTTCCCCAAATGAACAGGGGCCACAGATATCTAACTCAAAGCACCTACTAACTAGTTCTCCAGCACCAGATGTCTGAGTCAGGATCAGACGCTTCAAACTGTTACTTATTTATGTTTTAGTCTGGTTATTTATTTATCTTTTGGTATGACCCTTGCCTACCATTTGCACATCCCTGGACTTTTCTTTCACTCACAGACTTTTCCCCATGGGCAACTTGTACCAGGCAAGACAGATTCTAGGCAGATATACTTTCCTTTTGTGGCATTTCAGCAATGCAGATTGACTCTCACAATAAGACCTCATTAAAATGGCACAAGAGTTTCCGAAGCACCTCTCTATATATTGAATTCACCTTTCTTCCCAACCACCTTCTAAGGTCAGTGATACTACCCTCCTTTTCTAAAGGAGGAAACTTAGAGACAAGGAGGTTAAGTAACCACTCAAATACTAGTCAACCAATGGGTTGCAGAACTGGTACCAAACCCAGGTTTTTGGCCTCCAGATCCTCTGTTCTCTTATCTTAGTTATTAACCTGCTGTCCTTCAGCTCAGAGCCCACCTTTTCAAATCTGGGCAGGAGCTCTCTAAACTCCATTTCTCCGACCCCCTTGCAATGCGCTTCTTGTTAGTTCTGCCAACGGGGGCACTTAGAAGAGGTTGACAAGTGGGAGGAGTGTGAAACGGGCTCCCTTCTTGTTTTGCAGTTCTGATCACTGTTGTTGCAGCAGCGGAAAGAAGGCTCCACCCTCCCATTTCTTGACTGCTTGCCAGCACCAGCCATGATCATGCTGTGCCTGTCCAAAGATGCGAGCAGCAGCTAGACTGCTGCTGGGGTATCCTCTCTCACACTCTGCACCAGGATCTTGGGAACATTTGAGCACCTGCAGGGCACACTTCCAGCTGCACCAGTGATCTGAATAACTACTGGGATATGCCTCCATCCAGAGATCCAAACTGTGGGGATAAACACCTCCAGACAGAAATCCCACTTCCAAATCTGGTAGTCAGCCTTGATGCCCTACTCGGAGGTCAAGGCACCAGCAGTACAAAGCTTTCCCCTGAAGATCTCCTCTCCAGAGCCTGGTATGCTGTCTTCAGAGGCTGGGGTATCAGCTGTGCAGAGAGACACGTCCCTCCCCAGGGGTTTGGGTGAGGTCCTCCTCCAATCCCTTAGGCCTTATGACAATATCTCTTCCCTTTTTCCTCCCAGCCCTGCATGGTAGTTCCTGCTATACATGATCTCTGGGTTACTTTAGCATCCATATGTTTTTCTTTAAGCCTTCCAGTGCCCACTTTACAGTTTTTGTTTTTTTTTAATTTTTTTAATTTTATTTTATTTTATTTATGATAGTCACAGAGAGAGAGAGAGAGAGGCAGAGACAGAGGCTGAGGAAGAAGCAGGCTCCATGCACCGGGAGCCTGATGTGGGATTCGATCCCGGGTCTCCAGGATCGCGCCCTGGGCCAAAGGCAGGCGCCAAACCGTTGCGCCACCCAGGGATCCCTTTACAGTTTTTGTGCTTTGAAATCCCTAATGTGCTTTCTCTTTTCCTGACTAGAACTTAACTGATACTGCATTTAGGGTACCAGAAGGAGGGAGGCCCAGGAAACAGACCCCCAAAATGGGAATTTGTAGTTGATTTGTCCCTACCTTTGGCCTTGAAAGTGATGCTGAACCCCTTGCCAATGAAACGTTGGGTATTGGCAACTCACGCTTGTGCAGTGGCATCATGATTAATTAATTTTACCCGTGGTTGCTTGCAATAAAGTGGCCATTGAAGTCAAGGTATTGAGAAACCAGATGGCTGCTCCTAACTACACTGGAGAATTTAGAGAGAAAATGACAAGGTCGAGTCTTTAAAATTTCAGCTCTGTTTCTTGGTAGAATAGCACATAATATGTAGAGTGTGTATTGGCTCCAGAACCTGAAGGTCCTTCTACTTGTAAGAGGTACAAAGGGCAACTCTTGTCTTTCACTTTGGAGATGATATCCTGACATGCTCTTGAGTGCTGAACCCCCTAGAAATGAGAATAAGTATGGTGGTGGACATTTTAGAGTGAGCACAAAGTGGGAGCGAATTTCTGTCCCATGTGAATGCAAAGTGAGTGACATTTACAAGAGGCTTTCAATAAGCAGATGAATAAGATGACACACTGTAGATGCTGACCACCTTTTCCCCTCAAGCACATGGTGCTTAGTCAGTGGGTCCATGTTTAAAGTGGTCTTGTTGGCAGAGATGGAAGCCTATCATCTTTTCACAAAAGGAATTTTCCTCATTAATGTTAATCTGACCATTGCCACCACTGAGTGCCTAACCTGCTGATAGCAGAAGCATATGCTGAGCCCCTGATACAATGTCATTTTTTTTATAAAGTTTTATTTATTTATTCATGAGACACACAAACACACACACACACACACACACACACACACAGAAAGAGAAAGAGAGAGAGAGAGAGAGAGAGAGAGAGAGAGAGAGAGGCAGAGACACAAGAAGAGGGAGAAATAGGCTCCATGCAGGGAGCCCGATGTGGGACTCGATCCCAGGTCTCCAGGATCAGGCCCTGGGCTGAAGGTGACACTAAACCACTGAGCCACCCTAGCTGTCCTACAATGTCATTCTTGAAGGCCAGCTGTAGGCACAGTGGTTATGTTGGATCCCTTCTATCCCATTAAGGAGGAAGAAGCAATTTATACTATTGGAATAAGCCCTTATTCTAGATGGAGAGTGGGGAGGGTTGTCTTTTGCCTGTAATACCTCTGCAACATCTTCATCCATGGATTTATGGAATGTGTTATTCTCTGTCATGGTGTTCCTCACAACTTTGCTTCTGGCCAAAGAACTCATTTATAGCAAAAGAAATACAGCAGTGGGCTTATGCCTATGGAATTCACCGGTTTTACCATGTGCCCCATCACCTAGAAGTACCTGGCTTCATAGAATATCATAATGGCCCCCAGATGAGAGAGTTACATTGCAAGTTGAGAGACAACACTTGAGATGTGGGAACACCATTCTAAAGTGTGTCGTAATTGATATATGGTGCTGTTTCCCCCATAACCAGAGTATAAGGGTCTTGAAACCAAAGACGAAGATAGACTTGGCTCCTATCACTAACAAACCCACTGGAGAAATTTCCCTTCCCATGTCAGCAGCTTTGGGTTTGGAATTCTAAGTTAACAACAGATGCATGCTTCCACCAGGGACACAATGATCCCATTGAATTGAAAGTGGAAACTTTCACCTGGACATTTGGAGCTTTTATGCCACTGAATGAATAGGATACTGGCTGGAACAGTTGGTCCTGATTACCAAGCAGAAAAGGTTGCTGCTATACTCCAGGGGCAGGAGGGACCATTCTGGAGCCTAGAGGATTCTCTGGGGGGTAGCTCTTAGTCCCAATTAAGTCCTGTAACAATCTCTGCATAACCTAAGAACAGCAGGACTGTAGAAGATCCAGTCCCTTAGAAATAAAAGTAAAAGAAACAAAGTAGAGAATGCTGACCCACTGAGGGGCTCAGTGACTGTGGGGAAATGGCCTGTGGAAGAAAGAAGTTCTAGAAACCATCAATGGTCGTGTGTCTCATACAGAAATGAAGACTATAGCAGCTGTGCATTCTCTCCTTTGCTTGTCACTGCATCATTGTATATAAGACTTGCTGTCCATGGTTGCCTCTATAATTTCACCTCGAGGTTATGGAAGTCCATGTGGTATTGTGACTGAGGTAGAAAAGGAATTCACCAGAATCTGAGATGGGTAGAAGACAGTCAGGACCCTGTGTTTCACCTTTTTGGAGAAGATAGAGTGTAAGAAGGACCCATACATCTTACAGCACAGAAGCAAGTTGTCGATGTATGAAATCTCAAGTGAGGATAGAATATTGTGTTTGGATGTTACTGGCCAAGGGACCATTTAATTACCTCTTGTCTGTTAGTCTAAGGCCATTTTATATTTTATATTCTTTTTATATTCTGCTCTGTGGCTTTGGGGCTGAGACCCTACAAACTACATTTCCCAACCTCCTTGGCCAGCTTCCTGTTAGCTCTGTTAATGGCAAGCCCTAGAGAGGATGTAGAAGGTGGAAGAGGAGGGGGAAGGAACCTCCCGAGAACTCCTACCTTCACTGTCTGCATATTAGTGAGGTGGGACTTTTATCCAGAGGTCCATGCAGCAGTGCTGCAAAGCCCCTCATCCCAGCCCATAGTTTGGTAACGTCACTCTTCCATGTTATTCCCCTAGACTGCTTCTGCAGTTACCAATTTCTGGGTTATTCTAGCATCTCCATTTCGTTCTTTCAGCCTTCTAACACTTGTGTCACCAATTCCCTGTATTAATAAATCTGTTGGAATATTTGGTATGATTTCTATTTTTCTAGCTTGGCTTTCCTCTTACAATTCTCTACTGTAACAGTCATAACTATCTATCTATGTACCTATCTATCCATCCATCCAACTATCTGAACATTCATAGCGGTACTATCCAAATAGTCAAAAGGTGGAAACGACCAACATGTTCGCCAAATGAAGAATGATGGTGTATCCCTA
This sequence comes from Vulpes lagopus, assembly GCF_018345385.1. NCBI lineage: Eukaryota > Metazoa > Chordata > Mammalia > Carnivora > Canidae > Vulpes > Vulpes lagopus. The sequence goes on along the minus strand of NC_054831.1, from coordinate 54,289,149 downwards.
CAATGGAATGTTCTTCAGCTATACGAGGGAATGAAGTCCTTGTATCTGTCGCAATGTAGATGAAGCCCAAAAACATTATGCTAAGTGGAAGAAACCAGGCACAAAAGACCAATTTATTGTATGATTCCATTCATTTGAAATGTTCACAATAGGCAATTCCATAGAGACAAAATAATGGTTGCCTAGGGGTGCAAGGAATGGGAGGATTGAGAAGTGAGAGCCAAGAGGTATATGGGGTTTCCTTTGCAGATGGTAAAAATGTTCTAACAGTGATTTATGGCGATTGTTGTGCAACTCTGTGAATATATTAAATACCATTAATGGTGCGCTTTCAGTTGGTGGATTTTATGGTATGTGAATCATATGTTAATTTCTTATTACCAAAAAAATTACTCAAATAATAAGGGAGTTTCTTTCTTTTGTAACAAGGTGTCCAGAATTATGTCGGTGCAGCGGTCGACTAATTCAGCAGTTTAACCATGTCATCAGAGACCGAGGTTCTCTTCATCTTCCCCTTCTGCCATTTTTAGTTAGCTGCCCTCGTGATTTTAAGACAGTGACAGAAGCTTCGGACACCTCGGGGTCAGAAAAGAGAGTGTTCTTTTCTTATGTCTCTTTATTTCTGGAAGAAAAGCCTTTTCCAGTGGTGTCCAAGCTAACCATGGATCATACGTCTTGGACTAGAACTGCTCCTACCAAACAGTAACCCAGTCCTCGGGAAGGGGAGGGGTGCCACCGTGATTGGGTTAGTGCCATGAGGTTTAATCCTGAGTCCTAAGGAGGAGAAGTGGATGCTGGAATTTAACCAGGGCTCTGACAGCGTGGAAGATGAGGATGACGGCTACAGGGTGGCAGCCCCAGCGTCTGCCTAAAAGAATGCAGAAAAGGGAATTTTCTTGCAGGAAGAATGGAATCAGAATTAGCTATGAGTTTCCTTCTGTATGTCTGTCTATCGATCTCTATCATCTACCTACCTACCTACCTACGTACATGCAAGTTTAAAATGCCTATACTTTTGACTTCTTGTAACTAAGGGTGTGTGTTTTTACGTTTTCTTTTTCTCGAGTCTTCCAAGATTTGCATCTTCATCAAGGCATCGCATGTCAGGGAAGATGAGAAGGACCCATGCTGCCGTGAGCTGGCCCAGCCGGCATTGCTTTGGCTCCCGAGAGGCAGCGTGGTCCGAGCCGGGTCTGCGTGGCTGCCTCTTCAGGCACGAGCTCTGGCTGAGCAGGAGCAAGCCAGGAGGAGGGAGCATCTGGCTGAGGTCTCCTCGGGGTGAAGCGCTCACCCTCCGACTTGGCCTCGCCCACCCCTCCACCGTTTCCAACCCTGACGCTGCCTTGGCCTGCACTGGCGAGTGGTACATGTGAGCTGCCCCGTGACATGTGGTTGTGCTTAACTCTATAGAACTTTGAACCAACCTCAAGCTGCGCCAGTGAAAAGATCAAAGTCAATAAAGTGTATGTATTTTATAAACGGTGAACTTTTGTGAAGAAACCAACTCATTTAAGCCAAAGCCAAGGGAGTGTTATGTTTTGACTGATGCATAAAACAAAGAAAGAAGGTTGTTTCCCCCTGTGTGTTATTTGGGGTTGTTTTTTTAAAAAAAGACTGTTTATTAAAGTCCATACTTTAAAATAAACATAGAGAACTCTCGTGTTCTTTCTGTAAACACATCGGAGTCCTTTGAAGCCGTGGATAATGAGTATGATAGCAGATGACTGTTTAGCCTCTCCTGGGCTCCATGTTTAGTTAGCTGGGTCTCGAAAACTTTAAACCTCCTTCTCCTTAAGAGAGATTTTCAGAACTGACTCTGTTCGAACAGAGAGAGGGGGGGGAAAGACCTCAAGACTTGGTTAGCATCTATATTCAAACTTCCCTGCAAACAAGGTGCCCCCCACCCCGGGTCACACAGCTGAGGCCACAGACCCCTCTTGCCCTGTGTTAACATCGAGCCTAAACCCACTGGAGGTCCCCCTACCTGCCCGCCCGGGCCCCTTCCCGGCCTCTCCAAGCAGCCCCGTGCTGGCACCTGTTGGAACCTTGTCTTTGGCAGGAGAGGACCCCTAGTGCGTGACACTTGCTGATTGCTGATTTCTGTGGTGTGACTAGTTGAGCCACCATGTCACCCATGGAGCACTGGGTGCGGAGAGATGGGCACAGTGCTCGGGCGGCTGGCCTCCGTCTGGCATGCAGCCTCCACCTCTGCCATCCTCTGCCCCTCTTTCCCTCCTGAGCCTGGGAATCAGCAGACTTCACTGCAGTAAGTGTTTCTAAGGAGCAGTTTCCCCCACTGTGGGGAAGCTTTCTTTTCTTGTTCTAATGTCCCCCTCCTAGTACCACAGAGATCCTGGCTTCCATTTTCTTTACTCCCCCAGCCTGCAGCAATCTGCCAGGCTATTCTGGTCATTTCCTTTGGACAGTTCCTTGAATTGTTTTGATGCCATTGTATGACTCACCGAGTCCAGCTTCCTTTCCCCTCTTAGGCAGCTGGGAAAACCAGGCTCCCCTCACATTTTCCTTTGTTAATGGCTGTATCCTGAAGTCATTCATGCCTGGCTGGTCAGGGGGTGGTGTGAGCTGTAGGCCTAGTGCCCAGCCCTCCCAGGCGTCAGTGATGCTCCTTGATAGGTGGAAAGACCTTCTGGCAGGAAGTTGCGGTGTCGGGGGTGAGGCAGGCTTTCCACTCGGTTCCTAGGTGTCAGTGGGTAAGTGCGGGATCCACAGCCTGGATCAACTGGAGGTAGGATACCTAATCAAGATCATGAGAGTTTTGTCCAAACACATAAACACAGATTTGGGCCTCATAGTTTAAAATCTGGAAGCTTGAGTCTTGCCTTGCAAGGAGACGGGACACTTACCCCAATGGTGCATGTGGCTACCTGGGACATTCCTGGGCCAGGCATGCTTGGGCCTAGCTGTCCTTCCCTCTTGGAGCCTGACTCCCCATCAGCTCACTGAGGTGAAGAAAACAGTCTTAGGAATCAAAGATGGCAAAGCTTTCTTAGGACCATTTGGATCCAGATTGGCTCCTCAGCCGAGGCAGGAACCGAGATGAGAGGTGGCGGGGGAGCTGAACAACGGTGTCCTCTGGCCTGGCCACCCTGTGATTTTTAAGTACCTACTACCTGCTTGGGGTTCTGAGGGGAAGAGAGAAGGGGCCATCCTTTGGAAGGGCTTATGCCCACGTAGCTGGAAGTAGGGGGAGAAAATAGAGCCCCACAAAGAGGTGACAGCTTTGTCCTCCAGTCAATAACTTCTGTGAACACTGATTGTAACAGCAGGAAGAGAGCTTAGCTATTGCACAGTGAATAATGCAAACCACCCTGCACCTGTCACCTCATTTAACTAGTACATTAACCCAGTGGCTTACATGTTTTATTATCCCCATTTTATTTTATTTATTTTTTAAAGATTTTATTTATTTATTCATGAGAGACACAGAGAGGCAGAGACATAGGCAGAGGGAGAAGCAGGATCCCCGCAGGGAGCCCAATGAGGGACTCAACCCCAGGACCCCAGGATCATACCCTGACCTGAAGGCAGATGCTCAACCACTGAGCCACCCAGGCATCCCTATTATTCCCATTTTACAGCCAGGAGGCTGAGGCTTAGGAGAAGTTACTAATTTGTCCAAGACCACAACAGAGCTGAAGTCTGAGCCCAGATTTAAGTGGCTTCAAAGGTTTTCTTCCTGTCACTATGCAACTGTGCTTCTCTGAATCCCAGTGTGTGTGTGTGTGTGTGTGTGTGTGTGTGTGTGTAGTGTCCTGGTCATGTCTTCCTAGAACATACTAGTAACGGGGCCATAGCCTAGCTTTGGTACCATGCCCGGCCAAGGCAGGGATGAGAGGAGGAGCTGAATGTCCCCCACTTTTGCCCCAGAGACCCAGTGGCCTGCACGTTTCCCAGAAGCAGCTGCTTGGAGTGCTCAGTAGGCTCTGGGATTACCCTGGGTCTGTCCCCACCTCTCCCAGGCCCCGCCTCTACTCTGGAGTCCTTGTGTCCAGCTGGCTGACTCAAACGTGCATTCCTCTGTGCCATCTAATCTTTTCGGGAGATGACCCGGCCAGACGGCCAGCCTGGCTTTTCCTTTCACTTTGGCCCTTGGACTCTACGCTGGGCCCCGTGCGCTGCAGTCCACGTGAGGTCTGCTCTGCTCCTCCATCTGGTTGCCCACCAGGCCACACACGGCTGGGAGGAAGGTGGATAGAGGCCCACCGCTTTTGCAGCTTGCTCCTTGAGCAGAGACATGGACCCCAGCTCCATTCTCCTTCTCTCTCCTGAGTGCCTGACCTTCTAACTGATCCAGCTGGAGTGTCCTCCTCACGGTGGCAGCACACATCATGGCAAATCAGCTCCACTAATTGTCCAGTTAATTAATAATCATGGTTGGCAATTCCCAGGGTAGAAGAGGAGACAAGGCCTGGGGTCTGTATGTGGTCTAGTTAGCCATGGGTGACTCAGGGAAGATGACTTACCTCTCTCTTCCCATTTCCGTATCTGCACAATGGAGAGATAAGAATAGAATTTCCCTCATGCAGTTGTTTCAAGGATTAAATGAGTTAACACATGCAAAGTGCTTAGAACAATATTTGGCACTGGGTAACTCCTATCTAAGTCTTAGCTATTCCTATTATTGTACATACGTTACTTCACTTGTTCCGGGGGTCCTTACTTTGTGGTCACCAAGCAATGGGTGGGCCAGATCCCCAAACCAAAATCAACTAAATTTTCCCTGTTAGTTCAAACCACATTAGTAACCAATCAAATTCACAGTATGGCACTTGACTTCATTAGCTCTGGCTGACTCTTATTTTGAGGTGACCCAGAGTTACCGGACACTGTCCAGGGGTCTGAATTGGTTAGGCATACCTCCAAAGGTAAGAAGGAGCTTTTAGCTAAGAGATAGTCTAGTCTTTTAAATTCTTAAAATTCCCCGGATAGCTTTGGACAAATCCCATAGTCCTCTTGCCCACCCAACTAGGAAATTAGCCATTTTGGATTCTGCTTGCCACAAACAGACCTATTCTAAACAGTGCTATTGAATTTTAGACTGTTCAAATATTTTATTTTCTCCTACAACTACTTTTTATTATAATGAACAATTAAGACCATTTAAAACACGGGAGTACAAGTATTTTTTTGAATTAAATTAACTTGCGAAAACCAAAAAAAAAAAAAAAATATTATCATATCCAGATGGCCTAATGAGTGCTCAGCATTTTCAACGAGCTATATGGGACTGTATATTAAAAATCAGAAAGAAGAGTCCCTGCTTAAAATCTAGTATGTAGACCACAAAATAACAGTAAATTCCAATGCAAGTAGTCAGTGGCATAGACTAGAAAATGAGCAATGTGTGATGAGTAACTTCGTCACTAACCTGATAAAACAAATCCAGTGGAGCTTTGATGCTCCAAGCTGGTGACCTGTTGGAGCCCACTGTTTGGTTTGCAGTTCCCCTTGTCTCTGCTGGGTTGGCTTGGGACCTGCGTGTGGCAAGGCAGATTCTCAGGACCCTGGCAGGAACCCTGGCCCTCCTGGCCATGGGACTTGCACAGCGGCTCTGAGCTCAGGAAAGGCGTTGGTGGGACAGGCTACTGGCACCTCCCAGCACAGGCAGCCTGGCTGCTCTGGTTTCCTTCAGCTCACCACTCTGGCACTGTTGGTGAGCTGACTGGAGAGCTGAGTAAATAAACAGCTCGCCTACTGGGAGGACAAGAAGTTTGTGTTCCTCCACCATGGAGCAGAAGAGTGACACTTCTAGAGCCATCGGCACCTGCTCTGAGCCTGGGAAAAATCAAGGAGACCTTGACTGTAACATAATGATTAAGCTGATTGTACACTCACACCAAGACAGTGTGTACTGTAGCTGACCTCGAGGAGTCTGAGGGCCACACGGTCCCAGAAAATAGTCCCTTCTGCTACAGTGTCTATCTGGCTGCTCCTTCCCCAGAAGCTGAATGTGGCATCTTACTCTGAGCTGGGTTTCGGGATGTGATAGGGGTCTGAACGTGTGTGCAGATGATCACGTGTGTGTGTTTGTGCATGCCTGGCACCCATTATTGTTGCCCGGGAATCTGAGGCCAGGGCTGGGGTTGTCACACTTGTGGCTGTGCCACACTTGCTTGTTTTTACCAGCATGTGAATAGCACCCTGAGGACCTGTGAGAAGTTAAGTCGCAGCATTTTCAGAGTAGTAACGTGTCACAGTGAGTGTCCATGAATGGAAAGTATAGGATGGTGTTTGGAAGTGGGGGGTGGGGGGGTCAAAGCCCACCTGACTACCGGGAGCTCGGATAGATCTAAAGAAACCATCACCGCAGAGACTTTCCCTGAGAAACACTGACGTGGAATGTGTCCCTGGGAGTGCACCCTTGCCCCCTCCCCGAGGGCAGGAAGGTGGTGACCCACTCACTCCCAGCACCCCCACAGCTAAATCTCTGTTCCTGACCCTGTTCTCCGCATGCTCAGTGTTCTCATTCTCTTCCCTACTTCCTCCCGTGCAGCCCTTCTCTTGAGGAGAGTGTGATGGGCTCATTTCCCCTGTGATGCCAATTACTGATCAAGCCTGAAGTGTTATTCTCTCCAAGATAATGGCCTCTTAAGAGAGAGGAAGATAATGGGTCTTTAGGTGTGGAATTAAGTGTGGAATTAGAGGCATCAGTGGGTGAGGAGGGACGGTGGGGTTTCAACACACACGTGGGCCCACTGGAAGGCGCGCACACATGCGTGTGATGCAGATCTGCACGGCTCTCTGGAAAGGGCAGTGCGGGCTCCTGTCACCGGAGGAGAAAAGGGGGGGGACGTCGTCCAGGCCCGGGTCACCCCTTCCTCCCCGATCCTTACTGAGGGGTGCCTGGAGCTCACAGCCGCTGTCCCAGACGCGGTCTTTTCTCTCCTGCAAAAGTGCAGCCGCGTGCGGGTTGGTGCCTTCCCCTCGGGGCTCCTCCTGGAAGCCGAGGCGAGGCCGCACCCCGGGGCTCCCCCGCGTGGCCCCCCCAGCGGCTTGGGCGCGGGGCTCCTCCCCGGGCAGCGGGCAGCGCCGGGCTCCGCAAGGCCCCACCTGGAGCGGGAGAAGGCGGGCGGCCGGGAGCCGGGTGGGGTGCGCAGCCCCGCGGGGCGGGCCGCAGCTGGAGCTCCGTGCGCCCCCGCCCGCGCCCCCGCCCGCGCCCGCGCCCGCGCCCCCGCCCGCGCGGACACTCCAGGCCTTGGCTGCATCCTCCGGCCGCCAGGACTCCCGTCTGCGTTCCTCCGCGGTTGCAGGGATGTGCGCTCCACCCCGAAGTCCTTCGAGCTCACTTCAGCGGATGATGATGGTTTTTGCAGGAGGGACCCCGATGGTTTTCCCGTTTCTGTTTCCGTCGTCTGTAGGCAAAGCCGCACTTCACGGAGAGCAGATGGCGAGCGCGTCCCTCGACCGGCCAGGGGCGAGCGGGCTGGGCGGCTCTGACCTGTCTGCGCCCCCCGAGGGGCTGGGCCCAGGGGACGGCGCGGGGCCCAGGGGGGCGGGCAGCCGGCGGCCCCTCCGAGGACATTGGTGCTGAAGCCTCCGCGCCCCAGACCCGGAGACCGGGCCTGACCCCGAGGCGCCTCTGCCTCCGCGGAATGTAACGAGAAGCATATTCTCTACCGTATCTTTCCCAAGAACATACACCCTAGTTCCCGGTCTCCAAAAAAGGCGGAGGAGGCTTGCTGCTCCCGGGCTAGCCTGCAGAGGCTTCACAACCACAGCCCCGCCCCGAGCCCCAGGCCTCGGGACTGTGCTGTGCTGTGCAGAGGTCCCTGCGGTCACCCCACCGGTCCTTGAACCCCAGGTGGCGGAGCGCACACTCGCACTGTGGCCGCTGGCTCATCGGAGGCTCATGGGACGCTCATGGGAGGGAGGCTGCCCACACTGGGCACTCTGACGGGGGTGGCCAACACCCTGCTCCTCTGGACACTGGTGGAGTGTGCCTGACCTCTGACCCGACACATCAGCAGTCTTGGGGAAAAAGCTCATCTTCGGGGGTGGGGGTGCATGGCAGACAACTTTGACTCAGAACAAACACAAGGGGAAGGTAGACAGACGGTCTCGGGGGTAAAGGGGGAGTGTGGTCAGTCTGCTGTGTGCTGTCAGTTTGCCTGCAGTCCAGCTTGCTGCGGGCTGGTGGCCCAGTCCTCCTGGGAGCAGGGGCTGTGGGCCCAGGGATGGGTGGTTCCCGTAAGCGCACAGCTGGGCCCTGCTGGTGGAATGTCACACAGAGGAAGAGAAGCCTCCCCACCCGGGCAGCAGGACAGTGAGGCTTGGGTTCCAGGGTGTAGGCAGTGTCTGGAGGAAACTGCACGGGGCCGGGGAGCGGGGGGGGGTTGCTGAGAAGCTGGTTGGAAGTGGGGGGAAAGGGCCAGAAGCAGGGAAAGAACAACCAACTGCAAGCAGCCAGCCGTGCAGGTGACTCAGTGTAGGGGAAAGCAAACAGGGGGCTGGGGCGGGGAGCTTTGCAGAATGGCTCCCAATTGCTAGAAGGCAAGGCTTTGAGGGTGGGTCCCCGAAGCCACACGATGGTGTGAAGTGTTTCCCTCTGGAGTGAGCATGTGCAGGGAGGGCCACGGTAGTGGAAGATTTGCACACACATGGCATTCCTCTGTCAAGCACTGATGACTTCACCTTCCAGACCATCTTGGATGGAATTCTGTGCACCATCTTGTTAAAATCTAGTTGATAACCCAGTTTAATTCCACACGCTCCGGATTCAGGAAATCCAACCCGATGGCAGAGATGTCTTAGAGTAACTGAAAATCCAGAGCCCAGAGGACAAAAAGCTTCAGAGAGGATAAGTTGGCATGCAGTTGCTCAGGAAGTCTGAGGAGTTGTTTGTGAGGCAGATGGGGAAGAGGAGGGCCCAGAAGGCTTGTGTGGCAGGAGGACCCCAATCCTACCCATGATATTGTGACTTATCATGGAAAATATATACAATTGGCCCTTGAATAATGTGGGGACTGGGGTGCCAACCCCCTTGCAGTTGAAAATCCACATAGAACCTTTGATTTCCCCAAAACTTACCACTACTTGCCGATAACATAAACAGTCTATTAACACATACCTTCTATGTTTTATGTACTCTGTACTGTATTCTTACAATAAAGTCAGCTAGAGAAAAGAAAGTGTTATTAAGAACCCTGCGTGAATAGGTAGACCCGTGTAGATCAAATCTGTGTTGGTCATGTGGCAATTATATTTGGTCTTCATTGACTTTTCTGGCAAAGAGCTCCTAAAACTTTTGGTATCTCCTAAATAATAAGGCATCTTTTGTTAGGTGAATGAGGTGACCTTTGGACAGGAGAACCAACCATGTGATTCGAGAGTTGGAATTTTCAGCTCTACTCAACCTCCTGGGAAGGAAGAGTGGCTGGATATTGACTCACCCACCAATGGCCAATGGTTTCATCAGTCATGCCTGGGTAATGAAGGCTCTATAAAAACTCAAAAAGACAGGGTGTAGAGAGCTTCCAGTGTGGGGGTTAGGGGCAATCTTATGGGACGGAGGCCTTGACCAGTGGGATCTGATGCTGTCTCCAGGTAGATGGTTCAAGAATTGAGCTGAATTGTAGGACACTCAGCTGATGTCTGACAATTGCCAACCCCCTCCCCTGCACAGGTGTTGACCATTCCTGTCAGGGTGGAGTTGGGTGTAGAATGCTTTACTACTCATATTCTCAAAGTCTGGGACATTGCTTGCTCTCTCTCAAGGCTTTGACGATCTCTTCCTCTTCTGAAGTTTTTCTTCACTCCTGGCCTGCCATTCTGATTTGATTCTTCACACAGCTCATCTTATGTTGTTCCTCTTCCTGAGTAGAACCCTGTGTCCTCCCGCGGAACCACTCACAGGGCTTGGCTTGGAGCTGGCCTTTCTTGGGCACATGGTGTAATGAGAAAGGATTACCTGGGTCATTGACTGATGGGTTCGTAGATTAAGGGCTGTTGAGAAAATCTGTTTATGGTGCCCCCAACCACATAAGGTGGTGACATATCTGGGGATAAAGGGAGGATGATTTGACTGTCATCAGGCCTCTGCCCTTGGTGTCTATCAAGGCTCTCTGAGGAGTTGGGAAAGCACAAATCTTCATGCGTCACTTCAGCAGGCCCGGGAAAGAAACACATAGCTGAAGGCCTAGATTCAGTGCCGTGTTTCTTGTTCTCTGACCCAGAGCACGTTTGTTTTAGGGTCTGAAAACTTTTGATTTTTCCCTCCTTAAAAGATAATAATAATAATAGAACCAGCCATTGAGCTCCTATCTATATTAGATCACACACACGCACATGCTTCACAATATATAATTCCAGAGCAAATATATGAGATGGGTACTATTATTACCTCATTTTTCTGGTAAGTGGAGAATTAGAGAAGCTAAGAAGTGGTCTGAGTCTAAACAGCTAGTAAGTGGTGGAAGCAGGAGTGACGGGACCCTCTGCCCCTAGCACCGATGCTCCTGAGCGCCACGCCCTGCACTGTACTGGCAAAGCCTCAGAGATGAGATGGGGCCATAGCCATACCCCATGACACCACCAGCCTCTCCCTGGATTCCTAGAGCCTTAGACCGTTGATGCCGGGTGGGTCAGCAGGGCCATTAACCACGTCAGTCCTCTGGGGAAATAGCTGGACTCAAGTCTGATTCAGATGTTCTACTCTTTGCTTTGTTCTGTCTAGGAAATCCTGTTCTCACAGTTTGCCAGGCAGAGGCTCGCTGGTGTGGTGTCCACACTGGAGCTTGGCTGATGTTTTGGTGCAGGAACTGCACGCCTTCTTGGGAAGTCACTGCTCCTTCCCTGATAAGAATACAGTGTTCAGGACAAAGCACCCAGCCAGGAGCCAGGAGACCTGGGCTGGGGTTCTATCATAGACTTGCCCTGCCCCAGGCCCTTGGGCAGGTCTCTTACCTCCCTGGGCCTCAGTTTCTCCTATTAAAACAAGTGGCCAGGAGGCAGTTGGTAAAATTCCTCACAATGCTGAATGTTTGATGATTCTTCATAAAACTCCAGGGCTTTTTTATTCCTATGTTGTTGTTTTTTTTTTCTGTCCAAGGGCATCTGGCTAGATGCAACAAAATAAAAATACCCTCTGGGATCTGAAATGTGAAGTGAGAGATGCCTACAAATGTCAGACTTGTTGGAATCTCTCCTTTCTGTTAATCTTCATTATTATAAACTCATTGATACAGAGTGAGATGCTGTATTCCAGATGGTTTGGGTGGTAATTTTTATTTACCCAAATGATGTACAGCTGACCCTTGAAAATGCAGAGGTTAGAGGCACTAACCCCCTGTGAAGTTGAAAAATCCCAGAATAACTTTTGATTTTCCCCCAAAACTTAACTACTCAGCCTACTTTTGACTGGGAACCTCACTGATAAACAGTTAATTAACACATATTTTATATGTTATATGTATGACCTATGGTGTTCTCACAATTGGGTACGTAGAGAATTTAGGAAAATCGTAAGGAAGAGAAAATACATTTACAATACTACACAGTATGTATCAGAAAATCCATGTATAAGTGGCCCCGTGTAGTTCAAATCCGTGTTGTTCAAGGGGCCAACTGTACAACAGGTAATCGAGAAGTTAGGGTGAGTAACATAATGTGCTCACCACCCAGATTCAGAGATCAAGCATGGCCCACGCAGACAAAGCCCCCCTGCCTTTCCCTCGGTTTGCTTCCCACTCCCCTCCCTGAGGTGGCCGCTGTCCCGAGTCTATCTTCATCTTACAGGCACAGCACACCTGGCTGCACGCCTAGAGAGGTAGGACATCACGTAAGCAGCATCACGTAGCATGTTTCATTTTGTAACTTGCTCTCTTTCCACATTTTGTGACTTTTATCCATGCTGATCCATTTATATGCCTTATGAGAGTCTACTGTAGACATCAATCAAAATTTCTGAAAATACATTTTCCTCTTGGAGAATTTCAGCCTGCTTCCTTCCTCCCTCCCTCCCTCTCTTTTCTCCTTTCTTTCTTTCTTTCTTTCTTTCTTTCTTTCTTTCTTTCTTTCTTTCTTTCTTTCTTTCTTTCTTTTTCTTTCATTATTTATCAGTGCTCTTCTTGAACACTCCTGTGTATGTTTCCTGAACACTTTTTCTAGGAGGGTTGCTGTTAGCCCAACTTTATAAAGTATTTCCAGGTTGCTTGTCGAGGTTGACCTACCTGCCCTCTTCCCAGCAGTGCCTCCATGTCTTCAATAACATTTGGTTTGATTCTGTCAGACTTCTCTTTATAAACAACAAAGTCCTTTGAATGAGTCAAACTTCCAAGTGCTGCAAAATTCAAAACCATGAAAGGGCAGAATGTGAAGAGTTTCTGTTCCTGTCCCCAGCCCCCTGGTTTCCGGTTCAGTGGACACCATTATCAATGGTGTCCTTCCAGACATGTTGTGTGTCTGCAGATAAGGGTGCTCGTGTGGTTGTGTCCCCTCTCTGACTACTCCCTCTGCTACTCCACCATAAGCCTCCTGCCCCCGTTCCCTTCACCTAACAAAATACCCCACAGAGCCTTCCATATTCCCCTACAGAGCTTCTGCATTTTTTTGTTGTTTACATCATTCATTGCTACTTGGCTGTTTTTTAAATTAGAAGAATAATTTTTTTTGCAAAAGTATCATACATAAAGAGTATAAAACATTTATGTACAATCAGAAAAGAACAAAACGGACCCCTGCATAGTCTTCTCTCAGGCTCAGAAGAATTATGTTGGTATCTTTTAAACCCTTCTTGCTCCTCTTCCCACTGACAGCCCCTTCCCTCCACCTCTGGCTCAGGCCTCTCCAAACTTTGGTGGTAATGATTTCTTTTCTTTATAGATTTACAACTCATATACATTCCCCAAAGGAATCATGACTCGGTTTTGACAGTAAACACAAATTTAACTGGAAGAAAAAGTAAACCTGATACTTGGTTTCCAGGAGAAGATCTGCTCAATGGAATCTCTGGGTTTAGATTCCCTGAGTTTAGAATTCCAGAATGTATAGAAAGAGCCCCCTCTGGAGAGGTTGGAGAGCAAGGTGATGGTGAGACCTGGAATGTGGGCTCACACTTTGAAGCATCTGGTGCGGAACTGGTTCTGGGTCCCAGCAGTGATGTGATTGGGCAGGAAGGCTACTCAGAATTTCCTGGGTCTAAACTCATCATAGCCTACCTCCAGCTCCCTGGGGTCTGTCAAAGGAGCACATTTCTAGAGGGTGGAGATGAGGAACCTCAGCTGGTCCAAGCAGTAGGTCATGGAGGAGGAAGGAACTTTATTAGTACATGGATATAATAAGTCAAATAAGTTCAATTGGACCTCAGTTGGTTTAACAAGATACCAACAAGGATGTTCTGATGAGTCTGTTGGCACATCTCTGGAGTTATGGTGCTCCCATCTGGACTGTGTTGCCTCTGACTCTTCATTTTGGGGCCTCCCTTCAGCGTCCTAGGGATGCCCTTTGCCTCCCTCCTTGTGGGATTTTTTTTGTATATCCCACACTGCTTTTTCATGGTTTACTCTCTCATTTTAGTGCAGTACTTTCTTTAGTAGCTTCCTAAGAAATATGTAGGAGATAAAGAAGATTTGCATTACCCTCATACTCAATGGTATTGCTGGCTATAGAATATAGGTCAGATAGCATTTTTCTTTAAAAAATCTTCTTACTTATAGTATCTATTTTCAAATTTTAAAACCATGAGTATTGGTCCTTTGTGTGGCTTTTTTTCCCCCTCTCTGGAAACCTGTAGGCTCTTCTAATGGTTCTTGGAACTAGAAATTTCACATGACATGCTTTGGTAGGAGTCTCAATGAGCTCTCACAATTTGGCAATTCATGTCCTTCCATTCTAAGAATGTTCTTGAATCATTTCATTGATGCTTTCCTCACTTTTCTCTAGTGTTTTCCAGAACTCTTGCTAAATATCAGTACTGAACCAGCTGGTCAATCCTGTAATTTTATTATTTCACTATTTTTCATGTTTTGTGATTTTGACTACGCTCTGGGATATTTGATCACATTTAACTTCCATCTAGCTTGGTATTATTGCTTCTGCAATTTTATTTTGAATTTCCAAGATCTCTTTTGTGAGCTCTGAATGATCCTTCTTCAAAAAAACTCCATTTTCATGTCATGGATGAAAATCTTCTGAATTCCTCTGAGGGTATTGTGAGTGTGTGTGTGTGTGTGTGTATGTGTGTGTGTGTCCATTCTGGCCTGCGCAATTTGAGTTGAGGAATAAAAGGCTGATTAGAAGCTCCAAGTTCATGACTGTTCAAAATCATGATTGTTGATTTTCATACTCTCAGGTGACCTAGGCGACCATTTGTTGGGGACCTCTGGTGTCAAAATCTTAAGAGCTTTCCTCTTCGGCTGGTAAGATTCTCCATAGAAAGTCTCTTGATCCCCTGGCTACAGAGGAAGAGTCTGGCCACCTGTGTTCCAGGGGCTGAATGGGAGGAAGGGGCTGAGATGTGTCTGCAGTAAGCATTCAGTACTTCTACCTGCAATAGGGACTGGTGTCATTAGTCCTGTGACTTTCTGTTTTACCCTCTCCAGAGAGGCAAGAAAGAAATGGCACAGGAACAGAGAGTGAAAGAAGGCTTTGGAGATGAATGATTTCTGAAACAACTGTCACTTGCTTCTTAGCTCATTGCCATTTTCACCCCAGTTCTGCTACTGGCGTTGGGACAACTGGATTGCTCATATTTTGATTCTGCTATCACATGGAAATCTTTGGGAAGCTTATCTCTTTCTTGTAGTGCCTTGTCAAACACAGGCAATAAGAGCAAACTTGTGGTACTGATGTTTTGTTTCTCTATCTCCTAACTAAAACCACAAGTTCATTTGGTCCATTTTTCTTATTGTAGGCAACAGATTGTTTCAGGCAATGTTCTATGTATTCTGGGGTTTTTACTAGATCAGCACCACATTTTTGGTCTTGATATCTGTATACATCAGCTTAAGCCAAATTATGCTGTAGTAATAAATGACTTCCAAAATCCTAATGCCTTATGACATCAAATATTTCTTGCTCATATACATATTGACAGTGCATTGGCTTCACTCTATATTCTTTGTTCTGTGATATGGGCTGAAGGAGGAGCCTCTATCTCAGTCTTGTGATAGAGGGAACAAAGCAGAGGCAGAACCATGCAGTGACCCTTGAAACATCTGGTCAGACAAGGTGTAAATTCCATTAGACAAAGATACCCTCCTGGTGAGACCTGACTTCCATAGGCAACATGTAAAGTCCCCCCCATGAGGAAGGCTCCCAAGGAGGGTCTCTCTAGGGGTGAATCTAGAAGAAGGAAACAGCAAATATTTGGAATAAATGATCCAATAGTGCAATCTGTCATGATTCCTTTATTATTATGATTTTTTCATCTTCTTTAAACTGGCTAACCCAAAACTGGGGTTGGTCTTTTTTCATGCCATACTGCTGTAATAAAGTGAGAAGTGGTCATCTAACATCTCTGCCCTTACATCCATATCTCTTCAGTGGGCATGTGGCCTGGATTCTCAAAGTCAACTGACACTTTGATTGACTCCTTTACCCCGCACACCATGCTGTTAGCACTGGATCGCAGGATATGAAGGAGATTCCCACTGTTACCCATCCCAGCAAGGCACCAGCACTAACTCTCAGAGCCCCACTCTGCCCTGGAGGTTCTTTTATGTAGAATCCCATTCCTGCTGCTGCTGAGATCCTAGGGATACCTTAGATGTCTGGGGGCATGCTGGTTTCCAGTCTTACCTTCCCATGAGGTCCCTCTTGATCTCATGTATCCTCAAAAGAACCTCCCATTACTTGAGGTAGCTTGAGAGAGATTGATTCCAGCAAGCAGAAAAATTGAACACAACTCATGTCTCCAGATATCCTACATTTGAACACGAGGCAGGTACTGGACCCCTCTTGTTCTCTAGCTGCTGACTGAGCATAAATTAATTTAGTTTACATTTTTAGGAGCAATAATTAGCTCATGATTCATGCTGAAGAAAATGTTCCTATCTCTTCTGCTCCGTAAGGATTTATTTTAGTTTCCTCATTGTTTATGTTGAAAGTTCCAAGATCCATTGGCTTCACTAAATCTGCAAAAAATCCACTGTCTAAACAAACAGCACCTTTCTCTGGGTCTGTAGGATACAGGCTATTTATTTTTATCTGAAAGTGACCAGCATTAATTTATGCATTTGTTCCAGATGTGGCGCCCCAGAGGGCTAACCTAATCAGTGGGCAACAGTGTCATCTTGGCTCCTGAAGTGAGAAGGATGGAGCCTCCTCATGCTGGAGAATGGTGGGGCCACGGTGCTTTGAGGGCAAGTGCTGCTGTATAAACATCTCTCCCTACAGATTCTCGAATTGACCACATAAACCAGTCAGACATATCTACTTGTATGTCTGTATTGTATTATTTGGCTTGTGAATGTGTTAGGGAAAGTCACAGAATGGGGGTTAATCAAAAAGCGGTTCTTCACCTTGACTCCAGCAAGGGGGGAGGAGCCTGTGGTGATCATCAGGGCTGTTCACAGACCCTTCCTTCTCATGGGCTCACCTGCAATTGCACTGCCCTGCAGGTGCAGGCGGACCACAGGACTCGCCCCGGCCAATGACATGTGAGCAAAGCCTGTAAGTGCTGGTGTGCAGTTTGCCACAAGTCCTCCTGACCCAGAGATCATGGATGCACCTGCAGTTTGTCCCTGATTGATGAGAGGCTGAGCTGGTCTGCACGGGACATATGGTGTGAGCAAGAAATTAGCTCTCTTATGTTAAACCATTGAGAGTCTGTGGTTATTTATAAGTGTAGCTAAACTTCCATAATCTTGGCCAGTAGAGTAACCTGGTGACTAAAAATCTAAGCTTTTTCTGACTCTGACGCAAAGCCCAGGAAAACATGAAAGAGAAGACTTAAATGCAACTACATTTCTAAAAGTCAACATTTTCTAAATGGTAAGGATCACCATATAAGAAGCAAAAGAGAAAAGGTAAACTGAGTGAAAGGCGTTTGCAGTTCATGGGCTAAGGGCTGGTTACCCTAGTGTGTACACAACTATGCACTTGCCCCACCTCCACTTATGAGGGCCCTCCCTCAGAGGGCCACAAAACTCAGCTTCTCACCTGCTTCCAGAATTTTCTCAAATGCCATCTTGGTGAGGCTTTCCTTGCTCATGCTGTTTCAAATTGTAGTTCTCCTCAGCCTCTCTCCTTTTCTCAGCTTTATTCTTCTTATAAACACAATAATCCAGGTTTGTGTAGATGTACTGATTTGTTTATGTTGGCCCATGTCAATCCACTAGAATGTAAGTTCCATGAAGGGGGGATGTTTTCTTTGTGTGTGTTTGTTTTGGTTACCATTCTATTTCCAGTGTTTAGGAAAGTGTTAGGCACTTAATAAGTGTTAGGCACTCAATCTATTCATTCAATAGATTGATGAAGTCTGTTAAATGAAAAATTACAAAGAGGATGAATTCTATGCTACCATGAAAAAAGAATTTTTTCCCTTTCACATAATACAGATTGTTGGGAATTTTTTGAACAAACAAATGATTTCTTCAACACATAAATTTCAAGGAGTATAAAAGAAGGAAAGTAGAGAGAGTATCTGGAGATTAAAAAAGCCTTAAAAGGCCTATCAACAAATTCAAATATGGTTTTGAAAAACTAAGGCATCTGTGAAGTATTTGGACATTTGAATACGGACTGGACATTTTTAATATTAAGGAATTTTTGTTGACTTTTAGGTGTGATTATTGTATTTTGGTTATATTTTAATAGTCATCTTGTAGATATATACGCAGAAATATTTATGAGTGAAATGCTATGATGTCTGGGAGGGGATAGGCCAGTGTGGTTGAAACAGGTTGTTCTTGCATTGATACTACTTGAAGCAGTGAGATGGGAACATGTGGGTTCCATTGTAGGATTTTGCCCATTTTTTGGTGTTGAAAATGTTAGACATATACATGTTCCACACACACAGCCCTCTATTGACTTGTATATGCATAAAATATCTCTAAAAGGATCCTCAAGAAGCTTATTATATTGGTGGTCTATGGGAAGGGAAACTGGGAGGCTATGCTATGAGTAGAAGGGAGTTGGGTTTTTTTTAAAGAAAATCTATCCATCCATCTGTGGTCTATATATACAGTGGACTATGACTCAGCCATTAGAAACGACGAATACCCACCATTTGCTTCAACGTGGATGGAACTGGAGGGTATCATGCTGAGTGAAGTAAGTCAATTGGAGAAGGACAATCATTATATGGTCTCACTCATTTGGGGAATATAAAAAATAGTGAAAGGGATGAAACGGGAAAGGAGAGAAAATGAGTGAAAATATCAGTGAGGGTGACACACATGAGAGACTCCTAACTCTGGGAAACGAATCAGGGGTAGTGGAAGGGGAGGTGGGCGGGGGGATGGGGTGACTGGGTGATGGGCACTGAGGGGGGCACTTGGCGGGATGAGCACTGGGTGTTATGCTATATGTTGACATATCGAACTCCAATAAAAAATATACAAAAAATAAAATCTATACATAGTTTTTGAATTTTGAACACAGTGAATGCATTATTTATTCAAAAAATTAAGTTAAAAAAGGAATCTTTTAATCCAAATTGTGGTACCAGACAGCCTGAGATCATACCCCAGCTCCATCATTATTAGCTGTGTGAACTCAGGCAAATTATCAAACATCTTTAAGCCTAAATTCTCCTTCTATAAAATGGGGAAAACAGTTATCTCCTTCCTGGAGATGAAGAGCGTAGAAACACTTAGCATAATGTTCAAGACACAGCAAACCCTTAGCAAATTTTAGCTCTTGAATTTTTACCCTTAGTAAATTCAAGCTCTTTCATTGTTAGGAGTCTTGAGCAAAGCAGAGTGGGGAACCAAGGGCAGGAGTGAGCAAGATCACTGGCTTGAGCTGAAAGCTCAAAAAGAGAGACTCTTGTTTGTTTTTGATGTTCAGATGGTCTTGCCTTGATTAATATCAGCTGCGTGAGAATAGACTGTTATTTATCTTAGAGAAGATGACTTTGGTTGGTACTCTGTCTGATTTTCATGTGTCTTTATTTTAAAATTGTGGTTTGAGGCCTGCCTCAGGAATTGGAAACAGCTGGGGCCCTCTGAACCTCTGAGTGGCTCTGCTGTGGGCAAGTCTTACCTCTTTAGGCTACGCGCTGTCTTCATGTGTAAGATTAGTCAGTAGGGTCGGATGACTGTCCAGGACTTCCAGCTCTAACACCCTGTGATCTGGTCACTTGTTACTTCCAGAAAAATATTCAGAAGTCTGTTTCCTGTGGTTCCTGAATTCAATGGTCAATAAATTCAGAGGGGACTTCAAATTCATTCATTCATTCATTCATTCATTCATTCATTCATTCATTCATACAACAAATACATGCCAGGCATGATTCTCAACCCTGGAAATTCAGCAGTGAACAAAAAATCTAAATTTCAATAGTGGAAGATAAACAGCAAGAAAGTGAACCAGCCACCAATCAACAAATCGAAATAATTTCTGATGATTACACGTGCCATCAAGAAAATAAAATACAGAAGTGGCATAAAGAGCAACCTTAGGGTGGTCAGGAAAGTTCTCTTTCTAGGGGAAATAGCTGAGCCAGACCTTAAGGATAAGACAGGAGTCACGCAAAGATCTGGGAGATGTGGTCTAGAAATATGGGGTTCAGCTGCAAAAAAACAAAAAAACAAAAAAACAGTGACTTTCTGCTGTACTTCTCTGGTGTGTCTGCTTTTAAGGGAACTCCCTGTCCACCCCCTAGTCCGCCCTGCAGCCCACAGAAGGGCTGCATTACAAGAGGTTTATTACTTTAAAAGATAATGCCTCCTAAAGTTCTTCTGTGAACTTCTCTAGGGATTTGATTTTCAAAAGAGTAAATATTGTATTTTAATGAGAGATCAATTTGGTAAACAAATGCCTTGCTTTATTCTGAAGACTGTCCTAATAACTCATAGCAAAAATTATGGAAGACTTTGGGGGACAGTATTTAGTTCTCAAGAAGAAAAGGAAAATCTCTGGAATTTGCTTGCATGCTTATCTTAACCTTATCTTTTTTTGTTTTGTTTTTTCAACGCCTGTGCCCTCAGAATCTTCAAGGAGGGAAGAATGACAAGTCCCTGCTCCTGATATCCTATCTTCTGCAGGTCACTTCGCTCTGCTCTGGGAGGTCCCCTTCCTTCGGGCACAGGGTGCACAGGACCGAGATGGGCTGCACCAGCCACACGCAGAACTTGTCTTCCGGAGTCAACTCCAGCTCTTCTGTTTTTGTAAACCGTATGAGATCAGTGGCACCGGTTTTCAGCTGGTGTTTCAGAAAAGACCTTGTGAAGGTCAATCAATTGAACTCAAATCCTGGCAGGCATTTCACAACACAAATTCACACCCTGGTCTCACACATCTTTGACCCTGCACCCCAGGAATCAAAACCCAGGAACCGTGTAGTCACATGAGTGAGCTCTCTCAGGAGTTGGCAAAAGATGTCTGGATAGAACTTACTCATTCAGCACAAGGGGGGGGGGGCAGTGCTGACGCCCCATAATGCTTTCGGGGGACCCATAATAATGTCTTACTGTTTCTTAAAACCAGAAGGGAAAAATGAACTTTTAGGTCAGAGAAGATGTTTCAATAGATAATATTAACATATTTGTCTTTTTATCAACAGCTCATAAAATATAATTTTTTTTTTTAATGGAGGAAGAGTCTATGAAGGTAAAAGAGCGCAGGGTTCTGGGTATGTTCAGGGTTAGTGACTAATAATATAATAATAAAGTTACACATTTATTGTTTATGAACTGTAGAAGACATGTTAGAGTTGGAAATTTTTAATGAGTTTATATATTAAAAAAAAAAAGTCAAACTGTGAGAAATGATTTGCTGCCTGATAAGGATCTTTCTTCTGGCTTCTTTACTCAAGGCAAAATTTTTTCCTGATTTTTTCCACCAATTTCCTACCCTCTCTCCCACCTTTTTAGCATCACGGATGTTACTTTGGTCATCCTTTTAGTCACGTTGCCATGAGAAATAGGTGAGAAAGTGTAGGTGAAACAGACGGCCCATTACCTGAAATGCAAGTACCTGAGAAATATCCTTCTTCTCTCCCTGGGTCTCTCATCCTTTCTTCCTTCCTTCTTCCCTCTCACTTTTCTGCCTCATTTCCTCCCATCTGCTTTCTGTCTTACCGCTTCCCCCTCTGGCTTCCTCCCTTCCATACTAACATAGCATACTTTTCCTTGTGCCATGCCCAATGGAGCTTGAAGTGACTTCCAAAGGGGAAACCCAGCCCTGAAAATCATAATAAGATACATTCAAAAGGATGTTCTTGTAATGTGTGTCCTTTCCCAAAGAAATTATCTCCTGTCCTGCTTACGTACAAGGCCGTGTGTTTGTGTCTGTGCATAGCAGAATCCACCTGCTTTACCTTCTCAGGAAGTGGTGCTGTAAATTTTGTCTGATAAGTCTTCACTCTGCTTTCCTTAGAAATATCCTAAAAATATACTTCTGTGTCTTGACAACAAGCTGAGGAACATGACAGCTGAGGACACTGAATTAATGTAAGTCATAAAAGTTTTACCTCCATGAGACTCGCTCTGGAGATCATAAAGCTGTAGTCAATGAAAAATAGCACTTGACTACAAGCGTGGGGGTAGATAAATTATCCTTTGCATTTTGCTCTGATCTTGGCTGCAGAGTGGGCATAGTGATGCTTTTGTTGTAAAACTCAGAGTTTGTAAATAAACATAATTTAGGCTTAAAAAATGGGGTAGGGCCAGATTTGGTTGCAGGGCAAAGAGGTCTTTGCTAAGTTGTAAAGCCCCCAGATTTATGCAATGCTGGAAGGCCACATGGTACAGAGAAAAGTTGGATCTGCATTCAAACACTGGCTCTGCCACTTGCTACAGTGTTGATGGCTCCCAGGCCATGGCCAGGCTCTGACCTCTTCAAGAGTACTGAAAGTTCTGGAATTAAGCTTTCTCTACTCTGAAAGTACACAAAGATCTAAAATAAAATGTTGTGGGGTTTTTTTTTTTTTTTTTTGGTTTTGTTTTGTTTTGTTTTTGCCATATTGTACCTAATATGTTACAGAGGCATGGTACAAAATAAAACATTTTATAATAGTAGTATCTTTGAACAGCCTTTTATGTACTACAACTATATTATGTACACAATTAAAGATTACATTACGTCGTATATAGTATTATTTGATATTCATCTAAAATATCTGCTCACTTTGAAGATGGAAAAAAAACCCACCTAAGGACAGGAGGGGGTGCAAAAAGTGAAGCACAGGAAATATTTTTCCTTGCTCACTCCTTTAAATTTTTTAAAGATTTATTTATTTATTTATTCATGATAGACATAGAGAGAGAGAGAGAGAGAGAGGCAGAGACACAGGCGGAAGGAGAAGCAGGCTCCATGCCGGGAGCCCGACGTGGGATTCGATCCCGGGACTCCAGGATCGTGCCCTGGGCCAAAGGCAGGCGCCAAACCGCTGAGCCACCCAGGGATCCCCTCACTCCTTTAATTTTTAACACAAATGGCAGCACATGGCATACCATATCCTGCGTCTCATAAAGACATTTTGTTCCAGTTTTATTGAGATAGGATTGGCACACTACACTGTGTAAGTTTAGGGTGTACAGCGCAAGGCTCTCATGCATATCGTAAAATGATCACCACTGTAAGTTAACGTCCATCATCTCATGTAAGTACATATATATATATATATATATATATATATATATATATATATATACATATATTTTTCCCTTGTGATGGAAACACTTAAGATCTATTCTCTTAACAACTTTCCTGTGTACCATGCAATAGCGTTGGCTGCAGTCCCATATCGTACGTTTCATCCTCAGTGCTGATTCACCTGCCAGCTAGAAGGTTGCACCTTCTGGCCACTCCCTCTGATTCCCCTTCCTCCCTCCTCCCACCCCCTCTTTTGGTCACCACAGAGCTGATCTCTTTTCCTGTGAGTTTGTTTAGATTCTGCACATAAGTGAGATCATACAGTATTTGTCTTTCTCTGCCTGACTTATTTCACTCAGCATGGTGCCCCCTGGGTCCTTCCGTGTCGTTGCAAATGTTGAGGTCTCCTCATTGTTTAAGGCGGAATAATATTCCGTCGTACGTGGGTTGTTTCCATGTTTCGGCTTTTTAGGACGGTGAAGCTATTCTATCACGGTGGATATGTTACACTTACTCATATGTCAAAACCCATAGGACTTCACAGCACAGAGTTAACTTTAATGTAAGCAAATTTTAAAAAATCATTTAGGAGGCAGGGAATCCCAGTTTGGAATATAGGCATGCATGAATATAAGCCCCATCACGGAAGGGGGCGGGAGAAAAGGTGTTGATCATGGACCCTTGGAAATGAGTGAAGACCATAAGATCAAAGACAAAAGGAATTGCTCATAATCACTGAACTCTGGTTGGTAAAGTTGTCTTCTATGAGGATGGATTCAGGGTTCTGAAACCACTAGGTACTTAAACTGGAATTGAGGGCTGCATGGCTGGTTCAGTGGTTGAGCATCTGCCTTTGGCTCAGGGTGTGATCCCGGGGTCCTGGGATTAAGTACCGCATCAGGCTCCCCACAGGAAAGCCTGCTTCTCCCTCTGCTTATGTATTTGTCTCTCTCTCTCTCTCTCTCATGAATAAATAAATAAATAAAAGATTTTCTTAAAACCTGAAATTGAATAGTGAGGTGAATGTATGGCAGACAGCAGGAGCCAGGTTTCTTGCTTTGGGATTGTAAGGTTATAGACAAATAGAGAAGGCTAGAATAAATCCATGTAATACTGGATTAGAAGTGAGGACATCAGCATGAATTTAGGTTTTGCTTAATTTTGATACAGATGCCTACATACACACATGATTTCTTTGTCTATTTGCTAGGAGAACCTCAAAGGAAGGACTCCCCAGTAATAGCAAGCACATTCAACCAAGATCTAGCCTTGGTTTCTCATACCATTCTCTGATAGAAGGGAACAGAATTTCATAGAGAATGGCTATTTCTCAAAAGGGCAGGGATAGAAAATACACAAGATGAGCCTAGAGCTTTCTGTGGTGCTAAAAAGCAAAGCAGGCTCAAAAAGCAACAACAACAACAAAAACAAAAATAAAACAACATCACAAAACAAAACATGCACACACACACACACACACACAGACCAATGGAGGCATGTCTAAGAGCCACAGAAACCAATGCAAGAGCTCCCTAATGATCAAAGCTGGACTAATTTGAACAACAAAATAAATAATATAATGTTATTTACACATATTTGTACAAAGTACAATAAAAATATCCATGAGTGAGTCTATCCTGATACAAATTAATGACTGAATGCATTATATTTGTTTAGGTGGAGGGAAAGAGACACATCTCCCATGCAGAAAAATACCTATTAACTTATGCAGATACTCCCTTCTGGAGGAGGAGCATAATGCCCATTCTTTAAGTGTGGGTTACACATGGTGACCTCCTTGCAAGAGTACAGTGTAGAAGGGGGAGGCAGCAAGAGTAACTTTACAGTGGAGAGATCTGATAAACACTACCACAGCCAGGTGGTCAAGGTCAACATCAACATAAATCATGTTAGGATGTGCCCTTGATAAGATGTCATGAGAATGGTACTTTACCTCTGTTGTCTTCCTCCTAAAACCCATAACCCTAGTCTAACCATAAGAAAAACAACAGGCAAACTCAAATGAAAGAACACTCTTTAAAATACTTGACCTGTCAAGATCATCAAAAACAAGGAAAGTCTCAAGAACTATCCCAGTCAGGAGCAGTCTAAGTAGACAGAACTACTAAATGCAACTTGGTATCTTGGATGGGATCCTGGAACAGAAAGAGGACATCAAGTCTGGGCCTTAGTAAAGATGTAACAATACCGTTCACTAATTTTGACAAATGTTAACAATTAGGTAGGCTTCATGCAGACATATGAGTCTGTGTATTATCTTTGCAACTTTTTAAAACTCTTTTAAAACCAAAAGGTTTTTTTTAAAAGCAATAATACAGTTTATCAATTCTCTTTTCAAAATCTAGAAATTCATCTGCATGCTCCTTTCCTTTACCATTGCAAACAGGTTCGTGCCCAAGAGCACTAGTTGGTTTCCGCTAGTCCTTTCTTTCCAGAATTTTTCTGTTAGCCTGAAAATCTGCAGTAGCCCCTATTTAGTTGTAAATGACTTTTGTTCCATGAAGTTCAGAGATTTTTGCAGCACGAAGTGTCTTCTGACTGAGTCATCTGTGATGTATCCATGGGTGCCCCACCCCCACTCTGTCCTCATCTCCATGACCAAAGCCAACATGACCTCATTGACTGGTCCTTCATGGCCCAGCAGGCAGAGCACACCACTGCCATGCACCACACACCACGGCAGATTGTTTCTTACTCAGTACAATGGCCTGATGTTTTTAAATGGGTGATCATGAAAATATTCTTTTGGGGCAGTTTAATTATTTGGATGCTTGTAATGCTTTAAATGTCTGGATCTTCCTATGGCTGCAGATGATAACCTCTTTCATCTAAGGAGAGGCCTGGACAAGACTCGTCTTGCTGAAGGACTCTGCATACTAATCACAGGGCCTGCAAAAGGCACACACAGCTCTTGACATACACAGACTGGAAGTAAATACTAGGCTTCCCTCTCTTCCTATTTTCCTGAGCTCAGAGGACAGAGAGGCCAATGCAGGTTTCCTACCTTGTGCTCTTTGCATCACTAGTAGACTGCAAGGTGATGGGTGTGCTGTGAACACACAGGGTTGGGAAATCCTATACACTATAGCCATCTCTTGAAGATTTAACATATAGATTAGTCTGCTGGAGGCTCAGAGAAACCCTGTAGTGAAGAAAGATTTGACTTTGCCTAAAATTCCCCACACCCACTGAGCTCTTATACTGTGTATGAAGCAACTACCACCCAACCAGCAGGAGTCCTTAAATGTAGTAGCCCAGAGAACACATAGAAGGTGAGAGAATATGGAAGTTTGAAGACTAAATATCTACAAAGTAGATGAAAATGTTGGCTACCAGCTGCTCGTTGGGATTTGGAAAGCTGGGTTTGGCAGAAACCTTCGCATGGGTCCCAGCAATGCCAGCCATGGCTGGTGGAATCATTTTTTGCCCTAGAAGGGTGAGTGGTAGAGGTGGGAAGGGGCTGTAGGAAACCACAGATTCATGTTCTCCAGCTACGCATGGTGAAATCACCACTAACTCCTGCTCTTTTACTGTAAGGAAGAGCAGAAACAGTCCCTGAAGAGCCCTCCTTGCTTGTACCATGGCACTGGGTGGATGCATGTGGCCCAGAACCTCTTGGGATGCTCGAGCGTTATGCTGTTTACTTCATGAGGGAGGCCTAGAATAACTTCTCTTTCTCCCCTGAGGTTTTCCCAGTCTCCTGGGAGGTGATTAGCTGTCCTTCTAGCATCACTGTGTTTATTGAGATAAGTTAATCCTTGAATTATCTGCTTAAGAGAAGATAACTCCAAAGTGTGTGCCTGTCCAGATCTGAAATGCCTCTGAGAAGAAAAGCAGACCCTTTCAAAGCAGCCGCAGGGAGATGAAAGTGTAAATGCAGCCAGACCTTCCCCTGCAAGAAGGTCAAGCCCTGCTGTGTTTGGTAGGCAGAATCATAAATAGTTATAATCCCTTTCTTTGGTTGATTTAAAAGCCTTGGGGACAGACGAAACTTAGAGTGAAACACAGAACTGGACATTCAAACATGTCTAAGGAAATCCTCCTCCTATGAGGCAATACATATGGATCAGCCCTATCTTCTAGATCTCAAATTCTCCTTTTGTATAAACAGAAATGTAACAAATCCACAGACATTGCATTGCAGTAATTTCCATGTGTAGTAATAGAGCCTTTTCTTCTTTTTTTTCTTTTTCTTTTTTAAATCTGGTTATAGTCTAGTTGCTTCACTGAATGACTCTGTATGACAAGTTTTTTCTCTGGTCTTTATCTTTATGAAATGATTTGTGTCTTGTGGATATTTAGTTTTGAGGGTGAGAATCTGAATGATTCTTTAATCTGTGAGGGCTTTTCTAAACCCTGTTTTCTCATCACTAAAATACTTTATTTCAGATTTCTGGCCCCCAGAACTGTGAGAGAGGTGATTTCTGTTGTTGTAAGCCACCAGGTTTGTGGTTATTTGTTACAGCAGCCCCAGGAAATAAGACAGCCCTGCAGAGGTGAAGATCTGTGTTTATTCAAAGATCTGGGGAGGACCCATGGAAAGGTGATGAGTAGCCTGAGATGATGGGGGAGAGTCAGGAGCCAGGCTTCCGCAGGCTTAGTGACTTTGGAAGGATGTTTGGCTTATTAAGTACAATGAGAAGCCACTGAGAAGTTTAAAGCAGGAACTCTAATGACCTACTTTTTAAAAGGAGACCATTCCTGCATGGAGAGGGAATGGAAGCAGGGAAGCTGGTGCAGAAGCATGAGTGAGGGCTAACAGTGGCCTGATGAGGGAGTGCTGGTGGAGATGAAAAGTTGCAGATCAAGTCAAGACATATTTGGTAGATAAAGTTGACAGGACCCATTGACTGATTGGCTATGGCGGTGGAAGAAAGGGAAAAACCCAGGATGATGTCTTGGATTGAGCCAAAGGAGTAGATTGTGATGAAGCCTAGAGAGAAAACAAATTTGGAATAGGGGGTGAGACTCAAGAGTTCAGTCTTGAACATGGGAATTTTAGATGACTGTGGATTATGCAAGCAGAAATGTCAGGTGAGAATCTGAGTGCACAACCTGCAGCTTAGGAGACACATCTAGGCTAGAGATGTAATTAAGGAATCATTATAGAGATTATATGAAACTTGGGTCTCCAAGGGAAAGACAGAAAAGACACTCAGAAATAGACCTTAGAAATACCAACATTTTGAGAAAGGAAGAAGAAAATGAGCCAATAAAGGAGAGCAGGGGTTGAAGGGAAATCTAGGAAAGCATGCAGTCCCAGAGGCCAAGGAGGGAAGCTTTTGAGAAAAAACTGTGCTCAACTCCTTTCAGTGCTGCTCAAAAGTAAAATAAAACAAGGCCAGAACAGTTCTGACCTTTTGATTCAGCAATGTAGAAATCACTAGAGAGCTTGCACAAAGCAACATCAGGTGAATGACGAGGGTGGCCTCCAGATTGGGGTGGGTGGAGGAGTGGGTGATGCAAAATGAAATTCCAGGTGGAATAGAAGTAAAACCATAAGGACAAAATTACAAAAATATTATAAGACCATACAGGAGAATCTTTTTTTATAATCTTGTGGGTAGGAAGGCTTTGAAAGGAACCCCACATCAAAACGAATTGTTGAATGATCAGAATTAATAAGTAAATAAATTTACTTATTCAATAAAAATTAAGAAATTTGACTGCACATCAGTTATTTAAAAGCTCTATAGGAGGATACCTGGGTGGCTCAGCAGTTGAGCGTCTGCCTTCAGCTCAGGCGTGATCTCAGAGTTCCGGGGTCAAGTCCTACATCGGGTTCCCTGCAGGGAGCCTGCTTCTCCCTCTGCCTGTGTCTCTGCTTCTCTCTGTGTGTCTCTCATGAATAAATAATCTTTTAAAAAATTTTAAAAAGCTCTGTATGATAAAAAAAGAGACCATACACAAATTTTAGGGGGAAAATGCACTATGGATTTTGATATGGAACTATCATATATTTGCAATATACACAATAGAAAAAGGATTGCTACTTAGAATTTATCACAAATTTCTATGAATCAGTAAAAAAGAATACATAATCTGACAGAAAAGTGTGCAAAAGATACAAAGGTACCTTACAGAAAATGAAAACCAAGTGGCCAATAAGTATATGAAAAGGTGCACAACCTCATTAGTCATCTCAGACATGTTCATATCAACTGCTGGTAAAGGGTCCTGGGATTGGGCATTCTCAAACATGGCTGGTTATGGTGGGTATGTAAATTGGTACAGTCATGGAGGGCAATTTGGAACACTATTTATTAACAAAATCCACTTTGTATGATAGGCCCTTCAGAAACACCAACATGTCTATAGAAGGTGCTTCATTGCTGGGTTTGTAATAGAGAAATGTAATCAAGACATCAGCCAGCCTTCTGTCCTTTCTGGAGCTCTGGCTCCTCTTCCAAGTTCGTACAGAACTCAGTTCCTCGTGGCTGTGGGACTGCAGTCCAGTTTTCCTGTTGGCTACCAGCTGAGGGGTGCTCATAGTCTACTGCCATATGGCTCCCTCCCAACATGGTAGCTCACTTCTTCAAGGCCAGCAGGAGACTCTCTCTCCAGAACTATCTGCTAACACAGGAGTCTATATTATGTGATGTTTTCAAGGGAGTGACTTTCCTATCAGGTGAAAGTAGATAATATCAAGGAAATTATTTAAAAAGTCATGGAAGTTATTCTGGCCTGGTATGAAGTAAATAAGCCCATGAGGATTTTTTTTTTTTTTGCTTATAAATTTAGCTTATTTCACAGGAGATTAGAATATACTCAATTGTACCATATCTATACCCTGTGTCCTTTATCTTCAACTTGTAAAAAAGATTGGCTTATAGGCCCAAAGCTTACAGTTTGACCCAAGCAAAGGAGTAACCAAAATGAACTAAACTAAGCTATATAAAAAAAAAAAATCACTGAAACACTAAGCTTCCTGCTAGCTCTCTGCCCTGCTGTTGCTTGTACAAACATTTCCGTAGCTTCCTCTCTCCTGGAGAGCATTGGGAAATGCTGTCAAAAGCAAGTTGTGTGCAGGGTTTTGCACCCTGGGTTTTTGTTTGTCTTTTTTTTCCATTGTGGAGAAACTCATTGATGATATAAGACTTGATTAAGACTGAATAGCACCAACAGGAGAAATATATGAATATATATATATATCTCCTATTTTATATATATGCTGCTGATACATACATATATACATAAATACATATATATATGTGAGTATATATATACACACATATATGTGCACATATATAACCCAGGATTTCCTGCAGAGCTTGTCATCTTTGGAACAGTCACAGTGGAAAATAAAAGTATCTCTAGACCTGTTGTTCCCCATGGCTACAATAACACAAAGCTGTGTTCTTTGGACACTTTTTGCTGCCCCAGCAGTCCATAAGAGATTTCCTCTTTGTCCTTAAGCCACCATCATGAGCAAATTGTTTTGTCAGTTGGCCAGGACCTCCAGATAGATACTCAAGGATCACGTTAGCAGGAAACTCCAGCTGCATGTGTGGAAGTGGGGTGGCTATGCCTTAAAGAAGGTTTCATTTTTGTTTCAAGTTGTTATAATCTTTTATTGGGCTCAACAATGCTGGATGAAAACACATCCAGGGTTGTTTCTACATCTGGAACTTAGCTGTCCTGCTGAGGATAGTCAGGGTGACTCCGGGGAATAACCATGGAAAATGATGAGGAAATCATTCTGAGAGCCAGAGAAAGAACTCTTCATTGCACTAAGATGCTCAAAAAAAAAAAAAAAATTAGATCGTGTGTCAACCCCACAGGTGCCCTGGGAATAATCAGACTCAATCAGGATCCCAATTCTCTCCCCTCAACCAGCTGTAGTTCACCTACTGTTCATCTCTTTAGACCTGGGCCAGCCTATGCCCAAACTAGCATCTGCTCTGGCACTTGGTATATATGAAGTCTCTAACCAAGGCTTGCTGATTCATTGTATTCAGTTAATTGGCGCTGCCTGTGGCTTAATTTGCTTAACTCACTGGACTCCCTATGCTCCCTATGTGCTCTTAGACAATGCTAACCACCTAGTCCTTGACTTTAGTTCAACCATCTTTACTCTGGTTTGACCATACTCAAGTTCACCCATACTCTGATACTCTAGATCTTGATTCAATCCCTTATTCTTTAACCTGTGAATCGATCTTTGTTTACCACATTCTTCTGAACCCTAAACTGTCCCTTTTACAGCCCAGGCTGTGGTCCTCTCCCACTCCCAGTGCCCACTGATACCCAAAGCCCACCTGCTCTCTGACGTCAACTCTTTCAAATCAAGGCACCCTTACTCCCTCCCTGACTCCACTCCACCTTCCCTCAGGGTGAAGCTCAACTTCAGGGAAGAAGTAGGGTGAAGGATAGGTTAGACTCTATAACAGGAACAGGATGAGCAATAGGATAGGGATGGGAGAAGGTGAGTTTCTGTTGTCTACATTTCCTGGTAACTCACAAAACTGGACAGTTAGTGGTGTGGTTAGGGCTATGCAACAAGTATGAATGTCAAAACAAACTCATCAAAATGGCAGAGTCAAAATGGCACCATAAAAATATGCACTTGTGCTGCCTATGTCCTGCATGGCAATAAGTGTTACAAGGCAACATTAATAACTTTCATTTTGTAGCATTTCTGAGTTTAAAAGTTGCCTTTACATCTCATATTTAATAGATTTTAGAATTGTAAGATACATTTTTTTCATATTTTTTTTTAACATTTCTCCACTATTTGCATCTTACAATCAGTATTTTGTAGTCACTGTAGACCAGGTTTCAGTTGTTACCCCACTGTCATTGCTGACTTTTTTTTAAATAGTCGATTTGTTATTGAAATATAATTAGCATACACAATGCTATGCTAGTTTTTAGTGTATAGCGTATTAATTCAACAATTCTATGCATTAGACAATGTTCACTATGATAAATGTAGTCACAGTAAATGTAGATAAATTGTTACTATATTATTACAATGTAATTGACTATATTCCTTATGCTGTAATTTTCATCTCTGTAGCTTATTTATTTTATAACTGGAAATTTGTATCTATTAATTCTTTTTATCTATTTCACCCATCTCTCCAATCATCTCCTCTCTTATAGTCACTGCTTTGTTCTCTAAATTTTAGAGTCTATTTTGTTTGTTTGTTTGCTTATTTGTTTTTTTTTTAATTCAACATATAAGTGAAATCATATGGCATTTGTCTTTCTCTGTCTGGCTTTGAAATAAGCTTACACCTTCTAGGTCTATCCATGTTGTTGAAAATAGCAAGATTTCATTCATTTTTATGAATGAGTAATAATCCATTATATTTTGTACCATATCCTCTTTATCTATTCATCTAACAATGGACACTTGAGATACTTCCATATCTTGGCTATTGTAAAAAATGCTGCAATAAACATTGGAGTGCATATATCTTTTTGAATTAGTATTTTCATATTCTTTGGGCAAATGCTCAGTAGTGGAATTTCTGGATCATATAATATTCCTATTTTTAATTTTTTTGAGGGACCTCCATACTGTTTTCCATAGTAGCATTTGAAATTTGAAATGGATTTTCAAATTGAAATTGAAATGCAAATAAAAACCACAATGAGATATCATGTTACACGTTTCAGAATGGCTAGAATGAAAAAGACAAGAAATAACAAGTGTTGGTGAGGATGTGGAGAAAAAGGAACCCTCATGCACTGTTGGTGGGAATGTAAATTGGTGTCATTGACTAAATCTTCAAAATACCAGCATCAAAGTCTGCAGCATGGGTGGCAGCAGTCTGGAAAATCCCAGGGACAATCATTTTGTAATCCCTACAGGCCAGATTCTTTGGTGGGGGAGAAAGGGAGGGAAAGTTGGTGAATCAGATGGGTTTGGCAATTCTTAAAGAGGAAGTTCAAAAGAAGACCAAATCTAAATAATTGCAGAGCCAGCTTAGGAGATCAGTACAGTTGGCTTCTAGCTCTTTGATGGATTCTTTTAGAGTGCACTGTGGCATTAAAACTCTTCATGACACAGAGGGTAGTTTATGTAGGAAAACAACAGCTTTTAGTGAAGCTGAATCAAAAAGCAGTTTGGAAGAGTTAGAGTAGGAATGTGAAGATGTTTCAATGGATTTCTCTTGTGTTTTCCTCTTTTATACATGCATGTTAGTATAAAACCTGTGT
Organism: Vulpes lagopus; assembly: GCF_018345385.1. Classification (NCBI taxonomy): domain Eukaryota; kingdom Metazoa; phylum Chordata; class Mammalia; order Carnivora; family Canidae; genus Vulpes; species Vulpes lagopus. Next base: position 54,256,239 of record NC_054831.1, on the reverse strand, counting down.
TTAAATAAAACTAAAATCATCCTTTTAATACACATAAGGTAAAAACTTTCCACGATACGAAAATGTTGTCTCATAGTTTGACAGTGTTCTTTTCTTTCTTAGAAATGGTGCATCTTATAGATAGTGGCTCTCAGATCATGAAATGTGTGTGCCATTTGGTCAATGAGAAGTAGAAGATGCTTTGCACTATGGTGGCCCACTGGTCCTCCCTTTGACATGACATCGATTCTTAGTTGGTAGGATTCATCGGATTGTGTCGGTTTCCTTCTGCTCCAGCAGATTGATTCATCTGTGGCCACAGAACATTCCTTACTTCTCTGTTTTGAGACACTCACAGAAGCTACCGACATCAAGAACTAGGTTGATAAATGCCTTTAAAATCACTGTGCCTTCTAAGAAGCCAAGCTCGGAGATGGAATAGTGAAAAAAATGATAGAATGCAAACTATTTCCCAATATTTGCAGTGAAGCCTGGGTAATACAGGGGAGGACTGTCAAGCAGTTCCTTGCTCATCTAGGAGCTCAAGAAACATCAGGAAAATGTGTGATGAGGAAATTTTGCCATCAAAGTGCATGGAAATCAAACTTAACGGGACCAAGGCTACCCTTCAAGAGTTCACAGTGCTCATGCCAGGATTTGATTATCACCACAATATTCAATGCTTACATTCCTTTGAGGGAAAGACGGATATCTGATTGTTACGGGCTATAATATATCCATTTTCCTTCCCACCAGCCACCGATTTCCTTAATGGGAATTACATTCTCTTGTTGAGAATTTCTTGGCCACAAGGCCATCCTGATTGTTGCCTTTCCCTGCCTCTCCCCACAGTGGAGGCCAGTGGGGCCAAATACTTCCTCCATCTGCCTTCTGCTATAGCCAGAGTGTCAGCTTGGGTCAGTGACTGAGCTAGGCTTGACCAATCAGATGCTTACACTTGGGGACTCTGGATTCTGTGCCTGTGATGTAGGAAGGAGAGGAGTTTCAGAAGTTAGATTCATCACAGTGGCGCCAGTCATTGTCACAGTGATGTCTTGAACATACTGTGCCTATAACAAAGCTGTTGCCTTATTTTATACATTTTGATGCTTCTCACTAGGTCTTTCATGGTTCTTTCTATCCCAAGACTGTTCTTTTAGCTTCCCTCCAATTATGAGAGCCCCAGATAATATCCCCTTAATCCCTTATTGCTTTAAAGAGCCTTAGCCAGTGTCTATTACTTGCCCCTAAGAACCCTGATTCAACAGCACCTCATATGAGGTAAGTGCTATCATAAAGGAAAGAAGAGCCTGCATAATTTTTCAGGTGTCCTCTTTTGTGTCATTAGAAGAAAGAGAGGAAGGAATCGAATCTTTTTCTAGAATCTTAAAGAACACAATGATGTTGTATCTAACATAGGGTGGTTCTGCCAAAAGGACAACAGATACGGCTCTTTATGGTTTCTTTTCCTCAATATTAGATGACTTGTGTGTACTACAGATGTTCAATGGGAGAGTGTAGGCTAAGAACACATAAGTCCCTGTGTCTGACATCCTCCATCCTATCTTTTTCTTCTTCTGGTACCAAAGGAGAGAAAACTAGATTTGCTTACTATTTTAAAATTAAACTTCCTTTCAAGGTTATGCACATATCTTAGCCTTGCCAGACTAAGAACTACCACATCCCTCTCCAACAAAATCATATACAGCAATAATTTTGGTGACAGGCAGATATACATTCTGGAAGAAGGTGGTGGGGTAAGTATATGCATTTATTTGGGATTCAGAAATGGTTCCCATGTTGATGAAATTATTCTGGACACTTCACTATATATTTAATGGCAACAAATAAAACAGAAGTGGCAACCAATGGCATATCTTAGACGAAAGATTAGTATGTGCCAGTATCCAAAGTTAAATCTTGCTTGGTACCTTAGGGAACTATACCAACAGTATTCATCAATGCAGGAAGATTCAGAATTGCCCATACCTGAAGGTAGTTTGAAGGTGCCTAGCAGTACTTCCCTTGCTTCTCTGCAGCACTGTCAGGTGGAGTAGAAGACTATGGGGATGGTTTCTTGAATCTTGATCCATTTGGCTCTCTAAGCCAGTGCTGTTTCCCATGGGAGTTAGACTTCTCATCCCCAACAGGAGAACCCAAAATGTGAATTATTCTTTCAGTAAAGGTAATGCATTTAACTGGCTGGGAGTATTTTTTAATACAGCTGACTAGGCTTAGCAGTTCTACCTCAGATGCTGAATGAACTTCAGAAATACAGCAGGTGTTGACAACATGGTCCTGGCCAAGAGAGCCCAACAGGCTGGCCACTAAGCTCCTCCTCCTTTTCCTCCGTGTTGCAACAAATGAATGTAGAGGGATCTTCTCCATACCTCTTGCTCTAAAATTGGCAGAAGAAATTAGAGCAATAGTGCAAGGTTCACTTGCTCAGTCAGGAATGTTTGTAGTAGTTACACATAGGTTAAAGAGAGATTAAAGATAAATACTTCTGTAAAGAGGAAAAAACCCATAGAAGAGCTGGAACCTAATGGTTAAGCATCATAGATAAAAAGCAAGGCTAAGGTAGTCAGTCTCTGTCTGAGCAGTGCTTCTGAGTTTCATATTTAGCAGTTTCTTTCCTAATTAAATGAAACTTGATACCTTATTTGCTCACATTTCAATTTGGGAAGGGTTGGCGTGGAGATAAGAATGAGGTCTTATCCTCTTATGAAGTAGGAGAGATAACTGGGAGTTGAAGAGCACAATTGGGAAAAGGATAAGATGCCTTGAAATGGATTGGAGTTGTCCAAGACAAACATCATCCCTTTCACCTGGTGGTCTAGAGCAGTGGTACTCGTATCTGATGTGTATCAGAGTTACCTGGGGGCTCGTCCCAACACAGGCTGCTGGACTCTGCTCTCAGGGTCTCTGAATCAGGAAGTTGGGGTTGGGGGCCAAGCATTTGCATTCCCAACAAGTTCTCAGCTATGACGGATGCTGCTGACCTAGGAACCACACTTCGAGAACCACTGATCCAGAACCCTGTGTTGGTTCAGGCAGGCATGCAGCAGAGTATGGAATCTCATGTACCTATTGTTGGTTAGCACCATTGGCTCTCACAGCACCCGGTTTGCAGCCTATTTAATTCTGCACTGGGGCCCAACCTATACTATAGGTACTAGTTAAAGTCTCCCCAAGGGGTAAATCTTAGAAGGAAGTCATGTATTTTTCTTGACTCTCTAAAATACTAGAATTTATTCCCTGTCTCAGACAATATTTTTGCACATTGGAGATGTTAGAACTTTTCTCCTGGAGACTTAAGAGTAACAAGCATGTCAGGAGAAAGGCCAGGCCCAGTTGTCCATAGCATTATGTAAAAATGAGGAAATGTGACTTTAAGAACAGAAATGGTAGAACAGCTCCTATAATTCAAAGCAATCTTGATATCATCAAGGTGCTGGCAACATCCATCCTTTGAATCCCAAATTCCTGCTCTCTGACATGCTCATCCAGGCTCCCCAGGCCCACTGCTGGTGGCTCCCGGGGAAACTAGGATGTCATTCTGGCCCTCATAAGTTTAGATGGATTCTTCTTGTTATGAACAGTTCAAGGACTTCTGCTTCTTAGTGAATCAGGCAAGATTTTTTTTTTTTTTTTTTTTACCCTGCTAAGAACAGAAGAATGTATACATGTGGGCATCTTAGCATAAGTTTTCAACTGTTCTGTTCTAAGGACCCCATTATACTCTTAGAAATTATTGAGTACCCCTAAAAGCTTTAGCTTAACTAGGTTATATCTATCAATATTTATCACATTAGAAATTAAAATGGAGACATTTGTAAATATTAATTTATTAATTCATTGAAAAATAAGTACAATGTGTGTTTTCCAAAATGAAAGTGAAGAGAAGAGTAGCATTGTTTTACACTTTGCAAACCTCCTTCGTGGTCTGGCTTATAGAAGATGCTGGATATTTGCTACAGTAGCTTGAAAAGGGAAGAACATTTTACTAGCCTTTTCAGATAATTGTGGATATTCTTCTCTGTTTACTACATCAGAATTTAACCAATGGCAGTTTCTTAAAGATCGATTGCAATGTAGAATCCAAAACTACGTCAATGATCTATTAATATCCTGTTATACGGCAGCTCGGGTAGCGGTTTGGCACCGCCTTCGGCCGGGGTGTGATCCAGGAGACCCCGGATGGAGCCCCACGGCCAGCTCCCTGCATGGAGCCTGTTCTCCCTCTGCCTGTGTCTCTGCCTCTCTCTCTCTCTCTGTCTCTCTCTGTCTCTCATGAAAAAAATAAAGTATTTTTTTAAAAAATCCTGTTATATTAAATTCTTTCTTGTACTCTGCTTCAGGTTTGAAATGTAATAAAATTACTAATTTTACTGCTGCATTTAGGGTGTCCTTAATTGAGCCTTTTTTTTTTTCTCCCCTCTGAGTTTGTGATGATGAAGAATTTAATGGCTAATGACTGGTTTGTGCTAAGACATAAACAGTTGTACCCACCATTGCTTCCGTAAGAATGTCAAGAGAAAGGAAAAGGTAAATAGCATTTTAGTATCATTAGGAAGATAGTTTTGGCTCCATGGACTCCTGGAAAGATCTCAGTAACTCCCAGAGGTTCATCGGCCACAGCTTGAGAACCGCTATGTTAGGAAAATGAGGTAACAACTATATCCTATATTTTTATCTTGCTGGCTCTTTGATCCTTTCATCTTTCAGTGTGATTAATAAAGAAAACCCCAAGATCACATTAAAACTCTTCTAATTTATTCACGACATCTAATAACAAGGCAAAACAAATCACAAAAAAAAAATTGTGAAGTCTCTTGAATACAATAAAAATAGTAATTAGTAACCCAGTGGGAAGTTATCCTCCTGGCAGTCAGATAATGAAATACACAGTATAGTCTAGAATACATAGGAAAATATAAGATTAAATAAAATATAAGATTACTTGCTGTAAATTTATGGGAAATATCATGGGAAACTTAAGAAAAATGGAATGCAAGCATGTCCATTATTTTTTTGTTCCTTCCATTTGGTAGAAGTAATGGGTGTGACTGAGACCTCTGAATATCCCATGGTGCCATGGGGGAGAGGCCAAGCACAGAGCTAGGGACTTGGGGCTGACCTCTAGGGAAGGGGTGGGTATGAGAACTACTTAAATGTAGTAGCTCAGCTGACACTGAGCCTAGGCACCCCTGATCCTGAGCTGTGTGCTATGCTTCTCCTTCGCCACCTGCTGAACTGGGTCTGGCCACTCCAGATGCATAAGAGATCATACAGCAGCAGAATCTAGCTTCTTAGTCAATTCCAAGGTAGCACCCACTTTGTTCATGTCCTATATCATCCTAGATGCTTGTTTTCTAGACATAGAAGCTTAGAACTCCTCCTCTTGATTCCTTGTCCTACAGAACTCCTGCTTGCCCTTGACTTTATGGATTTGTATAAAGCATTCCCCAGGTTTGGCTCTTGGGGCTTCTGGCTCTTTTCTCACCTCTCACCCCAGATGAGCCTTGTCCCTAGTCTCAGACTTGAATTGAGAGCCAGTGTTCCTTGGCCTTGGCCCTCACTTAACTTCCTGGACTATTGGTATTTTGGTATAGTTGACAAATTTCCAAGGCCAGTGAGATTCCATTGGAACCTCAAGAAACTCAAAGAGCAAATTGTGGTGCAGGTATGGCCAAGATGGTAACGAATTGTAATGAAGAATCATAAAACATACTTTTAAAAAAAGTCTCCTCTCAGAGGGATCCCTGGGTGGCGCAGCGGTTTGGTGCCTGCCTTTGGCCCAGGGAGCGATCCTGGAGACCTGGGATTGAATCCCACGTCGGGTTCCCGGTGCATGGAGCCTGCTTCTCCCTTTGCCTGTGTCTCTGCCTCTCTCTCTCTCTCTCTGTGAGTATCATAAATAAAAAAAAAATTTTTTTAAATGTTTAAAAAAAGTCTCCTCTCAGGGAGTGTGTTGGCACTGTCTGTGCTTTTGACATGTAGAACCAAGGAAACTCAGGCCATCCAGTTGCTCACCAATCCCACTCCAATCAAAACCAAAGTGGCCATTGGAATTCTTTCTGAGGATTAAATTCAGAATTTTACCCTTCACACAAAGACTAAAGTGACTGGAAACGAATGAGTCAAGAACCAAGGGAAACTTTTGAAGAAACATCAAAATTATTCATGATGGAAGCATGACTTGTGAAGGAACCCTAGAGATCAGTGAATGCAGCTCCATGATGGCAGAAGTGTCTGTCCACCACTTCATCTTCAGAGCCTATTCAAATGTCTAGCACATAGTACATGCTCAAGAAAGATCTAATGAGTCAAGGAGTAAATTAATGGATCATTTAGATAAGAGCAAGGGGACATAAGAGAGAGGGAACTCCTGTGTCTCTAGATCTTCTTCCCAAGAGTTTGAGTTTTAAGGTGCCTAAACATGATGGATAATGCATTCAGGCAACAAATATGACCTCAGCCCTTTGGAGACAGGCAAGGAGCAGGAAAAAGAAGCAGGCATCCTAGGAAGGATGAGATGACAGATGCCACATGGTCTGGTCATATATTAGTCTCTTTATTTCTCTTTTGTTATCCAAAAACCTTTTAGTTTACAATTCCAGTGCTATTGCAAATGCATTGTAGGAAATAAATGAAAAGATTTTGCGTCCACATTTGGGTCAAAGCCTTATGAAAGAGCAGGTCCTTGTAGGCTGGCCTAGAGTAGCTCTAAAAAGAAGGACCTCCAGGGAGGCAGGAGTCAGAATTACAAGAGCCCAGCTGAACTTTCTTGGTGATTCTTACTTCATTGATTCCATTTTTTTTAAAGAAAGTCAAATTTTTGCCTTGCCATATTATCTTTGACCAACCTGACCCTGTTACTGCCTACAGCTTAGCGTGAACAGAGGACTTGTAGGAGGCAGTGTCTAGAACACACATGCGTGGCATTAACCCGAGACTACTTCTAACATCTGACTATGGTAGATCATAGGGTTGTCCCCATTGGATCACTGGTCTCAACATGAGCGTGGAAGGCACCGAGCCACCTAAGTGAAAGGAGCAAAAGACTACAACTGCTTTGGAAACATACCCTAGAAGTGCGTGCAGTCGACACCAATATTGTTGGATGACCCCATTAATAGCACAAAGTATCAGTTAAGGGCAAGATGGCTTCGTGGCAGCTTTCTGACACAACTGTTTTTTTTTTTTAATTTTTTTTTTTCAATTTATTTATGATAGTCACAGAGAGAGAGAGAGAGAAAGAGGCAGAGACACAGGCGGAGGGAGAAGCAGGCTCCATGCACCGGGAGCCTGATGTGGGATTCGATCCCGGGTCTCCAGGATCGCGCCCTGGGCCAAAGGCAGGCGCCAAACCGCTGCGCCACCCAGGGATCCCACAACTGGTTTTAAGTTTTAATGTAGTTGACCCTCCAACAGGTATTTTTCAGACAAGCGGTCTTCACAAAAGGAGGGTGAGCTCTTTCTAGTTCCTGCCTAAACAGCAGTGAGGGGCTGTAGGGTTAAGTCCCTTCTGCAGTTGGGTTTCTACATTTAGATATCTATAAGGGCAGCCTGATGGTGAAACCCTCCGAGAAAGTGGTGGCTGTGGCTGGCGGTTGGAAATATTTTTTGTTTTGCGACTCAGCATATAACAATGTATTTAAAAAATTTGTACCAGGTTTAATTAGAAACAAATTTGACACCACATTCATCTGCTTGATCTCACTCCCTAGACTTCACTGGTATGTTGTGTCATAGGTTGCAGTCAAAATCTCCCAACAGCACTATAGTTCTGAAGTAAAGAACTTGGGCTCTGGAGGTGGACACACATGTTCAAGCTCTGCTTTTACTATATATGCCACATCTTCGGCACCCTCTGCCCTCATTTCTCCATCGACACAATAAAGATGGTAGCACCCACTCATCAAGCGATGAGGATTAGTGGTAATCTATGTAAAGTGCCCAGCAAAATGCCTGAAAGATAATAAGGGGTTCAACAATAATAAAAGCTACTTTTGAGAACAAATATTAACCATTTATGTCATCAATACACATCAATACACACTTGCCATCTCCTAGGGTACTTCTACTTTAAAATACCTGTTCCCTTATCAGACCATGTGTCAAGAGACATGGTCACTTCTTGCTACCTCCCAGCTCCTTACCTCCACTTAACCTTCCATATCTCAGGGGCCTCCTTCACGCAGCCCCTTTGTGTGACCTGCCCAAGGCTACAAGAAGTGGGTTTGTCAGAGCAGGTCCCTAGGACTGACAGGAGACTAGGAACTACATGAAATATGCTCTCCTTTAGGAGTACATGGTTCCACTCATTGGGCTAGGCCCTGCAGTGACAATCCTTGGGGACTTTCCATGTGGAGGACTTTGTTTCTCCAGAGTAAGCCTCTGACTGCATGTGTGTGATGTGGTGTGTATGTGCAGTACATGAGCACGTGGTGTGTGGTGTGTTTGGTGTGTGGTGTGTGTGTCTGTGTTGTGTGTGGTATGTGTGTATCTATGTATGGCATATATGTATGTATCTGCAGTGTGTGGTATGCATGTGAGTGGGGTGTGTGTGTGTGTGTGTGTGTGTGTGTGTGTGTAAGCATGTGTGTATGCACATGATGACCTTGGCTTTGTAAAGAAGGCCCATTTCCAGAGTTTCCTAACTCATGCCTGTATTTGGCAGTTACCCCACAGAAGCATCCAGCCAGCCTTGCCTAAGTGCCTCAGCCCCTGGCACCTGTGCCTTTTGGATCTACGACTAGCCTCGTGGAGAGAAGACTCTGCCCCAAGATGGGAAGATGCCAGCTGCATTCCTTGCTTCAAAGCAAACCAGCCTTTCCTGAGCTCTACAATGAGAAGCCCCACCTTTTTCCTGGCCTGAATGTTTACTCCTTTTTCTCAAGCATCCAGGGACTTCTGGTGAGCTTTCTCCACTTCAGCCTCTTTACAGCTGCCTGGTTCAAGTGGCATTCCCATCTGTGGCCTTCCCAGCTTTCCCTGCTCCCAGAGATCGGGTGAGATCTGTCGTGTGGCTTGAGGTGGGGTCCGCAGATGGGCTCGCCCCCATTTCTTGCCTGCTGCCTCAGAGTCTCCAGATCAAACCTCCTCAGTCTGCCCAGAGTCAGCGGAGGTTGCGTAAAGGCTGTCTCTACACCGTGTAGTTTGCAGTGTGGGAGGGCCGTACAGGCCAACAGCTGGAAAATTTCGAGTCAAATTTCCTCTGGGGTGGGACCCAGAATGACAACACTGCAGTGAACTGCCAATGCCAGGACAGGGTCTGGGGTGCCTCTGTTCTCCCTTCTGTGGGGGATTTTGTCTCACGATTACTTTCAAGGGAGGAAGAGAGCAGATTTAGAATGAAGACTCCAGGACTAGAGGCATGTTTTTGATGGATTATTGTCCTCCTCCTTCATTAACCCTAAGCCCTGTGCCTTCCACCTCTGCCTGTGAGTGACCTGCATGCCGCCCACTGGGAGCACCTTCCCCAAGCCCTGACTTTGGCACCAGTGGGGCTCAACCTCCCCCCACTCCTGCTGACAACAGGGAGGAGTGATCTTGCTCACTAGAAGAGAGATTAATTTGGTTCCAGCCTGAAATTGTTTCGTAAGTGCTCGTAGGCTAGGGAGGTCCGTGCTGAATCTGCACCTAGAGAACCACAGGTGCCGAGTCCTACCCACTCCGAAACTGCCGAGCGGAGGGATGCCTTGCCCTCTGTCTGTGCACGAGGTCTTTCTGGTCCCCTCCACGTCCGTCCCTGCCCCTCTTCCTCCGTGGTCCGCCCCTCTGCCTCCCTGTTCTCTTAACCCCCAGGCCTGTGATTATCTTAAATACGAAGAGAGGGTGGGAGAAATGGGGCTCCTTTTGATGGATGCTGTCGAGGAAACATTTCAAAAATGGGACACAGTGAGTTGAGCCCCTGGGAAAGGCCGGAATCACTTGAGCTGGGACTTCCTCGGTGCTTGAGGCTTCACGATGATCCCTCTGGAGCCTGGCAGGGTGACAGGTGGGATGCAGTTACCAAAAAGCCGAGAAGCATCTCCTTATGCCTTTTCCCTTGTCATCGGCTGTCCTGGCAGAATGCGAAGCGGGGCTGCAGCGAGCTTCTCAAGTGTTTCTACTGTATCAGTGTGTACTTTACAGGTCATGTTGTGGGGGTTTTGTGTTGCTTGTGCAAACAAGCACAGTGATGTAAAACTGTCCAGGACCCTGGATTTCCTTACACGCCCCCATCTCAGATGCAGCAGAGGCTGCATACCCATCCTCAGCCACTCCTGCCCCTCTCAAAACAGTGTGCAGAGCCTGGGACAGACAGGAGGCCACCCTGAGTGTGAGTCTGGTGGCACCTGTCACATCCAGGGGCTGCCAATGACGGTGTTCCATACAGTCAAGCCCTGATCATTTCATGGTCACTGTGTAGGGGGTGGGATGTTGATGGAACCCGATTCTGGCTGGTACATACTGAGCGCTGGGCCTGCTAAACCACCTTCTTTCTCATTTAACCTTCAAACAATCCCACACTGTAAGCACTACCATTATCCCCATTTCTCAGAGGAGGGAACTAAGGCTCAGCTAGGTCACCGACCAGGGCTAAAAGCAGACAGCTTGTTAACTGAGCTGCAAGGCAAGCCAGGTCTGTCACCAGAAGCAGAGTATTCTATCCCCCTGGGACTACAGTGAGCGTTTGAGGAAGGGGGGCCGACAGAGCCAGCCCAAACCTCTACCTGCCTTCCCAGGGACAGTGTGTCTGACCATTCGGGGAGGGGTTCTCTACTGGGGCTCTTGTTCATGTCCACAGCTGGGCTTCGGGGTGTCCCTGAAAAGCCCTCTGAAACTGCGCAAGCTGCTGTGGGAGGGGCACCTGGGTGGCTCAGTGGTTGAGCATCTGCCTTCACCTCAGGTCATGATCCTGGGGTCCTGGGATCAAGTCCCACATCAAGCTCCCCCCAGGGAGCCTGCTTCTCCTGTTGCCTGTGTCTCTGCCTCTCTCTTTGTGTCTCTCATGAATAAATAAATAAAATCTTTAAAAAAGGATGCTGTGGGTATGTGTGGTATATTTTTTCTGAAGAAAGAATGCATAATTTCAGTGATTCTTGAAAGGCTGGTGCCTCTCCAAAATGGTAAGACACAGGGTCATATCACTTTACCACATTGTCTGTGCCTCCTAAAGGCTTTCTCTTGCCTTACCCCATCCCTGCTACCCACTCTGTTTTGTTCCATCAATGGGAATCCAATCCAGGGCCTGTTTGATGGTAAGGTCAGGTGACTGGTCACAAAAGCGATCAACCTTGACTCTCAGACTGCCAGCAGACCTGCCCAGCTGCCACACTCCTTGCGATGTGCTGTGGTGTCCAAACTCTCCATGGATTCTGCACCATCTCTGGATGGAGACATTGGACACAGAGCCCGAGGAGGCTCCTTGCCAGCCCACTTTGATGTGTTACAATAGGGTGTGAGGGTCTGGCCTTACCGGGGTGAGGGGTGGTGGGTCAGTGGGCCAGCCGAGCCAGGGTCCCTGCCTCTCTCTGCTGGACTCACTGGCAGCTTCATTCGGAATCACAGGTGACCTCACCTACCCTTTAGGCATGGTCTTCAACATGAACAGAGGGAAGTTGTGAGAGTCACGAGTCAGACTCTGGTCATTTTGACTCATTTTCCTGGAGTAGGAGCTGAAAGATGAATTTCACGTGGAGCAAACTTGAGCCGGGCAAGGGGTATGGAAATGAAAACCCTAAACACCAAATGTTCCTAAATAATAAATATTTTTCTTCTGATTAGAGGTCATGTTAGAAATCCCCTCCCTCAAATTATGAACAATTATAAGCATGCTGGACCCCGAGTTAAGAGGTGCCATGATGAAAATCTGGCCTTCACTTTTCACAATCTCTTTTTCTCAAACTGTCTGGAAAGCCGTGACATTCTCATCAGTTTTTCCATTTGTCCTTTGTTGAGAAAAACTGGCCTTAATAATCTGAGAACAAAGTTCTTTTTAACCATCCTTCCTTCATTTGCACCCCATTCCCCAACCTGAAAACAACCTGCCTTAGATGGATTAAGACCACCTCTCACTCCTCAAGAATGACCATGATAAGAGAACTTTGTTCTTCTCCTTAACTTGTCTGATTGTACCCGAAACTGGATGTGAGCTGAGTTTTCCATAAGACCTGGTTAGCAACAGGTAAACATATCTGAAAGTCCTTCAGAAATTGGTTTACTTGAAGCTAAGGATTGATTTTTAGCCCTGAACGGCCTGAGATCATTTTTGGAAGAAGGCGCATGGAGATAAATTAATACAGGATTTGAACCCTGGTTCACAGCCAGCAATGGGTCCCGAGCAGGATCAGGAGGTGAGCTACACGTCCTGGGTCACACCACTATTGCCTGTTCACTGTTCGGATAGAAGAGAAAGGTCTCGGGGTGAGGCTCAGTCTCAAAATGATTTCTTCCCTCAACCACAAGCTTGACAGTTTATAGAGAATAGACTACAGGGAAATAAAGTGCTTCTTATTCAGGGCTTTTGGAAGAACTGAGTCAGAGATGGGAAGGGGACCACTTGTTTGGAGTCACGGGGGAGGTACAGGTTCCCAGGGTGGGTTAGCGCTCATAATTCAGAAACTGACCGTGGGGCCCTGACCCGGTTCTGCCCCTCCCGATGTGTGACCTTGAACACACAGCTTAACTTCTGCGTGTCCGCTTCCTTACCTGTCATATGCGGATAGTAACTGACCTCATGAGGTTGTCTGGAGGATTATGGGAATTAATGTTTCTACCGCTAGAGTTGAGACTGGCTCGTGGAAAGTACTAGACAAAAACTACCTATAATAGCTACCACTGCTGCGATTACTGTGAAAATCACCTTCAATTCCAAGGATGCCAGAGCCTGAACCACTGCACTTTTAAGGCCGTGCTCCCCACCCCACCTCATCTTTCCCCTGCCAGAGAGTACTGACTGTCACCCCAGCTAAGGGTCTGGCTCTCCTCATCTCAAAGGTCTCTCCACCAGTTCCTCAGTTATCTGATCTGTAATAACCCTTCGAGTCCAAAAGTCTGCCATAGAAGTCAATTAACCTCTCTTCTTGAAATTAAAGCCATTTCTTTGCATTTAAACCACTTTAAGATGGAGAAATGTTCTCTCCTTAAAATAACTCTCCTATATTTAAATGCTTGATTAAATCCCTTTTCTGCCTTTTCCTCCCCTGAAAAGAAATCACAATCATTTAACTTTTCCCTGGGGTTCCTTTCTATTACCTACTTGAACTGTTCTTGCCTTCCTGTTTGCTGTACCTCCCTCTTAAAAACCAAAGCCACATCTGAAAAGACTGTCATTGAGGACACTTCTTGCCAACGCCACAAGTCAGGGATGGATTTCTTCATCACTCTTGCCCATTCTCTTCCTGTTGTTTTGGTATCAGCCTTGCTCTCATGGCCATAGTCAAACATATGAGTGAATGACCCCCACACTTGAGCTGAGGGGGCCCTTCATGATCGTCTGCAGGGTCTCAGCCCTTTCTGCTACTCATCATTCACCATCCTCAGCTCTTAGGATCTTTCTGAACCTGTCAAGGTGCTAGACTCACAACCAAATATGGACTTAAATCTAGTGGCCAAAAGATGAGCTCCTCAAGGTAGAATGTTTGGCTCTCTATCCCAGCACTCATTATGATGCCTGGCTCACAGTAGAGCTTCAGAAAACTTTGTTAGATGCATTTTCCAAGACACCACTAGAAGTAGGAGGTTTTATCAGGCCCCAGGTAAGCCTTGAGGACTAATGCGACATTCCCTGAGAGACTTCCTCTCTCCCATATTTCCAAATGGACATGGCTGGGAAGGGGGTCTATAGATGTGACTTCTCTCAGGCAGTATGTACCCACATGGAAATATGGTTCATAGATTTTTTTTTTTACCCGAGTGCTATTTCATCCTAGAGTTGGACATTCTCGGGAAGTATTTTCAAAACCTCACAAAGGGAAACCTTGATCTACTTAGGGTCTGGATTCCATTCTGATGAGCTCTTTGGAGAGATATGGAGGGAAAAAGTGGGACATTGTGAAATCAAACCAACAATTATAATGTCTTCTAACTCCAGCTTGGTTGGGAATTATTGGTTCAAGTCACACTTTCCACAGGGTCACTGTCTCAGAATAGTGTTCTTCAGAGATTACATAGCCACTTGTTAAATATACGGAAACCAGATTTATTTCCATCTGTTCCAGTCTGTGTCCCTTCCACCCCGGTCAGCTGGCCCTACTCCCTGCTCCTGGCTTCATCTCTTTCCATAGCTTTGCTAATTCTGTTTTATTTTTGTTTTTTACCAGGGATGCCCTGCCCCCTCTGTACTCCAGAGACATTTAAATCTACCCTGAGGCCCCCTTTCTCACTGTCAGTATTCTCTCCTCTTCAGATGTGCAAGTTTTGTCTTCCCAATCACTCATCATTGAAGGTGGGCCACCTCTTTCCCAAGCCCTCAGGGGTGTGTAGTACAGAGGGCAGAGCTCTAGATCAGTGGACTGTAAACCAGTCAATTTCCAGAACCACCTGAGCAATTCTTAAAAATATCTACTGAATCAAAATCTCCAGAGGAGAGGCCCAACAATCAGCTTCTTACATATTTTACATGTTTTAAATTTTTTTTAATGTTCAGGTGGTGATGAAGGTCTGATGATAGGTCCAAGTTTGAGAACTACCATGATGAGAGGAATCTGTGTCAAGTCAAGTTTTTGGTACTTAGGTGATAGAGCTACTGAGCCTTTGACTTGGTCTAACAAAACCAAAAAAGTTTTCTTCCCAAGAGGTGCACTGTGAGTCTTCACCACTGGAGTCCATGAAAACACTTGGCTGCTCTGACACTGTATACATCAAGATGCTGGCTTTTTCTTTTCTTATTTTGCATCACATCCACCTCCAAACTAAGTATCACTGGTCTTACTAGCCACTTGATTTAGCATCCAGATGAACAGGCTTTGCTTGGCAACTATCATATTCCATCCCTTCTACTATAAAATATGGCTTCTCCTTGGCCAACACACAGGATAGATTCTGTTCAACTTAGTGTTTAGTAATGGTTTTGTTCACGATGTGCTTGTCCACTCTTAGAAGGTACAATCACGACCACTGTCATTACCACATCCAGGAGGCTTTTCTAGACAGTGCCCACTTAAATGTGGTGGTGGGCCATTCATTTGTTCAAGTATAGTCTAGGCTGTAGAATCTAACCTTAGACACACACAGCCAGTTTTGCTCAGATGTTTGCCTGTAGTGTTTCTAATCTGTGGTTTGGATGCTTCTATAAGCCTCTAATCTTGGGCCTAGGATATGCTGTAATATGTAGACATGAAAAATTTTCTGAAACTGGAGGCATCAAATTTCACTTCTCATGTGGTATCCATTTATTTTACTTTAGATTACCATAATGACATAATACCAATATTAATAAAACCATTTATTGAGAACCTAATATGCATAGGACAATGTACTAGGTAGGTGCTGAGACTTCAAAGATTCATAAGATAAGGTCCTTGCTCTAGGGAGGACCACACTCTGGTGGTAAATAAAGGAAACTATTCATTAAAAAGCAGTTTACAAAGCCACAGAGGAGACATCAAGTACCAGATGAATGGCTCAGTCAGTAATCTCCCTTAGGATATGAAGGAGCACTTGACCATGAAGCATTTGCAAGCTTCATGGGGAACCTACTATGACATGGAAACTGGAATACAGCAGGTACTCAGTAAATACTTGCCAATGAATAAATAAATGAATTACTGTATGGATGGTGCTAAGATAGGAATTGTGCCTTGGAATATAGGCAGAGCACATTTAGGAGAAGAAGAAGTGCACACGCAGAGCTTCTTTATCAATGAAGCATGAACCTGTCTCATCAGGGAGCAACATGAGAAGTGTAGGAAAAAAAATAGTTCCATTAAGGTTAATCTTTTTATTGGTAGTAATCATTTATTGAGTAATAATTAAATTAATAGCACTTACTAAATATTACTTATTTGGTAAGTTATTAGTAAGCAAATTATTAGTAATTTAGGAAGTAAATTATTTTCAGTATATAAACACTCACTGTGGAAACACTGATTCACTATCTAACAGGGAGACAAAGGACATGCCTGAGTATAGATGCCTTTGCTGAGCTATGTACAGTCACTATCTGATTTGCTTTGTAATCAATTAATTTCTATTCCACCTTTTTCCAAAACAGATTTATTATCAAACCATTTCTAAGACCTAAGATAGGAAGCAAGATACAAAGAGGCTGAGAGTTGGAGCAGAAAAAAACTGAAAAGGACCTGAGCTAATGGGGTCTTCTTGCAGCTTGGGCTAAAAAGAAAGGACATGAGTGACTTAGAATGAGGAAACAAATAAGTTTCTGGGAGAATAAAGGAGAAAACCTTTCTCCTTGCTCCTACTTTCTGAAGAAAACGGGGTTGTTTTAAACCGTAATCCCTAGTTAATTGCTGCCATTCCCATTTTTACTACCAGTGAGACTTTCTACCAGCTAGCTAGCCAATTTTTTACGTGCCTGGCACTGTGCTAAATCCAATACACACATTTAAAAAATTTTAATCCTACAACTGCCCTGTGAATAGGTCCTATAATTCGCCCCTCTCGGCAGAAGCTCTTTTTTTGTGCAGCCCTTCCTAAGAGCAGCTGGATGCTCTCTGTGAGCAGGTCTTCTCCAGCCTGGGAATCCACTTGCAGAGAGCAAGCAGACTTCATTAGGCAGGAAGCTTCCCCAGTGGGAGAGAAGAAGATCCCACTGCAGAGACAACTTTGATCTGGAAAGAGGAGCAGACACACAAGCTATGTCCAAGCAGCTCAAGGAGACTCTCGAGGCTGAACAGGAGAAGAAGAATCTCTGATTGTCGAGGACACTGGATTGCTCAACCACCGCCTTTGTTTTTTGGAAGGAACCATGTGTGGAAGGCAGTGTTCTGGACTCCGAGTCAGAGAAGATGTTTCCAGCTGTGTACAATGAAGGAGGTCACTTCACATCTCTTAGCTCCAGTTTCTGCTGTTAGCAGTGGCAAGGAAGGTCTGCCCCCTTCTATGTTAATTCCAGAGGACCAGATGTGGAAGTGCACATAATGCATTAAATGTGAAAGCTGCAACATGTGATTGAACCCCAATTTAAAATCTTACATGTTTGGGGCACCTGGGTGGCTCAATTAGTTAAGCATCTGCCTCAGCTCAGGTCACGATCCCAGGTCATGATCCCTGATCTCTTCCCTTTTCCTTCTCTCTCTCTCTCTCTTTTTCTTTTGTTCCTTTCCTATCTATGCTTGGTTGTGCCACCCTAAGCAATGACAGGAAGAAGACAGGCAGACTCGAGTGGCAGCCAGCTACCAGCACTCGGGGCATATTGAAGAGGACACAAAGATAGAAAGAGAATAAAAGAAGAAATACTGAGACACCAGGTAGTAAGGACTTGTAGTGACTCTCAGGCCCTATCTAGAAACAAGAACACATAGGATTTTATTTTTTATTATTTATTTATTTGAGAAAGAGAGACTGAGAGAGCACAAATGGGGAGGAGAGGGAGAAGCAGTTTCCCTGCTCAGCGGGACCTTGATGCCAGGACCCTGGGATCATGATCTGAGCTGAAGGCAGATGCTTAATCTACTGAGCCATCCGGTGCTTCTCTGTGAATTCTACTTATTGTACACTGCTGTGAAGAGCTCCCAAGTTGTTATGTCATTTTCATAATTATTTTTGCTACTGGTTGTAAATTAGCCCATGGGACAAAGCATCTCATGATGAAAATTCTAATTTTATTACTGTTGGACATTTAGGTTTATTTAATAAGTAGCACCATCAAGAATACCTCATGTATGCAGACTTTTCCACCCTATGAATTAAAGGAGAAAGTGTTTATAGTTATTTGGTTTTCTAAAAGCCAGGCAGAGTTTTCTAAACTCCACACACACTCAGTATCTATCAGGCTTTGCTCACCCATTCTGCTTTATCTTGCTTTATCCTCATGGGATCTTCTGGTCAGTGAGGCAAGGAATTAGCTGCTGTTTCTAATCATGACTTTTTCTCTCAACAAATATCTTTAAATGCCCTGAAAAGACCAGAAGAATTATGTAGATAGCCTGATAGCACTGGCCTTGCAGTTGTCAACTTTGGAGACATGATGCTGTCCAAAGCAACAAGAGAAAGTTCACCCAACAGAATGACATGCTGCACAGCAGAGTCCCACTCGTGCCCCTGGGCAGATTTCTTCTTCTTCTTCTTCTTCTTCTTCTTCTTCTTCTTCTTCTTCTTCTTCTTCTTCTTCTTCTTCTTCTTTTTTTTACCTAAAACAGAGATGGCATAGATAGCTGTACCAATTGGGGACCAACCAGGAAAATGAGAACCACTCTATGTATCTAAAACTGAAGACATTTAATACAATGAGGTAGTGACACAGATAATGGAAAAGCCCCAAAGCCAAATGAGACTGGTGAGGCAATTGAAAGATTAGCGAAGGTGGGAAATCACTTCTATCCCTAGGCTGAAGGACAGAGCCAGAGTCATTTGGTAGAAGTTGGGCCCACTGGGCCTGGTCCCACAGTGCCAAGGTCACTGAGGAGGAGATGCAGCCCTGTTGGAGATGCTATCCACAGCACTGGGGGTGGGGGGGTCGGGGGGTACCCTGGCTTCTCCTCACTCCAGCCTTCCAATCTCCCTCCAACACCTCTCCTTGGTTGAACCCAGCTGGAAACTAGGTCTCTGGAGAGTCTGGGACACACAACTTGGAACGGTGAGCATCCCCCCTCCCCATTATGATCCCAAGTGAAGTAGAGAAAGTATGAGGAATGAGCCCCAGGGCAAACAAATCAAAAATAAGTACAAAATCACATTGCCAAATATCCATTCAAAATGCCACTGAGGCAAATAAAGAAAATCCTCTGGAAGTTCTGGCCAAGAAAGCAAAAGAAAACTAAATGGTTTGGTTTTAAGTACCCGCATCAGCCATGCACAAGTGCATTGTTAGTTGCAAATAGTACCTCCAGCTATAGGGAGCTAAAAACTGATTTATTGAAGACTATTAATAGGTCACAGAATCTCTAGGAGACCAATGTCAGGTGTGGAAGCTGTAGGACCAAGAGGGAACACAGTACGAGTTTTGCTGCAGGGAAGAGTTGCTGTTGTTGCAGAGGCAGGGCCAGGCCCCTGGACTCACACAACAGATAATCTGTACCAGACACCATGACTGGTCTTCCTTGGAGCTGTCTCTGAGAGCTGATGACTCCCTGCCAACTGGCACTGACCTCCCGCAGAGTGGATTCACCCCCTTTCCTGCCTCCTCCTGGTCTTTACTAAGTTGAAGGCAGCTAAATGCCCAGCCTGTGACACATACCTGCACCCCAGCTTCAAAGGAGGCTGAAAGAGAAAGTCTGGCTTCTAGCTTGAGGAAGGATCACTACCATGGGGTGAATTGTGTTCCTTTCCCCTCCTGCAAAAAATTCATATGTTGAAGCTCTAACCCCGATCTGACTGTTTTTGAAGGTTGGGCTTTTAAAAGGTTCTTAAGGGCAGCCAGGTGGCTCAGCGGTTTAGCACCGCCTTCAGCCCAGGGCCAGGATCCTGGAGACCGGAGATCAAGTCCCACATTGGGCTCCCCACAGGGAGCCTGCTTCTCCCTCTGCCTATGTCTCTGCCTCTCTGTCTGTGTGTGTGTGTGTGTGTGTGTGTGTGTGTGTGTCATAAATAAATAAAATCTTAAAAAAAAAAAGAAAAAGAAAAGAGGTTCTGAAGGTTCAATGAAGCCATGAAGTGAGGTCCCAATCTGATAGGATTGGTGGCCTTATAAGAAGAGAAAAAGAGAGGGATGTCCCCGTACACACAACGAGGAAAGGCCATGGGAGAAGGTGACGGTCAGTCTGCGAACCAGGAGTTGAGTTCTTGCTGAACCTGACTGTGCTGGCACTCTGATCTCAGAATTTTAGCCTCCAGAAGCATGAAAAAATACATTTCTGTGGCTGAAGCTACCCAGTCCATGGTATTTTGTCATGGCAACCTGTGCAGACTGAGATGAGGACTCAGTGTAGGAAGTCCCAAGTTCAGCCAAGGATGACTACTCACAAGACGTTGAGTGACCACACATGTGATGACCGTCCACTGTGACCACATGGCCAAATTTTGTTTGCTCCAGAATGTTATTAGGTCTCCCCACCCTTGTGACCATTAAAGAGGATACAAATTACAAGAGTGGTGACACAGCTACTGGGATGGTACAGTGCCATTGCTCCTGTCACGTGAGAACACTGGTTCCCTTTGCGCCCTAGATCTGCTGGAGGCAAATCTGCATCCTTCAGCCATGTGGCAGCTCTGTCTTCTGATGGGGTCACACCAGGGAAACTAGGCTGTACCAAACCTTAGCATGAGAAAGGAAGCTTAGAGAAGAATATGCTGCCTCTGCTTCACCCAGGGCCAGATCCTTCCAGGTCTTGGAACAGCTCTAGCTGTTACAAAGATTCTTTTTGTAACTACCATTGACATTTCTGCAAGGAAGCTCATCTACAAATTCAAAATTCAAGAAACAACTAACAAAGAGTGTGTAAAAGTTGGTCCCACTCGGGGACAAGTGTTAGAAAGACAGAGCCTGGGTCATCCCTGGGAGGGCTATTTTAAGAACACCTCATTTTCAAGGAGGGTCGGACAATCTTTCATTCATTTCCTTTGCCATTAGGTTCCAGTGGAGTAAGACCGACTCAGTTATTTTTGCAGTAACCACTAATGGAGTGGAGTCTACTGATGTGTCTTTTATAGTCTTAGGGTCTGGGAAAAGTTAAATAAGATATCATTCTTACTTGCAGAAAATACAAAGTGTGGTACGAAAGGCAAACATAGAGACCACTAGCCTGTAACTACAAGAAATACAAGAGAAAAATGAACAAAATGTGAGGAGAGCCTGCAGGAGGGAGCAACTGACTGTTTGGAGAGACTCAGAGCCGGTCTCAAAGACAAGGTGTGTTTGGGGATGCCATGGGGAGGGCCTGACGGTGCTTCCAGGGCTTCTATTGAAGAGAACAGTTGGACACAGCCATTGCAGTTCCTTGGGGATGAAGCTGGAGCAGTGTGCCTAGGCAATGCCTGAATTAAAGAGTTTCTCTGATAAACAAATAATTCAAATGGAGACTCTGGGCCTGAATATGGGCTGGGTGATATGAGTAGGTTTGTCTTCCCCAGGTTGATGCAAGAGAGGTTAGAGGTTATTGCAAGAGACTTTCTTTCTTTCTTTCTTTCTTTCTTTCTTTCTTTCTTTCTTTCTTTCTTTCTTCTTTCTTTCTTTCTTTTTCTTTCTTTCCCTCTTTCTTCTCTCTTTCTTTCTTTCTTTCTTTCTTTCTTTCTTTTTTCTTTCTTTCTTCTTTCTGTCTGTCTGTCTGTCTTTCTTTCTGTCTTTCTTTCAATTTTATTTATTTATTTGAGAGAAAGAGAGAGCGAGCGCAAGAGCACAAGAGCAAGGGGAAGGAGAAGCAGACTCCTCCTGAGCAGGGAGCCGAACACAGGGCTCCATCCCAGGATCCTGGGATCATAGCCTGAGCTGAAAGGCAGACGCTCAACTGACTGCCACCCGGGGGGCCCCTCCTTTTTCCTTACATCCACCCCAAAACCAAACACCCTCCCTACAATCTCTGCCACATCCACTCCCCTGGGCTGTTATAGTACCCAAACAGTCGCAGAAAGTCCACCACTGATTGAGTGTGGCTGTGTACCAATAAAACTTTACTTACAAAGTGTGTGCATGTGGCCCAAGAGTCCTGCTTTGCCAACCCCAACAACATGGGATCAGATCTGAGAGCGCAGCCCTCATTCACTCCTGGCTTGCGGTTTTCAGGTCCTTTGAGGCTGCGTATGCAGGTGCTGGGGATGGGCGCTGGCGGGGCTCACGGGGGGGGGGCGGGGGGTGCGGGTCAGAGAGGTCCTCGCTCTAGGGCGGGAAGGGCCAGGTTAAAGGCAGGTCCCACTCATTCCTCCCGCGGAGTGCCTCCTGGCCGCCCGCCTGCTGTCTCGCTGCGGCTCCAAACTGACTGCTTGTGTTGGGGCCAGCTGCTGCTAGGCAGGAGCCGTGGTTTGCTCCCGAGGTGACTTTGCACAGGATAATTTATATTTTGGTGTAAACCCACCTCGAGCTCCTTTGAGATGAAAGACTCTATATAAAACTGAGTTATGACCCTGTTTAATGGGAGCACTGCTGAGTTTTTCCAAAAGTGGAGTTAAACCCCTCTGGCATCTGCGAAGGGCTGGCTGTAAAGGTCTGTTGGCCATTCCGGCGGCTCTAGTTTTTGCTCTTGATCTGCATGCGATAAATCATTCTCCTCTTCCAAGGCCAAGGAGGCATTTGTATTTGCCAAGACGCTTGAGGAGGAAGATCTCCAACTGGTCTGAGCTGAGGCTGGATCTTTGCTTTTTAAGTTGTTTGGGAAGTGAGAACACAGACACATACTCATGCTCTTTCACTCTCACACACACACTCACACATGTTAATCTCTCATGATCACATATTCCAGACTAGCTACCCCCTCACCCTATAACTTCATATGGATTGCCATCACACTGGTTGTGTTTTTGTTTTTGTTTTAAGATTTTATTTATTCATGAGAGACACACACACGGAGAGGCAGAGACATAGGCTGAAGGTGAAGCAGGCTTCCTGTGGGGAGCCCAATGTAGGACTTGAACCCAGGACCCCAGGATCACGCCCTGAGACAAAGGCAAATGCTCAACTGCTGAGCCACCCAGGTGTCCAGACACTGGTTATGTTTTTATACAAAAGATGTGACTTGGCCAGTCTCCTTTGACATTCTATACTTTTTAACCACTGGAAGACTCCTTTTTTGTGTGGAGCAAAGCTGTCTCCAGGTGTCTCTGCCTCTAGCTGAGGCCCTGGCCCCCTGCCCGCCCCCTGCTCCGGCCAGCTCTGTGCAGGGCTTCCCCTCAGACAGTATCAGACAGGGCATACCAACATGTCTTTTTTTAAGAAAAGACCAGAAGTGTCTTATCTTACTCATTTGGAATTTCCACAGCTATTTAACCTCTGGTTTAGGAAAAGTGGGTTTGAGGGTTCCTCCAGTTGTCCCCAAGCTCTCACATCAGATCAGCGAGCTCATTTCACCCGAGGTGGATGGCGCTTCTGCTTGCCAATGTACCTCATTTCCATCTCTCCTCCCTACTGACTAGAAACCTTGTGGTTAAAATAACACACAGCCTCTATTCACAGCTCAAACTTAGAGCTGCTCCCAGAAGCAGATTGGGGATTTAAGGAAGTCTCAGAAGGTGCTTTTGAGTTGCTTCTCAATACCCAGTGTTAGCGTCTCGAGAAGAAATCAGGGATCTGCAGGTAAACAGCTTCTTTTTCTTTTGCATTGGTTTGTTAGGGGAAAAGAAATGATTAAGAAAATTGCATCTGCACACATTGGAGGAAGCCAGCTGCTTGGTAGCTTTTGACTCTTGAACGGGGCTTGTGTCTGCTTCTCTGAAAGGGGAATAAAGTCTGACCCCAGAATTGCACGGAAAGAAAACTGCACTGGCAATTCTCTGTTGGCAGAGAACGGGCTGGGGCTTTGGGGGAACAGATGCGTCTCCTTGGCGGAGCAGCAAACCACCTTTGGGTTTGTGGAGGTGGTAAAAATAGGAAACAGTGGTTGGGTTGGTCTCCTTCACGTGGGGCAGTGGCTGGAGGTAGGTCACGTGACAGGGGCAAGGGGTGGAGGAGCCCAGTCTGATCTGGGCATCACATCTTACCCGATACAACAAACAGATTATCCTTCCCCCACTGCTTTCTCCTCAAGCAGTTGGGTGCCACCCTTACCTGTGTCTGTCTCCCACTTCTAAATTGTTGGGAAATGTAGCTTATTATCTCATTTTTTAAAAATGATTTTATTTACGTATTCATGAGAGACACAAAGAGAGAGAGGCAGAGACACAGAGGGAGAAGCAGGCTCCATGCAGGGAGCCTGATGTTGGACTCGATCCCAGACCCTGGGATCACGACCTGAGCAGAGGCAGATGCTCAACCACTGAGCCACCCAGGCGCCCCTGCGATCTCATTTTTAAATACATTTCAACTCATACCTTTCTCCAGGGATAGAACATTGAGGATTTGTCTTACATCTATTTGTTAAAGGTTATTTGTAAAAGGTGTTTGTTCACTTGCAGATTTTCTCCCTCCCTCACTGTCCCTCTGTGTGTGTGTGTGTGTGTGTGTGTGTGTGTGTGTGTGTTTCCCTCCTTTTCTATCTTCCCCTCTCCCCACATCATGTTTCCCTTTATGTCTTAATTTGAAGAAAGTTCTATTCCTATTAGGTGATAGAGACAAATCAATCAATCAATCAATCATCGGTCACCAAACATTTATTCGATCCACATGCTCTGTATTGGAATAGTCACCAGGGTTGGGGGAAGATAAGTCCTGTCACGACGTCTGTCATGTATTTTGACTCCTCCGTACAGTAAATAATGACCCAATACAATCAGTCCGAAACGAAGTGCTAAATTTCGAACTTCAGATTATAGGAGACATTGAGGTGATGACAGGGCTGCCATTCCTGAGAGCTCACTCCTCACCAGGTACTAAGCTCAGCACTTTGCAGTTGTGTCGTTTTATTATTCTCTCAATAGCCCCTATGTTACATACAGGGCAAAACTGAAGCCCAGAGAAGGGACGAGTACCCAGCCTCACGTGGCTTATACGCAGTAGACTCTATGCTCAAAGTCTCAGTGCTCATGCTCTGGCAGGTATCAGAACATGTGCCCCAGGAGAAGGGGTCTGTGTGCTGGGCCCCAAACAGTTGTCCAGCCTACAAATGGCCAGAAGGGGCAGTTCTGTGGGCAAGAGGCAAGGGAGGAGGGTCGGCGCAGTGGCAATGGGGGGCTGCAGGGAAGTGCTGGATGCTGAGAGCCAGAGGTGTTGGGCACTGGACGAGCATGGTGCTGTTGGCCTGGGGGGTGAGACAAGGAAGGGGGTCGAATCACCAGCCACAGTGCTCAGAGCCATCTGCAGGCTGTGCCTCTCCCTGCCTTTCCTGGTGAGTGCAGGGCTCATACCTTCCTGCCTCAGGTTGCAGAGAGGCTTCCGCCCTCATAGGAGAGGCTTCCTGGCCTCTCCTATCAGAGGAGCAGCTGTGACCACTGCCATTTGCTTCCTGTTGTGGTAAAACAGACGTAACATAAAATTTAATTTTGAACCATTTAAAAAATGCACAATTAAGTGGTATTTAGTACATTCACAACACGGTGCAACCATGACCATCATCTAGTTCCAGAGAACGTTTCCATCATCATGTACCCTTTAAATCGGATATCTGGTCCCCGCTTCCCTAGCACCCCCAGGCTCTGAGGACCAACCCACCAATCCATTTCCTATCTCTATAGATTTGCTTATTCTGGACGTTCCATCTGGACAGAATCATACAGTATATGGCCTCTCGTAGATGGCTTCTTCCTCTTAGCATCATGGTTTAAGGTTCATCTTGGATGTAGCATTAATCAGCACTTCATTCCTTATGGCTGAGGGTATTTCGTTGGGTGCAGGCATCACATTTTGCTCGCCCACTCATCACGGATGGACATTTGAGAGGTTCCCACCTTTTGGCTACCACGAACAGTGCAGCTGTGACATTCATGGGCACAGTTCTGTTTGAACACCTGTTTTCAATTCTTGGGGGTGAACGTGTAGGAGTGGAATTGCTAGGTCCTGTGGTAACTCTCCGTTAAGCTTTGTGAGGAACTGCCAAACTGTGCTCCACAGCAGCTGCACCATCTCACGTTCCCGCCGTCGTGTATGAGGGCTTCAGTGTCTTCACATCCTCACCAATATTGGTTCCTTTCTATTTTCATTTGATTGTAGCCGCTCTGGTGGGTGTGAAGTGCTATGTTGTTGTGGTTTTGATTTGCATTTCCCTTATGACATCGAGCATTTTTTTCATGTGTTTGTGGGCCATTTGTCCCATTCACTTTTTATGTCCCTTATTTGTCTTTTTTTTTAAAGATTCTATTTATTTATTTGAGAGAGAGAAAGAGTACAAGTGGCAGGAGGGACAGAGGGAGAGGGAGAAGCAGGCCCCTCGCTGAACAGGGAGCCAGACAACGGCTCCATCCCTGAGCCACCCCGGTGCCCCTTGGCTCTATTCTTGATACATACGTCCTATGGTTTACCACCTGTCACATTACATGTTTATTTACTTTCTACCTCTCCTGGGACCGAGTAATCTCCATGAGGCAGGGACTGCTCTGCTTTGTTCATTCTTGTATCTCAGTACCTGGGGTAGGCTTGGGTATTGCAGGGACTGGGTATGGATTTGCAGAATTACTGAAGATCAAATTATGGCTATTGTTCCCAGCCCCGGGCCTGGGGCCTCTCCTCCCTGCTGGTGGGTCAGCAGAGGGGCAGCACGGTGAGGGCAGAGCCACAGCTGGTCCCCAGTAAGTCCTGATCATGCTCCCCCACCAACCCCCCCACCCCCCAACCCCCCAACCCCCACCAGCCCTGGTTGTCAGGGCGACAGTGCCCTTGCCAGCCCTCGGATGGTGGGGAGAGAAGTGGGAGCAGCCCAGTTGTTTTGGAGATAATCTAGGTTTGAGGTCACAAGAACCAGAGCTAAGGCAGCAAGCAGCAAGGAGATCAGCGTGGGAGGAATACATAGGACGGGGGGAATTCAGGAAAAATCAAACTAGATGACTGGCTGATGTGTCAATCAAGGTAACTTCAAATTTTGAACTTGGGAGCCTGGGAAATCGGTGACACCTTAATGGTGAAAGGCAGTTGGAGAGTCTCTGGGAGCAGGGAGGAGGCTTGCTTTACACGAGTTTGAGAAGAGCAGGGTTGTGCCCATGTGTTCTTGGCGGCAGACACAGCCCTGGCGCTGGAAGGGGAGAGGAGGACTTGAGGAGGGAATGGAGATCCTGGCTCCAAGGATCCCGGGTATCAGTGAAACTCGGAGAATGGATGGAGCTTCAGAGAGAGGGGAGAGAGGTGCAGAAAGGGAGGGCAAACACATTAGTGTTGCTATGGTGAGGATGGGTAGAAGGGGGGTGAGCAACGGAAAGGGGGGCAGGGGGCAGGGCATGGGGAGAGGGTCAGGGCGGGAGAGGGGAAAGGAGGGGGAAGTAGGACACAGATGAGGGAGCACCCACAAAGGGAAGCAGGGTGGGGCAGGGAGGCCGTGAGGAAGAAGAGGAAGCAGTGAGGGGTTGGTATTCCAGAATACTTGCCACCTGTTCAGAAGCAAGAAAGTGGGGAACAGAGATTTGGCAATTGACCTGGGGGTCCACCTTCTTTCCCTGCTCCCTCTCCCCCCCAGGCTCCTCAAACACCCTAAATAGCCTCACCTGATAACCTGCAGCCCAGGACCTTCCAGGTGAAAGGTTATTAGTAAGTCAAGTCCAGACTTTCATTTGGAGAGTCTGGAAGGATGCTCCTGAGATAGGAAGTCTTCCTGTCCCGCGGAGCAAAGCTGTGCTGGGCCCATGGGTGTTCTCTGCACTCAGCAGAGCCCTGGTAGAGCATGATTTCAGTGCAAACAACGAAGTATCTAAAGATCCCTGAGCACTAGGGCATGTGAGAGAGGCAGCAGCCTGGGGAAGAATGAAGATGCTCGGGCCCTGGAGGACAGTGGGAGAGCAGCTCTGAGGTCCTCTGTCGACAGCTCTGGTTCGTGCATTCAGCAGACCCGGCTGGGCCAAGGACTCCACGCTCAGCTGCACCCGGATTCAGTGAAACAATATCTACTCCCAAAGTGTTTGATGGGGAGCAGGTTTATGGGAACTTGCCCAAAGCATGTGCAACCTAATTTCCTTTTTTTTTTTTAACGTTGAGGATATGGGAGGTTTTTCTTCCATCAAAATGTAGGCTGACATGTATTTATGAAGAAGGCACTTATTACCCAGGATGGAAAACTCTGACTTGGGGAAGAACATTTAGTGGCAGAAATCTCCTCTCATGGACTCCATGGAAACTCCAGGGAGGGGATGACCCCTGCCATCATCCCTACCTGAGGAACTGAATTCTGGGGACGATGGCACACCTTGTCCTGTGAGCCTCCCACTTGGAGTGTATAATATTGTTCCCTGCCTAGAGTCTTGCTGATAAAATTATCATCTCTCCATTGCAAAGCAGTGTTCACTAATCATAAGGCTGGATGCTTATCCTGTTCCGGCTCCAAGCCCGAATAGAGAAGAAACTTCTGAAAGCTAAGTACACTGTACTGACACCCCACGACAGCCACCCCCTATGCAGCTATTTTTGGCACAAAACAGGGCTCTTGACATTTTTCTGGAACATAACCTACCAAGATGTCCCAGGCAGTAGAGGAACCTACCAGGATAGGGTACATATTTCATTAGACAGTACTGCCCAACATTTTTTAAACTTTTCAGGAAGTTGCCCCTTATGTAATTAAAAAGCAAGTAAGAGTTCTGTCTTCATTCTGAAATGATGGGGCGTCAGGACTGATGTCCTTGGATGATACCATTTTCCAATTTCAGTCAATTGTTCATTAATTTAAAGACTTATTCATCTAACAAATATTTGTGTAAGCTCACCAAAAAGCCAGTCAAAAGTCCCACTGGGAGAAAGATATAAGACCCTGTCCCTGTTCTCAAGTCTTAATAAAGAGTTAGGGCTGCCATGGAGATGAAAAGAGACCACAGAAGAGAAGTGCACAGAAACCCACTGTGCGGGGGGCAGGGGGTGGTCAACATGGAGGGCTCCTTGCACATAGCTCTGGCCTCCCCTACATTTGAGTTGGGGGCCACCTCCCTAGCATGTCCAGCCAGGAGGATAATAACTGAGAAATTAAATGGGAGAATGGGCACCATGCATGTCATCCAAGCTCAAAGATCCACAGGGCCCAAAGTGTTTATCCAAATTAACCCTTTGTGCTATCCAAATTAACCCTTTGTGCTATTGCAGTGACCAAATTGTACAGAATACACTGCTTTTACCGGATGCACCCTTCCGTGTTGTAAAACATCTGTTTAAAATAAGAGAAGATGTCTAACACATCATCTGTAATAATGGTTTTCAATGTTCTGGAATTGTGTTGGAATAGAAATACCGGCTGGGGTCTTAGTGTCATGGATGCTTTGTCCTAAAGGAGTGATGTGTTCCCTTCCTGGATGTTGCCACTAGGATGTAAGTGAGTGGAAGGATCATCATATTTGGGTGAATGCTGGGCCTGAGCCACTTCAGGAGATAAAATGTAAAACCACCACTGTGGACTTTTGCACATAAATTGTAAAAAATCAGCCTTTAATCTTTTATATTTATCCAGAGCAGTAGTATCAATTAATCCCATTGTTAATTTATAATGGCAGATGATTAACATAAAACAACTACCCCACGGGCTTCAAAAAGTATTATATGAATTATTTTATAATAGTCTTACCTTCCTGATTCTTACTTTTCTTATTAAAACTGTATTTATGATTTCAGCACATACAACCTGAAGGTGAAGAATTGGGCCAGAAAGTTGGCAGAAGGAGCCCCTTAGGGGTTAAATGTCACCCACAATACGGGGCTGGTGATAAGCATAGCGAAGCTCAGCTTTTGTCTTCTTGTCATCCTTTTTGATACCAGCCATAAAAGAGAGTCTAAAAATTATTTTCACCTCTCCCCTGGGTACTCCTCAACAAAATCATTGCCAACTGGAGTTAGCAATCCAGGGCAACATAGCACCACCCTTCAGAGGGTGGATTTAGAAATAGAACCTACTTGGTTGGTTCTCCAATCTGCCTCTTATTCTAGCACATTAACTTCCCTAAGCTTCAGTTTCCTGATCTGTAAAATCAAAATAATAAAAGCTCCTAGACTTCAGGAATGTTATGACAGTGAAGGAAGCTAATGTATGCAAAGCTCTTAGCGCATTCAATCAATGTTAACTATTATTATCACAGGTAACAGTGAGTAACGGAATGAGCTGCCGTCTTTCAGCCACCCTCCAGCCTGCCTCTCTCTCCCCTCCTGTGAGTTTAGTCAGAAAGCACAGCTCTGAGGAAGTTACTCCTCCACTCAAAGCCCGGGATGGAATCAAGTGCAAACCCCTACAGCGTGCCACGGGGTGGGGTGGGTGGGGTGGGGTGGGGGAGCTTCTCTCGAAGCTGGGTCACTCTCCCTTCCCACTAGCAACCCTCTCCAGCCCCAGCACTCCTAAAGTCACAGCCCTTTCTGGAAGAGTCCTATGCTCCAGGGCCTCTGTGAGTTCCCTCCTGGTCGCCCCATCCCTGGTGCCCTTTCCTCCCCAGCTCTCTCTGCGCATTAGTTCTGACGGGAGCCAGTCAAGCTGGAGTTAGGTTTTTTTTGGTGCATTTCCGTGATACTTTGCGCCTTGACTGTAGCACCAACCGGGCTCACTTTGAATTGCTATCTCCTGTGTGATACAGCAGGCTCCTTGAAATCTGGAACAAGATCATGCTCATTTTCATGCCTCCTATCATACTTTG
Source organism: Vulpes lagopus (assembly GCF_018345385.1). Taxonomy (NCBI): domain Eukaryota; kingdom Metazoa; phylum Chordata; class Mammalia; order Carnivora; family Canidae; genus Vulpes; species Vulpes lagopus. The sequence continues at coordinate 54,225,825 of NC_054831.1, read as the reverse complement.
CAAGCTGTTTTGCACATAACCGAACAGCAAAAAACGTTGGCTGAATTGAATCAAAAAGTTGATGCTCAAAAAAAAAAAAGTTGATGCTCTAGTTCTAGGTCATTCCAGTAACAGTAGAGAAGCAGCTTGTTTGGGATCCAAAGAACTGAATATTTAAGTCTGTGTATGTAGACATGTGTATACGTGTGTGATTTACATATTAATTAAAATATATAAAATATTTTTAATATATAAAGATATGGGCAGTCACAGTAGCTCAGTGGTTTAGCGCTGCCTTCGGCCCAGGGTGTGATCCTGGAGACCCAGGGATCGAGTCCAGCATCGGGCTCCCTGCATGGAGCCTGCTTCTCCCTCTGCCTGTGTCTCTGCCTCTCTTTCTCTGTGTCTCTCATGAATAAGTAAAACAAAATCTTTAAATATATATATATATTAATAAATAAATATAAATAATATCTAATGTAGTAATAAATATATAAATATTTTGTATATTATATAATATATAAATATATTTAAAAATAAAAATATATGCTTATAAATATATATATATATCCCTTATCTGTGAAATAGACAAATGACATGTGAAGTTCCTTCCAACTCTGGATCTATGAATCTGAGTTACAGGCCTTCCTACCCTTCCCATACACCTCTAAATATTATGGCAAGAGCATAACCAGGGCTCTGCCATCTAGAGCCACAAGAAGTTCGCTAGGCAGGAGGTGAGTCACCAAGAGTGGTCTGAAGGGTAGTGTGCTGGCTGGCCCCCGGCCCAGTTGGCTTTTCCCCGTCAGGGGCCACAGTGGACTTGGCTCATTATTTCAGTCCTGCTTTTCAAGTCAGCATGTGGCAGTTTTTCTCTTCTCCATTGTACCATTTCACAAGCATGTGAGTACCTTGCCCACAGCAGACGCCCCATAAATATCACTTAATTGAATGAGTGGATAATCTTTCCTTTCATCCAATAACAATAATAAGAACACTAATAATTTTAAATACATTTATGGCAGGGGTCTGTGCTTAAAAACAAAGCCACAGGGCAGCCCGGGTGGCTCAGGAGTTTAGCGCCGCCTTCTGTCCAGGGTGTGATCCTGGAGACCTGAGATCGAGTCCCACGTCAGGCTCCCTGCATGGACCCTGCTTCTCCCTCTGCCTGTGTCTCTGCCTCTCTCTCTCTCTCTCTCTCCTCTCTGTGTATTCTCATGAATAAATAAATAAAATCTTAAAAAAAAAAACAAAAACAAAGCCACAGGTTCCACCGAGTAATGAATCCTCCTCTATACATTATGAACATATAAGCTCGCTTAATTGTCACACTCCTGTGGGTTACGAGCTACAAATTCAGACATTTTATCATTGTATGTAGCAATGACCACCTAACATTATTTGTTAGTCTTCTCACTATGTAAAATTATTTTATGCTCATGTGTATTATACTTCTCTTTGTAAAACGTACTCTCCACGAAGATAGGGATTTCCTCCATTTTATTCATTACTGTTTCCATAGCACAGTGCCTGGAGCATAGTAGATGCTCAATAAATACTTGCTAAAGACAATTGAAATTTATATCAAGAATTTGGGGAATGCCTGAGTGGCTCAGTGGTTGAGCGTCTGCCTTCGCCTCAAGTTGTCATCCCTGGGTCCTGGGACTCGATCCCCCCACAGGGAGCCTGCTTCTCCTTCTGCCTGTGCCTCTGCCTCTCTCTGTGTCTCTCATGAATAAATAAACAAAATCTTAAAAAAAAAAAAAAAGAATTTGGTACTAAATAAGCTCTATGAGATAGAGAAAATCATTTAACCAGTGAAGGAAGCTAATTTGGAAAAAGAGAATGAGGCCTGAAGTTGATTGGGTTTTGGGAGGGGGTGGTTAGGACTACTGGAAGTTTTGTTTGTTGGTTGGTTGGTTTTTACCCCTGATGTGTGTGTGTGTGGGGGGGGGGAGGGACTGGAATGAGACAAAAAAATGGGAAGATAGGATTTCCCTGAAGGTTCTGGAAATGATTATCTGAGACCTTTCTTTCATACTGTCGTTTTACATTACGAAGGCGAGGAATAAGAAGAATGGGGGATAACTGTAGATTTCATCTTCTTCAGTTTTTAATACTGTGAAGGACAAGAATAAAAAGTAGGCAGGTTGAAAATTGAAGAGGAAGTCTATGGAAGAAATAATAGAAAAAGTCCGGGTGGAGGAGGAACTAAAAATCCCAAAAGACAACGCAGCTCTCCTGGCAGGAAGACTGCAAACAGGGAGTTCAGAGGCTATCAGTGAAATCAAATGAAGGAAACAGTGGGAGGGAAAAAAATCAAGAAAATGCACCGTTAAGGAAAGCAGCACAGATGCAGTTCAGCTTGCCAGCACGAGAGCCAACTGTCTAAAGGAAATGGGAAGCTTCGGGGGCGAAGGTAGTAAGTGGAGCAAATAACAGAGTGGTGGGTGGAATATTTAGGCTGGAGATTGCATGGCAAAAAGTTATGGACCGGAAGAACTTTGGCATGGCGGGTAAAGAGATGAGTCATTCCAGAGACTAGAGACTTTATAAAAAAGATGTAAATGTGTTAGGAATTGGAGGACACCTGTCACACACAAAAAGCTAACCAACAAACCAGAATTCATTCATTCTTTCATTTAGCATTTATTAAGCATCAGCTGGCTACTGGGGATACAACAAATGTGGATGAATCAGACGAAACACAATCCCTGCTTCTTAGAGTTTACAAGTGAATAAGTCATATAATCTCCCTGATGAATATATATGCTCAAGTAGGTGTTCCAGGCAAAGGAGATCAGATGGAAGCATGATAACCAAGGAGCCATGTCTTCTTGGGCTGGGGAGGAGGTGGAGGTGTGAAGGTGTAAGCAGGCTTTCCAAGTAGTAGTATGTGAACCAGGATCTGGAGTGGGGAGAAGAAGGAGGTTGGGTGAAAGAATCCTTCTAGAGGGAACATCACATGCAAAGCCCTATGGAGGAAGGCTCATAGCACCTTCAGGAAATAGAAGGTGCTGGAGAACAAGGAGTCAGGAGGCTGGGATGAGGTGGGGTGGGAGGGGCCAACAAAGCCACATCCAGGAGCCCAGGGAGTCATGGTCATTGTCCAGGGTTTCATCCCAAGAGCAGGAGGACATCACAGGGAACTACAATTTCTTCCTTATGGGAGGAATGAGATGCACCCAGTAGCTGGACTCTTCAGATAACCAAAACTCACCATTTGTGTGCCAGGGTGTCTACATCTTTCCTGCCTTTGATGGACAAAGGTCTTAGATGAGGCTTGCTCATTTTCTCTCCTTTCTGAGGCTCTTGTCCCTGAACTCTTAACATTCTTTTGATGGTGCAATGCATCAAAGACTGTACTTTTGAGGTATAAAAGCTGCTTGTCCTTATGCTCAGTTATCCTAGGCAGTTTTTCTCTTTGAGTCCTAGTCTGTGTTCAACCTTTTTCATTCCAGTTGCTGCCATTGTGTCTGCCTCTCTCTCTAGTTGAATGCCCTGGTCTGTTGTGGAAAGAATAATCAGAGAATCAAATCAGGAGGCTTCAGTTCAGCCTGAGTACATGGGCTTCGTGGCTCTCCAGGTGCATTTTGGGTATCCCCCACTATGTGCACTGATGCTCTAAACCTCAGGGTGGCTGGAGTGGGCTTCAGTTGATGCCTTAGGGCTGCGCTGTACAGTATGGTAGCCAATGCCCATGCAGCTATTTAAATTTAATGAGTTAACACTGAATAAAGTTCAGAATTCAGGCCTCAGTCTCATTAACCACATTTCAAGTGCTCGATGACCACATGTAGCCAGAGGCCACCATACAAGACAGCCCAAATCCAAACACTTCTATTATCGCAGAAAGTTGAATTAGGCAGTACTGTCTCAAGGTGTTGGTGGAGATCGTGAACCAAATCATCTACACTATTGTCATTAATATTTTTAAACATCTATCTGATGGTGACTCTAGGCATTTACCAAATGAAGAAGTGGATGTGGCCTTTCTTATTTCTCCGAGCTTACAAAAATACACCCCGTAAATTATTCCTTTCAGAATTGTTATAATTACTGTAATGCTATTGAAGAAATGCTTAGAGATCTGCTATTTCCAGCAGAGAAATGGACTCAAAGCTCATTAAAATTCTACAGTTGCTCCCTGGAAAAATCGGAGCTCTTGCTCGCTTCACCTTCCAACAGTGTCTCCAAATAGACACACGTTGCATACATGCCATGCAGCCTTAATGATCTATTTGAGAAATTCCATGACACCACCTGAGCCTCCATCAGTTTATACCTCAACCTCAGGAAACAAGGTACATTCGGGAACCTAAGATCTTGGCACAAGCAGATGCTTGAAAAAAAAAAAAACAGCTTGTTGAACTGATGAGCTAGTTATCCTATGTTCTGAGCTCAGAATAGCAAATGAGAAAGAAAGAGATCGAAGATACTCTGGCTGAATGTTATAGAAAAGTCATGTCAAGGTGTGATGAATAATGCATTAGAGATGCCTTGATTTTCAGTATGTGTCAGCTTGAGAATGTGGTCCATGCCCAGAGGTTTCCATAATCATCACAATCATAATGACACATCTACAGGATTACTAATCCCTGTGACGACTCTGTAGGATAGGCAGCATTCTCATCGGAAAGGTGAGGAAACAGGTTCAGGGAGATGGGGATTGGTCCCTAAGCTGCTGTGACTTGTATGCCCCCACGGCTCTGCTCTCAGGTGCATGCTCCCCAGTCTCCTGGGAGGTGGGTTAGGAAAATGCACACACCAAGGCAGAGTGACAGGCAAAGGAAGCCTTTATGGTCCAGGGTACTCGAATCTTTCTGGAAGCTTCTCCTCATTGTAGCTCCTCAGGTGATTGTATGACTTGCCTGCACTAAACCTTGGCTTTTACTGACAGTGAGGAAAAAAAAGTGGAACACAGCATTTTTTTTTTTCTGACTATTGTAGTCAGCTGACTCGACATGAGTTTCAGAGAGAAGTTCTACTTTATTTAAAAGTGAACAAATAAGCAAATAGACACAAACAAACCTGCAAAACAATTCTCTGGGATGAATGTGAACAGCCTATCTTTTGCTAATTTGGTCATTTGTCATCACCACTGCTTCTGGGAAAAAGTACTGGCTGTGGCAAGGCTGGGCCTTTTGAATTCTGTAAGGTCTTTCCCTTAGAGGACCTCAACTGCTAACCCAAGTGGCTCAAAATATTTTCTGAGTACCTGTCTTGTGTCGGGCACTTAGGATCCAAGGATGAGTGAGATACAGTCCTTGCCCAAGAGGGGTCTGTGGTCTGGCCTGGGAGGGCCAAGGGTCAGCAAATAATGAAAGCAAAACAAGATAAATGTTACCATATGAGGACATAGGACATGCAAAAGATTTGAGTACCAAGTGTATACTTTCAACCCCAAATTCCAAGTTAGGGTAGGCTGGGTGGGGGTGCAAGCTTAGAGACAGGACAAGCTAGGAGCAGGCTATAGGCTATGGCTAGTGCTGAGCAACACAGACGAAGTGCCTAGGACACAGGCACCCATTACAGGGCCACTGGGGAGGCTTGCCCAGGAATTAATATACTATGATGGTTTTAATTTTTTAAAAATATTTTTATTTATTTATTCATGAGAGTGAGGGGGGCGGGGAGAGGCAGAGAGAGAAGCAGGCTCCATGCAAGGAGCCTGATATGGGACTCGATCCTGGGACTCCAGGATCACACTCTGGGCTGAAGGCAGGCACTAAACCACTGAGTCACCCAGGGATCCCCACGATGATGGTTTTATAAACCATGGTTCACTAAGGGACAGAATCAGCTTTAATAATTGACTAGTAAATATCTATCAGCAATACTGAACTAGAAGTGAAGAAATAGATCCAGGATCAGGTAATAACTTTAAGAGATGAGAGTCACGTGTTCATCCATCAGGCAATGCTGGGAACTGTAAGTTTGAGGCAGGAGAGAGAAAATGAGAGCATGGACCATGGAAGGACACAGAGTTCACAAAGAATGGACATGAAGTTTGTCCCAAGGCCACACGGAATACTAGGGAAGAGGATGAACTGATCAGAGGCTCCTCAGCATTCCACCACGGTTTTACGATGCACCAGCCTGAACTCAGCCGGACTGAAGTCTGAACCACTGGGTCCAACATCCTCCTCCGACAGTTTGGATGCAACATCTCTCTGCTGAGAACTGGATGTTCTCCTTTGCATTCCTGAGTGAGGGACTCTGGAGGCTGATTTTCAGACAGAGTGTGGGTGGAGGAAAAGATGGGAAACTACCCCACACTTCAGTAAGATCAGGGGGAGAGAAATTCATGCAGGAGACTAGATAATGAAAAGGAGAGAACGGGCAGGCTAAATCTGCGGTGCGTGGGCAAGACAAGAAGGTAGGAGTGGGTGGCTGGTCTTCACGAAGGCCAGGATGGCGCGTTAGCTTACAGAGGGAAGAAGACCAATTTCTTTCTGTAAGACCACCAGCCACCTCCCCCAAGACGGCATGAAGGGAGGGCGCAGGCAGCAGCAAACCAGAAGACGAATATTCTACCAGGCCTTCAACCAGAAGACGAATATTCTATAGAGCTTCTAGGGCAGTGATAGCAACCTCACGGCACCTGGTGGTCTGATGTGTCCCAATATGTTCCATTTTTCTCAGCAGCCCCTCCCCCGTCCACACTTGATGAGTTTTCCCCTCGGCTTCAATAGGAGTGGGGACAAAGCAGGAAGGCAACTTCCTGATGACATCCTATAGTGACCCTTAGAGCAGTATCACATTCTTCTCTTTCACATGGCAGGACCATCTGACACTCACCGAGTCCCTGTGGGCCCAGCAAAGTGCCATGAAAGATAGCATGAGGTCAGTCCCCTCCCTCTATAACCAGATACCTACGATCTCAGGCGAGGGTCTAATTAGGGCAAGTAATAGCCAATAAAACAATATTCTACACAATGGACGAGTTTGGAGCTTACTTCTGAGATGCTTATTAAAGAGCCTTGACTCCAAGTAGTTGCTGCGTCCCTAAGCCATACTCCGTCCCTGGGACTCCCTCCCAGCTCTCCTGCTGCCACCAGACTTCGAGCATCAGAGTGCTGCCCTGATGATTCAAGAGGGTCACACACCAGGGCCTGGAGTTCAGGAGGTATTTGCAGGAATTCAGGGAGGCAAAGCACTGAGCAATCCTACTCGCAGATATTCCTGGTTGACTCAGCACCCTGCCCAGTCCCTTTCTCCATTCTGCTGTCCTGACGGGACCCGCTGTGGGCCTTATGTCTGTCTGACACCTCTCCGCAGGCAGCTCGTCTGCACCAACGATTTCAAGGAGTTGCCAGTTCCAAATGATCCAAACTGACGTGGGTGTCCAGATGTGGCCAACAATGGGCTTGTGAGCAGCACCAGAAGGTCAGCCTGGAATAGGCAGGCCATTGGGATCCACACGGAGAAATTAGGAGACCATCTGCAGGTTTTGTCCACATTTAAACCATGCCCTGCATGAGTGACACCTCAGTTTCTGCTCAAGGCAGATTCCTTTTCTAATTTGGTCGCAGGATGTTTATCAGAGCACAGGCCTCTCACATCACAAAATTGGAAAGTACAGTAGACTTAACATCCGGGACCTTGGCATATCAGCACGGATGATGTTGAATTCCTTCTATAGTATGTCCCTTCCATTATTTTTTAATTTCTCAAAAGTGTCTATTTTCTGGGGATACCTGGGTAGCACAGTTGATTGAGCATCAGACTCTTGATTTCAACTCAGGTCATGATCTCAGAGTCATGAGATTGAGCGTGGCCTGGGGCTATGCACTCAGGGCAGTCGGCCTGAGATTCTCCCACTGCCCTTCCAGTGCGTGCTCTTTCTCTGTACCTAAAATGAAAAATAAATCTTTGAAAACAACAAAAACAACAAAAACACCAAGAGTTACTGAGCAGAAACATGGGGGAAACTGAGTTGAAATGTAGATAATAAGCAGTAGGCTAAGCTCATCACCAGCTCAATGGCTTGGCTCACTCCAAACAGTTGCTCTCAGACTGTTCTAGTGCCTCAGCAGGACAAATCATTATACATCCCAGGCTTTGGGGGATGTTCACAGAGAATCAACACCAGCAACAGTCGAGCTGCAAGTGCCCAGCAACCCACATGCCAGCTCTGGCACTGCTATTAATCCTGCCCTCAGGAAGGAAAAGGCTTCTTTCTTGAAACTTTGGACCATTCCCGGGGGGTGGGGGGCTGTGTGACACAGTGCTGGGCTTCGTGCTCAGAGGTGAGGCTTTGGCTCAGGATGTTTGCCATGGATGCGGGTGTCCATGAGGAGAGCCCTCAGGTGTGTCTTTCCCTCAGGGTGGCCTCCTGGCTCCTGTTTGTGGGCTTGGGGGTTGGATGGGGAGTGAGGGGTGGTTGTGGTGGTTGTGACAACCATGGTGGCTCCCAGCTGCCCTGCTCTGCCAGGAGCTGCGGTTCAGCACCACCATGCAAATACACGTCTTGGGCCCTTCCTGCCACCATGCCCTACTGGGAACCCCAAATACCGCAACCCGTTCCCCACCTCCCTGCCTCACCCCTGTTTCCACTCTCCACTCACCTTTCTCCTTCCGGAGGATCCCTCTGGTTTATAGAAAATGTACTCTGTGATTTTAGACATAAAGGAGGTTGAGGAGAACTTGAATAGAGTTTAGAATATGGTTATTGCCATCAGGAGGAAATTCAAATAGTTTTATATGCCTTTCCACCTTCTTAACTCCTACACCCGTCCGAGAAAATTTGACGTCAGTTCCCATGTGTTAGCACCCCCTCCTTCTGACAGGAACTTCCTTTAAAGATAAATTTAAACAGAAACTCCATTATGCCATTAGAATCTCATCCAGAATCCACATTTATTTTTGAAAAGTTTTTTCTTAGTGCTGTTTAGTGATCTTTTAATTATGCCAAACAACTGTCAGAAATCATATTGCAGAGCTTCTCACAAATACACTCGTCGGCTTAAGTCACCATATTGTTACTCCTCCAGTCTGAATGCCTTTGTTTACCCATGACAATGAATACAAGCATCGGTACCTGTGGCCCGGAAAGGAGATTCATGAGCGTGGCCCAGGCTGGCTGGGAGGGCCCAGGCCAGTGCTCCCTGGTCTCTAGGGCTTCTTTGAGCCAGGCTGCCGTTTCTAATCCTGCCTTGGCCCAGCTCCAATTCCCTCTCATGCCCCGGATCTTATTCATCAATAACCTGTGAATTAGAGCAGAAGCTAACAGACAATGAGCTAATCATGGCCCACCCTTCTGCCTGGTGAGGACAACTATGTCCCAGAGACCCGGATGTACTACAGCGACTTGATTTTCAATTTCAAGGGTCCTGCTTCTCATGAGCTGTTAGGACTTTTGAAAGAGAATGGAAAGGGATTTAGAAGTAGACAAGGATAAGATCTAGAATGTTCACTCTCTTCCCTTAACTCTTTTCTATCCACCCATCCCTCTGTGGCTGCCTATCCCCTGTGCAAATATTTCTCTTAAAAAGTTCCTCAAACAATCAGCAAGTAAGCAGGTGGTGTCCAGGATGAGTTCTGGACCTTGATGTATTCTTAGAGTATTTTTAGTGTCATTGGCTTTGGAAACAAAGGAGCCTACAGTACACCATTTATCACACTGCTGGACTAGCAGCTTTTTGGCCAATAACCCCTAAATTAAAGATGATAATACTTAAATAACTACCTATTAGGTTGAGAAGGAAAATATCAACCTATTCTCTGATTGTTGGTAAAAGTTAACCAGGTTACGGATCATTGATGTTAACTACTGGGACCCAGATATTCTTTGGATCATTTTCACAAATGTAACTGGTAATTAAATGAACCAGTCATTTTGAATTTATTTTTGAAACAATTGTGTTTTCATATTTTGCAAATAACTTTTATACAGCAGAGTTGATGTGTGTGTGTGTATACTGTAAAAGCCCCCCAGTACAGGAAAGTCTTGCTGTTTGCTAGACAGCTGGCACCTGCTGCTCTATTCCAAGTGATTAACTCATCTACAGTGACTTCTCTTTTGGATAAATCAGAACGGTGATGGTGTCACTGGCTACAAAAATGGTGGTGGCTAGCCTATATTCTATGAAACGATCATCCAGTGAACTCTAGATTTTTTTTTTTTAATGTATTTCAGAAAGGACTTCCAAAAAGGTCTTCCAACATTTCTGTCCCTAGATAGCCATTAGCAGCAACTTAAAAAAATATATATATGGAAGGAGCATCCACATTTCACACCCCTTCTCCCTGGTGTTCCACTGAGATTCGACAGATGGAAGCACAGCAGTAGTTTTGCAAGTGGCTGCCAAATAGGGCAGCCAAACAGAGCAGGGAGAGAAGAGGTGCTATTCGAGATGCTGAGAGACAGATGCCCCTCCTGCGCTCTCGCAGGTAGCTGCTCCCCAATACCGCTGTGGTTCCGCTCGGCTGGCGGCACAGAGGCAGCTGGAGGCAGAAGGCCCAGCCTCACCACCAGAGGAAGAAAGCCGCCCAGCCCTTCATGTCACAGTTGGGGAAACTTTGATGCAGATGGGGACAGTGACTTATCAAGGACATGGGATGATTTAGGAAAATCCAGTTTCTTGCCTCCCAGTCTAGCGGCCAGTCTAACATTCTCCAGGGCACTGTACCCATCACAGATGCTAACCACAGGCTCAGGAACCAGAGCCCTTCTGACACCCATGGCTTCTAAAATTTGTCCTGAAGAGGGGGAAAAAAACCCTTCTTGAGTTCTGTTAACGAGAGTTACTTTTTATACATCACCTCCCTCATTGGGATAGATTTCAAGGCCTGGGAGCCAAATGGACTTTGTCTAGTTCCTGCTTTTGAATCACAGTGTTTTTGAACTGTTTTTGTTTTTGTTTTTTAAGAGGAAGAAACTGAATCAAGGCCTTTATCTTAGTACCTTCCAAACTATTTTTTTTTTCTTCCAAACTATTTGATTTAAAACCTGAACACTGAGCTAGCAGATCTTGCCACTTGCTCTAAGTAAACAAAGGAGTCAGGAAGCTTGCAGAGAGGATTCCTTCAGTTTTGGCTGAGACCCACAGACTGACAACAGTGTTGTGTTCTCGCACATCTAAGGGGGACCATTTTATCCTAAACTTCCCATGGGGAGAAATAGTAAGATTTTCTGCACTGATACTAATGATCTATCTTTGGGTATTTGAAGCTGGATCAATTGCTTCATACTGTTTGTTTATAATGTCCACACTTAGGCTACTTTGCTTTTTCCCCACCAGATCCACCCTGCCATGTCTTCATTAATTTTAAGCAAAAATTTACTCATGTTCAGTGAGGTTCCTGGTTCCATGCTAGGTCTTTTTAAATAGGGATGAAGGAAAAACACCCCTGAGTTTTCTCTTCTCACATTTGGAACCTGTCTAGTGGGGGAGATTGGGTTACTGATAAAATGATATTGGAGAACATGGTTTCAAGTCTACTGGCCAAGTGGGCTTAATACCAGGCCCCTAAATTAGGTCTGCTTTTGGCTACAGACAGTGTTGCTATTGAACACCCATGGCCACCAGCCTTGAGGAGTGACTAACATGGTGTATGTTGACTGGCAGGTTCAGGAGGAAGGAGAAAGAAGGTGTTGAGTTGTGTTCAGTTCCTCCCAGACTCTACATACCACTTTGCCTTGTGCCTGCAGTACAGCATAGATGGGGGTGGAGAGCCTGGACTGTGACTCTGTGTCACCAATGGGAATGGGGCTTCCTCCATTGTACAGACATTCCTAGTTCAGAAGAGCCAGGATTTCTGCCTAAGTTTCCAGAGCCCAAGTCTGGGTTTCAGTCCACTGTTCCCACCCTGCTCTCCTGACAGGAAACAGCAGAGTTCTTTAGCAAGACATAAAATTCCACCAAAAACTAAGAAATTTACTGTATCCTTAAAAAAGAGAGAGAGAGAGAGAGATGGCAATATGCCCTTTAGAGAGCTATTTCTGACTTATGGGGTCGATTGAATTTCTTTGTTTATAAAAAGTATAAACATTTTAAAATCACATGCCTCAGATTAGAAGAGTTCAGATTTTCTGACTGGGAAAAGGTAGGTGGATATCCCCATCTCTTCATCCAAGGTATGAGCCATGGGAAGGACCATGGTCAAAAAGCAAGGATACCTTTTGTCAGTTGGAAAAAAGCATCAAACAGCTTTTTTCTTTTTAAACATTTTATTTATTTATTCATGAGAGACATAGAGAGAGAGGTAGAGACCTAGGCAGAGAGAGAAGCAGGCTCCCTGTGGGGAGCCCAATGTGGACCGCGATCCCAGGACCCCGGGATCACAACCTGAGCTGAAGGCAGACACTCAACCACTGAGCCACCCAGGTGTCCCCAAACAGTTTTTTTCAATAGCGGGACTGGATTTACACCCGAGGGGTAGCGGTTAAGGATCTGGCTTTGTGACGTGGCTCTCAGCTCACAAAAGTCACTGTTGCAAATCCGAAGCTAAGATAACTGAGCTTCCCACCTTGGGCCAACTGACATCATCCTGCAGGCAAACCCAAAGGAAGCGACCTCTTGACTGATTTATCTAACGCAGCTCATTTCAAACTCAGTAGTAGACTCTATTTTCTGCCCTGTCAGTAAAATGCACCCTTTGGGTTAATGCCCTGCACAGCTGACACACCGTTTACACGGATTTGTCTGCCAAAGGACAACTCAGTCTTTTGTGGAGGGGGAGAAGTTCGATGTCCCAAAAGAGGCAGACAATAAGTAGACTTTGTTTCTAATTGTTTTGCTGGGCAGTTCATCTTTTGTGTACTTTATATGAGTTCATTTTTCTTTGAGGAAAATTTCTTTTTTAAAAAAAATGTAAATGTACTGGTTTATTTTTCTGGGGACAGTTTGATGCTAAAAAAAAAATTCTGAGTTTTCCATTTTTCAAAAGAGTTGGAAGAGATAGAGTTTTATATGTTTTGTCCCTACAGTCCTAACCAATTTGCCATGTCATTGCAATTTTTAACCTTTCAAAGGAGTTCATTTAAATAAATAGACTGTCTAGAGGGAAGCCTAGATGGGTGTTTGAATTTGACTAATTCTCTCTGCTGCCATAGATTCCTGCTTTGCAAGTGAGCAGGGCACTTAGAAGCCCATGGACTGGGCACCATCACTTTAGATCCATGGGCACTCTTAGACAGAATAGGTAAACTATTCATCAGTGATGCTGGAGATTAGGCTGCTTGGCCTATTTGCAGTGACTGGAGGGACTCTTAATGTCAATCCATCATTTCCAGCTCACACATAGAGTTTCTGACACACATCTTTGGTTCTTGAAACTCATTCTTATTTCTTTGTATCATCACTTGGAAGTCCTTCCTTCTTCCCATCCAATAAGGGCATTTTGTGATTCAAGTAGCCTTTGTGATTTCATGGTTCTCACTGGCCTCTATCTTCTCTGAGTTTCCACAAAACCTGTGTCCCATGTTACAATCTCTTTAACTTGATGGAAAAGTATTGAAGTCAATGACTTTTATTCGTTACAGAATTTTTGAGCTAGAGAGAACTTTACAGTAAAGACAAAGGGACAAATGTAGTAATACTACTGGAGAGTAGAGACCAATACAAAGTCACATAAAAATAGCGGTAGATAAAGCAGATGGCCCGCCCAGAACTGGGCCACCATGTGCTCATTTTATAGTGGATCATTTTATTTAAGCCTTGCCTGACTAACAGTTTGAGGCACTGTCTTTAGCACCAAGAGCCTAGGTCATACCAAAAGACAACCATGTTCCTCCTCTTAAAATATGGAAAACGTAAAAACTGACCTTGAGTTCACAAAGAAACCAAAGATTAATTAACAACAACAACAGAAAGGTTTATGTAACTGAAAGAAAGAGAATGGTGAAGAGCAGAGTACTGGCCTGTATTTCTAGTGTCAGGAGTGGAGTGTCCTGCTAGGTCTAGGATCAGGACTGTTTTTGTAGCGGAAGATGTGAGGGCAACCAGTCTGAAGACCTGATGAAGGTAAAGAACGGAACGAACATGGACTGGGTGACTGTGATGACTTCAGAGCATAAATGATTTTATATCAAATTAATTTAATTTACCCTCCCACCTCATGAATAATAGACATTCTTAGGTTCCTTATTTTTTTAAAAAAGATTTTATTTATTTATTCATGAGAGACACAGAGGGAGAGGCAGAGACACAGGCAGAGGGAGAAGCAGGCTCCCTATGGGGAGCCCAATGAGGGACTGGATCCCAGGACCCCAGGATCATGCCCTGAGCCAAAGGCAGATGCTTAACCACTGAGCCACCCAAGTGGCCTGTTTCTTAGGTTCTTTAAAACTGTTTTGTCCAATTGCATGTTTTTTCTTATGATCTAAATGCCTGTGTTTCTGTACTGATTCAGGACTGACTTGCATTACGGCTGGTAGACAGAAGTTTCATTTGATTCCCATGTAAAATTATGGATCGAGTTGTTTAAACACAGATTGGATGACTTAGCAAATAGACATTTGAGGTTTAACTATTAAATTGAAGCTCTCCCGCTGTCTGTAGCCCTCTATTCTGGCGTTCACAAAGAACTCTGCTGTTTCTATTGAATAGAGTGAGACATCCATAAATAAATGTATTTGAAATCTTGAAAACTCTTTGTGGTCATGTAAAATGTTGTTCAAGAATCTTTTATCAAATCATTCAGTTGATCCACATAAATACACACAGGCAGAAAATCTAATATGAGTGACTAGTTATAGAAATGGTTCTTTACAAAGTGGCTGCTTAGCATTGGGTGGAGGTGGGGTGGAAAGGCACCGGAGAAGACACTTGGTTTCTACTACATATTTGGCTCTAAACCACTGTCTGGCCTTAGACAAGTAAGTTGTTTCATCTGTAATTATATCTGAGGGTTTCTCCAGTTCTAGAAAACTCTACTTTTGTAAAATAGAAGATTTTTTTCTCTCTTCTTATACTTAATGTAAGGGATAAACTATTTCTATAAATGGGGACAGTAATACTCTGCATTTCTGGAAGCCCTGGATTGTGCACCTGGAATTGGTCTGGAATCAACTGCATCACCTTTATATATATATATATATATATATATATATATATATATATATATATATATATTATATTATGTATTTATTTGAGGGAGAGAGAGAGAGAGAGACCGCACAAGTGGGGGGAGGGGTAGAGAGACAGGGAGAAGCAGACTCCCCAGTGAGCAGGGAACCCAATGCAGGGCTTGATCTCAGGACTCTGGGATCATGATTGAGCTGAAGGAAGACACTTCA
This sequence comes from Vulpes lagopus, assembly GCF_018345385.1. Classification (NCBI taxonomy): domain Eukaryota; kingdom Metazoa; phylum Chordata; class Mammalia; order Carnivora; family Canidae; genus Vulpes; species Vulpes lagopus. Next base: position 54,210,602 of record NC_054831.1, on the reverse strand, counting down.
CTAACTGAGCCACCTAGGCTCCCCTGCATCACCTTTTAAAACACATTTTGAATTAGGTTTCAGACCATTTGATCAGAAGCCTTTTTTTTTTTTTTTTTTTGCGTTCTGTGACATTCCTTAATAGCAAGTTGTCATAGTCTTCCCATAGCAGAATTTTTACAAAAGAATCCATATCCTAAGGGGTTAGAATAAGTGAGAGCTTTTCTTAGCACTACCTAAGATCTGACTCTGTTTTTCATCCTTCTGGAAAGCTGCATTTGACAGCTAATGGATCTGTTTTGTTCTAAAACTACCATCTGCTCCACGGCACTTTTAAAGGTTTCTATTATCACCATCATGTGTAAGATGTATAAATATATGTTAATAATTATTCATTTCTAAGAAAAAGGCAAAAACACAATTACACTTAGGCTTCGAAGATATAATATCTAAACAAATATACTGGCGAATCCTAGTTATACACACATTTGATATCGCTGAAAACTAAAAGAACATTTTATTATTACAACAGAATTGCAGGAAGTGCTGGGGAGGACTGTACAAGTTACAGCTTCCAAACATGAGTCTGCTAATTCCAGGAGTGGCTATACAGCAGGGATGTGTCTCTGCTACACAGGTCTCTCTTCTTGCCAGAGACACACTAGTGCCACCAGGGTACCTGCTGGCATTTGAATTCCAGGTTCTGATTCAACTCCAAGCCCTAACCTACCTGATTTGTTTGCTCAACCCTTTCTTCAACCCTGTGATCCAATGAAATGTCTGATATGGTCATGCTAGTTCAAACTGGGTTTTTGTCATTTTCAGCAAAGAAAATTCCTGACTGATGGATAAAATATCAAAATAGAATGACCTTCCGTCTAGTTTATTCCTTACTCTCTAGTTTACTCTACTTGGCAAACTCGTCTGTGGTATGTGTTCACTAGGTGCCAATAACATCTCATCCCTTCCAGGCAACATAGATACCTCTTAAACTCGACCTTAGGAGGAGTGTGCCCATACCCAGGGAACTATGGGTGGTCAGCAGTAAGGAGATTTTGGCCATGGTAAGGATACGTTGTATTGTTCTTCAGTGAATTTGGCATATGAACAATACCTGGTACAACGTTAAAGCAGGACTACCCTGGTGAAAAGAGAATTCAATTTCCTCTTTCTGTAAGCCGAGAACATATCTTGGTAGATTCCTGGTTGCATGTGGGAGAGGAGCTCAGGAAGCCAGCTGGGCAGGAATTACCACAGACAAGGAGACCCAGGCTGAGCCAGAGGACAGCAGGTCACAGAAGGCTGTAGTACATGCAGACCTGGGGTATAATTCTGGGGATTCCTGCTGGAATTGGAATCAAAGGGGGCCCAGAGAGTGATGACAACAGCGAGCATTCCAGAGGAGGCAATGGCCTGTAGAAAGGCTGAGAAGGGAGCAGAGTGGACTGCAGAGTGGTCAGATGTGGGGCTGTCCTAGCGGGGTGGGAGGGGTGATCATCCACGAACCACATGAATAGGAACTTAATTCAGGAAGTGTGTGATGTAAGATTTGAATTCAACAGAGGCTCTCCTGCAGGTTTGCAAACAGGAGTTGGGTGATCCTCGTGAGATTTGTGTCAGATCGTTCTCCAGGCTTTGTGTGGGAATCTGAGGGAGTAGTTAGGCCAATGGCGGAGCCCCAGACATTGTTGCCAAAGCTGCAGGACTATGTTGGAAGGGACAAGGGACGGGCCAGAAGGACACAAAGTGATGACTTTCTGTGAAATAAAGACATTTAAGTAGGGAGGGGCTAGAGTTGGTTCTAGGCTGTGAGCCCCAGAAACTGACAGGAGGGCACCATTTCTGGAGCTCCTTGAAGATGGGAACAGGAGGGTGAGAGGAGGAACCACACTGACTCTCTCAGAAAAAAAGACTCAAGTGATACTCAGAAACCTGGTGGTTCTTCCATGACCAGGATTCTGAAAGAACAGTTCTTTTTTTTTTAACCTAGCGACAATTAGATCAAACCACTGGATAGTAAAAGGATTGATTTCATCTGGACTCCCTCTAGGAGACATCTCAACTACTCAACTTAGGTAACTCATTAAGAAAACCCTCTCAGCAATTTGTTTTTCCTGTCAAGAGAGCTATATAGGTATTATTTTCATTCTTGTTCTTTCTTCAGGAGGGTGGTATTGTTTGAAAAACTAAACAAATGGTGGATAATAATTGGGAATAATTGTGCAAGCAAGACCTGAGCTAAATTCTTTTTATGACGTATTCTCATAATCTGCAGAAATCATTCTACGTTTTAAGCAGGGAAGACAAATGTGAAGTCCTAGTGTCTGGTTTTCGTGAGTGGATTAGACTCATCGAGACAGGTGTGATACTCCAGAAACCTTCTTGCCCACTGCCCTCTAGTATTTGAATAGGAGCAGTCGCGTTGTGTGTCACGTGAGCCAGCCCCCTAGCCACAGCCCCTGGGAACCCAGTCAGTGAGCTGACACACGGTCAGCCAATCCACAGTCAGACGTCTAGAAAGAGGTTTGGGGGGGGGGGGACAAATAGCTCTGCCCAGAGATGATAGTGATTAAGTGAACTAATCAGATTCTTTCTCTCAGAAATTCCCTTCCTTAGAAAATCAAAGGGCCCCATCTAGAACAGCAACATCTCCATCACTCTAAAGTTCACTTGTACCTTTCTGTAGGCTGCTGCCAATTAGCCAGAAGTTCCTATAATTATTTGACCTACTAAAGAAGTAAGTCAGATCCCTAGACCAGGATCACCAGCAACTTCCCTGATGTTGACCGGAAGGGTCTCACCAGAGTCTGACAACTAGAGGCAGAAGCCAGATTTGTGGAGCTCTTACTACCACCATCTCCACCACCTCAGATACAGTTGCCTGCTTCGGAGGCACTCAGAAACGATGACTGTGACATCTCAGCATCCTTTACCGAGGTGTACTTAAGAACACTGGTCACACCCCTTCTTTCCTGAGTGCTGACAGCACCGGTCCCTGCATCAGAGGCACCATCCTCCTAAGTGTCACCAAGGAGACATGCTCTGATACATCTCGTTCAAAAGAGGAATGCATGGTGGTCCTGTAGCCTTTTTATGCAGCAGTATAAAAGGGCCTGCTGCCACCGGCCGATCACCAGAGAAGCAACTCTTCTGATTGACGGTTCTGCAGACAGCTCTTTCCAATTATCACAGGTATAATTTACTGGCCTCACGGTCCGGTCAGAGCAATCAGCTTCTCCTGCAAAAGCAGAAAGCCCTGCAATGGTCACCTTTTGTCTAGCTTTTCAGCTGTGAAAGAATCTATTTCAACCATCTCCACAGGCTTGATGGGTAATTTGCCTGGTTTGCACTAAGCAGCAGGTCTCTGATGCTGCCGTATTAAAAAAAGAAACCCTTCATCCGGCCCGCTGGGAGCGCAAAGTGTCTGTCTTGATTCAGATGTTTGCCTTTCTACAATTGCTATCAGTCCTGGTGCGCTATGTGGTTGTGACAGCTACAAGGTGGAATCCTGCAGAGCAGCTCCGAGATTTGTCAGGAAAATAGGCTTCACACATACACCCCCCGTTTGGTTGACCAGGGCGAGCTACTGAAATTTCAACCGACAAGCCGTCCCTATCTTCCTGTAGTGACTAAATTATTAAGAGAGTGGAATGCAAATCAAAACCACCATGAATACCGCATCACACTCATTCAGGTGACTATTTAAAAAAAAAAGAAAATAAAAAAAATGTGTTGGCAAGGGTATGGGGAAACCTGTTTATTGCCAGTTGGAATGTGAAATGGTTCAGCCAATGTGGAAAACAGTCTGGAAGTTCCTCAGGAAGTTAAACATAGAGTTACCGTAACATCGGCAGCTCCGCTCACAGGTATATACTGAGAAACCTGCAAGCAGAGACTCAGACAGCTATTTCTGCACCACTGTTCACAGCAGCCTTATTCACAATCGTGCCCATCGATAGCAAATGGATAAACAAATGTGGTCTCTACACACAATGGACTATTATTATTCAGCCTTAAAGAGAAATGAAATTCTGGCACCTGCTCCAACCTGGAGTCTTGAAATCTTTATGCTAAGTGAAACGAGCCTGTCACAGAATGAGAAGTATCATAGGATCCCACCTCTAATGTGGTACCTAGAGTAGGAAAATTTAAAGACAAAATAGGATAGAAGGTGCCAGGGGCTGAAAGGAGCAATGAATGGTGAATTATTGTTTAACGGCTACAGGGTTTCTGTTAGGGGTGATGAAAAAGCTCTGAACGTGGACAGTGGTCGTGTCTGTACACCATCGTGAATGTACTTACTGTTACTGAATTGTATGCTTCCAAATAGTTGCAACGGTGGGAAGAAGTACGTGGAAAAGTACATTTCTTCTGTGTAATTCCTTGCCAAGGGCATAGGCAGCAGAGTTCTGTGTCCCATCTTCTGCTCAGGGTTTTTGAAAGAAGCCACACCCATGTGTCACCTTGTCACAGAGAAGACTAGAAGCTCAGACTCTGGGAGACAGGTCTCACTGGACCACGCCGGCTGGCTTGCAGCAGCCTTGTTAATATTCTCTGCAATCCCAAATGTCTTCTTAGATTTTTCCAAGTTCAATCACATACATGTCCATTTATTTGCCTGCAATTCTGGGCAAGCGAGTTCTGCTGGGGAATGTGCCTTCTCCTCTCCCTGAGACACCCTTTTAAAATGAATAAAACATGGGTCTGAGCAATTCAGCCTTCCCAGCTGGTTCTTACCAGCTTATAGTATGTCTTTTGTTTCCTTCTACCCTTGACAAGCTTGATGGCTTTGCTCTCATGCTGACTTTTTACTCCTGTGAAGTTGAGGATAACAGGCCTTCTGTCAATCCCCATCTAAAACAGACTCTAGTGATTCGCAATGCCATGCTACTCAGGACTACACATGTATCCTTATCTTGTCCTAACTGCACACAGATAGCCCTCCCCAACTGCACTGCAAAATTCGAGAAGGAATAACCAGACAGCACTACGATGCATCCCTTGCTGAAGTATGAAACCCTGTTTCTACATCTGGCTGAGTGGAGGACTCAGTCTTGGAAGACTATAGTCTTGGAGGACTCAGCTCTAGCTATGGTTTCCGCAATCACCTGACAGTGTAGCTGTTTTGACAAAATAGAAGGATTGGCATTCTATCTCTAGAAAGAAGTAACTCTGTCAGATTTTGAGTAGGCACCAAATGCTCAAAAAGTCCTGTTTGAACCATATTTATAAATTAGAAGTGAAAACACGTATGCCCCAGGAAGCATCAGGCTAACTCCATTTGTCATCTCAGTCGAGAAGATTCAGAACAAATGACAATGCTTGGGAATAAGTGTTATAATATAATGAGGATACAGCAGTGGCAGGCTGTGGAGAATACAGCAGATGCAGAGGCATGACAGCTCCATTGCTATTTACCCCAATTCTTCCAAGGGACTTCTTCCCCCTTTAGCAGATATTAGTAAAGCAAAAACAAACTGCCCTAATTTCGAGTGCATTTCCCCCCTTCCTCGCTTCAGAATTTTCCAGTGTGCTGCTCCATAATCTGATGGCATGATTCTGACAGGTTGGCATCTGCCAGTGTTTGGTTTTTGGCATTTCTGATGTGACACTGGCTTCATTTTATGGAAACGTTTTTATCCAGAATGAATATAAGTTCCTAGAGTGACTTTGGGGTACAACTTTGCTTCAAAATCCAACAATGTCACAAACCTTGGAGCGTTCTATCTCCTTAGTTAGCCATCAGCTCAATTATTATGTAACAGTTATCCATGGTCATCAGTACGAACAGGAATGTTAAATCAATTAAGCCATTCCATGGAATTGGGATAAAGCTGTGTGAAATGACACCAGATTAACAGGTCTAATGAGAAGAGCATGTTGTCCCTCAAGAATTCTACTAAAAAAAAAAAAAAAAAAAAGAATTCTACTAAAAATGTATTGAAAGCAACATGTCAGAGAGTTTGTTACAAGGGCTTTCTCCTGGGAGCGGAGGAGAACTGTGCTTGCATTATATCCTTAATTTCCAAAGCACATTTCTTTCCTTCAGAGGTGAGGACAACCCTGACCCACATTCCATTCTGGATTCCAAGGCCTTTTTTCCCATGGAAGTATAAGATGCTTCCTGGAAGTCTATATAGATCGCCCATTTCTGTAACTGGAATTTAAATAAAGCCTTTATCTGATGTGAGAAACGGAGAGGGGGTCTGCCCTCTAAGAATAAGCAGGTCCTGCTCCACATATGGGAAGCGTCACCCATCGGGAAGTGATTGGTATGGTAAAGGGAATAGTGGGCAAGCCACAGGTAACATATGCTACAACCCTGCTCAGAGGAGTCCACAGCATTTTTGGATTTCTCCTCCATGTGGGGATCACTGGCAGCTGGAGGTACACACACAGCTGCAGATTTTGTCTTACCCTGGAAACCATTGCTGTGGTGTGTTTGGGGGGATGCAGAGCCATGCACAGTAGCATCACCTTTGCTATACCCACTCATTTGCAAGGTGAGATACTGTCTGTCCACCTGGGAATGTTTGAAAACCAGGCCTAGATTGTCAGGCTGACTCTTCTGGATGTTTAAGCCAGAGAATTTGGCCCAAAACACATTTGAGCACTTAATCTTGAAATCACTGAGACTTTCAGTGGATTTATAATATGGTTGCATCACTTCTTCCTTGGCCAGTTGCCTACTTGGCACCCTCCCATTAAAACTGGAAAGAAGGGGTGAAAGGCAGTGGAGTAACGACGTGCTAGCCACAGGTACAGTAGGTGTTAATATCTGGAGAAAGAGTCATGTAAATTTATCCTGCTCATGTAGGATATACTTGGCTTAGTATCAGATGGCTATTTTGTCCACAGTATTTTTGTCAAGATTTCTAACACATTTATTCATCCTCTCGTCACTGGGCCAAAACTGGTCTTCTAAATCCTGAAAGCTAGTTCTTTAACTGCCCTACACACACATACACACACACAGAGCCATATGCTCAGATTAAGCTCTGAGACTTCACATTTCACATTAAATAAAAGTCCTTTCATTTATTTTTTATTTTTTTAAAAGTAGGCTCCATGCCCCGTGTGGAGCCAAACATGGGGCTCGAACTCATGACCCTGAGATCAAGGCCTGGGCTGAGATCAAGAATTGGACACTTAGCCAATCAAGCCATCCAGGCGCCCCAACAAGAGTCCTCTTATTGAAGTGTTCTCTTGGAATCCTGTGTTACCTGGGCTTCCTGGGAAAATGAAGGTAGCTCTAAACACCCTGCTTTACATAGTGTCTGAACTGAATTCTTTATTTCAATAGCTTTAAGAAGTTCTAACACTTTGTTTTAACCTGAAAATGCATACCATTCTCTTGCCTGGAAAGAAGGAAGGAAGGAAGTAAAGAAATGCCAATCTTGCTTTCCATCTAAAAGGCTAAATGGAACAGTCTTTCTTAAAATTTGTTAATCGTCTAGTATCTCTGTAACATTTTTTCCTATAAAAAGCAAATGAATATAGAAATAGTTTCCTCCCTTGGTTCTCAACAAATGAAGGAACTGTGCTCATAAGTTATATTTAGTTGCCCGAAACTGAAGATACTAATAGCTCTCGTTTGCAGAGTGCTAGGATGCACCAGGTGCTCTGCATTTCCCCGCATTCATTCTCACATGAACCCGATGAAGAGGGCAGCAAAAGAACAGCTTGCGTTTATGGAATGCTGACTCTGTGCTGAAGATGTTCACAAAGTATCTCATTTAGTCCTCATAACCAGATTATAGTTTGTTATTTTATAAACTGGGGCTCAGAGAACTGAAGCTTTGTAATTCATACAGGGCAACGTGTAGCTCCAACCCAGATTCTTCGGACTCTGGAGCCTAAAGATTTTTTCCTTCAGGTTATGTCATCTCCTGATGAGCAGAGGAATTGGGAGGCACTTTACTGTCAATATATTCAGCTCCTCAAATGGGGCAACCAGTCACTTTGTGGTTAATGAGACCACAGAGCCAGCGAAGAACCAGGAGAACCTGCCAGTAGGAGCAAGCTAAGATTAGGATAGGTCACAGGTGGCTACTCTAAAACTTGGGTGCTTTTTAGAATCCCGGAACTTGGTTAAAGGCAGGTTTCTGGGCCCCACCTCTAGGCTCCTGGCCAATGACAGCTAACCACTCATTCTTTTGCCAACAGCCCACAACTCTACCAATTCATATGTGAGCAGATTTAAAGGATGACATTTCTAGTCTTAATGGTTGATGTCATGAATGGCAGTTGTCCTCAGATATCTTGCCCTTAGGAAACTCACAATCTGGTGTGATGAGGGAGGCCTTTGTGCCACTTAAGGATGCTGTAGGAAGGCAGGCCCTTATTTTGAGATATTTGTAGTGTGGAACACAAAATGGAGCCTGTAACCTAGAAAGTGGGAATGTTAAATAGTCATAACTCAGCAGTGGGAGTTAACTGTGAACTAAAGATGTTTCACAGCACCTGCCTTTATAAGAGAGAGGAAAGTGTTTTGTCTTCCCAAAGCAATGCTATATTGGTGTCTGGGGGAAGGGGTGTCCTTCTTACTGTCTTTGTAATGGTGTTTCAACTCTACCTCTAAAAAATCTGTCTTTTAACTTTTAAAGATAATTAATTAATTAATTAATTAATTTAGAGAGGTGAGTGGGGGAGGGGCAGAGGGAGAGGGAGAGAGAATCTCCAGCGGACTCTGTGAAGAGCCCGACACGGGGCACAATCTCAGGATCTCAAGATCACCTGAGCTGAAATCAAGAGTCGGTTGCTTAACTGACTGAGTCACCCAGGCCCCCGTCTTTCAACTTTTAAATATATTCCTTTAAACATAGTTATTAAGACCTTAACATTTGATGTCAGATGGCTGAAAATCAGATTTACCACCCTGCAATCACTTCAACATTATTTCATCCCCACGTTCTTCAGTCCATCAGCATTTCCCTTCCACACGTGCTAGCACCCTGTTCACACTACAGTTCGTTTGGAAAGCTGGGAAAAGTTAATAATAACAGTAATGGGACAATATCTTATGAGGTAGCAGCAAAGAATTCATAATTAGGAAATGTTCTTCGACATTTTAAATTAATCCTTCAACCTATAAGGTCCATCATAACCTCATATAGAGGTGTGCCAACTGATAAACAGGTGGCCCCTGATAAAATAAACAGGTGGCCCTTGACCACGAATAAGGCAGTGTTCTCTGGATAGGATATTAGTTTTGTTGATGCATATCATCTGTTCCAAGAATGTAGAATATTATAGCTCCAATATATGCTATATAGAGAAGGAAAAAATAGGGGCGGATTTAATACTCCATCTGTGACTAGTTAGTTATGGTAACCTTCAGGTATTTGGTGGTTTCAGCAAAAGTCTGATGCACATTCCAGGCATCTGGAACTATAGGAAAGACGGTAGAAATGTTTAGACAGAGAAGGAATACACTCACTAGTTTGACAAAAACTAGAAAGTACATGCAGTTCCAGCTGACTTCAGGACTGTACTCTGTACTCTGATGGCAGAAGTGTGCTCCAGGTTCCCACCCAGGGCAGAGGCTCTGGTGATGGCCCTCCTATTCAGCTAGGACTGGGCAGAAATGAACCAAGTCATCCGGGGAGGGTGGGTGACAAAAGAAACTTTGCCTAGCAGCTATCCTGGAGTTTACTAAGCAACATTCTAGCCAGATGAGACACTGGGTTCGGACTTTGTTACTTTCTAACCACTGCTGATGAAAAGCTGACTTTGGCTAATGATTTGTTTTCTTTTCTCTGAATTATGTTTCATGTCTATTGGTTGCCTTCCTCCAAACTACTAATTGTTCCCTTTGTCCTCTCGCATTTGCATATTTTATATTGTTTGCTTTTAGAAAATTTAATTTCTGTTCGATTAAACCAAACAGGCAAATAGCATGCAATCTACTTGAGATATATATCAACCAGGTACTTAGAGGCTAATAAACGGAGTTTGAGAACAGTAGACTGTTTTTAAGGCAGAGCATGGAAAAAGCAAAAGTAAACCTCAAAACATTTAAAAACAAGCAAATAACCCAAGGAAACCTCATCATTTGCTAAAAGTGCTGGCCACTTTTCCTTTGGTAACCTTTGATCCTCAGCTGAGTATTTCGACCCCATTCGTATGGTGAGGGTTTATAACTCAGTATTTGTACCGTGTGAGTTTCCATGATCATTTTTTCACTTCAGAGATATATGCCAACTCAATTCAATAGACAGTTGTTTCATCCAGATGCCAAAGGTATGGTGCTAGGTTGTAGTAAACGGAGAGACTGATTTGTACCAGGTCTTAATGTATAAAGGTGACTGAGTGACAACATGGAAAGGTCAGTGTAAAGTTCCTTGCAGTTCCCCCAGAAACATGGGGCGTGGCCCGCCATGCAGGACCACAGAAAGAGCACCAGTGTCCATCAAAAGATGAAAAGAGCATGGGGAAAGCATAGACATGGCCTTTTTTGGGGTCTCTGTGTAAAAGACAAGGCAGGGGGGCACCTGGGTGGCTCAGTGGTCGAGCATCTGCCTTTGGCTCAGGTCGTGATCCTGGGGCCCTGGGATGGAGTCTCCCTTCGGGCTCCCTGCTTCTTCCTATGCCTGTGTCTCTGCCTCTCTCCCTGTGTCTCTCATGAATAAATAAATAAAATCTTAAAAAAAAAAAAAAAAAGACAAGGCAGAGCTAGGGAAACAGCTGAGTATCGGCTGGTCTGAATAATTCCGGTGGGCTTTGGGGGGTAGAGGCCGTCCCGAGCCAGGGAACATACTGGTTTGATGTGTGGTGGGTAGGAAAGGAAGTGCTTTAAAGGATGGGCTCTGCATCACAGAGGGCTTGGAAACAGCTGTGGCCATTACGTTGGCCATTTACTATAATTGATAGAGGCCAAACACAGAACTGAGGAAAACATGGTTGGGACAGGGTGAGGGGGTAGCTGTGAGCAAGCCCTTCCTCTGGGAACTCAGAATCTAGCAGCTGAACTAAGCACATATGTTATATGCCAATAGAGTGAATGCAAGGTAGACCATGCCAGATGCTAACCTAGCAGCTTAAACAGAATCCTTTAGGAGTTTCACAGAGGCAAATAAGCAAAGTCACAGAAAGCTTTCTTATATGGGAGATTTCCATTGTCTTTGATGCTCAACTAGAATCACTTCTTCAAAATCCTAACACCCTGGTAATATATATGGAAGGACATAAGACAAGGCCCAGCCAAGTGCCTGACACATGAGAAACAGTGAATGAAAGGTAGTTCACACTTGTCCCTCACAACTTGGTGTCATTTCTGTCTTGCTAGCCATTGCCAACTTAATAAAAGGCCAATATGTCACCATGATTCCAAATGGAAGCTTTTTTTTTCTTTCTTTCAATTCATACTGGCAACCAACTTCTTTCGTTGTTATTCACATAATTCCCATGTTTTAAATAAGAAGTCACGTGGGCTTAGAGAAAATGCTGGAGTTACTTTTCATTGATTCTTGATTGGCTGGCGTGTGATGGGAAGAGAGGGATGCCCATGTCTGGACCACTCTGGTGCTGGCCACACCACTGTTTTCTTGGAGCCATGTGTGCATCTCCCTTGTACCAGTGGGACCCCAGCCAGCCACTGTCATTCCCCAGAGGACAGGAACGCAGGGTTTTCCTAATGAATCTGGCAAAGAATTGCAGACTACAGGCAGGGAGATGCTTGGGATGTTCTGTAAACCACTGGTAAATAGTAACCCTTCGCAAGGGTGGTGACAGGGCTTGGGAGAGAGGCAGAGAGGCTGTTTCCCATTAACATGTAGCCTTACAGAGGAAAAAGCTGACAAAGAGATAGCAAATAATTAAAAATTATTTTTCTAAAGTATAAATAAATAAAAATTATTTTTCTCATGTAATAACCATGTGGATTCACTCTTCTTAGAGTGAAGGTATCAGGTTCTAAAAAAATATTTGTTATTCTTCTCTTAATCCCCAGGATTACAATTTTCAGTCTGGGCTGGTACCAATTCTTCTAAATCAACAGTTAACAAACACCTATTGCATTTTATTCCCAAAGGACATTGCTCTGCTGCTCCTCATCATCATAGAGTGATGGTGATGACTACTGTTTTTTGAATGTTTAGCATGTGTCAGTCATTCTGTTAGGCTTTTGACACACTATTTCTATTTCTTGCGCTCTATCCCTGCTTCTCAAACTTTCCCAATGTGTAAGAAGCATCTGGACATTTACTGGACATTTACTTAAAGGACAGATTCCTGGGTCTCAATTGTAGAGATTAGAAATTCCGATTGTGTCTGATGTGTCTTGGGGCCAGGTACCTGGCTTTTGGTCAAATCCCCAGTTAATCGAAAATGAGGAGTCCATGGAATGCACTTTGAGAAACAGATTTCTAGTTCATGGTTAAAAATAGTGATGCAGAATAGCCTCGGAATTAATGTACAGCATGTCAGTATCTAAAAAAAAAAAAAAAGGTTTATTGGCACCTGTGGACATAAAAGCCTTTCCAGTGTTTGTATAATTATTATTGTCCGACTTTTAGAACAAAACAACAAGAAGGACTTCAAGGTTTTATCAAGGACCTTCATCTTTTAAAAAATGAGAACTGGTAGTGTTTTTCAGACTAGGAAAAACATCAAAGAATATCTAAGTCAGCTAAAGGAAACCTTATTAGTAGGTCATCACAAAAGAGCCCCAAAGCAAGGAGGGAGGAGGGTTATCTTAGGTCCTTGAAAAGGCAAAGAATTAAAGAAACAAGGGTTTTGTCCTTTTTTTTTTTTTTCTTTTTTCTGAAGACGCCCTTTCTCTGGTCATCATATATCTGTCCTGATGACTCAATAATCTGAGTTCCTTCCTGAGTCTGTGAAATCCCTTCTCCAGGACTCAAAGAAAGGCGGGATGTTTGGGCACCTGGGGCTGGATCCTGGCACACATTCCCCGGCCAGCGCTGGGTTTCTAACAGCATCATGCTCAGAGTTGGTTTAAATCACATTTGATATCTCTTATCACATAAGTAGCAGAGAAGATATTTTTCCCTGTGTTGAAATCAAGTAGGTAAGAGAAAGAGACTACGGTTGCATTAAGAAGGGTGGGTGGTGATGAGGAGAAGGAGCGTGATTCTTCCTACAGTCAGAATAAAACTTACACAGGTGGTTTTTGCATTACCCAGTCCTGACTTATAAAAAAAAAAAAAAGATTCCTTTTTTCTGAAAGCATAACAACCAACATATTCGTATGTGCTTATATAAAAAACATAAGACTACACGCAGATGTAGAGCTGGTTTCTCTCATGCCATGTCCACCATCTCGAGGCTGTGGCAAACTGGCCCAAGGGACTGACCTTACCAACTTTTATCCTCATTTGGGGAAGCACCTCCCTCCCCTTTGTCTCTGTCTGACATTGTAATTCAGATAACCACCCACTCAGACTCCTGGATCTTTTTAACCTTACCTCCTTCTTCTTCGTTATTCTATTTTCAAATCTTCGGGAAAAATCTCTCCCAACTTTCTCCTTGCTCCCCAGCTCCTCCACCATTTTCTATCCTTTTTTTTTTTTTTTTTTTTTTAAATTCTGCTTGTTCACTTCAAATGGCCTTAGTCATGGCTGGAAAGCAATAGAGCAGGGTTAGTAATGTATCAGTGCAGGAGAAAGAGGGAAGGCAAACATTTTGAAATGAGGCTGCCATGATAAAGAGCCAGGGCTCAGAAACCACAAAAATCTCTGAAATTGCAAAGTCATCTTCACAATCTGCAGCAGCTCAATCTTATTAGCTCCTTCTAATTAAATCTGCCTTTACCAACCTTTCTGCTGAAACATAATTTATTAAACTTTATTTAGGTGGGTTTCGCTTAGTTCCTAGCATTGCTTCAATGTTTTGGGGTTGTTGGTTTGTTTTTTGTTTTTTTTTTTCCTACTGCAACATACAGCATTTCAGTTATATTATAAAACTTCTGTGGGGTTGACCCAGAAACCCAACAATATAACATTGTTCTAATCGGTTTGCTGGCTGATAAATGATCTTGCAGGAACATTTGGCTTCATATGTATCTGCATGGTGCTGGGCACCTACCTATAGGTGTTCCACAAGAAGAAAAAGTTACTTCAGTGAGTTGGCAAATTGCGGGCAAATGGGAATGGTATATGCCATTGAAGCACTCTGTCCCTGAAAGATGCGTTTATGGCAAGAAGTAATGGCACCATTGCACAGGACTACGACTTTTTTCAAAAGCCTCTGTGATTTATTTTCTGTTTTTCTCATCTTACTCCTTCAGTCGGGAAGTGATACCCTCTGCCTCTGCCTAGAATACAACCCACCTGTCGTCCAAGGTGCCCCCCACAAAGCCTTTCCTGGTGGCTCCAGCCCACAGAACACCATTAGTACAGGTACCAGTGGTAGGAATTACCAGCTTCTGCACTTTTGCTATGTGCCAGTACTATGGCTGAGCGGATGGGGCAGAGGTCTCAATCACTGAGGCCAGAGAAACATGGAGTGGCCTGGAGTCACTGTTCATTCTAGTCTGAACTCTCCCACTGACCTCCTCCTACTCTTCTTTGCCTTTAGGCAAATCCTAGTTCCAGCCTTAGTTTCCCCATCTATCTCAGGAGAGGCTAGACCGACTGACCTCTAAAGTCTCCTCCAGCCTATAGCTAAGACTCTTAGAGGTCTTTTTTTAAACAAGGAAATCCCAAGCACTAAGCTGTTGCCACCGGCACAGTTTTCTGCTCCTCACGCCTTCCATGATTGTGTTTTTGTGAAAGTGTGTGTGTCTGTGTATATGTGAATATGACTGTGAGTTTGTGCGTGACTGTCTATGAGAGTGTGTGCACCTGTGCGTGACTGCAGATGGTGTGTTTGTGTGCATCTGTGTGTGAATGTCCTGGGTGTGTGTGTACATCAGCGCAGGGGCGAAGCCGCCCACACCCAAGTGACAGGAAAAGAGACAAGGGTGTCCGGCTCACCTGTGCTTTCAGGCGACCCACCCAGGCCGGGCCCGCAGGAAGCCGATGAGCTAGGCTCCCCACGCGGTACCGCCCTCGGCGGAGGGAGCCCGAGCCCGGAGGCCGCCAGGCGGGCGGGGCGGGGCGGGGCGGGGCGGGGCGGGGCGGGGCGCGGGGATCCGGGCGGGGCGAGGCGGCGGAGGGCGGGCAGATGGGCGGGGCGAGGGCGGGCGGCGGCGGGGCGAGCCGATGGGCGGGCCGAGGGCGAGCGGGGGCGGGGCGAGGCGGCGGAGGGCGAGCCGATGGGCGGGGCGAGGGCGAGCGGGGGCGGGGCGAGGCAGCGGAGGGCGAGCCGGCGGGGGGCGGGGCGGGCGGCGGAGGGCGAGCCGATGGGCGGGGCGAGGGCGAGCAGGGGCGGGGCGAGGCGGCGGAGGGCGAGCCGATGGGCGGGGCGAGGGCGAGCGGGGGCGGGGCGAGGGCGAGCGGGGGCGGGGCGAGGGGCGGGGCGAGGGAGCCGATGGGCGGGGCGAGGGCGAGCGGGGGCGGGGCGAGGCAGCGGAGGGCGAGCCGGCGGGGGGCGGGGGCGGGCGGCGGAGGGCGAGCCGATGGGCGGGGCGAGGGCGAGCGGGGGCGGGGCGAGGCGGCGGAGGGCGAGCCGATGGGCGGGGCGAGGGCGAGCGGGGGCGGGGCGAGGGCGAGCGGGGGCGGGGCGAGGGGCGGGGCGAGGGGCGGGGCGGGCGGCGGCGGCTCCGGGCATGCTCGGCCGTGGCGGCAGCCAGCGGGGCGGGTCACACTGGTCCCCGGCCGGCCGGATCGGCGGCGGCGGCGGCGGCGCGGGGCAGCATGAGGGAGCCGCTGCTCGGTAAGTGCCGGCGTGTCTCGCGCCTCCTGACCCCCGCCGTCCCCTTGGCCTGCTTCCACGGCGCTCCGCGGGCCTCGCCCCCAGTGTCCCGCGGTCGCCCCCAACTTCTCCAGCCCGGACGTTGCTCCCGGACGAGGGGGCGTCGGCGCCCCAGCCGTGGGCGTCCCGCACGGTGCCCATCCCGGCCTCGGGGTGCGGAGCCCGGTCTGCGGGGAGGGGGCGTCCCCGCCGCTCAGGTGCCGCCCGGGTGCGGGTCTCCACGGCGGCGGGCGCTGGCGCTCGCGTGGCCCCTTGCCGGGGCGCGGGGCGCGGGGGGCGGGGGCGGGGGCGGGGTGGGGGTGGGGCCGGGCCGCCGGGGGTCGCCGTCTCCGCGCCGGGCGCCCTCCTCGCCAGCCGCTCCCGCCAACGCCCCTCCCGCCGTGCGCCCCGACTGCGCGGACGCCAGCACAGGGGCTGACAGCCGCTGCCCGGAGCCCCCGAGGTCCGGGTCCCACGGTGCCCCCCGCGGACGCTGGGAGCCCGCCGCCCGCGCTCCCTGCTCGGGTCTCGCCGGGCCCTGCGCGCCGCGCTCGGCGGGTCAGGACCGGGGATTAGGGCGCTCACCGCCGCGGCTTCCCGGCCACTGCCGGGGGCGGCCCGGCCTCTCGGCTGCTGGGGGTTAGGCGGAAAAGAGAGAGAGAGAGAAGGGTGGGAGAAAGGAAAGAGCCGCGCCCGAGAGCGCTGTGAATCTCGCTGATCGGCCCGTTTCTGGGCTCCGGAGCCTGCCGGCCGCGCGCGTCTCCGCTCTCCGACCCCCGGGCGCCCTCCCCTGCCAGGGTTTGCTGCGCGCCGGGACCACGGGGGCTCCGCACCTACAGCTGCGGGCTCCGTTCCTGCCCCTTGTCGCTGGAGGTAGCGCCCAGCGCCCCGGATTCTTCTGGGGGGGCTGAAAAAGAAGCTGTGATTTCACTACTGGAAGAAAAAAACCCAAAACGGAAACTCTGCGCCAGCGCAGCCTGGTCAGAGCCTATTCCTTGCTCATCAACGCTCTCGAGGAGCAGAGGACTTGGGGGAATTAGCTTCGGCAGATCACCCCTCCCCCTCCCAACACACCCTCCCACCCTCGCTCCCATCCCCTGCATCTCCTCCCTCTACTCCCGTGCTGGCCTGTCCGCTTGTGCCTCCCCTGATCCAGTGGCTTGTCTTGGGAGAGGGATGAAGTAGCGTGAACCACACAATTGCGAGGTTTTCCCTACATCTTCATGTCTTCTCTTGTCAGGCTTTTTGCAAGGAAATTTGATTTGAGATGAGGATTTGGAAGATGGGATAGGGTGGGGTGGGGTGGGGTGGGGTGGGGTGGGGTGGGGGGCGGACGGGGAGGATTCCTGGGAGTCTAGGGACATGGGATTTAGGCAGCCAGAAATACTTAGATAAAAACGGCAGACTCAGTATTCAGACCTAAGTGGTCACAGGCTAAAGTTCAAGAAAACAGTGCCTTGTATCAGGCAGGTTTAGAATTTAAGATGACTGGATTAAGACCATACACCAAGGCAAGCGTGTATAGTTGTTTTAGAAATCACATGCAGATTCTTATTTCGGGGGACTTGTGATAGTTTGCATGTGAAATTGGGAATTTGGCAAATTCATTTGGTTTCTCATAATGCTGTACGGGTTTGAACTTTATATTTACCTTGATATTAGGTGTCTCAGTCTTGGCCACCAGCTGCACAGCAGTCCGGAAGGTCCCTAACTGTTACTCTGGGCAGATAGCATGTAGCAAACAGTTTGACTCCCCCAAGAGTGGGTGAGCAAATATTTGTTGAACGAGGCCTTAATCTGCTGGGCCTTCTCCTGGCAAACTTCACCCTGTGCTGCAGAGAATGGAAGGTCAGGCCTTTGGCAAGCCCAAGAGATTTCAGGGGATTGGATGGGTGGAGAAAGCCTGTGCCAGAAAAGAAAAACAAAATTATATATATATGTCTTTCTACCTCCTTGGAATATAATGTAAAGTGCCCGGAGCGCTCACATGCTCTGGAGGGCTTCACAATCAGAGTTACCTAATGACCATCTGAATAGTCGCAGACTCCAGATGCATAGGGCTTATCATTCAATAGCTATAAAATGTAACTAGAGATTGGAGGTACACAAGGAGAATAAATAAAGGACCAGTTTTTCAGTTTAAAAAAAAAAACAACACAAATCTGAAAAGATCCTTGGAGTATAATTTTAAGTGCAGTTTAAAAATAAACTAGAAATGCTATCAGTAAAGAAAGCCCAGAAGTCTGTGGTTCCGCCAAGTTCTCATTGTCCTTGCTGGAGAGTCCTCTAGTTTGGGAGGACAGTAAACACCAACCCTGCTCTAGGAGTCCAGAGTTTCTCTTTTAATGAGCTTGGCGAGACTTCACACTAATTAATCTAGGGAGAGTTTAGAACACAGAGCGTTGGATTTGAAACAATTGTTCTGTTGTGGTTTTTATTTTGATAAGCAAAGACTATGTCTCTGAAATCCTATTTCAGGCCTATTGCTGAACCCATTACTGCAGTTTATTTGGTTTTTTAACAGATGTTGTTTTTTACCTTTTGGATGGCAAGGGTTATCTCACTCATTAAAATGTGGCTATTGTGCTTTGTTTCAAGAGTCTATTGAGTTAAGGAATGCTGAGGGACACTCACTTGCTAAGGCCAGCAGCCCAGGGGAGGTGAGGTCAGTTTCCAATACTCTGATATAGCCTTTAAATGCTAAAAGTCATCGAAAAACTATAGGAACCGCTCTGATACTAGAATCTCAATCATTTTGATTTAAATTGATGGTATCTTGTTTAAAATTTGGATTATTACCTTTACTTTCTTTAAATATATTTTACAAAAACTTTCCGTAGATCATATAGTTGGGAACAGCCAGGTCAAACGGGTAAAGATTAATTATTAGACCACCAAATACCCTTGTAATTTGCTGCTTATTGGTGATCTCTCTAAAGTTTACCTATAAGCTTGTTTCTTCCATATGTAAATGGAATAATTTGTTATGAAGAGACACCCGGGATCCCTGGGTGGCTCAGTGGTTTAGCGCCTGCCTTCAGCCCAAGGCCTGATCCTGGAGTACCAGGATCAAGTCCCACGTTGGGCTCCCTGTGTGGAGCCTTCTTCTCCCTCTGCCTGCGTCTCTGCCTCTCTCTTTCTCTCTCTCTCTCATGAATAAATGAATAAAAAAAAAAAAGAGAGAGACACACCAAGATATATTTCAAAGAATAAAAAAAGGCAGGGGGTGGGGAGACAGAAAGCAACTATATGTATACAAGGAATAGTAGGAAAAATGGAAACCCAACTATTGGTGGTGGTTATCTCTTGGCACAATGGGGTTATTGGGAACTTTAATTTTTTACTTAAATACTGAATTTCGCAATGTTTACTTCTAGAATAACTTTTACAAGACTTTTGCAATTAGAAAATAATGTACAAGTTATGCGAAATAATTTAAACCTTAATATTATTATAAGACCTTGACTCTTTTATTCAAACGTTATTTTAAAAGAAAACTAGTGTGTTCTAAGTTTAATAGACTGTAGCAGGAATCTTTACGTGTGAAGTTTAATTTACATGATGGTAGTGGGATTACAGTCTAATCTAAGTTTGACAGTTATTTTTGCAAATAGCCAAAAATTCCAGAAGATTTAAAAAATCTTAACCAATTTCACTTTTTCTTAATGACTGCTAATCCTTCAGAAATGTTAATGAGGTACTTAGGGTCTCATAAAAAGGAGAGGTCACCAAAGCACTAATTGTGTTGCAGAATTTAGAGGTGAAAGAGAAGACAGGAGTTGTGTGTGTGTGTTCACACATGTACAGGGGGAAAAGACAGATAATATTTATGAAAAAATAAAGTGCATAACATTTGGTACTTTTCTTCTCTCTCTCTGTGTTTTGGAATCGATGCCTTAACACTGACCAACCCAGCAAGATTAGCATTCCAGGATCCTTTTGATCTTAGACCCAAACTTTCCACCTCCCCCCCCCCCTTTTTTTTTTGGCGTGTCACCTTAAAGAAACTTAGTGATGTTTGCTCTACTAAAATGATTACTTCACAGATTAAATACGCTTTCTATGTTTAGGAGATTTAACAACTTGAGGGCTCTGGTAAGAGCTGGCCATCACACTGTTGTAGCTAACAGCAGTGTGTGAGCACTTCCTGTCCCAATACATAAGCTGGGACTATGGAGTTCTTTATTTAATTATTAAGACTGAAAAGAGAAATGGCAGTCCTGCTGCTCATAATAAAATACATAGTTCTATCATTAAAAAAAAAAAAACTACAGAAAGCATTAAATGTCCATATAACAGCAACGTGCCCCATTCTGCTTTGTTTTAGGTCTTAGCTATTTACCTCTTGTTTAAAGAAAGTACTTTGTTATATATTAATCATAACATTAGACCAAAAATTGTCAGTTGAAGAAATATTTACAGTTAACTGCCAACAATTTGAGGGATTAATTACATCTTAAGTATGGAATGTCAGTGACTATAACTGAAAAGTTTTAGGTTTTCTAGAAGAGTAGCAGTGTCTAATCAAGCCCTGTAGAATGCTGTTTGTAATCTTGTATTAGATTTTAATCAGCAGAACATGTAATTTTCGGCTTACTGGAAACAGGTTAAGAATCTCTGTAGCAGACAAGACATGTGTACCATATACTAGACCTTTAGAACCTTATAGAATTCACTGTTCATTTATTCTTTTCTTCAGTGTTTCTTTTATTTTCATTAAGTGTTCCAAGTTTTCAAAGATATATATTCCTAATCCTAATTAAGAAACTGTTCTTAATTTTGTTTTCTTTTAAAAAAAATATTTTTATTTTTATTTTCTTAAAATATTTATTTTTAAAGTAAACTCTATCCTAATGTGGGGCTTGAACTCCCAACCCCGAGATCAAGAGTTGCCTTTCTACTGACTGAACCAGACAGGCACCCCTAGTTTTTTTCTTTAAAGATTTTATTTATTCACGAGAGGCACGGAGACAGAGAGGGGCAGAGACACAGGCAGAGGGAGAAGCAGGCTCCTTGCAGGGAGCCCAACGCGGGACTTGATCCCCGGTCTCCAGGATCACGCCCTGGGCAGAAGGCAGGCACTAAGCCACTGAGCCATCCAGAGATCCCCCCTAATTTTTTTTCTGATGGTGAGATTGTATCAAGTTAAAGTACATGAAAGTACCTATATTGACCATTTTTTTCCTGCAACATGGCAACTTCATATGCTTGTATCAAATATATTTCATCACGGGACATCATAAAATGCAGTAAAGTATAAATAAGGACATTAAGAAAGAAAAAAAAGAAACCAGAATCCAATACCACTGTTGATAATTTAGTATGTTTCCCTTTGGTGTTTTCTCTCCTGTGTGTGTGTGCGCGTGCACATGCATGAAATTACTACTGTATTGAATCCTGTCTTTATTATTTAACATGGTACCATGAGCGTTTTCCTGTGCCATTGCATATTTGAAAACATAATTTTATACATGTGTATGCATATTCTAGTCTCCCATGTGGATGCATCTGGATTTTTTTTTAACCGTATCTTAAATGGACATTTATTTGGTCCAATTTTTTACTTATCATAATTAAGACTTGAGTAAATATCTTTATAGATGACTTTGTGGGTATCTCTGATTATTTCATTAGGATGATCCCAAGAAATGAGGTTATTAGCCCATAGAGTGTCAGATATTCGAAGATTTTATAACATATTGATCACTTTTAAGAAAGGAAATATCCATTTACACACAGACCCCAACCCCACAGTGATATACCCACAAATAGGAGAACGCTTACAACTCATCATACCCTCACCAACAACAAATACTGCCTTTTTTTGTTGTTTTTTTGTTTGTTTTTCAAATACTGCCTTCTGAAAGCTTCAATAATTTGATCAGTGAATAATAGGATTTTGGTTTAATTTACATATCTTTAATTACTGGTGAGAGTAAACATTTTACATTTTTAAATGAGTATTTGTGTTATTTTTATATTAAAAATAAAATTTTTAGTTTAAAAAGGAAGAAAAGGGGATCCCTGGGTGGCGCAGCGGTTTGGCGTCTGCCTTTGGCCCAGGGCGCTATCCTGGAGACCCGGGATCGAATCCCACATCAGGCTCCCGGTGCATGGAGCCTGCTTCTTCCTCCGCCTGTGTCTCTGCCTCTCTCTCTCTCTCTCTGTGACTATCATAAATAATAAATAAAAATTTAAAAATATATATATATAAAAAAAAAAGGAAGAAAAGTTTTGGTTGATCTAATGAGGTTTTTAATAGTTTTATTTCACTGTCTTGGGAAGCCTTGTACCTGTAAATATGAGAATAAAAACAATTTTTATTTTTATAAATATAAAGGAGGAGGAAGGGTACCTGTTATAAAGTAACATCCATTTGCCAATCTGAACCTTTGGTGATGAGAATGCCCATGATGGACACACCACAACCTAGAATCGAGCATCTGCAAGGGTGCTGTTGACAGGGCTTGTGTCTTTATGTTCTCCAGCACAGAGACCGGTGCCTGGCACAGTCAGTGTAAAACAAGTGTCCCAAGTGACATAAGTTGGAAGAAATGTTCAATACCTGTGCTCCGGGACCTCTGGATGGAGAGTTGCTAGGTGGTACTGAACTCCATGGCCTCAGTCCCAACCCTCACCGCCGCCTCTTCACAGTGTGTGGCCATTTAGCTCTGCTTTCTTGGTTGGCCTCTCTGGGTGCTAATGGGGCCAAGGTCAGAGGTTCTGTCTTCACATGACCTATTTAGCTTTGTTCTGTGTCATGGCCACAAGCTGTATCCTTTTTACTGTGGCCAGCTGACTTAGAAATGCTTGCTGTTCATCACAAGGTGAGCAAGCTAGAGAGAGGGACCGATTTCTAGAGCCAGAAGGACCCTATAGAACCTTTAGTTGAACCTTCTTATTTTACTTCTTCTGGAGAAAACTGAAGCCCAAGGAGTTTCCCTTCTTTGGTGCAGTGTCCCAGGCTCAATTCAACATAACCCAACAATATGTATTGAGCAACGTGGAGAAACAGAAACTCATCCCTACAGTGAAGGGGTGGACAACCCTATGCTTAAATAATCATGGCTAATCTTTAAAGAACTTAGAAATCCACCACAAAATAAGATTACTTTAAGTAGTCTCAGGTTTCTTGGATGGGAAAAATAATCTGATGGAAATCTGTCTGACACTGATGTGGGGAAAATAAAATTTTGTGGAACTAGGTTGGTTCAATTAAAATGGGATGACCTGTTATCCTCAATCAATAGTTGTTTCTGATTTCTGTCTTTCTCCTAAATGAATTGGCCATTCTCTTAGTCACCAAAGACTAAAATCCACGGTATGTTGAAAATTACTTTCTCAAAAATTGCTCTTATTATTCCTTTCTCCCCACCCCCTCTGTTACTACCCCTGCACATTACAATAGAAGAGATTTATAACTGTTTGTCCCCTGGTCTGTCCTTGTTCTAACCACTCTCATCCTCTATTTTCCAGTCAGATTGATTGTCAGGCAGTGTTTCCCCTGCTTGCCCAAACACTTTTGTGGTTTCCCATTGCCTACTCAGATGAAGTCCAAATTCTATCAGTGTTGTAGATAAGAGTGACTATTGTTGATAATTTCTGTTTTAGAATTTAGGGTGGTTTTTTTTTTCCCTAAAAGCTACTCACTCCTTTCCCATTTATCATGGATGTAATTTGCTTCTCAGATTCACACAACAGGTTTTGCAATAGCTCTGTAGGAGTCTGAAACCAAACATGATCTGAGGTCTGCTGAAGGTCACCAAGCAATGACACGGTCTATTTGTACATGAGTCCTATTACTGAGCATTTAAAATTAATACTAGCACTGCCATGAAAACATCACAGTCAAGTGAGGCATCAGGTCTTGTGTGTGTATGTATGTATGTGTGCACGCATGGTGTGTGTGTGTGTGTGCCTTGTGTGCATAAGGAAAGAATTCTGTAGAAGAGCCATCCGAATCCAAGAGAACAAAGGAGATTTTTTTTTCCTTTTAAATGTAGGATATCCTTTTAAATATTCCTTTTTCATTTTGATGCCACTATGCCTTCCATCTTTTCTTGTTTATTCTTATGCATTATTTGGTAAATTAGGAAACTTCTATTGTTATTAAGGAAGAAAATTTAGGGTGAGCCTAAAAGAGTAGCAAGTGGCAAGGGTTTTGAAGCTAGATAGACCTTGGTTTGAACCTCAGCTCTGTACTTACAGGCCCAAGATCTCAGCCTCAATTTTCTTGTCTGTAAAATGGAAACATTCGTGGCTACCTTAGAAGTTTCCTGGGAGCATAAGATGAAATGAAGTGTGCTTTCTCTTTTTACCTGTTTGTTCTTTGTTAAATGTTTCTTCTGTGTGAATGTGTGTTTAGATATTCATGGAATTAGAAGGAGATTCAAAGTGGGTTCATTTGTGTCTTGTGTTCTGGTCCAGCCAATGCTAGAAGTCCCCTCCTTACCTGAGATTGTGTCTAGACACCTCTACTGTTGTGACCACTCTTCCTAGATGTTCACTATGGATTTTTGATACAAGGCAACAAATAAAAGTACGGAAGGAAAAAATTTCTTCAATGAACTATCTGGAAAATCATATAGCGTAGACCTACCTTGATGGGGAGGATTTGTTTAGCTTTGAAGCAATCTTCCAGAAGCTTCCTTGACCCCTTGAGACTAGGTTAGGGACCCTTCTGCCTATTTTCTTGCTGTCTATACAACAAGATAGTAAGACTCTCAAGGGAGAAGAATGGATCTCATTCTTTATTATAGTTTCAGTGCCTGGTGAATTAGGCACTCAGGAATTGTGTCTTAATGTTCTGGATATAAAATAATCCTGTTCTAAGTGACTTGGATGGAGGTTGAGGTATCGATTCACAAAAGACAATATATGTGGGTGATATAAAGCAGGTATGACCTTGGAAATCAAAAGTTACATCCTACATGATACAAGAGGAATTAGGAAATGGTCTGAATTTCATGATGAAAATTAATAGCCAATGTGGAGTCTTTCCTTAAGGCAAGTAATTCTTCAGAGACAAACTAGAGTCATTGTAGCATGATAAATCATCTCATGTTTGCGTGGTGATTTTCACTTATACATATTCTTTTTTGATCTGCAAAACAGTCTGGTGGGATGGGAAGATAGTAACATTGCTGTTTTGCAGATCAGAAAACAGGTTTGGTGCAGTTAGTAACTTACTACAGGGGTCATAGCTGGGGTTGGGTGTCAGCACTAATGCTGGGATTAAAAGGATTGCACCTGCTACTGTGCTATTTTAACTGCACACATACCTTTTCCAGTTGTTAACTCTGATGTTAAAATAACTTACATTTATGTCAAATTTTGCTATATGTTTGTCTTTATAGCAGCGCTTTGAATTGGTGAGTGGGTGATCAAATTAAATGCTGTTGATTTAGGATGCTGGTATCTCTGGATCAGAAAGCAACTTTAAAAGGGACATCTTTTTGTGCAGCAGTTCATTGGATGCCTGTCTCCTCAGCATGTCAGCGTCTTCTCCTGGTGGCAGCTCTGACTGATGTGTTCATGGTGGGCCTCTTGCTGCCTCTTGAGGCAGCCCATTAAGCCTTAAGTAGATAAGGACGCTAAAGAAACTAAGCTAAATCTGATAGGGATCAGAAAAATGATGTAACTGTTCAGAGATTGGTTTCAGGGGAGTGGTGATGTTTAGCACAGGTGTGGGAAAGGGGTGAATTCTGGGCTCTGAGTTGGGATCAGAGCATGTCGAGTGTCAGCCACAGGGAGATTGGATGGTGGCTGGGAACACTCGTTGGGGCTGTGAGGCCTGTGTGTCATCCTCTCTCCTCTTGGCTCACCTGCATCGCTCCAGGTCCTGTGTGTGGAAGCTGGTGTACTTTGTACTCCTGCCCCCCATAGGTTCCTGACCTCTGTGAAGATAGAACAAGTTAGACGTATCCAATAATCAATACAGCTTTGACTTCAGACCTGTAAGGTCAAGTTATGGCTCTTATTGTTTGAGTCTTTTTTTGAAAGACAACTTGGCCTGGGTTGTCATTGCCACTTGAGGGTTTGCTAAATATAATTATCATGCAGATGTGACCATAGTAGACCAACTAGGACAACTCCTCTCCCAGTAGGAAAATGACCCACATTGCGTACTTTACGAGGGCCTTTTCTTCTTCCACCCTCTGTGTGTCGCATGGCCACTTGGAGTATAGTACACTTTGCTTTTAAAGAGCCTGACATAGTAAGAGAGAGAAACTGAGTGTTAATACAACCTAAATTCCAGGGTTAGCTGTGGTGCCAACTGGCTGTGTGACATTGAGCCAGTCCCGGTGGGGACCCTCCCTGGTCTGGGCTACTAGGATTTTGTGGCCATGTCACCTCTTTACTTCTGAGGTAACTGTACCCCAGATTTATGCTATATACCAATTCCCTCTCATACACAAACACCCATGCAGTTTATCTAGTGAGCTCCTAATCAGTCTTCAAAAACCCAGATCACATGTCCCTTTCTCTTATTTCTGCATTCATTCAATAGTTATTTACTGAGAGCATGCTCTGTGCTAAATGCTGGGGGTACAGCACTGAACAAAATGAGGACGCTGGCTTCATGGCCTTGCCCCCGTGTTCCCATAGCCCTGTGTTTGTAATGGGATCACTTTCCCCCACAGACTGTAGTCCAGTGACTTGCTCAATTGAATGAAAGAACCAGTGGCCCTTCCATTCCTAGGAGAACGACCCAAGTGGTACACAAGGGGCACACTAGTGGTACAGCCCCCAGCGAG
Source organism: Vulpes lagopus (assembly GCF_018345385.1). Lineage (NCBI taxonomy): Eukaryota > Metazoa > Chordata > Mammalia > Carnivora > Canidae > Vulpes > Vulpes lagopus. The sequence goes on along the minus strand of NC_054831.1, from coordinate 54,184,074 downwards.
ACAGGTAGCGGGAGTGTCAGGAATGATAGAATCGCCACGGAGACGTTCCCACCAGTACAGTAACCCCAGGGCTTGTCAACCTTCCATAAAATGTAGGCACATGATGGGAACTTCTCAATTTCCCAAGTTTGATGCTCTCTGTACTGACAACCGGGACTCTTTTGCCTCCCGTCGTCTAGCATGTGATGAAGAGCGAGGACTTGCAGTCAGCAGAACTGCACGGCAGGCCCAGTTAGATCCCAGGACAGGAAGCACATGTGTCTCCCTTTCACCTGCACACAGACCGCCAGGCATTTCCTGGCCATTGTTGGCGGGGCTGCCACAGGCTGTTTCCGCGCAGCAGCCAAGTGGGCCCGGCCTCCGTGTGCTCCCTCCAGGCCCCAGGCCGCGGCCCATCTCCACGAACCATCCGCAGATACAGGAAAGAAGATTCTCTTGTGTAAAAATAACTGTGGCAGCCCCATCTGTTTTTACACGCGGGCTCTCCAGTGGGTTCCTTTTGTTCTTTGCCAGGGCTGTGGCCTCGGACCATGTACCCCAGGGGAGTGACCGCTGTTGAGCCCGTGGACCCTGGTGGGATCTGGGATTGGGGGTGTGGCCACCTTCAGCCCACAGAGGGAAGAGCTGCCCCAAGGGTTCTGGGGGAGAAATGTGATTCTTAGAGATTTCCCAGGGGGAGAGCATGTGGGGTGCTGCAGGGTGCGGGCGGGGTGTGCAGGGCCAGCGAGCCCCAAGACTTCAGCTCTGCCTTCCGAGGCTCCCCTGGCCTCCAGGTGTAGTGGCCACGCAGAGGGTTACCCCTAAGCCCATCACCAGCAGCGCCCGCTCGCCCTCGCCCTCGCCCTCTGAGAGCAGGGGTAGGGCAACGAGGTGGAAGCGGGAAGTGTAACAAGGTAAAGCCGGTGGCTGGTTGTTGCTCTTTTTAGAAACTCCCAGTAATTGCAGCTTCCGAGTCTGTATTTATTTTGTCCTCCTGCTTCTGCCCATTGTTTTCAGATGCCGGGGGCCAGGGAATGGTGGACACCGTTAATCATCTCGTTGCTTAGACACTGTTCCAGACTCCTCTGCGAGAGGCAGCCGGCGGGGGGTGGGCCCCAGCCTCCCGCCACGTCCTGCAGCGCCCTTGCGGCGCCCCGCTCTGCGGGGGAACATGATGGAGAGCGACCTCGGGTGGAGCGATCCACTCTTCTCCCCGTCCTTGTGGGCACCAGGCGGTGTTCATAACCCAAGTCTTGCCTGGTCGGAGCGCAGGGCATGGGAGGCGTCAGCTGGGTTCGGGGGGAATGGGCGACTCCTCTCAGACCCTCTGTGTTGTCCCTCCAGTGTGGGTCCTGCCAGCGCGCTGCTCCCAGGGGCTGAGCTTTGATGAAGCCGGTGCATTATGTACAGCGTCGAAGACCTCCTGATTTCTCATGGCTACAAGCTGTCGAGAAGCGTCCCAGCGCCGCCTGAGGAGGAGCGAGAGGGCCGCCGGCAGGCGAGGGCCCGTGCCCGAGCTCGAGCTGCCCAGGGCCTGCTGAACGGGTGCGACGATGGCCCTGCCGCCCTCCCCCACAGCAGGCCGTCGCTGGGCAAGGGACACGCCAGCACCTCTGAAAGCAGCCACCGCGCTCCCAGAGCCCGCGGCGAGCCCCAGAGCGCCTGTGCTCCTAGAACTCCGGAGCTGGGGTAAGCCTCAGTGTGAACCCACCACTTCCTTTGTTTGGGGGATTTGGCAGCAGGTTCCTAAATCAGATCCTTCTGTGCCTTGTGTTTGACTGGAGCCTGGAGGGAGAGGGTGAGAGACAAGAAGATCTCCCCACTGGGGTGTTTGGGGCATCGCCGCAGCACAGAGCACGGGGCCTGGCCATAGGAGGCCCTGAGTAAACAGTGGTAAGTAGATGCCTCGTATCATGTGAAACACGCAGCATTTTAATCCCCACCCTCTATTCCCCCTTATAATAAGCTCCTCGTGTTGCCTTCACTAGGCATCATTTCAGAACTCTGGAAAAGCTAGTTTCCATCAGGCACACATTCCGAGTCCATTAGGCTTTATTAATGGGTTTCGATCTTGTGTACATTAGAGAGTCCAAAGAGGTGTATCTCCCCCTCCATTTGTGAAGAAGAAAACCTTTCTTCTTGTATATTCATATGATTCTATTGGCTTCTGACCCATCTTTCCCTTGCACACGCTGGCCCCAGTGTGGGTGTCCCATCTGAATACAGCTGTATCGGTGGGTGTTTTCTTACAACAAAAAAGAGGGCAGGTTGGCTGGGGGAGGAGAGGGGTTAAAAAAGGGAATTTGGGCAGCTTGCCACAGAGCCAGCATGGGAGGGGAGCCCCTGCAACCCCTATCCAACCTAGAGGAAGCCCGTGTCATCACTTCATAAAAGTGTGTTTGTCTTTGATGCTGCGTTGGGACCAGGCTCAGCCTGGGGGAGGAGAGCCCTGCCGGTCGGTGTGAGATCATGTTATGTAATCGTGCATAACTGACAAGAAATGGACCAACACACAAATGGAAGCAGAGGCCCATCTTCTAGGGAAACAAACAAAAAACCAAGCAAACAAGAAGGGAAGTGAATTCCTGTCTAAAGGGAACGAGCCAGCCTTCCAGGGTTGAAGGTCCCCTTTTCACGGAAAGGATCTTCCTTGCTGGCTGATGGCTTTCAGGTGAAGACAGGAGGGATTTTATTCTTAAAATTTAGAGCATTTGCCACCTTGGTTATGAGTAAAAGCCAAGATGGTTGGTCTTCTGATGCCCAGTGTGGTCAGGGCAGGCGTCTGCTGCCATGTCAGCATCATTTCTTCAGCCAGAGGCGAGGGTTACCACTTCTGTGGGCTCAGGGGGAAACCCAAAATGGGAAAGGGCTTAAACCTTGCCCTGCAGACTCATACTTGTGCCCATGACTGTCTTGGGCATAAGTCCCTTTTCAGCCACGTTTCCTGAAAAACATGCCATGCCCACCTTGGATTTTGGGAGAGGCCGCTTCCAGAGGAGTTGGCAGAGAGTTAGAGCAGCCTTAATTACCACTACACAAGCTTGTGCCCGACTCTCTTCCTGCCTTCCGTAGCTTCTAGCTTGGTGCTGAGTGTATCTGTACCTTCCACCTTGGATTTCAGGGCACTGAGGCTGTGCCTGGTCCACTCCTTCCTCCCTTGGCTATAGAGCTTGTTGTGGTGTTGGATACACAGTGTTTCATACGTGCTGTGGACTCGCTTCTTTCTTCTACCACTGTAACAGCTGTCAAAAAGCAGGAGGCTCCATTTGTGGCAGTGGAGTCCCTGCAGATGGGCCTCGTAGGCAGTGTGGGTCTCCCTCAGTCCCAGAGGGCTGGATCAGAGATCAGAGTAGGGGGCAGTAAAATCCTGTCCAGAATTCTGGGGGCGGGGTGGGCTGTGTGGCTCCCAGCCTCATCTACAACTTGTTCAGGACTTTCTAGGCCTTTGTGCTAACAGGTTTTTGAGGACCGCAAGCACTCACAGCTCAGTCTCCCTCCTACGTAGGGAGGCATACGAGGGTCTGTAGTCAGTCTTTTTTTCTGTCATGAGCAAAGTGCTCAGATAAGTGGCTTTGGGTAGCACGGGCATGTCTTTATACAGATGACACAGTTCTCAGCTGATCTGGCCATTTCCCCCCCATTTCTGAGGTTGGCTTCTAACCTTCGGATAGAAGGTTGCCTTGTAGGGTAAAAGGAGAGTATGCATACATGTCCGCAGAACTCTGTGCCAGTGCCCAGAGCCTCAGAGAGCAGCTGCAGGGCTTCTTGGGTTGAACTGAAAAGATGTTTTCTTTCTTTAGTCACTTAGAACTGAAAACAGAAAAGCAAACAGGTAGGCAGGAGCATTCTCAGGGAAAAAATAAGTGCCTTGAGAGGAAGTAAATAGGTGCTAGTAGTTAAAGCCTGGAAATTGAAGAAAAAGAAAACCCACAATACTTTGGCTATGTGAGTTCTGAATCTGGATGAATCGGTGGTACTCTGCCAAATCCTAGCCTTCAGCTTCTCGACTGGAGCAGCTGCAGTCCTGCTGCCTGCCTGTCCCACACGGTGACTCTGCGGGGCTGATCCCCAGGTCTGGAGGGGCAGTGGGGCCCCAGCTCCCAGCAGTCAGGCCAGGAAGCAGCACGAGGGCCTCCTCTTCCTGCATTTCCCAGGTGGGTTGAGGTTTGCCCCACACCATGGGCCAGTCCTCAAGGTCCCATGGGCTTCCAGGAGAAGACGGTGGTCAAGGTGGTTTAGAAGGCCCCAGGGACCAAAAGAAGACTGGTTTGCTCTATTCTGGTAGGATGGCATGTGAGCAGTGTCATTATTTTATAGCCAAAGGACACAAAGCCCAGAGTTCAGTGGTGACTCTGTAAGGGCCACTCACTTGTGCCACAGCAGAGGGAAACCTGGCTCAGGCCTCAGGCTCTGGGCCACCAGGGAGGCTCGTGGGTGCTGTGCTGCAGAGTGTCAGGTGGGGCCAGCTCTCCCCAAGACCTGTCCTCATTGGAATGGACATTGGCTTCTCCGAGCTCCTTTCACAGTTGCCCTGAGGGGGACTGTCCTCTCTCACTTCCTTGTCCTGTGGCCTGTGTGGATATGCAGTGGCTGTCAGAGCACAGCTGCGTCCCTTTCCTGTCTGAGGAGCCGCAGAAGGAAAGCATCCTGTCGTGCCTCGATTAGATGCGTGCACACAATGCCGGTGCTCTGTGTGTGTTGTTAAGGGCAGTACTGTCTGGCATCTGGGGCAGGCCTTGCATGTCAGGATTGTCTGGTGAGAATGATAGCACTTCTTTCTTTCTTTCTTTCAATAATTAACATCAGCTTCCAACAGAGTTTCTTACGTAAGGGCCAGTTATATGCAGCAAAATTCAGAGAAACAGACCCCTCAAATATGGAACCTTGACTCGATTTTCAAACATGCAGTATGCACGTCTCCCAACTTGTGAAAGAGGCTGTGCTTTGAGCTTGCACTCTTCCCAGATCAGGTGATACTGAGCTCCCAAGATGGGAAGAGAGCAACAGTTGTGCTGTGTGCGGAGGGGAGTGACCCTCTGGCTTTCCAAGGAGCTCTTGTATGCAGGTGGTGGAAACAGGACCAAGAGTCACTTCTTACTTGGACGCACGTATCTGAATTAGTGAGGACAGGGCGACCATGGGGTGTTGCACTGTGTGTGTCAAGGCTGTATGAGCATTTAAAGCACAGAGGGGCCTTTCAGCCCCTTCCCTGGCCCCCTTTGCCTGTGACATCAGCCTCCAGCTCTGAATGGGCCCCCCACGTTCTCCTCCGAGCCCGAGTCCTGTGTCCTCTCCCATTTCCAGGATGCCAAGTGTGTGGAACCACCAGGTGCTCCCTATGCCCGAACCCTGCCTGGAAACTCTCAGAGCCCCCCTCTCCAGCTCCCACCGCACCCCTTCCAATCAGGGTAAGGGCTTCTGAGGTTCCCCCAGATGGAAGGCCTCACTCCTGTGCCCCGGTGTCTTACCAGCACCCAATCCTGGTCCCCAGGATGGTCCACTCTCTGAAAGGTGACACCCTTGCAGATTCATCTCTGGTTTTGCTAACTCCTATTAAGGAATTTTGCATTTATTAAACACTCAAACCAATTTTTTTTTTAATAAGTTGGATGAAACCTAGTACTTCTATGCCAAGGCAGTTGTGGAAGTGTGAGTATCTCAGAACATTGGGAGAAGATTGGGAGAAGATAAGATGTGAAGTAGAGGAGGTTTTTCCAGTGAGAGGACCCAGGTGAGGCTGGTTTGGGAAGGTTCCATTGTGGAAAGGAAGGGTGCTTGGCTTTCCAGGCCGGGCAGCCGAGGTGGCAGTTCTGATGGCTTTGTCCACAGGACTGCCTCCTGGGGGACAGCCAGGGAGGAAGAGAGAAGGAAGGAGCAGACACAGACTCAAAACTCCTCCTCCTCAAAACTCCTATGAGGCTGAATAGCCTGGGCAGGGGAGGTTCCCCTCCTTTGTAGATTCTGCGGGTGTAAGACATCAGCCGCCAGAGTGATAAGGGGCAAGTTGTCGTGAGACTATAAAGGAGAGTCTCATGGAGCCGCCTCAGGTAGGAAGTGAAGATGAGCCGGGCCTCACTGACGTGGGAATGAGAAAGTGAGGACCCAAGACTGGGAGTCTGTCGACCTTTCTCAGGGTTGTGGGTTATTCCCATGGGGGACTGTTCCCTCTCTGTCCCACCTTGTGACTTGGCTTTGCATCTCCCTGTGCTTCTGCTTTCCTCTGCGGGCTAGCCTCTTCCCTCCACCGGCGGCCCTTACTTGACAGTGACTTTGGCTCACAGTGAGTTTTGTTCTATGTTTGCTTCTATGTGATGCTTTAGCTCCCCTGGTGACCACTGCCCATGCCTCTTACATTTTTGAGAGAAGGAATCAGTAGTTGGGCTGGGACCTTGGTTACGGTGGGTGGGAAGGAGGGGGTGAACCAATATAAGTGTCTGATCTTTACCTGCCCTCCATAAAGGGGCTGTAGGTGAGGGAGGTGAGTGCTGACTATGCACCCCAAACGTGCTCTTTTCACCAAGTCCTTCACTTAGTAACTCCAGAGATGTGGCATTTCCCGCTTAAGTCTGTTACTCCAGAGAGCTTATCTCAATGTTAAACCACTCCTAAATGGTCTCAGTCAGCAGACTGTGATGATGCAGCTGGCTGTAGGCTTTGCACAAAAGTCACTCTGATAGTACAGGAGCAACCTCACAGGCCATGTCAGATGTCACTGCAGGATTGATAGGTTCATAGCTGGAAAACCATAGATGTCATAAAACTGCAGACAGCATTCTATACATCAAATGATTTGGTGCTAGATTTTTACCATGTCCTAATTTTTGCCATATAACCAATGATTTGTTGTGAGATTTTTTACTATGTCCTAATTTTTGCCATATAATCAATGACAGATACTTCTTGAGTGCATCATATGTTGGCATCTCTGTCCTCCCTCTGGCAATATGGAGAGGATGCTTCTGGAAGCTTACATTTATATTTGTGTTCAAAGATTATAATGAGGAGTATTCTTTAGTTCATCAGTTTGCACGAAGTTTAGCTACTGTTGCACATACTGTGATGCTCCAAGAAAGGCCTGCTTCCCAACACACACACATGTGTGCGTACACACACGCATACACATACCCCAAGATTAAGGAGGGAACAGAGGAAGTGGGCGTAGGGGAAAAGTGAGCTGTTATCTATACATGGAGGAAACTGCATTCTTAAAATGTAAGTAGCCATTACTGAATAATATTTAGCTACCTTTAAAATATGTAGAAGACTGTTCTCGGGCATTCACGATTTCCTTACTGCATTTCCTCTGAAAGACTACAACAGAGGAAGCTGTAAAATAACTTAACATAGCAGGAATTTGGATCTGAAAGTCATACCATAATAGATTGTTCTCTGCTTGGCCCTAGGAATTCTGGTAAAGATGTTTGTAAAGTTAACTATGAGATTGACTTACAATTATGTCTTGTCATCAGCAGCAGGCATCACTAAGTAGAGACATAGCAATCCAGACGAGTCTCTGATGTGGTCAGGGCCTCATCTTGGGAGGTTTACATTTGATCAGCAAACGTCTGTTCTAGATGGTGCTACTGGATATGATAAATAGTCACTTTTTCAGAGGCTTTTTAAACTTCTCTCAAGTCACATCCTGCCTATAATGGTTTTCCAGAAAGGAAGACTTCAAGTTTAACATCTGTTTCCATGTATATCTTTTTCTTTACAAAATTATATTTCCACTAGTAATATTTGTCTTTTAGCTGCTTGCTCCATATTCTCCTTATTAGGTAGGTGGTGGTATTCTGACCCCTCCACAGAAAAAAAGTATAGATTGTTTGAGCTGGTGAGCTCAGGAATACACAGTGAAGGTTCCGACCCCCTCTGTTTTCCATTGGGTCTTTGATAAACCTTTCTTCTCAGATGCCTTGTCCTTGCTGGTCAGCCCTGCCACCATCCAGAAGTGCCTGGAGCCAGTCCCCTCTCCAGCATGCACTCTCGTGCTGCTCAACTGTTACCAGTTCTTCCCAACAAGAAGCAGGTTAGACCCTTTGAACACGTGACTTCTAGAAGAACAGCAATGGGAAGAGGGGGGTACCTCTAGAATTGATGGAAGGCTCCAGCAACACAGCCTAGAACTTCATTTGTCTGGGAAGCTGGGTCCTCATCAAGAGGAGCATTGTAAGTCAAGTTCCTTCTTTTGCTAGAGAATTGGGTCCATTAAGGAAGCCAGGAGATACTCAAGTGAGGGCACTGGATGGTTAAGGGGGTCCACAGAAAGCCCTGAGTGCATCTTCAGTTCCAGTTCACTTTGTTTCAGAGATGATGATACCTCTGAGTTCTTGACTAGGTACAAAGAACCCTAGAGGGTCTAGCTGCTGTACTGATGTGCACTTGCTATACGTGATGGTGGAAGCAGTGTCCTCATCTGTCTATGCAGACGTGAGACTAGTTCCTTCTAGCCCCTTCTGGCCCTGGCTTACCTTCTTTGGTGGCTGCCTCCCCCAATCTTCACTGCTGTAAGCTTAGCTTCTTAGGCACAGAGAGCACTCTCCACATGTCCACATGAGCACAATGGAATCATGAAATAGAAGCAAGAAACTGGGGTGCTTTTTTTCATTATTGATGATGACACCATATAGACTGCACTGGTGAAGATATTTTCACAGTAAAAGTGTGTCCTTATGAAAGAGAAAACAGAAAAATTCAATATTTGCCTCACCTATTGCATTTATGTGCAAGAAAAATGTATCAGAGCTTGCTCTTCTTTCCGCTTTGTTTTAATAAACTAAATATTGGTTTGTTCTCCATCATCATTGTGGAAGCGGGTGTAGCTTCTTCCTTAGAGACCAGCTATCACCGGAGGGGCAGAGTCTTGTTATGACAGTCAACTATATCATTATTTCCTGTTATTGTGAAGGCCCATTGATTACGACTTTGAAAAACACAATACGGATCTAAAATAACCATCACATAAGACAAACACTCAGCTCTTCTGTCTTTCCTTTGTGCCCCTCACCTCCTTCCTGGGACGATGTGAGGAAAAGAGTTTCAAAATGATCTGTGCCGCTGAGAACTTATTTTAATTGAGTTAATAATAGTAGTAATTGTTTAAAAAAAAAAGAGGGCTTATTGTGTGTTAGACACTTCACTAAACAGTTGGAATGTATTATCTCATTAAGCCCTCCCAACAAACTTAGGAAGGAAGGAACTATTCCCGTCCCTTGAGTATAAACGAAGAATTGGAGACAAACTGAAGTGACGTTCTATTGTGGAAGGCATAGGCTGGAAAGCCAGTGTCCGGGCCAGGTGCTCACACTCCCCTGGTAGCATTGCCACACTCACCCTGTTGGCCACTGAGAAGCCTAAAGCCACTGATACTCCCTGAGCCCTTTGTGGAGCCACAACCATGACCATCCTGTTGACCTGGAGCAACCCTCCTTGGATGCAGGCACCAACTCTTCTTTCCCTGCTGCCCTGTCTTCCTGACAGCTAAGAAATTCATCAGGAGGTGACTAGTAACCAACAGTAAATAACAACTAATAATCCTTGTTCAAATTGAATTTTTGCTGATAAGCAATATTGATCCATAATGTTTCCAGAGCAGCCTTATCTTTTCTGACTGATCTTTATGCTGCCCTCCATGTGTGAGTCTTAATCTTCTCTTGACCTTGTATTTCCCTTTTCCAAAATTACCTTTCTATTACCCTGGGTCAGAGGATTATTTACACAGTATATTATATTCAATATACCAAGGCACACTGAAAAATAAAATTGCAGGCTTCCAGGCCCAGAGAACATTAAGAGCAAATCCTGTAGCAGTAGATGGCTGACTCCATCACAGAAACAGCAAACATCTCACACAGGGACTGGTGAATATGAGCCACTCTAAAGAGATGCCCCAATGCCTCTGCCAATCTAGTAGAAGAGAGCTTCTCCTTCAAGGTGTAGAAGGCTCTTTAAGTGACCTTTATGCTCAGATTATGCATCTGGGTAAGATGGACCCATCTGGAATAGGGAGTGGCTTCTGAAGGAATAGCATTGGCAAAGTGCTACAACCGTCCCCCACGTCCTGTAGGATGTGACCATCTTTTAGGCTGGTGGGCTTGCCAACTGGAAGAAATCACAGGACCTGGAGTCTACTTTAGTGGAACCTCCCACCCTCCACCAGGACCTCCACAGGGAAGCACAGTTGGCTAGACTTTGGGATCTGCCCCCGGAGAACTGGGTTCAGGACTTCGTTCATGGAAGAAGGAGGACATCTCTCCCATGCCCACCAGTATCAATGCAGAGCTAGGCTGTAGTGTGCCTGGATGATAACAAGTTTGGTGCAGCTTCTAAGGATCTCGGGGTCCAATGAGAAGATGGTGTGTGAAATGAGAAGATGTGTGAAACCATGGTTACAAGTCATGTCAAATATTGTCATTCTATTGTAGGCTTTTACTTTTTAAAAAAAAAAAGAAGGACACTATTTTCTGTTTTGGTTGAAAGTGAGTCATGAGTGCACTAATAGAAATGTCTTCTAATTTTTTTCATCATTACCTTTTATACAGCAAATGGGCTTGCCTGTTTTCCTTTGGACATGTTGTTTTTCACATGTTCACATTTCAGATATTTTCCAAACAGTTTTTATCAGTTGTCTTGTTGATATCATGTCTCTTCTCTGTGATAAGGCGTGGGGCTGTTAGCAGCTGTAACGTGTGTCTCACCTCTGTTGTGCTTTCCCAGGGGCTCTGCATAAAGACCCTGCTTGTCTCTTTGAACTTGTCCACACAATTTATTTGAGCTCTTAGATTCCACTTTGTTTTTCTTATCTTTTTCCCACCCTTTTCCCCACATTAATACATGTGTTCAGCATGTTTTTGTAAAACGTCCCATTGTTCACTTTTTTAAGATGTAAATTATTAGGACTCATTTTTTTAAAAAGAAAAATTTGATCTCATCTCATTTCCTCAAAGGTATGAGAAAATCTGTTCTTGGCTTTGAAGCCACGTGAGGGAACACACAATTTAATGGAGAATGGACATCACATATCAAAGCCAGTAGATATCCATGCTTGATAACTTGTCTGAGGGAGAACTGTAGCGGAACTATTACCATGTGGAGGCCACTTGAACCTGTCAGAGTCAGGCTCATATTGGGTACAGGATAGATGTTTGTTAAATACCTTCCTTAGCGTTTTCAATTATATAGATTATTTAATATTTCTCAGATGACCTGTATTTACTTTAAATTGGGATTTTGGTGTGTTGTACTAATAGAAAAAAGTTGAACCCAGAATGCTTAGCCATTTCAGTTGGCTCGATAGGGCAGTTTTGACAAGGTGAAGGTGATACAATGTAACCTTTTTATGTGGGGAAGAAAATGGATTAGGTCTGACTGTATTCTTGCCCTATTTATGTCATTCTTTATTTGTCTTCTGATCACGCTCGTAGCACGTACATAGACAAATAGCACCTTGGGATTCCAGCCACCTCTTGGCACTTAAGCACACCACATATTTACTGAGAAACCAGAATAATCCACTCGAAATGAGCAAAAGCCACACAATGTGGTTTTTCTTACAAAGTTGAGTGCCCCAGGAAAATGTTTATAGGCCTATAAGCACTAAGAACGGTGCTCATTAAAGCCATGTGGTATATAAAGCCCACTCACCATCTGCTGAAGAACAGAGGCAAGAAAGGAGATTCTTTACTCTCTCCTAATTGGGTCCGTGGCAATTGTCACTTCTTATTAAGTTGCAATGTTTAAGTCTTGCCCTTGGACCTGCGTAGAGCCTATGACCCCACAATCAGTTCATCTTCTGGTGTTTCTCAGGACCTGCGTAGAGCCTATGACTCCACAATCAGTTCATCTTCTGGTGTTTCTCAGGACATCTGTGATGGACAGACAGTCACAGAGGACTTACTCAGGGAAAAGCCTGGAGCTTCCAGAGCTCATGCTGGCGACTTGCTGGCTTACCAGGGTAGGGGGTGGGGGCCGTGCAAGGAGGGTGGAGATGATGGCTTCCACCTTGACCAGTCCTTACAGAAACTGATCCAAGAAGTGTTCTGCTAAGCATTCAAATCCTAAGTGCTCAAAACAAGATTTTGATAACAACAAAAGCAGCAAGACTGCTGACACTATGTGTAAGCAGTAAATGCAGGGGCGCCTGGGGGGCTCAGTCTGTGAAGCATCTGCCTTCAGCTCAGGTCATGATCTCAGGATCCTGGGATTGAGCCCTGAATCAGGCTCCCTGCTCAGTGGGGAGTCTGCTGCTCCCTCTCTTCCTCTCTCTCTTTCAAAAAAAATAAATAAAATCTTAAAAAAAAAAAAAAAGTAATAAATGCAGAAGCATTTTGATTGCTCGGTGGCAAATGCTTTACCTCACATTGATTTTAAATATTTTCTGCTTTTTCAACTCATAACTCAGCTTTGCTTTAAGTGGCTGCTTAAAAAGTTATCTGGAGTGGGGATGGGAGCAGGACTTGAGGCAAAGAAGTAATTCCAAAATACTAACTACTACTATTACTACACTAATGATGGCATGCCTTGGAGATGTTGCTGCTTCAGTTACGAATTTTTTGGTTTCCCAATCCATATTAAAGTTACATGTACACCATACAATAGTCTATTAAATGCACATAGTGTTATGTCTAAATAAGCAGAGTATATACCTCAATTTAAAATATTGCCAAATTGGGGCACCTAGCTGGCTCTGTCGATAGAGCATGCGACTTTTGATCTCAGAGTTGTGACTTTGAGCCCGGCATTGGGCACAGAGATTACTTAAAAAAATAAACATTAAAAAGTTAAAATATTGCTAAAAATGCTAACCACCATCTGAGCTTTCGGCAAATCATCCTTTTGCTGGAGGAGGATCTTGCCTTGAGGTTGTTAGCTGCTGAAGGTGGGGGTGGCTGTGGCAATTTCTTAAAATAAGACAGCAGTGAAGTTTGCCACATTGATTGACTCTTCCTTTCATGAACAATTTCTCCGAGAGATGTGATACTTTTTGATAGCATCTGACCCACAGTAGAACTTCTTTCACTGTTGTACTGAATTCTCTCAGGCCCTGCTGCTTCTTTATCAACTCAGTTTATATGATATTCTAAATTCTTTATTGTCATTTCAACAGTCTTCACGGCATCTTCACCAGGAGCAGATTCCACCTCAAGAAACCACTTTCATTGTTCATCCATAAAAAGCAGCTCCTCATCCATTCAAGTTTTATCACAGGATGGCAGCAATTGAATCTCATCTTCAGACTTCACTTCTAATTCTTGTTCTCTTGCTGTTTCCACCCCATTTGCAATAACTTCTTCCACTGAAGTCTTGTACATTCAATCTGTAAAAAATATAATATCTGTGAAACACAACAAAGTGAGGTATGCCTGTAATGTCATCATCATAGATATTCGCTCTTTATTGACCATCCAGGCTCCTTCCTAAAGGACAGCAGCCTCCATCAAGTGTGTTGGGAATGGTCCCCCTTCAGCCTGTCCCTGGAGGTTACTCCCCTGCCTCCCAGGCCTCCCGCTGTTGCCCAGAACCAGTGGCCCCAAAGCTCCTCCTATTCCTACCACCCTCCCTCCATTGTCCATCAACTGAAAAGTGGGCTGTGTTGTAGAAATCGTTTGGAACCACAAATGACACCTGAGCACATGAAAAAAAAAAAAAAAAGCTGACCTCACTTGTAATCAATGAAATGCAAATTAAAACCAATCAGAAGTTATTTCCACTTTTCTCATAAGGAAACAAATTAATTGTAATAACCAGAGATGGAAAAGGTCTGGCAAGATTGGCTCTCCTCTGCACCACAGGTGGGAAAGTAGATTGGAACCGCTGATCTAAGGGCAGATTTGACAATAGAGATAATATAAAGCCCCTGATCTATTAATTCCTTTTCTAAGGATTTATTCTAAATAACCCGAGACCTGCTTAGTGTTTGCAAGCAATAGCGTTTCTCATAGTGTTTGAGAATGTCATCTACAGAGAGGCCCTTAAAGTAATCCTGTATGTATGATACAATATTCATCTGTTACATACATACAATTCATACAATTCATACAATATTCATCTGTTACATACATACAATTCATCTGTTACATACATACAATCCTGTATGTATGATACAATATTCATCTGTTAAAATTATTCACTTGAGGAATTTTGCATGACATTGGGAGCTGTGAAATGGAATGGCTACCTGAATGGGCTTTATTTAGGGCCACACTGACTGCATTTGAAGCTGTCCCTACTAACTTCCAGGCTGTGCAACTTGGGAGAGATGTTAAATCTCTCTATGCCCCAGTCCCTTAAAAGGGAGAACAAACAGTGGAAATGCATACAGCTCATTTGGCATCCTTCGCACAGTGCCTGACACAGCCAAGTGCATGTTACTGTTAAATGACTTACCATCTGTGCCTCAGTTTCCTCCTCTGTCAAACGGGAATGACAGCAGTACCTGTCTCAGCGGAGTGAGGGTGCGTTAACAAGCAGGAAGCACTTAATGTCCCCAAGAACCCAGATTCCTGGTAGAGAACTAAGGCTTTTCGAAAATCCGCACCCTCACCCACACCAAGACTACGTGATATATATCAAAATAACAGTTTCTGGGTTTTCCAGTGTCATAGTCCTGGTCTCTTGTCACTTAGCAGCTGACTGTTTCTGTGCAGGGTTAACAGGGCTGTTCTGATTTCCTCCTCATCTGCCTTAGAACAGTGATTCTGAACTCTGGATGATGTCGGAATACATTGGGGGTGTGCTGCTTGCTAGATTGGTGGGCCTTGGGCCTTCATATTTTTTAAAGGTTCACAGGGAAATTCTGACATGTGGCCAGGTGATGGGCAGCAGGCTGGAACCAGGCTAGAATTTGGTGCTACTGTGTCCTGCCTGGCAGGGGGTTCTGGCACATGGACAGAGCCCCTCTTCTCCGGCTGAGTTTCGAAATCAGCCGGAGCAGTTTTTCCCACATCACCTAAGGTGAGACTCCCCTAGAGTGCTTGCTACGAATGTGGGCACCTGGACCCTAACCCAGACCTACCAAATCTGGATTTTTACCCGAGGGACTTGGTAACGTGTATTTAGGGAGCCCATGGGGGGATTCTTGCCATCAGGGAATCGCAGGAACTCTGACGAAGCCATGGTTCTGTCTAGCTGCACAGTGGGCATATCTAAGGTGCCCGAGAAACCCCGATGCCAAGTCTCCTGCCTCTGGGACTCTAGCGTGATGCAGCAGGGATGCTGGCTGGGCCTCAAGACCTGGGAAGTCCCTGTAGAGTCTAACGTGCAGTGATGATTCTCAGAGTGGGGTGCTGGGACCCCCATCGCCTGGGGACGTGTTGGAGATGCATACTGTAGAGTCCTACCTGAAACTGCTGAATCAGAAACTGGGGGTGGGACCCAGCAGTCTGTGCCTGAACAACCCTTTCTCGTGATTCCTGCCCATGCTGAGGTTAAGAACCACTGCCCGAGGGTGGGGTTCTAAAAAGCCGGTTCCCAGACAAATTCCCAGGAGACCTCAGTGGTCAGGACTCAGGGGGAGAGTGGACTCCCAGTGGCCCATGACCACACTTTGAGAAATACTACTCTCGAGTTGACCCTTGTTCCCTTGGGCATTTGAACATTATGAGAGCCCTGACATCTCCCAAGTATCACCAGTGTCCTGATGTGTTTGTGGGCAGCCTGTTGCTGCCACTCCTAGGCCCTTGGTGGCAAAACACATGGCTGCCTTCCAACCATAATTAGTGGGACATGTTTTCTTTAAAGTCAATAAGTACTTGGGTTGGGAATATATTTTGCAGAAGCACTGACCTGTGTTTGACTGGGAGCACCAGTCATAGAGCAGACGAAGGAATGCTTCTCCTGCATGGGTCTTCCCCTGCTATAACTTCTGTGCCTGTCTGTTTTGTAGGTTTTACCACCAGCCCGTGCTAAGGTGGTCCTCTCAGCTCCAGACTGCTCACGACCACGCCTACTGGAGAAGAAGAGGACAGGAGGTTGGTGGCTTCCTGGGGCCAAGGGACCGAGAAGACCTGGAGGGCAGAGGAATGGCCCAAGCCCACAGTCTGCCTGTCCACATGAGGGAGAGTCCATGGGAAGTTGGAGGAAGGACAGAGAATGTGATGAAGAAGGCAGTTTGGGAAGAAGAGCTGAGAATGGCAGCACCTGCCAAGTGGCAGACTATAAGCCTTGAGAGCTGGCACCAGCCAAGGAAGTTAGGGAGGCAGATGTCTGATGGTGACGGGGAGAGACTGTTTCAAGATCTGTACCCATTCATGCAAGGAGAACAGGTGCTGAATTCTCAAAGCAAAGGGAAATCCCAGTCCTTGCCCAGGGTTCTTTCCCCCGAGGGCCTGAGTTGCATGGAGATTCCCATTCCACTGAATGATGGACATTTTCCAAGTGTTCCTAAAATGCCATTTTACCCTCCAAATTGTGCCCCCAATTTGGAATCCACAAGGAACCTCGAGAAGAGTGGCTCCTCGGCCCCTTTGCCCCGGCCCAAGTTTGGGAGACCCCTCAAGCCTCCGTCCTACGACTCTCACCAGAACTCCCGAGTGGGCATGGAGAGCAGTGACTCTCCAGATGGTCAGCAGGCAGACCTGTGTGCCTCCTACCTGAGCAGAGCCAACGAGCCCAGGCTGGAGCTCTGTGCGTCCGACTCCGGCTTAGAGCCTCCGGTGTACGTGCCCCCGCCGTCGTACAGGTCACCGCTGCAGCACATCACCAACCCCTACGGGGACGACGCGGCCCCCAGGCCCGTGTGTGCTGGGCCCCGTCAACAGCAGCATCCCGCGGAGGTGCCCAGTGCCGGGGGTCAGCCTCCTTCCAGGCCGCTGGGAACCGGGACCGAGTATGGTGCGAGCCCGCGCTCTCCTCGAGCGTTCCCTCTACAGCCCCGGCCAACCACCGCTTATGACAGCTCTGTCCTGTATATTCCCTTTGATGATCCCCGGATACGACATTTTAAACTAGCCCAGCCCCAGGGTTTCCATCCAGAAACACAGGCTGCTGAGATGTTGTACAGCTCGAGTCCGGGTACTGCCCCAGCACCTGCTCATGGCAACAGTCAACAGGACGGCGCCGTCTTGAGCCCACGGAGCGTGAGGACCCCACCAGGCAACGCCAGCAGCTCCGCCCCAGCCAGTCCTGGTCCCCGGTGGCTATGGGGCCATCTCCCCGGGGATGCAGAGAATGGCAGCTTTCCTGACCAAAGAGACCATGGTGCTGTGAGAGGACAGTGGCCTGCCGTGGGTGGCAGCCCGCGTGGCCACCCAGAAGGCCCGGCCCCCTCCCCAAGCCCGCAGGGTGAGAGTACCTGCGAAACTCGAACCACGCTCAAGAAGTTTGAAACTGGGATTCAGACCAAGAAAAGTTCAAAGAAAAAAATGAACGAAACGATATTTTGTTTGGTTTCCATCCCAGTTAAATCCGAATCACATCTGCCAGATATAGATACGAACAACAATGACTTAAAACAGAGCTCTGATAAAAAGAATAGGCTTGATAAGAGCCCGGCTTTGCAAGAACAAAGTCTGCTGAGCATGTCTTCCACGGACCTGGAGCTGCAAGCTCTCACAGGAAGTATGGTTGGGAGAACAGAGTTCCAGAAACAAGATCTGGGGGAACCAGAAGAAGGGAAACAAACAAATGACCTCAGATTCCTTCACCCTACAAAGCACAGAGAGCTCAAGTATTCTGGCTCATGGCCAGGGCACCAGTACAGAGATCAGCAAACACAAACCACTTTCACCGAGGACTCCAAAAGCCCTCTGCCCCTCCCATGCGAGAAGCCGGGAGGGTCCCCAAAAGCAGTACTGACACCCAGATTTTCAGACCCCATTGCCTCCGAAGCTCACCTGCCTGGGGTGTTAGCTTCCAGCCACCAGAGCCAGAGGCCACATGCTCATCACCTGAAAGGTCAGATGTCCCTCAGCCCCTCCAGCAACAGCGCTTTCTCGAAGACTTCCTCCTGCATAAGCCACGCACCTATTCTGAAAACAGGGCCCACTCAGCCGTGCGTGGATGGCCGCGGACGCGACGCCAGCCCTGTGCCCCGGGGCGAGGTGGTGAAGGGGGAGACCACCGGCCCCTGCAATAGTCAGCAGCTCTTTGGCCAGTTTCTCCTGAAGCCAGTGAGCCGGCGTCCCTGGGATTTGATAAGCCAGCTGGAAAGTTTTAACAAGGAGCTTCAGGAAGAGGAGGAGGAGAGCAGTCACAGTGGCAGTGGCAGGAGCAGCGAGGACAGTGACACGGAGTGGCGGTGTGAAGGCCACGCGGACACCACTGCCAAGAGCCGGGGCTTGGGTGAGGCAGGCCAGGTACAAAGAGCTGAGGCTGCCCTAGGGATGCTGGCACCCGAGGAGCCCAGGCCCAGGTCGGGAAGAGTGAAGAGTAAGTCCGAGAGCTGGAGCGAGGAGCAGAAGCTGGGCCGGCCCCACGTCCCCCCTTGGTCCCTGGGCCCCGTGACAGTGGTAGGTGGAAGGGCTGCGGCCTCACTGTCTCCACGCACCAGCCCGGTCACCGAGAACGGAGACCAGGAGGCCAAGCACAGGATGAACAAGCCAGCAGTCAGCCTGGGTCCTGTGAACGCAGTGACGTCCTCTAAGTCCAATGACACGAAGCCAGTGCTCTCGTCTGAGCCAGCTGAGCTGAGGCAGCCCGGGGAAAGTCAGGAGCTGCCCGGCATGTCCATTTCTGGTGGGCCAGGTGCAGCAGCCCCTCGGAAGGCTGGTGGTGGAGGGGACCAGGGCCCGCGGCTCCCACTCTTTCTTGCCAGCAAAGCCCGAGGACTGTCCGCCCCAGACTTGAGGTCTGTGGGGCTGCTACCTGCACCAGAGCGGAGTGCTGAGAAGTCAGATGGCTCTTTAGGGGAAGCGAGTGCCATAGAAATCCCCCCAAATGAGTCCCTGCAAGCAAGGGCTGCAAGGATCCTGGGCATCGAGGTGGCTGTGGAATCCCTACTGCCAGGTGCCCAGAGAACAGGGCAGAACGAGCACCCTGAGCCTGATGGAAGTGTCTGCAGGCCAGAGGCCCCCAGGAAGGAGGCTGCATCCAGCTCAGCACAGCCAGATGACCCCGCGGTGTCCACGGACGCCTTCTATGGCAGGAGGAAGTGTGGCTGGACCGAAAGCCCTCTCTTTGTAGGGGAAAGGGACGGTGCCCGTCGGGTTGCCCCGACCGCTGAGCACGTGAGTGTGGACAGGACTGTCCCCAGCAAGGCTCCCAGTCCTGAGCCTCAGCCCAGCCCCCAGGAGTTCACATCCTGCGATCACAGGGACACGGAGACAAAACCACCCTTCAGGTCCACTCTGTTCCACTTTATAGAAAGGACCCCGAGCGTGGCAGGCGCAGAAAAGAGGCTCAGAAGCACTTCCAAAGTGATCGAAAGTTTACAAGAGAAACTGGCCGCCCCCCCTCGGAGAGCAGACCCCGACCGCCTGATGAGGATGAAGGAAGTAAGCTCTGTGTCTCGGATGAGGCTCCTGAGTTCCCGGAGCGCCGACTCCGTGGAGGAGGCCGAGGACCTGAAGGCCGAGAGGGTGCCACCCGGAGGCCCGGTATCTCCAAATGCGGGGGACCTGAAGGCTGGGCACCCCCTCCCTGTCTCCAAGGGGGCCCCCTCGTTGGAAGAAGACGGGCATCCAGCAGCACAGAGAGAGAAGACTGTCCAGCAGGACTTCTGGTGCCCAGGTGAGGAGGCAGGCCGCAGGCAGGGCTCAGTATTAATTTGATGGTCTTAGAGTATAAAAAACACCAGGTTGGGGATGCCTGGGTGGCTCAGCGGTTGAGCTCTGCTGTCAGCTCAGGCAGTGATCCCAGGGTTCTGGGATTGAGCCCTGCATGAGCTCCCTGCTCAGTGGAGGGTCTGCTTCTCTCTCGATCTGCCCCCACCCCTCCCCACCTCACATTCTCATTCTCTCTCCCTCCCTCCCTCTCTCTCTTTCTCTCTCTCTCAAATAAATAAAATCTTAAAAAACAAAAAGCAAAAACAAAAATACCAGGTTGTCAGATGATGAAAATCCTGTATTGGTAAAGCTGAGTTTGTGAATTATCATACCAGAAGATTCTTCATTTTCCAAAGAGTCATCCAGAAGCTTTCCTTAAAAATCAGTATCCCGTGGTACATCATAAATGATTATGTCTTTATGGAAATTACCTATGCAAACAATTATATACAATTATCTGTATAAATAAATCTTGGGTCCCTGACTGTGAAGAGGTAAATCAGTAAAGTATCCCAGCTTTGGTGCCACCCTTTGATGAACCTTGTAGAGACCGTGCCGCACATGCTCTGCACTCTCTCCCAAACAACATTCACCCGGACCACCTGCGTGTTCTTTATTAACCTAATAAGAAAGAGATACCCAGATAATTAAATAAACTACCCAGCCGGGCTGCTGTGTCTTACACCGAACCTTCCAAAGTCCTTTGTCCCATTTTATCTGTTTTTGCTACCACACCATTTATGAAACTTTAAAAAGGTTTAGTAGATAGAAGGAACAGTTTGCACTTTCTCAGCACCCCACCCCTAAAAGTTTCACCCATTAGCTCTGTCCCATAAGGTGTCCTAAGGTCTGAGGGCTAAGCCCAGGACAGAGGGCACCCCCAGGCCTTTGGGCCTCTCCCTTCTGTCACCTTAATGCCTTCAGAGCTGCTCCAGGTCAAACCACCAGGCAGGTTATCAGGGGCAGCAACGGGGATTGTCCCCAAACAGTCTCACCCTCTCAGCTCTGATGTAGACAGGCATCTCCATTTCCAGCATTTTCTTCAGAGGCTGGGCAATTAGAAATCATTTATGCTAGCACTGATTAGAAAAAGAGTGGAGGTATATGTCAGAAGGCCTGCATCATAAGCCACACACAGGGAGGGACCTCAAATCATTCATTTAGACCTTTTTACAGCAAGGGGGAAACTGCCCTTGTGTGTGTGACCATGCTGACCCTGGGCCCCCAGCCCCCCTCCTGAGGCAACCCCCAGTGGGGCAGCGCCCCTACTCCCTCTTCTCTGTCAATGGACAAGATTACTTGTTTCAGCTAAAAAAATCCAGAATTTTTGTTCTGCAAAACATCCATGTGGCATTTCTTAAATTTTCCCACGAATGCAGTATGATTCTTAGTGTTGGCCAGTGTTTCTTAGTTTCTTACATGAAATACATTATTGAAATAAGCCATTTGTCAGGGCCCTCTTGGATCATCTGACTTGATAAAGGTCTTTGCCAAGAGAACACTAAGATGTGGAACTCTTGCCATAATGGTGGGGAAAAAGTGTTATACGACCCATTTTTTGAGCTGTTGGGATTAGGCTTCAGCTCTAATAAATGGGTCCTCTCTCCTCCCATGCAAAATATGCCCACTCGCTTTTGAGTGTGAGTTAAAATGAGTTTCTTCATCAGTCTGGTCTCATCCTGAAGATTGTAAGGATTTTTAAATGAGGCAAATCCTGTTACCAGTTTGTCAAGATTTCTCTTTCTCAGTTCATGGCCACATATTTCAGGGAATGTTTCATGACACGAAACTTCTAGTCCAATAAAGCACTCCCTCAATTTTTAGCTCATTTGGCATGTGAAGAGGGTTGGACAGGTATCTGCAAACATGTAGGTAATGCCAATTTTAATGTTAACCACTAGGAACACCTCTTCCATTACTTTTTTTTTTTTTAACTAGTTACTGGGCAGCCCGGGTGGCTCAGTGGTTTAGTGCCACCTTCAGCCCAGGGTGTGATCCTGGAGACCCGGGATCGAGTCCCAGATCAGGCTCCCTGCACGGAGCCTGCTTCTCCCTCTGCCTGTGTCTCTGCCTCTCTCTCTCTCTCTCTTTCTGTGTGTGTGTGTGTGTGTTTCTCATGAACAAATAAATAAAATCTATAAAAAATAAAAAATAAACTGTAGTTACTGACATTTAGTAAATATTTTTTTCCCTCTTCTCCATCTGATGCATTTATTAATACATAATAAAGTGACCACAAATCTAAAGGCAGAGAGCTGCTCATGATGCACACAGTCCCCTCTGGCACTCTTAAATAATGGCAGAGCAGGACACCATTAGGGACAATTTCATGCAGGAAGAGGAGCTCGGGTGCACCTCCTTCATGTGATGGTCACCAGGCGTATCCAGAATCATTTTGAGAGGAATGTGGATCATATGACTATGACAGTCAAACTTGAGATGTCTTACCTTCTCCTCACTGTTGCTTCACAAGTGAGAATAAAGCCTTGTTGCTTTTTTTTGCTGATAAACTGTGGGACATGTTTTCTTCTTGATATAGTTTATCATTTTCTACATAAGAATCAGCATCTCCATCCCCCAACCCACCCTTGCCCCTGTCATCCCAGTGTGTAGGAACCACTTCACTATTCCCGAATTCACAGCCCACTTAGAATTCAGATTTTTGTTCTGGAATTTGAAAATAAGTTTATGCCACCGTATATCTAACCCCCGCCCAGCATACACACATGCACATGCCCTTCCACATGCAGTGATCCTTGAAGGTGGTCCTTTCAACTGATATCTTTTTAGTGGTCTTTTGGGCCTCTGGCTAAGAAGTCAGCACCTCAAAACTTAACTCAGGTGACAAAATGCCATTTCTGCTAGATGGATCGTGTTCCAGTTTGGAAGTGTAATCTTAGGAACTGGTAGTGTTCAGAACCCTGGTTCTGTCAACCTCCGTGGCATACTCTATCCATCTGGGCGCAGGAGGAGAACAAGGAGAGACTGCTTTGGGCCCAAAGGGGTGCATCTTGGGAGGGTGTGAGATGCCAAGCAATGCCACTCATGGGAAGGCTGGATGTAGCTCTCCAGCATGTTGATGCACAAAACACCCACAAGGGCAGGCCTTAGTGTGTTGTCTCTACCCGAAATCCTGCCCACTGGAACCAGGATTCTCACTACTCAGAGTAGCCTCTCTGTCCTCTAGATCTCCACATGCCAGGATGGTAGCTCCTGGTCATATGTGGGGCCTTGAGCATTTGAAACGGGGCTTATCCAAAGTAAGGTGTGCTGCAAGTGTAAAATACATACCAGGGTTCAAAGACTTAGGATTAAAAAAAAATTTTTTTAAGTTTCTCAATTTTTATATTGATCACCTGTTGAAATAATAATTTGGATGTATTTGGTTAAATAGAATATATTATTAAAATTAATTTCACTTGTTCCCTTTTACTTGCTTTATCACACCTTCTAGATAATTTAAAATAATGTTATGTGGTTCACATTATATTTTTATTGGACCTACACTGTCTGTGATTGGCAGAAGGAGCCCATTGTTCTACAGAGTTCTTTCCCTGGCTCCCTGGCTCCGGGCCATTAGCTGCATCAGTAGGGCTGTGGGGTGTGGACTTGTTCTGCAGAGGTGTCCCCCTGTACCTGGCCCGAGGTGAACTGCTCGGTGCCCACTGGATGTAACCTATGCTCAATAGATGCTCAGCGTCTTTCTGGCCTCTCACCGGCTGGAAGTGACCGCCCCCCCCCTCATCTCCAGCAGAGAAAAAACTGTTCTTGCATAGAGGAGGTCCCCCTCCAAATCCACACACAATGAGGCTGACTGAGCACAAAAATGTAGCACTCAGCTGTTCATATCGGATGTTATCACACTGGGTGTTGCTGAGTGTAAAAAATCAGAAGGCAGCCAACCCACTTGAGCTCCACTTGCTTTAGCCACGCGGGCACTTGGTGCAGCAAATCACATTTGGGGAGGAGCAGGCCGCTTGCTTTTCCTAAATGCAGGCACTGTTGTCCTATTTGGTTTGTAATGTCTGACTCAGCGCTGTAAGCACGGTCTTAGCCATCACAGGTGTGTCGTCTGGATAGTAAGCATGTCATGGCTAAGCTGAGACTGTCAGCAGACGTGGTAGGGCGTTTTGCTGCTGGAGAAATTGGGATCGGTACGGCCTTCGTATTGCACAGTTGTCCAGGCACATTTAAGAAGAAATCGTTTTACAATAGTTTTTATAGCTGTCAAATTGTACCAATCCTAGATTTCATGTTTTCTTTTTTTTTAAAAGATTTTATTTATTTGAGGGAGAGAGAGAGAGAGAGAGAATGAGTAAGGAATGCGGCAGAGGGAGAGGGCGAAGCAGGCTTCCCACTGACCCGGGAGCCTGATGTGGGTCTCGATCCCAGGATGCAGAGGTTATGACCTGGGCTGAAGGCAGACACTCAACCACTGAGCCACCCAGGTGCCCTACTAGTGTTACATTTAAAGTTGAATGATGTTCCATTTCTCTGATTAGGTAGTGACCAATGTACCAATTGTACAATGTACAATGACCAATACAGTGTCCTTTTAAAACAGCCTTTTGATGATAGTTTCTTACTCCTCAGTGAAAACCATATTGTTTAAATGTCTAAGCGTTCACTTTACACCTGTGAATTTTTTTCCCTCAAAATATTTATGTATGTCTGAGGATTGAACAGAAAACACTCTAATTGAATATACCACTAATTTTTTTTTCTCTTTTATAGATTCATATGACCCTAGCAGAGTGGAGAGGGTGTGAGGAGATGCCAGTGAAGCACCGGATCGCTAGAGTTTACTAACTGGGTATCTTCTTGTTTGGCCTGTCCGCCCCGCCTGCCCGTGTGTTGGCTGGCGCCTGCCGGCTTATACTGTACTGTCGCATCCTCTACCACTGCCACCAAGAAATTCACCATCCCTCCAGAATCACTTTGTGGAAATAAAGCATTAGTCTATTGAAACCATCTGTTTTTATAATATGAAGAGTTAATGCCTGTATGTAGAGAGGAGTTGCATAAACTCTCCTTAGTGATGGATTTAGCCAAGCTGGTAAATAGTTTGGTGTTAATCTGGTTCCATGTAAAATTCAAACGGGAATGGTTTTGAAGGGACTGTGAATGTCATTAATTCCCCTTTGCATCTCCATAGCCTGTGGCCCATGCTCGTGTTAAGGAGTTTGGGACTTGGGCCAACTGCCCGGCATTCCAGCACTTTGAGTTTAGGGGAAATGGGATGAATCTATATGCCCGTTTCTAATCAATTTGGCCTTCTGCTGCTGCAAGTAACTCTATTTATAAGTAACTTGCCATCAGAGAATAAAAAGCAATATCTTTTAAGTTTCTAAAAGATTAAAAATTGTACCATAATGTATTCAGAGTATTATTTATCTGGCGATGAAATACTTTGATCATTCGCAAACATGCCATCGTCTGCTTTGCCCTCAGTATTATCTATTTTTATGTTCTGTATGGATGTTTAGAAATTCTTTATATGAAAAGTAATTGCTGGTTTAAAATAGACCATTTTAACAAAGTAACTATATTTCTTTTTACAAAAATGCTATTTTTCTATGATGTAAACAATTATGAGGTGGCAGATTTTTAAGGAAGTATTATTTTATTTAAGAGTCTGTATCCCTTTGTGTGAGAGGAACCCAGAAAGGGTTCACATTTGCTTTAAAGCACACACCCCTTACCCCTTCACAGCTCAGCTACTTTTATGTTATCTTAAAAAGAGATGTCAATATAGACATTGTATTACAGGGTTAATAAAATGAACTTTTCACAAAGATGCTTTCGCAAATGTAGCTGTAAGGTTATATTTGAAAATAACCCTCTCAAAACCAGCCAACATCCTTACAACTATTTTTGCTGCCATATCCACTAGAATTACCAAAAAACATAGTTTCATCTCGGTATGTCTGTGGGGATCTCCCCTGAGACGATACTTTCCTCTCCACTGCCCCCTGCCCCTTTATGAAATACTGTATTTTTATCTAGAATGATCCTTAATTATTAGTCTCTGCATATTTTTTAAAAGTGCTAGAGACATTATATATATGCCAATACAAAAGTACTACGAGGCCTATGTATTCTACTGTGTTTACTATTGCAGTAGCCTGCACAAATTTTAAGCATTTTTATGCATTTGTCCCTTCTTTCTAAGTAGGGTATCTTGTTAGCTAACACTTCCTGAATGGTTTTTTGTCGCCTTCCTTCCTCTTTCCTTCCTTCCCTCTCTCTTTTTTGAGAAACCACCTTCTCTATTTTTAGATGTTTCAAATTCCTAAGATGTAAATTGTTGGGTGGTCTGCAATTTGGCCT
Organism: Vulpes lagopus; assembly: GCF_018345385.1. Taxonomy (NCBI): domain Eukaryota; kingdom Metazoa; phylum Chordata; class Mammalia; order Carnivora; family Canidae; genus Vulpes; species Vulpes lagopus. Next base: position 54,158,065 of record NC_054831.1, on the reverse strand, counting down.
GCAAACAACTCCGACTGGGCTTTCATGGCCCATTTTTATCTGTACCATATGATTTTATTTCATAAAAACTTCATGTATTTGGACTATAATAAACAACACAGAATCTAAGTAGTTCTGAACAGTTGTTTCAAATACACTTATCTGCATTCTTGGTCCTTACCTCTCTTATGCAGTCTTCTATTACTTGTTTCCAGATTTTGGCTCTTGTGAAAAGTTGTACTAGGCTCTTGCTTTCCCAACAAATGAGATGGGCCAAGTCTTAGCATTAGGAATGGCGGAAACTTTTTCCCCAGGAAAATTTTAATAGGGAAGAGGTCAGTTACTCTAATAGTTGGTGAATCACTCAAGTCATCTGCTAAAACCAAATGAGGGTGGCTACCTGGAGGTCTTTGTGGGGTGTGCTTCCCTCCTTAAATTACAAATGGAAGAAGGTGAGGTGTACGTATATGTATGTATGTACACATATAGAAACATACATATATACATGTCTATTAACTCTACTCTGACTTCTTAAATTTGTTGATCCCATCTAAAAACTTCTTTAAATGAAAGTAATCAAATTTTAGCTTATTCCTCAAGAGAAAGAAAAGGATCCTGAAGAGAAAAAACATGGTAACCTATGTATACCACAAAGCAATATAATGATGGTCTTCTGGTTTTTATTCTAAATTGTACCATCTTTCTGAAACCATTCTGAATTTTGTTGAAATTATCAGTATTTCTACTTTGAACCTTAATTTCTGGACTTAAGCCTGTATATAAATCTTTTTGGTGTGTGTTGGGGGATAACTTTGACAATTTGAGTTTTAAGCTTGCACATTCTGAGGTAAATAATACATCCTGTAATCCAAAATAGCTTTCCCAGAAGTTTTGAACTTAATGCTAATTATTATTTTATTATTACTACTTCTGATGCATATATAACTCTCCATTATTATTTGTGGCCTGAAAAAAAAAGTTTTCCTATCTTGTCTTTGTCATTGTTTTCTCATATGTATGCTAACTGTTGGTGTTTCATGATTTTGGGCTTATGAAATTAAAAGTTCTACCTTTGACCATTTGGACTAAACATTACATGAGGAATTGCCTATGAAATTTATTTGTATTTTTTGATTTGCAAAAGAAGGGAAAGAGAACATGTTGGTAATTTGGCTCTAATTACCTTTCTTTGAAGAAAATTTTCAGGTTGCCAAAAACCAGGTATCTTCATTATCATTTTCGACCTCAGGTTTCTGTGGATTGCAGGAACCTTCCCACTAAAGGGGGTGCAGTTCTGGCGCATGTCTGCAGAACTCTGTTCCATGCTGCCTGTCACATGGAATTCTTTAAAAGTCCCTGAAAATGCATCTACTCTTGGAGATCCTGGTTTCCTTACTAGAATTGTAGGTTAGGGTTTTGATCCATGGGCAAATTCTAAGTAGAACTTTTTCTATCCTCTTTGACTGTTGGTTGGAGTGTTTCTGTTCATGGAAGTTCCTATGCGTAAACTCAGATGACTCTGGAACTAGCCCCTGACCGCTTTTTGCCGCAGCAGGATGACTGACTCTGGTGGCAGCTTGGCTTTGGGCTTTGGAGGAGGAAGGGTGAAGCTGACCTGCTGTTGACACGACTGCTTCCCAGCTCAGAGCAGAAAGAACTGATGGAAAATATGATGAGGCCACCACTTCGTCTGGGACCCCCCGCCAAAGACTGTGTTTGTGTGTCTTGGCTGTTTTGCTTTGTTTTGTTTTGTTTAAAATGATGAAGTAGGACACAATTAAGTGTCAGGTTAGCAGCTCTTGGAAAGTGACCAGTAGAGCAGAGTTCCCACTCTCTAAATAGCCGGGCTTAGAGAAACACTCTCAGTATTCTAAGTGCTGGTGAGCAGTTGCTGCAGTGTTTGGGCCATTTTCTGCAGATCCATCTGTGCTAGAGGGATGGAAGGAGGGGTGGGAGTGAGTCTCAGGCTGCTCTTGCACGCCTGGGGGATTTTCACATTTGCTTTTTCTTTTGTTTTTAACTGCAGATTCTGTACATCTGTTTGTGGGAGGAGAGTTGCTACTCAGGACAGGATTTAAGAGACAGATTCCAAGTGACCTTTAAGAGTGCATGGTGGGAGGTCCTGTTCCAGGAGTGTGGGTTGGTCCACTCTGGGACCCACCAAGCGAAGAAGGAGGGGATGGTAAAATAAGCTTAAAAAGAGAGAATAGGGCCCCAGCCTTCACATTTTGTTAAAAAGAAAGAAGAAAAGAAAGAAAGAAGAAAGAAGAAAGAAAGAAATTAAGAAAGAAAGAAAGAAGAAAAAAGTGGTTAAGAATACAATCCAGATCAAGACCTCATAAAAAGGTCAATATGGTCTAACCAACTGCCCATTGAAACAGTCCTTGGGTTCATCAGCAGTGCGGAGAGGTGGGCAGAGTGCCTGCAGATTCCTGGCTTTGACTTTTGGGAGCCCCTGTCACACTTGTATTTGTTACAGAAGACAGGGAGGGCCTTGTTCTGTGGCCTCTGCTCAGTGATTGAAATTTGAACCCAAAGGCAAGTCCAGATTGTCCAACCATTCGTCCCATTGCCTTGATTGAGGGGGTGAGGAGGAAGCTCTCCCCATAAGATGACCCATCCCTGCTTCCATACAGAAGCCAGGTCTGCTGGGGCTTGCAGCAAAGCCGAAGGAGCAAGACTTCTCTCTCCTGCTATCCTTCAGCCCACCCTGTGGCAGGGCCAACACGTGTGACACTCCCTGTCACAGCAAGAGCGAGACAAAGGCAAGTCAAGTTGAGAAGCATATGGCAGAAATTAGAAATGAAAACCATATGTCCCAGCCAGAGAGAAAAGCAGTAACCTACAGATTATAAAAATCAACGAATTACTCTCCCACTTGGGGCAGCTGAAATTTGAGCCCTCACACTACACTCGGATGTGTCAGGAAAGCTAGGCAGAGGGATCTCAAAAAACAAATATGTAAATAAATAAATGAATAAACTTCCAAAATGTGGTGAAAACAAGGCTCTGTAACCCCACAGAAACTTTGCTCATCATTTCTTTGAGTGCCACTGATACATAAGGCAGGTGGAGAGGATTCCAGGAAAAGACACACCTGGTAATGGCCAATCACCAGCTGCGGGTCATCGCCCCCCCCCCCCCCCCCCATCAAGCAGCACCAGAGGCCTTAATGTGACTAGCGGTGGAGATGGGTAGAGTAGTCATGCCCACAGGGCACAGATGAATGTCTTCCAGGAGCTCTTGTATCTCTGCACAATGTAAAGACTTGCTATTTCAGGATGGTTGGCCTGCTCGTAGCACACATTCCAAATAAACATTTTGCATGGAAGTACCTCTGTCCGTTGTCTTTGGCTGTGAGAGCAGGAGCTGCCCTGTGAGCCCTTCAAGGCTGGTCCTCAGAGGGCAGCAGGTGGCACAGACTGCTGCTGCTCAGATGCCATAATATGGGGACCGGTGGTCCCAGGAGGTCCAGCACCTTTTGGCCTCCACCAAGTATTTCCTGGGTGTTTAAGCAACTCTGACATCTACCCTGCAAAGACTCACTACAGGGTGGAAAGAGGCCTTTGGTCAACTTGGGGACTGGGTTTGAGTTTGGGCTCCATTATTAGCCAAGTGGTCTTGCCCATGTCCCATTCCTGGCTTCTGTTTTCCCCACGCACCTCTCCTACTCCTTGAATATAATAAGACCCAAGCATCTAGAAAAGCCCATGTTGTGAGTGTCCAATGAATGAAAAATGGAGGTTGACCTGTGCCGTACAGGGTAAGGGGAAACTGCTTGTCTGGGAGCTTGTAGGTTTTGAAAGCCAGGCCGTCATTCTCTTACAGGGATTCACCTTGTTTCTAGTATCCCAGTTCCGGAAGCAGATGCAATTTCGGCACCGCATCATGCTCTCAACTTATTTCTAGTAGCCCAGGAAACCTAGAAGCAGTTGTGTCTGAGTTTAAAAAAATAGATTTGGTCCTTCTTTCCAGCTTAAGCCCCCTCTCTTCCTCATTTGCTTCTGGAGACTTGTCCTCATTCCTTCTGAGTCTCCACATGTGTGGGTCTCCACGCTCGAGGGTTCCCAGGCCCTCTCAATAATCTGAAATTTCAAATCATGTTCAAATGCGGGTTTTAAAGTAAGAGCTATTCCCAGTTGGTTGGTAATTGAATCCGCATAAGAAAATAAAACTGAAAAAGAAGTCCCTTGACCAAATTAATGCTGTAAGATGAAACACACAGCCTAGGAATCGGGGGACCTGTCCGGGCCCAGCTCTGCATGAACTAGCTGTGACTCCGGCCACCTCCCCTGCTCTCTCTGGAACACTTGACAAGTGGAGAAGTGGGATTGAACTAAATTAACTGGTTTCTTCCAATTCTAATATTATGTAGTTATTTTTTGGCAAAATTGGAAGTCCATAGGGTCTTTGTCCTGCCAGAAGGGTCCAAGAGTAAAATAATGTGAAAACCACTGTACAGGCCTGAGGACCGACCGGGTCATCGCTGGGTAGGGAGCCCTGCCATTATTTCTTTCACCAGGGTGGTCCTTTCCCCATTCCAATAACTTATCATACTTCTCTCCCCCTTCTCATAGTTTGGGACCAGCCAAGAGACTGACAATATTGAATTCTCCCAAACATATTTTTCTTATGTGAGAGCAGGGCACTGGGTGTTTATGGGCCTGGCTGGCAGCCCAAAGCATTCATCTACAGCGTCTGCACAGAGCACTTTTCTCACAATTGGCTTGCTCGGGGTCCCTTTAAATGCACTTGGGTTTGGAGATATGTGTGACTTACCAGCTAAGTTGGCCTCTCTGCTTCAGTCCCTCACAGAAATCTTTCCCAAGGGGGTCAGCTTGTGTCCCACAGGCTGGAAATGCTGTCAAATCACCCAGAACTCAGCATTTGGGAGACAACAACTCCATGGAACCCTGGGAGCATCGGCTCTCCACGTCTAGTGGGGCCACTGGTTTGGTTTCAGCCGGATAGTCTCACTTTTCTTTACGTGAGAGATTTGTGCCGGATCACGTGCAGACTCCACTGGCTTCCTCTTTGGGCTACTTCCCTGTGTCCTATGCTCCCACGGCCTTAACTGTGGCTGGGGTTTTTGTTTGTTTGTTTTTCAATAAAGGTTTTATTTATTTATGAAAGAGAGAGGCAGAGACACAGGCGAGGAAGAACCAGGCTCCATGCAAAGAGCCTGATGTGGGACTCGATCCTGGAACTCCAGGATCATGCCCTGAGCCAAAGGCTGGCACTCAACCACTGAGCCACCCAGGCGTCCCTGTTTTGTTTTTGTTTTTTTTTAAATTTTTATTTATTTATGATAGTCCCAGAGAGATAGAGAGAGGCAGAGACACAGGCAGAGGGAGAAGCAGGCTCCATGCACCGGGAGCCCGATGTGGGATTTGATCCTGGGTCTCCAGGATCACGCCCTGGGCCAAAGGCAGGCGCCAAACCGCTGCGCCACCCAGGGATCCCTGTTTTGTTTTGTTTTTTAACCTAGCCTAACCCTACTGGTGTTTCTCCAGCCATGACAGCAGGGTCAACTTGTGGAGATTTAAACTCAAATGTTCATTTACCTAGAGTTTCTTTTGAGTGTTTAAAATAAAATGCTCGGGGCACCTGGGGGGCTCAGTGGTTGAGCGTCTGCCTCTGGCTCAGGTCGTGGTCCCGGGGTCCTGGGATCGAGTTCCACACTGGGCTCCCCGCAGGGAGCCTGCTTCTCCCTCTGCCTGTGTCTCTGCCTCCCTGTGTGTCTCTCATGAATAAATACATAAAATCTTAAAAAAAAAAATAAAATAAAATGCTCAACACGGAGATGAAGGGAAGACAAGGAAACAAACATTGTTAGGTCCCTGTGGTGCACCAGGTATGTTGTATGCATGGACTAATTTAATGCCTGTCACTCTACAAAAGATAAACAGAAACAGAGAAGGGGAGGCAGAAACTTGAAGCATGTGGCTAGCAGTAGAGCAGGGATTCAAGCCGATTTCTCTACCCTAAAGTCCATGCTGCTCACCTTAGCTTGCTGCATCCCAGGAGGATGGACAATGATCTTCCAGCTAGGAAATTCAAGGATAACAGTTTACAATACTAAATACATTCATTATGATCAGATTCAGCTGCTTACATCAAAAAATTAGAAACAACAGTGACCTAATGAGATGGAAGCTCATTTCTCTCACATTTCAAAGGAACCAGAGGGTTCAGGGCTAGCATGTCAGGAATGAAGGATATTTGGAAGAAAGACAGGGACAAAAGGAAACCACCCTTTAAAGGATTTTACACCACCCTGCAAGGAGCCCTCCACCCTTTCCCACGTGATAGGTAGATGATAAAAACCTGATTGAGTGACAGGCTCATGGAGGGTTAATCGGGTTAAAACAGCCCACCAATAAGCCCCTAAAAACTCCTAGGCTTAGAAACTCCAGTGGCAGCCCTCTCAGGTCCCCTCTATCTTCGAGAGCTTTGTACTATCATGCAATAAACTTTGCTCTTTCACCCACCACTCTTTGTCTGGTCAACCTCTTCATTTTTTGAAGCAATGTGACCAAGAACTGTAGACACCAAAAAAAAAAAAAAAAAAGAAAGAAAAGAAAAGAAAAGAAAAAGAAAAAGAAATCCTGCACCAACCATGCAGCGTCTTCACATGGTGGCTTCCATCCTCAAGGTAACTTTATGGTCCAAGATGGCTACCAGGGTGCCAGCCATCTCAAATATTTTCCAGGTAGCTGACAGGAGGAAAAATCCTCCTTGCAAATGAGTTAGCTTCCCCTAAAGAGACATCCAGGGTGTCTTACACCATTCTGCTTATATTCCATTTGCTGGAACTCAGTCACACTGTCAAACTAGCTGCAAGGGAGGCTGGGAAATGCAGGGATTTTTGTTTTGTTTTTAAACTGGGCACATCGCAGGTCTGAATAAAATCAAAGTTCTATTAGTAACAAAGAGAGGAATGATAGTTATTGACTGGCAACCAGCAGCCTCTGCTGCAGTTAAACTACCTACAGGCATCATTAGCCCCGGAGAGATGGATGCTCACCAGCCACAACACAGAGCAGTCCATGCGCCTTCTCGGTCTCTGTGGAAAGCTCTGTGGCAGAACTTCACAAACAGCACCGAAGATTTTGTCTAATGAAAGATTAAACATGTTGCCCCAAGTGGAGAGTTTTTAATAGTGCCTTTAATCCAAGAAGGGAACAACCACCAAGCCAAAAGGAGCAGCTGTAAGCAGCTACCCCTGCAGTCCACTCTTGGGGTCTGACAAAAGCAAACCCTCACTTTCCGGGAGATCCATGCTCAGGGGAAGGAAATGATTTTTCCACGTTGGTGCTCTTCGTACTCACAACAAGGAAATGTGGGGAGAGGCAAATGGCCAACACCGGAGTGGAGATACCGGTGCAGATGATCGCTGGGTTCTGAGAACCACAGACTGTGTTTACCCTTGCGTCATCACACCTTCCGCCCAGGGGCACAGACTGAACTCTGGACTATCTTCCTTGAGGACCCAACAGTCCTTAGGGAAGCCCCCCAGGGAAGGGGGAGGGGCGCCTGGTGGGCGAGCCTGGGGCCGACGCCATGGAGACAGATGGAGCAGCTCGGCCTCCCACATCCTTGCGGGAAGGTCCCCTGAAGGGCTTATGCCAATGCCTTCCTGCCCAAGACGGACCCTCTCAGCCTTGGAAGCCCTGCGGCCTACCACAAGGGCACCGGAATGGAGCTCTGAGCAGTTCAGATAGCAGGGTTTACAGCAGAATCTTCTGCCTTTCTAGTTAATAATCTCAGCCAGTGGACGTTGCAAGGGAAGGTTCCCGAAGCCCTTTCTTGGGTATGGAGATTTGCGTTTATAGATGTGGCTCTATGGAAGAAGATGTGCCCCAGGAACTCTTTTATTTTTTACTCAGACTTCATGACTAAAGACAAAAATCAAACAGGAGCCACAAGAAAACATTTCAAGAGGTCAGGGGAGAAAGCTGCGGCAGGTGGCACTGTTGGTCCAGCAGCACGGTGGCGAACATTCTGGATGTAGAATCCTCTCCCTGGTGGGTCTTCCCAAGAGGGGCGGAAGAGATGAGCTCAAATTGGGTGGGTGTGCTATGCTAAGCAAGGGAGGAGAAGCTAGGGGACGGTAGGGAAAGATGATTACCAAATTTTGACAAACCTAGGAGATATGTCATTATTTGTTGGGAAGAAAATGTTGTCAGTTAAATTATTAGTTGCCCTTGACTATAAATTCATCCCAATTTCAGAGATGGGGGAAAGAGATGTGCCCATCCAGTTGATGAGATGCAATAACTGGCCTTCACTCCCTCTCCCAGACTTCGCGAACACCCCCTCTCCCTAGCTAAGGCCCTGCGGGGATGGTTCTGGAATGACCAGCCTGCCCTCCAAGAGCATGCAGCCCACGTGCATGAGGAGCAGCCCCCAGGCTGTGGCTTCCAAACTTGAGTGTGTAGCCCAATTCCTGGAACTTGTTAAAAGAAAAAAAGAGGCTTAGTTTTAGTGCTTCTGGAGTGACAACTAGGACACTTCTTTAACCAGTGGGCATGTAATTTCCAAGTCCACTGTCCCACAGACATTTGAGGAAACTCTTCTGGAGTCTTCAGAAGCAATTCAAAGGGCAGATCCAGAGCTTCCCTCTACCCTTCCTAACTCAGAGCCCCTTCTCTTCCCTGGACAATGTCCACGGGCCTTTCATTTCTAAGATGAAACCTCAGGTTTTGCCACAGCTTCCCTGACCTGGCCACATGAGGTGGTGGCATGGTATGAAAGTGTCCCCCCCAAATCCATATGTTGAAGCCTCATGGCCTGATGGGATTAAGAGGTGGGGCCTTTGGGTCCTGATGGGGTCAGGAGGGTGGAGCCCTCGTGAATGGGATTAGCAGCCTTTTAAAGAGACCTCAGAGGGTGCCCTTGTCCCGTCTGCCCCTTGAGGACACAAGAAGTCTAACACCCAGCAGAAGACCCTCACCCAACCACGTGGGCACCCTGACCTCAGACCTCCAGCCTCCAGAACTGTGAGAAATCAATTTTCATTGTAAGGCACCAGTCTGTGGGTGTTGTGATTGCAGCCTGAGACGGCTAAAGACAGGTAGGGTCGCTCTTAAGACCAAAGGGATGCTTTTCTCTTGTAAGGCACTGACCATAATGACTGTGATGGAGCGTCCTTAAAGTATCAGATGTCACTGTCTCTTTGTCCTAGGTGACAAGCTTCTGAGGGTTTGCATCATGTCCGTCTTGTGCATCCACACAGCCTAACACAGTCCCTTGCACATACTGACGACCTAGGTTAGCAATAAGCCTTCAGAAGTAAGATGCAAGAGAAGAGGAGAGGCTACTCCTCTGTTGTATTTCAGGAGAGCAGGAAGTCATCACCATGGAGCAGCCACCATGTCAAACAAGCCTGGACGGGTAAAAAGAGAGAGAGAGAAGAAACAGTGGACAGTGAGTTGAACTAGATCCTGAGGTGGGGGGTGGGCCAAAGGTGCCTGCGTGGATGCGAGGTGGTAGGAATTCTGGAAATTGGATGGGGTAAGGGGGCTTGCTGGGGAGGGAGACTCAGGCCCTTGGAGACTTCTAAACACAGAAAAAGTCGCAGCTCTGTCCCCAGGTCGCAGGGCAAGTGGGCGGAGGGCTTGAGCAGGTACAGCCTCCCTCCCCTCCGTCCCAAGCAGCCTGGGCTGGCTCTGACCAGTCTTGCCGGTGGGTCCTGAGGGCCCAAGGGAAGGCCCCCACTGCAGAAAGCTGGCAGATGCCACACAGCTTATCCCAGTTTATCCCAATCCCAAGGGGCGGTCCCTTGCCCCTCACATCCGACCTTATTTATGTCAGCAGGAAGTGACGCTAGGGTCCATCCCCATTCTCTCGGTGCATTCCTATATCCTTTCAGTAGGGGGCAAAACCTCTTATGACAACTGAGAATTGTGCTGCTAGTGCTGGTTGATGCGACTGTGGCCTGACATTCACTCTGAAATCTAACCGCCCGGGGAGCCTGTGTCAATAATTGATTTTAATTTCCATTTGGACAGGAGAAAGGGATTTCTTTTTAAAAGGCCCCTGACAGTGAGTTGCAGGCCTGGCAGCCAGCCTCCAAAATGGCCCCAATGCTCTTGGCTCTAAATTATTCCCGTGCTTATGGAGCCTTCTCCCACACGAAGGAAGGCTGAACTTTGTACCCAACGGCATGTTGCAAAACTTAATGGTGTGTGAATTCTGAAGCTGGATCATAAAAAACCCCACTGTGGTGTCCGACTTGCTCTCCTGGATGCCTCGAGGGAAGCCTGCTGCCCTGGCAGGGGGACGTGCCCGCAGCCCTGGGGGGGGCGCCGAGGCCTCCCACTGACAGCCCGCACCAGCTTGCCTGCTGTGCCAGGGGGCCACCGTGGAGGCAGACCTTCTCGCCCCATGGAGCCTTCCAGAGACTGGGCTCCGCCCAGCCCCCAGGCTCCGCTGACAGAAATGAGGTGAAATAACTAATGTGTACCGTTCTTTTCAACTGCTGCATTCGGAGGTGATTTGTTTTGCAGAAATGGAAATCTGATCCTGGATGTTTGACCTTAAACTGAGCGAGGAAGTCAAAAGGCAAAGGGACACTTGTGGTTGCCATTGGGAAAAGAAGAAGAAATGTCAGACTGGGGCCTGGGAGGATTCGTTTTGACAGCTTCATAATTTCACTGTAGGGTTGGCTCTTTTGGGCTTCAGCTCTGGAAGAACAAGTGGGAGCTGTCAGGAGAGTCATTTCTGCCTCTGACAAGCCCTGCATGCACGCACTTGGGTGGAACGCTGAGTTTGAATCCTGCCTGCGGGCCGCACAGTTTATACCACTATTTTAAAAATGACCATCTTTATGATGAAGGTCTGCTACATGGAAGATTCCCTGTCAGAGTTATAATTGTGCCCATATTATCTCTGGTTCGGACCCATCCCATATATGTAAGGTTGTACCATGAAGAAAAATTAAGCTGAAGTTTATCAAATTATTCTCTCTATAATAGACCATCTTTATTAAGTTCGGGTACCTCCAGTGGATGGTGCCTGTGGAGGGGTTAGGTTTTTTCTTAATCCAGAGAAGTTTCAAGGTCACAGAACCATGGTGTAGATCCCAGTATCACACACAGTACAGAGAAAATGTCTTTGTATGGCAAATAAAAGTATAAAATGTTAATAAAATGCAGGTTTCTCCAATATGCCTTGTTCATTGTGCCAGGCTGCCCGTTTCGAAGAGTGAGCTCTGGGATGAGAACCAGGAGTCTCACAGAGCAGCATCTCCACAGACGGCCCCTCATTGACAACCCTGAACCCTCAGCCCTAGGAAACTGGACCATCCCCCTTGCCAACTTGGCCTCAACAGTTTTGTCTATTCTTGAGTGGTCTTTATGAAGAGCAGCAATTGGTCATAAGTAAATCCCCCTGTCTGAAGCTGGTACATAGCAAATAGTCACCCACCGGACAGCCAGTGCAGCATCACCTCCACATGGCCATGTGTGTCCCACCCATTGATTAAGTCAAAGGCACATCGGCGTCCCAAAGGGTGTAATTGTTTGGATCAGAGTTGAACAAATCTTTATTTTCGGATCTTCACTCTCCCCTTCAGTGCACACTCTGAAGACAAAGAATAAATCCAGGCCACTGATTTGAGGCTTGGCCACATGGCCTGCTTTGGCCAATGAGGTATCAGCAGATGTGATTGGAGCAAAGGCTGGAAATGTGTTCACATGGTTGGGTTTTCCCTACTGTGCTTCTCCCATTGCCAGGAGAATATGCCCGGGGCAGCTCCTCATTCCGGAGAAATGAGAGACACAGACAGTTGGGCCACCGCAGTCAATGTGGAGATGCACAGCTTGAAGTAGGGTCAGCTCAGCTAAGCCACAGATGTATGAGAAAAACAAATGCTCCCTGGGATTCCTTCCTGAAGTGCTTGTGCTTACTTGTTACACAGTTTTACAATGGCAGTGCTGCTAACTGCCACATGGGCTAGTTAACATTTTTTATTTATATATCATTGTATCCAAGGGGAACATGTGCCCGAGGTCAGGGCCTGCAGGAGTATCAAGAATCTTCTGGAAATTCTTGATATGTGTATTCAAGAGGCTCTCTCTCTGCCCTTTGATCGGGAGCCTGCTCTGGAAACTCGAATGCTAGATTAATGCAGGCATGCTGCCTTGGGAGGTCTCCCCACGCACCCCCGCCTCCATTTATTCCTGGTGGTCAAGTAGAACTCAGACTTGTCCTCTTACATTTCTTCGACTCAAACATTTCTCTAAAATCCTAACATGAGGAGTTGTGTTGTTCCTTAGCGTACAGATGATTGTCTTTAGAACTAGGATCCAAAAGAGATGGTGATGTGGGAAACAATAGGAAATATATTTGAGGTTTGTGGAATCCAAGCTGAAAATACTTCCATATCAACACTTGCCATTAGCCGTTGGGATAAAGGAGGTGACTGCAGGACAGCCACAAAAGTCCCCGTCAGAGAAACATCCCTTCTGGTGGAGCTGAGCGTGCAGGGGGCGCCCGGACGCTCAGGATTTCCACGCAGGGGCCTCGCTGTGGGTGCGGGAGAGCCCGCAGGCGAGGGGCCCAGTCTTGGGAGGGGGAAAGTGGTGGGTCCTGCCCTTCCAGGGAAGACCACCCTGCGCGCCCGGAGCCCGCGGGTGACCCGCTGCTCTCTGAACACTAGAGGGCAGCGTTCGCTCATGCCAAGGACGTGGTTGCTCGGGTCCCTCCTGCATGTGACCGTGGCTGCAGCCTTTCTGCAACCAGAGCCCAAGGAGCAGCAGCTCAGCTACGGAGCTGAGCTGAGGAACTTGACCCAGACGGGCTGGCACGGAGGAGAGACTTTTAAGGGATCCTGCTCCCGGCCCCCTAGTTGATTTGTGGAAACGCGCAGATAACCCACAAGCCCTCGGCTGGAAGCATATGTGGATGAGACTCTGATGAGTTGGAGTTTTGTTACTCGTGTGATTTGAGCATGTCACCGCAGAAATGGCTCTTGGGAGGATTAAGTAGGATGATGCATGCAAGGGCTTGTCACAGCACCTGCTCAACCAGTGTTAGCGAGCAGTCATACCGGTGGACTGGAAAGAAGCCCCCACTGGGCAGGAGCCTCCTGAAGAGAGAGAGCTGGCAGGCTGCTGCTCCTGCACAAACCCATCCCTGTAGGGGGTGCAGTGAGAGCCCCTCCAGGGCACCACATTTGTGGAAGCAGAGACCTCAGTCCCAGGCCACAGGGCCTCTTGAGCCTGGCAATCTTAGCTGCACAGAAGGAACCCCTCTGGGTACGACCCCTGAGGATGGAGCAGAGGTTTGGGTGCCGGCTGACCCCCCCCACCACCACCACAGACCTGCTCCTCCCAGGAGGCTCCACGCGGCTCCTGCTCAGAAGGCTGGCTCATGGGGGCAGATGTCCCGTGGGGCCTGGTTGCTTCTGGGTGGCTGTGAGCTCTCTCCCATCCCTCTGACGCCCAAGTTGGCAGGGCAGCCCCTGGAATCATTCTGATAACCCAGAACAGAGCCTAGTTATTTAGTGCCCATATCACCTGTTTTCAAATGAGCTCAGCCTTGGAAGCTTCAGAAGATTCTAACGGCAGCTACTGCTGAGTGCTCCCGGGTGTTACAATTTGTAGATTGTAGTGGGGACGAATGAATGAGAGATCGTCTTGCCAGTGGCCTGGAGTCTAGACTCCTCAGTGTTAGACATGGCAGTTCACCAAGTGGCTGGGTGGCCATGGGCAACACTTAACCTCTTCCTACGCCAGGCTCCAGATCCACAGAAGAGGCAAAATGCTGATTTCTGCCTCTCCTCCTCTCAGGGCGATTGTCAGAATGAACAAAGCAGGACACTACGTGTGCACAGCACTCACCCTTCACACAGCACTTTTGTGGGGAGACATTCTCCATGGGTCTCCTGCCCGTCTGTTCCTGCCCACAGAGGAGCTGACTGCTTTTGTTCTGGCCTTTGCTCGGGACCAGCTTTTGAAGGGTGTCTGCGGAGCCGACAGCCTGGGAAGACAGAGGCAGTGCTGTCTGCACATAAGGCAGGTCGGTGCACTGCACAATAGAATGAAGAGAATGTGTCCCTCTGGGGCAGAGCTCAGCCGGGCTCCCCGCCCATCCTCAGCCCCGCAGGCTTCCTGGGTGCGGGGTCCCGCCCTGGGCGGGTCCCAGGGCTCCCAGTGGGGGCTGGGGTCCAGGAATGCCTGTGAGAAGCGCTGGTCCCTGCCCGCTGCCATAGCTGTGGGCAGTAGAGTCCTTCATCTGGGACCCGGGAGTCTGTGTCGTCACCACGGCCCCAGGGACGGGCAGGCTCACCGGCCAGCTTCCCAGGAAGGCCCAGTCCGCAGCCTCGCTGTGCTGAACCAGGTTGACCCGGGGTGGGGGGGGGTCCTTTCCAGGCTCCTCACCCCCACCCCAGCACCAGGCACAGCGGGATTTCCATTCTGCAGGTGAGGCCACAGAGGCTCGGGAAGCTTAGGGATGTCTCCAGGGCCAGTGATAAGTGAAAACAATGTTTGCCCCAAACCTCTCTCCTCTTCCCAAACCTGGATGGGGTGGCTGGGAGTCACATGGGTGCTGGCTTCTATAAGCAGTACCGATGGGATTTGTTTTATTATCCTGTCGCCCCAGGGGCCAGAGGACACGGGGTTTCCTTCAGCCACCCTCCTGCATGGGGCTCCCTGGTGCGGGGGGCCCCTGGGCCGGCCACACACCCGGACACCTGTGCCTCAAGGTGACAGCTTCAGGCCACACCCGCCAGCAGGGCTCCCTCCACCATGGGGATGCCTGGGGACCCTGAAAATCACCTGTGGGTGCAGAGGAGTGGGCAGGGCGGGGGATGAGCTCAGTCAGGGGACGAGAGGCCGTGGCTGGCACTCCCGGCTTCCTCAGCATCGGGGCGTCCGGCCTGTGCGGCCTGGAGGGCAGAGGTAAGAGGCAGCGGGTGCAGGAGCGGAGGAGGGGCTCTGCGGGGCAGCACCGAGCTCTCCCAGGGGACCCCAGCCCGAGCCCGGGGGCCGAGCGGGCCTGAGAGGGCAGCCACGCGGCGATGCCCGAGTCTGATTATCTCTCCATCCCTTTGTTTTGTGTTTTTTTTTAATAAAAGGAAACTTTAACAAACCTCTGACTTAAGTCCCAGATATTGTGTATCTGTGTGTACCTATGTGTGTGTTTACCTGTGTGTGTGTCTGTGTGTGTCCGTGTGTACCTGTGTGTGTGTCTGTGTGTGTCCGTGTGTACCTGTGTGTGTGTCTGTGTGTGTCTGTATGTGTGCATATATTTGTGTGTATGTGTGTGTATATTTGTGTGTGTCTGTGTATCTACGTGTGGCGGGGAAGGATAAGTGTAAACTCTAGGGAAAGGGAAAAGAGAGGGCTAGCCTGGCATTTGGCACTTGGTGATCACCTCAGGCTTCTGACAGAATAGAACTGGTACAGTGTGGCCTGGGCTCCATGTTTGTTTGTTGTGTGTTGTGATTTTTTAGTAGCTCCCCAGCTGGTTCTCACGCCCCACAAGGCCTCAGGCCACTCCGTCCAGCGTGGCGACCAGGGGCCACATGTGCCTATGGAGCACCTATGCTGTGGCCTGTCCCGGGATGTGCTGTCAGTGGAATCTACACTCCGGATTTGAAGACTTCAGGCAAAAAGGAAATGTAAAATAGCTCAGTATTTTTATATTACCCATCGAAATGTTATTTTAATATATTGGGTTAAATTAAACACATTATTAACATTAATTTTACCTGTTTCTTTTATTTCAAGGGTGCTACTAGAGAATTTAGTCACCAACATGGCTTGCATTTGTAGCTCATACTGTGTTTCTACTGGATGCTGTTGCTCTATCAGCCACTTTGTGTTCCAGAAAAGGGGCAGAGATTAAGTGGCTTGCTTACTATCACACACCTGTGGAGTGCAGGGCTCCATCTAAGGCAGCACCGCCACTACCCACGACGGCCTGAGAGTCAGTAGGCCACACGCTGGCTCTAGATGCAGCCCCACGTGTGAGAGTTTCAGAAGGAAACTTAGTCCCAAAGCTAGAGATATTCCTGCTGTCTTGGTTGTGCCCCCCACCCCCCCACCCCCACCCCGCAGCACCTAGCACAATGTTCGGCACACAACAGGCCATCAGTTGATGCAGGTTTAAAGTTAACCTCCAGGCTTATTGCCTCTGGATGCAAAGTCCTGGTCCTGCAAAGCCTTTGCAATGCTGTCCCCTGCTGGTTGATCATTGTAAATGCTTGGTGAGGTCCCTCAAGCAACTTTGGTGCAGATGTGAGCACACGTGTGTATACTGTGAATTACATCAATGTGTGTGACATGTGCATGTGCTCTGTGTTGTGTATTGCATGAGTGTGTTATGTGCACTGTGTGTGTACTCTGAGTGGCATGAGCAGGTGTTACACATGCATGTGTTGTGTGTCGTGCATGTATGTATATACATTGCAAGAGTGTGTTACATGCAGTGTAGGTTGTGTGAGTGTGTGTTACAAGAACATGTGTTGTGTGTTTGTTGCATGAGCGTGCATTACATATGCATGTGTTTTGCGAGTACTATGTGTGTTGGGATGACCATGTGTTGCAGTGGGGGGTGATGATGCACAACACTTTCACCTGCTTTAACATTCCAGAGACGATAGTGTCCTTAGCTTGCCGGTTTCCTCCCATCCCTGTAGCAGCAGTTGCTAGGCTTGTGGGAGGAGTCCTCTGTTTACAAGTCAGGGTCCCCAGACAATGAAGGTCTTGTTGCTGTGCCGGGTCTTTCTACACCAGATTATTTCCATAATTGTACACAAATGTCCTCTGATGCCCACAAGAAGTCTCAAGTAGGAAATTCTAGTTCAAACCCCGTTTGTGGTTCACATGTCCCTGGCTTTGCAGCACACAGCTTGCTTTCAGTCCCCAAGGTGATATTTTCTTACAGAAGGGGGGAGTGAATGATTGAGAGCAGAAGGAGACAGTTGGATTCTCCAGAGTGGAGAGGCCCTTGCCTTATGCCAGATAAGAAAAAAGTAAGACACAAATGTCTAATAGCTGAGCTTTCTGGAGAGACCAAAAACCTGTGGCCCAAATACTTATGCATTAGCAACGTGTGAACCAGTGACTGAATGTCCTAATTCTCCTGCACACAGGCTCACCCGAGTGTGACAGAGAACACAGGTGGGGCCCCAGGAACTCAAATGACTTTCCCTCAGTTACTATGGCAAGAGTAAAGTTAAATCATATTATCCCTAGAAACCACATAGGCAGGGGCAACCAGTGAATCCACTCTGATAAACATTCTCTTTTCCCTCCAAGGGGCAGTTAAATTGTGGTTTCCGGACAAGAATGGAATGACTAGTCTGTGATGATCTTATGCAAACCATCTCACTTTCGAGATGGTTTCCTTATCTATAAAACTTCCCAACTTTTCTCAATGGGGTAACAGAGGATCGCTTGAGGTCCTGGATGACACTGGTTCCCAGTGCTGGCTACACATTTAGAAAGACTGCTGCTCCTGTCTCCACCCAGACCCTTTCATCAGAACTTTCGGGGGTCTGGATCAGGCATCAAGGTTTGCCCTGGCTGGGCCAGGCTGTGTTCATCACATAATGGACACATCCCCCCTCTACCATCCTCTGGGTACTCCCAAGGGCAGGTGATGGGGCGAGCGTTGGCTGTGGTGGAATGATGAGCAGGCTGTGACATTTTACTAACCTGGCCTAAGGGAGTCTTGACTGTGGGTGGAATGGGGACCAATGTTCCTCATAGGAAACACAAGCCTCAAGTCCTGCTCTCTCCCCCTGCCTCATATCTGCCTTTTGTTCTTGCCACAGACCCCTTCCTTTGGTTACTCTTCCTGATCTTGCTCAGGAGGTAAGAGGAGTGCTCCCTTCTCTTCCTTTCCCCAGCCCAGTCAGGTGTAGGTCTGTGGACTTTGCTCAGGTACCTGAACCAAAAACCCAGGGCAAGGGAAGCCCCTTTGTCTTTGTTTATCATTTTTCCTGGGCCTTTGTGTTATGCACACTTAGCTCTGATTGTTGGAGATGGGGGGGAAGAGGAGGAAGATGGGAAGATTATTAATTCCCTCAGCACGGAAATTCTTTAGGGAGGTAGAAAAAAATGTTAGGCTGCCCAATGTTGGCATTCCCACAGTCCTTGCCCCATATCGCCTTCAGGAACATCCCCCGCATTGCTAGGGAGGCCCCTAAACCTACCAAATTGGCATTCCCTCATGCCAATTTGGACTGTGTTTCAGGAAAAAGTAGATGCCTGTCTTTAAACAATCTTTGGTCCCAAATCAAGGAAAATGTGTCAAGTTTGAGGAGATCAAGTACAATCTAGGGAGATTATAAAAAACACATTAATTGGAGATTAATTAACACATTAAGTAGAGATTCACCACTTCAGAATTTGAAATGGAATTCCTCACTTGGTAAACGCTAGTCACTGTTCTCCCACCCCGATCTGTTCTCTCTTTCTTTCTGGGTTCATGACCATGCAACTCAAGTCATGTATACACATCTCTGCCTGCCTTGTGGCTGGGTGTGGTCACATAGCTAGTTGTCACCCGTGGAATGTGAAGAGAGAGGTATGCACCACTCCCGCCTCACTTGCTCGAGAAGGAATTTGCTGCCCTGCACTCCTTCCCGTTCAGTAACATCTTGTGACCTGGCTTCAGTCCTGCAGGCATGGAGAGCATCCTAGGAGATGGCAGGGTCACAAGACATTCATCTGGGTCCTTGACAGTAGGGGTCAAAGCTCTAATTTGTTTCACAGAGCTGGTCACCCAGTGTGAGGGCTATTAATGAGTGGGAAAGAAGCATCTGTCTTCCTTAAGGCACCAATTTTGGGGTCTCTATTACAAGTGAATAGCCTCTACCCAAATGAACTCACTCACCATATAAGTCTCATGGACCACATGCCCCGTATCTAGGTCCACTCCTCGTGCAGCCATTCATGCCTGTCTTCCCAAGAGTGGCAACTTGTATACTTTTATTTTCAAAATGCCTTGAATTCCATCCATGTATCTTCCTTATAATCCCAGAGCAGCAGAGGGTTCTTACAGTGGAATGACATCCTACTTAGAGGTTTGGATCTAAAGTTAGAGCATAAAGCAAGGATCATGTAGAGTCAAGTACTGCTTGACAAGTCTGGTAGTGCCTTTCTATGTCAAGAGTTCCTCTTAATAAGCCCACCACAGGCCAGCTTTTCATCTATCCTGGATAAAGTGTTTGGGTTGCATTCACAAGTCATGTAGTAGGAGAAATCTCTCTCTCTCTGTGTGAGTGTGTGTGTATATATATATATATATATACACACACACATTTAAAGTAATCTCTACACCCAACGTGGGGCCGAAACTCATAACCTTGAGATCAAGGTCTCAAACTGACCCAGCCAGGCGCCCCAAAGAAATGCCTTTGAATCATGTTTAGTGTGACAAGATACTCACACTTTGACAAGCATTTGGGTTCTGAGGTGGAGCAAAGAGCAGATTCTCAGGCTCACTTTCTCTTGGGCATTGGTTCCCAACCAGAGGCAGTTCTGTCCTTCAGGGGGGCACATCTGGTAATGTCTTGAGATATTTTTGATTGTTAGGATGGGGAAGGGGGGTGCTACTGGTATCTGGTGGGTAGAGGCAGAAATGCCATTGAATATCTTATGATGCGCAGGACAGTCCCCATAGAAAAGAAATCTCTGGCCCCTAGCATCTATAGTCCTGAGGTTGAAAACCCCTGCTCTAAGACATAGGTTATTGAGAGTCGATTAGCAGGTGAAGTTGTACATGAACTTTCCAGAACTCTACCAAGCCCTTTCCCTGACCTTCACATGTTTACTTTAGTTTTAATTCGAGTAAGTTACATAAACTGCTATTGCTGATCCTTTGGACCAATCAAACTCAAGATGGCAAGATCATGGATCCTTGACAATTTCCTTTATGTACTAGTATCCACGACACCAAAGATGTCCTATTTGGGTCAATCCTGGGCTGGTTGAGGAAGTTTCATCAACAATAATTAACGGTGTTTTATCTTGCCTAATTTTTTTTGTTAAGTGACATATGCTCCTACTCTCCTGTTCAAAAAAGAACTCTGCTGACCTGCTTCTTGTTGTCAGGGACACCCCACAACAGCCAATCTCAAAGTGTCTCTCCTTGGTTTTATCCTGGAGTGTTTCAAGAAACATCCTCCTCTTGCTAGCCTTGCACCACATGGATAGTTGCTCTCCTGGTGGAATCTTCTGCTCTCAGTGGTCCTTTCTCCAGCCATGCCTTGTAAACCAGCCTGTCAGCTGTCTTGATTGGAACCAGAGCTCTTCTCTAACTGCTGCTCCCTCACTGGTCCTGCACGATTTTGATAATGAGATGCCAGATGTCAATGAACAGCACCTGTGTGATTGTGGGAGTCTCTCCAGCCCTGCTCTGGGTGGCACAAAGGGCAGCAATTGCTGTAGGAGCAAGAAGAGAGGCTTCAGAAAGGTCTCGTGGCTGAAGAGGTAAAACAGGTACCTTGTTTCACATTTCTTGTGGGAGCCTTTCTTGGTGGACAGCCCCAGGTACACCCCTGGACAGAATTTGAGCTACAGACAAGTCATCTGGCACTATCACAACACAGTCAGGACAATGATTTAAAAAAAAAAAACGCAAAGAACCAACAACCCCACTACCATTCATGAGGTTCTGTTGTGCTTTGGATGTCATGCCTGCTGGTTTACGTACATTATCTCATTTAGCCCCGCAACCTCATGAACGTTACTCTAGGTATTTATTCTAGACACTGTGGAAACAACAGAAACAAAGCAGACAGAAATCCCTGCTCTCAGCAAGGTGACATTCTAGTGAAGAATATAGACAAACAAAATAAGTAAAATATGTAGTACTTTTAGTTCAGTACTCATCCATGGTAAACAGAAAATTAGGAATAGAACTTCCTTAATATGCTAAAGGGTAACTCTAAAAAGACCGCCAGCAAACAGGCTTATTAGTAGTCAAATATTGAAGGCTTTACCTCTGACATGAGGAAGGAAACTGCTCTCACCACTTCTATTCATTCTGTTACTGGAGGTCCTAGCAGGTGCAGAAAGGCAAGAAAAATAAATTGATAAATAAATCACTTTTATAAGAAATGATACTTTCATTATTGCAGGCATTACGATTTTGAACATAGTGATTAAACTATTCAGATAAGTAAGTGAATTTCTTAAGCTTACTGGATTTTAATTTTTCAAAACTCAATTGTATTTATAGCAACAAACAATTAGAAAATTAGATTTAAAATTACATTTGTAATAGAATTAAAAAGTCAAATATCTAGGAACTAAAGGCATTCAGTATCTCTGCACCAACAACTACAAAATATTGAGAGAAACTCAAGAAAACCTAAATAGATAGAGGGGTATCTCATGTTCATGTATTGAGACAAAGACTGAATATCATAAAGACTACACTTTTCTCCCCAATTCTCCACAAGCTGAACCTAGATTCAATGCAGTTCCATTTAAAACACCTGTCATTTTCTGTAGAAATTAGCTGATTCTAAATCTTACAGGGAAATGTAAAGGGCCAAGGGTAGCAAAGACAATTTTGAGGGACAAAGCTGTGAAGTATGCAGTATCAAATATCAAGTTTATTACAATGCTACATAATTGTTAGCCCAAGAGAAAAAAAATAGACCTGTGAAAAAGGAGAAGCCCAGAACCAGATCATCACCTACATGGTCACTTGATTTATGACAGCGCAGTGGCAAAAGATGTTCTATTCAATCAATTGTGCCTAGGGGTGTTGGATATTTATGTAAGGGAGAAATCAATTTTATACCTCCCTTATGTTTATTAATAAAACCAATTCCAGTTGGAATTTAGACTTAATTATGATAGGTAAATCATAAAGTTCCACAAGCTAATACAACAGAATACCTCATGACTTTGGGTAGGCAAAGTATTGTTAAGCATGCACCAAAAAACTGACTTAAAAATTAAAAAAAAATTGGGCTATATTAAAATTAAGAATTTCTTTCAGTTGAAACCTACCACTAAGAAAATTAAGAGGCAAGCCGCAATGTGGGAGAATATATTTGCAATACATGTTCCAACAAAAAAAAATTAGATTTAAAATACATAAAGAATTTTTACAAGTCAATAAGGAAAAAGGCAGATAACCCAAAGAAATATTACAAAAATATTGAATGCATACCAGAGGAAAATATTGAAATGGCATCAACATATGAAAAAGTGTTCAATCTCATTAATTACTAAAGAAATGCAATTAAAACCACAACGTAGTATCTGTACACTTATACTAGAATGGTACAAATTTTTTAAAAGATTGGGAATATAAAGTGTTGGAGAGAGATGGAGCAATGCCAACTACCAGCTCTGCCGGTGGTCTGTAAATGGGTGCAACCGCCTCAGAAAACTGGCTGCAAGTATCTGTTGAAACATACATGAACCCTAGGATCCAGTAATTCCATTTTTCAGTCTATACCCAATACATTGATCAAAAGATGTGCAAGAATAGCCCCAAACTAGAAACAATACAAATGGATAACTAAATTACGGTATATCCATGCAATGAAATATACACAGCAATGAAGATTAACAAGCAGCCTAGTCCTGTGACAAAATGAATGGATTTTACACACAATATTAAATGATCAAAACCAGACACAGAGAGGACATATTTTACAAATCCATTTATATAAAGTTAAGAAACAGGCAGGTGTGCCTGGGTGGCTCAGTCAGTTAAGCAGCTGTCTTTGGCTCAGGTCATGATCCCAGCGTCCTGGTCCTGGGACTGACCCCCACATCTGGCTCCCTGCTCAGCAGGGAGTCTGCTTCTTCCTCTCCCTCTGCCCACCCCCCACCTCTGCTCATGCGCGCGCTCTCTCTTTCTTAAATAAATAATCATTTAAAAAAAAGAAATAGGCAAATCTAATCTATAATAACAGAAGCCAAGCTAATAGTGGACACTTGTGGAGAGAGCTAGGAGTATGAGGGGCTTCTGAGGTGCTGGAAATGTCCCATGTCTAGCTTTGGTGGTGGTTACAGGTCAATTATGAATGTAAAATGCACCAAGCTGCATGCTTAAGCAGAGGACACTTTACATGCTTTACTATAAGCATTTAGTCCCTTACTTTAAATAACCCAATTAAATAAATTCATAGTTTAAAAAGAAAACCATTCCAATTTATTCTTTGTAAGTGGTGTGTGGGGATGCAAGAGCTGCAGAGCAGGGGCTGGTGGTGTGGATCTAGAAGTTGAAGTGCCGGGTCTTTTGTAAGCACTCACACAATGTCCTCCTCTTGTCCCTTTTTGAGTGAAGGGAATAAAGCCTGATGATGACTTAAAATTGCTTTGCTAAACCAAAATTTCTACAACTGACCAAATCCAGAGTTATTATGTGTGTGTGGCGGGGGGAGGCAATCGATACTATCACACGCAGATGATGAGAGGGTAAATTGGAGGCAATTTGGCAGTAATTGATTACAGGTTTTAGGAGGCACAACGTCTCTTCCAGCAATCAGTTCTAGGAGTGTATATGTGTGCACACAGACCTGTGTACATGGAGGAGGGATGTTCATTGCAGCATCCTGAGTGAAAAACAAACAACAATCTGAACATCAATGGGAAATGATTAAGTAAAATACAGAGTATAGGCAGAATGGAATTTTATACATTATTCGGCCATTTAAAAGGATGAGGTGAACTGATAGGGAAATATATTTACAAAAGACATTTTTAAAAGATTTATTTGTTTATTTTAGAGAGGAAAAGAGCATACACACTTGTGAGTGGGGCGGGGGAAGGGGCAGAAGAAGAGAGAGAATCCTAAGCAGACTCCCCACTTAGGGCTTGCAATTCCAGGACCCTGAGATCAGGACCTGAGTGAAAACCAAGAGTCAGATGCTCAACCAACAGAGCCACACAGGTACCTCCAAAGACATTTTTATGTACAAAATTTTATAGTTACTGTAAAGTTATAGAACCGATGGGAGAGATGGTATGATTTGGTCATAAGCAAGAGTTCTACAACCAGACAGCTGGAGCTCAAATCCTGGCTCTGCCACTCCCCAGCTATGCGACCTAAGCCACTTTCTTTCTGTGTGCCTTTTCCCCCATCTGTGTAATGGGGTACAGATAGTACTTACAGGGCTATTCTGAGACTAAAACAAGTTGTGCATGTTAAGGACTTATGACAGCAATACCCCCAAAAATGTTAGTTGTTACTATACGTATAGTGTGATCCCATTTATGAAAATCAAGACAATGGTAAATGTATACGTATCTTTGCAAATATGTGCAGGTGTATTTAAAGAAGAGCTATGTAATACTTGCCTCTGTATATGTATTAGTGTATGTATTTTTAAAAATGATTTTATTTACTTATTTGAGAGAGACAGAGACAGAGACAGAGAGGGAGCAAAGGTGGAGGGAGTGGCAGAGGGAGAAGCAGGCAGGGAACCTGACGTGGGGCTCCATCCCAGGACCCTGGGGTCATGACCAGAGTCGAAGGCAGACACTCAACCAACTGAGCCACTCAGGTGCCCCGTGATATTTAATGGCTCATTTTAAAAGGCCTCATTCTCTCAACAAGTCAAGCTGTATAAAGCAGAGAAATCATTCCAAGTGCTGTCAACCTGGCTTTACCATACAGTCTGCCGAGGCTCGGAGTTTTGCTTACATTTCTGAAGACACAGCCTGTCACTCCCCACCCCAACCCCTCAGCTCCACCTTCTGCTGCCCCACCCCCATCTGGTCCATGAATAGGAGAAGACAGTGGGCAGGGCAGACAGTCTTCCACACACGGTAAAGGGCTTGCACCATCACAAAGTCAGAGTCTTGCCTCCTCTCTTCCTTGCCTCCTCTTCCTGAGGTCTTTCCCACTTTGTCTCACTGCCCTGGGACTCTAATTTTTTTTTTTCGCCCTGGAAGACTTCCTGTAAAGTTTCTCACAGACTCCCCCATAATGAATTCAATATGGCTGCCAGAGTTTCATATTTGCTTTCCAGAAGTGTTTACCTTTTTCCATGAATAAAAGAGATTTGTACACCCAAAGAAGACTCTGTAATTGTGAAGCAGCAGAGAGCCATGGTGTGAGTCTCTTTCTTATAATGGATGGAGAGCACATGTTATGTGCCCCTCTGTAGGGAGTGTTGGGCCCTCTACGGCAACCAG
The DNA here is from genome assembly GCF_018345385.1 of Vulpes lagopus. Taxonomy (NCBI): domain Eukaryota; kingdom Metazoa; phylum Chordata; class Mammalia; order Carnivora; family Canidae; genus Vulpes; species Vulpes lagopus. The sequence continues at coordinate 54,132,956 of NC_054831.1, read as the reverse complement.
ACCCTGTTCTGACTATTCATGTTAATATATCAAATCTGATGGTGAGCTCCAAAATCATGGGATTTGGAAAGGAGGCCTGGATTCTATCTTGATTGTCTCTGGGATATTCAGAAATATGGTTTTAACTCCAGACCTTAGAAAATAGGGATATAACAGATCTTATTATAAAAATTTATGATGTTTTACATAGAAAGTACCTTAGACTTGTTAAAGTATCTCAGTGTGTTAAAATAGTTTGTTTTTCCTTTCATGTATATTTAATTATTTAGTATTTTTGCTTCTAAATAAGAAATAATTCATTTTCTTTCTTTTTTCTTCTATGTCTAATATTCATTGAATATTGCAGGAGAGCACCATAAAGAAGCAGAACTGATTTTAAACATAAAATTATCACCTCTTAAAAAAATAAAATAAAATTATCACCTCTTAAAACCAGTACAATCAAATAAAGATGTTATCCTGAAAGGAGTCAAGCATTTTCTCCAATAATGCTGGAATTTTCTGGAAGTCTCAGGGGTTAAGGAGTGTAAATTAGTACTGAAGACTCAAAGAGGACTACCAGACTAACTCCCTTAGAGATAAATAATGCTCACTCAAATGTTTATCTTTCGCACATACTTGTAGGAATATCCATTACTTGAGTTTGACTCACCGGTTCAAGCCTAATTTATGAGAAAGTTCTTAAAATGCCTAATAATCTAGTTCCCATGAAGTTTCAAAGAGGGTACTGCAAATATGGCAGGAGATGCTAGCAGTCAGTGCTGGTGGATGGAAGAGAAAGCAGTTAGGGACATCTGGGAGGCAATGATACTTCTGCTTTGACTGGGAAGCCAGATAACATCAGATAAACAAAAAGCTGTTAAGCAATGTGAGGAAAGATGGAAAGAAGAAATGCACAGAGCCTCCAGGGCAGTGTTTCTCCACCGTCTGCGTTTCTATTTCTATTTCCAGTGGAATAGTCCTTTGGGTTGATGGGAGGATTTTGGAGTCAAAGCTACAGAAAGAGGAAGTAACCAAAACAACACTGACGTTGTGCTGAGATCTGTCTCCAGCACACCAGGGTTTTATACAGAAGCAGCAAGTAGCCATGGAAGATTTATTATTATTATTATTATTATTATTATTATTATTATTATTATTTTCATCATGATAAGTGTACTCTTTAATCACCATCACCTATTTCACCCATTCCCCCCCCACACACACACACCTCCCCTCTGGGAACCATCTGTTTGTTCTCTATTGTTAAGAGTATGTTTCTTGGTTTGTCTCTCTCTTTTTTCCCTTTGTTCATTTGTTTTGTTTCTTAAATTTCACATATGAGTGAGATCATATGGTATCTGTCTTTCTCTGGCGAACTTATTTTGCTTAGCATTGTATTCAATCCATGTCATTGCAAATGGCAAGATTTCATTCTTTTTATGGCTGAATAAGATATATATACACACACACACACACACACACACATATACACACACACATATATACATTACATGTATATAATGCATATATGTGTATATACATATATTACACTTTCTTTATCCATTCACCTATTGATGGACACTTGGGCTGCTTCCATATCTTGGCTATTGTAAATAATGCTGCAATAAATTTAAGGATGCACATATCTTTTTGAATTAATGGGTTTTTTGTTTGTTTGGTAAATACCCAGTAGTGTGATGACTGGATCATAGAGTAGTTCTATTTTTAATTTTTTGAGGAAACTCCATACTGTTTTCCACAATAGCTGCACCAGTTGGCATTTCCATGAACAGTGCACACATGCTCCTTTTTTCCCACATCCTTGCCAACATTTGCTATTTTGCCACGGAAGATTTTTGAACAAGTGAATGACTAGATCAATATAATATTTGAAAAATACTAGTCAACAACAGGAACTCTCATTCATTGTTGGTGGAATACCAAATGGTACAGCCACTTTGAAAGACACTTTGGCAGATTTTTAGAAAACTAAAAATACTCTAACTTACAGTCCATCAATTGGGCTCCATGGTATTTCAACTCATTGGTATTTTCAACTCATTTGGTATGCACCTACATGAAAATCTGCACACAAATTCGTAATTGCCAAAACCTGGAAGCACTCCTTTGAGAGGTGAATGGATAAACAGTGCATTCATACAATGAAATATTACTCGGTGATAAAAAGAAATAAGCCACCAAAACCATGAAAAAACATGGAGGAATCTTAAATGCATATAATTAAGTAAAAGAAGTGAAAGGTCTACAAACTGTACAATTCCAATAACATGACATTCTTAGAAAGGCAAAACTGTAGAGATGGAAGATCAGTGGTTGCTAGTGTTGGGACAGGGAGGGATTAACAGATGAAGGTAATGTAATGGTGGATACATGTCATTATACATTTGTCAAAATCCATACAATGTGCAACACAAAAAGTGAACTCTAAGGTCAACTATGAACTTTAATAATACATCAATATTGGCTCAAAAAAAAGGTAACTGAAAAAATTAACTTGGGAATGCTTGGGAATGAGGTTGGCCAGGCTTGAAATACAATGTTGAAATGGGATTTGAAAAGCAGAAATGGATGTAATAATAACCTGTGTGCTTTCAGTGGATTCAAATTCTCTTGGGCTTGGGTCATAGGATTCGTTTTTTTTTTAAGATTTATTTTTATTTATTTATGATAGACATAGAGGATTTGTTTTTGATTTTTTAAATTTTTTTTTAATTTATGATAGTCACACACACACACACACACACAGAGAGAGAGAGAGAGAGAGAGAGAGAGGCAGAGACACAGGCAGAGGGAGAAGCAGGCTCCATACTGGGAGCCCGATGCAGGACTCGATCCCGGAACTCCAGGATCGCACCCTGGGCCAAAGGCAGGCGCAAAACCGCTGAGCCACCCAAGGATCCCCGGGACCCATGTTTTTATGAAATTATTCCAGATGATTGGAATACCAGGCCATATAGGAGCTTCTAGTTTTGAGGTCCTTAAGATGTCTGTGACTTGTGATTCTTTGACTTTGCAATTCAGCCTCAAGAGTAGTCACCTGAAAAGTAACATTTCCTCATTTGGACTTTTAAAGGCCATTTGTAAGCATTTCCCATTTCAAATAGATCTCTCCGATTTTCAGATAAAGATATTGTGTAGATTAAAGACTTGACTAAAGTCATTCTGTGAGTTAATGACCAATGGAATCCACCTTCTTTCCTCATTCAAGCTTTTGCTTCTGGGTGGGCCATGCTGTTGTACACACGCACACAGTCTTTTCTGCTGTAGGCTTGGAGCGCTGCAGTGCTCTGTGTTGGCCAGGAGTACAAGCAGTTTCTGGGGTGAAGTTGGCAAACACTATTTCCAATTCCTTTTTGTACATGTGCCCTGGGTTTAATGCTAAGACCTCTCACCTGTGCCTTCTAGACTCTTCCTACTCAAAATATGACCAGCAATACTAATGTCACCTAGGATCTTGTTAGTCTCTCTGGTCCCACCCAGCCCTAATGAATTTGCATGGTCATAAAATCTCTGAATGATTCATTTGCATTCTAGAGCTCTGTGGTCTCCCCTCCACCTGCCAGGCTCACCTGCCTTTTTTTCCCAGCTTTGCCTTAGCTCCCCATCCTGCCCATGGGCTCCACTGCCATCTCCTGGGCTTGGCCTGGGTCTCTGGATGTCCATTTCTGTGTCACCAACCCCATCACCATCCCCATTTTTCTGCTTCTCTGCCTATGGAGGCCTACATGGTTATTGGAGACAACTAAAAAGAAGCCAAGAGTCCTCACAGAAGAAAACCAGTCTGCTAGTTGATGCTCATGGGTTTTCTTTCTCGTTTTCTTTTTCTTTCTTTCTTTCTTTCTTTCTTTCTTTCTTTCTTTCTTTCTTTCTTTCTTTCTTCTTTCTTCTTTCTTTCTTTCTTTCCTTCTTTCTTTCTTTTTCTTTCTTTCTTTCTCTTTCTTTCTTTCTTTCTTTCTTTCTTTCTTTCTTTCTTTCTCTTTCCTTCTTTCTTTCTTTCCTTCTTTCTTTCTAGAAGTTCTCTAAGTGTATTCTCTGCACCAGCAGCATCAGCCTCATCTGGGAACTTGTCAGAACTGCAGATTCTGGGGCCCCAGTCTTAGTACTAAGGAATCTGCAGCTCTGGGGGTAGGGCCCAGCAGCCTGTGCTTTAACAAGCAAATTCTTCCTTGCTCTTCAGGAGAGGCTTTGTGTGATGCTGCCTCTCACCTGTTAAGGCAGCCCATTGCAGGTGAAATCATGAGCTTTGTTAAACTGTCACAATCTCTCTCTTGATTCCCATCTGTCCCGATGTATTTATTGATTCAGCAAACAAAAGATATATGAATCGTGATTGAACCAGCAGATAGTATCTTGAATAGGCTAATGGTTCTGAGGTAATTAAAATACAGCAGAGGGTATTTCTGACATCTGATTATTGATCTGTAAGGCTGAGGAGCCATTTCAGCCTATTGTGTGAACCCAGCTCCCTCTGCCTCAGTAGGTGATCCTGTCCTCCAGATAATTATAGACCCTCTTTCCTATATGCCCCCCACCCCAGGTGGTGGGAAAATGATCATCTGGCTGAAAATTTTGAGGAAAAGAAATTAGATTCAGAAGCAATATTTTGGCATTAAAAGATATCAGTTTCAAAAATCCATTTCCTTCCGGGAATGAAGGGCATCATTTTTTTTTTAAGTCAGAGATGAGCAGTGAATGAGTGTTTAAAAAGCGGCTCAGCACTTACATTTTATGTTCTAGCACTTAAGCTTAGCATAGAAAACAAAGCAGAGGTGCAAAATTCCATGTAAATGTGTTTCAAAACTTACTGTTCACCTTGAGATTGCAGCCCAAGTGCACTGTCATGAGGAACAGGGAGTGATTGCTGGGCCCTTGAAATGACACTGAGGGCTCCAGATAATTAAAGCCTGCCCTTACAGATAGAAATCTGTGCCTGTGTCCTGGATTTGGGGGGCAAGCGGTTTCCTCCTTGCCCCAGTACGCCCTCTGCTCTCCCGTGGCTAATTCCTATTCATCCTTCAAGTCTCTGTTGGTAAGTCACCTCACAGAGGAACTCCGTGCCCGCCAGACTAGTTGTGCTCCCTTAGCTCACTTGCCCCATGGATCCCCGAACTTCTTTCCTAACACAGTGTGTCTTGCGGTTCCTAAATTCCTAAATTGTCCATAGCGACAGTGTGGACTTATTGTGGACTCCCATTAGTTGAAAAGTTGGGGCCTAAGCAGGTACAATCATCTATCACATCAGAAACAAACAATCTGATTAAAAAATATGCAAAAGATCCCAATAGATGTATTTCCAAAGAAGACATTCAGATGGCCAATAGGTACATGAAAGCTGCTCAATATCACTCATCTTTAGGGAAAGACAAATCAAAACCACAAGGAGATACCACCTCATACCTGTTAGGATGGCTAGTATTAAAAAGACAAGGGATAAATGTTGGCCAGGATATGGGTAAAAGGGGACCATGGTGCAATGTCCATGAAAATGTAAATTGGTGCAGCCACTGTGAAAAACAGTATGGAGGTTCCATTAAATATTAAAAACAGAACTGCTATTTTACCCAGTAATTCCACCTCTGGGTATCTATCCAAAGGAAAAGAAATCAGTATTTCGAAGAGACAGCTCCACGCTCATATTCACTAAAGCATTACTAACAAGAGCTAAGATGCGGAAACAACCTAGGTGTTGGTCAATGAATGACTAACAAAGATGAGTATATACACACCACAGAATATTATTCAGCCATAAAAAGGGGAACCCTGCCATTTGTGACAATATGGGTGGAGCTGGAAGGTATTACACTAAGTGAATAAGCCAGGAAAGAAAGAATACTGTATGATCTCGCTTACACGTAGAATCTAAAAAGAAGTCAAACTCATGGACACAGAAACTAGAATGGTAGTTGCCAGGGGCTGGAAGTGGAGGCTGGGGAAAATGGGGGGATGTTGATGGAGAGGACAGATTTTCATTATCAAATGAATGACTTTGGGGATCTAATGTACGGCATGGTGACTGCAGTCAATAATACTGTATTGTATATTTGAAATTTGCTGGAAGAGTAGACCTCACATGTCTTCACCACACGCACACACACCCAGCAATGTGAGGTGATGGATGTGTTACTTAATTATGATAGTCATTTCATAATGCAAACGTCTATAAAATCATCACATTGTATACCTTAAATATATACAATTTCTTTATCAGTTATATCTCAACAAAGTAGGGAAAGATAAAGCTGTGGTCTAAAGATGGCCACTACAAGCTCTTGTTATCTATTCCTGATCAACTGGTCACACTTTGCTTTAGCATATGAGCACCAGAAATCAGACTTTTAATGTTGAAAAAATGGATTATCAACCAGTGTGTTAAATGTTAGCCACAAGCCCTCATTTAGTGAAATGAAAGGAGGTCAAGATATGTGAGCTACGTGGATAGGAAAAAATATTTTAGAAATATTCCTCACCTTGTAAAAGGAAGGTCTGTACCCTTAGGGATGGTTCTGTGATTTGGCCCCAATGATCTTGTTTCTGATGGACTCTTAGGAGGATATCTTTGTTGGCTGGTGCCCACAGATTCTGTCCATAGAATATGCTCTTCCCTGGAACAAGCTTTTCATGCAAGGGGGCACTTGGACATTTAAACAGGCAGCAAACAAAACCTTCATCAGGTTTTCAAATTAGTTATCTAAACCACGTGGGGCCTGCATGCTAATAAACATGTTTAATAGATGTCTCCAAGTGGGGTAAAATGTGGTCAAGGCTTGCTTTTATGATAAGCTGGTGGAGAGGTGGAGAGGATTGTCACGTCTCCAGCACTCTGAATTTCTTCCAGGCTGTAGTGGCCTAGCAGGAAGACCCTCGGGGCTGTGCAAGCTCTGATTGGGATCACCCCTGTCTTCTGTCTGGTTGTTCCTGGTCATCTGTCAGGCAGGACAGAGACACTTATTAATCAAGTCATAGCAGCAAAATACCTTCTGGAATGGATGGTCAAAGTGTTCAGGCTCGTCAGTGTAGCTACGTGAAGATAGCCCAGGAACACGTAGAAACAGATATAGGAAGCCTAAGTACGAGAATACATTTGCCAAGAAAATACTGTGTTTGATGTCATTTCGCAGAAGAGAAGGTTGGCAAATAGGAAAACAGCAAGAGTTTTCATATGCTGATTTCTGTTATTGAAATAATTTTTATTTTGTATGTTAGTCTTTATTTTCTATAGTTTAAAATTTAAAATTCTCTACTTCCATAGTGATTGGAGGTTACGTGTGAATATGGGGAGAGGGACAGATATTTTGTGGTATTTATTGAATTCATTATAAAGTTACCCCATAGCTCAGTGTCTGGCGTTTTCTTGTGTTTCCATGTCAGCAGGGTACAGAACACAGTATATGTAAGGGATTAAAAAAAAAAAAAAGCCGGAAAAATAAAAAAATAAAAATAAAAAAAATTAAAAAACCAAAACAGGAAAAACCCCTCTCTCAGTCCAGATGTGTGATAAGTATCTGTTAGATTGAACTGAGGGAAGCCCAGAATTCCTTCCTCCTGATGCTTCTTGTCTTCATCTATCATCAGGCATGAGCTGAACCTCTTGTCATGCCAAAAGCTCTTCAGACAAACTACTGATTATTCCAGGATGGATAATTTCTTCTGTCCTGTGGCTCGCTTCTTTTGACCAACCAGGAGTTGAAGGCTAATCAGTGTTGGTATAGATTCTGCTCTGAAGCTCCTCTGCATAACTTGGTAGCACCCGGCCACATGTGGTTCTTGAAATGTGGCTGGCCCCCACTGAGATATGCTGAGTGCAAATACATACCAGGTTTCAAAGACTTCAGATGAAAAAAAAAAAGAATTTAACATATCTCTGTTACCATGTTTATTCGATCATATGTAAAAATACTATTTTGGAAACATACAGTCAAATAAAACATGTTTAAATTTAGATTTACCCATTCCTGTAGGAGAAGTCATTGCTGGCACTTGGCTCTGGCCATCCAGGGTTCCTGCTTAGATGCCCTTCTGGACCTGTTTCTCTCAGGCCAGAGCTGAAGTCTCTCCCTTCTGCTTAGCCCCATTTTTTTCACGCCTCTGTTTGATGCCAGGTGACAGCCAGCTAACTTGCTGAATTCATCGTTGTGAACCTGTGACATATGCTGGTGGGTTAATGACCCACCCCTTTCCATGCCCCAGTTCTGAAATTCCAGATGATTTTGGTGGAGATATGTGATGGTTTACCATCCATTTATTCAACAAATACCTACCGACTACAGACTGTATGCCATACAAACTGTTCATCTCCAGGCCAGAAACACTGTCTTCTGAAAGAGAGACGAGAGGGTGAGTGCTCAGTGCAGTGAGCAAGCTTCTAGAGCAGTAGTGTAGGCGTATATATTGGTAAATGCACTTGGAATAGGGAAGAGAATATGATTCGACGTTCAGGCAGACCTAGGGAGCTTTCACAGAGGAGCTAGAGTTTGAGAACCATTTTGAGTCATGAGTACAGGATCTCTAGGCGGAGAAGTGAGGAAAGAGCCTTCTATACATTCTTGTGGGAATCCTGTTGGGAATGGAGAGGGTTCTCCTCTCTTTTTCTCTCTGTTCCCTTGGGTTACTGATTTTTTTTAAAATTTTTATCCATTTATTCATGAGAGACACAGAGAGAGAGAGGCAGAGACACAGGGAGAGGGAGAAGCAGGCTCCCTGTGAGGAGCTCGATGCAGGACTCGATCCCAGAACCTTGGGATCACAACCTGAGCCAAAGGCAGATGCTCGACAATTGAGCCACCCAGGTACCCGGGTTGCTGATTGGATGTGACTATGATGTTTGTCACCCTCTGGCTGCCTCCCTAGTACTAATGAAATATTCCACCTCGCACACAGCACTGCCTAGACTAGCGCTGCTCAGGGCTTCCTTTGTCCCCAGGGGAGCCATTCGCTTCTCCTGCACATGTGGAGTTTAGCTTTCCTTCTCCCCCTTTCATTCTGCTTAGTAAGCACACCCTGACTAACAACACCTGCATCCTATTCACTCTGCAGCCTGAGCCAAAGGGTAGAGAAGCTGGTCTTGGGGGTGGGGGGAGCACAGCGGGCGGTAGGCAGCCAGCCCCTCTTCCTCCTCATTTCCTATTGAGGGGGGGCCACCGGGAGGTTTCACAGAGATTCATGTCACCCACTGCCATCGAGAGCGCGGCTGTCACTGGTTGACACGCACACCCGAGCTAGCACACACTCGTGGCCAGCCCCCCAGTCACCACTGTTTATTCGCTTCTTCCCTTTTACTTGAGCAAAAACTGCACTCCTTATTAGGGCCTCCCTAAGGCGGACTGTGGAACACAGGAGAAAGCAAAAACAAATCGTTTCCTTCTCAAACGTAGCACTTTGTACATTTACTTCCTCAACACATTTATTCGCCACGTACAGTTGCTACTGCTTGGCTAAACACTTCTTGGAGAGCAGGATCATTGACGGTGACAACCGTATCCTCAGAGTCACTGCTAGTGGGCTCAGCATATGTGTGCCAATATCTGCCAGAGAGGCCTATATGACCACATCATTATCTCTGGTATTTCAAAACATCGTTGCCAGAGCTTCTTAATATAAAAGTTAACATTACCAGTCATATTACCCCGACCATGTTTGTTTTTCTCTAGACACTGAGGTCACATTTTCCACCCCCTTCTCAAGCTGGCATGAGTGACATTGGATCAGCTCCCCTGCTGCCTGGGATGGGGTCTCCCCCTGCTAGTGGCTGAGCAGTTAGGCCAGGGCGTCCTCACATCCACGCGTGAACATGCATTTCTTACTCGAGAGCTACTAAAAAAATGCCAATGCTTCCCTGCTGAGCACATAATGGTTCTAAGCGTGGTGCTAAGTGTTTCACGGACACCTTGTTGATTCTCTACTTTTTGACGTAGTTACTAAATAGCAGAATAAAAGTAAAAATACTCTCCATCAATGGATGGATGGATAAACAAAATGTGATCCATATGCACAATGGAATGTTATGCAGCTTTTATACGGAAGGAGATTCTAGCATATGCTACAACATGGATGATACTTGAAGACCCACACAAAGTAAAATAAGTCAGTCACAAAGAGACAAATACTATTTGATTGCTCTTATATAGGCTCTGTAGAATAGTCAAACATAGAGCCAGAAAGTAGAATGGTCGTGTCGAGGGGCAGGAAAGGGAAATAGGGAGCTGGTGTCTCATGGGGACTGAATTTCAGCTGGGGAAGATGAGAAAGTTCTAGAGATGGATGGTGGTCATGGTAGCAGAACAATGTGAACGTACTTAATGCCATTTAAAAATGGTTAATATGGTAAATTTTGCCACAATACAAAAAGGAATAAAATTGTCATGTGAGAAATTGATAATAGAAAGAGACATTCTTATTTGGTCTGTTTGGGAATTCCTATCTGAACAGTTCTTTTTCTTTTCTTTCTTTCTTTCTTTCTTTTCTTTTTTTTTTGAGACTGCACTGCCTTTAGATTTAACACTTGACAGAAGAGACGTTTTTCGTGAAATACCTATGTAATATTTTTTCAAGGTCCTAAAAAAAAAAAATAGATTTCTTCCTTCTGTTCGTCATTGTATATTTGGTTTGCCTCTCATGTGATAGGGAAGCCTTCTCAAACCCCCCTGAATGTCTCTCTCTTGGGTTTACTACCACTCCTTTCTCAGGAACTCTGAAGAAAAAGGTTCCAACTTGTCTGGCCTGAAGTAACGTGGCCTGGTGCCCACACCTGCAGGGCCTACGCACCTGAAATTCTGGAGTCCTTCCCACTCCAGACTCTGCAGCCGCCGAATGACTGAACATACCCTGCTGAGGATGAGTGATAGGTTTTACCATGCTGTGGGTATTTAAAACATGGTCTTGTACAGAGGACACTTCTTGGCATTCTTCACGATGAAGACCATTCCTGAATCAGAAAGCCCTACTCATTGCCAAAAGTCGCTGATCTCCTTCAGAGATGTTGTATGCGTTGCATTGGTGATAATTAGTTGTTATTTATTGATAATTTGTTAATGTTCTCTGCTATCTGTAAGTGCTTTGATTAGTTTATTTGATCCCCACAACTTAGTGAGGTGGCTGGACCATGACATGTCATTTTTACCATGTTGGGGGGTGAGGAACGTAAGACCAAAGAGACAAAGGGATTTGCCAAAGGCCATGACTCTTATATTTAAGTATGTTTCAGAATCACCTGGAAGGCTTGTTAAAACGGCATGCTGGGCCCCACTCTTAAAGCTTGTGATTCACTAGGTCTGTGGTAGCCCTGAAAAAGTGCATTTCTCACAAGCAACCAGGTGACGGTGCTGCTGCTGTGGCCCATCAGTGGCCACTCTTTGAGATGACCCGGCCTGTGGTCACAGAGTTGGTGGGTGTGCTGTGTGCCTTCCACTACCAGTTCTGTGTGCCCACTCATGGTGGTATCAGTAGAAGGGATGGTGCCAACTCATAAAATGGATTCCACAAACCATTCCCCCAAGAAGTGTCATCATTTACAGTCAAGCAACTATACAACTAGCCTCTTGAAGGCAGGACTCATGTCATTAGCCCCTTTTCCTCAAAGCTTCCAGGTTAGGAAGTTCCTCATAGGAATACCCCTATGAGGTGGTTGTTCCTTAATAAAGGACATATAATTTGCCAAGAGAAATAATTCATCCAGTCCATCTGCTAATTTATAGGGTGTGCTTTACAAATGGGAAAACCAATGAGCCACATGTTCCTTGCATTGCACCCTCACCTGCTTGAATGTTCTTCGTTATCATGTAGCTCAACTTGGACTTGATGAATTGAACGCCTCCCTTTCTTCTGTCTATAACATAGAAGGCTCTGCTCCTGGAAACAAAATCTATAGCAGAACACTAACACCCATAAATCTCCTTCTAATGAATTGGGACTGCAGGCTGCGTTAAATGTGAAACTGGGCAGTGTCTGCTGCTGTTAACGAGGCCAACAACAATATGGAGGCTGCTCACTGTCATCAGGGCATCGGGGAGTGGCTGGGAGGCTCTCTGGCTCCGAACCCCCACATCTGCACCGTGTTAATGTCAGGCCAGATGACTTCACAGGATCTGCTGGGTGCCTTGGAGGCTTTTCTACAATCTCTCTGTCTCTGGATCTCTCTCACTCTTTCTCTCTCTCTCTCTCTCTCTCTCTCTCTCTCACACACACACACACACACACACACACACACGTGCATAGACACTACTTTATTTCTTCAAACTTTCTTATGAATATATATTCTCAATGACATGAATCATTTGAATCCTTCTTGTTTTAACCACCTAGAAGTGTGTTTCATTTTTCTGGGAAACACAAATATTCAAATATTCGTGTGTGTATGTGTGTGTGTGTGTGTGTGTGTGTGTGTGTGTGTTAGATGTGAAGAAGAGGTCCACTGAGGCCTAAGGATCTGGCAGGAGGAGGATATAGTGCTTTAGGTCTCAATTCTGGGTTCCATTGGCCTGGCTGTTGAGATCTGATTCTACCCTCCCTGGCCCACAGGCCTCTGAGGCTGCAGGTCTAAATTGACGGGGTGCCATTTTAATTATTCATGTGTTTTTACTTTCTCAGCTTCTGCCAATAACAACGAGAAGCTCTCTGGTTTATATCAACAAAACAAAATAGTGAAAACTGCATTTCTGAAGCATCTGAAGGAGAGGAAAACAGGAGTTTCTAAACGTATGCCTAGTAATTGGGGGTTTTTGCTAATAGTTACACTTGAGAGAAAAGAGAGGAAACGTGTCTGGGCCCTGGGACCTTGTGAGGTGCACCCAAGAGCAGAGGGAGGGAATGTGGATTTGGGGCTATGAGTTTGTGCTGCAATATGTGAAGCTTATCTTGGACACCGAGGCCAATTCGGTAATGATGGGAAATTCGGTAATGATGATACCATTTTTATTTAAACTTGTGACATTTTATTCATCATGGATTCTCCTGCCTTGTTTTTTTATTTTTTATTTTTATGGTTGTTGTATTAATTAGAGATTTTTGGTCTCCCCTGAAATTTTGCCCTTGAGATGAGTGCCTCACTCTCCTGACCATGGTCCAACTTTGAGTTTGTGTATAATTCCCAGACAGCCACAAGCCGGAAAGCTTGGGTTGCTGAAGAAGGTCTAGGGTAATGATTTGATGAAATGGGTAATTTCTAAAACTAAATTTACAGAGATATTTTGAATGTGCTGGACACATTTCATGTCTTCTCTTGTTCCATAAGCCCTGTAAGGGTGGACACCATCTGATTATTCCCATTCTACTCTTCAAAGCAAGGACAGTCCCTAGTACCTAACAGATATTCCATAAATATTTACTGGAATACCCCTATGAGGTTAGTGTTATTTTCCTTATTTCACAAATGAGGACATTAAGATTTTGGGAGACTCTGATAATGTTCTAAATTCACACAGCTGATGAAGAGTGAAGCCTAGACCACCCACACCAAACCATGTGTTTTCCACAGGTGACCTCTCTGTCACCTGTGTCACATAAAGCTGAAGATTCTATCCCTCAAAGTTTCCCATTGCCCAAAGTAGCTGATGATTTTTACTTCTCAGGAAACCAACTAAAATAACTCTGATAGGATGCATTTTTTTTCTTGTGTAAGCCTTATAGGATATAAGCATTTTAAAATTCCTGGTAGCTGCCAATCCCACTATTTTATTTCAAGAAATGCTTTCAAGCCTGACTTATTCAGCCTGCTGTTAATAGGAGCAAAGATGTCAAGATACCTCAACAGACACAGACATGAGTATCACTCCGCTTCCCACCTGTCACGCAGCTGGGAGCTTCTGAGAGCAGCAATGGGCAGCACCCTCTATTAGGTGCCAATGCCTACGAGCGACTGGAACTTTGTAGGGTCTGGTCAAAGTTTCCTTAGTATATTCATCCAGAATATCTTATCAATCTAAAATAAAATGCCAGAACCAGTGGCCTTCATGTTCTATTTTTATCTATTTTTATCAATCCTATAGCACAACAATATAACTGGCTGTACCCATCTATTTATAGCACTTCTTTTGCCTAGGAGGCTCTTGATCTAGAAAGCAGTTTCCTTTCACTTACTGATGCTATGTTAATTTGTCTATATATCTCCAAACAAAATACATGAACCATAACAAGAATGATGAGGATTGACATTTGTAGAACACTTACTATTGGCTGAGCATATATGCAAAGACTCTATTTTGGGCCTGCAGAAACGTACGTCCAGCCAGTCCCCTCCATCTCATCTGACACCCCGAATCTGAGCCCATCCTCTCACCTGGACTATTACAACGGAGTCCTAACTGGGCTTCCCTTCTTCCAGGCCTGCCCTGTACAATCAAGTTCGACACAGAAGCCAGAGTGGTTTAAAAATATAAATCAAATCATTTCCTCTTTGATGACTTGTAGCTGCTCTTAGGATGAACATCCAAGTCTTCCCCTGTGTCCCATGGAACACAGCAGGGCCTGGCCCACTTCTTTGTCTGCCTCCTCTGGCCGCCTCAGTCTTCAGGTCCTGGCCAATTGGCTTTTATTTTTGCAGTCCCTTGACTCACTGGCTCCTTGCCATCTTGGGCCTTCACACAGCAGTTTCTGGCTCCTGGACTCTGCCTCAACCCTCACCCTTCTTTCCTTTTAGTGAGTTCTTCACATCCATCTCAAATATTGCTTTCTCTCAAGGGAGCCTTTCCTGACTCCCAGATGAGGTCGGGACCCCCTGTCCCGAGCATGCTGACTCAGCTCCCCCAGAATTTTCCCTGAATCGTGCTCATTTCTGTTGATGAAGGATTGCTCAGTCATCTGTCAGATACCTGGCTCCTGTTAGACCATCAGCTCCACGAGGGCAATGCAGTGACCATCTTATTCAAGCTGTGTCTCCGGCACCTAGTAAAGAGCCTGGCACACAGTGGGTGTTCTATAGATAACTTCATTAAGGCACACGGAATCAAATCAAGGCATGATGTATCTGATGCAACTGGCCCTTCTCCCAAGGCTCCATCATTAGCTAGGGTAATAGAAAGGATTGAATCACAAAGACACAGAGTGACCAAGAACCTGAGAGTGTCATTCAACTCAGAGAGAGGTGGGAACTGGGTGACAGATGTGTGTAGAAAGAAGACAGCTACAAGTGTCAGGCCAAGGGGTTGATCAGGACCGCCCCAGAGAGCAGAGGAGCAAGTGGCCTGCTCAGGACGGGGAGGCAGACATCTGGGTCAAGACAATGTCTGCAGAAACACACGTTACCATAGTCCAGTTAAAAGTTTTCTTATTGTTTCCTAACCTAGCTGGTTAAGATCAAAAGTCTGATGCTTATTTCCCAGTGATCCTGGATAGGCAGTGTGCTGAAAAGCCACTTGGGTTTTTTTGCCTTTCTTGATAACATTTTTAAAAACCCACTGGGTGGCATAGCAAATGAAGACAAGCCTAAAGTTTAGGTTCTAACAGAAGCTTGTTCTATATAGGATAATGATGTTTAAAAACTACTTTTCCTCCTTCCTCTGCCCTGTGGAGGCCACACAGGGTGGAAGGCATGAGATCCAGAGGCCAACTTCCCGAGTGTGAATCTCAACGCCACTGCCTCTAGCTGTTGACTTGGTGAAAGTTCCAGAACTGCATTATGTCCCATCATCTCTATCTATAACATGGGGGAAATCGGAGGGCATATAGCAGAGAGCAGTTGTGTGGATTCCATAGTACCATCCATAGAAAGAGTACATCGCATACAGTAACAGTATCACTATTGTGGCATCAGATTCAGACTGTGGGATCATCCTGGCCTCAAAAAACTGAAATGATATATAGGACTAGCATCTGAAACTTCTTTTCTCATTTGGGTATGAGGTGGTCCTTGGGACCCTGGTGTGGAATGTACGCCCTGGCTCGCCCTGGTTCTAGGACAGTGACCAGACGGGCCAGGGGGATGGGATTTGGTGAAAATGGATACAACCATATACCCTGTCACTGAATTGTCAGCTTCCACAGTTCAGAAGAAACCGCTCCCCCTCCCGGTGCCAAATCACAGGCTTCCTTTTAGGCTCCAAAAGGACACAATAACAGAGCATGGGGGGCGGAGGGACACTTCTTTGATCTCTGTCCCATCCATTCTTCTCAAAATCATAGGACCAGGACCTCCTGCCAATTTCTGATCTTTTGTCCCAAGTCAATTCATGAACACTCACACACTACTTTGAAGATAAAAGCACCACATCAGTGTATCATGATACCACTATTATTTTAATAAGAGGAGCCTGCACATGTCTCTTTGACATATGAGCTGTTCAAAATATTTGTCTAGTTTTTCAATTCAGCTGCCTGGGAAAAGTTCTGCATCGTCTCTTGTGTATACTCCTACATCTACCAGTATGTGGAATGAGCATTGTTTTCATAAAAAATGTTGGCCTTTTCTCCAACAAAAGAAATTGATGTTTCTCTTGGGGATACCTCTCTGTTAGCCAAAACGCGAGTAATTATTTTCAGAGATATGTATATTTTAAATGTCTAATTTATCGCCGTGCTTACAAAGGCCAATAACATGTGCTATAATATTCACAAGGCCAACAAAGCTGAGAAGAAACTGAGAAGAAATATGTGTGGGTACATAATAATGGATTTATAAACAAATAGAAAAATGGGTTCTACTTGAAGAAGAGGAAGCGAAGAAAGCTTTTTATTTTCTAGATCTACCCCCAATGATTATTTTATACCCAGGCTCAAAAGATCCCTTTCAAGGAATTTCTCCTGGGAGCATATTTTACCAAGTCCTGGCACATCGCTTTGGCCACTTCCACCAGCCATCTGTGGGTGTCACCAACATCTCACGTGCTTTCATTTGCTCAGGTTCATTGGCAGCAGGAGCGCCAGATGCAGTATGAGAGCTAACCCGTGTGAGACAGCTGGGGAAGGGCAGACAACCAAGGAGGCTGCTGGGGTTGGTGAGGGTCACCAGCTGGAGCTTGGAAGCACAGTCTCTCATAAACCTTGGACCTATGGTTGGTGGCTGGGAGCGGCCTTCACAGGCTGCAGGTTTGTCACTTGGTTTCCACTCCAAGCCTGAGCATGAAACTCACGTGAGCCTGGTTTTGCCTCTCAGCCATGATGGGGCCCATGCTGTGGTCCGACGGCCTGGCTTCGGGGGCGACACTACTCTCTAAGCTGCAATAGGCCCATTCTGCAGGATGAAGTCTTGTTTCCAGTAGCCAGGGCTCCTCCTCTGTCTTGGGTTGAAATCCTTGGTGTTTTGGCTTGAAACATTTTTCTGATTCCTGCTTCATTCAAATGTTTCCCTAGAAGTCTATCTGGCTTTCCAGAGATGTGACTCTCTGGGGTGGGGTTAGCCAGGAGCCCTGACCTCGCTCTGTCAACTGCCCTTGGACCCCTGGAGCCCCACTGACCACTAGCCCCACAGCACCCTCCCTACCCCTCCAGACACCCACTGCCTGTCCCCTATGTGGGATCTGTCGCCCATTGCCTCGTGGCATCTCTGGCATTGTTCGGTCTGTATTATAATTAAATTTTTCACGTCTGCCTTGTTTTCTCAACTAATTAGTGCCGAGCAGGAAAGGAAGAAGCAATCTGGCTAGATCCACCCCTAGGAATTCTGATCCCGGGATGCCTGCCCAGGCCTGGCAGCTACTCCAAGTCAGCACCCCACAGGGCTCAGTTTCTCTGACATATGTTTGACTAGACACATGCTAGAATAGTTGAACACCCCCCAGGCAAGAACATGTTCCAGAATGGCCCCTCAAATACCCCCTGAGGGAGAGGGTCTCCACTTGTAGCAAAATAAACGAATGCATTCAAAGCTCTTCGATCTCCCCCAAGAGCAGTCCCTGGCTGTCACGAAGGTGCCCCCAACCCCCGCCTTCTCACTTGCAATGTGAGCTGATGTAGAAAACCGAAGCCCTTACTTCAGGACGTGAGCATCTGTGGACTCCGTGTGAGCCATGGCATTTCCGTGAGTAGTTCCAGGGAGTGACAGAAACATTCTTCCCTAGAACCAAGTGTCCTGTTTGACTGATGATTTCCAGAAAGTGCCAACCTCACTTTGGGCACGACCTCCCCTTCAATACGGCCCGAGGTACTGAGGCCATGGGTGGCGCTGCCCCGGCGCCCCCACTGCCCTCGGGCCTGGTGTCTGGGCAGCCTGCCGCGGGCTCCCGAGCTGTGGAATTGCCACCACCGCCTTCCGTATCAGTCTTCCAGGGATGAGTCTGTTTTCTCACAGAGCCCTGACTTACAGAGGCTGGATCCCTTTTTCTCGGTGCAGGTTCGGCTCTGTGCAGTTGCCTTTGCTGGCAGTTTTGAACACAGGACAGGAAATCTATAACCTTCACGGGTCCGGACAAGCAAGCGGCATGCGTCCCGGTGTCCCAGTCCCCATATGCCGTAGCCTGAGCACACTGTTTCTCCTCTTGCAGGTCGCTGGAAAAGCCTGTGAACACAGACATTCATCCATGTATAATTGATGACATAATAAAAGCGGCTCTGGCTGCAGGAGGAAATATGATATGGCATAAATCACCCTGCCAGAGCGAAAATGAAATTGAGATCCAAAATTTAAAAATAACGACTGTACTTTTACTCATTAAATCCTCATGCCATAAGGAGTTCTTCCCATATCTCAAAACCTCTGGTGGGAAGAGGGAAAAGTGCCCCGTTCTGCCCAGGGGATCTGGAGCACTGGGGAAGAGAGAAGGAAATCACCATTGGTAGGGACACCCTGCTGGGCAAGTCCTCCTTGTAATCCTCTCAACAAGGTGCCTGGGCTGGCCCTCATTTGACAAAATGGGAAACCGAGACAGAGCTCTAAGAAATCTGTTTGCGGTCATGCTGCCAATAAGGGATGCACCCGGTATTCTGATCTGAATCTTAAACTTGGGGCCCCCTCTGACATCACAAGGTGGAAATGAGACAGGAGGCCCGGGAGTTCTCCTGCTGCGGGGCACAGGCAGACAGGGGCTTGGGGCCACCCCGTGAGGGCAGGCAGGAGGCTTGGGAAGAAGCAGAGATGGAACTGGCAGCACCCACGCCGTCTGATGGGCAGGTGGGGGCTCAGGCATCAGAGCAGAACTGGGAACTTCCTACTTGCAGAGGAAAATGTACAACTGCATCCTGAAATGAAAGCATCCTCTCTGATGGGCAACATGCAGATTATGCACAGAGATGGTCTTCTTTATCTCCTTTTTCCTCCCCATGGTGCCTGACAGAAGACTTTGCACATAGTAGGTGCTCAAGAAATATCTCCGTGAATGTCTGTATTGAGCCCAAGATGACAACCATCATCCTTTCTGTGCCCTCAAACCACTTCCCCTCCCTCAGTTTGGTGAGCTCACTGAGTGAAAACTGTGGCCAAATGAACAGCTCACCTTACACCGATAACATCTAGGGAGACAGAGTCGTTGGAACAAGTCTCCCAATCTCTTCTCTGAGTGTGTTACTTCTGAGAAGTGTCTCTTAGGTGCTTCCAACAAGGACTCTAAAGCCATCCCGATTATGTGCATTGCACAAAGATTGCTTATTTCTTCTGCTGACTTTCCCCCCTGTGAATACCTTCTTTCTTTGAACATGTTCATCCCTGATAAAACACCTTGTTGAGTCAGAACAAAGTGGGAAAACATTGCCCAGCTGGCTTGACAACTGCTTGAAGTGAGAGAGGATGCCCCGTTTTGCAGGGACGAAGACAAGAGGCATCCCCCTGGGACTAGGGCCTGGGCCCCCGGGGGGTGCCTGTGGGAGCTACCTGCAGCTCCTCGGGAGGCAGAGCCCTGCCCGGCCTCACCCGCCCCCGCGCCCGGGGACCCTGCGCGGCCTGTCCGGGCAGCGTCCGCCTTCCCTGAGTGCCATGGCCCAAGAGCCCGGGCCAACACGGGCGGGGGGAGCAGGGTCTCAGCCCCGCAGGTCCAGACCCAGGGCCCATGCTGTGGGGAACATGAAGAGAAATCAGTCCATCGCATAGAACTTCAGCAGGTCATGCCGAAAGTCCCCAGGCATACAAAAGAGAAGTTTCCGATTTGAAGCAGGTGTTTTCCCTCTTATTAAACATGCCCAGGTAATCATGTCTAAGCTCATGGCAAGCACCTGCTCATTTCCAGTCTCAGCAGTGGCTGGCAAGGACAGCAGGGGAGGGCCGGAGATGCTCCAAACCTGGAGATTTCTGTGCATCCTTCCCAGGAGCCCAGAGAAAGGAGAGGTCTAGGGAGATGAGGAGAAAACTTAATAGGAAAGAGTGTAGTCGTCCTATTACTTCTGCTTTGGTGGCTACTTTCCACGTGTCTCTGAGTTTCTGGGACCCAGTTCCAGTGTGGGGGTGGGGCTTCTCCACCACCACCAATGAGCAATTCTCTGACACCAGCTGGATGTCCTACAACTGGACTTGATTCAGACGCTGTCTCCCCTGAGGCAGAATCGGCTATCACAGAGTGAGGGTTCCATCCTGCAAGACTGCCCTCCCTGCCTCAGACATTAGTGGCAAGCCCGGGCTACCATCCGGGCTTCTGGCAGAGCAGCTATAGATCAGAGGGGCCAATAACCTTTGGCTTAGGTTAATGGAATTTGCTAGAGCAGCTCATAGAACCCAGAGAGACATTTCACTTACTAGATCAACGGTTTCTTATAAAAGGCTAAAACTCAAGAAGAGCCAGGTGGAGGAGATGCCCAGGGCAAGGTATGGGCGGAGGGGTGCAGAGCTTGCATGCCCTCTCTGAGCACCCCAGCCTCTCTGCATCTCCAGTGTTCACAAGCCAGAAGTTCCCAGACTGTCTCCTTTTGTGCTTTTAAGGAGGCTTTATTACTTAGGCATAATTGGTTAAGCCCCTCATGCCTCTAAGAAGGGCATAGGGTGGGCCTGGAAGTTCCAAACCTCTAATCACATGGCTGGCTCCACTGGCAACCAGTCCCACCCTTAGGTGCTTTCCCAAATCACCTCATTAGCCTAAAAAAAAATAGACATCTTTAAACTCTCATCACTTAGGAAGTTCCAATTCCCATGAGTCAGGAGCCAAGGAGAAAGATGATAGCCCAAATGTATATGAGAAATGTATATTTGGTATCTAAATGATATATATTTCCTTATAATCACAATATTGTAAAATGGCTCAAGTTCTATAATCCTCTTGAAACTAAACCAACCAACCTCTGGGGATTCAGAGATCTTCCAAGGCATATGTGGACACTATAGATTTAAGGGAATCAATTTCTAGAGTCTCAGCCTCTAAATGTACTCCTTTCTCAAATATTTGCAAGAGACCAATCTCTTGGTGGAAATATCAAGCTAGTCCTATCTTCCCCTCCCTGTCACAAACACCCTTCTCTCTCACTTTATAAGAGAAAGCTATGCCTTTTCCTTAGCTCAACTATTTACTACAGTGCTTGTCTGGGGTGTACCTATCACTTATTGCTGCATAAGAAATTACTTTAAGCTTAATGGCTTAATACAATAACACATTTATGATTCCTAGTTTCTGTGAGTCAGGAGTCCAGGTGTGTCTTGGCTGGTCCTCTGCTTCAGGATCCCTCATGAGACTGCACTCAAAGGGTTTTTGGGGCTTAGGGTCTCATCTGAGGCTCAACTGGGGAAGGATCTGCTTCTAAGCTCATGTGATTTTGATCAGGATTTGGTTCCATATAGGTTGTTGGAATGAGGGCCTCGGCTCCCAGTGGGCTCTAAACTACAGGATGCTCCAAGTTCCTGGCCACACAGGCTTCTTCACATGGTGGCTTACTTCACCAAAGCCAGCAAGGGAGAGAATCAAGAGTGTTTGCTAGGAAGACAGAAGTTACAAGCCTGTATAACAATTACAAAAGTGAAATCCTATTCACCTTTGACATGTTTTGTGGATTAGAAGCAAGTCACAGATTCTTCCCACCTTTAGGGAAGGGATTACACATCATGTAGACACCAAGAGGTGGGTAAAAGTGGAGACTACACTGGGGTGCCAAAAATGGGATCATTAAAAATATTGGTATCAGCAAGATATCCCTTAATCAAGGCATCATGATACCCCTAACCATCTCATTAAAGATACATTTGCAACAAAATTTTTTTATATTTAATAATTATTTTCATCACAGTTTATTGTAATATATTTGTTTTGATCAAATGTGGATTGATATTAAAATAACTAAATCTGGAAAAAATAATTTTTTAATTTCCATTTTTGTACATTTTCTGTGGCAAAGAAGTATGACGGGCAATCAATGAAAGATTTTCAGTAATACAAACCATATATTCCTGGAATAAAATCCTGTGTTGAAGAGGGAATGGAAATGTAATTTAAAGATAATACATTTCCAATGGCTAAAGAAGAGAATGTTTCTGTATTTTTAAATGGATGACTTTTGGACATGAAATCACTATGGTGCTTACATTCCATTAGAGATATTTGAAAGAGTGATGAACTCCTTTATTTTAAAATGCCAACATCTGCATTATGGTGGAAATTCTATCTTTTGCAGCTATTTAAACTTAATGAAGAAAAAATGTAGATATCATCTTAAAAATGTTCAAGGCGGGGGACTCACTTTTAGGTGAGTAAAGTGACTGGAAGACATTGGCTGCTTTACAGAGGTCAGGGTTACTGGATCTGAGGTACTAAAAATGAGACCCATCATTGCCGTGGTACTATTAAGAAAAACTCCTATGATTTTATATCAATTTAACACATTTTTGCATAGTCCTCAACACATTTGCAGGTGCTCTTCTAAAGCAAGATGAACACTTCGGTTCTGTTCATTTCCCCCAACTCTAATTTCATGCTGTTTGGGATTCAGGTGGTCTGAGGTGAGGGTGGGGACATCACTTGGGTTCTTGGTTAATTCAAACACAATTGAATATATTATATATAATATAGGTATATATCACTGGGAAAATAACATACACCCTTTTTAGACAAACCAGACAAATGTTTGGCTGTCCTCTTTAAAAATACTTGTGATAATCTTGATTAACCAGAAAGGAGTCATGGCAAATTTTCTAATCCCTGGTTGTGTAGAAAACTGGTGGGCTGTTGGCACATAGCTATATGTATTGTAATGTCAGGCCAGCGCTGAATGCCCTGAGCATGTCCTGCTTGTGTTTTAAATAAAGTGGACAATGGTTTGTAAAAAAGGAATCTGGAGGCTGTGGTTTCCTCTTGGCTGCTATGCTTCATTCCTGGGCTCCTATCAAAGGGAGGAGAGACAAGAAGGCTCAAGTGACAGAGCCCAAGGCCAAGGCTGCCTGCTGGCCCTCCAACAGCACTCTGTTTGTTACTTGAGCTGCAACAGCTGCAGGACTTGTCCACACCCACCAGGGACATGTGACTCAGCTTCGTCTAGACTCCACTCTGATCTGCTCCCAGCATTTACACGGTTGGCAAGTGGAGCCACAGCTATATTAATACCCTCTAAACAAAGGGTCGTGGGAGGCAAATCTTTCTTTTTTTTTTCCAGTTTCATTGAGAAATAATTGACATACAATCACTGTGTAAATTTAAACTATACAGCATAAAAGTTTGATTTACACATATTGTGAAGTGATTACCGTAATAGGTTCAGCTAACATCCATCTTCTCAGATGATACAATACAAAGAAAAGAAAGAAAAAAGGAGGAGAATTATTCTTGTGAGGAGAACTCGGGATCACCTCTCTTAACAACTTCCCTATATATCACACAGTGGTGGGAGCTGCAGTATCATGGTGTCCACTCCATCCCCGGCCCTCCTCATAACTGGAAGTGTGCGCCTTTGACCACATCTTCCAATTCTCCCTGCCCCCCACCTTCTGCCTCTGATAACCACAAGTCTGATTTAATTTTCTATGAGTTGATTTACTTTAGATGCCCCATAGAAGTGAGATCATACAGGATTGGTCTTTTTCTGTCTGACTTATTTTACTCACAGTGTAACATTTTCAAGGTCCATCCTTGTCACAAATGGTAGGATTTCCTCATTTTTTATGGCTGAATAATATTCCAGTGTGTGTGTGTGTGTGTGTGTGTGTGTGTGTCTGTGTGTGTGTGTGTCTGTGTGTGTGTGTTTGTGTCTGTGTGTATCACAGCCTGAAACTTCAGGTTCAGAAAACTCCATACAGTACTACTCATCTCCCAGTATTTTTTTTTTACTCCCAGTATTTTGAATGCCATCCTTTTAATATACTCCCTGGCTGGCAGCCAAGCCACTTTGTACTCATCATCTTTCAATATATTCATCTGCCAGTAGTATTCAGCAAGCCATGTTTCTGAGAAAGAAGAAGAAAAGAAAATCACACCGTACACCAAGCAGGGCAGATGCTGACACCACTGCATAGTGTACAATGCCTCCTGGATTAGAGTTCTGTGCTCCAGAAAACAAACAAAATCCACAGAACCTTGGATTACTTGTCTCTACAACACGAATCAGGATACTCTGTAAGCCTTCAGGGATGAACCCTGTTAACAATGTCATAGCTTAGAGGTGGACTGGAGAGAAACATGGAAGGTGCTAAGACTTTAGAGTATGAAGATGTAGTGAAATGTCACCATTAAAACCAATCTTGCACAGAGCTTTCTATAATCCTGAGCTATTATGACTCTACTTTGCCTTAGAAGTGGGCAGTGGCTTCTATCCAGTTCTCAAATTATTCCCCCACTTCTAGCTGTTCAATCCCCCTCAGCATCGCCTCGTATTGGGAAGAATAATTCTGGGCACTTGTCCATGGGAAATTCTCCTTTTCTCTCTACTCAGCCTCCCAAGAAAGTGTGCGTGCATGTAGTGCCACGTCCTACTCCAATACATTTAATTTCTGTTCTTTCCTTAAAAGAAAAGCCCTGGATCTGGGGAGAACATTCTGCCCACACTGGCCAGGAATCTGCATGTTCTATGGAGTGTCTCTTCTCTGACCTGTCCCCCATGGGGTTAAGATGACTTCCCAGGCACTACCACTTCCCTGGAGAAGACTCGCAAAGCCCCACGAGCCACTACTGGAGAAGACCAGAGCCCATGCTTCGGATTGGGCAGTTTATACCCAACTGGGCACTGGCATGGGTAATAGGCTTTGCACCCATTTTTCATAGATGGGCCTCAAGCCACCAGGAATGTGGATTCTCAGACCCTAAGAGGGATTTTGGTTTGGCTCAGTTGCTCTACATAATGGCTCGGTGAGCTTTCCAGGTACTGTCACAGGAATTTCTTGAGAAACAGAAACCACAAATCGTGTTGAATGCATCACATCCAGCACATTTATCCTAAACTGGACACAAACCTGATGTCTCAGCCAAGTTTTTCTGTACAACCACAGTGTTTGATGGGGAAGCAAAAGTTCATTTTGAAAGTGGGGCAAAGGCTTAATACTGTGATTTGTAATAAAGGTCAAAGGTCTGGGATAGTTTGGGGTGAAATCGGCTAAGGCTCTTTGCTCTGCTTGGACCTAGAGCTAGCTGGGGTTTCAGATTTCAAAATGAAACTTTTGCTCAGCAACTAGGCCGATTATGTATCATTTAGAAACTAGTTTTCATACCCAGAGGCCTCTTCAGCATGCGTGTTGCTTAAAATGTTCTAAAAGCCACAGGGAACATTTTTCCAATGAATCACAATCTGTCTGGGATGTCAGAGAAATCAGTCAAATAAGCCTCAATTTTTCCTTGGAACCATTTGGACAATTCAGATAACAGTGTACTGTGGCTGCCATCCATGTGTTTTCAGGCCTAAAGATGAATTTGTTATTTGAATGTGGTTGAGTCGGAAAGTGAAAGTCTGCTAAGGTAAATGAAAAAGGGAATGATTTTAGCAAATAGACCTGGGCTACATTTTCAAAAGGATTTTTCCAAGATTCACTGATCCTGTGTCCAAATCCTACTATAGGAGAAATATCCGAATTCCTTTGCCAAACAGCGTCTGGATTTCCATACCAGGGCCAAAAGAAGAGGTTAATTAGCTCAAGAGCACCTTTCAGACTGAGAATCAAAATAGCCAAGGGCAAAGAATGATAAATAGCAGTAAATTGCAGGCTCCCATTCTAGAACACATAGTGTGGCCTGTGGAGTTCACATCTCTTCACACCTCATCCAAGCCAGACGAACAGTAGCTGCCATTCAGACCAAGAGTTGTTTGCACAGAGCCTGCCTGCGGCTGTTTTCATCTGGCCCAATGCAAGAAATCTAAACAGCTGGTTTTCTACTCCAAATTTCCTGTGCGTGGAAAGCTATTGCCTTCTAACTGGAGAGAAATCAGTGCACGGAAGACACAGTAGTGATAGTTCGGGGTAGCAGCTGGCCTCGCACTCATCCTCGCACTGTGACAGAATGAACTGTCATGTGTACTTAGAATATGAGCACAATTTGAGCGCTAGGTGTTCTTTCTTAAGCTCTTACACACTTTTCCAGTGTTTGCGAAAATACCCCTGTATATAGCAACAAATGCTAAGACTAGTGGTTCTGCTCCATGTGCCAAGTCAGGTTTATTTTACTGTGACCATGTACCCTTTATGGTTGTTCAGGAAAGGTCACAAATTAGGCTCTGGAACTTCTCTAAGCCAGTGTAAAGAGGAAAATACTGCCAGTTCCATTAAGCTACTGTGTCTAGAAGGTAAAGGTTGGCTCATCAGCTCAGGACAGGCACAGATATTAGGGAGAGAGGAAGGCACATGGCCCAGGGGGCTTAGGAGCAGGGCAATCAATCAGTTGTCCCCATTTGCCTTAAGACTGAGGAGAGTCCCAGGATGTGTGCCTTTTGGTGCTAAAACCGAGACAGTCCAGGCCATCCAGGACAGGCGGGTTACCCTGGCATGAAACACTCTGTCCCCACTCGGCAGGCTGACTGTCCCAGGAACCTCACGTTTATTCCAGGCCCATAGCTGCAGGTGGTGACAGGTTCTGCAGGCGCTGACCTTGGAGTTCTTATAGGTTCTTGACCTTGCAAGCTGCTGACTCAATGTTTATAAAAAATAGTCAAAACCATGGAGTGTGGGAGACCGAAAAGACAGCAAAGGGAAAGGGGGACACTTTTCCCATGGAAATCCCAGCAGAAGCCATGGCTTTGACTTTGCAGGCTGTGGCTACAAGCAGAGGGATCAGTGAGAGAAACTGTCCACAAAGGACCTTGTGAAACACGGGCTCAGGTCATCTACCCCAAATAGGCACAGTGAATCATGCTGGATGCTTCCTGGGCACCGACGAGTTGGCAACAGCCGGCGTCCCCTCTGCAGGGCCGCTTTCATTGCAGGAGCAGGCTTCTGTTCCTGGCTAGCTTGCCTCGGACCTTCTTGGTTAGCTCACCAGAAAAATCCTCAGACTGAGGGTGAGCAATGAAAGCTTATGGCGTGGAAGCTCAGACCTGTTTAGGCAGCTGGCTGGTGTGTTTTTCTCTGGTGCTGTAGGTGAGAATGGAGGCACCCGTCCCTTTCACAAGCAGTGATCTAACATAGCTATCCCTGTGCTGGGACATTCTGTCCTGGGTCAGCAGAGCCCTTCATCTCAGCACAGTGACTTTTGCTCAACAGAGGGACTTTTGCTACCCTATTCTAGGAATACGACATAATTCCACTGGCCCCTACAGAGTCATCCTCCTTGGAAGGCTGACAATCACCTAGGCTTCCCAGGCAAAAGAAAGCTGTCTCCTGGCAAGATGTGTCTTTCTCAGACCCTCTATGGAGTCACTGTCCTTCCTTCCACCACACTGATAAGGAGGCTGAAGCATCATACTCCATCTTTACTTGTAAATTTTTTCTTGTAAATAGCCTACTGAGAGAATTTTCTAGACTTCTTAAAGAAGGTGAAAGACTTCACAACACTGCAGTGCTTCAGCTGGCATGCACCTGAGGCTGGGCTAGATCCAGGCAAACTTGTTTTTTAAAAAGTCTTTTGGGCTTTTTAAAAATATATGTAAGTTTTTCTAAAAATAAAAAAATTTCAACTTATATCTTCCATGAAACAAACGACTTGCCAAATTAAAAAAAAAAGAAATCTTTTGGGGAATATCTTCCAAAGGTAGAATGTGACCCAATCAATAGTTCTCTGGGTATTTCTGAACAAGTGCCTTAAACCTGAATATTTCCACAATGTGCTCTGGGTACGGAAGGTAAAGGCATAGTCCTTGCCCTTGTGGAGTGTGCCACAGTAATTGTGACCAGTGCTACCAGAGACACGGACCTGGGCGAGACCCAGAGCAGAGTGCAGAGCTGGGCTGAGAGTAGAGGGAAGGCTTTCCAGAAATGAAGTCTGGACATGATTTCAAAGGATGAGTGAAATTAGGCATTGCAAAAGAGGAAAGCCTCATGTGAGACAGGTGGACTGTGCTTCAAATGGCAGGATCTAAGACTGGAAAGACAAAGCAAGGCCAGATCTTAGAGGGCCGTGTGGCCCTAAGGATGCCAGGCTTTATCCCATGAGTGCTGGGGTTTACTGCAAAGAACTTCAGACAGAGAAGTAGCTGATTGGATTTACATCTGGCATTTCTGCAAAGGGGTAGAGAATAGTCGAGAAGCAAAGAAACAAGCTAAGAGCTTTTGGCAGTGGGTTCAGATGGGGGTAAGGGGACACAGCTGGAACTGGTGGTAGTAGAGGGAATAGAGAGAAGGCAGCAAAATTCCATGCTATTTAGGAGGAAGAACTGAGAGGATTTTGTAAGTATTGGATATTGGAAGCAAGGAGGTGAGAGCATTGAGAAAAACATCCCTTAGAAGAGAAAAGTTCTTTCCAAAGATAAGAGAGCATGACCTGAAGCAGGCATCAGGCTCTTCAAGGTAGTAAATCTTGGGAAAAGATTTACCTTCCCCCAAAGAACTAAATTTAATATCTCGTGTGGGAGGAAGCCCATGGTGTGTCTGGAGAGTGGGGAGGGCTCCAAGGGGGTTGAAGGCTGCAGAGGGGGTGCAGGAAGGCTGACTGGGTTGTGGAGCAGAGGGCTCAAGCCTGAATCCTGCTTGTGCTTCTCCTTGCACATGGGAAGAAGTGACCCCACTGGGGTTCAGAACACACTGCTGTTCAAACAAAATCAGGATAATTCTAGGCTATCTCTATATCTCACTTTGACCAGGAAAGATGTGAAGGAAGCACACTACGCTGGAGTCACTTCAGAAAATTCTGGCCAGTCCCAGGGTTTCCCTTCCAAAGAGTGAACCTAGGAGGTCAGAACTAGCCAGCCCAGAGAGAGGAGAAGCCCAGGGAGGGGTACTGATCATTGCTGTGGGTCACGAAGGCTGTGTTGCCAATTTAACCCGAATGCAAGGAGAGTGTTTCTTCCAGGATCCTCAACATTCCTGCCTTCTTGGAAAGCTTGTATTATGGAAAATGTGTCATAACTAACCTATGTGAAGCTTCTGTAGTTTGAGAGAAAGGCAATCTCGAGCTGTATGTCCCCCGTTTGCAGGGAGGTTGGTTCAACAGTCCTACCTTTTTACTGCTTTCTTTGTAGGTTATTTTACCACCACAATAGAAGCACTCTTAACCAAGTTTCCCCTAAACCCCCAGATAAAACATAACCTCTCTTTTCTCAGGAAAACACACTGACTAAAGCTTATAATCCACAGAGCATGCAGGCTGGTTAGCGGCGCTCCAGGAGCCTGGCCCTCTTCTGCTCTTACTGGTCCAGTTGTATGGGTGCCAAGAGTCTGATGTGTTAGCAACCAGATAAAATTCAGTCAGTTGCGTTTGTTTATAACAATTATGTAATTTAGTTAATAACACAGGTGTACTTTATTTTATTGCACTTCACAGACTTTTAAAAATATAAATTGAAGGTTTAAAGCAATCCTACATAGAGCAAGTCTATCTGGTGCCATTTTTCCAACAGCACTGGCTTACTTCATGTGCCACATTTTGGTAATTCTTGCACTATTCCAAGCTTTTTCATTATTATTATATTTGTTATGGTGATCTGCGATCAGTGACTGTGACGCACTGAAATCTCAGATGATGGTTACACTTGTAAGCAGTAAAGAACTTTTTAATTAAGGTACATACATTGTTTATTCAACATTGTGCTACTGCACATTTAATAGAGTGCAGCGTTGTATTTGCACAAGCTTTATATGCACTGAGAAACCAAAAAATGGATTTGACTTGCTTTATTGCAATATTTGCTTTATTGCAGTGGTCTGGAAACCTACCTTCAATATTTTTGTGGTATGCCTATATGTAAACTAATGAAATATGAGTGCAGAAAAGAGCAGTTTCTGGAAAAACAAAGTTGAATGCCTTCCTACTGAATTATATATTGGTGAGAAAATTATAAAAGAAGAGGAAAAAGGCCTAACAGTCCAGAAGGGTGCTGCATTCAAAATGCTTCCCATATGGTTTTAACTTCTTTCTCTACTTTGAAGAAATCCAAATTATGGGTGAGGCCCTATGGGTGTGGTTCATACCAGAAAGCCATGGAGGAATTTCATCCAGCAGATCCAGACTCCAGGAGAAGACTTTGGCCCTGCACCAAAGGTTGGCCAACGAAGGTATGTTTGTACTGCGTTAAAGTAAAACAGTTAATAAATATATCATATATAATTTTTTATTATTAATGATTTCTCTACTTTGCCTCTGATTAACAGACAAACCACATGTCTTGCCCTTCATCTCAACACTCACCCCTGTTTTTCGCCTCTGATCTTGTATGGACTTGGTTTTCAATTCTCTGTACAACTTCACTGACCCTTTCTCACCTTCCCACCCAACCTCAATCCCCATGCACTGGCCTGGTGGGCGTCCTCCATCCCCAGATACTGGCTGTCCAAGACCCATCAGGAATCAGATTTTGAGTCTAAAGCTTAAATATAAACATTAGGAGACCCTCTTCAAAACACAAGACATTAAAAAAGAAATTCAGAATGAAAGCAAATATTTCTTAGAATTTTTTTGAATGGTGACAAATTATAAATGCTGACAAATACATAAATATCAAAAATTCCATAACTCATACTGAATTAGTAGTAAAACCCAAACAATCCACATGAAAGATGGGCAGATGATCTGAGTAGACATTCCCCAAAGAAGACATCCAGACGGCCAACAGACATACTAAAAGATGCTCAACATCACTCATCATCAGGGAAATGCAAATTAAAACTACAATAAAGTAGCACCTCACACTTGTTAGAATGGTGGTTATTCAAAAAGACAAGAAATAAGTGTTTTTAAGTATGTGGGGGGAAGGGAATTCTTGTGTACTATTGATGGGAATGTAAATTGGTACAGCCACTATGGAAAACAGCATTGACTTTCCTCAAAAATTTAAAAATAGAACTGCCACATGATCTAGCAATTCGAATTCTGAGTATCTATCCAAAGAAAACAAAAACATGAATTTGAAAAGTTCTATGTAACTTCATGTTCATTGCAGTACTGATTATAATAGCCAAGATATTGAAACAATCTAAGTATCCATATCCATGATGAATGGATAAAGAAACTGTGGTATGCATATAGTCAACCCTTGAACAATGTGGGATTGAACTGTGCAGGTCCATTTATATGTGGATTTTTCATAGTACAGTATAGTGAACCTATTTTCTCTTCCTTGCGATTTTCCTAATAATGTTTTCTCTAGCTTACTTTATTGTAAGAATACAGTATACAATGCATATAACAAAAATGTGTGTTAATCAACTGTTTATGTTATTGGTAAGGCTTCTAGTCAATAGTAGGCTATTAGTGGTTAGGTTTTTGGGGAGTCAAAAGTTATATACGGTCTGATCCCTAAACTTTATGGTGTTCAAGAGTTAACTATATACTTGAGGCCATTATGCTAAGTGCAATAAATCAGAAAAGACAAATACCACACCATCTCAATTATATGTGGATTCCAAAAAAACAAATTCTTAGATTCAGGGAACAGATTTGATGATAGCCAGAGTGGGAACAACTAAAAGTATATATTATATAAAGTATATAATAGTATATATACTTTATAATATAGACTGTGTATATACATATAATGTGATACATATTATATATATAGTCAATATGAAAACAGAGTCCAAGATCAGAGGACTATGTAAGTATTGACTATAGTTAACAAAACCATATTATTTGAAAGTTGCTAACAGAGTAGATTTTAAATATCATGAGAAAAAAAAACTGTGTAATTATGTATGATGATGATGTTTGCTAGACTTGTGGTGATGATTTTGTAATGTATACAAATATTGAATCACTATGTCATCATTATGAATGCCATATGTCATTCATCACTATGAATCATTATGTCATAACTGAAACTAATATAAGTCAATTCTTTCTCAATAAAAATAGTCCAGAAAAGTAATATAATACTTTTTATTAATTATCCACTCTAGAATACTTATTCCCAAAAATTTTTGTAGCATACTCTTTGCCTTTTTATAACACACTTTTGTATTATCATTTGTAATAGAAAGAATGGGAAAAATTTTAATCTTTCCTCTGATACATTAATTGTTATTTTTATTTTTAAATTTTTGTTATTGATGTCGCTTTCAGTTTCACAATTCTTTACTGGTAATGACAAGCAAATTGCTAAAATTATTGTCAAATTTTGGAAAATCTGTATTGAGTCTCTTTCATATGAGAGCTGTAGGGTTTCAGAGCATTCCAAGTTTTCTTCACAGTAACTAATTGTTAAAATTTAAAATCAATTTCATTCATTAGCCAGTTTGTCTTGTGTATCCTTTAGAGATAGTTATGACTTTTCTGTTATCTTCATTGATTTTATGCTCTGGGTCAAATCAACAAGGAATGAAGGGAGGACCTCTGTAGATGCAAAGTTGGGCAAAGTCATGTCAGTAGAGCAAACAACAAGGAGAGGATTATAGGCCAGCAAAGGCAGAGAGCCCCGAGTTAATAGGCAAGCAGGCAGCAGTGTACAAGAAGCCCAGAGTCTCATAGGGAGGTGTGATACGGTGTCAACTGCTGGCAAGTGGCTGAGGATAGACCATCTTGACCTTAAGAAGTAGATGGGCCACTAAACTATGAAAAGCATTAGAGGGTATTTTTTAGATAATTACCATTGGAGTCAGAGGAACCTCAGTTTAAACCCTAACCCCATCACTTCCTATCCTGTGGAAGCCAGCTACCAATAGATTGACGATATATAGAAGTGTCTGCAAAGCACATCAATATATCCCATTACTTTGGACTGAATGTTCATGCCCTGCCCCCCCATCTGAATTCCTATGTTGAAATACTAACCTCCAGTGTAATGGTATTAGGAGTTGAGGCCTTACAGAGGTAATAAGGTCAGGAGGGTGAAGCCCTGGTAAATGGGACATGTCCTTGTAATAGAGATCCCAGAGGGCTCGCCTGTCCCTCTGCTATGTGAGGACACAGTGAGAAATCTGCAACTCAGAAGACAGACCTCACCCCATCATGTTGGCACCCTGAGCTCAGACTTCCAGCCTCTAGAAAGGTGAGAAAGGAATTTCTGTTTGTTTGTTTTTTTTAAGCTACCTAGTCTGTGGGATTTTGTCATAGTAGCCCAAACAGACTAAGATGCTCCTGAAATCTCAATTTCCCCAAGCCAGACTCCAAATATGCCACAGCCAGTCCAGTGTCACTTAACCAGAAGAGAAGTAAGACGAAGAGAAGGCTGAGTGGAAAGGGCAGCATCTTAATCAATTCCTGCTAACACATCTGCCTTTTGTACATTTGAGAAAAGCAAATGACCCTGGGAACGCGTTGCTAAGTTCCCCTGAGCCCTCTGTGCGTTTTGGTGGTGAGAACCATAACCACAGTCTTCTGGCAGTAGAAACTGGAGAGATTTCCCTGGCCCCCAGGCGCTTCGGAAGGAGGACCCTGGAGTGCTTCTCAGGCTAACTCCTGGCTGTGCCTCAGCTAGGCAGCTCTTGGAAGGAGCAATTCCCACCAACTGGTAAGAGAGAGGAAAAGCTGGAAGGTTCCATGCACATGAGTCAATTACTTACAGCAGACATCGTTGGGCAGCCTATCAGACGCATCCCAGTGCTTGGCCAGACTCTGAAGATATAAGACTGCCTCTGCCTCGTAAAGGGTGACCCCAGGGCTTACAAATGCAGACTCCTCTAGAAGCCTGGGCATGGAAGCAGACAAGGTGAGGAGGCAGATGTGACTGAGCTCTGTGGCTTCTCTAGCTCTGCTCAAGTGTTGCTGAGTGACAGGGCTCACTGGAAAACTTCATGTACCTCATGGACAAGGAACCAGTCCGGGTGCACAGGGCTCCATGCCTGGAAGGGCTCCACATTTGGATTATAACACTTTTAATATAATTGTTTAATTGCCACAGTTTTGGGTTTGTGTTTTGCAATGAAGTCTGATGGGAAAAGGGAGGTGGCCCTGGGAACTTGAAGCCTCAGCTCACTGATGGCTCTTTTACCACCTCCCAGGAGAGTTCCTGGTCCCCTAAATCCCCCACCCTCTGACTTCCCACGACCAACTGGACCTCCCCTTCCCTACCCCTGCTGAGATTACAGCTGTTACTCTTCCCCTGGGTGGCAACCAAGCCACACGGGCGGGAAAGAGGCATCCGATGTTCTTCCTCCTGTACTCTCCACCTTGGTTGAAGGTGGAGATTTGGGCACCACGAAGGTCGGGGTCTCAGACAGGGACACACAGAGACCTTACCCACCCTAAGCTGGCAGCACCACAGTGCATTCAGCAGGTGAGTCAATGCAGGGGAGCGTCTCCCACACCCTCAGTCCAGGAACCAATAGTGACCCAGTGCAGAGGCTGCAATCCCACGGAGTGGGACTGCGGGCAGTACTGTCAGTAGTGGTTGGGCATAAGGCCACTGGGAAGGGGGCACTGGCCTTCCTAGGCTGGCTGGGACACCATGCATACTCAGGCTGTAGCAGAGGGGACCCTGTAGCAGGTGGGCCATGCTCATCGAGTCTCCATGCAGAATTCCGTGTGTCTGTGAGGGTCCACGCAGCCCCATGAGAGTCTCTGCACCCCAGGGGAGCACAACGCAGCAAATGAAAAGCACCATCAAAGGGCCAAAGAGAGACCACACAAGAAAGGACAAAGTGTCACATATGAATACTTTCATGCTACTTTCTGCCTGTTTTTTGAACCGGGGGCCCTTTATTCTCCCTGTGCACTGGACCATACAAACTATATATCGGGCCTTGCTCTGTGGGAACACACATTGAGTGTTGTCAGATTTCTGACCTACTGAAAGGAGGAGAAAACTAGAAGTCTTTTTGTTTGTTGGTTTCCTTGACACTAAATGCTAGCAGTAATTTTTTTAAAAAAAAAATATTGTATAGGTCACAAACCCCAAAGACTAATTGAATTAATCATTTTGGGGGTACATATTGGCCATTTGGGTTTGCTCTTTTAAAAAGGCATATTCATACTTCTTTTCCATTTTTATGGAATGTCTTTGTGTTTCTGACTCATAAGACATTTTATCTATTATATTATCAATGCTCTATCTGCCGTATGTACCTAAAAGCTCTATTCATAATTTTTCTTTTGACTCTGTTTCAGTCTCTAAAAAATGCAAAGAATAAAAAGTCCTACTAATTCTTTTGTAGCCAAACAGTATTTTTTCCTTTTAAAGCTTCTGAGTTCTTTGTCTTTACTTCAATTTATTTGATCTCTACAACCCCTAGGTTATAAAGATGATCTGCAAAACACTTTTCTAAGTTTATATTGTTTCATTTTTAAAGTTGTATTTATTTCCTATTGTTTTACTTTTACATTAAATCTTTTAATATAATGGAAATTTACTTCTGTGTATGGTGTGAGGTAAGATCCACTTCTTTTTCTTATTAAAGGAGAACCAATTTTACCTATACCATTTATCAAATAAAATTGTTATTTCCCACTGAGTTGGAGATCCCTCTCTTAAACATCAAATTCTTGTATATGCCAGGATTTCTCTATTTCTGTCCGACTGATCTATCTATATATTCTTATAAATCCATACTGTATTTATTACAGTGGCTTTAGCATATGCTTCAATATCTACACTGAGTAATTCCTCTTCATAAATTTCTTGGTTTTTAATCATTTATGGTTTTAGAATAAGCTTTAATAGTTTAATAATTCCTCCCAAGTTTAAGAAAAAGCCATTGGGATTCTAACTGGAATTGTATTAAATTTCTATATTAACTTAGGGATAATTAGCATTTTTGTGTTTTCAGTTTTCCCATTAAAGAACATGCTATAACTTTTCATCTATTAAGATCTTGTTCTATATTTAGATGCAATATAAAGACATATTTTCTATACTTTTCTTGTTAAATCTATCTCAGATATAATTTTATTAAGAATGAAGACTTCCCCCACCCACTTCTGTTGCTATGTTACTATTGCTGAAGTACTGTTACTGAATTTTATGTTTTTATTTCATGTCCAGCTAACTTATCAAGTTACAGTAAGTTCTTTTTACCCCGGAGTAAAAAAGATTTATGCAACTTATTCTAATTTTGTATTTTTTGCATTTGTTGTATATTTCTCAATTTATCGTCTGTCAGGAATCATTTTATATCTTATCTTCCAAGATTTTTATATCATTGTTCTTATTTCATTCTCTCTAGGACCTCTGAAAGAATAATAAGTGAAAATAATCTTGTTCCAATGGAAATGGCTTTAGCTTCTCACCATTTAGAACTGCACTTCTCAATATGGTAGGTAGCCAGTTACTGTAAGTGGTCACTTACATTTATATCTAAATTAAGCTTAAATAAAATAAAAAAATACAGTTCCTCAGTCCAACTGGTCACGTTTCAAGTACTCAATAGTCATGTGAGCTAGTGACTACTGTACAGAGCAGCAGTACAGATACAGAGAATTTCCACCATCACAAAAAAATCTGTTTGGACAGAGCTTACTTAGAATGATGTTCACAGTTGACTTTTGGTGTGTGGTATTTATCTTAAGTAGCTTCTTCTTTCCATTCTTCTTTTCTTCCAGTCGTTACTAAGAACGATAGCTGGATTCAGTCAGTATCTTTGATCTGATCATTTTTTCCCTTTAATTTACTAGTATAATAAATTATATTGATACATTTCCAGATTCAAGGTTGTCCTCTATGGTTTTTAATGGGATTTCTTCTGTATAAGCATATGGAGGATCTTTAGTAAGTTGCACTTTCAGGCTGTCTTTTGGAAACACTCCTTCTCACTAACAGTTGGGTCACACCTCACTACAACTCATTATTCGTCATAATACATTCCCCTCATTGCCCTCCTGGCTAGAGCAGAAAACAGACAAGGTCTGTAGAGAGACATACCTGGTTTTCCCAGGGTACCAGTCTGCATTCTGTTTTCCAGGTGGTGTAACTCTTTTTGAATAAAATATTAATGCACTCTCTGAATTCTCCTGTTCCCCATTTTTTTCAGGCTCTCTGTTTAGAATTCCCAGAATTCTGACTGCTACACTATGTCTCTGTGGGTTGATGCTTTTCAGTATAATTGTATATCACATCTGTTTAAGTTTTGAAAATAATAACAATGGTAAATTCTTATGTAGAATTTAGTGTACTTTAGGCAATGTTCTAAATTATATACACACTCACAGAATACAAATATATATTTGTATAATACGTAATTACAATTTATATCATTTTCTGTAATATATATTGACTCATTTAATCCACACAAACCCCCCTGTGAGTTATATAACTTTTTATTATTGAGAATAACTGAGGCAAACAGAAATTTAATAATGTGCTCTAGGTCACCTAGCCTAAGTGGCAGAGTGGGATTTGAACCCAGGCGATGTAAAATATTTTCATATATGCTCTTTCGTTTGATCCTGTGAAAGCTCACGAGGGCCATTTTTAATTTGCATGAGGAAACTTATCCTTCGAGACAATAAGCAATTTTCCCAAACTCACTCAGCCAGTGAACTCAGTGCTTCTCCATCTATTATATCACATGGACGTTTCCACACAAGAACAACCCTGTCAACTATAAACACACCAAAATAGAATAAGGGCTTTGAGCACAGGGATGGTTTATTGTAGAATCCACCCTAGCTGGGCACTTGGAACTCTGGGAGAAAGAAAATCAAAAACACCGATGTTGTTAACACACTGGATGCCCACAGGCTGTTTTGGAGGAGCCGCAGACTGCCCTTCAGCCTCGGCATCCTGTGGGCCACGGTGGAGGATCGCTGTGCCCACAGGAAAGCCACTGAGCAAAGTGAGAAGCAGTAGGACTGTGGCGGGTAGGATTGTGGATGCTGCGGGGGAGAGACAAGCCCCAGAGAGCATCTGAGGCCTGAGTGGAGACTTGTGTTTGTCTCTGTGGGATGCCTCCTGGGGATGCTGAGGGCAGAGAAAAAGCGAGGGAGGTCTCACATGGAGCCGAAAGTCCTGCATCAGCAAGTCGGGGAAATGAATGTCCTGTCTCAAATGTGGGGATTAATGTTGTGTGAATTTGCTTATAATCCAAACCTGATGAGCTTCAGGGGCAGTGGGGAAAGTTGTATCATCATTTCTTCTCAGGTACAAATAAGGTGGAGAGATTCTGATGGTGGATGGAGAAGGGCATCACAGGAACTCTCAGATGGGAAATGTAAGATATTACAGGAGCTGAATCCCAGGGGAATTGTGTTCACAAACCTCGGGGAAGTAAGGGGCCATTATGTGCAGGGGGAGAACTGATGCCTCTGAACAGGAAAAAAAATGTAGTCAGGGAAATGTTACATAATATAGACGAGAACACAGGAAGTGTGATGGGAAAGGGGGCAAGAGGAGACTGTGAATGCTGATTGGGGTGACTGAGAATATCCTTCAGTGCTCTATGAAGAAGCTCAGCTTCAGGAGGCCAACAGGATAAATCCCTATTGAACATGGTACAGTAACAGGATCAGATCCTCTAGTCAATTGTTCTCAGAGTTTATTGTGCAGTGGAATCACCCAGAGGGTTTCTGATTCAGGAAGTCTGGTGTGGGATCTAAAGATCTGCATTTTTAACATGTTCCAGGTGATGCTGATAGGACTGATCTAGGGACCACTCTTCACCACTTCCATTGACGTAATCCATGGAGTTTGGAAAACAGACCACAGACAGGGAGGCCAAAGAGATGCCTGTCTTTTACTAGAGTCTTCATCAAAATTGGAAGTCTAGAAAAGGGAATGATTTGTTAGCCATTTCTAGGGTAGGATAACCATTTCTTGGTGACCAACTGAATGCAGGAGATGGGATGGACCAAAGATGACTCTGAGGTTTGTATGTAATTGAGGATGTGGGTGGTGAAGCCACAAATTGAGATCTGGAATACAGGAAGAAGAATCACTTTAAGGAGGACTCAAGGACAAGCCAAAGTAGGGCAGATGAGGGCAACAAGGTGAGGCACTGACCAAGTTCATTCTGAACATATTGAGTATAGGATATGGGCTTTCAGGGAAATAATCAACAGAAAATGGAAAATCATGAGGGAAACTAGGACAGAGCTATAGATTAGAGAGTCAGCCCTATACAGAGTGTGAGTAACACCATGGGAATGGTTGGGGTTTTAAGGGATGAAATTTATAGTGAGAAGAGAAGAGGGGCATGGATAGACCCTTGGGGGATGTTATATAGTGAACTGTGTCCCCCCAAAAGATATTCTACCCCCAACCCTAAGATCCTGTGAGTATGACCTTATTTGGGAATAAGATGTTGGGAGATGTAATCAAATTAAGATGAGGTCATAGTGGAATAGGATGGGCCCTGAATTCAATGACTGATGTCTTTATAAGAGAAAGGAAAGCAATATTTGCATACAGATTTGGAGAAGACACAGAGAAGAAGGCCATGTAATGACAGAGACAGAGCTACATGCCATGGTTTGCTAAGAATGCCAAAGCTTGTGAGGAGCCACTAGAAGCTGGAGAGAGGCATGGGACAGAATCTCCTTCAGAGAAGCATGGCCCTTCTGACACCTTAATTTAGGACTTTCAGCTTCCAGAACAGTGAGAGAACAAATTCCTACTGTTATTAAGACACCTATTTCATGGCACTTTGTTATAGCAGCCCCAGGAAGCTAACACAGGTAGCAACAAAATCTCAGGGGTGAAGGAAGAGGAGCTGCAGGAAGATGCGAGGGGGGAGGGGCAGCTGAGTCAAGAGCAAAGAGTCTATTAAAGTTTGGCAAGTAGAGTTTTGCAGTGGAAAGATGGGAGAGGAAGCTAGGTTTCTAGGAGTTGGAGGATACATAAAAGATGAGGAAGTTGTAAACGTTCATACAGACTACTCTTATCAAAAAGTTCTGAAAGGAAAAAATAGAGTCCTCTCAATGTGAGGAGGGAAAGCACCCCCAGCCCAGGCATTGGCACCATTTGAGTATTGTAGAGAGCCTGCTGGACTAAAGGCACCTCCGCAGATGAAAACACTTGAGATGGGGTGGCCCTACACTCATTCTCCAAGGTGTTGGGACATTATCCAGTAAATTCATACTGAAATTGATAGACTGTTCTATGTATCTCCTTGTTTTTCCCATGCTCCCATTTAGAAATTTCTTTGTCAAAACTTCTCAAAGTTTTCAAATTGATGTTTCTGTGAGAACTTCCTGGAATCCCTGTCTCATGCAGAAGGACTCTCCTAAGCCACAGAAATGGTCTCCTTCCGTCAGGGATGTCAGAAACATTCGCACAATGTCAGTACAATTTAACATGCCTAACTTGAGGTTCAGTTCACAAGCAAACCTTATTGTGGAGACCACTTAGTATGAGCGGCCTTTGGTGGCATGTGTCCTCGTCTACCACCAGTCACATAGTCCCCAACACGACCCACCACACTACCTCATGTTCCCAGTTCTGTTGTGGCTGCTGCTGTGGTAAAATCTTGAGAAGGAAGAGAGCCACTCATAGTGAACAGCCTGCAGGGAAAGAGGATGAGCTCAGGGGTGTCCAGTGTGGACCCCGGCCTCACCAAACTAAACTACATGGGTCCTCGAGTTAGGCATGTTAAATTGAGGAGAAGAAAGCTGACATTTCCCCCTTTACTGGACAGTGTCTCAGGCTCTGAGGCCTCCTGGAAAAAAGCCTTGTACAAACTGCAGGGCTCTGTGGAAAACCAGGTGCGTTTGAACTCTGGCAATCTTTATTACCGAGCCTGGTGGGATTACCCTGGATCTTTCCAAATAAGCATGGCACCAAGCTGTGAGAATATTTGCTATGTTAAGCTTCATTTAGCCTGTGTTGACTTCCTTTGTTCTCTAGTTTTTTTAGAACACCCAAAACCAGACCAATCAAATTCACAAGACCCTTCGTCCTATCTAAAATAGTCTCAAGAT
Source organism: Vulpes lagopus (assembly GCF_018345385.1). Classification (NCBI taxonomy): domain Eukaryota; kingdom Metazoa; phylum Chordata; class Mammalia; order Carnivora; family Canidae; genus Vulpes; species Vulpes lagopus. The sequence continues at coordinate 54,091,839 of NC_054831.1, read as the reverse complement.
GATTCTGTGAATACTGGGCAGTGATAATTATTACAATAATCAGAGATTGATTATTGTTTGATTATTATTATTGATTCCTTAAGCAATGTACCAAGTGCTTCAATGCCTGATCTTATTAGGGCCTCAAGACAGTCCCAAAGAGGTGGCAACTGACAAGATCTCAATGAAGCTCTTCTGTTTCCCCTAATTCACACTAGTTCCTGAAAGGGCTTCCAAGTCACATTGCCATAAACAATGACAATTTCAAAGGGAATCCAGCATTTACTCAGGTAAAATTGATGAATTTGATTTCTATATTCAAATTGATATCTATTGAAAAATATTCTCTGGTAGTCAAAGTGGAAGCAAAAATCTTCTGCTGGAGGAAATAGTCAAAGGTGGTGGTGATAGGTGGTGTAAGCAGAGAAGGAAGAGAAGAGGCAGGTCTGCAGCAAGACAGAAGAGAAGTGGAGCCTACAAAGGAACAGCAGATGTGCAAGACCCCTGGGACCGGGAGCCCTTGGCCATGACTCACTAGGCCCCCTGCTCATCCCTGGAAGGTACAACTGGATCAGAAGGCATGTTGTAAGAGAGCCCTGTGGTTGTCTCTTTGGCCTTACAATAAGTTCCCCAGACCTCTCTTTCTTGATTGATTTTTAATGGCTTTCTGGTCCCTTAAAAATCGATAGGCCTTGACAAAAATACCTAAAATACCATAAAATCTGAAAAAATTATGTCTGAAGAAAACCTTCAAGATGTCCCGTTCCAAGTTGTTCATCCTAAGACAAGACCTGAGGCCCAGAGATGGTAAGTGATGTCCTGAGGCCACACAGATGGGATTTAGTCTAGATTTCTTTGGTGTGGCACTCTTTCTAAGATGTTGCAATGCCTCTCACATGGAAGTGTTGGTAAACACACAGAAGGATTGAGAGTTGTAAAACTGTATACTGGCATCACTTTTCTGTACTAGAGGGCAGAGTAGTTTTATGCCTTTATGTTCCATTTGGATCTCATGGATTAGGAATTGAGGACCATTTCTCATTGCTCTAAACTGTATCTTTTAAAACACCAGAGGGCTTAGAAAAAGGAGACTGTTTTCTGCCACTTTGTACCCATTTTTATTTAAGGAAAATCACGTTGTTAATTACCTATAATTCTTGTCTGCTGATCCAAATAGAATCTCTACTCTATATATCATGTTAACTTATATACACTATTGGTAACTATATATAAGAAAAAAATGATGAAATACCACCCTAATGTTAAGATTTTGTGTGAGTGTGCTGGGTATTTTTAGGTTTTATTGTTGGTGGTTTAACTTTTCCTATTTCAGTTTGGTCTTCCCCTCAACACATGTAAATGATTGCTTCAAACCAGGAACAATAAAAGAATGGATAAACAAGCAGAGGCATATTCATGCAAAAGAATACAATTTAAAAAAAAAAGAAGCAATAAAAAGAAAGGAACCACAGGGCTGGATCTTCCAACCATTGTATGGACAGAAAGAAGCTTTAAGTAAAAAAAGCACAAATGATGTTGTTCCACTTCCACAACTTTTTGGAAGAGAGAAAAACTAATCCATAGTGGAAACATATCAGAAAGGAGTTCTTCTGGGAGTTAAGCGGAGGTGAGAATTGACTGGGAAGGGGCACAGTGCAAACTCCAGGGGTGATGATAAAAGTTGTTTGTATTGCTAGAGATTTGGGTTACGAGCATGTATGTATATCCCAAAACTCAGCCAATGCACACAGAAGACCTGTGCATTTCATTGTACATAAATTCTCCATCGAAAAACCCCCTGCAAACAGATACTGAACTCTCATTAATGATAAGCATGTGGAAAAATAGAGGATACTGTACTGATGAGTGTAATTTACTTCACAGAGCATCATGAAAAATAAAAGTGATTGGTGAGCAGATAGGGAGCCAGAAAGGTATGTGATTTCAACACAGTAAAATGTTAACTGTAGAATGTTAGTGGTAGGTGTCCATTATAGAATTCTTTCAAGTTTGGTGTATGTTTGAGCATTTTCATAATAAAATGCTGGGGAGGAAAAGCCATGTAAGGTGAGGGCAGAAGAGAACAGGCGCCTTCATTTCCCTTCCAGAAGGCCTTGGGCATCAGTAAGAAGCACAGGGCTTGGCGCCGGGGCCATTGTGCATCGTGTTTTGATAGCCTAGAATGTTTCTATGGCAAGGACAGAAAGAAAGACTACTGGAGACAAAAGATCAAGTCCCTGTTCAAGCCGGGGGGAAAACAAAACAAACACCTGCAGAAAGGCAGCAGGAAAAGCACAAATGTACCACCAACCTCACACAAGATTAGCCCACGTTATCAGCAGAGACAAGCCGTGTAAAGGAAAGATAGCGCCTGAGCCAGCATGGAGGCTAATCTCTCCAGGAATTAAGGCTTCATTAACTTGTTTTCAGTGTTTCTCAGCAAGAATCCACAGATTTTGAACTTTGACCATTTGAATATTATTTCTTCATATCTTTAAGAAAAGAAGAAAAAAAACAACAACATAATTTGCCCTGCAGTGATTGATTGGCAAGGAAAACGTAATGCTGACTGCTCTTTGGATCTTGTCACTTATTGGCAACGTCCTTTCTTTTTCCCTCCGTGTCTGCACCATCCACACTGAGGGCAGGGACATTCACTTCTCCTATCCTTCCTTCAGCATTCCCCTTTCCTTTATTTGCTTCTTGAAGGGATCGGTAATGAAGGAAGGGTTGGCCAGGAAGCACCACTCTTTCTCCTCTCAGATCCTCCTGTCTGGATTCACTGTCTCCCAGAAACAGGCCATCATGACCCTGAGGGAGGCAGAGGAGCATCTTGTCCTTCTGTCCAGGGGCACTGCTTCCTCCTGAGATAGGGCTGTTGTGGAGCCACAGGAAAGAAGGCAAAGGCCAGAGGATCTTGGGAGCCTCCAAGCCGTTCCCAAAGGGAAAGTGTTTCCTGGAACAAGTGCGTGTGTGTATGTGTGTGTGTGTGTGTGTGTGTGTGTGTGTGTGTGTGTGTGTTCTGGGGAAGAGTGAGGTCAGATAAGGACCACAGAGAAGCAGAAACCATTCTTCACACAGTGGCCCCCTTCCAGGAACTTCCCAAGGCCAGGCCCCTTAGCTCATGGGATCTTACATGGTAGTCTAGTTTGTGATTTGGGGATGCCCCCTCTATAAAATTCGAAAGAGATATCAAGTCTTCAAAAAATGTCTGCAATTGCATAGTGCACACAGCAGAAGGAGTCTGGAATTCTGAATTGGAGAAACCCAGATTCCAGGTCCATGCTGTGGGTGTTAAGGCCTCAGGCAAGAGGGCAACTCTTGGAGGGCAGTGTCAGTGAGCTGTGGGCTCGCACACAGGCAGGAACGGTGTGAGGCTTCCATCGGACTCCAGTGCAGGCACTCCTGGCCATGGTGGTGCCTGCAGAATATTCTGGGTTTGCAAGAGAGGGTGGTGGTATAAAGGGGAGAAGACTGAAAGCATTGTCCTGCTCAGGGAAAAGTACTGCTTAAATGACCACCCTGAGGCAGGGGCCACTGTTTGGTGGGCACTTTCCTCCTCCCAACAGGCCGGAAGCCATGATGGAGGGGAGGGATTACACCCATGCTCTGTTGTGAAACTAATTACCACCAACAGAGGCTGAAAACAACACATGGTTTCCATCTCACAGTGTCTGGGGCTCAGGAAACCCAAGGTGGCTCAGGGTCTCCCCAGGCTGGAATCAAGGTGTCCACAGGAGCTGTGAACTCATCCGAGGCTCAGGGTCCCCTTCCAGGCTCTCTGGTTATTGGCAGAATCCAGTTCCTTGCAGTGGTGGGACTGACAGTGCCATTTTCTTGTGGACTGGTGGTAGGGGTCACTCTCAGCTTCTAGAGGCCACCCCTTGGGTCCTGCCACTGATCTGCTCACCCACAGAATGGATGCTTAAAGCTGCAGGAGAATGGCTCTCCCTTTGAATCTCTCTCCAGGCAGGTACAAGGAGCCTTATACAATGCAACACATGTACTGTGACCCAAGTATGCCACCACTTTACCAATCCAATGTAACCTAATCCTGGGGGTGGTTATCCCATAATATTCACAGGTCCCACTCTCTTCAGGGGGAGAGTTATACAGGATATGTACACCAGCAATGGAATCAAATCCTGGGGCTCATCTTAGCATTCTTAGAACTTGGCCTCCCACTGGGAGAAACTGTTCTGAGCCTGGGTGGTAGGGAGGGGCAAGGGTGGGGCTGCCCACAGTTAGCAGGAGGACTTGGCGCCTTCTTGGCTTCTAGAAAATGCCATTAAAGTGACAGGACTTTGAAAGAGGAAGTGGGGTAAAGCTAAAGCAGGTCTAGCCAGGTTTATTTCCTGAATTTTCTTTAGAATCATGGATGCTTCAGTTATTTTTTTAAAAAAGAACGGCTGTATATTGAAGAAGTATTGGCAGGGGGGTGGGGGTTGGGAGCAGAACAGGTTGTTTTTAATACTGCTTTTCTGACTAACGTGGCCCAGATCTATTTCTGAGACACATGGCATTATCAGATCGAGAGGTGTCTAGAAGTTGGGATGGAAATCATACCAGCCAGAAGAGAAGTTATCTCCCCTTTACAGACCTCATTTAGAAGGGATACTTCCTTTAAAAGAGACTCCTCGAGCTGTTTCAGGACCTTATTGCCCTAGTTCGGATCTCTAACCATATTTGACTGAAATCCTTCAAGCTAGTGTTTCTTCTTTTTGCAGCCTTGGTGAAGGCAGAGCAAATGATTCATGGATTCACAGATGAGAGAGAAAGAGTGAGAAGCAGGAAGTTACAGAGAGGCAAAGAGAGGCAGAGATTTGTAAATCATCCATTCCTCATCTTAAAGACTAAGGTACCCTTAGTTTAGGGTTGGAGTATCTCCAAAGACCAAGGTACAAACCAAGTTAACTCTCCCAATGCCAGGAACAACTGAGGCAGGGAAGCAGAAACTAAGGCTAGCAGCGAGGCCGTCAGGCCAATGCTCACCACCTCCAAACATGAGTTCACTCCAGCCCTGTATTTGTGTTCCTACCTTGGGCTGTTCTAGGTCTTTCCCGTCTACTTTTTGTTAGGGTTGCTTGGAGCAAAAGTATTCTGTAGGAGCTATTTATTGCCTGCTTACAATGTGCTAGGCTCTGGGGGAGCTCAGTAAAGAGGCAGACATAAACATGTGGAAAATTAAATGGCAGGACCAAATGCAGCAAAGACAAAGGATGCCAGGGGGTGGTGAGTGATTAATTGCCAGAGGGCAGGGGATAAAAACCTTCAAGGAGTTCAAAAGAAGTAGTTATCACCTCATGCTGGGGTGCTGAGTCAGAGGCTGACTTGATGAAAAACTTTAGCATGGGCTCAGCTTTCCCTCCACCCTTTCCTCACCCTCCATTCCCCTCTCCCCAGATCTTTTGGATATTTGGAAGTAGAGATGTTTTCCAAGCAAAGTTCAAAGAACAATTGTCAGTTGGGGGTTCCATCTAAACTGGCTTCCAAAGAGCAATGAGAAAGTTCAAAGAAGTAGCAGCTTTTTAAAGCAATAATTCCTTTTTACTTGATGCAGTGTCTGTTTCAGCAGGAAGTACAGAAAGCCATGGATTGCTACCTTTTCATTAATGACTTCTATTCAAATAGAATCAAAATGCTTAATCATTCTGTTTAATGCCAGCTGGCCACAGGTGGCCAGCAACGCTGCTGAGTCTGACCTAACCTGAGGGACTAGAGAAGTCATTCAAAAAATGTTTATTGAGGGCAGCCCGGGTGGCTCAGCCATTTAGCGCCACCTTCAGCCCAGAGCATGATCCTGGAGACCCAGGATCGAATCCCAGCTTGGGCTCCCTGCATGGAGCCTGCTTCTCCCTCTGCCTGTGTCTCTGCCTCTCTCTCTCTCTCTCTCTCCTCTCCGGGTTTCTCATGAATAAATAAATAAAATCTTTAAAAGAAAAAAATTGTTTATTGCGCTACTACGTAGAGAACAAAGTAGATTCTGAACTTGTCTTTCTAGAACTTTAGTGTATTGGCAAAGAGAGAAGTAACAGGTGATCACAAAGCAGTGTGTTTTGGTTATCTATTGCTGTGTAAAAAACATCCTAATACTCACCGGCTGAAGAAAAACCAATGAGTTTTCTTTGTTACACTTCCATGGGTAGACTGGATTCAGTTGTAGCAGCTACTTTCAGCTGGGAGCTTGGTGGGGCTGGAAGGTTCGAGATGGCTTCTCCAGGGTCATGCGGTAGTTTATCTTGGGTTTCTTGACAATGTGGCTGGCTTCCAAGGGACAGTGCTCCAAGAGAATGAGCCCCAGTGTGCAAGTTGTAGCAATCATTTGCTTGTATCATTTTGATTAACGTTCCAGTGGCCAAAGCAAGTTATAGGACCAAGCCCACAGTCAATGTGGGAAAGAGCCACATAGGTTATGAAAACCAGGAGATGTGGTTCTTTTGGGGCCACCAATAACAATCCTTCACAGAGTGTGATGAATACTACCAGAGCAGAACTAAAGGGACACATGGGAGGGGGACCTAAGCCAGATTTACAGGTCAACGGTGGCTTCCTGGAGAAGCAGGCATTAACTTGAGGCATGAAGGATTGGTAGTTATGACAGGGCCTTCTGAGAAACCCCATAATTTGTTCATTCTTGGAACACCACTTGAAAGATTGGTATTAGGTATACCAAGCATATACAGTGATTAATTTTTTCTATTCACAAGAATTAATCCATTGGCAGAAGACAGAACCATGAACACACTTTTCACGTGGCTGATTAGATTGCCACAATTTTTCTACTTGCTTCTACCCAAGTTCCCAGCAATATTAACCCTAATTTTTGACTCTACATAGCATTTCCAACTCTTGCTTTCAATTTGGTTTCTTTTGCTTTCAACTCCTTCAAATAGTTATGTCTTTAACGTTCATTGTTAAGCTTTAATTCTTATAAGATTATGACTTCCCGATTTCTCAGCTGATTTTTCTTGAGATTCCGAAAACCATGTAAATTCCCCAGAAATGACTGAGAAGGAATTCCTGCACAGGTAAACACTACTATTGTGGCTGAAACTAAGAATAAGAGGGGGAGTCAGGCAAATGAGGTAGAAGAGATAGATGTCATAGGAAGAGGGAGGGTCTCATAAGCCATTTTAATTTAGAGCTTTATCCTGAGATAGATTGGAAATCACACAAAAGTTTTAAAAGGGGAGTGACATGATCAGAATTGCATTTCAGAAAGACCTCCAAGGCTGAAGTGTGGACAATGGATTGAGACAGGGAGATCTGCTAGAAGGCTGATGAAATCATCCTAGAGGAAGAAAGTGGTCTGAACTAGGTGGGGGCCAGGGTGATAAGGACAAATGGACAGATTTAAGAAATATTCAGGGGTGAGAGGAGTGCCTGGATGGCTCAGTCGGTTAAGCATCCAACTCTTGATTTTGGCTCAGGTCATGACCTCAGGGTCATGGGACTGAGCCCCATGTCAGGCTCTATGCTAGGCAGGGGGCCTGCTCAGGACTTTCCCCCTTACCCTCCACTCCCCATACCCCAGTCCTTGTACTCTCTCTCTCTCTCAAAAAAAAAGAAAGAAAGAAAGAAAGAAAGAAAGAAAGAAAGAAAGACTTAGGAGGAGCATTTGACAAGGCTTTCTGATTGGTTAGGTATAGGACATGGGGGACTGGTGAAGTTTTTGCAGACTTTGGTCTCCTCCCTGATGACCTGCTCAAGGAGCTACTCCAGGTCTTAACTGTTCAGAAAGCAGAGATCAACATTATTTCTTCTTATAGCCACCCTTCCGCTCCCTCAGTGATTTCTCTTTGTGAGCCCTCTCCCTCCCTCCTTATTCAATATCTGCCTTAAACTTGGGAGCTTCTTAAACAAAAGTTGTCATTAAAATTATGATTTTTCTACCATCATACTCAAAGCATCTCCCAGAGACAAATCTGTTCCATCATGTCTATTTTAAGTTTAAGCAGCACTTTATCTCATTCTTCTGTCAAGACAAGCCAAGACAGATTCCAGAGTGGAATTCCAAGATGCAGGGAAGCAGTAAAGAAGATGTCTTTTCACAGAGTCGCTGCTAACCTATATGATACCTTTGTGCTTCTGAAAAAGGCACCCATTCTGCTTGGCCCATGCAGTGCCCCCTGATTTAGTTTCCAGGGCTTACAGCTGAGAATGCTGCTTGGTTTGATGAGACAGGGCAGGGAGAAGCATGTTCATGATCTCTGCCTTCTGTAGGGAGACAGTTCTGCAATGGTGTCTCACGTTTCTGTACTTCCTGGCAGCGGAGGCACTACCTTTTCAAGGATGTTTCTACAGCAAATAGCCTGAAAGACAAAGATAGCATCTCTGTCCAGAGAAAAAGCAAGCTTTTTTACTATACAGTACAGCAAAGGTTGCTCCCTCCAAAGCCACGGTCATGAGAGGGCTTGCTTGCCTCTCGTGATAAAAGATGGGAGTTCCCTAAGCACAGGGTTAAGGAGCTGTGATGTTAACCTGCTGCGTGTATGACATCCACCTGGATGTCTCCATCAGTACTTGAGGAGCCAAGGGAACTGATCCCCAAGCACAAAACTCACGCTGCCTCCCGTGCTATCAAGGCCTTTGTCTCTGACCAGGAGCCTCATGCCTTCTCCCTGCATCCACTAACCAGTGGCAGGCTAACTTGTTAGTTTGTCAGTAGAGTAAAACCTCAGATCCTGGGATCCCTGGGTGGTGCAGCGGTTTGGCGCCTGCCTTTGGCCCAGGGCGCGACCCTGGAGACCCGGGATCGAATCCCACATCGGGCTCCCGGTGCATGGAGCCTGCTTCTCCCTCCGCCTGTGTCTCTGCCTCTCTCTCTCTCTCTCTCTGTGACTATCATAAATAAATAAATAAATAAATAAATAAATAAATACCTCAGATCCTTCAGATTTCTCATGGAGCTTACCTTCTAACTGGGGAAGTACAAACTTGTAAACACATTAAGTAACTGTAAACTGTCAAAGTGGCAGGAAACAGATCAGGGGTTAAGACAGAGAATGAGGGGCAGGGAGGGGTGCAAAGATGGGTGGTAAGGGAAGACCTCTCACAAGTGGTACCAATTAAGCAGACAGTGGCACCATTCAAATGTCTAAAAGAGGGAGTCAGCCAGAACCACCATGTGAACAGCAGGGCCCAAGGAGGCCAGGCAGAGGGAACAGCACGCACCTCCTAAGGCATATGTGAGGAATGGAGGCTCCAAGGTGGCTCCAGGATGACAAATGAGAGAGAGCTGTGGCCTGAGAGGAGGTGGGAGAAGGGGGCATGGTACGGTCACGCACGAATCCCTGTGTGTTGTGGAGGGAGCTTGGCCTTTTGCTAGAGTTTTCAAGCATGGAGTAAAGCGACCTGGTTGACCTCCCAGGAGGTCACTGTCTGGTGGAGCTCAGAGTGGCGTGGGAGAGGAGTGGCTCCAGGGATCACAAGGAAACACTTGGGGATAGAATGTAAACCTCATGTGGTAACATGGGGTGGTGAACAGCAACGCTAGAGATCTGGCCATCAAATACTGATGACGGGCTAGGGTGCTGGAGGTTTTAAACATGAGCCCAACTCTGTAGAAGAGGTTCAGGGCTGTAGAAAAACATCTCTAGATACAATTTATAAAACTAACATTGCCCCCAATGACTCATTTTTAGCAAGTTTGATTTTTCCCTTGGCGATGCCTCTCAACACTCTTCTAGGACCACCCTTACTAGAAGCCTATAAAGAAAAGCCTAACTGTGCTAGGGACCCTGCTATTGGAAGGAACTTATGAAATGAATTCTGTCTACTACATCTGTTTTGCAAGCTCTCAGAGCAGTGTTCTTATGGGAGGAGCGTGTGCATTACTGGGGTTAAGATGAGCTGCAGCAGCGGTAAGTCTACAACACGAGTCGTGCAGGCTGACGGGGCACTTGGCTCCACAAGACATTCAGGGCCTGGTGGAGGGCCGCGCTGGCTCTGGCAGCTGCACCATCTGTGCATGTGCTCTCCAGCAAGGGGAACAAAGGAGCAGATGAAACCCCCTGGTTTCTAGTTGCCTCAGCTCAGCAACGGCACATATCACTTCCACTTAGGATCCGCTGGCCAAAATTAGTGATCTGGCTTCAGTGTACTGGCAAGAAAGCTTGGGAAACGGGAAACATAGAAAGCACATGTAGTGTTTGGGGAACATTGTTCCTGCCATAGTGTATTTATGACACATTTAGGAACTAAAAGGGGGAGGAGATTACAGGGAATTTACTAAGTGGTGCCTTCTCGGTGTCAGAGGGGCTTTTGACTTTTGTCCCCATATTCATTTTCTGTTGCTACATAACAAATCCACCACAGACCTAGTGCCATAAAACAATACCCACTTACTCGCTCACAGTTCTGCAGGTCAGAAGTCTGGGTGGGCTCAACTGGGTCCTCTGCTCAAGGTCTCCCAAGCTGACATGAAGGTGCTAGCCAGATGGAGCTCTTCCTTGGGGCCTCTGGGGAAGGATCCACCTCTGAGCTCCTTCAAGTCATTGGAAGAATCTGGGGCCTGGCAGGGGGAGGACGGAGGGGTCTATCTCAAGCTCCCTAGACCTGGCCCATGAAATCCTCCTCGGTCTTCAAATCTCTTGGCCTTCTCCTTCTGTTACCAGTGAGAGGAAACCCTGTTTTTACAGAGTGACAGAGGAGATCTTATGAGATTCTTAGGCCCTGGCAGGTGTAAGAAAGCTGGGTGGGGTCCTTCATCCACTTCTCAGGCAGACTTGGGAACAGAGCCACTGGTGGTGTGGTGGCTCTGGACTGGGGGCTGTGTCATGCTCTGAGAGTTGTCTGAGCCCCTGCATGGGGCAGACGGGGTAACATTGCACCCTTGTCCTTGAGTGCTGTGGGAGGAGCAGAACCAGTAGAATTCAGGGGCTACATGGAGGGGAACAAAAGATCTCCCTGTGGTTACCTGCGTGGATCAAGGACAAAGGCCTGGATGAGATGCCATAAATTTTAGGGGGTACCAAATGAGCCGATGACACTTTGGGGGCAGCTACTAGCTCCTCTGGTGAAATGTCAGCCCCCTAGAACTTGATATGATATAAGCCACAGGCTCACTTAAAAGAAAGGGTGAGTTCTTATCATCCAGGATATAATCTGAACAGAAAACTTGGTTGAGATGCAGACAAATGCTTCTGCCTACATGGGATGGGCTGTATTTCTTATATACCTTTATTTCTGCAAGGGGTTCTGCATGGGTGTCATCATCAGGGGCCTCAAGGTTGTTGGCATTTCCTCTGAGTGATATGGGGAGCTCCATCAGGATTTGATCTTTGGGAATTAAAGAAGTAGAAGCTGGGAGAAAGCAATGACTAGAGAACACGACCATCAGTGGCATCCTGACACTCTTAGAAAACTAGGGTGGTATTTACAACAGCTCTGTTTCTAAGACAGTAATCTCAATGTTTTGCAACACTTTGCCATTGTCCTCTTGAAGACATCATGCGATGACCAGGAAAATCACTGCCCATCAGCGCTTACCCAAACTCAAACACCTCCTGCTGGTCTTCAGCAGCCGCAGAGGGGCAGCCATCTTGCTCAGGCCCAATCGTAGCCTTGTGGGATTCCCTCACTCAACAAGTGGTGGGGGGGGGCAGGGCTCTATTTCTTTCCATTTGATTCCTTCCCCAAAGGGCAGCAATTCTGCAGGGTGAGTCCTGGTGGATGTCTCTGACAACCCACTCTGGACAGTGCCTCATGGTTTCTATTACTGGCTTTTTCTGGGGTTTCCAATGAGGGACCCTGAGGCCTATTGCACTGAAGGAAGAACACTAGTGAAAGTGTAGTGACCTCCCCTCCTCAGAGTCTTCCCAGGGCACTTTCTAGGCAGCCTATGGAGCTGTGTGCCCTCAGGGGCAGGGGTGCTTACTTCAACTTGGTGGTGGGTCCCAGAACTGAGGCTGGTCAGGTAGTGTCTCCTTTCACAGGGTTTTGGTCATCTGTTTAAGACACACCAAGTCTGGGATCCCTGGGTGGCGCAGTGGTTTGGCGCCTGCCTTTGGCCCAGGGCGCGATCCTGGAGACCCGGGATCGAATCCCATGTCGGGCTCCTGGTGCATGGAGCCTGCTTCTTCCTCTGCCTGTGTCTCTGCCTCTCTCTCTCTCTCTCTCTCTCTCTCTCTCTGCGTGTGTGTGTGTGTGTGTGTGTGTGTGTGTGTGACTATCATAAAAAAAAAAAAAAAAAGTCACACCAAGTCCTTGGAGGAGGGGAGAGGTCAAAGGTTGAAATGGCATGGCTCTGATCCTTCTGCTTTGTCTAGCTCCAGGAAAGTCTCTTCACTGCTGCTCCTCTCCTACACTACTGCCCTCAAGGGTTCTGGGTAAAGATGGAAAAGGTGCTGTTTCTGAGTCTTACTCAATGCTAGGGCCATTGGAACTCCTACCACATGGGCCCACCCACCCATCAGCTGAGGCCTGCATAACTGCATGGGCCATGTTCATGGTCTGGCACAGCTGTCTGTGGAAGGCTGTGGCCTCCATGTGTACATACATACCCACATTCACAGAGGTGAGTGTCATCTGGGGGTTGTACAGTGTCCCTGTCAGGAACATCTGTGCACCTATTTCAAGTGTACTTCCTGGGGCTCACTACTTTATACCTATTACAGAATGAACTGTGCTGCCCCCACTAGAGTCATATGTTGAAGCCCTAACCCCCCAATGAGACTACATGCAGAGTTTGGACTTCTAAGGAGTGATGAAGGCTAAATGAGGTCATAAAGGTATGACCTTAATCCACTATGACTGGTGTCCTCATAAGGAGAGGTGGGGAGAACAGGAAGACAACTATACAGAGAAGAAGCTATGTGAGGTCACAAGGAGAAGGTGGCCATCTGTAAGCCAAGGGAAGAGGTCTCGGGAGAAGCCAAACCTGCCAAGACTTTGATCTTGAACTTTTAGCCTGAAGAAGCTGAGAAAATTCATTTCTGTTGTTCTGCATCTAGTCTGTGGTATTTCATTATGAAAATGCCCTAGAAAACTGGTATAATGCTCCTGTGTTTTTATGATGGGGATACTGACACATGGTGGGGGGTGCTGGGGGGGAGACAGAGGGAGAGAGAGGCAGGGGGAACCATTCTATTCTAAGACATAACTTACTTTTTGGTAAGAGAGCTGGGCTGGGAAAGAAAACGGGAAATGGGACAGGGTAAATGCTGTTGAGGTTTAACATGACTCCATAGGATCTCCAACCTACGGGCTGCACCCTGCCTCTTTTTCCTAAATATCATCAGGAGCCCAGTACAGGGGCAAACGTTCCCCAACAGCCCCCATTTGCCAAAGAGGGTTTCTCTAGCTGGGAGCTTGTGCCATTCTCACTCCGCTGGGACTCCCCACCGCCAGCCGCTCCCGGGCCCTTAGACAGGTCCTTAATGTTGAGCCCCTACTTTTCTCATTGAAGTTGGAAACGCTGGCATTCCCGGCAGGCGTGTTAAGCTGGAACTAGGCACAAATAGCTCTCTGCATTGTTCAACTGGAGCCCAGCTCCACCAGCCTCTTAAAAATAGCAGGGCTGTGTTTGAAATTTTCAAGAGAAGACATGGAGGGTGTGTCTGTGTGCGCCTGCCATGCCCTCCTGTCTGTTCATTCTAAGGAGGTGCAGAATTAGAACATTTCGGAAGAGAAAGGGGAAGGAAAGACCTTTACCCCACCCACATGGCCGTGGCCCCACCCACACACGCCCCTGTCACCTAGCTTCCTGGTGAGGTCCTTACCAGGCACGCGGCCTGGTGACCAGGCTCTCCTAAGAACTTGTCTCCCCCAAGCCACCAGCATGGACCCATAGAGGAAGTTGCATGAAAATAAATGCGTAGACTTAAAACTCAGTCTTACTGATTGAAATCAGTTGAAAAAAAGCAACACCGAACAAGAAAAAAGAAGAGATTAGAGTGATTTTATAAATGGGCCAGAAATGGCAAAGGCAAAATCTCCCCTGTCCCAGCTACCTCAAAGGCATGAAGCCACCCTGGCATGTGGGAGCAGGCACGGGTGCACGGTGCCAGGGCAGGCTCCAGTCCTCCACCCACACCCCCCCCCCCCATCCCTGACCCAGCTGGTTACAGCTCTGTCCCCAGCACGGGGCGAGACTCCAAGTGAGAGGACCCCAGGCGTTTGGATCCTCGGGAGCAAAAATAGTGGCACTTGCAAGTGACAGCTGGGATAGTTGGAATTGTTATGAGAAATTCCAAGAGGGCCAGACACTTCCAGGGTAGCCCTGTGGGTGGAGGTGGAAATGAATCCTTCATCTGCGAAAAGAAAAATGTTGAAAGAACCCTGTCATTCCCAACCATCAGCTCCAAGTTCCAAACTGAGCAAAATTTGCCTTTGCGAAAGGAAAGAGAAGCTCAGCTACAAACCCTGTGTCCAGGAAGTGGTTGGCATCACTCCTGCAAGGGCTTCCAGACCTTTTTGCAAATCAGGCCACCTGATTCCTACTGCTACCAGCATCACCGCAGCCACTTTCAGAAGCAGCTCTGCTTGTCCTGGCTGCTCCAAGACGGCTGTCCTCTCCTATGTATCCCTCATGCGACAGACGTTTTATCAGAGGACAATGCTCAATTCCTATATCTCTTCTGCTACCATTTTGGCCACTTTTCTTCCCCTTCCTGCTTCCTGGGGCTCTCTCCCTTCTATTTCCTACACAAAGCATCAAGTATTGAGCATTTAACTGCAACAGCGTACCAGTCACTGGGTCAGGAGCTGTGCAGACTCAGTCATCATCATCACTGCCCTGAAGAGTATTATCTTCAATCTACAGAGGACAGAATGTGGGCAAGGAGAGGTGCCTAGTTTGACCTAGGCCATACATCTAGTTAGCACCAAGACGAGAGCTGGCATCGTCTGGCCTCACCGCTCCCTGCAACCTCTCAGGCCCGCCTGTGGCATCAGGACCACGCGGGGATGGCTTTGGCAGAGGGTCCCTGAGTGTAAGATTTCAGGAGTGCTGCCTGACTCAACCCTCACCTAGTGGATTTCCAAGCCAGGGCCTGCTGCCCCTTCCCCCTGGGTTGCGGTGCCCGGTAGGCCCGGGCCCCACTTCCCTGCAGCACTTCACGGTCACCACCGCCACACACTGCAAGATTTGGGTGGCAGGAGGAGTAAGCCCTCTTATAGGAGGGTTAGGGACCCAAGTCCCTAACAAAGGTGGAAGTGGCCCCAGAGAGAAGGGGGGGAATGTCTTCTCCTAAGATCAGAACGTGGACTCCTTAAGTACATTCTTTGAAAATCTCGGCAGAAACTTGGAGCTTCCACGTGGGAGGAAACCACCTGGGCCTAGCTCATCTGGGACACACTGCTCATGTCCACACTGAATCCTTCCAGCCGCGACGGCCGGACACAGACGCATCCCGGCTAGGGAGCTCTCTGCACTGCCCCCCCCCCCACCCCCCGGTCCCCGCAGGGCTCTGGGGAAGGAGGATCAGAGCCCAGGGCCCGATATGAAGAGGAACCCAGGTCAAGGCTGACGTGCGAAGCTTTGTCGTGCTGAGATTCCCATGCATCCAAACTCCTTAACATTTAGCTCCCCCAGAGCACAGCATCTCCCTCCAAGCAAGTGGCCATTTGTATACTTCCTTTACCCCTGGTTATCCCCCAATCTTGCCCACCATCATCCAAGATGGCAACAGCTGATTTGGGTGACTTCCCAGAGTCGAGAGGAAGGATGAGTTAAGCCCAGTGAGGGACTCCAATCAACTACGGGATTAGGGTTACAATCAGATCCGGTGGGAAACACACGGATTTTCTTCACTTGCTCAGGTTGCAAACACCCTCTCGGGTTGCAGGTTAGCACTTGGTGCTCTCCTTGGTTCAGAGCAAAGGAAATACACGGAAGGGAACAGGCTTCGCAGCACCTGGGAGCAAGTGTGCAAAAGACAATGACAGTTTAATGCCCTGGAAGAGAAAAGCTGAAAGAGAGAGGCCTGAATGGAGTGAGTGGTAGAGAGAGGAAGGAGAGACAGGAGAGGAAGGAAAGGGGCAGGGAGGGCCTGCAGGAGGGAGGAGAGAAAGAGGAGGGGAGTGAAGAAGAGGAGTGGGGAGAAGGAGAGGAGGAAGAAGAGGAGGAGGAGGGAGAGGAGAAAGAAAAGGAGGTGAGGAGGAGGAAGAGGAAAGTGGGAAGGAAGAAGAGGAGGAGGAGAAGGAGGAGGGTGAGGAGGGGAACAAAAGACCAATCTGTGCTCTCAGAACCGTGGTTTCAGCACTCGGATCAGAGCAGCTTTTAGGAGCCAGCAGGAAGGGTCAAAGCATTGTGTGTGGGGAGGGGGGGCAGCCCTGTGGCTCAGGGGTTTAGCACCACCTTCGGCCCAGGGCGTGATCCTGGAGGCCCAGGATCGAGTCCCACGTCAGGCTCCCTGCATGGAGCTTGCTTCTCCCTCTGCCTGTGTCTGTCTGTGTGTGTGTGTGTGTGTGTGTGTGTGTGTCTCTAATAAATAAATAAAATCTTAAAAAAAAAAAAAAAAAAAAGCTTTGTGGGGCAGGAGCAGGTTCGCAGGAGCGCACCTGGCTGTATTTGTTCAGGTGGCCCGCTGCCTCCCTCAAGCTCTGCGCAGGTCACACACGGTTGTCAGTTGGCTGCAGGATTTGCTCCGTGAAATATAGCAGCTGTTCCCAATTGGACTTTCCTTGAGTTGCTTTGGGCAAAGAACTGAGATGTCAAATTTCATGAGTATCTCTCTGGCTCACCAGGTGAGACAGAAAACGGAGAACTTTTTTTTTTTTTTTTTTAAGATTTTATTTATTTACTCATGAGAGACACACAGGAGGGTGGTGGAGAAAGAGGGAGAGACAGACACAGGCAGAGGGAGAAGCAGGCTCCCCATGGGGAACCTGATGCGGAACTCGATCCTAGGACCCCGGGATCCTGAGGCAGACGCTCAGTCACTGAGCCACCCAGGCGTCCCAATGGAGCACCTCTTATCTAGGAGCTGCCAACATGCTTGTTGTGGCGAAAGAGGAAATAGATCGAAGCAAATAAACACTTTCTTTAGGAAAAGCATCAGCTGTAAGGATGGTCTACTGCCCGAGGGAAGGGCAAGCCTGCTTACAGAACCTGTGTAGTAAGCTTTGACCCAGGGGACTTGACAACATGTCCATGGCTGTGGCTAATATAGAAATTTTGCAATGATATGGTCCACCTGATTTGCTGAAAGGAAGTGATGTGGTCCCAGAAGTACTGAGATGTTTCTAGGGGCTCCCACCCTGCTTCTGACATTGCATATGCCATATTGGGATATATGCACGGAAATTTAGAATTTTCTGAGTAATGAGAGAAAGGCCCTGCTTAAGAAATACCACTAAAACACTGTTAGGTGAAGACTAATATCACAATAGCATTAAGAGAAATAGGATTGCCTTTATTCTAAAGCTTTGCTGCTTCCTTTCCAAGCCATTACTAAGCCCAGAAATGAAACAGACTCCCTGTGACTTTAACCTTCATAGAGTGTAAAGTTAGCCAATCTGTCAAGCAAATAGCACATAGTTACTCTCTGCCTCTGGCTGGGTGTTACTGGTCAAAGATCACAGAAGTATGACACTTGCTCCCAGATCACGAGGCCTTCTATGCCACAGCCAGGATGGTCCCTGGTGAAGTGGGACGGTTGGTCACCGGTGGTTTAACACACACATGGGCCTAGCATGGGCATTCCTCTACTCTCTAACTCCTGCCTGCTTGTCAAGGCTTAGTTAAGTCCAAGAGAAGATTTCAGGGATTTCCCCTCTGAGAATCTCCATGTCTCTAAGATCTATCTAAGTGTTCTCCTACTTGGCAACCATGACATGCTGGGCTCCTGCACCCTGCTATTCTAGGGTCCAGCGTCAGCACCACCTGGGAGCTTGTTGGAAATGTGGAATCCCAGCTCCCACCCCAAATCTGCACGGCTAACAAGATCCCCCCTGAGGTTGGCATCCACGTTGGAGGCACAGTCCTCTCTCCTTCTCCAACTGATCTGAGAGATCAGTCTCGTTTCTCCCAACCGGGGTATAAACGTCTGCACAAAATGAGTGTCCATCTCCTGCCATGCCAGACACTCGGTGGACGCTGGAGCACCTTACCTATTTGGATTGCTGTACAGGATTCAGTGCAGGAGTACTGAAAAGTAAATTGGCTGGGTGCTATGGGGAAATCATATCATCCTCTCTTCTCTTCCTCAGCCTCCACCACAATGTTCTCTTCCTGTTTCCAGCTGCTTCCCAGCCTCTTCTCCCTGGACACACTGTATTGCTTCCTGCCAGAGTTAACAGACCAAAGAAGAACATGGGCACAACGACACAGTGCTATGGCTTCTGGCTAAGGAGTGTGGACATTTGTGACTCTTCTTGGCAACTCTGCCCCTGAGCCCCTCCTGTGTGAGGAGAATCCCCAGCCTTGAGTCCTAGGGGGAGGCAGACAATGCCTGACTTGCATTCCTTTGTGAACCATACTTTGAGTCGTAGGAATCTGGACAATAGCGTGTCTTCAAGTGTTCACTAAGAGAGTGGGCATGTTGGTTTCGCCCTTCAGACATTCTCCTTGCTGGTCCTTGTAGACAGAATTGGTTCTGCAAAGAATAGGGACGCAGGCAACTACTCCCACTTGAGGTGGGGGTCGTTGAGCAAGATTCCAGGGGCAGATAAGTAGAGATCCAGCTGGGAGGGTAGAGCAAGGGGAAAGCTCTGGACCAGTGAGAGAGATGGTAGTTGTCTCCCCAGGCTAGTCCACAGCAAAGTGCCTTTTTGTGGTAATGAAGTCTCTGAACCTGGTTCTCAGATTTTCCAATTCCTTCAGCTACTCAGTATACTTTCAAAAAATCCTGTTTCTGCATGTATGGAGAAACAGGAGATAGATGTTCATTTATAGGAGATAGGAGATAGATGCCTTATAGGAGATAGATGTTCACTTGTGAGAGTAAGGACCTCCTTTCTGGCTGAAGAGGGTTACAGGTACCAAGAAAGCAAGAAAACCCATGGATTTTAGGAAGAATAACTAGTGCTTGAGAATCTAATCCAAGAAATTACATTTTTGCTTTCCTACTACATTCTCTAAGCACAGACCAATCAATGATTTGATTACACTGGAAGATATTCAGGCAATTCCCAGGGACCTATGGAATACTGCACACATTGTAATCTTTAACACAGGAAAAGAAAGCCATAATTATTTTTTTCACTTTGGAAACTGCTTGATCTGGCACAATAGAACTCCTCCGTCAATCCATCAAAAACTATGTATTGAACACCAACCATATGGAGACTTGGCTAAAAGTTTGCCCGATCTGCTTGGCGGAGAATATCCAAGCTAGACTCACATCACCCCACAACTGGAATCAGTTAGGCTGATTTGTAGTCTGCTTTAGAAACTTTTGAAAAAGTAAATGTCTTCCTAAACCTTCCATTCACCCTGCAGTTCTTTTACCTTCTTGTTGCGTGAGATGAGAAAGAGAAGGACAGAAAGAGTGTCCCCCGAAGGGTTTCTTCACCATGACCAGAGTTTCATTATTAAAGAAACAAAGACAAAACCAAAAACCACAGAGGAAAAATTTCTCTCTTGTTCAGGAATTAACTACAATTAGCTTTTCCATTGGAAGGCTGACTCTCACTGGCTAGAGGCTTCACAGTTGTACAGCCCAGAGCAAGAGGTACTCCCTCCGGGAATGGTTAATGATATTCCTGAGCTTGGCTTGTTCTGGCCTACCTTGGCTTGCTCTGGCCTAGCTCTGGCCTAGCTCTTGGAACACCTCAGAATGGAACCTACTAGTCCACCTGTGGGAACCTGAAAGAGGTCTGTAGGACAGCACCCATTCCACAGTGGGGATCAAAAGGCATCTGAGACGTTGACAACAAAACTTCATCCTCCAGGACATAAACTAAACATTCCTTCCTATAGAACGACGTCAACTCAACAGATACTGTGAAGACACCCACTTCAATGCTGCCATTAGCAAGGGAAGTGGCCTGTCTCCTGTCTTTTCCATGCTGCAGACTGGCCATTTGTGGTGTTTACATCTTGGTGACACTGAGATAGTAGTTACTACGGAGTGGTAAAATTTGGTCTATCCAAAAGACTCCCTCCCTCTCTCTCTCTCTCTCTCTCTCTGGAACTCATTGGAAAGACCGTACTAATGAATAATTTGAAAAGTTTGGCTAACCCTCGTATTTGGCTATAGTTGAATAACACCTGATCTTTTTTAATAACCTTTGAAACATAATCAGTTTGGGGCTTCTACTTCCTGTGTGGAAATTTTTCTGTAAATTGGCGCTCCAGCAGCTCTTCTGACCTTGGTGATAGAAGCTACACGTGGGGGGGGGGGGGGGGGGAGAGCAGAAAGGCGGAAGGAGACTGTCCCTAATGACTTCACAGAGCTGTCCATGTCTGGGTTCCTTTATGAAAGAGAAGAAAGCCTATATGTTTAAACTACTCTAACCAGCTTTTTAGCTGAGCACAATCTTTAATTGATAACAGCTTCTCAAAGTGGCATTGTTCAAAGGAGTAAAAGGAACACTTAAAAATCCAACAATAAAGAATCAACTAAATATGTTACAGTAATATATTAGTGACCAAGTGGCTCTTCATTCAACATTCATTCATTCCTTCATAAATTATTTATTAAGTACCTACTGTGTGCCAGGAATAGTGCCAGACATTGGGGATCCAGTGGCAAATAAGCAGATATGGTGCCTGCCTTCAAGGAAGTATAGAAAAAAGTGAAATGGAACAAAAGGATAACTCTTTTTGGGCTATGGTCACGTGACATTGTGTTTCCAAGGTCTGTCCTTTGGGCAGGACAACTTGAGCGATCATCCTGAACCCCTCCATTGTGAGAATGTTTTGGGATATTTCTCATTCTTCTTTTCTGAACATCATTAAAATTCCAATTGGAATATCCCACAGAACTCAAGAAAGACGTTTCCAAAGCCCTGCCTTCTTCAGTACAGGTATGACTGTCTTGGGCAGACCCCACTTCTTACACAGGGGGTAGGATGGGCTAGGTTTGGAAGGAAGTGGAAGTAAGCACAGCTGCTGTCTGCAAGGCCACTGCAATCATTGAGGTGAAAAGAATTCTCTGATGCAGTGAAAGTAGGAGGAAGAGGCAGGGACAAATGTCCAAAATGTTACAGAAGGAGTTTGCAGACCACAGAGACCCTGAATGCAGGGAGTGAGGTAAAGGGGAGATATGAAGGTGGCTGCAGGTGTCCAGCCTGAAGATGCAGGATGGCAGTGTCCAGAGTCGGAGCAGGGAATGAGGGAGGAAGAACCGTTCTTTGGGATGATGATAAGTTACCAACAGAGAAAACATGGCGGTTTTACAGATTTTGTTGCAAAAGCAAAGCAAAACCAATTCAACTGGCAGGCAACTTTTATGCACCTGTTCTGCACTTAGCAAAGCATACTCTATAATCTTGTTATCAAACACTGCTGGGAAATAAGCCGTCTACACTTCCCCTCCACAAGCGATTCTTTTTTCAGATCTCTAAAATTTTTTGCTCATCTTAACTATTTTGGATGGGAAATTTTCAAGCTGTTATTGCAGACTTTCTAACTTCTGGGCTCCATTAAAACAAGCATCTTCTTCATCTGTACCATCCCTATTTCATTCATCATTCTTTGACAATGGAAGTTACTGGGATTGAATGAAAAAATTTAGCTTTTCACACGAACTCAGAGACAGTGTTATATACACCAATGACGTCCTTGTGATGATTTAAAACATAGCCAAGTATGCCCAGTACATTCTGTAGATGCATGTCTGCATTGCTGGCTCTGTCCTCCCTTGACGGGTCTCCCAGGAATCACTTATGGTATCCACAGTCTTCCTGTGACAATCTCTGCATCCCTGCCTTTGTATGCCAAATCACACAAGCCAGGGAAAGGAAACTCTCATTTTAGTAGAGCCACTAAGCTCTGAGTGACAGAATAAGTACTTGTCTTTTGAGAAAAGCCATGAACTTTTGTGCCAGGAGTCAGCCCCAGCATGCAGCAGCTTTATCCAGCAGGCAACACAGACTGACCGGTCACCACGCAAGGCCACCACACAAAGTGCTTCAAGAGTATTTCCATTCAGTCATCCTCCAGGGCAGATACTGTTGCAATGCCCATTTTGCATAGGAGGAAATCAGACTTGAGGACGTCCCATCAGTAATAAGTCACAGAATCAGGATTTGAACCTACGTCACTGGACACCTAAACCCAAGCTTTGTAATAGGGTTTTGCCAATTCCCGGAGGCCTTTCTGCTCTGCCTCTTGTCTCTCTTCTTCTCTCTCTCTTCTTCCTTCTCCTCCTTATTCTTCCTCTCTTTTCTCCTCTCTTTCATTTTCATATTCAAGGTTGTATTCCCAAGATACAAGTATGTCAGAGCTCAACCTTCAGATAAACTACTTGTATGCGATTTTATATTTGCCCTCAAATAGTTCAAAATGGAAGGCTCTGTTAAAAAAAAAAAATGAAGACTCTGGCCATGGAATACAACATGAGAACTGCAGAGATTGTGTCTGACTCCACAATCAGCTGTGTGGAATGAAGGATTCATAAGTCTTTAATGCCCACGACAACCTGTTTTCATTCTCCTCACCTACCACCTTAGGCTTTGACGCCCTATATCCAGTCTTGATCAGTTTCCAGATCCACACTGTTTCTTTCCTGGAGTGCCCTCCTTCCCTCACGTCCCTGTCCATCAGAAATTATATTTAATCTTTAAGACACAGTTCAGGTCATATTTTCAGAGTGCTTTCAAAGCTCCACTGCAATTAGCAGCATGCTCTGTGTTCCTTTTCTACTTGATCGGATCTCTCCTTGTTTGTCTTCTTTGGGTTTTCTCCCACTAGATTATGCCCAAGAGGCAAGCGCAATATCCCACAACCTTTCCCTCATGCGGAAGGGAGGCCAGTGCTCCTGTTGCTGTGTGCTAGCTGAAATCTTCAGATGGGAAGACAGTATGTCTTTCAGTATGGTCATGCGTATGTAATCTCCAATACAAACAACGCAGCATCGGGGAGTTTGACTCACTCTTGCTCTCCGATGTCACTATCAGTAGGAAATTGCTTCTAGCAACATAAGCCTTGGAATGTGCTAAATTAAGTTTCATGTCCTTGTCCTGTTCATGCTATAACAGGCACAAATGATATGACACTTTGATCCTTCTCAAAAAGGGTCAGAATGTTTTACAATTTAAATCAATAAACCTTCAAAATTTATTTCAGTAGGACTTTATGAAGCTTGCTTTAATCTAATAACATATTCGACGTAAATGACTTTTTAGCGTATTGCCTTGAGACTATGACCTACACCAAAAATTACCAGAAAGGTCAGCAAAATAAATTGGTGGCTGTACTTAAAAGTTTGTGGGACACTATTCAAGATACCTCAGCAGTAATGGTCCAATAGTTTTTTATGGTGGCTCAGTCAGTATACAAAAGGTCAATTAGTAAATCTTCCCTAATCTGCACTGGAAGTAATCTTTACTAATTCCTTCTTACAAATAACTGTGACCTATCCAAATATATAGTCTGAGGACATACCTCAATAAAATTTGCAGAGGATTGCTGTGTGTTATTTACTTAGTTAATTCAAACATTTATCAGATGATGACTCTGTGCCAGAAAAAATTCTAGGCACTTGAGATATAATAGTACATAAAACAGGTAAAAAAAAATCCCTGCCTCACAGAAATCTTTTGAATGGATCATCTAAGCACTGTGCTGGGCATGGTGACATTCATATGAGGTAGACTTCAGCAGGTTCATTTTATTGATGATCTACTGAAGCTCCTGCAGAATAGGCAGTTTGACCAGATTAACCAGCCAGTCAGTAGACAAGTCTGAATCCACATCAGTTCTTCAGGTTGCAAGTCTTGCCTCTACTATACTACATTTCCCAAATCTGTGTTCTGTGAATATTTCTCCGGGAGATAGGTGTTTTGTACAAATTTATATTCCGTATTCCAGTATGTTTGGGAAGTTGTTTTTGTTACAAGTTGGCTTCTTCTAGAAGCAGTTGCTGAGATGCAGTTGTGGGTGGAAGAGGATTCTTAGAGCATGCTCTTAAAATCGATCCATGGGGAGAGAAGGGGCAGAAGTAGGATGCCACAGGGAGAAAGTGCTACCGTGCAGTCTTAGGGGAGGCTTCACTTGATGATGCAAGGGTTCTGAAGATGAGATAGCCCTCTGAAGCTGGCCTGAGTTGGGGGCAAGACCACAGGCCTTTATAGCTGTATCTCCATGCCAGTTGGTTTCTGGATGTGGTCCATCCCCGGAAGGGAGCATCTCTTTGAACAAGGTAGCTCTATTCACCTGAGAA
Source organism: Vulpes lagopus (assembly GCF_018345385.1). Classification (NCBI taxonomy): domain Eukaryota; kingdom Metazoa; phylum Chordata; class Mammalia; order Carnivora; family Canidae; genus Vulpes; species Vulpes lagopus. The sequence continues at coordinate 54,067,588 of NC_054831.1, read as the reverse complement.
AATCCCCAAAGGAGGCCAACAGCTGAGGTGGATGCCGTTGGGGCATAGCCAGCAGTTGGGCAATGAGGCCTTCATTCCTAAAAAGGTATATGACAGCATCTACCAGACTGTGGTATTTGTAAGTATGAGATTAAATAGAGCAAAACAGGGATCCCTGGGTGGCGCAGCAGTTTAGCGCCTGCCTTTGGCCCAGGGCGCGATCCTGGAGACCTGGGATCGAATCCCACATCAGGCTCCCGGTGCATGGAGCCTGCTTCTCCCTCTGCCTGTGTCTCTGCCTCTCTCTCTCTCTCTCTGTGACTATCATAAATAAATAAAAAATTAAAAAAAATAAATAAATAGAGCAAAACAGGATTCTTTACTATTGTCTGCTGAGAGCCTGTCATAGGCAAGTATATGCTGTGAACTTCAAGAGGGGACTTTACTGTCCAGAACTTCCCCTAACTTATTTAAGCTTAGAATACTCTTGGGGATCCATATTGATTAATATGCTCCGATGTTAGGGTATTTGAGATGCATATGTACCAAGAATCATAGTGCAGTACTATATTGAATTTAGGTTGAAAATTTTTTAAATAAATAAATACAAATGTATCCTAATTTTGAAGCAAATGTTGGAAAGAAACGTTAGTCTAATACATGGAAATACATTACTTAATGCATTTCTATCATTTAAAAAAGTCATAGTGCAACCAGACAAGAAAGTGACAAAATTTTAAAAGAAAGTGAAAAGGACATCATTAGCTAGCATAACTGTGAAATCCAGAGGGGCAGTTTGCTTCAAGGTCTCACCAGAGGACACAAAATAGCATCACAGACTCTCCCGCTCAGTGCCCAGCAAGTCCAGAAGAAGGACAGCTGTTCTTTTCCAATATCCTTAGAGCAATCCAAAGGGAAGAATCTGATTGGTGCTGCTTGGGACACAGAGTGATTCCTGAGCCAATCCCTGGGTGTAAGAGGGCTGGGATATTCTAATTGGCTGTCATAGGTCATGCAACTATCCTTGTGGGTGGGTATTTAGGGGGAAATTTTGGTGATTTACGTCTTCCAAGAGAGCTAGAATGTAAGCTGAGTGTAAAAGGAGAAATGAGTTTGCAAGTGAAATAGAATATTTCTACTCTTCTGCAGAATTAAATTTCTCCCAGTTGCCCAAGGCAGAAACTTGAAATCGCCTGTAACTCTTCCCTCAACATCTAACATTTTATCAATTAATGGAAATAATGCCTTTTAACCGTCTCATATATTGCCCTCTTACCTCTATTCCCAATACCATTGCAGTGATTTACCTCTGCATGATTTCTTGCTTGGATGACCATAATGGCTTCTCCTGGTGTTCCACGTCCATCCTCTCAATCTATCCTTCATACTTGGTCTACAGTGAACTTTTAAAAATGCAAATGGCTCCACCCAGGTTTAAAATTCTGCACTCAAGATAGAGTCCACTGTCAATTGCCTTGAATGTATATTTCCAAATCTTCTGAACTCATGAAGTCACCCAATCTTTGGTGTGTAATAAAAATTCCTCAGGCCCCCATCTCACCGTGATGGAAACCCAGAGTTCTCATTTCTCTTCTTTATCCTAGAAACACGAACCAGGCCCAGATCCGATCTTAATTTATTTGTTTTTTAACTCAGTCCAAATGCCTTCAATATAATTGTGTAGTATATCAATTTGGAAGCATTGACTGAGTCACCAAGACATAATAAATATGTTTTCAGGTGAAATATGCCACTCTACAGGGCTTGCAAAAAGAATTAGCAAAAAAAAAAAAAAAGAATTAGCCAAATATCCAAATATTGTTAAACCCACAAACCTCTCCCTCACTACGGGGCTATAAAATAAGTAAAAAAAATGGATCTGAAGAGGAAGGATTTATGAGAATAAGTTCTTTGGAGAGCTGTGCTAGCAAGCCTGCCACCTCACATTAGGAGAAAGGTGAAGGCTGTGCCCCCATTATCTTGAGCTAAAAGCAGGTGGCTCAGAGACTTTAAAAGGTGTCCCTGATTTAGGGGAATAAGGGACACAGGAGATGTGACTGGTGCCTTTCTATTGAAAAGTTTAAAATGGAAGAGACAGGCTGGCTATCTGCTGAGGAGCAGATCAAAACAGAGTTGGAGGCCTGGTATCAGCCTGCATGTCTAGAATTTGTTGGTACAGATGAAATAAGAGGCTTCGATGGGCCTGTTACAAGCCAGTATCCTTGGAGAGAAGAAAATGAACAAAGACATTTGACTACAGTCAAAGAGCTTCTTTCTATGAGGGTGAGCCACATCCTGTAGGAGCACTGCAGAGCTGATAATTTTAGATAGGCTACAAAGAAGGAATATTCTAGCACATTAAATGATCTGCATAGGTTTATAACTTCATCACTAAAAGGTAAGCTTCTCATTGGATATGACTTATCTTCTCTACCTTTTTCAAGACTGACCTGGCATGGTATCCCATACATAGGGGACAAAGATAAATGGAAGATAAATTTAAAAAGGTCAATTCCATTTATAAACAGCCAAAAGAGATACCCCAAAAATGCATATATGATTCAAGACAGATCTTTACTGAGAATATTCTGTTAATTAAATGTGTCGTAGCGGAAGAAGGAAAACAGAAGTTGAGATCAAGCTAACAGAAAAAAAGCACTACCTGATGACCAAGAAGTAATTTTGTCACTTGAAAGTTAATTGCAACTTTATTTTAGGACTGCATGACATTTTGTTAATGACACATACTTTTATCGAGATCCTTTTCCTTGACCATGTAAATAGCACAGGTATTATAGGCATTGAGCTGCTAAGATCTCTGGGCTATATATCTAGAAATGCTAGGTTTGCACTTGATTTGTTCAGATGTAATTAAAATTAGCTGAATGCCTATTATGTGCCAAACATTGTGTTAGGTACTTCCACCTGCATTATCTGGGCAGAGGATATAGCATATTGCCTAGTGGCACCAGTCCTTAAAACCAGACTGCACAGATTTGACCATGGGTCCCATCACTTACTAGCTGTGAAACCTTGAGAAACTTCACCTCTCTATACCTTAATCTCAGTCTCCCTATCTGTTGGAGGGCAAAGAAAAATAGTTCTTCCTTGGAAATTGTTGTGAGGATTAAATAAGAGAAAACGTGTTTAGTCCTTAACACAGTGCCCAGCCCATACTAACTTCTCAAAATGTATCAGCTATTATTATAACTAATTTAATTAATTAGCTATTTTATTTATCCTCACAACATCGCCCTGAGTTTGGAGTGATTAAAGCATCAACCAAAGAGGAAGCTGAGGCTCAGGTGGTAATGTCCCTGATGTCACCAATGGCCAGTAGTCAAGGATAACTGGGTCAAGTTCATTACACCAGGAAGCCCCTTGGACGAGGACAGGGTCAAGTGCCATTGTATGTGCATCTCTAGTTTTGGTTCCAAATTTGCTTTAAAAAGCAATCTAATCCTTGCACGGCACTATTTCCATCTCCTCTAAAAAGTTAAAATTATTTCTGAGAGCCTCCAGGTAGAGTCTCTTCATTAAAAGTACTAGATTTTCCTCTATAACAAAAGAAAAATTTATTATTTCAAAATAACACTGCTTTCTTAGGAAGTGTAATAATAGTCATCGTTTTGTGTAGTGTCCCTGGCTACTATTCAAAGCCAAGCCCACTGTCCTTTCATTGTGTTTTCTTTAAATCAGGAAAGACCTGAAATTTGGCTCAGAAAATTTCCTTAATTTGTAAGACGAAATATTCCCCTGGAAGTCCAGTTGTTATGACCAAAGAGGAAAAACAAAGCTCTAACAAGAAATGACCAGCATTGAAACCACGGGGTTTTCAGAATTAAATTGTTGAATTCATGTCACATCCTTTCTTGGCCATTCTCTAGATGTATCTGCCAAAACTAACAAAAATTGTTGTTCCAAGCAAAAATCTTCATAGGTAGTGACACTGATAATACCTCCCCATGCAGAGCCTCAGGGAAGCATCTGGATGGAGCTCAAAGACAGGGATGTGCTGAATCATTCCCCCAGGGAAGGGATTTCTTTAAAGCAGTTTCAGACAGAAGAATAGTGACCCTTTGACCTCTGAACAGCTTTCTCTGGCAATTTCCAGAATGTCTGCTTCCAGAAACATTTCTTCCTTTGTTTCACCTCCATCAAAAAGTGCTTACAAGACACTCATTCACCTCTGGGGTGAATGCAGGGGGAAAAAATCATACATTTGGTCCCTATGGCCTCGGAACTTATCATCTAAGACACAGACACATGTAAAAAAGGTACGTAAGGCAGAAAGAGATATTATGTCAATACATGGCCAGACAGTAAATTACAGTACTTACATCTTATTTACCTAATCCACTTATTTGCCTCAGCCTCAGTTTCCTTTTTACAACTGAGGAAGATAGGGATTCCACTGACCCCTAACATTCTGTGAGCTGAGGACGAATAAATGTGGAAATTGATGCAAGTTGCCCATAAACTCAAGCAATCCTCCATCCACAGATAAAGGAAATCCACAACCTGCGTGGATTCTCAAAGAGACAAGCCTGCCAGAATGGTCAGAATGACAAAGGAAGAAGTGGCTCTGGGCCAGGAAATATAATTTTTAAAAGTTTAGGATAAATTTGTGGCAAAACTTTCTTTAACTCATCAATGAGGGAACCAGGAGGACAGTCAAAGCTAGTTAAAGGAATATTTGAGAAACTGAGATTTTATAGAGCTGAAGAAAGAATTTTAGAATAAGACTGCTAGGTTTGGTTCAAAAGTGGTTTGTGTCCTACAGGGCAAAAAATCAACATGTGGAGTTTTCTTTTCTACCACATTTAAATGATTTATATTTTTATCAGGCAAAACTTTAAAAGTTAACACATTACTTCAGAGAGTTTGGGACCCAATCAATGAGCCAAACGACAGGGAAACCCCATCAATAATTAAAAAATCTTGGGGTGGGCCTGTTCATTGTGCTAACAGCTCGTTTTCCTCATTCCCAAGTTTTGGATGGACCTGGTGATCATAAATAATCTCCAATAATAGTTTTTGATTACACATATAAAAAATAGGCTGATCTCCCTGTGTTTTTGTCTTGATTTACATAAGTAAAGGAAGAGAGGTCAATTAAATATATAAGCTTCATTGAATATGGTTAGCAAATATAGCCATAGAATGACACTCACAAAATGTCTGCAACTTCATAAGCAACTGGGTTGCATTTTTCAATGGTCTCTATAATCTCTATTATTTCATAGTGTTTTTTTTCTTTTGTTCGGGGATTTTTTTTAATTGGCTCTTCCATTCCAAGCTAGGAAAACATACCTAAGAAATTCATCACCATTGGTTGCACATGCAGTAGCTCCACATTTGAGTGAATTCTTCTTTCTCTCTTTCTCTGGGTCCCCACAATCTGTGAAGGTCCCTGGCTGGCAGAAAGTTAACTTATTTACAGGTGGGGACCCTGCAAGCTATAGAACAGATACCAGATGAGTTTCCTAGAAACATTTTATGAGAGTTAGTCCCAGATGGGAAGCACAGCTATTCTGCTTTAATGATGAGTTTGGCATATCTGAAGATATAAAATTTATTTGTAAGGATAACATACCCAGGTATAAACTTGGTTATATAATTATTTTTTAATTATAATCAGGTTATAATCAAAACCACAATTAGATACTTTACCCTCTATTATTGATTTTAAAAAAATAAATTAAGATGTGTTGGTAAGGGAACTGGAGCCCTTGTGCATTACTGGTGGAAATGTAAGATGACGGGGCTGCTGGGGACACAGCAGGGCATTCCTCAAAACATTAAAAAGAATTACCATGTCATTCAGTAATTCTCTTTCTGAGTCTGTACACAAAACGAGTGAACACAGGGACTCAAAGAGATATTTAACTCAACCATGTTCAAAGTATTATTCACAATAATAGCCAAAAAGTGGAAACAACCCAATGTCCATCAACAGCTGAATGGGCACATAAAATGTGATATATACGTACAATGAATTTGTATTTGGCCTTAAAAGGGGGAAAAATGTGACATATACTACCGCGTGACTAGAGGTAGTCTATGTCCTAGAGGACATTATGCTAAGTGAAATAAGCCAGTCACAAAGGACAAATACAGTATAATACCACTTACATGAGGCATCTAGAGTAGTGAAATTCACAGACTGTGTGGTCTATGAGGATGGTGGCTGCCAGGGACTGGGGCAGTGAGGAAGGAGAGGTAGTGTACAGTGGAGACAGAGCTTTTGTGTGGGATGATGAAAAAGTTCTGAAGATGAATAATGGTAATGGTTGCAAACAAATGTGAATGGACTTAATGCCACGGAACGGTACACTCGCAAGTGGTTAAAATGTGGGCACCTGGGTGGCTCCATTGCTTAAGCATCTGACTCTTGATTTCAGCTTCAGCTTGGGTCATGATTTCAGGGTCATGGGACTGAGCCCTGTGCCAGGTTTTGTGCTGAGTGTGAAGCCTGTGTAAGATTCTCTCTCTCTCTCCCCCTCCCTCCCCACTCACATTCTCTTAAAAATTAAAAAAAAGGTGGTTAAAATGGTATTATAGTTTACAACAATAAAAAAAAATGTACACTAAAGATACAGCACAAACTGACACAAAATGTAGGCATATGCTAGGCATCTGGAACACTTAACATAATGTGAATGCACTATGCCACTAAATTGTTTGACAATAAAACCCAAAAGAACAGTTTCCTGTAATGTATAAAAATAATGAGCAAAAATATGTATACACAGACATATAGAACTGATTACATGATTTGCAGGGCTTAGTGCAAAATGAAAAATATATATACACACACACTTACATACCTGATCCAATAAAATTTATTTTTAAAGATGATGTCCCAGGTATGATGTTGGTTGTCTAATTATTTTGTTTAATTATATCCTAGTAAAAAGAAAAACACATTTCTAAAATGTAGTTGGCCCAATATTTTAACCAGGTTATATATAATATTTACATTTTTTTCAGGTATCCAAAAACTGTCCATTAATTACTTTGATTTAATATTAATCCAAGGTTTTAATGTTAACAAAGGACTTTAGGAATTATATTTAAGCTGATACACTAGAGAAAGGATACAATGATAGTTGATATAAAAATTGTCAGAGGGCACCTGGGTGGCTGAGAGGTTGAGCATCTGCCTTTGGCTCAGGGCATGATCCCGGAGTCCTGGGATTGAGTCCCACATTGGGCTCCCTGTAGGGAGCCTGCTTCTCCCTCTGCCTGTGTCTCTGCCCCTCTCTCTCTCTCTCTCTCTCTCTCTCTGTCATAAATAAATAAATAAATAAAATCTTTTTAAAAAAATTGTCAGAACTATAGTTCAAATTAGTGAACACAGAATTCTAGACTTCTCTTAATTTTAAACATCACACAGAAGTGACATTAGTTCATGTGATCAGTAACCCAGTGGAGACCCTTGGGACCTGGGAAAGGCCACTCCTGGGCCTGAGCAGCATGTGGGGGCACTTCTGGGGCATGTGAGCTCTTTTGGGTCTTTATGTGGAACAATCCCTAAAGATGTCAAATTTCCAAAATGTTACAAAAACATAAAAGCATAAAAACAGAGTAAACAAGTGTCAAAAATTTATTTTAGTCATTCATAAAGGAATAGACCAACTCAAGGAACATGTGAAGTATGGTATTTATAGCCATCGGAGAAGAATGTGGGTGAAGACAGCTACTGGGATAGATCTTCAAAACTGGTTTAGGTCCCTCCATTATCATACCCTTTGGGGTTATCTTTTCTACCACACCTAAATCATTTGTACCTCTATCTGATATAAGTTTACAAGTAACTTCAGTGAATCTAGGTCCTGGTCAATAGCAAATGATGAGCCCAGCAACAGTCTGGGTCATTGAATAATCCTTGGAAGGGCCTTTTGGATCAAACTCCAGCATGACACTGAAAGCACACACCTTCCTCCTTGCTGCTTTTCACAGTGTAGATAACTTTCCTTAGCAAGGCAGGCAGATGGTGCAGTTAGGAGGAGGGGTATTTGGGCAGGTGAGCCCAGCATGAGAAGCAAGATGGCTGAGAAGGCATGGGCATAAAAGGAATGTCTTTGTAAGATCACCCTTGGACCTTCAAGGCCCAGGGCAGCACAGTTCTCTGGAAGAGGAGCTGGGCTGTCAGGACTAATGAGATGGTTAGAGCTTGACCTGAGAGCTGAATGGCACAGAACCCCTCAGGGAGGACACCCGGAACCACTTCTAGAGTTTTCTTACTCTGACCACTGTCTGGTCTGAGCAGTTGATGTAGGTCTATGTCGAATGGACTTCTAGCATGTGGTCTAGAAAATGCATTCACATCACCGTGCTCCCTTGTGCCAGGTGAAGGGAAGCCAAACCACTGCCCCCAGGTGACCCTATGGGCCTTCCCTTGCCTGAGCAGGGCTCTCCTCAAGGCTCTCTACTGCACAGTGAGCTTGCTTCCCGAATCTGTCCACACCTCTACCCTCAGCTACCCTCACCACAATACCAACCAATACTCTGCAATTCAAACTCACCAGCACTGTGCCAAAGACAACCCCAAGTGCCCCCCACCCAATCACAGCCACATCCACTCACCCCCACCCCACGGGCTCCCTGCCTACTTGTCTAATGCTTTCTATATCATCTGGCCTACAGGCCCTTGCCCTTTTGAGTCCCCTCCTAATATTGCACAGTCTGTCCTCCTTTTCCGAGCATGCTCAGCTACTTTTCTCTATTACCAGACATTTCTTGGCTCTGGGTACCACTCCTCCAGCTAACTCCCCACTCAGCATAATCCCACACCTCCAGAGGCTGCATACCACTGTCCTGAAGGACTCTACTTTCAGCTTCTCTGTGTTCTGAATCTTCCTTGGCAAAGCCTTGAGGTTTGCCCCTCCACTCTGCTTTGAGACCACATCCCACTCTCTCTAAGGTTTCAAATGCACACCAGGTGGCCTGTGGATTAGACCTATCGTTCCCTGGGGTTATCCAGGACTTTGGACGATATTCAATTATGTCTGCAGCTGTGGCTTTCCCAGGTTGGCTTCAAGATCCATACATGACCCAAGGCTGGGGTGGGATTAAATATGGAACTCCTCCCTTGGCCTAGGTCCACTTGCATCTTGGGGCTCTGAGGCTGGATCCTGGAATCAGCCCATCCCCTTAGGTTCTCAGAATCCCAGAACAACCCTGTGTGAATCTCAAGACAGCTTTAAAATGGATCCAGGCTTCTTTCCTTTCAATCAGCCTTTACAACTTTGGGAAAGCCTGAGATATAATTAGAGGAAGTATTTGTGCCTATCATCCAAAGCCTTTAGAAAAACTCACACAGCAAGAGCTTTGCTCACCACTTCTACTGGCCTAGCAGGGACCAAAGAGGTAAACAGAGGGAATGGGAGATGCCATTCTGGCTTCTCTTCCTCTCCTCAGCCATCCTCAACTCTTCAGGCTGCCAGAGGAATCCTCACAGGACATGAGCTCCCACAGTCCCTTCAGCATTGGCTCCGGACAGTACGCAGGCCAAGTGACAAGCATCTGAGGAGCCTTTCCTCTTATGGTCCCAGATTAATCCAGAGGTTCTGTTCTCTCCTGCAGAATCAGTAGGAGTTGCTGGCTCCTGCTAAAGGAGTCCAAAACTTCTAGCCCAGGTTCTGAGTCCCTGCTCTGGCATCTAATGGTACTTGAAATTTGAACAACTGACTCATAACTTAGCTCATTCACGGAGTAAATATTATTAAGGCCCATCATACAACTCACAGAGGCTTTCTGAGGACCAAAGGAGATTTAAATAACTGGGTAGACAATAAACATTAGTTAAACCTTAGTATTATCATTCATGGTAATAACAATAAATAATAATAGTAACATGGTAGGTGTATCACTGATACACTAATCATGATAACATGTATTTTAGGAACACCTATCATAATGACAGACCTTAAGAGGTTCACAGTCTCCCCATAGACTACCTTTTCTTAATCTCACAGAGTGAGCCTCTATTTTCTTCATTTCTCTTGCCCACACAAGGCAGGCATTATTTCCTGAGGATTTTTTTTTTTTACTTACTTCCTTACTTTTTTTTTTACTTACTTCCTCTTTCTTACTTCTTTGCAAAATTTCCTCCAAAGACCCACCCCTGGGCCAACAGGGCAGTGTTACAAAGCATCAAGGTATGCCTCATCCCACCCTGTCCCTCTGTCCAGCGAGTGGTTCCATCCTCCCCACCAGGCATGGACCTAGCTCCAGGGTCACCCACCCATGGCACCTCCCAAGTGATGCCCAGGCATCACACGAGCAAGGGCATTGTGACCAAGCATATCTGGGAAGTAATGGACAAAATTAAACCTCTCTTGGTTTGCTTGTTCAACGGCAAAACTTTTCAGACTTCAGTGCACTAACATACACTACAAATTTCTAAGTGAAGGATGCTGCTTCCCAAACCTACTTGGGCACGGAATCCTGTTTTTCTGGCACAGTATCTCATTGGGTAAGTGTCCTGTGGACACTCATCTTCCCCCATCAATGAGGATCACTCTTCTAATCTACCAGACAAAATCTCACCTCCCAGAGAGGCTTCCTTCCACAGTGAACACCCAGTGCTGCCTGGCTTACAGTTCTATCAGCTCACAGGCTGAGGCAGAGTCCTTCAACTTCCTGCCTCCCGCAGTGAACACATTTGGCTCAGGTACAATCGTGAGGAATTAGCAGAGGGAGGATTCCCCTCCCAACCTGAGGAAAAAAAAAAAAAAGCCAAGGATGAGGTGGTTGGAGCAAAGGGATGCAAGCAATATTAAGTCTAGAGATTCCTCTCCCCCCCCCCCCCCCAGCACCAATTTCTCTAGAGAAAAAATCCAAATCCATCAAGGAATCCAGGCCTATGCTCCTTGGTGGCCCTGGAGACCATCCAAGAGAAACTTCCATCCTTGACAGACAAGAAGAGATTTATCATCCCATCCCATCCCAAGCAAGCAGGAATACACTTGTCTCCTGGGCATAGGGGGAGAATTTCACCTCCCTTTTGGAACCAGTCTGGGAATTTCAATCCTACTTGGGTGTCTGGGTTTCTCCCTCAATTTAATTTTTTATTTCAGTTTGCATTCAATCATGTGGTGGCTGGGTGCCAGATATTCTGCTAGGCCCCAAGGAAGGCAGGCATTGGAGTTTCTGGGTCTGAATCCCTGAGAAGGCCTCAGTGCAGCCATGTGCACCAGGAGACAGTTGAAAACCCTGCTACTGACCTTGAGCAATGTGCTCAGAATCCATGTGACCAGTAGGCCAAGCTGCAGAATGAACAACTCCTTTCCTACCCAGCCTCATTCTCCAGAAAACCAGTGAACTTTAGGAATCTTCAAGCCTTCTCAGCTTGTTACTGTATATGTATGTTTTCCCCCAAACCTTATTTTTTTTCTTGACACAAGTGCAAATCATCATGGAGCTTCCACAGGAAGCAGGGGGCAGGCAGAGACATAAATAATGACCAGTACTCCCAATGACAGGACTTCCCAGTCAAGCAACAGTTGTGTCTGACCAGCTTGGGGCTCAGGCCCTCTGCCTCAAACATTCCCACCAGGGTCAGCTTCCTGGGGTGCAGCCCCCCTCTGTATCCTAAAACTTCAAAGCAAAATGCATCCTCATTTCAGGCATGTCAGAACCTGCTGGATTCCCTTTAAAGTTCTCTAGAATCCCATTCCCTGACTTATTGCTTCTAAGTTAAAACAGAATTCCCCATCCTTTTGCTGTAAAGCATGTTGGACAAGAAAACCTAACTGACGGTTTCAGGGCTGTAATTTATTTGCGCTTTCCCCCATCCCTTTGGGGATTAAAATAAAAAACAAAACCTGTGCAGCTACCCACAGAACAGCCTCGCTGGAAGCATGAGATGGGCTCCACGGGTGGAGAACCAATGCCAGGGAGACAAATAGCTCACAGATAAGCAGAGCTGCCGCCCTATAAAATAGGAGGGAGTCCCAATTAAAAAGGCAGGCTTTGAAAAGGAACCCCCAGGGCCAGGCCCACTTGGTGGGAAACAGATGTGCCTGTGACGGAGGGGGATTTGTGGGCGCCATCTCTCACGCAACACCTCCCCCCCAGCCCAACACACACAGTACAGCCTCTCTGAGGGCCTCATTGGCGAGCCCAGCATGGAGTCAGAGCCTCTGGCTTGCTGAGAGTTAGAATTGCCCCTTTTAGCTTTAAGTTATTGCTGGGTGATTGGAAATGCCTTGCACTTGTGACTCTAATAAAAATGTTCCCAATTAAAAAAAATGTCTAAAATGGGAGCAGTTGGGATCCCTGGGTGGCGCAGCGGTTTGGCGCCTGCCTTTGGCCCGGGGCGCGATCCTGGAGACCCGGGATCGAATCCCACATCAGGCTCCCGGTGCATGGAGCCTGCTTCTCCTTCCGCCTGTGTCTCTGCCTCTCTCTCTCTCTGTGACTATCATAAAATAAAAATAAAAAAATAATAATAATAAAATAAAATAAAATAAAATAAAATGGGAGCAGGGGGAGCAGGGAAGGGACCTCAGATCCAGCACTGAGAGGAAACAGAAAAAAGTATCTTTAAAAATGTGTCCTCCTTTGCTTTGGGGAAAAAGGAATTGATAGCTTTCTCTTCTTATTCTTAAGGTCCTACAGGAAAGTAAGAAGGTTCCATGGATGATTCCTTCCCTCACAGATCTGCCTCCTTCCTGTCTGCTCCTAACTAAGCAGAGGGTCACACTTGGCCCTCTCCCACCCTCAGCTGCTCCGCCACGGGGGCTTCTTCCCAAGCCAGTCCTCGGGCCCAGAGCCTCCACATAGTGAGCTACAGGTCACTACATCCCCCGGCGGCCTACCCACACTGAGAAGGCCTACCTCCTTCTTACTGTCTTTATATACATTGTATTTTTATAAGAATGTTGATAGTCTCCTGACTTTCTCCTAGTGTTGCACTGTTGGGATGGAGCCTGGGTCCCCATCCTGTCCCAAGTCTGTGAAACAATGTTTACCCTGATTCTGTTCAAGCCTGACTTGAAATGGAGCTTTGGCTGATGGACTACCTTCTCCTTCTTCCTCCTTTGCACCTTTGACCTCTTGTTGTCTTTGTACTCACACAGGGTGAGCGCCCATTCTGAGGCAGCCATCTGCTAAACAAGCTCTACACGTTTCCTCGGTGTAAGGCTCACAGCCGACCTCCGTCAGAGAGGAAGGTGCTCGAGCCCAGAGAGGCCTCCCGGCCGAGCCAGGTCTGCCCAGCTCCAGAGGCAGGGCTCTGCCCACTGCTCCCAACTGCGTTGCTCCGTTGCTGCCCCCATGTACAGGCACAGCAGATGGAGCAGAGTCATTTGGATAGGATCATAAACTTTTCACACTAGAAGAGACCCCTATGCTCTCACACTAGTGTCATCCTTATGATACAATGGGAAAGAGCACCAAACTGGTTTGCCCACGGTCAGCCAACTTATTAATTGAAGATGGAAAGATAATACGGAAACCTAACAGTTTTGCCACTTCAAGATACCTCTGGGAAAATTTTATGAGGAAGATGTTGGAAACTCTGAAATTTGGGACTGAGATTTGTATATGGATTGGTTTTTCCAATGCTTCTCCTTTTCCCAGTGGTGGAAATACTGAGAGCTGATTAAGTGTAAGCACCCCATGAAAATATGGGATTCCTGCATGGAAGGTGTATAAGGTAGGAAGCTACTCTCTTAGCAGTCTTGTGGCTTTTCACACAATATCTCCTGCACCTCTCCTTTACCTGCCCCACCTGTGACAGCTGAAGGGACTGTAATCTCATCTTAATTTGAGGTGCAGACACTTCTTCACAACATTGGGCCTCACTGTTGATATCTGGGTAGCACAGGATAAGCGTGGCCATAAATCAAAAATATGTCATGTGACCAGAATAAGTCAAGACTTTTCTGTGTCTCCTCTCTGCCATCCTCTGACGGGGGCCCTCGGGTCCCCTCTTCCATAATGCTGGTATCCCACTGCAGATGCTGCTCGCTGTGAAAGAAGCTCTCTCCATGCTCAGAGAAGAAACGTATCACATTTAAAAATCAGTTGAGTCGCCCTCCTAATCTTGGACACAATGTTGGGGTGTGGGTAGGGGAGGGAATCCAGTCTCTTCACCTGCCCCAGTGGATCTCAGGCTAATTCCTAAGATCAAACTCAAGTCCCTTCTATCCTTACTCTTGGACCCTTTCCTGATAAGCCAGGGCACAGCGATGTGCCCTCCACCTCTGGCCTTCTCTGAACTGCTTTGGCATTGAGGCTGAGCTAGCTGGAAACTTTGTTTTGTTTTATTTTGTTTGTTTATTTCTTTCCTTTTCTTTTATAGTAGCTCCCATCACACCACCTGAATTTAGAGCCCCTTGAGGACTGAAACTTGGCACATCTAATACCTGGCATGCCTTATACCTAGCACAGCTGAGAAAGGTCCTTGGGCAGGAGCCACCCTTGACACAGCCATCTATGCTGTGGTTCCTGTGTCTCAAAAGAGGAAGCCAGTGACACAGGTTTATAAAGAGTCTGTCTCTCGCTAGAACATTGGCACTTGGTGGAGCAAAGAAAGTTTTTTTATAGATCAAGTGGTGCTGCTTGGGGCTCACGAATGGGGGACTGGGCCAAGTGAGCAGAAGGAAATGCTTTTTCTCTGCCTCACCTATGTGTCATAAATTGTTCTGGTCACTCTTGTCCGTGGGGAGGAGAAGGGTGTTTACTGCCTGGCTAGAAGCTTCTCCAAAGCTTCTGACTGGAAATGCAGGCCAAGGGGACCCAAGCAGCAAGGACTCAGCCTGCCTCAGCTGACTGCCCACACCGCCCCCCCACCCCCACCCAGGGCGAGTCAAGCCTGTTGCACAGGCCCATCAGGCAGGGCTTTTGTTCCTTTAATAAACAGTGTGGTGAATCTCACCCCTGCTGACATTTGTCAAGAAGACATTTCATGAAGAGTCTCAGTTGAGAAGGAATGCTGGCTGAGCTCAAGCCACTTCTGAGAACGGGCAGCTGCACAAACCCCTTGTGACCCAAAAGGATGTCACAGGCTGGGCTTGGGAAATGAGGTGCTGAGGGAGCCATGATGGGGTAGTTCACAAGGTGGCATCTGGCACTGAAGGGTGGTTAGGATGGGGATCTTGTTGGAGAGAAAAGGAATCTGTTCCCATTACAGCTACAATAAATTATTTTGGTGTGTTGGTGTGCAATGAGCCCCGCATGATGTTAGGTGACACTTGAAACCAAAAAAAAAAAAGAAAAAAAGAAAAAAAAATACCAATCACTGCCAGAATAAGTACTTAAGAGGCAGAGTTCCTCTGCGCATTCATAGAGGAGAGATAGATATGACCGAACATGGTCAAGAAAGGCTGGTGGAATTTGTGTGAAGTCCACAAGGAAAGTGTACTAAGTACAGGTGTGGGGGGATGGGCCTGGGGTGCATCACAGGACCTGGACACGGCTTGAAATATACAAGAGAAAATATGCACTATGTTTGGGGGGTATCTGGTACTGTACGAAGGTGAAGCCAGCTGGGGCAGAAAGGTGATGAGTAGCAGATGAAAGCAGAAAGCAGAAAGGCAGAGTTTATGATGCTGTGGGATCCTGTATGACAAGCGAGGGAGTTTGGGTTTTCTCCCACAACCAAGGAAGAACCGCTGGGGGCTGCAGTACATGGAGCGGAATGATGGGATAGTGTTCTGGAGAGCTGGCCAGAAGAGAGGGCCCAGAGTCTGAAGGCAGAGGGCGGAGGGCTACTGCGATGGTTCAGGCAGGATGCTGGCCTATACTACCACCCCAGAGACTGCTCAGCAGAGCACAGACAGAGCAGGTATTTTGGAGGAGGATTTGGCATCCTGATGGCCCTCCCTGCCTGGACAATGTGTTTGTTTTCCTTGCCAGCAACTCCATACACCACTGAAGAATCTGAGAAGAGTTCTAAAAGAGCATTGCTTTGTCTTACTGCTTGCTCTGCCATCCACATCCCCACAGCTTCCCAACAGTTCACCACGTGAAGCTCAGGGGCCTCAGCTTGCCTTCAAGGCATATACCAGTGATTTTCAGACCTTTTTTTTTTTTTTTTTTTTTTTTTTTTATAAAAAGCAGCAGGACCTTTTCTTCAAAGGTGACCTTAAAGACCAAGAGGTAAAATGTCAAAAGCAGAGCATCTCTGCTCCTCTGCTCAAATCTGTACAGTCCTAGGACATTTTCCCTCTCCAGGCATGTTAGTCTCCAGTCCTTCAGACACCCCACCCTGTCCCTATTCCCCCAACCATGGAGTCTCTGAGACCCTTCCAAGAAAATGCCAGGGCCTTGAGCACACTTGGAGCCCATTTTTCTGCCAGGTCAATTTCAGTCTGCCTTTTCTCCCACTGCTCTTCATGCCCATTACAGGGCTCAGCCTTCTGCCCAAACACACACTGGACCTTGGCATTCCACTGCTGTTGCTTGTCTTTACCCTGAAACGATGGCCTTCATAGCACCTTATATGCTTCCAAACCTCACCACTCCCCACTCATGCCTATCCTCCACCATCATTATCATCATCACCATCATCACTACCATCATCATCATCACTGTCATCACCACCATAGCATCAGGATCATCAACATTATTACCACCATCATCATCACCATCATCAACATCATCACTACCGTCAATATCTTCATCACCACCGCAATCACCACTATCAGCATCACCACCATCATCATCATCACCAACATCATAATTACCATTATTACCACCAACATCATCACCACTGTCATTACCACTATCACTATTATCATCATCACTATCATCATCATCAATCATCAGCATCATTATCACCACCATTATCATCAACCAAGAGGTTAACTGAACACTTACTATATCCATTTAATAGAGATTTTCTTCATTTCATCCTCACATCAACATACTCAGGTAGGAATTATTATGTCCCTCACTTTACAGACAGATCAAAACTAAGGTATTTGAGTAGTTAAGTAACGTTCTCAAAACCACCCACCTAGGGAGAAGCTGAGCCATAATTCAAACCCAGGCAGTCCAACATAAGAGCTCCAAATCCCAATAAGCACTCTACACTGTCTCCACAAACACATATAGGCTGGTTGATTAATTAATTAGGTTGATGAATAAGAGAATACAAGTAATCAAAGAGAAAATCCATTCAATTATTCAGCAAATATTAAGTTCCTCCTTTGTGCCAAGTACTGTGCCAGGCTCTAGCAAGATGGTGGAAAAGGTGGATACTACTTCTGCTCTGCTCCCCTTGGTGCTCAAAGTCTAGGGAAAGGAGCCAAAAATGACCGTGTGCTGTCCAGTGTGAGTGATTTGGAGATGAAATGATAGTGCCACTGGGAGAGAATTCAGGAGGAAGAATAAACTTAGAGGTAAAAGATGATTTTGGCAGGTGGTCTACTGTGCTTCAGGTGCCAGGATAAAGCAAATTAACAAATGAAATTGTTCTGCAGGTGATGGAGATACCAGCTGGGAGCTCAGAGAGAGATAGTTCTGGGAGATGTGGATCTGGGAATTACACAAATAATGTTGACAGCTAAAGATTGAGCCTATGTCAAGTTTAATATAGAGAAAATTAAGTCTAGAGACTGAAGCCAAGCTTTGGAGAATGCTCTAGAGAGGATGGAACCTCTTGAGAGAAAAAAATGGTCACAAAGTATCAAAGAGGCCAAGAATTGATGTGTGAAGGAGAGGACAAGTGCCAAAGATCTCAGGTAGAGCAACAAAGAAGAACACAAGTTCTTTCCATTTCACCTTAAAGAAATTTTTGCCGATTTCTAAGAATGCAGTTTCAATAGAAGTGCGAGGGTAAATGACAGATTATAAGGGACATGCATAATGAAGAAAAGGCAATAGCCATTTGCTAAAGCCACCTCACACTGAGAAGTTGGCATGAAAAGAGAGTAAGAATAGTAATGGTGAGTTAAAGGAATAAAATACTAAACAAAATCAGTTTTACTGATGAGGTGACCTGACCCTAAATATGAATATGTTCAGATATGACAGTGACTGGATTTAAAATAGAATTCTTTAAACCCATGCCAACTAAAATGGAACACCCAGGGTTGACCTACCCAAATCCTGGGAGCTCCTCCTCAAGTGAATGGTGATCTCTGCTCTGTCTTTTCTGTTTGGGATCCTAACTTAGTTTAGTTCAGCAGATTCCTTCTTCCTTTTATAACTAAAATTTTTAAAATAAAAGAAACAGTCTGGTTAATCCCCCAAATGTATTTTTCCTTAGGGAAACATTTACATTCTTATGACCCCAAATGCTAAGCCAATAAAAGCAGCGGCAGGAACCATTATTCATTGTTATCGGCAAAAAAGCAGAAGGGAATGAAAGGCTCAAAGAATTTTGGTGTTTTGGGGAGAGAAAAATGACTTTTTTGTCTTTGTATTTTTATCTCCTCTGCCACCATAATTTAGATAGACAGAAAACAGGCCTGGCAACTGGCCATGTACATAAGGCCAAATAGCTCACTTCCCAGAAGATGTAGAAAAAGATCATTGGGGCTTCTTTGTAAAAGTGTGGCAGACTCAGACCTGGAACCACAGAAAATCAAGAGAGCAAACTATTTCTTGTTGAAAGAAATTGCTAAATTCAACACCAGAGTGCACTGACTTGGAAAATCATGAAGATACAGTCATCCTAGAGTATTCATAACATACTGACCTCTGTTCCAGTTCAGGCCCAGACACTCAAGCAGTGGGCAAATCAGAAATCATGAAATCGCAACAGCCTTGAGGAGAGGCTAAGGCAACTGAGGTCATTTGGGCAGAAAAGGAGGAAATGGAGAAAAGATATGGATCACATGAGTAGCTATTAGCTCTTTCTAAGTACCAAATAAGAAAGAATGGTCTAAACACAAGAAGTCTTTAGCCTGAGATTAGGAAAGACTTTTTGACCAACTGATTTGTAAACATGAAGTGTGTTGCTAAGGGTCATTAGGAGTATTCAGGTTCAATCCCTACATGACCTTGAGTGAGTTGCTTAATACTTCAGTGCCTCAATTTCCTCCAGAGTGGGAATTTAGTGCTACCTGCCTTGTAGGGATCTCATGGGTTAATCCATGTAAAACACTTAGCAGAGAGACAAGCACATCAACACTACATGAGCTGCCATTATCATCACTGTTCTACCCAAGCAAGCATCGTCTCAGCCCACAGTAGCAGATGTGAGGGAAATGCACAACTATTTTTCTAAAACTGAATTTACTGTCTATTTTGAGCCCCCATTTGGAGCAAAATGCATCTCTGGAAATTCAGGTCACCTCCTTTCTTTGTGAGTGGGGAGGGACGACTTCTGTGTGGTCAAGGTGTTGGGGGTCGGAGATGGGTGCAGGTCTTGTCCTGGGGTTGTCATCAGCCCACAAAGCCATCCTAGGAGATCTGCTGTGGTCTCCAGCCTCAGTCCACACAGGCAGGTACCATCCCTGAGGTCTCCTTGGCCCTCGCTCTCTTTCAGCTATTTTCATGGTCTGCTTGGGGACAGATAGCCATGGGATCCTGGGTGGCTGGCTCCTCATAGGATTCTAGACCTGAGCAGCCATTTCTATTTTAGGACCCACCTCCCTAGAGGCAGGGTGTGAGTATCCCCAGTCCTGAAATCCCCCCAGGGGTCCTGTGGGCGTCCAGGACACTGTACAATTGATAAAATTAAGCCTCAGTGATCTCTGTACAAGAAATAATACAGTGAGCTTCCAAGGCTCTTTCCTACAGCTGCCTGTCGATACCCCAGAGTGTATTCAAAGGGAATTTCAGGGTGCCTGGGTGGTTCAGTTGGTTGAGCATCGGACACCTGGTTTCAGCTCAGGTCATGATCTCAGGGTCATGAGATTGAGCCCCATGTCAGGCTCTGTGCCCAGTACAGACTCTGCTTCAGTTTCTCTCTCCTTCTCCCTCTGTCCTTCCTGCTCATACTTGCTCACTCTCTCTCTAAAATAAATAAATGAATCTCTAAAAAATATGTATTAAAAAAAAGAAGCAAACAAACAAACAAAAAACAAAGGGAATCTCAGTAAAAATAATTCCACAGGGACAAGTACTATGCAACTCACCCACACATCTCTCTACTCTTTGTATAAATAATAAACAAGCTAAAAAAATTGAAAATAATAAGCTAAATAAACATAAGCAAGTTTAATAGGCTTAAGAAGAACAAACAAACTATGTATTACTCAGGCAGTTCTTCCCATACTGTTCCTGCCGAGCATTTACCAACAGTAAGTAGAAATAGTGTGACCATCTGTCCCACTGGCCTGGGACAGAGGACTTTTGCTCTTAAAGCCAAGACAGTTCCAGGCAAACTGGGATGGTTGGTCACTCTGGGTCAACATGACAGTTCCTGCCTTTATTCCTGGATCTCAGCTCTCCTGTGTTCCTGGTTAAGTGCAAACTTTAAACGTCCAACAGTCTGAGGTGGGTTTGGTGCCATCTGAGAAGGGCTGAGTTGCTGACAAGAGGTAATGAGCTTCCAGACCTCCGCAGGGAGGGGCTGAGGGAGCTGCGCCAGCGGGGCCTAGATCCTCATCCAGAAGCAGCCTCTCTCCCAGTGCACACACAGGTCAAGGTCCCACAATATCCCCAGCATAGTGTTTTGTCCATTCCAGATGCTACATAAATACGGGGACTTTATGTAGCAGGTCTTGTCCTAGGGTTGTTGTGGGGCAGGGTTGAATTGGGTTGACTAAGGAGAACATTCCTCATCCTCTTCAAGATCCTTTTGTTTCATCTTCCCTTGCACACTTCTCTGGGATACACCTCTCCTTTGCTAATCTATCCTTGATTCTACCCTCCATTCAGGGTTGAGCTGTGTGTCCTGGCTGCAGGACCTCTGGAGATAGAGAGGCCGGTCCTCTTCTATGGGGGCCTGATGCTCTTCTGGGCTACCTGGAGACAGACCTAACACCTTTCCCTGGCTCCTACTCCAAAAAATCTTCTCAGAGGGTATCCTTTCCCCCAGTCTCTGGGCTGTTTCTTTGCAAACATTCTCACGTATTCAGTTCTCAGGCATCCCAAAGATCCAGTGCTGGGGTTATAGCACGGGGGTGTCAGACAGGAAAAAAAACACAATTCATGTCCATGGGCGTTTTTATGGTCGAGTTGATCAGAGCAATAAATAAATAAGTAAATGAGTCTTTTCAATTTTCTTTTGGAGATTTGGAAATAATTAGCAATTAAGACAAAACAAAACTAACCACAACAGTAAGGAAGAAAACAAAACCCTCCCTAGAACTCAGCTCTCATGCCAAAATTAAACCAAAACAATTTAGTCCTCTGAAAATGATCTCCAATTCCCTTCTTCTAATGACACCTCTTCCTTGGCTCTTCCCCTCCACTTTCTGAGAAAAAAAAAAAATCAAAGAAGAAAGAGGATTCTCTAACTCCTGATGTATTTATTCTATACCTACAGTTTGGTTACTTGTCTATTCAGAGTTGTTTCATCAGTAATATAAATAATAACACAATAACAACTGTTTGAACAGTACTATTGATGTGCTGCTCTAAGCGCTTTGCTTATATTAACTTACTTAGCCTTCACAATAATATTGTGAAGTACATGCTCTCATGATCTTCATTTTACAGAGGAGAAAACTAGGACATAGAGAATTTAAATAACTTACCCAAAGTCACACTACTGGTAAGTGAGAGGGTTGGGATTCAAACCAGACTGACTCCAGAATGCATGCACTAACCATTACCCAACAGTGAATGAATAAATGAATGGATGGATAGTAGATGGATGGATGGATGGATGGATGGATGGATGGATGGAGGATTGCATATGGATAGTGGATGGATGGATAGATGATAAAGGATGGATAGACGGTAGATGGATGGTGGATAGATGGTAGATGATGGATGGATGAAGGAAGGGAGGGATGGATGGTAGATGGATGACTGGGTGGTAGATGATCAGATGAAGGCACTAGGCCAGCAATTGCTCAGATACCTCTTTTAGGTATATATGACATCAATATTTAAAATTCATGCTCTGAACATAAAGTGTGGTTTTTAACATTCTTCTTCTATTTCCAGTTGAAGTGGAGGAGTGTCCATTAGGAGGATTACCAACTCTGAGCTGTGTGAGAGCTCAGCCTCTAGTGTATTACACCTTCCTTGGAAAAGAAACCTCTCCTGCCAGTACTCATTTAAGTCTCTGTGGAATAGAAGCAAAGAAGTTATGTTTTTCCAAAATGAATTAATCTCAGAAGAGGTTCCTTGAGAATCTTGGATATGAAATGTTCCTTTAGAGCCAAAACTAACACATATCTTACATAAAAGTGAAAAGACTATTTCCAGTTACAACCTCCCCCCCGCCCCACAAACTATAGATTACTGTCATAGTCAACAAGAGCCCATCTTAAACCTCCAAAGAATTACATGAGCTCTCCTTAAAATTTACTCTTGAATTAAGAAACCAGTTTGAGGTTAGCCAGATCTGTGGCTTTGGCTTAGCAGTCACCAATCTTTGGTAATAGGTCTGTTTTTCATCCCTGTGATATTAATCTTTTGACCACCAAAATGTTTCTTTAATGAAAGCAGTTTGTGTGCCTTACTCTTAGCAGACTCCTAGAGACGGATTAGATAAGGAAAGAAGGAAAACACTGTAGATCTACAAAATTAAGGATGACTGAGTGCTTACTTTGCCCCAGAATAGCTCACATGCCACAGGAAACCATTATCTTGGAAAAACGTAGCCTTGGTAGATTTTCAAAGATATATACATTTGCCTTTTTCTGATTTTGTTTAAGAGATAATAAGTTAAATTTTATTTTTTTCATTGTTCAACAGATAGGTCTAATTAATGTCATCAGTATTTTTCACTGGTCTGGAATTCAACTGTGCCTATGTGAATTTAATGCTTGCATCTCCATTTCACTCATGTTCTGAAGAATTCTGCAAGGTGAACAGCACTGGTCAGAAGACCAGTACATTACTTGGGGTCTGTTATTCAGGGCCACAAAACCTTCCACGAGTCACTGGACATTTCTCAGCATCAGCTGTCTGACCAGCAACATAGAGATAATGCCATTCACCCTTCTATCTAGGTATCCTACAGAATGCATCATCATCATCAAAGCTGGTGGCAAAGTGTAGCAACTAATATAGTTAAGTAACAAATAAGGGGAGGCAAAAGAAATCATGATAAAGCAACATCTGCATCATTAACATGACTTTGAATCTACAAGGTTGGTTGTAACCAAGCTTTATGTACCAAGCAAAGATAAATTCCTCTGAAAGTATCAGTGAGGCAAACAATAAAATAACTCACCATCATATATAGATAATACTAAACATGAGTTTCTGTTACTGGTGATGGTATAGCCTACATGGCCTACATTTGGGTCTTTTGATTTTATCATTAAAACACTACCTTAAAAAACTTACTCTTAGAGTGGGTAGGAGGGAACATGTTGGGCATCAGGGTATTATCAGTTGTGGTGGGGCATTGTTAGGGGGCCATTGGTTGTCTTTTCTCAATTTTAGTTCTTTACAAAACATGGGGATTTATGGGAGTGAACAAGTTGGGATTGATGGCAGTTGTCATTTCTAAGAGAGTTTAGAGCATCGAAGAATCCATAAGCTTTAATTCTATCCATCCCTTCCTCCCTGTAAATAAAATTCTCCCCAGAGATGGCTGTATAAACTGCCAGGAGCAAGTACGTTCTACAGCCATTAGATTTGCTTCCCTAGTAATATATAAGACTCTATAGACTGACCCTCTAAAGACTGTTCTCAATGTCCTAAGCACTATTTAGCGGCTCAAGTACCAGCCAGATGAGCCTTGACCTCAGAAACCTCTGGGACTCTAAAGATGCTTTGTCCGTGTCCTCACAGCCAAAGGAAACGCCCTGCTCCTCCTTCACAACCTCTTGTCACTTAAGTAGTGTCTATTCATAGCTCTGGCCAATGAGCCTTGAATGGGCCCAGCCCACCCATTTCCAGTATCTCTTGCTCCAGCTAAGAGCGGGAAGGATTGAGGAAACATAATATGTGAGAGAAGACTGAAGGAGCAAGACAAAAGTCTTAGTGGGGACAAGATTGCTGATTTCAGACACTTAAGGACATTTTTAGAAAAAGGAACTATATATTTGTCATGACATCAGAGAACAGAGCTGAGACCCATGAGTGGATGTTCTATGGAGGCAGATTGCTGGCTTAGTATTATGAAGAATGGACTGCTTGCAGGGTAGAGAGTTCCTTAGCACCGAAAGTATGCAAGCAGAGGTACTCTGACCATGTATTAAGAGGGGATCTAGCATTGAATAGAAATTTGGTCTAAGTGCTGGACTCAAAGGCTCTGAGGCCCTTTTAAATGGAGATCTCAGGATTTCAAGTTCATTAGTGAGTTTTCTCAGACCTGGAAATTCCCCCATCATTCTTCTCAGGCCAGACCTCCCCTTTCAATCTTTGCAGAAATCCTGGAGTAAGAACAGCCCACATTCTCTGGATGTCATTCTCTCCACCCAGCTGAAAAAGTGACTCTGACAAATACCCACCTGCAAGACAGCGTTCTTATTCCTGTCCCTCGGGGCAGAAGCAGGAGGCCAGTAAATGAAGTTAGCATTCCCT
The DNA here is from genome assembly GCF_018345385.1 of Vulpes lagopus. Lineage (NCBI taxonomy): Eukaryota > Metazoa > Chordata > Mammalia > Carnivora > Canidae > Vulpes > Vulpes lagopus. The sequence continues at coordinate 54,043,045 of NC_054831.1, read as the reverse complement.
GCTTTGCTCAGAAGCCCACTGCTCTCATCTTCTTTCTTCTTGTAGAACAAAGGAATTTGTTGAGTTCATCACATCTTTCTCGGAATTATATAGAGACTAAAACAGGGCCTAGGACACAGTAGGTACTCAATAAACCTTAGTTAAAAGAATAGATAAATACATTTTAAAAGCAAGAGAAAACAGTATGCTATGCCTGACCCAACAGTTAAATATCTTAGCCATTCCAGATTAATCTATAAGATAGGGGTGAATATATTATAACAACATTTGCTCCTTGGTTGCCCTAAGGATTAGAGAGTGTAGTAAAGGTAATGTGCTTAGCAGAGTGTCTGACACATAATCAAGGCTTAAGGAATTCTGGCTCTCTTCACCGCTGTTATTCTGTTATTATTACTGCTATTTTAAATAATACCACCTGGGGGGGGTGGAGAAGACAAAAAGGTATTTAATATTAGAACAGAACTTCTTTCCTGCTACCTCTTGTATCACATCATATCACTTCATCTGGAGCTGGCAAACTATTTCATGCTGATGTTGAAGAGGCAAACCCAGGACTTCAGTTAGCAAAAGGGATGCATCTCCTTGCTCCAGAGAGTTGTTTCCTCCGGGCACCTGGGACCAATGCTTATTGGTAATGACAGAGCCGTCTGTGAGACTGTTGATGGGAAATTACCCACTGGAATGAGCCTTGGGCTTCAAAGGGGTATAGGGGTAGTCTGAGAAGACTTTACATAGTGAATAGTTGCTGAAAAGTGTCATAAAAGAATGAATCTGTGATTTACATTTTCAAAAGTACTTATCAACAGATGAGACAATTTGTGAAAGCCAAAACATGTTTTTTTAAAACCTTGTCGATCCTAGCTGTGAGCCCTGCCAGTCACCCTCAGTGGGCCTGGGCCCACTGCTATGTCTCCCTCCCATGGATGCTCTGTCTGTTGGACCCTGAATGAGGAGGAGCATGGAAACATGAGGAAAGCAGGATATCTTCCCCAGGTGAGCAGTCTGCACACCTATTTAGAATCTCTCTTTTGTGCTAACATTCAACATTCCAGTCAAGGATCCTTCCTTTATTAGCAGTGAAATTCCTCAAGTATTCCGCCGATTGAGTACAGATGCAAATGATTTATCAGTTAAAAAAATTACAAAGGCCTAAAAAGATTCTATTATTTGTCAGTAGTCACAAATTATTCATTTGCTAAGTGGCGTGAGGGCCTCTAATCCAGGCTCCTAATTAACCATGAAACCATATGCTCTAGCAAGTAAACCTCAAAAATTATCTAGTTACACCAATGAATATAAGCACTATACAAGTACTTGATAAAAGCTCCAGGTTAACCTGGATGTGGCTTATTAGCAAGTTATAAATCAAGCCCTTTCTAAATAGGCAAGTAACAGCAGGTCTTTCAAACACCTTTCCAACGTAACTAATTCCACAGGTCCTGCTCTAGCATAACCACAATCACCAAATGCAGTCTGCACCTCCTTCCTTATGAATTCAAGATGCTGCATAGATAGCAATTCTCAAAAATGATTTCTAGAAAAGCAGACTGTGTTCTTCTCATTCATCAGAGGAAATTGAAGCATGAACAGAAGTAATGCGCTTAGTTTTAGACTATTTACATAATTAAAACCATATCCTAAAAGAGATATTGTGGAATTATCTTTTATTAAGTGTAGGTGGTCATGACACCTAAAAACAGAAGTTGTCTTTTTTTATCTGAACTTCCTGAGAGCTTCTCAAAAGTAACCACTTCAACGTTCCTCAATTAATGTAGGTTTAATCTAAATTCTATGATGTTCATTATAAATTGCAACAAACCTTTGCCTCTTTATTTGTCCAAAACGACGGCCATCTGACATCCTTGTTTCCTTCTTCTAGACTTTGGCCAGGGTGCAAGCCATTGTTAAAAGAGAATAGCACATTCATTGCTAATTTCAGTGACTGACTGTCATCAGATAATCATGTAGTCCATTATCGTACAAACAAAATCCTAGTATAACTATTAGGTAATTATTGATTAAATGGAGTGTGATGGGATGCTTAAAGTGACCCCAAGATTAAACTCTCATTTGGAGTTTGTTTGATGACTAACGACAACTATCACCAATTTGCAGATACTACAACAAAACTCCACTGCTGACAAAAATATTAACCATAAATGATGAAAAATTTTCAACTGGGAACAGAACATCTGGAACCTATTAAAACCGGAAAATTTCCCCTCTAAATCCTGATTGCCAAAGTTAGAACCAACCACCCAGAAACTGTGGCCCTCATGCTAACTCAATGTTTATGTTTCATTAAAAATGATTTCAAGGATTTACATCTTGCTCTATATGGCCCAGTTCCCATGGTTATAGCCCCTAATCTCACTGGGCATGTCCTTGTGCACAGCAACATTCCTCGTCTCTCGGGTTTGGAAAGAGGAGCTTCCTAGGGAATAATTCCAGGTTCCGTTTTCACATCTAGAGGCTCATCAGGAGTCTGAAAAGCACACCATCCTGAGATAAATGAGGAGAAGAAAACTAGAATTCAAGATCCAACATATTAAAATTTTAAAAACATCATTGTAGGATTTGCTTCTAAATATATAATAATATATATTATATTATATTTGCTTCTAAATTTCTAAATTTTTTATTATATTATATTTGATTCTAAATTTTAATTATTATATTATATTATATTTTTTAAAACATTCTTTTTTTTTTTTTAATTTATTTATGATAGTCACAGAGAGAGAGAGAGAGAGAGAGAGGCAGAGACACAGGCTGAGGAAGAAGCAGGCTCCATGCACCGGGAGCCTGATGTGGGATTCGATCCCGGGTCTCCAGGATCACGCCCTGGGCCAAAGGCAGGCGCCAAACCGTTGCGCCACCCAGGGATCCCTATATTATATTATATTATATAATAATATATATTATATTATATTTGCTTCTAAATATATAATATATATATATAATATGCAATAAAAATGACTAATGAAAGTTAAATAATTTCAGCTATGTATTAGTTTTCTATTGTTATCGTAACAAATCTCCACAAATATAGTGGCTTAAAACAACACAAATTTATTATCTTGCATTCTGTAAGTTAGATGCCCAACATCGATTTCCCTGGGCTAAAATCAAGGTGTTTGAAGGGCTGCATTCCTTCCTGGAGATTCTAGGAGATAATCTATGTCTTTGTCTCTCCCAGTATCTAGAAGATGCTCACATTCCTTGGCTTGGGTCCACTTCTTGGCTCTTAGAGGTCAACAAGGTTGCACCTCCACAAGCACATCTCTCTCGATTAATATGGCTGTATCCAAAGAAGTCTAGAAAAATATCCCTAACTCAAGATCTGCAACTTAACCACATATGCAAAATTAGAAGGTAACATAACCCAGGCTCAGGATGTGGACATCTGTGGGGTGAGGCATTATTCTACCTATCATAATCTACTTCCAGAGAGTAAAGAAGTTTGAAATCAAAATTTCATCAAACTCTTCCCTCTGTATCATTCCTTTTAGAATTGAATCCTACCCTAGGAAATAGGACAGAAGCTTTCAATGCAAAAATGCCTTAAACATAGAACAATCCCATTTCATGATTAGATTGTTTCTTTGCTGTTGAATTTAATAAGTTCTTTATAGATCTTGGATACCAGCCCTTTATCTGATAGGTCATTTGCAAATATCTTCTCCCATTCTGTAGGTTGTTTTTTAGTTTTATTGACTGTCTCTTCTGCTGTGCAGAAACTTTTTATCTTGATTAAGTCCCAATAGTTCACTTTTGCTTTTGTTTCTCTTGCCTTCATAGATGTATCTTGCAAGAAGTTGCTGTGGCCAACTTCAAAAAGGGTGTGGCCTGTGTTCTCCTCTAGGATTTTGATGGATTCTTGTCTCACATTTAGATCTTTCATCCATTTTGAGTTTATTTTTGTGTCTGGTGTAAGAGAATGGTTTAGTCTCATTCTTCTGCACGTGGCTGTCCAATTTTCCCAGCACCATTTATTGAAGAGACTGTTCTTTTTCCCACGGATAGTCTTTCCTGCTTTGTCGAATATTAGTTGACCATAGAGTTGAGGGCCCATTTCTGGGTTCTCTATTCCATTCCATTGATCTATGTGTCTGTTTTTGTGCCAGTTCCACACTGTCTTGATGATCACAGCTTTGTAGTACAACTTGAAATCTGGCATTGTGATGCCCCCCGGCTCTGGTTTTCTTTTTCAATATTCCCCTGGGATTTGGGGTCTTTTCTGATTCCACACAAATCTTAAGATGATTTGTTCCAATTCTCTGAAGAAAATCCATGGTATTTTGATAGGGATTGCATTGAACATGTAAATTGCCCTGGGTAGCATAGACATTTTCACAATATTAATTCTGCTCATGGATTCATGAGCATGGAATGTTTTTCCATCTCTTTGTGTCTTTCTCAATTTCGTTCAGAAGGCTTCTGTAGTTTTTAGGGTATAGATCCTTTACCTCTTTGGTTAGGTTTATTCCTAGGTATCTTATGCTTTTGGGTGCAACTGTAAATGGGATTGACTCCTTAATTTCTCTTTCTTCAGTCTCATTGTTAGTGTATAGAAATGCCACTGACTTCTGGGCATTGATTTTGTATCCTGCCACACTGCCGAATTGCTGTATGAGTTCTAACAATCTTGGGGTGGAGTCTATGTACAGTATCATCTTATCTGCAAAGAGGGAGAATTTGACTTCTTCTTTGCCAATTTGAATTCCTTTTATTTATTTATTTTGTTGTTGTTGTTGTTGTCTGATTGCTGAGGCTAGGACTTCTAGTACTATGTTGAATAGCAGTGGTGAGAGTGGACATCCCTGTCATGTTCCCGAGAACTTATTAAACTCAACAGCAAAGAAACAAACAATCCAATCATGAAATGGGCAAAAGACATGAACAGAATTTTCACAGAGAAAGACACAGACATGGCCAACAAGCACATGAGAAAATGCTCCGCATCACTTGCCATCAGGGAAATGCAAATCAGAACCACAATGAGATACCACCTCACATCAGTAAGAATAGTGAAAATTAACAAGACAGGAAGCAACAAATGTTGGAGAGGATGTGGAGAAAGGGGAACCCTCTTGCACTGTTTGTTGGTAGGAATGTGAACTGGTACAGCCACTCTGGAAAACTATGTGGAGCTTCCTCAAAGAGTTAGAAATAGAGCTTTGCTATGACCCAGCAATTGCACTACTGGGGATTTGCCCCAAAGATACAGATGCAGTGAAAAGCCTAGACACCTGCACCCCAAAGTTTCTAGCAGCAATGTCCACAATAGCCAAACTGTGGAAGGAGCCTTGGTGTCCATCGAAAGATGAATGGATAAAGAAGATGTGGTCTCTGTATACAATGGAATATTACTCAGCCATTAGAAACGACAAATATCCACCATTTGCTTCAAAGTGGATGGAACTGGAGGGTATTATGCTGAGTGAAGTAAGTCAATCGGAGAAGGACAAGCATTATATGGTCTCATTCATTCAGGGAATATAAAAAATAGTGAAAGGGATTAAAGGGGAAAAGAGAAAATGAGTGGGAAATATCAGTGAGGGTGACAAAACATGAGTGACCCCTAACTCTGGGAAATGAACAAGGGGTTGTGGAAAGGGAGGTGGGTGGGAGGATGGATGGGGTGACTGGGTGACGGGCACTGGGGGAGACACTTGACGGGATGAGCACTGGGTGTTATGGTATATGTTGGCAAATCGAATTCCAATAAAAAATATACAAAAAAACCCCACAAAAACATAGAACAATCCCACAAGTTGCACTACTCCACAATGAATTTCTTGGCTGAAAGTTTTCCAAAATTTTCAGAGATGATTTCAATTCTAGTGGTAAACATGAAATCTATCTAGTTTTACTGTTATATCTCTATATGAGACACCCAACAATGGTTCTTCTGAAATGCTAAAATATTCACTGAAAGCATAAACTGTTAGGTCCCAGAATGTATGGAAGGATGGATGTGGTTGAAAGTAGTTTCTTAACATATCTTTCATTCTAAATTGACTCCTAGCATGCATTTCTGTACATTGGAGGGAATAGAGCAGCCTCGGCTAGTGGGTGTGTTCATAAGGAGTTCAGGGCCTGTTTCCTACCTATGCCTGGTAAATGCCTCAATTGAAGCGAGTGTCCTGGACGTTAGCACTTTCTGCTGTTTACCAACACACACCACAGTTTTGATTTGATGCTTGGCAAAGGGCATTTCTACCCTGAGAACTCCGGGTTTGCTCCATTTTAAAAAAAAATTTTTTTAACAACAGGATCCCAAATCATTGTTAGAACAGTCTGAGCAGTATCAGTAAGCCATTTTGTGTCTTTGAGGATGTGGTTCTTATAGGCAAGAACATGCATTTCGGGGCACTGACTCATTTTCTTGCAAAGGTAAAGGTACCAGCTGCAATCTAGGCCCTGTGCTAAGGGACTTAAATGCATTAACTCATTTCACTTTACAAAACCCTGTAAAATGGACTCTCACAACCACCCCATTTTATGGACAATGGAAGCAAGACTTGAAGTGACTTGGCCAACCTCACAGAGCTGGTGAGTGATCTGGCTGGGCAAAGTAAGGATTGTGTGAGGCCAGTGAGGTGCTCACCTTAGGTGCAAAATGTAAAAGGGAGCCCCAAAACTCAGTAATCAGGACAAAGAATAGGTTAATGGAATATTTTAGAAAATTGAAATTAATGAAAAAAATCCTTGATGACAAAATAGTGAAATTCTAAAAAAAAGACAGGATTTGAACTTTTACTTGAAGGACCCAGCTTTACTTGCCTGATCCTGATCCCAGTCCTGTCAGATCCTTATTCCTGCCCTGGCTGGGATTTGAACCCACGACTGGACTGGCTGAGATCACATCCCATGCTCTGATCCACTTCTCTGGGGCACTCATCTGTCTTCTTTGCCAGCAGGGAGCTAAGATGTGCTTACATTGTTTGTCAGCGATGCGATGCCCACAACCTGAACTGAGTCTCACTCACCCCGCCCAACCTTAGGAAAGTCATACCCAGACGGGACTGAGAAAAGCATCTGTGATGGCAAGAAGTCATGTGTAATGGCCCCTATCTTTGCCATCAGCCAAGGTGACTCTTGGTAGAGAAGCCCTGGCTTAGGAAGAGAGCACTTCCCAGAGCAGATCAGTATTGATCAAGCTATGAGCAAATTTTCTTTAGTGAATGTGCTGTGACTCAGTTCAGATGGAAGGAGGGTCCCCTGGCAACTGACAACTCCCAAGTGACCTTTACCCTCCCCCTCCCTCCAGGCCACTCTCTGCAGGTGCCACCATGTACAAGGGGCCTCTGCTCTTTTTTTGGGGGGGGAGGGGGGCTCTGCTCTTCCTAGAATAGAAATTCCTTTGCCCAAGTCAATTGGAAAGCGATCCTCCTTGTTAACTTCTCACCTTTTGCAATATAAACAGGTGCCAAACACTGCCCCCTCTTCCTGCACCCAGTCCCATAGGTCTAGGACAGGGAAGCAGCTTCTGTGGACCAGACACTTGAACCAAATTCCTCCAGGGAGGGTGCACTGAACACACTCTATGCAATTGTCATTTTCCCTGCTGGTAGGAAAATCTACCAGATAGCATTGAACCCAGCCTTTGGTGACAAGTGATTGTTGAATAAATAAATGAAGAATATACTTGTTAACACTCCTAACAGAAGAAAACATAGAGAAATCATGTTTGTAGCTTTCCAAAGAAAGAGCAAGGATTTTTTTAAATAGCTGCACTATCCCTTTAAGAACTCAGGTGTCCAATAGAGCACTCAGCAGGGAAGTAAGCAAGTGTAGCTGAAGCTCAGAGGGAGCTCAGAGGGTGAGCAGACATTCCTGTGGATTCCTGTCAGAGTAAAGCACCCTGCCCTATTTCATGATGGCATTTAAAGAAAGTAACACTATTTTTTAAAGCTTGGAGACTGGAATTAAGGCCTAAAGTTTTAGCTGAGGTACACAAGGAGATGCAGTAAGAATTAATATGCCATTAAGTTCACTTGTTCACCAAAGGCTGAGTTCAATGCTATCTGGTAGATTTTCCTTCCAGCAGCTCTCCATCTCCTCCGAGAGTCTAGCTGATACTCTTCGAAATGCTTATTTGACCTTAGATATTGACTTTAGTCAAGGGGTGTCTGAATAGTTAAAAAAGAGAGAGAAAGAATGTTCTAGTCTGTCCTAAAGACAGCTGAACTGAACAACAACAAAATAGGAGGATGTCCTTTTCTGAAGACAGCTGAACGGTTGTTCCAGCAAATAAATACTAGCTAGCTAAGTTTGCCATGAAAAATAATGCACAAAATGTAAGTCAGCCATGGAGGCATGCAGATTTTGAGATTGCAGGTTAATCTACCACTTTCTAGAGACCACTTTATTATTGTTTCCAGTTAAACATAACAGTACTCAGAATAAAACATTTGGAAAAACCCAAAGAGCATTACAAAAAATCTGTCACATTATATGTCAATTATATCTCAATAAAGCTGGGGGGAAAACAGAAGCCAACCATCCAAGGTAACAACTTGTGACATAATTTGCTTGAAATTAAACTCAATATTTTTCCCCATGTCTATGAAAAATACATGTATTATAACCCAAAACTGACATATCTTCTTCCTACTGCAGTATTTCCTGTGCTGGTTAAAATAAACCTAAATAGAAATTGAATGGTTGCATCCTGTCATATGAGTACACTGTAGATTTCTTGAACAATCACCTTCTGTACTGGATACCTAAGCTGTCTCCAAAATTTGCTATCATAAATAATGCTTTAATGAACTTCCATATGCAATTCTTTGCAGACATCTCTTAATTCCTCTTGGGGTAAAGACCTAGAAATTGAAATGCTGGATGAAGGAATTCACAGTTTTTAAAGCTTTTGATAATATAGTAACAAATTGCCCTTTAAAAAAAAAAGTGTACTAATCAATACCTCCACACTGTGTAAAATTGCCAGGGAAACTTAGCTATCACAGAAGAGATCTTGATTAAGAATGGGGAAATTTGGGGGGCAGAAGACATAAACAGACATTTTTCCAATGAAGACATACAAATGACTAACAGACCCATGAGAAAATGCTCAATACCACTTGGCATCAGGGAAATACAAATCAAAACCACAATGAGATACCAACTTGTACCAGTCAGAATGGCTAAAATTAAGAACTCAGAAAAAAACAGATGTTGGCAAGAATGTAGAAAAAGGGGAAACCTCTTACATTGTTGGTGGGAATGCAAACTTGTGCAGCCACTCTGGAAAACAGTATAGAGGTTCCTCAAAAAGTTAAGGATAGAGATACCCTATGACCCAGAAGTTGTACTACTAGGTATTCATCCAAAGGATACAAACATAGTGATTCAAAGGGGCACATGCACCCCAGTATTTATAGCAGCAATGTCCACAATAGCCAAAATACGGAAAGTCAAATGTCCTTTGACAGGTGAATGGATAGAAAAGATGTGATAGATAGATATATATAGATATATATATATATAATATTACTCACCATCAAAAAGAATGAAATCTTGCCATTTGCAATGATGTTGATGGAACCAGAGGGTGTTATGCTAAATGAAATAAGTCAGTCAGAGACAAACACCACATGATTTCATTCTTTGTGGAGTTTAAGAAACAAAACAGATGAACACAGGGGAAGGAAAGGAAAAATAAAATAAGTTGAAAGCAGGGAGATAAACCCTAAGAGGCTCTTAACTATAGGAAACAGACTGAGGGTTGCTTGGGGGGAGTGGATGGAGGGATGGGGTAACTGTGTGATGGGAATGAAGGAGGGCACTTGATGTAATGAACACTGGGTATTATGTTTAACTGATGAATCATCAAATTCTATCCCTGAAGCTAATAATACAGTATATGTTAACAAAACTGAATTTAATTAAAAATTTTTTTAAAAGAATGAGGTAATTTTTTTTCTCTGAGAGTGTCAGAAATTTAGCATTGGAAAGAATTATTGAGGGAGGTCATCCAATCTTTAACCCTAGCAGTAATACACTAGTGTCATCTGGTGAGCTTCTAAAAATTGCCAATATTGGATCCCACTCTTACAGATTCTGATTTTATTAGTCTCGGGTGGAACCTGGGCATGGTATCATCTTAAAGCTTCCCAAGTGGTTCTCATGTCAGCCAAGGTTGAGAACCACTGAACTCAAGGTGTTTTTAAAGGAAAGAAATTTGCAGAAGTTTGGGTTCAGATGTGTGTCCAACAAATTCTTGAGTTTTTCCTTTAATTTTTTGACTTTATAAAAATATTTCTGAGAAAACTGTGACAGTTTGTATACCTCTGAAAGGAAATCACAAATAGGACAGGTTCTTTTGTGGTGTCCAGGGGAACAAAAGATGCTGGCCCAAGTGCCATCACCAAGATTGTTATCAGAGAGAAGAAGTAGGTTACAGTGGGTGGCTTTGCTGTCACAGTTTGGTCAGATGGAAAGAATGGTGTGGACATAGACTGAGTCCTAAAGGATAGTGTGAAATAGGAGGAAGGAAGAGTGTGGCTTTGGGGACATACAGACCTTGAATTCAAGTTATGTCATTTGTTACTGTTTGATCCTGAGCAAATTCTTTACTGTTCTGGGTCACAGTTTTTCCATCTGTGAAATTACACATTACAACTACCTGGTAGGGCTGTAGCAGGGTTTACACTATAATAATGTATAGTTCCTAGGCACTGATCAAAGATAACTGTCTTTCCTTAGCTAGCACCTGGAGTGCTTCATGCTCAGCCTTTTGTGCAGCACACTCACTTCTTGATTTATTTTATTTTTTTTAAAGATTTATTAATTTATTTATGGTAGAGAGAGAGAGAGAGGCAGAGACACAGGCAGAGGGAGAAGCAGGCTCCATGCCGGGAGCCCGATGCAGGACTAGATCCCAGGACTCCAGGATCGCACCCTGAGCCAAAGACAAGCGCCAAACCACTGAGCCACCCAGGGATCTCCTTGATTTATTTTCAATATAAGGGAACCCACTTATTCTGACTCTGCTCCCAGTTAGGACGTGTGGGTTCTAAGATCAGCTCTGCCACTCCCTAGGGTGTAGGTCATAGCTTGGCAGAGCCCCAATTTCCTCCTTGAAACATCTAAAGGCCCCTCCCGAATTCCACAATCTCTAAAGTAGATCTTTTCCATTGCTTAGAACTTTTGATATTCAAATTAACTGTACTATAAGAGAACATTCCATGGAGTGATTTTAAAAAAAATCTATAATTTACAGCGTGCCTGCTATGTCTGTTGTACACATACATGTTATAGTATTTAAAGGTCACAACAACCATGGGAGGCAGATATTTGTGTACCCCCATTAATGAGTGAGGGAACAGATCCAGTGAAAAATATTTTATCTGTAATTACCCAGTCCACATTTGGAACAACTGAGATTTGAACGCAACTTGATCCCAAAGCCCTTGACCTCAGCATGCTGAATTCCTAAGTGCTGCTGATTATAGAAAGAGGACCAATTATTCAAAGATAAACTCTTCCTTCAGACTTTTTCATTTTTCTCTTCTTTTCTATTTTCTGACTTTTTACCAATTGCTTTATTAACCCCTCCATGAGAGGCTGTGGGGAAATGGGAAAAACTCTGAACTCAGAGTGATTTTCGAGATTCCTCAGAGTGACCTCCATCAATATATCTGACTAAATTCAAAGCAAGTGTACCCTCAACTCGTCTTTTCTTAGGTGGATCCCCCAAAAGTCCCAGAACACCTCAGCCCCACCCAAGAGCTGAGGAGTCAGGAATGGAAGCAAACGGCAGTCTCACAGATTCCAGTTAAAATAATTGCATGTTTCCAGGTTTATAAAAGATATGAAGAATAATCAGATCGTAAAGGCCCCCTGCAGGACCCTGGAAGGGGTCTGCTGAAATGAGGAGCCATTAGGTGTTCGCTTTCTCAGCAGCAGGAAACCCACCTCCAGCGCTACCCTGCTCAGTGGCATTTTGCAATGAGACTTGCTCTCATTCACACGTGGCTGCAGATGCACTCACAGTTAAACAGAAATAATGCTTGCTATTAAATATGGCCTAATTTCTCTGTTATTACCATCGCACATGATGGATTTCTCTTCTTACCTTAAAATTCAGAATTATTTGATTTTAATTATTTTTAGCCATCACAGAATCAGAGAACTCCACAGTTCTACCGATCCACAAACTTTCTGGCTTTTCCGGGAGACTGTCTGACCCAGGCAAGCTCCAGAGGCAGGCTCTTGTCCATAGCAGGGCACTGTTGACGCTTATTCTGCCCAAGAGACGTGTGTTCATCATTCCCAGGGATTTGGCTCTTGTTAGGGAATTTATATATATTTAATGCAAGATAGCTGGTAAAAGTGAAATTAGTGTCAGAGGCAAGAAGTGGGATCTCTACCCATTCAATACTTTTAACATTTAAAATATAAGAAGCTGAGTAGCTTTACCTATCAAACATGAGGTTCCTATCGCTTACCAAGCGTGGCTATCAGTTCTGCTAAGACATCCCTCAGAGGTTGAAGATTATATGGTTTGAAAGGTCCTCCCTTTTTACCCAAACTTTATTGGTTTTGGCCAGAAACACTATAAAACTTTATTGCAACAGACAGGGATAGTATGTTCTGTAAAGTATGGGTGTGGGTGTTTAAATAAGACAGAATATGATGTTTCTGAGACTAGAACTACAAAATAGTTGACTTAATCCTAAGAAAAAAATGATCAACCCAATAAACCACTTTCCAAATTAACTGCATCCTCTAAAATAATTTTTGGATCAATTTTTAGAGAACTCTTCACAAATACAGAAACTCCATATAATGAATCCGTGTCAATATTCAAGTGCAAATGACTTATTGCTTCTGGTCATGGTCTTCAGAGAGAAGGAATCTTCTCCAAATTCACAGGAGATTATGGGAGGTAACAAAGGAGAAGTGGGATGGGTGTCCTCCCTCTAACCTTAAGGTTTTAACATTTTTCTTCTTTTTAAGACCATGGACTCTTTCTTTAAATAGAATGGCTTGAGCTCAGTAGATAAACACATGGGAGAAGCTCCTGGTACAGTTAAGGTCCTGTTCCTCCAACTTCCCTTTACACACAGGACACACAGACACACTCCCCTCCCCGCCCCCGCCCCAGGAGTCCCTAAGGGACTCCTTAGTTATTTTTATTTATTTATTTATTCATGAGAGACAGAGAGAGTGAGGCAGAGACATAGACAGAGGGAGAAGCAGGCTCCTCAGAGGGAGCCTGATGTGGGACTTGATCCCGAGACCCCAGGGTCATGTCCTGAGCCGAAGGCAGACGCTCAACTTCTGAGCCACCCAGACATCTTGAGGCACAAGTTTTTAAAGCCTAGTTAATGAGCACCGCAAATAACTAAAGTTAAGGAGCTAGAGGAATCCATGGACTCATAGACATGAAACAAGAGTTTTGAAAAAGCTTATTTCAAACTGAAAAAGATCAAAGACTCTAGGGTAGTGCTAATAAAACTTTTTGCAATGAGGAAAATGTTCTGTGTCTGTACTACCAAATACATCCACCACTAGCCATGTTTAGCTACTGAGCCCCTGAAATGTGACTAGCGAGATTAGGAAGTGAATTTTTAATTTTATGTAATTTTAATTAATTTAAATGTTAATGTACATGGCCTCATATGGTTAGTAGCTATTACAGAGCAGAGCAGCATTTCTCTTCTGTAGGTAGAACTACAAGGACAGAGTTTGTAATGAAATACATGTCTATTCTCCTTGTGGGAACATCTGAGGAAGCCCATCACCCCCTCTTCTTATTCTCCTGTCTGTTCCACCAAAAGGGGGGCTCAGATGAGAGCCCTTCTGTATTAGCCTCCTGTTGCTGCTGTAACAGATTACTACAACACGGCTTAATTCTCTTCTAGTTCCTGAGGTCAGAAGTCCACAGTGAGTCTCAGTGGGCTAAACTCAAGGTATTGGCAAAGGTGCATTTCTCCTGGAGGCTCTAGGAGAGAACTGGTCTTCTCGACTTTTCTGGGTTCTCAAGAAATTCCAGAATGCTTGGTTGCAAGCATTCCGTGGCGCATGCCCCTTTCTCAATCTTCAAAGCCAGCAGTATAGCATCTTCCAGTCTCTCTGTTTCCAACATCACATTTTCTCTTCTGATTCTCTCTTACTCTGACCCTCCTGCCTCCCTCTTTTAAGAAGCCTTATGATTACCTTGGGCCCATCTGGATAACCCAAGATAATCTTCTTAAACTCAAGAACTTTAGTTTAATCATAGCCACAAATTAGGAGGTAACATATTCACAGCTTTCTAGGTCATGGGTTTCCTTGAAGTGGGAGGCATCATTTTGCCTACCCCACCTTTGTTGCAGATTAGCTTGAAGTAAGGCTAGTACCTTTCATTAAATTCATTAATACCTGGTTTTCTAAAAGGTAGCCTTGGTTGGTAGGCTTCACTGGAATTATCCACAAGTGAGGTGAGGTTTTCTCACCTGGCGGTTCTCCAGATTTAGCCAGCATCATATCACCCATGGGCTTGTGAAAGACTGCTGGACTCAAACCCCAGAGTTTCTGATTCAGTAGGTCTGGAGTGGGGCCCAAGAATTTGCATTTCTCAGCCAGGTATAGTAATTTTAACATATGTGCACAAATTCTTTGACATTCCTCCCTCCAAAAGATGGGGGGGGGGGTGTCTTTCTTACTTTCATGCTTTTGAGCACAGACTAGATTTAGTGACTCATTTCTAAGTATATTTGATGGATGTGATGGCATATGATTGCGGGACAAGTCTCACTCTCACATTCGCGCTCTCTCTCTTTGAGCATTAGTTTCTAACCCCAGTTGAGCCTTCAGATTCCTGCAGCTCTAGGTGATAGATGCCTTGACTATGACCTCATGAGAAACCCTGTGCCAGGTTCACTCAGCTAAGTCACTTCTCAATTCCTGACTCATAGAAACTCTGTGAAATAATACAAGTTTATTGGTATTTAAAGCTACTGAGTTTGGGGGTAATTTATTACACAGCAAGAGATAACCAAGTTTAACAGGTGGTGCTGATACCCTGGTCTCGGGACCGCATTTTGAGAACCACCAGTCCAACCCACACACTGCATAAGGCAGAGCCATTTCTCCTGCCCGTGTTGAGATGCTCCAGAGAACCAGAGGAGGGTAATGTTCTCTGGTTTGTATGTATTGCATATTCATTTTGTTTTCTACAGACATATTCTGTTACCATCAGCCACCACTCTCTTATGAAAGTGTTTTTTGCTGGGAAAAATAACAACAGTATGTCAACTGATAGCTGTATTCTAGAAGCCCATTGCTATCTACTTGGGCACACACGCAAAAATGTGCTGCACATGGATGAAGAACCAGACAGCTTTAGGGAGAAGAGGAAATGATCAAAAGAGTAGACCATCTCTCTCTTACATACTCTTTTCAGCCTGAAAGTGAACAAGATGAAGAAAGAAAAGAAAACAAAACTTTTTTTTTTTTTTTTTTTTTTTTTAAGAAAACAAAACTCTTGACAAGAGAGGGAAAGATAGTACTAGGAGCCAGGAGAGCAAAGGGGTGTCCAACTGTTAAATAATGAGAAACTGAAACTGCCTTCATTGTGTCAGAGAGGCCAATTCCTGAGCCAGCTGTAGAGGAAATGGGGAGTTTATGTTATCTGGGATGTCAGTAAGAACTGAGTGGATGCACTTCCTGTCTGCTTCTCCCCAAAGATTAGCAACCTCTTCAGCAAAGATGCTTTTCCAGACGTTTCATTTGTTGTTTACGTTCCCAGTTGGCAAATGTGGTCCAAGAAGGGAAATACGGCTCCAAGAGCAAGGGAAGGGAATGGTAGTGAATACAGGGTGAATATCACACAGAAGGGAGCTGATGTGAGGGGAGGAAGGACCCGACGGCAGCTCTGCAAGACCAGCCGTTTCTAATTCAGGCAGTGCCAGGCAAGCTGGCCAAGCAGGTTCATTTCAGTGATACCCATTCCCTTTGATGGGGCTTCTCTGGCTTTTCCATTTATTTTATAGAAACTTAAAATATGACATATGATTCCATTTATATGAAATTCTTGGAAAGGCACAACTAATCTAGGGTGACAGAAAGCGGAAAAGTGGTCGCCTCAGACCAGTACTGAGGGGGAAGGTGACTGCAAAAGGCCATGTGAGGATGTGGGGTGTGATGGAAACACTCTTACATTTTTGTTGTGCTAGTGGTTACATGGGCGTGCACATTTGTCAGACTTCATTGAACTATACGCTTAAAATGGGTACATTTTATTGCACATAAATTATATCTTAATAATACTGGCCTTAAAAAAGAATGACATGTGGAACACTCTGATGGGGCATTCAAAGACTGGTTTGGCAAAAACAAGAGCTATCTGGTAGAAAAGGGACTCAGGTAGTTCTGTGTGGCCTGAGGAGTAGAACAAGAATAAATGCATACATATTACATGAAACAGATTTCTATTCAATGTATTTATGTCGATCATTTTTTTTTAAAGACTTTATTTATTTATTCATGAGACACACACACACAGAGAGAGAGAGAGAGAGAGAGGCAGAGACACAGGCAGAGGGAGAAGCAGGCTCCATGCAGGGAGCCCGAAGTGGGACTCGATCCCAGGACTCCAGGATCACACCCTGAGCCGAAGGCAGACAACTGCTGAGCCACCAGGGGTCCCAGGGTCAATCATTTATTTAACAAAGTTTCACTGAAAGTCCTACATAGAGAGGTCTTTAACTCTCAGATATACAAAAAAAGATAGCTTAGCTTCTCTATCACCCAGCTGAATTTCTATTTAAAAAGCCGATTCACTCTCTGTGTGTGACTATCATAAATAAATAAAAATTAATAATTAATAATAAAATAAAATTTTTAAAAAAACAAAAAATAAATAAAAAGCCGATTCTGCAGAGAATGGAATATTTAATTAACATGAGGTTTTCCATTTTCCCTGAGGTGGTGTCTGAGTTCCAGTAGGTTCTCTCAATGCCAAGACATTGAGGGGATGTCTAGTCCTCGATGCCCACTCTATACATCCATGCAGGGATCTTCCCATTCTCAGCCTTGGCCGTGAGCCACGTGGCTGCAGAGCTGAACCTTGCTGCAGACCAGGGGACCTCCTTGGCCTTCTGCACCATCCCTGGGCCATGTTAAGGGAAGGTGCCATGGTGGATATGGGGGAGACCACACCAAACTCTCTGCAAGTCTGTCTCTCACCCTGCCTGCCTAGAAATGTGACAGAGACATAATATGTGCACAGTGTTGCTGCTCCCCAGGACTCCACCTTGCAAAATGGGCTATGGCCCCCCAGTCTCAGGTCCCCCGAAACATTCTGAAATTGTGGAGAGGCAGCATTAGCATAGTGGTTAAGAGCAGTAACTCTAGATCCAGCTGCCTGTATCCTTGTTCTGGCAGCTGCCAGCTGTGTAACTAGGGCAAATACTTTTTCTGCCTGAATCTCTGCAACTTGAGGAGAATGGTGGTTCTTAACCCACAAGATTGCAGTAGGGGCCCAACGAGTTGATACTCAAAGCTCTTAGAAGAAATGTGTGGCACACAGGACCTTCCACCTGAGGCACAAGACCCTTGCTTATGGACCTCCCGCACCGCTGCATGCTTGTCATCACTGTTTTTACCTTTCTAACTGCTTCTCTGATTCTTTTCTTGAGCCACTCCTTCACAGAGAGATGTTTACGTCTCTTGGGCACCTGGCATAACTTCTTTAATGATTCTGATTTGAGGAAACACAGAATCCAAGGGTTTTTTATTATTTGATGTTTTTTTTCCCCACTTCCCACCCTATGCAGGCCTCTCCCTTGAAGGAATGAGAAAAGAATATCTGAAAGAGCATAAAGGAGAGCAGGAAATAATGAGAGAGAAAGGTTCATTTGTGCTGATGTCACCAAATCTAACACTACATCAAATGCATCTTGTTTTCATTAAAATATGGGAAAAGGTGCATCTTACAATAAGTGAAATTTTGCATTTCTGTCTACGAATACAATACCCATTCTATGCAATACAATGATGAAGGACATAAGCAGGAACCCTGACCCCTGGGGCTCCCCTTTAATGGGGCAGACCCTGCACACATGAACCAGTGGCTGGATTGAGCAGGGGTACAGATCTCCAGGGATGTGAGGAACATAACCAGGACCCGGGGAGAGATTCAGGCACACCTAACTGGGGTAGTACGTGGGCTCAGCTCCTGTCTCCTGGGGGCCGATATTTAAGCTGAGACTTGAAAGAATGACCCAGCAAAGAGCAGATGAAACACCAAATACAAAGCCTTTGAGACTTTTAGGGGAAACACTGGACCTTTTCAAGGACTGACAGAAAACCAGTGTCAGCACATGGTGCTGTGTGTAGAAGGTATCAACACACCCAAGCCGTCTGAAGATGGGGTGGGTCCTACCAGATGGAAGTAAATTTCCGGATCACCAGATATATTCAAACAGAGTGGACAGTCACTGAGGGGATTTGATAGAAGGAATCCATGGATAAGGTGAAGGACAGAATATATATTAGTTTTCCAGGACTGTCATAATAAATTACTACACACTGGATGGCCAAAACAACAGAGGTTGATTCCCTTCCAGCTGCGGAGGCCAGGTGTGAGCAGGGCTGACTCCTCCTGGAGGCTCATCCTGGAGAGTCCGCCCCGCGCCTCTCTTCTACTCCCTGGTGGCTGCCAGCAGTCCTTGGTGGGCTTAGGCTTGCAGCTTTGGAGCTCCTATCTCTGTCTACATCACCACATGGCCTCCCCCATTTTCTTCCTCCTCCTGTCTATGTCTTCTCTTCCTATAAGGACCCCTGTCAGTGGACATAGGGCCCACCCAAAAAATCCAAGATGATCTCATTCAAGATCCCTAATTACATCTGCAAAAACCCTTTTCCCAAATAAGGTCACATTCGAAATTCCAGGTGGGCACATATTTTGTAGCATCACCATTCAGGCTGCTACTTAAGGGTTTTCTAACTAAGATTCTAGGATCCTACATTAATTATACTATAGGGTATGTGGCTGATGTTCCATACTTTCCAAACAGAAGGTTTTGAAATGCAGTGAAGACCTACTACCTGGTTGAAAGCTGGGGAATGAAATAAAAGAAAAAAGGAAGGGCCAGACAACTCAGAAGAAAAATGTAACTTTAGAGCTTTCCTAAATCTCCCCTGATGCCCAATCTATATAATTTCTAAACATTAAACCATATGACATAATTACTGTGGCTTGAGTCCTTCCACATACCTAGAAAGAGACAGAAACGTGGCCCTGGCCAGACAGCCATTCCTCCTAGGAGGTTCAGAAAGCAGAGTGGACATCACAGTTCTACGGGTTCCCAGAGACTTGTTTATTTTATTTTTTTGAAGATTTGATTTATTTATCCATGAGACAGAGAGAGAGAGGCAGAGACACAGGCAGAGGGAGAAGCAGGCTCCACGCAGGGAGCCTGACGCGGGACTCGATTCCGGGTCTCCAGGATCACGCCCTGGGCTGAAGGCGGCGCTAAACCGCTGAGCCACCCGGGCTGCCCCCAGAGACTTGTTTAAATAGTATTGCCCTGCCCTGCCCTGCCCTGCCCTGCCCTGCCCTGCCCCAAATCTGCTTTGTAACTGTGATCTGTTTTTCCTGCTTCCTAGGAAATTTCACAAAGGTGTGACCCTCACTTGATAGCAATAAAAGTTTCTAGCTCCATGTAAGCCCTTTGGTGAATTATAAAATCTCAAAATAGAGAGGAAAGTGCAACAAGGAGACCTAGGTAGAAATTTGACTCTAACTCTTGGAAGGTAGATGGGGCGTATTACATACAAATCAGGATGCTTTAGGTTGGAAGTAATAAAAATTCTAACTTAAAATGACCTAGAAATTAAAAAGAATTTAGTAGGTCTCACCCACAGAAGTCCAGATGTGTAATGGACTTTAAATGTGGAGGGATCAGGGCTCTGGTGCCATTTTTCTTTTCTGCCCCTTGGCTTAGACCTCAGACTGTCTTTCTTCTTGGTAGCCAATGGCTACAGTTATTCTAGGCTTTGTATCAATATTCCTACCACAACACACAGAAAAGACACTTTTTCTTCCCCCTAGCACCAGTAAAGACTTCTGAGTTTCAGTCTGATTGGAATAATTCAAGCCACCTGTCTTCCCCTGAACCCACAGGTAGGATTATTCTGACTGGCGTTAGATTAACCAAAGCTGACCCTGAGCAGGAATGGAAACAAGCCCCCAAACCAAATGTGGCTCCACCAACAAGGAGAAACGGACTGCTTGTCAAAGAGGCCGCACTCACCCCCACTACTACCCCTGTAAATCACAGCAGCTGACGTTCTTTCCCCGGCACATTTCTTCTAGGTGTTCATAAATGCTTTTTTACAAATCTTGAAAGGATGTTTACTTGAAAATCACAGAGTTCCATAGTAAATCACACAAGCATTTAGTGTTGAGATAAAAATAATTAATCTA
The DNA here is from genome assembly GCF_018345385.1 of Vulpes lagopus. Lineage (NCBI taxonomy): Eukaryota > Metazoa > Chordata > Mammalia > Carnivora > Canidae > Vulpes > Vulpes lagopus. The sequence goes on along the minus strand of NC_054831.1, from coordinate 54,022,614 downwards.
ATGACCTGTGATCCTTTCAGAATTAATTTTCTCTGCTCCGTGGCATAGAATGACGGAGCTGTATGTCCTTGGTATGTTTAAGAATATATTTGTGATTAACGTGAGGTTTGCCAATTAGAACAAAACTCTTATTAAACTTGCCTCTAAGAGATAATAAGATGAAAGAACACAAACAGATAACAAAATTAATCCAGGAAAGAAAGAAGAAAGAAAGAAAGAAAGAAAGAACGAAAGAAAGAAAGAAAGAAAGAAAGAAAGAAAACTAGTTTTTTGCCAAAACAGATGACTCGATGGCTATTTTCGTGTGCATATATATCCCAAATGTTATTCTAGATGTTTCTATGAGGGTGTTTTGGATGAGATTTACATTTAAATTGGTGGACTTTGAGTAAACCAGATTGCCCTCCATGTGTGGATGGGTCTCATCCAATCAGTTGAAGGTCTGAATAGAGCAAAAGGCTGACATCCTGGGAGTAAGAGAGAACACTCCAGAAAAGTTTTCACACTCCCTGGTTTTTAACAGATGCCTTTGTACTCAACTACAACTTGGTGCGTCTCCAGCTTGCTGGCCTCACCCATCGGATTTGGATTCTTCAAGTCTCCACAATCATGCAAGTCAACTCCTTAAACTCAATCTCTTCCTATACAGAGACACATCCTGTTGGTTCTGCTTCAGCAAAGAACTCTAATACAGATGACAATATACTCAAGCGAGTATACCCATCAGAGATGAAGTTACAATATTTGTCCTGAGAACTGGGTTTTTCTCGTAATTATTCCCACAAAACAAACTACATCAGAATTTAGTCACTTAAAACAACAACTAGCTTACTTTTTCTCGGATGGCTTGACAGCTGAGTGGTGTGGCCCTTCTGTTAGTGTTCTGGGAGTCACTTGGATGGGCGCACTCAGCTGGTCGCTAGTGGCGGGGCTCGGCTGGCATGTGGAGATAGTTGGACTTCTCTCTACGTATCTAGTGTCAGGGCCTCTTTCTCCATGTGATCTCTCCATGTGTCCTTCCAGGGGTCCCTGTCAAGGTAGCTTGACCTCTTACACAGAGGTTCAGGACATCCCAAAGCATAAAGCAGAAGCTACAAGGTCTTCTTAAGGCTAAAGCCCGGAACTAGTGTAATATAAATTCCATCAGTTTATTGGCTAAAGCAAATGATAGGACCAGTCCTGATTTAAGAGGAGAGCACCTCCCAAGGGCTCTAAGGCAAGGTTTATGGAGGGCCATGGCCTTATTTGACCAACATGACAGCCTGAGTGTGCCGTTCTGCAAATGTATCTCTCCTCCTGCTCTATCAGCACAGAAGAGAGGTTCTGGCTCCAGCAACAACACATGGAAGCCAGTGAAAAACCTGTGTGATGAGACGGATTTCCTCTCCCATCCAGAGACTCCATTTCACTAAATCCTAGTGGCACTAGTGAATGCTCTCTTTTCTCATTAGTCCTCATCGGTATCTACTGTCCCTATATGTATCAATTCACTCCCCCTGCCCAGATTAATCTGGTGACTCTTTATTACATGATTGATTATAACCAGATTCTCACTGAAACCAGGGAATGGAGGATTAAAGTAATTAACCTGATCCTCGAGGCATGCTGTTTCCTATATTAGGTATTAATGTCTTCATTTTATCATTCAAATAATCAGGTGAAAGTTAGAGCTTTGGAAACATTATCCTTAGCCTTTTTCACCAATGGCTTCTGTAACCCTGCTCACCTGGCAGATGCTATCAGGGGAACCCCGTGCAGTGTTCAGTTCCCAGATAAATGAAGCCCATTGAGCCACCAGGAATGTCATCAGTCGTCCTTGAGAAGAGCACCTAGGAGTCCCTGACAGCCAGGAGAGCGCAGGACAGAGAGTCTGGGGAGCATGCACTGGTGGTCGGGGGATGGACTGAAGGCCAGCCTGTGGGATCACTGGGGTGCTAGACCTTCCCTGAAGCTTGGGTGATGGCACAAGAAATCCGTGCTCAAACCAGAACCTTCTCCCAGACTCAGTGAAAGCTGCCCGAGACTTGGCTACTTGGGTGTGCTCCTGAAAGCCCAAGAAAAAAAGTCAAGCCTTGAGGAACACATTTCAGACCCATTCCGTGGCTCCTGGCAGAAGAAACATCTAAATTTAGACTTCTGACCAAACAGTTTCAGACACGGCATCTTCCGTGACACAAAATAAACAGGACATGTGCTGAGCTTATATGCTAGGCTCCGTGGAAGAGGAAGGGAAGGCCACAGAGAGGAATAAAGCCAACCCTGCTTCGAGAAGCCTTCAGTCCAACTGGTGTGGATGCTACCTCCGCTGCCTAGGTCTTGCCTGGCGTTGTGATCACAGGGGAGGTCACACGCAAGACGAGAAGGTAATACTGAAAGGCGTGAGCGACGACAAGATCTCTGCGGGCAAAGCTGTGGGCAAAAAATTGGCTCACGGTGTGTCTGGGTGAGGGAAACCAGCACCGGCTGCGGTGGGTATGGGTCCTTCAGCTCCTTGTCTCATCTGACCTGCACGGGGTCCCTCTGCAGTGAGCATATTGTCGCTTCTGCCCATGAGGACACTGAGAGCAGAGAGGGTAAGCGACTGGCTTCGGGTCCCACAGCCAGCTCCAGGCAGGACTGCGCCCCGGTCGTAGCACTCAGGCCACAGAGGCCCTGACGCAGAGGAGGAATGTCAGGCTTCGCACCCAGAACAGGCATCCTGCCAAGTCCGAAAAGCAAAGTGCCTGAGTGGAAGGCGGCCTGAGGATGAAGGCGGCCCCCTGACCACCTGGCCAAGGAGGCGGCCACAGTGGCCTCCGGCCTGCGGACAGCGGCCTCTTCTTTCCCAGACAACAGCACCTGCTCGCCGGATCAATCACGGGGCAAAGGAAAAGCAAACGTCTGACGGAGGGCACCACGTCCTCCCGAAGCTCTCCCCAGACACAGTGCCCGTGGCAACCAAACAGAGGACCGACAGCACCATCCCTGAGGCCCTGAAGGACCCACGGAACACGGGCAGAGAAATGACAGCAGAGACACGGCCCACCTTACCGAGCACTTACTATGCACCAGGCGTCGCACCAAGCACCTGCAGTGGGTCACCTAATCTTCCCACAGCCCCGGGAGGGAGTCCCGTTACTGGACCGCACCCCCCATAACCTCCACACCATCACTTCCCCTTCAGACACTCAAGTAACACCTCCCCTCGGGAGAGCCCAGCGAGCAGCAAGTGAATGACACAATAGAATAGAAGCTCCCGGAAACCCAAATTTGTAGTCTGTTTTGTTCAAGCTTTTCCAGCTTCTAGGACATTGCTAAGCACATGGCAGGCTTTTAATAAATACTTGTTGAGTGAAGTAAAGAACCATAAAACCATCCTACGATGCAAATGCTGAGTTGGCCAAGCAATTTGCTCCCACGCATTGGTCCAACAGATTGAAATTCAGATTTTTTTCCTTAGTAAGGCCTAAGAGTAAAGTCCCTCAGTGATGTAATTCTACATACAATGTGACCGTGAATGAGCCCCAGCCTCAGCCTCAGCCCTGGCTCACAGGGAGAAAGCTAGGAGAGGTAGGTGCCACACATGCACCCCAGACAGCAGTGGGCGTGCAGTGGACGTGGTCTGGCTGGCCTCCTCTGGCTCTACCCACCGCCCCAGGGCCGGTGCTTGCCTCACCTGCTTAGAGGTGTCCCAGTGACAGTGAGTGTAGAATTGGCTTGAAATAATATCTGCCCCTCCGCGGTAAGAGGGTTTCTCTCACTCTGGCATTTCACTAGAACTACACAATCTGTCAAGAGAGTTTGTTTTGCTCTCCAGATAAATGAGGAGCCAAAGGGTATTTTTCTGACTGTGAATTCTTGGCATTTCTTTTGGGCCTCTAAATAAGCACAGTGAACACTGCCAGTCTCCTCTGGTACTGCTCAGGGCTGTTTAATGAGTAACAGAATCACAGATGTGGAGGCAATGGGGCTCAGAAGTCACCTGGGGCAGGAATTCTCACACCGATTAGGCAATGGAATCCTTCTTTCAAACATAAGCTTGCCGTGAAGTTTATCATGGTATGTGACCAATCATCCCACATCCCACATAGCACATATTGTATCATATTATATGAGAAAGGCGGATGGATGAAGCCAGGGGGCGGCTGGGTGCCCTCCCCTAAGCCCTCTCTTACCTGCCTTATGGCCACCACTTGGGTTCCAGAAACACCAGTCTAACCTCACCCCTCCCCGCACTGGTGGGAAACAAAGGGACCGGGAGGTGAAAGGACTCGCCCAAGGTCATACAGCGGGGTAATGACCACACAGAGGCCAGTTAGGCTCCCGCTCAGGACTTGGCAGGCACCGAAGCCCTGCACCTGCGCAAACCCGCTTGCTACAGCAGCACCTGCACAAACCCACTTTGTACCCCTTGCACTAGAAGAAACAGCTGTCCCAGCTCGACAAGTGCATGGAGAGGACGCTTTGCCTGCTCCCGCAGGCCCTTCACAGATCACAGATGTTACTTCTGAAAGATGATAAAGGCTGCTTGAATATAAAATCCTAACTCAAAAATAAATAAATAAATAAATAAATAAATAAATAAGAATAAAAATATAATAAAATCCCAACTCTAAGATAGCCTGCCCCCAACTCCATCCTACTTTAGACATCTGAAAGGCAGCAAAGCGCTCACTGTCCTCAACTTCCCGGGTGTCAAGGACACTTTAGTCCTCAAAAAATGCTCTTTAAGGGCAAAGAATACGCACACACAAGCAAAAACCCATGGTCCACTTGTTTATTTATCAGACCTGAGACCCTGGGAGTCCCGTTACGGGAAGCCAGCCTGCGCTGACCCGGGCAGCCAGCCCCGCGTGGCTCTGGTCTCCTCCAGCTCAGAGCCACTGAGAGCCTAGCAGATACAGGAAACGAATCACTTTTGCTCCAGGTGGAGGAATCCCTTCCCCTGTCATCCACTATGGGGGAGTGGGGGACGAGTGGAACCCGGGAGCCCTGGCCCACAGTCGGAAGAAATGCTGGGACTAACACAAAACCACTACAGAAATCCCCCCAGCCCGCACAGATCCTGCTTCAACGGGTCTTTATGTTGCTCACTTTCTCAGTTACCTTTCTCTGCAGCTTAAACTCCCTTAAAAAAGCTGCCCATGTCCCTGGGGCCCTGCACTCCGCTGAGGCCTCTCTCAGGTCTGCCCTGTCTCAGCTGATAGCCTGGTGCTGGAGGCTAAAACGGGAGGCTCCCCTCCTGAACCCCCCTTCCCTCCTGCACCCTTCCCTTTCTCCCGTCCCTCCCCTCCCTCCTGCACCCCTCTCCTTTCCTCCATGGACACTCTTGCACCTTCCTCCTTCTTCCCTGTACCTCTCTTACCTCTTGCACCCTCCCCCTCCCTCTCTGCACTCCCTCCTCCCTTCCTGCACCCTCCCTTCCCTCCAGGTACCCTCCCCTTCCCTCCTTTCACCTCCCCTGCCTCCTGCACCCTCCCCTTTCCTCTCCTGCCTCTTGTACACTTCCCCTCTCTCCCTGCAACCTCCCCTTCCTCCCTGTACCTTCTCTGCTTCCTCTACCCTACCCTACCCCCTTTATCCTTCTTCTTCCTCCCTGTACCCTCCCTTACCTCTTGCACCCTCCTCCTCCTTCCTGTACTGTCCTCCTCCCTCCCTACACCCACGTCTCTTCCCTCTCCCTCTCTGTACCCTTCCCCTCCCCCACCCGTAGACCCTCCTCCTCCCCCCTTTGCACCCCTGAGGAAAGTCACATGGAGGATCTTTGGCTGGAACACTCAGTGGTGCTCAGAAATCCTAAACACTGTGGCTTTTGCAATGCCTGCCAGAGAGAACAGGGAGTCCTCTCTCAGTCCAGACTCAAGCCGGCAAGATGGAAGAAGCCTTATTAGGTCATCCAGCCCAAGAATGAAACTCCTGACCCGGACATCTGCATCCCTCTGCCACTAACCCCCCTGTCCCCCGCCTTAGAGGAATTTGCCCTCTTCCAAAGACCAGTCCTTTCTCTGGCTGTGCCCCACTCCCCTCAAAACCTGGAAGGAAGGCACAGGGAACCGACTTCTCCACCGGACACTCCATGGTATTTGTTTCAGTTCTGCCCTCTCCCCGCCTCATACCTGTTCTACATACTTAGCACCTTCCAACATCCCATATCATGTTCCTGTTTGCTATGTTTGTTGTTTGTCTCCCTCCTCCCTGCCCTAAAATGTGACTCGAGGAACGGTTTGGCTGTTGGGTGTGTACATCTCAAGTGCAATTTCAGTAAATATTTATTAAACAGATTTGTTGTGCACAGATGACCCTTAGCACACATTCACTTGCCATGTGTCCCATGCTTCTTTTCCTCAGCTGTTTCTACAGAAAAAGTCACTTTATGTTCACATGCAGAGAGAGCACGAGGTTTTCCTCGTTACTTCCCTGACTTGTACCATCTGGAAGTCAGCAATCTCCCTCCATCTCCTTGGGGAAAGTGGGCTGATCTAAGTCAATCCTCACTCACCGGCCATGAGCAGGTGCATTTCCAAAGCAGGTAGAACATTCTCCCAGCTCACAGAGGATGAGAAAACATCAGCAGCCCAGCAGCCCTGAGCGCCCCTATCCAGTCCTGGCCCCGGCCTCCGTTCCACCACCCGAGCTCTTCATACTGTCACCTCCCAGCTACCAAAAATGCTCCCAAGACAGAATCTCACAAACTGCCACACTGAGGTGTGAATGCTGAGGCTTGACATCTTTCCTCCCCAAGAGCAGCTGTACTTCCAACAGGCAAGTTCAAGTCAGAGGAGTGGAGACCTGCTGGTAACATGTCAGCATCGACAAGAGGGCGGGGGGCTGGCCCACCAGATGGCCTGGATCTCTGATCTCTGAACCCCATAATAAGCCTGCAGTACGGCACTGACTCTTAAAATATGAATTAATGTTTTCTTTTTTAATTAATGTTTTATAATCATAATAATAATGCATGCCTGTAGAAAATTCCAAGTTATGAAATTAAATTTAAAAATGTTTCTTTCTAGTGCACATGTAAATATGGAACAATCATACCTCTGGTTTTGGTCAGTGGGCGGGGAGAATTGCTATTTTGCCAAGCCTGGTTGCAGTTTGCAACCTTTTTCTATTTGTGCAAACTTTACACGTTTTAAAAATTAATTGAATTTAAACAAAGTTTTTTAAAAAATAAAAAATTAAAATAAAAATGTCATATTTCGTATAAAATACAGTGAAGTGCAAGGGGAACTCAATATTTTTCCATCCTGCATGTCATCTGTAAGCAGAAGTTACTTCTGCTGAGCACAACTGCCTGTGCCCGCTCTTCCTGTGGCTTCCTGCATCCAGGACAGGGAGACTCTATGGTATAGATTATGATCTATGGAATTTTTTTCTGTACAAATTTGTTTTAAAAAAGCAATTCAATGAATAAGGAAAAAACACACTTAAAGCATCTGTCAGTTTGCCATTCATAGATAACCTTAAACATATTTTAAAAATCTTCTTTCTCTACCTTTAATTACCATTTTTCTTATTTTTCTCCTTTAGGAAAAAAAATGTAGCCAATCTTTCCCATTCAGGTGGCTCACAGCTAACCCTCAGATTTCCTGAAGGAGCACAGAAGAGCTTGTTTCGGTAGAACAGCATGAGGGATGGCATGAGTCCCTGAGGACTGGGCTTGTATGTAGCTTCCTCAATGGTACACTTAAACCAGTGCTGTGGACTGGCACATTCAGGGCCAGTCTTAGTAAAATGTGGAATGTGGGCCACGTGTGATTTCAAGGATTACAAAAGGTCTCCTCCTCAGATTAGATTTCTTTTCTATCCATTTGCATTACCTGTAATTCCATGGTGAGAACTGTATTCTTGAACCTCAAACTCTATTTTCAGGCAGTCAAACTGAAATCTCAGAAGAGTGAAGTGACCTTAAAGGCTTTGTACTGTGTTCAAATGCATATATCCAAGAAAGAGAAATCCTCAGGAGTTATTGGTAGTAAACATACACCAATCACAATGACAGTGAATGAGTCTTTCCTAAGCACTAAAAGATGCCAGAAGATGAGGAATTTGAGGGCACTGAAGCCCAGGAGAATTGGGTGGAAATGAGGACATAACCAAAGAAGTAAATGTGGAAGCAGAGAAAGGCTGAAGACGCGAAAATCTAACTTTATGTTTTCCTCCTTCTAGCTTATTTATATTTGAAAAAAAAAAATACTTGAGTAATCTGCCTCCAGTTCTGGCCCTAGTTAACTATGTGACCACAATATGTAAGATAAAACAATTGGACCAGGATCATTGGTTCCTCGGGTAGCTGAAAAAATACGGATGCCTGGGCCCTACCCCCAGAAATTCTTATTCAAGTGGTCTGACTTACAGCCCAGGCATTTGGCTTTGTTTGTGTTGGGTTTTTTTTTCCCCCCAAAGCTTCCCAAGCAGAGTCTAAGATGGAGGAAAGTCATTTCTAAAGTCCATTTTTAGTTCTAAATTCAGACTCTGCATAAGATAGGAGCCAAGAAGCTTTGTATTTGCCCATTGGTCATTGCCAGGAGAGTGGCCCAGTCCACCTACACACACCTCTGGCCTTTACAGGTGCACACAGTGGGTCTGCACTCAGACAGCTGGAGGTTTCCACAATGCCACATCACAGGACAACTTCCAAAGGCAATGCATGCTGTAGATTGTTCTCTCTTCCTTCCTTGAAGGATTTAAGAAAGGAGGTGGGGCAGGAGTGTCCCTCAGGCCATGTGCTAAATTCTTGATTGACCTTTTGAAAAGATTGAGTCTATTTCCCAATTAGTACCTACCCAAAGCTCACTGATTGGGTAAAACACTCTGTGCGGCATCTCAGAAGTTGTTTCTTTTCTATTAGAAGTTCTTAAAACATGGAGAACCTGGAACGCCTGGGTGGCTCAGTCAGTTAAGTGTCCTACTCTTGATTTTTGGCTCAGGCCGTGATCTTAGGGTCCTGGATGGAGCCCCATGGACCGGCTCCCTGTGCAGCGGGGAGTCTGCTTCTCTCTCCCTCTTCCTCCCACGACTCTGGCTCACTCGAGCTCTCTCCCTGTCTCTCTCTAAAAATAGATAAACAAATCTAAAAAAAAAAAAAAAAAAAAGGAATCCATTTTACATGAAAAAAAAAAAAAAAGGTCGGAGGTGAAAGTGAATGCCATCACGATTTGTCATGTTTCCAAGCATTATAAGCCTCACCCTGATGTCCTGACATCAGGTAATGAAAACTGCGCGCTTCTGTCTTCAGCTCAGGTCTGGAACAGAAGCAGCAGCATAAGAATAATATTCAACTGATTCTCCTGATAACCTCTGCAAATTTGCCATAGCCCATACTACCAGAGTCACAATGACATATATGTACATGCAATTAGGGAAAGTGAGCTGCGTTCTCAGGAAAGTCAGCCTCGTAAGTTTTGGGGAACTTTTTATGCAACTTCGCAGGCCCAGAAACACCTGAGAGCTTTCTCAAGTTCATACAAATGTACACAGTCTCCTGCGGCCTCAGAAAGTGTCCATTTCACAATAATTAGTGTCTTAGCCTGAGGACATGTGCATCTATGATTGTTATTCTCCCATCCCTTAAGTACCACTTCTTTGGCAAACTACCACCTATGACCTCAAACTCCATCTGATTTTCATCAACTGTGCTCTTTGTGGTGAAAAGGGAAGCCAAGTCACACGTTTGCAAGGTCAGCACAGATACATCTTTGCAGGTGCCACATTGTGTATATGAAAAATAATAGAGGTACAATTTCTAGAAAACAGCCTGTTTTTATAGCTGCTGTGAGTCTTATGGAGGAATAAGTAGAAGAAGTCAGCCTCTGGGCCATCGCGGCATCTCGTCAGCTATAAATAGGAGACCTCGAGCAGTGCAGATGTTTGAAACATACAAAGGATTACAATCCAGGAAAAATGAATAAGAATATGGACTTTCTGCACACCTGACCATATGGAAAGTGAGTTAATTTTATTCCAGTTGCATTACAGACAAATGAGAGATTGCTGCTGCCAATGTGAAAAGCCAGAACCTCAGTCTGGGTGCAACAAAGCTATTGATTTATTACAAACCTTCAAAACTAAGGGGGGAAAGTAATCCAATTCTGGGACCAGAGCCATTCTTTCGTTACTGTAGGGGCAGGAGACGGCGGTCTTCGTGGTCTAATTTGATGAGCATTGCAGCCTGCTATGGCACTTGAAATTTCCACCATTAGGGATCCTCCATTTTGTTCAGATATTGTATCTCCCTGGATTCCAAAAACTTTCCGTGCGGTTTCCCTAACTGGATACTTCCAGGGACAGAAAACTAACTACTATATGACATTAATTTTGGAAAATTCTTCCTTGTATTGAGGTGAAGCCTTTCCTATCACTTCCATTCATTCATCCTAATCTTGTCCCCTTGAGCACCATGGAATAAATCTATCACCCTTTCCTCATAACTGCCCTTCAAACATTAGAGGACAGCAAGCAAACCTCCACTAAACCTTCTTGTTTCAGACTCCAAATGCAGAGCTTCCTTAGCCCACTTGAAATGATAGCATTTCCAGAGTCATCCTCACTTTGAGTCACCTCTTCTGCACCTGATCATTGAAAATGAAGCCGAAATACTAGACACAGGTCCTCCAGGATTGCTCTGCCCAGAGCCGACTGTGGCAAACTGTCACTATTTTCATTGATTTCTTTGCTTTATTTCTCTCAATGCATTCTAAGGTCATGCTAATATTTGGGGGTAATTATATTGTGTGTTCATACAGAGCTCACAGTAACTAAAAACCCTTCAGGATTCTTTTTTATGAATTCCTATTACCAGGTCTGCCTCAGCCTAAGCATGGAAATATATAACATACATAAATAATACATAATATTTATCTCAATTAAACTTTTGTTGTTATGGTTAAGATCGTTTTGAATTCCTACTCTTCTATCAGTCAGTGATCTGCTCCCCACCCCCACCACTCAGGTGTGATCTGTAATGTGATTTAAAAAAAAAAAAAAAAAAAGCTTTGGTTTTTAGATCCAAGTGGTCAATAAAAATGAGGAACCCAGACAGCCATCAAAGGTGACTTCCCAGTGGACAGTGATCCACCTTTGGGCACAGGGATCTATAGCCAGATAGAGGCCAGCTATAAACCTACCTACTGACACTGTCACCTACCTAGTCTATGTTTCCCTAGCTCACTCACAAAAGACATGATGAGGGAGTCTTTCAGATTCTCCTCCAAATCCATGTATGGGATACAAAGGTTTGGTATTCCCTTAGTCTTTTGCTCTCTTTGGCTTTAAATTTCTCTTAGCTTTCTTAGCAGAAGAATAAAAAGTATAATTAAAAACCTCAGTCCTCAGTAGGAATTAGGTTACATTAGTCAGGTGAATTCATAGGTGACCTTTGTGTGTGCTAATGGAGATGGGAAGAACCTTTATAAAATGTATTAGGTGTAGGGTAAGCTTGGGAGAGCATCCCAACAAGATTGTTGCATCTTGTAGTTGGAACATGGGAGCAACTGATGTGCTCCTTTCAGAACCTTAATTGTCAGTAATAGCAGAGGTTTTGATAAAAACCAGTGAGCAGCATTATGACTCCGAGGCCAAGCTGGCTGATCCCAAAGCTGTAGGAGGTGACAGTGCTTGTCCATAGCAAGATGTGGAGGGAAGAGGCAACAGCTGACTCTGGAGGCTGGGCTGTTCCTGTGAAGGGAAAGTGAGCCCTGGCTTCTTGGATGAGGGAGGTGTAGGTTTTAAGATTAGCTTCCCCTTGTTTGGATTCCATACTTGCCAAGTAACTTGATACTAACTTGGTTTTCCACATAACTGCCTCTAGGAAGAAGTCCTGTTCATGCTGACATAGGTACATCTGTCCATACAGTAGGAGTTATACATCTTACAACAAAATAATAAGATGGTTGGTTTATAATGTGAAAAAAATAAATTTCTCTTAGCTCTCTTACTGTTCTCATTGGACAAGTGAACAGATTTCCCTACTCCATAGAGCTTCCTGGAGCAGGAGAGCAGATGTACAGTGTCACACACCATCACCCAGAGCAGGTCATCTGTGGCATTTCTCACTGGAATTTGGCTAAAACAGCTATTTTTTTCTGGTGATTTTCATGAGCCTAGCTCATTGTAGGCTCTTCTGACATTATTACTGCCATGTTGTGTCATTTTGAGTCTCTCTTCTTGCACTGGGAACCTCCTTCCACCCCATGCCCTTTTAAAATGTGGATTTCTTAGATAACTTACCATGCAACCACACTGCTTCTGTTGCTGTGTCACGCCCATTGGGATTATGTCACTCATGGGGAGTATTTCTGATGAATACCACCCCAAACCGAGGCAGGAGGGAATCATTTCTGGGCCCCCATGTAGCAAAGAATTAGCCCTGCCTACAGAGAGGTCTGGTGTTCGTCCTTGGTTACTGGGAGGTAATCTCTAGGCCTCTGGAATGTCCTGCCTAATAAGAGGGTCTATGTCTGCATGGAGGCTTTGGCCACTGCACATCACATGATTTATGATGGGACATACCATATCATTTCCAACATGCAAAGCCCATGCCTCCAAGAGGGACTGCAGACTAAAGGTCAGCCACATGGGCAGTATGTGACTGAGTGCCATCAAAACAATGTACACCAAAGACTCCTGTGGGCTTCCCTGTTGGCAATGTTCTATGCCTCTTGTCATGGCCAGGAGGAAGTAATGCCACCCATGATTCCATGGGAAGTCACAGTCTGTGGAACAAAGGCCAGGAGCCAGAGCCAGCTCTCCTAACACTACTAGATTCCAATGTGGAATTCCAAAGAGGAGAAAATTGGAAATTTGAACTTGGTCTTCAAGATTATTGTGAAGGTATTTTTTCAAAATAGCAAGATAGAACATACTTTATTTAATTGAAGAGATTATTAGCCTGATTTATTGCCTTTAAGTATTTAGACATATGGTATGTGGGTCTCTATTTGTACTCTTTCCCCAGGCTCTGAAAGGCTAGGAGCCAGCTGTTTGCTGATCATTAGAATTTTCTTTTTAGAGGCTCCCTCTTGATGATAGTATCTTTTAAGAAAGGCTGCTACAGGTTAACAAAGCATCACATCTAAATCTTCACAGAAATATCTAACAGGATGAGAGTAAAACAGTAAATGCTAAGTGTTCCCACAATCCAAAGTGAAGTGCTAGACCACCGTTTCAGGTGTCTATTGCTGCATCGTTAAAACTAAGTGCACTAAATTTAGTATACTAAAAACAACAATTTTATTTTCCAACAAATTCCTTGGGTCAGACATTTGTACATGGCATAGAAGAAATGGCTTGCCTTGGCCACTAACACATGGACTTCAGCAGGAATGCCCGAAACGGCAGGCATGGGGGCTGGCTGAGATGGCTCAACAGGGGTCACGTGACTGGGGCCTTGCTTCATCTGTCCATTTGATTCCTTGCTGCTTCTTTGTATGCCCTCTCCACATGGCTGGCTTGGGCTTCATCATGGTGGACCTGGTAGTGCATCTTCTTACATTGTTTCTGAATTCCTCTTGGGGAGAAAGCAGATGCCAGGTCTTTTAAAGGCTCTGCCCAGAACTGGCACAGCATCACTTCCACAACATTCAAGGCTCATTACAGGGCCAGGCAGGTTGGAAGACACAGGGTAAGAATAGATTCCCCTTTCTTATAGGAAACAAACTGAGGGTTGCTGGAGGGCAGGATGGCAGGGGGATGAGGTAACCGGGTGATGGACATTAAGGAGGGCATGTGATGGAATGAGCACTGGGTGTTGCATAAGACTGAGGAATCACTGAACTCTACCTTTGAAACTAATATGTTATTGTTAATTAATTGAATTTAAATTTAAAAAAGAAAAAGATATAATGTCATACACGGTAATTATTATAGGTTTGTTTTGTTATATTATAACTACATGTCATAATATTGGTAAAATCGTGTGTTAATACAAAGACTTTGGATAAAAACAAAAAAAGTAATAATAATAGTAATAATAATAAAGTTATAATGATAAATAATAATAAAGTTTCTTCTTTCTGGGAAGAAATTTTTGGAAGTGCTAGATATGTTTATGGTATAGATTGTGATGATGATTTCATTGATGTATACTTATCTCCAAATTCATCAAGTTGTTTATATTAAATATATACATTTTACAATCAATCATACTTCAATAAAATGGATACAATTTTAAAAAGAAAAAAGATTCCTCTTTCTTGAGGAGTGGTTCAGGACACATGTCCAGGAAGAGATGGCAGTGATGGTGGCCACCTTTGGAAAAGACACATGACAGTGACCTGTGTACGGGGGACTGCAGACTCTGTGCAGTCCTTAGCTCTGTACCCACCAAAAGTTTAACATGTTTGAGGTTAGAAATCAGAAACAAGAGTTTCTTCTGAAAAGGTTGTTGGAATGCTGAGGTGCTTTTCTTTCTCTACTTCTCCTTCACCTCAAGCCCCATGAGAGAAGCTTCAAGGGAATGTCATGGTTTGATTCATTTCCCAGCCTTGATTTTAGCACTCCCCAAAATACGACTTCTGGTATTTGCCCTCCAGTCTCGTCACCAGGGGTAAGAGGCACCAGGCTTTGGTACACCATGTTCATAGCAGCATTATTCGCAACAGCCAAAAGGTAGCAGCAACCCAAATATGCGTTGACGGATTGAATGGATAAACAAAATGTAGTGTATACACACAATGAACTATTAACCTTAAAAAGGAAAGAAATTCTGACACATGTTATACTATGGATGAACCTAGAAGACATTACACTAGGTGAAATGAGCCAGACACAAAAGGACACATATTATTAACTCGACTGATGGGAGGTACCTAGAATAGCCACAGTCATAGAAAAAGAATGGTGGTTGCCTGGGCCTAGGTTGTGAGGGAAATGGGGAGTTAGTGTTTAATGGGTACAGACTTTCAACTGGGGAAGATGAAAAGTTCTGGAAATGGATGATGGTGATGGTTGCACAGCAATGTGAATGTACTTAATGCCACCCACAGAACTGTACCCTCAAAATGGCTACAACGGTAAATTTCATGTTATATATATATTATAGTAATTTTTGAAAAGCAGCGCACTCCATAGAGTAGAGAGATCACACTCCCAGCAGGAGGAACTAGACAAGTGTGCCTCCACCTCTCCCCATCACTGGAACTCCCCTGAGGAGAAGGTCGAACAAAAGGTGTTTAGCTCTGGATCTGTCTTGTGATCTGCATTGCAAACCACCAGCCTCATCCATCAAAAACTGTGTACACTGGTATTAAGGTAGACTGGCATCCTCCACCAGCCCAGGGGATGGGAGGGAGTTGAGGAAGGAAGGAAGGCTGAAGAAAGATCCTGAGCAGGCTGGTATTAGTGACCTTTCATCGGAGGCCATCAGTTGCAGTCATAAATTCAGAAAGGTAATGAAATTGGCAGTAATGCAGGCTGTTTCTCTCCATGAGGTCTGTATGAATCAGCTTTTCCTTCAAAGATGCTGTATAACAAATAATCCCCAAATTCCATAGCTTATAAACTTTAACTTTTCTAGCTTATGGGTCTGCAGGTTGGCTGGGGCTCCTCTGCTTCAGGCTAAAAGTTGGGCTAAGGTCTGTTCCTCCTGTATTTCACTCTGGAACCAAAGCACAAAAGAGCAAACCAAATCACACGCACACATTTAGAGCCTGCTCATATTATGTTCCCACCCGCTCCACGAGGCAAAGCAAGTCAGTTTCCCCCAACCCAGCACTAATGGGGAAAGGATGCTTACTCTGCTGACACTATAAATCTCCATGGGAAGGATTGAGTGACAGAATTACATTCAAGGAAATGAAGAATTGGGATGGCAACCCAATCCACCCCAGGGTACAAGCTGTCGGATGGGCGAGATCCAAAGAACAGGAACATTTAGGCTAATTCCATTAAAGACAGCCAAGGGTGGGGGTGGGTGGTGTGGGGCCCACAGGCTCAGGGCTCACAGCTTGAGCGGACCCGGTTAGGATTTTGAGTTGAGCTTTGCCAGACCACAAAACTAAGCTTTTTAAAAGATTGCTGAGAATGAAAACTCAGAGAATATGCTTTGTCTCACCACCAGAGTTGGAAACGGGGATGAAAGCACATGGTTGGTGTGTGCCGGGCTTGTCAGCAGTCTGCATGCAGAGCTACCCAAGGAGCCAGAGCTGTCGGGTTGAGCCTTCGTTGTTACCGTGGCTGGGAGCTGGGGAGCACCCCCAGCATGCAAGTCTTATTTATGTAACATGAATTTCCTGTTGGGCCTAGTTCTATACTTATGCTTTTATTTCTTGGTGCCTAATTGGACCTATGGGAAATGTCAGGGCAAAGGGCCAGGCCGTGGCCTTTCACTAGGATGCAGTTCATCTTATGAGGAAAGTTGCTAAGAGCCCATAGGACTGACTGCACACTGGGCACTCTGGAAAGAGAGAGCCTTGAGGGATGGCCAGGTTTGCTTGGCATCAAGGGGCTCCGAGCCCACCGACATATGCTCCTCAGGGTTCGGGCAGGGGCAGGGATTCTGGGTGAGACATATATCCCCTCACATTTTATATCCACCAACCCTCTAGAATTTCATTCCTCGTTTGGGGTTTCATTCTTTTTCAAAAGCCCTGATTGTAACTCTTTTTCCACGATTTTCATTCCCAATATCCTTTCCTTCCTTTTCTACTTAAAGTGGCATGTGAACTAGCCGGCCCCAGGAGATGGGCCAGGCAAGTGGCAGCGTGGTTGTCATACCCACCCGGCGCCTGGCACTGCTGCCCTTGCACACAGACAGGCAGCGGCTGTCCAGGCCTTCTCTAGGTTCACCCTTCCAGAGAGCATCCCCTGTGCACCATCCGCCAATCCTCGCACAGGCTCGCTAATCCTGGGGCTGAGCAGAGGGAATAAGTTCAGGTGGTAGAGATTTAGTGAAGGGATTGCAGGTTATGGGGCCTGAAGACTCAGTAGGCAAAAGCCACAGGAGTCCCAAGTTTGGAGGTGCTTCTGTGAGTCCATGCATGTTAAGGCCAGATGTGAGTGGAGCCTGGGAGACAGGTTAGTCAAGGGCAGCATGGAAGAGATCAGGGACAGACGAGAGAAAGGACCATTCTTTCCCACGTCACTCTTTGCTAGGCTCAGCCCTCACTGCATCCCCCTTCACCTCCCGCTTCCCCAATATGGGAAAGTATGGGTGCTGTGAGCCTCAGTATGTGGGCCAGCTGTGGCTGACCTTGCACCTGGGTCCTCAGATCACTGCACTTGGCCCTGGCAGGCTGCAGGAAGGCAGAGAGGTCTTTTGAAAGTTGTTTTTGGGGAAATGAGGGAGCTGTGTGTGAACACTAACTGGCTGAACCCAGGCTTCTCCTGGTTCCCTCCTGCCTTCACCAGCAACTCTCCTGGAGTCTTCATCCAGCCTCCTGGTGACTTTGAACATGGCTCCCAATTCCTTGACACCCCTCTCCTTGAACCTAGGCCAGGCAGTGTCAGGGCAAGAGAGGGAGGCCAGGTAGCAGTAAAAGTCACACACATCCCTGGGTCTCCTGCTGGGCTCGGCAGCTGAAATCCCACTGAGTTTGGCTCTCCAGCTGTCCCCATCCTGGGGCCAGACTTACACGACCATGAATAGTCCATGTTGGAGCACATCCATCTGCCGTCACTGGCTCAGCCCCCCTCCCCCTGAGTGACTGTGTCTTCTGAGTCAGCCCAGCCCAGCATCCCCACCCCCCAACCCCTCTACCCAGGAGCAGGGAGGAGTCAACCCCCCTGGGGTCTGTCCTGATTCCTCTGCCCCAATCAGCAACCAGCATAAAATGGCTGTTTCACACCGATTAGTAACTGGAACGCTGCTTTGGCATCTGTGCTTAAAGGATTAATATGGAGTACTTGGCTGATGAGGTGAGTGTTAAGAAAGAACAAGAACAAAAGAACAAAAACCTGCCCTAGTGAACAGCCAGGTACAAATGTCCTGGAGAGCGTGACTCCAGGTTGGACAAAGCCCAGTTCATAGCCAGCTTCCCTTGTCGTGCTTTTCATGAAAGCATTTGTTTCTCCAGTCCTGGAGGGGCTTGAATGAAGGTAGTGGGGCCCTGGGACACTTCCCCAGCCAGGTTTAGAAGGGGCTGATGGTGGCCACTTCCCCCTTTGTTGTGGTTGTTTCCTGGAACTGCCAGGAGATGAAACAGGAGGCCAAGCTTCCTGCTACTAGTGAATGAATAGCTGCCCATCATTTTTCCAAAGATGGTGGTGGTCAGGGAGGACAACCATAACATGAGGAAGTTTACAGAGCAACCCCGGGGATTCACCTCGGGATTCACCTCAGAATTCCTTTACAGGAAGGAGACAACCAGATTACTACTGATTATTTTTTTTCCCAATGGGAGGAAGCATATACACAACAGGAGGAGCTCATGGTGCTGTGAGCAGTCATTTTGCACTTGGAATTGATTCAATACACAATACAGAGCTTCGAGGTGGCTCAGAAGTGCCTGTGAAGGAATGTGAACACAGTCTCGTCTCTCTCCAGAGAGAAGATCCCGCATCGCTGGTTTTTATCTACTCCTTAGCACAGGCTGTGTAATATGTGGCTTAGAGCTGAGTTGTCTGAGACCACACAGCTGCATATGGAGTAGGGCCCCAGGGTTCAGACTCTGAGGTCTTTGCAAGCCCTAGACTGAAACTCTAGCTTGGTTCACAAGAAAGCAAGTTCACTGGAAGGACTCAGATCTAGGACTTGGTGACAGTCTAACCTGCTAAAAACTGAGTAAATACGACATCTTAGGAGATACGAATACTCCTTACTGAACACTTCACAAAGTGGGTGGTCTCCATTCCCAGGAGTCCAGAGAACTGCACAATGAGGCAGATGACAGAAAATTTTACAGGATAAAGAATAAGGAACAAGGAAGAGAAAGAAAGTGAATAAAAAAAACAGGAAATAAGTGTAAAGCCCAGAGTTTGTGTGGCACTTGGGGACTAACAGACTTCGTACACTGAGTGTCTGCTCAAGTGGAACTTGTACAGGGACACGAAAGTTCTGTTAAGTATCCTGTTTGTCGACATGGCAGGAGCAGCTCCATCTTGGGCCTAGAAATTTTTTTCAACAAATCCAAGTACGCCACATAAATAAATGAACCTCAGTGGCTTCCTGTCCTTTCACCTCTGTCCCTTCTCCCACCACTTCCCTAAGAAAGTATTGCAATTCAAATTTCAGAGATGCTTCTGGATTGTGAAGAACTCACTTGGTCTAGCTTGTGTCAATGACTGTCCCTTAACTAGAGGGAAGCATAGTGCCTTGAGTAACAATCTCCCCCCAAACCCATCTCATGAGCTCATTCCACCTCCTCTATGTAAAGTAGACACCTTTGGGGAATCCCTGGATGGCTCAGTGGTTTAGTGCCTGCCTTCAGCCTAGGGTGTGGTCCTGGGGTCCTGGGATAGAGTCCCACGTCGAGCTCCCTGCATGGAGCCTGTTTCTCTCTCTATGTCTCTGCCTCTCTCTCTGTGTGTGTCTCTCATGAATAAATAAATAAAATCTTAAAAAAAAAAAAAACAAAAAAAAAGAAGAAGAAGACACCTTTGTGTGAAATGCTACCAAGAGGGAAGAAAGCAGGGATGCCTGGGTGGCTCAGGGGTTGAGTGGTCAAGTCCCACATCAAGTTCCCCGAGGAGAGTCTGCTTCTCCCTCTGCCTATGTCTCTGCTGTCTCTGCTTTTCATTCTCTCTCTCTCTCTCTCTCAAATAAATAAATAAAAATCTTAAAAAAAAAAAAAAAAAAGAGGGAAGAAAACCTATGGAAACAGATAGAAGGCCTTCTCTTCAGGCCAAGAGTGGCCCAGCTGGAAGAAACCTTCAAAGATTGGAATTGTTATTTATTACATTGTGGCCTTCTCTTTTTAAGGCATTTTGCTTGAGCCACAGGCTTGATAACAAATGCAACAAAAGCTGGGCAAACATTGATGTAATGTAACAGTATGGAATGATGATGTAATCCATGTAGTAAACAAGCGTAGCTGTTGAGTTGTAAATAATCTTTTTATAGCAATCTTGAATAGGTCTGATTCCAGATGTGTGGTAAACACACTCACTTTATGAAAATGCCTTTGCTTTGAAAAGCAGTGGAAGTGATCTGTAGTGTAAAGCTACATGTGTGCAGCTCACATGGGCTTTATTTTGTGCTTGTTGTGTGATGGAACTCTTCCTTCCTCACCTAAAATAGAACAGGCACAGTTTGGCATTCCCTTGTTTTGCGCACCAAAAGTACAGTATAGAAAATCTGGGTCATTTCACTAACCCTAGTCCTACCTGTGGCCTACTGCTTTGTGAGTCTGAATTCAGTTACTGAATGAATGATGGTCATCTCCACAAGCATCATCTCCACTGTTCTTTCTTAGATCTGTGTTTTTTTTTTAAGTTTTTCAAAGATTGTATTTATCTATTCATGAGAGACACAGAGAGGGGCAGAGATACAGACAGAGGGAGAAGCAGGCTCCCTGTGAGGAGCCTGATGCGAGACTTGATCCCAGTACCCCAGGATCACAACCTGAGCCAAAGGCAGATGCTCAACCACTGAGCCACTTGGGCGTCCCTTAGACCTGTGATTTTGTAAGACATCTAGAATTTCTTCTCACGGAGCATCTTGGGCTTTAAGTCTTTTTGGGAAAACTTCATAGGATTTCAAAGGCAAAATTTTTTAATGGACTTTGGTTCATGACACCCTCTGAGAAGGCTAAGACCTGGATAGTACCCTCTGAGGTCCTCCTCATCCTCCTCTCTCACCTTCCCCACATGGAGTCACTACCATCCTGAAGTCTACATTCATTTACTCTTGCTTTTTTTTGTACACTATTGTCTCATCAATGCTTATTCTAGAAAAATATATTTGTTGTTTCTAACTCTAAAATTGAAATCGGTTGATGCATATATTGCTACATTCATAATATCTTTTTCCTTTTTGAATGTCTTAAATATTTAACAAATTTTTGAGATGGGAAGCAAAAAGGGGTGACTGTGTAGCATTTGACTCTTGATTTTGGCTCAGGTCATGATCTCAGGGTCCTGGAATCAAGCCCTGTGTCTGGCTTTGTGCTCAACGAGGAGTCTGCTTAAGATTCTCTCTCTCCTTCTCCACCTCCCCCTGCTTGTGCTCTCTCTCTCTCTCTCTCTCTCTAAAGTAAACAAATAAATCTTTTTTAAAAAAGATGAAAAGTGGGACGCCTGGGTGGCTCAGCAGTTGAGTGTCTGCCTTTGACTCAGATCTTGATCCTGGTGTCTGAGATCCAGTCCTGCATCGGGCTCCCTGTGAGGAGCCTGCATCTCCCTCTGCCTATGTCTCTGCCTCTTTCTCTGCATCTCTCATAAATAAATGAATAAAATCTTTAAAAAAAAAATAAAAAGATGAAAAGTAAAGATTTACAGATTTTTTTAAATGCTTCTAAATTTTTTTTTCTAAATATTTGTGATATATGAAAATGGTGGCTTTGAAAGCTCATATCCAGGAATACCAATGGACAGATGTTTTTCAAGATAGCATCCTGTGGGGAAATTTTGGCTCCTTGTAAAATTGGGGTTTCTGCTGAGATCATTTAGAAAATCATTACACAGTCTAATGGCCAGTGAAGGAAGAGTTTCCACTGTAAAAGCATCAGATATATCATCCACAAAATAAATGATTTAGCATCAGAGAGAGAAAGTGAGAGTGTACATATCAATGTTCTGATGCTTATGTCTCCTTCTTGTGGTCTCTCTCTCTCTTGCCCCAATTTTACAATGAGCCTGATTTAGCTGCCACTAACTCCCACCCTCACTCAGTCCTCTCCTGAAGCCAAAGCACTTCTGGGGGTTGGGGTGCACATCTGGGAAATGCATCCATACCATGCAGGGAGTTGAAAATTAGCATGTTTCTCCTCCAAGGAGAGCTTGCACTTCTGAGAAATAGCTACTCCCATGAGGAGCACACGTACACATGGCCATGATTTTCCAAGACCTGGGTGTGGGGGGAGGTCGGAGGGAGGCACATCTGAATACCTGACTTGGGGCAGGTGAGGAGTTAGAGGGATAGAGGGAGGTAGGTTTAAAAAAAAAAATCATTGTGCTATCCCATTTCTTTCTCTCACATCTCCACGGAGAATCTCTGATGCTAATAAAGAGAACTAATTTTACTGGCAGCAGCAGTGTGACAGGTACATAATTTGGTGTTTTATGGACGTTCCTCATTTAATCAACAAACTTGTAAAGGGTATCACTATTCTTATTTTACCACTGAAGAAGCAGCTGGGAATTGAAAAGAACTTTGTCGGCCAGTCTCACAGCTTGTCAGCCAGGGGCAGAGTTCAAATGACCCACACAGCTGGATCTGCCCTGAGCCCACCACCTGCTGGCACACCTGCCTCCAGGTCCGCCACCACTCTTCGCCCCCCAGCGGTCACCTGCGGGAGAACGCAGTGCCCTCTCACTCTGAGGGCTCATGGAGAGGGCTGCTTGCTTCTGAACAGCATTGCGTCTCAACAGCTGAGTATCCTGAGTGCCAGAATCATTTTTGCTTTTGGAGAACTAGTGAATTCTTGCCATTTATCAAGATTTCCCCCAGCAGATGAGTGAGTAACAAGCAACAAGCTGAATTTCTAGGAGCTCAAGTCACTGGTTGCAGGGCCATTGGGCCTACCTTGGTCAGGACCCGAAACAATGCAATAATATTTGTGGAATGCTCCGTTTGTGGAACTAGCGAGAACTTCCAGGTGGTAGATCTACAATACGCTCCAGAGCCTCCCCAAACGCTTCCCATGTTGCAACAGTTTATCAAATTCCAACTTTATCCGCTGACCCTGGATACAATTAAAATGGGATTATACTTACCTCCGCTATTCCAGGCAGACTGGCATTAAGTTCATTCAATAAGTTCAAGATGGCCAAGAGGCCATCTTTTTAGAATCTTTACCCTGACAGCACCGTCTCAGTAACAAAGTCAAGTTTCTGCAGCTGGAGGCAGAATAATCCCAGCCCACCTCAGCTCGCTTCTGTCTGCCCTGGAATAAATGGGATGAGAAAGGCAGGGGGCGGTGGGGGTTGGGATGGGGGCAGGGAGCTGGACAAGGGGGGGGCAGCTACCTCCAGAGCTCTTCAACCCAGGAGTCGGGTGTCCCTGAGATTCACCATGGACCTGCCCTAGAGCCACAGCAACCTTCCTCCCTGGAAGGTGCCACCCCCAGCAGAGACTGGCTTGGGCCTGCTCAGGAGGGTTGGGAGGCCGGGCTCAGCACCCTGGCTGGGAGCGACGTGTGTTAGTGCTCCGCTGGAAAGCAGTAAGGGACTCACAACCACAACTCGGGCTTTGGACCAGGACCTCATTTTCCACTCCTCCCTGCCAGGGCCCCTCAATCATAATCCTGGACACCCCTGCGGAGCCTGCCCCGCCTGTCTGTGAAGAGCCATCTGGCTGTGGCTGATTTCATGGGGATTTCGGAGTGTGGCCAGCAGCACAGAGGGCGCGTTTGGCCTTGGCAGCTGAGCTCTGATGGAGAACACCCTACCACCGGTGGCTTCCTAGGGCCGCCAGGCCTTGCTTCGGGTACAGGCGGTGGAAGGCAAACAGCCAGCTTGCTCAACGCACCTAAAGAGAGGGGCCTTCTTGCTTTAATCCTGACCATCCTGGGGTTAGCTGAAACCAGGCAAAGCTAAAGCAGGATCAGCCACATAGTGGGAACACAGACATTTCATCCTTGATGAAAAAGAAAATCCCTCTGAAAAGTCTCTCCTGGCTGGCAAAAGTTTGCCATTATCTGGGGCCTTTTCTTCTGGGCTATTCTGAAGCAAAACTTCTAAAGCCCTATAATTTGGACTTTAGGAGGGTAGGGAGAACATGAAGCCTGGAAATATATATTTTTTTAAAGGCAGATACTTTTTCTCTAAAGCAGAACTTCTCACACTTCAACATGCATATGTTAGTGAGACTCATGTCCAAATGCAGATCTGATACAGCAGGCTGGGAGGTGGTACCCAAGATCCTGTCTGTCTGTCTTTCTTTCTTTCTTTTTCTTTTTGGTTTAAAGATTTTATTTATTGCAAGAGAGAGCAAGGGGAGGGGCAGAGGGAGAGGAAGAGAGAAACTCAAGCAGACTCCCTGCTGAGCATAGAGCCTGACATGGCACTCGATCCCACAACCTAGATCATGACCTGAGCAGAAACCATGAGTCAGATGCTCAACTGCCTGAGCCACCCAGGTGCCCCCAAGATCCTGCATTCCTAACAAGCTCCCATGCAATAACAATGCTGCTGGTCCTCACACCACAAACACTTGAGTAGCAAGGGTCTTCTGCATGATGGCTTTGAATGTTGAACCTTTCAGCCACTGCAAATGTTCTATGAAATACTTTGCCATTCATTCATTTGTTCCTCCATTCATTCTTCCGTTTATGGACCCCGTACGCTGTGACTTCTGTGCTGAGCACCAGATAAGCAGCTGACGCAAATGTACATCTCTGTCTACCCAGAGGTCTCTGTGAACCTTCAACAAATTTACCTTGAGCATTTGGTGTGATAAGTTCTCCACTCACAGTGGGTCGAGCAAGTGTTGCTGTGAGCCACGCTCTTCCCAAGAGTGAGCAAAAACAGATGTGTTAGCAAACAACATTGAATCTGCGGCCCAACAGGAGGTAGTAAGTGAGGCTGCTGCTGTGCTTGGGGCTGTGCTGGGCATGGGGCCAGGGACGGAACACCTGTCAGGTAGGGCCCCTCACAGGTGACACAGCTGGAGGCTTTACAGGGTGGCATGCAGCCACGCACCTGAGCCAGCAGAGGAATCATCAGAAAGAGAGCGGGAAGGAAGGAAGGGAGGAAGGGAGGGAGGGAGGGAAGGAGATTGGTAAAAATCGACAAAAGGGAACTCCCATCCTGAAGGATCTGTCTTAATTATAAGACATTTTATTCCCTTTTCTATGGCTAGAAAAATGCCATCTCTTTATCATCACATAATTCTGTAATGAAATAGAGAAAACAAAAGTGAAAGCCTCCCCCCATGCTGCACCCCGAACAACAGGAACAGTTTTGTATACTTTTTTTCCGTATGCAAACAAGTACCTAGTTGGCTAAAGAGGATAAGTCTACGTACAAAATTTCCTTTATTCACTAAGGAGTACATTACAGACTTTTCCACAGGTCAGTTCTTTGGCTTCAACTGCAATATTTTTAAGTTTTCCCTTGTATTTCATTGTTTCCCACAATTTATGTCACTAATTCCTTATCCATGGCCATTTGTGCCATTTCCATTTTTTCAATGACAAATAATGAAATAACAGAAATCTTTGAAGATATATCTTTGTATGCTTGATTTCCATAAAATAAATTCTCAAGAGGTATTCTTGGGAGAAAAGAGCCTCCAATGTTGCCAAGTCGCTGGTTACAAAGGCACCAACTTAAACTCTGTTCAAATAAAAACTGACAGCAGGGCTGCCAGTATGCGTGTCATCTTTGTTAAACTAATAGGGACTTATTAGCATTGTAATTTGCTTTATTATATCTTCCTGATGCCCAGGGATGAGGGGCATGTGATTATTAGTCATTTGGATTTCCTTCTTTTGTGAGCTGTCTTTGGTAGCTCCTTGCTTCTCTTGCTGTTGGATTGTTCTTTTCCTTACTGATTTATAGAAGCTTCTAATATTCAGTGGGTATTCAATCTTTCTAAATTGCCATCTATGTTTTGTAAATATTCTTGCCAAGTGTGAGGAAGCCTTAAAACAAGGTTAAATGCGTGGGTTTTTCCAGTTCAAGTCCTGAGCTTGTGCTAGAGCAGCAGTACTGAGGATTAATCGAGAAGAATGCCTATAAACTTCTTACTATAGGGCCTGGATTTAGTAAGCGCTTCAAGAAGTCTCCTTTTACGAGACTTTTGATTTCCTTTACGCTATCTTTTATAGGTATACTGTTTGGGTAAAAAGTCCTCTTTTAATACTTTCTGCTTTTGTGGCTGAGTGAAGAAAGGTCTTGTTTGCCCAGAGATTATAATTATATTCTCCTCTGTTTACTTCAGGCCTTTCCTTTTTCCTCCCGTAAGAGGCTGTGTCCTTTGCTCTGACCATGCTCCTGCACACCCTCAGGTCTGGTCGCCTCCCTCCGTGGCCTGCTTCCCACTTCCCACTGCCCGCTGGAGGGGCCGCAGGCTGCGGGGAGCCCGCACCCGGGCCGCAGTCCTCCTGCACTGCCAGGCCTGTCCCTTCCCAAGCCTGAGGTCTCTACTTCATATTCCCTCTTGTCGCTCTGCCTGCTGCCACTGAGAAGAGAGGGACGGCGGGGAGCCACGCCGCGGCCACGGCCTGCACCCACCCAGCCACTGCCGGTGGCCGGGTGCACTCAGCACCAGGGGGCCTTCTTTGCACCCCGCACCTCTGCACCTCTCTGGAATCGTCAATTCCGCCCTCACTCCTGGACCATCTCCGTGCATAGAGAGCTGCTTTTTAAAAGATCACCCATCTTTAAAAAGCCCACCCAGACCCCACCCCCTCTTTCTCTCTCCCTTTTCTGTCAGAGCTTCTCCAAAGTTCTCTCTCCCCAGTCAACTTGGACGGAGCATCCCTCTCCGTACCACTCTGCACCCTGGAGCCGCTACCTGGCCGCATACTCCACGCCCTTTCTAATACCTACCAAGTTGCCTTATGAGTTGGCTGTGGTGGTGGCCAAGATACATCTCTTGATTTCTCCCCACCTCAGACCCACTACGCCTAGTATATGGCACCAGTCAATTGGGGAGGAGGAGAGGGGAGGAACAAAAAAGGAAATCTTGCCTCTTCATCCCTTTGCCTCATCCAAGCCAATTCCCAAATGTATCGCAAATCTGTGCTCTCGTTAGCCCCTCTTCTGCTACACTAGTGGCTTCACCCCCATTAGCCCTGGGCTACACCTGGCCACCGGTGCCTCCTCTTTGCACCGACAGAAGCTTTCTAAGACATGAACGTTACCTCACCACTCACTTGTTTAGAAACTTCCAGAATCAACCCCAAGCACTTGCTTATGACCACCTTTTGTTTATTTATTTATTTTTGAGAGAGAGAGAGAGAGAGAAAGCACACGTGCACATGTGC
Organism: Vulpes lagopus; assembly: GCF_018345385.1. Taxonomy (NCBI): domain Eukaryota; kingdom Metazoa; phylum Chordata; class Mammalia; order Carnivora; family Canidae; genus Vulpes; species Vulpes lagopus. The sequence goes on along the minus strand of NC_054831.1, from coordinate 53,995,606 downwards.
AAGTGGGGCAGGGGGACAGAGGGAGAGGGAGAGAATCCCAAGCAGGCTCCAGGCTCTGTGTGTAAGCTTGATCTCATGACCCTGAGGTGGTGACCTGAGCCAAAATCAAGAGCTTAATTAACTCAAAATCAAGAGTTTAATAACTGAGCCACCCAGGCACCCCAGATTACAACTTTTAGAAATGAATTTTCTACCTCTGTACTGTAGGTTTGCAGCTCCAATCACACTGGCTCAGATACAGTGTGCTCCCTGCTGCCTCAGGACCTTTGTACTTACTTACATATCTTCTCCCAAATCTTCATACAATATTCTCCTTTTAAAAATTCAAGTCTGAAGTATATATATCACCTTCTCAAAAACGTCCTTCCATAACCAAACTGTCTGAAACAGTGTTCCTCTCCCTACTGTCCCTTTCTGTCACATTTCTCTCATTTATCTTCTTTACTGAATCTCTCAGTTATCAAAAATCATCATATCCACCTCTCCACTTCCTTGGGGACAACATGTCGCACCATCTCCCCACCACATCCATTTTGGAGGTCTGGGATCTTTCTGTCTTCTTCCCAAGGCAGTGTTGGGAACAGTCCTCACATACAGTAGGTGCCCAGTGAACTGACTGATTAAGTGGCCTGGGGGTTAAAGGTGGTGCAGGCTCAAGAGATCACAGGTAGAGAGAGGAAAGGAGGAAAAAGCAGGAACCGGGAGAAGGGGAAGGGAGAGAAGCCGCAAAATACAAGACTGGGAGCAGATTGGGAGGAGAAACAGCCCATGTGGATCAGGCCAGAAGAGAGAAGAGATGAGTAGATGAGTACAGGAGATGAGATTGAACCCGGGCACCAGACACCAGATCTTGCTGAGCACGCACCCAGGCCCCCTGCAGGCCCTGCCCCATGTGTGTCCTGGGCTGCCTGGTGCTCCAAGCACACTCCTAAGGGGTGTGTGTAGTCTTGAGCCCTGGGAAGCAAGTGGTGAAACAGGCCTCTGGCCACTAGCACTTAATTCTGCCTCCAGCCCAGGTGGGGGCCCAAAAAGGCAAGGCTGTGAAGAGCTGGGTTTGTGCTGGATATCACTGACCTTCCAGAGGAGTCTGAAGCAAGCCTTGGCATTCCTTCCACATTCCTCGGGGGCCCCTGAACCCTCCTGAAAGCTTCCAGAATAGAATGCAGGGCAATTGGGGCATTTACATGGCAGGCGAAGGTGCCAGCTGCGTCAGCTGCAACTTGCCTCTTGCATGGGGACAAAGCAAGGTCAAGGAGTCTAGCTAGGAAGCCATCTCTACAGCTGTTTGCTCCACATGCTTGTAATTTCTTAGCGACGTAGGAGTGGAGGCCTTCTACCAGCTGAAAGTGCATCTTACACTTGTAAAATGAGAACGTTTTCCTGGTTGTCTCTTAAAGTATATTTCTGACAGGACAATGTGGGGATGGGGGCCCCCTCTCTGAAAAGCCTCCCCATTACCACCTGCGCCCCTGCCAGGGAGATCTCCTTGCCACTCCTGCGGTCTCTGTACTCCCCTAGACATATTCTAGGACCTGTATTCTAGGACCTACTAGAAGCTGCCCCTGCTCAAACTTGGCAGTTATTTTCCTGGGGTAGGGTGGGGTGGGGAGGACTTGAAGAGGAAGGAGGAGGGAGATGGGTACAGGTGGTAGAAACACAAATGATCAGCCAAGGGCACAAAATCCACCCCACCCCCCAGAGGCTGCCAGGTGCTGTTTTCTCCTTGGATCTCTGTCCCCAGGAGCACTGCGATCACAAACACTGCAAATCAGTGCACCCTGAATGTGCTTATCTCAAAACCATCTCGGGCTTGTTTCTGTGCTCTCAGAAAACAGATTGTCACAGGCACACATAACATGACATCAGCCGGCCCTGTCATTCAGGGGGCGCCGGGGGCGGGGCTCTCTGCCAACTTTCTGTCCGTTGAAAATATCTGGGCTTTGCCTGAACAGGAAATTTTGGAGCAAAGCATGTTACAAAGCCCACCTGGACAAACTCTCAGAGAGAGTTCAATCTCCCTGTCCGTTTCTCCCATACGTCAACCACAGGTTTTATTTGCTCACATTTCTTCTCCCGGGAACAGCAGAACTCTGGGTTCCTCTGAATTGTATGTGAAATCCTGCAGGACCTAGCTAGCTGAACCTTGGAGACGCAGTAGACACAAACCCTAACCTTGTATGGTCTTAAGCAAGGGAAATGACTTGCAGAACACTGAGCAGTGACTGCCCTTATAAAAATGATTTGGATGGCAAAGGCTCAAATACACCATGCACTAGGTCTCATGGTTTACAGAGGAGAGATCTGCTAATTGAACAACGTGGCTCAGCGGATGGACGGCAGCCCAGAGCATAAATTTAGCTAGATTCTCAATCCTCAGTCTATCCTAGCACTGCAGCTGTGGAGTGAGGATTCTCCCCCTCCCAATGCAAAGTCCAAGAGAAGAAGTCAATGTTGCATTTCTCTGACACATAATCTGCTGGGCTGAGTGAGAACCCGAATGGTTAAATCCCATTTTTGTCTGGCCTTGCCCATCTAGGAGAGTCAGTGCTGCATTTCAGAAGGGCTCTCCTCTGGATTTCAAGCAGCCAGTGATCCAAGAACTTAATTGACAATTAGTTTATTGATATTTATAATTTGTATAAAGTTTCCCTTACTTGGGTTCAAGGGAACTTGACATGAACATTCCCTTATTCATTCATTGCTTCAGCTTCCTTGACTTTTCAAAGCACAGTGGGTCTCCTGAGTCACTGGTTCCTAGTGGGTGTGAACCCAACAGGGTCTGTGTCTGATGTCACACTGATGGTTTGGGTATATTCAGCGGATCTTGGTCAGGGGTCCCCTTTCTCCTTCTCTGCTCCCTAGGAACCCTTCTAGAAGCTGTGTTGTCTCTTTCCAAGAGGGTGATGTCCCCAGAGAAAGGGAACAGTCCCTCAGGGCCGGCACACGTGTTCAGAGCAGGAACTGCTGCCACCTTATGTTTTGACTCCTCACCTGAGTCTCATGCTCCCTTGACCTCCAATGTCCCATGAGCATGTACCTCCACATCTCTCTTTGATTAGCTCCTGCCTTATTTTACATCTCACTATCAGACTCACAGCTGCATCAGAGATGCAAGAATAAAATTATTTACACATTTGGAATGCAATGGGGCTTTCTGAGGGGACCACAAAACATCGTCTATTCCAGTCCTTCAGGATAAAGTACAGCCACTGTGCAAGAGGCTTTGGGGAGGGGTGCTGTAGGAATAGATGCTATCTTTCATGTCCAGGCTGATGAACAGAAAGAGACATGTATTTTGTGTTTTAAAATGTAATAAATAGACGCACTAGAAGGAAGCAGGACTCTTTGGAGGAATGACTACGTCCAAGTCTAGGCAGAAAATCTACAAGAGGAGCTGAGATGTGGTGTGTAGTAACATCAGAAAGCGGAGACTTTGAGTCTTATGAAAAAGACACAGGAGTCAACACCAAAGGACTCCCATTGGCCAAAGATGGGGCAGGATAAGAATAAAAAAGATTAGTGAATGCCATTGATTAAAACACATTGAATACATTAAAAAAAATAAAACAAGAGTTCAGCATCATCATTATCATCATCAAGAGACAGTCTTTCATCCCCCCACTAAGAAAGCCAAAACAAATTAAAACAAAATTAAAAACCAAAAAAATTCTTAGGACATCACTGGAGTTAGGTAGGGCACCAAATCCTTACTTTGAAGATGAGCACTTAAACGGAAATAATTAAACACCTATGCACTAATTATATTTGAGGATAATGAAATAGCCTTCACTGATGAGGGAAACATCACTTGATGAAGGAATCTAATCAATGTGAAAAGCTAATGAATTCTTAAAAACATCTTGCTGCAACCTCTGATGAAAAGATTGATCCAACTACAGTCAAACAAGATGAAGGGCTAATGAGGAACTTGACGGTGGAAGACTTGGGTCATGACCACTTGCCCCTGCTGCTTGATTGAAGACCACATGAGTGGGTAACATGGCATCAGGCACCTACTGTTGGGATGCCATGTGTACCACCCAAACTACCTATGAAAGCTCCAAGATAGGTGATTCTAGACCAAATCAAACCTCTAGAGCCAACTTCCTTAGGCAGGAAAGACAAGCCTAAAAGGACAAAGTAAATGACACCCAAGAAAGGAAGCAGACAAATCGAGAAAGTGGGACCTTCCACAGGACAAATGGCCAAGTTTCTGCAATCAGTCCATGCATGAGGGAGACCCAGGGCCTTCTCTACTTTAGAGGAGAATTAAGAGACACAACCAAAAGTAATCTGGATCCTACTTAGAATAAACCAACTTCAAAAAGAAATTTTAGACAGTTGAGCAAATTTATACACAGACTGGGTATAAGATGACCCCAAGAATTGCTATGTGTGATAATGGCATTGTGGTTATATAAAAAAAAAGTCCCTCCAAAATTTAAAAGTCCATTTTTTAGAGATACATACAGAAGTATGCACTGGTGAAATGATATCAAGTCTTTGTCTAAAGGGATTCATTGCACTATTATCTCTACTTTGGAGTGTGTTTGACATCTTCATTATGTAAAACCTAAAAATTAAGAGGATTTAAGATGAGTCTTAAAAAGTAAAAGGGAGGGGGCACCTGGGTGGCTCAGTTGGTTAAGTATCTGCCTTCAACTCAGATCATGACCTCAGGATCCTGGAATTGAGTCCTACTTCGGGCTCCCTATTTAGCAGGGAACCTGCTTCTCCCTCACCCTCTGCCCTCACCACTTGTGAGTGAGCACTCTCTCTCTTTCTCTCTCTCAAATATATAAGTAAATAAATACAAAGTAAAAATTATAGAGCTAATTGTTAGACTATCTAGATTTATGTTTTGCTTTAAGTATTAAATTAGAATCTGTTGGCATCAAGTTCTCAGCATTTTTTTTCTGACTTCTAACAGGGTAGACCACATACTAATAAAATTAGAGTAAAAAATTAGAATTCTAGGGTATCACTAAACATGTTGCCTATTGAACAGGTTTTAAAGCCATTTTATGACTTTATAGGCATAAGTAACTGTTTAAATTTTTTTTTTTACAAAACCACACAGATGCGTTCTGGGGCAGAACAGTTAACTGGGGGGCCTATGAGAATCACTGGTAGAGACTGGCGTCCTCTGTCTGAGGGGGACTCGCGTTTCACACCTCCTGGGCTGCAGAAATCACCTGCAATGTTGTCAGGGGAGCTTGGCACGCATTCTTGGGTGTGGGGTATCTAGTGCATGCTACAATTCTCCGGAGGTTTCATAGGGAGAGAGGGCTTGCTTTGGCTGGTGGGACAGGAGCAGAAGTGGCAGAAGTGTGTCACTTCTGGGTAGAAACATTCGAGAGGCAGTGCCTACTTCTCCACCTCCCCTTCCTGCTGCTGCACCTGCAGCCCCAGAGACAGCTCTGCCCACCACCAGTATGTGCTAGACGTGAGGTCTGACAGGGAACTCTCTCTGTCTCTCTCTGTCTCTCTCTGCCCCCATGCTCCTCAATCTCTTTCAGTCTCTGTCTCCTATACCCCTGAGATGTGGAGGATTTTGTTACTGCGGCATTGCCTTTGTGATACCTCCTAGTGCGGAGTGCAAATGGAGTTTTTAAAAGGCACGTATGTTTGTTTGGGTTTTTGTTATACGTATTGCTACTCTACTCACTTTACTAATTAATGAAGGTTTACTGTGATAAGTGCTTTATGCACACTGCCCTCAAGTCTTACCACAAGCTATGGGTGAGGTTCTACTCTTAGAGTCTCATTTCATATTTGAGACACACGGAGACTCAGAGAGGTTAGGTAGCCTGCCCAAGATCACACAGCCAGTATCAGGCAAAGTGAGGACCAGACCCAGGCAGCTGAATTCAAGAGAACAGCTTTTAACTATTAAACTATGCTGTTTTTTACTGTATGAAAATCCCACCTCTTATGTTCACAGGAGTTCTGTTCCTGCTCAAATTGGTTTGTTAAACATTGCTTAAAACCAAACTTTGTTTAAGAAAGTAATTCAGTAAAAAAGCAATTTTGAGGCTGAGTCTTTCAGGTTCACCAATTAGTGTCCTTGATTTGGGGTATGTATCATTGTTTGCCTCTCTGTAGCATATAAAACACTTTTTTCCAAGAATAAAAACCAAAACTCCTTGAAAATTGCTCTGTTTATAAGAGTAAAACTTGCCTTGCGGATCACTTCTAACCAAATAAACAATCACATTGAAGCATCTGAAAACTTCCCAGAAGTTTGTTTGAGGTTGAATCCATGGGCAGCTTTCTTCCAATAAAGACTGCTCTGTGTAGGAGGAACTGGCCTTGATTTGACCCCCAAATCGGCAGGATCCTTCCTGCCTTCCATCTCCTCAGAGCTGTATCTCCTGGGCCGACTATGTGTTGGGCCCTTTACTAAGTGATTCACATGTGTTGATCCTGACAGGCACCCTGTGAGGTAGGTTATTACTCCTTATCTCACTGATGGGAAAACCGAGGCATGGGGTGGTTAAGTAACTTTTCCCAGGCCTCAGAGCTAATGCACAGCAGGGCCAGAGGTTGACCAGGGAGTCTGGCCCCAAATCCAGAGCTTCACCATGAGAATACCCTGCCTCATCCCCCACCTATATTTCCAGGGATCCTATCCCTAGCCACCCAGAATAAAGCAGTGGCAACCACACCTCCCTTTAGAGCCCCTTCGCCAACTTCCTTTTTGTGTCTCTCACTGGGCTTTCTCCCCTGAGGCTGAATATGAGATCCCTGTGAGAACTTCCCAGCATGACTATCTCAGAGCCAATGCAGGCAACTAAGACAGTGGTTGATAAACTGGATGTGCCCACAGAGACCCCACGGGGAGTGCGTTCCCTTGTGAGAGCCAGCACCAGGGCAGCCAGTGAACTCCTGCCCCTCCTAACCCTTTCTGAACATTTCTTTTAGCATCATGCTTAATTTGGGGTCAGAACTGAAAGGTCCAGTCCAAGACTAGAATAAGACAGCTTTCTCTGAGTATCATCATAAGGCTTGGCTTTTCTAAGGGAACCCAAGACCTAAGACAATTTGTGGAAAAGTGATTTTTTTCTCTGCCCCTTGTATATTAGTATACTGCTGATATCTTATTAAACTTAATATCAAAGACAGTTTTAAAGAAAAAGATAGGATTTTAAAGAATAGCCTTGGGGTGAGGTGAGGGGCCTTCTAGATCCTTCTTCAATGAAGGACCTGTTACCCTGCGGCTGGGAGTACTGGTGCTGAGCGTCAGCTTCAGCCACTTCAGAGATCACCTCAGCTGCAGAGAATGGCCTCACCCCAAATCACACCCTTTCCAGGGCAGCCCACACCCAGTGGCTGATCCATATGGGGGAGACACAGGCCTGACCATGTTGGTCCAACTTGAGAGAACCATTGTAGCTCCCTGTGGGGTTGGCCAAAGCTGACAATGGACTTCATTGCAGCTTGACTCCTTCTGCCTGCATCTGCCCCTTCCCATCCACTGGGGATGAGCTCAAGTGCACTCTCCATAAATATTCAACACGATGAATTCTATGCCAGAGTCTGCCACTCTGAAGACCTGATGCATCAGGACAGCCCCAATCTGTGACAGGTAGGGGATGTGAAGTAGGTAAGAGCCAAGGTTGCCCTCATGACAAGGACAGTCACCTGACCCTGGGCATGGGGGTCACACCTGTCAGAGGCAAGGATGCTCTTTGACAGTTGCACAGCTGGACTGCATGTACTCGCATGGTCCAGGTGGTGGCCCTTCCATCATTGCCTTGGAGAAAGGAGTGTGAGGCTTAAAAACGGCTGATTCCCCCAGTACCCAGGCCCCTCTCTGGTTCCAGCTCCAGCAGTCCATGACTTCAGTTATAGCCTAGTCATTCTGGTTTTGGGGGGTTCCCTGGGCCCCAATGCAATTGAGGTGACTTGTTCTGCCCCCAAAATCACAGAATCAAAACAGGATCCTTCATTTGCAGAATTTACTAATGGTGTCCTTGAGGCAAGATTTGAGGAAGGCACAGCGTATTTCAAACGAGGCTATGTGCTTCCTATATCTTTCTTTGACTTCAGAGTGTGTCCTAACTTCTTATATACGTATAGAGTTATTCTAGGCACCCACCTGGACCCTGGTGCCTCAGTTCCAGCTACCATCGGTGAAAACAGAGGAGGAGGTCAGGAGCACAGATCATTGCCATGGCCAGAATCACAAGGTTCTTTATATAATTACATATGTGGAGCTCTCCTCTGTTTCCATTATTAAGAGGTTCTGCTGTGAGATGCAAACCACTGGTCACAGCTAATCAAGAAAAAATGCATATGCCCTTTGCCAACAACCGCTGCCCACGTAACTGTTACTCCTAGTCAAGTGCTATCCCCTGATCATCTCTTTGGACAGACCCCAGGAAGCAGGTGGTTCAAGAGAAGCTCTGAGAGTCTGAATCTGGACTCCACACTTCAAAAAGGACACGTCTACATAGACACATCACAAGGGATTCCTTTCCCCTCTGCCCAGAGAAAGTCTCAACCACTCACTTTGCTCCCAGTTTGGTCCTTTCCTCCATCTGCCTCTCTTTCTCTATTTCTGTTGCCTTTTTTCCCTGTTCTACCAGAGGAAGACACGTCAAAGATTTATTTATTGGCACACAATCTTGTTCTAGAAAGGGTCCGTATAAAACACAACAAAATTGTGTAAGTGTGAAATGGGTCAACAGGAAAAGGGAAAATAAGAGGTATTAACAACACAAGGCCAAGGAATAAGACACAGAAAGATTTATTCAAGCCAAGCCAAGCTCCTGTGTTTCATGTTTCCATGTTCCAGAGGCATTTTGCAGTTGCTTATGCTACCCCTGTAACTGGCCCTCCCCTCTCTGACCATGTCATTATCCAACATCATGGCCAGAAATACCATTTATACTCTGATGATTCTATAGCAGAGACTGTACCCATTATCTAGAAGACTAGTGACGGATGTTATTAAGGGAGGCAATGCACCCATGTAGAGGTTAGGTTTCCCACATCCCCCTGCAGCCATATAAATAAGTTCTGGATAACAAGATGCAAGGGGGAATGTGAAGAAGACTTCTCAAAGGGCACTGAGTCAACTGAAGGCCCAGCTTTGTGCCTTTCCCTCACCTCCTTGCCGCCTAGAGCGTGGAAGTAATGGGGAGAGGTCCACAGTTCATCCTAGACCATGGATGGCCTTGAGGAGAGCAGCCACGCACTGAGGATGATAAAGCAGGAAGACAGGTGCCTGGGTCCTTGATGGCACTGTGGGGACCCGTAGCATCCCTGACACACCTCCTCCAGATGACAGCTAGGTGGGAGAGAAATAAGTCTTGTCGTTGTGTGAGCTACGGATGTTTGGGACAGTCGGTCATTCGTAACCCTGCGTAATTCTGATCTCTTTCTCTCAGATCTTGTCTCTAGCTCTGATCTTCTCAGCTCCGTGTTTGGCATTTCTTCTTGACTGTCAAATAGTCATCTTGAACTGAACAGGACCCAAATAGAACAGATTCATTCCTCCTCTTCCGTCCCTCAACTTGACCCTTCCAGAGTCTCCCTGGTCTTAAGTATGTGGTACGTCCACATGCCCAGTTGTCTGCCATGCTTCCTTTTCACTCCATTCTCCCGTATTAGCAAATCCTAATGGCTCTACTCCCAAACCTACCCCATGTCCATCCACTTCTCACCATCCCAAAACCCAGCTCCTGCCACTGTAGCCATCATGTCTTTCACCTAGGATATCACACAGCCTCCCAACTGCTCTGATTCCACTCTTTCCCCAACTGTTCCTCCTCCACAACTGCCAGGGCGGCCTTCTAGAAAACATAAATCTGGTCTTATCACCGATCTGCTAAGACCCTCCTGCAGCTCCCACTGTAACTCTGCACTATGACCCACAAAGCTCCAAGGAAGCCAATCCCAGCCTACCTGTCACCTTGCTCTCCATGGGCTTGACAATTTGTCCTCCCTGCCTTTCCCACCCTATCTTCTTTGATCCTACCAACAAACAAGCTGGGGACATTTCTCAGGAATTTCCACCAGCCTAATCCTACCCGAAAGCCAGTGAGATTATCTCCAATGCTCAGGGGCATACACAGAAGTCACAGTACCAATGTGAACTTTCGGTATTTTATCGTAAAATTTCAAGAGGATTTTGCTTCCGCTTTGTAGTATATCAAACCAGAGAGAAAAATGGGTGTCTAGGAAGAGGACAGGACATTTTCCTTGTCTGGCTTGGTGAACCCAGAATCACAGCAGCATGTGTGATTGTGTCGCTCATCACCAGGGCACCCTTTCCTGCTTTTACTCTGATATCAGGCAGGTTGACCAGGTGTACTGCCTTTGCTCCACCTGACATGTACCAGCAGTCTTCTTAGAGTCAACTTTCTTGGGGTCATTGGTTGGCATAAGAAGGTCAAATGCCCCCACCACCTCTACAGGGAAGAAGAGGTTTCTGACCACTGACCACATGAAAGAAGAGCCAAAAGTCAATGAAGCTAGCTACATAAGGCAAATTTTTGCATGTCCTACAGCAGGATTCAAAATAGCAAACCTTCTGCCAAGATAGAGAGTGGTAATCAAAGAAATGAACCGCAGCTTGTAGAGGGGCAAGTTGCTCCCCATGGAGGTGCGTGCCCTCCACAATACCCCGGTGCTGGGCAGACACCCTCCCCTCCACATCTCCTCATGCTGGGCCCCTCCCAGCACTGCTGCTCCCTTCTTATGGGCCTTCTACCATTCTGGGGGTCTGAGGAGACAACTAGTTTCTTTTTTAATTAGTTGTTGTTTGTATTTTTTCCTTTTTACTGAAAAAATAAAACCATAAATATGGTAACTGAAACAATTCAAATAGGCAGGATATAATATGAAAAGGAAATTTCATGGTGCAATGATTAGGAGTACAGACTGCAGGCAAACTGCCTGGATTTAAGCCCAGCCCCTCCACTGAGGCCTGGGAGAGTGTAGACAAGTTACTGAAACCCTCTATACCTCAGTTTCCTTGTCCAAAATACGGAGAGCACAATACCTACCATGGAGAAGTGCCATGAGGATTCAATCTGTTAATTCAGGTAAAGAGCATATATAAGCTCTATTGAGAGACAGATGATATTATTGTCACTATTGTTATTTCCTAAGACATTGAGACAACCAAAGATAACGGCTCTTTATGTAGCCTTCTGGAAATTGTATACGTGCACATAAGTACATGCCCAGGTTTTTACATGAGAGGTAACAGGTTCTACACACTCCTCTGCATAGCAGCTCATATGTATCTCTATCTCCTACCCTTCATACAGACATCTCCTTACTTGGCCAGTCCCTGTGGATGGACATTTAGGTCATATCCTTGTTTGTAATTACACAGCAGCACTGGAATACATGCTTATGTGGGTATGTGGTGTGTATTTGTGAGTATATCTATAGATTAAATCCTGTGGTGTTGAATTGCTGGATGGAGGCTCTACACATTTTCCATTTTGTTATGTATTATTGAATTGTTCTCTACTCCATTCTTCATGGAGACGCCTCCAGGACAGCTGAGATGGGTCCTCTAGTGACACAGGAAAGTACTTTCCTTGCAAGAAGTGGTTTGCCCCCATCTGGCTGGCGCTTTCTGGAGGTCCCTAACACCACACTTCCCATATCTCGTTTGTGGGGCTTCTCCTCTCTGCCTTAGCTTACCTGGAGTAGGTACCTTAAGTTTTCTGCCCATTTTACATTATCCATTTCTAACTCCTTCAAGGCTTTTGTTGTAATGAAATATCTTAACTCCCACTATTCAGGTCTAAGATGAAAATTCTTTAGCTAACTTGCACCTATTTCCAAATTTCTATCATTCCCTTCTTACTTTATAACTTACTTATTTGGTCCATTTTCTATGATTTCTGAGAATTGGGGAGTCCATTATGTTGTTTACTGATGGGTGATTTGCCCCTTTTGGGGAGGAAAGGGAATCATTTGATTTAGGAATTCAAAAAGTCCCCATTAAAAGTCTTTTTTTTTTTAAAAAAAAAACTCTCTCCCATGACTGGCCTCATTGCTGTGCTACTTACTCTATATTTCCTGCCATTGAACAGCACATATTCTTGTAAAGTAGATTTATTACCCGGAATCTTCTTTAACAAAGAATGCTCCCTGGTGTTAGAATTTTCCTAAACCAACAATCTCCTCAGAGTCACAGTCAGTAGGAGGCTTTTTGCATTCTGTGGGGCTTTGAACTATTTCCCTGGATTAGGCATTGGAAACCTGGACTGTGGACCCCACTCAGCCAGCACCTGGAAACTCCCCAAGACCCTTAAAAGGCCTCAGTTTCCTCATCTGAAAAAGTAGGGCCAGATCATCAATCCCTGCCAGGACTAAACTATGTGATTTTTATACACTTTTCCAGATGGACTCTATCTACCAGTAATGTTCGTGACTAGTTTTTCTCTGAAAAAGTCCTTCTTTCCAGAGAGACATACAGAAACAATTAAGAACATGTTTTAAACAACTTTAGATTTGCTCATTTATTCCCCTCAAGGTCTGTATCTTTTAAGGTAAAAAAGAAGTAAATAAAAGGGACATAGAGGTAGTGGCTACCTAAAAACAAAGGCAACAACAAACTCCCAGCCAAATTTTGAGGCCACCTTTGAAGCTAGGGTGTTTCTAGGGAGTAATGAAATTAAGTTGTGGTCTACAATAAAATTTTACCATGGTAAATAAGAATTATTAAGAAGAAATTTAAATCCTTAAAAAAGAAGAAGAAGAAAAGGGACTTTGTCATTGTTTAAACATTTCCTCCGTGGTTTAGCATAACTTTCCAAGATTTATATTTGTAAATTGTGAAACTCCTTTCTCATGGTCAGAAATCTCATCACCTTGTATTCTGTAGACCCATAAAACTATTTGCATGTAATTGGACAAAGAGAAAACAAAGAAGATGGGTTTGTCTCTATTGACTGCCAGAGCATTTTCTTTTTTGGCATTTAGTGGAAAGATTAGCTATTGGCACTAACGCATAAAAGCAGTTTTGTTTTAATGTAAACACTATAAACTCAAGAGGAAAATTAAAAAATGGAGGCAGATTTGTCATTGAAATATCAATTAATATTATATTATCAAGTCTCTTCTTAATCCGAAAAGCAATGTTCCCTGCTTGACCTTTTAGTTGCTCTGTGTTTCTGAAATTATTTGTTTCTCACTGTGCACCATTTTTAGCTTCATTGGCTACTTCTATGGATAATATTCTGTGGATAATATCCAGAAATTTGGGTGTTTCTCCTGATAACTGAATCAAAATTTTGTTTTTACTCATTTCATGTCAAAGCTTTTCCACAAAGTATCTGTTCATTTATTCAGCTGCCTCACAAATATTTACTTAACATTAGCAAAGCCCCCAGCACCAGTTCATGTGCTCTAGTGGAGGGTCCTTTTTGCTTTCCAAGGATTTATGTCCTACATTTTGCTTTGGGAAGATATACAAATCCACGCTTACCTAGTAATATGATTCAATCCAGCAAATATTTATTGAAAGTCCTAAGTGCCAGGCATTGGGAACACAAAAGTAAGTAAGATGCAATGGGACTCCCAGTTCAGTGGAGAAACAGACAGGTAGGAGCAGGCAGTTCTGCTACTATGGGCTCAGACCTGTGACAGAGAAATGCACAAGCTTCAGAAGAATATAGAGGAACATGGGATGGAGTAATTCATCCTGCCTGGAAGAGTCAGAAATATCTAACTAGAAGGTGTCGCCCTGTGTGAGACTTGAGGTCTGATCAGGAGTTTACTAGATGGATATGGCAGTGAGTTGGATATGAGGCAAAAGAAACAGGGCAGGGAGGAAGTATGGTCCACTCAGGGGAAGGGAAACAACTCCTCATGACTGAAGCCTCCCATGCAAGTGGACAGCGGGGCAAGGGAAGCCAGGCATGGTGGCTAGGGACAGATCACATAGGGCTGATGCTCCTTACCAAGGGGTTTGATTTTATTGCAGTGTCAGTGATGTGGAGTCATTGATGAGTTAAGCAAAAGGGTATTGATAAGACAATACAAAGAGATGTCACCAAGTAGTATAAAGGTGGAGGTGGGAGCAGCTTGGACAGCAGTCCCCTGTCAGGTTTCAGATCATAGCCCCCAGCTTCTCAGCTACAGGACCTAACATAAGGTGCCCAAACCTTTCATGCCTTGGTCTCCTCATCTGTAAAACTGAAAATGAAATTTATTGAGAGGATATATGGGTTAATATAGAAAGTGCTTAGTAAGGGTTCAGTAGGTGGTAGCATCTTCATTGTAGCTCTAGTAGTGAGGTTACTTCAGAGTTTTGTCACAAAGTGAGTGAGATTCTAGCTGGAGTTCCCATCAGCGAAGAAGAGCCTGTCTTTTCCATCTGGGCTTTGGAAGCAATAGTCGAAGCCAGGGCTGGTGTTGAGTCTTGGCCTCCTACAGCATCAACGGAGTTCTGTGAACCCTATTTCTCCCCATTTCAGAATCATGGGAGGCAGGACTCCACAAGGAATGGCATCTTCCTTTTGCTGTGTTGGGTCTTCATGATGACCAGAGTCAGGAAATACAGATCCGGGAAAGATCCTAGACAAGTCAGTCATTTTACAGGTGGAGAAAATGAGTCACAGTCTTCAATCTTCTGTGGTCATAGCTCCAGCTAATCTCCAGGGGATCTGGGCAAGGGCCTGATGCCCAGGTTGGGTTTTTTTGCAGCGTTCTATGCTGGCTGGACCATAGAGGCTTCTCCATCTTTGGTTAGTGTTTTATTGTTTTCTTCTGGGATATCTCCCACCTGGCCTGATGAATGAATACTCTTTGTATGACTCAGAACTAGAAAAAGACTTTTTTCCCAAGCCAAGGTCTTCCCATGACACCTGTCTCTTTTAAGGAAAGGAAAAACAAACTTGTTCTTTCCCTGGAATCTTTGGATCCAAAGAATCTCTCTCAAATCCTTCCAGTGACCCCTTCAGAAGACTTTCCCTCCTGCCTTCCCTAGCACTGACCGCTTTGATTTTTATCTCTTCCTGTCCCAACCACTTCTTACCTCCGCTGTTCCCTGTATTTCCCCTGATGATTGCTCTTTGAGAATGTACTGAACGCCACCACCAATGCAAGGCCCTCGACTAAGAGGTACAGGGAGTCTACTTGTGTGGCAGGAGAGAAGGACACTGGGACGAGAAGGGACTGATTGGTGGCCTTGAGCAACCCCTCGTTTCCACACACATCAACAATGACAGTGACTTTTTCCTTCTCCTACAGAAAGATTGTTGATGATAACACTTCAATATGTTACCAGCAGGGCTAGCCCGGGTTTTATTGTCAAGCTGGATTCTGTTTGTACTGGAGCACATTCCATTCTCAATTTAGTTTGGGACAAACCAGAAAGGGAATGCACCTCAAACATAATAAAATGTGACTCTCGAGAGAAAAGAGACTTAGTTCTAGGCCTCTGGCCAAATTAAACTCATTCTTTGCTACCACCACCTTTAGATTATGCCTGACTCATTAACTGTTTGTGATATTCAGCTTTAAAATGGTAAAAATAGGCAAAATTGGAAACCAAGCTGAAACTTCAGGCAGTGTGTTGGTGGCTTTTTCATTCCCCATGTTTGGCTGGGAATGATGCAGGCCAAGATCATTACCGAGAACACAGCCTTTTTTGTAAAATGTAAGAGAAATTATTAAATAATAGATAAGCATCATTATCACTAAACATATAAATAGATGTTTGTCTTGCTGTCTGACATTCCATGCACAGAGAACTTGAATTGCATTATGTGGCTAATTCTGTCTGAGGGTGTAGAGAGCCTTATTAGGAAGAGGTAGTGCTTTGTTGTGAAGGGTAATGTCAAAGGAACATGGTTCTCTCTCTCTCTCTCTCTCTCTCTCTCTGCCCCAATCCCTCAGCTGAGAGAACTATGGTAAAGTGAAAAGGACATTAATTAGTGAGCAGCTCCTAAGAGTCCAGCATGACAGTGGGGACACCACATACTTTGTGGTTCCTGAACCAGGCCCTGGTTTGAAATAACACATAAAAGCTACATTAGGTTATTTTATTTTACTTTTTAGCCAGGGCCAGTACTTCCAACAGTTGTGAATTCTTTTCACAGTTGTCTGCTTAATTTCAATGCTGAACCCATCTTTGAAGTCAGTGTTTTAAGCTTAGAGCTGTATCATGCCAGCTCTGAGAAAGATATTTTAGCAAAGAAGACCTTTTTCCAGGCTAGTGGGGCCAACAAAATCCCAAAACAATAAACAAATTTTAAAAACCCTATAAACATTCTCTTCTGACTCTGTAATATATGACATACTTTTTAAAATATTTTTTTAGATTTTGAAACAATCACAAACTTCCAGAAAAGGTGTAAGTACAGTATAAGTAACTTCTTCCCCCTAGATTATTTGAGAGTGAGTTCTTAATCCGATGCCCTATTCCCACTGAATAAGGACGAGAATATTCTCTTCCATTCGAAGCAGCAAATCAAGTGATCCATTACTACCACTTAATCCTCAGGCTCCATTAAAATTTTACCATATTTTTCTAATGTTTTTGATAGCAAAGGGAGTCTGTTCAGAGTCACACATTGCTTTTTGTCACCATGTCTCCTTAGTCTTCTTTACTCTGGAATGTTCTTCAGTCTCTTCTCAACTTTCATGGCCTGACACCTTTGAAGATGACAGGCCAGTTATTTTATAAGATGCTCCTCAGTCTGGGTTTGTCTGATGTGCTCTCATAATTAAATTCAGGTTATGTGTATTTGGCAAGAATATCACACGAGTGATACTGTGTTCTCGTCACAGCATCCTACATGAAATCCATGATATTTCAGTTTGTCCCATTGCTGGGGATGGGCACTTTGATCACGCGATGCAGACAATGTCTGCCAGGCTTTTTCCCTTTGGTAATCAGTAAGTATTTTAAGGGGAATGACTTCAAAAGTAAAGCCATATTGTTTTTATGTTTAACAAAGGATTGGCATTTTAACTCAGCCAAGCCTTGGGAGACATAAGTTCCAGATCTGGTAGAAAAAGAGGCAAAGCAGTGCTCTCATAAGCAAGTCCTGGAGGAAAGGATGCCAGAATAGTTTTTCCAAGAAACTCCGAAAAGTGGTGATAGGTAAAATCCTTTGAAGTGAGTAATGCAGGGATTTTTGTAGGGGATGAACTCATTGGAAAGCCTCTGTCACTTTGTCATGTTTAGTTTCTACCTGGGCTTGTGGTACAGATGACAAACTTTCTTAGTGCAACTAGTTTAGGTGAGTCCTGTTCTTAACTTACAAGAGCCTTCCAGGAGTCAAAAACTGGACTTGAAGAATTTCGGGATTATGTCTGAAATCAGAGGGCCAAGAAATTGGTGAGGTTTTTGTCTAAGAATGACATAATGAGCTCTATGTGAACTATCTTTCTACAAGGAAGAGACTAGATATCGGTACAGCAGAGTATCCTAGACACGGAGCTAGTGGTATAGTCTTTAATATCCTGTCCTACATAATATACTAGATAAAGGTCATGCTAATATTATTTTCATTTCAGAAATAAGGTCAATAGATGTTGAATGACTAGCCCTTCAGCCCTAGAGCCAAAGCCTGGAGCCAGCTCCTGGGAAAGATCATGACTGTGGAAGTCAGAGAACTCGGAGACACATACTCATACCACTGCCACTTTCTCTGGAGGGAAGCCTCCCTTGGCTCCCTCTGAAATTGTTCCTATGCCCCTGGTTGATAGAGTTCCCTGAAAGCATAATTCCCCACCTTGTTACTTTGTGTCCCATATATAAGGGAGCCAAGACCCATGCTTAATCATCACTGTAAGACTAACCCTCAGAAAAGTATACTGCATGGGACTGATCAAACTTATTAAATATAAGCCATCTTATTTAATAAAAATGGCTTTAGAACTCAGAAACATATTCCCCAGAATTTTTCTTATTTCATTTGATAATTTTCCATACAAAAGTATTTTGCTAGGCCTATAATCTCTAAAATTTTCAGGTGTTTCTTTACCTGCTATCTTATAACAAAAGGTACAACGTTGAAACTTTCCGTGTCTTACCAGCCTCATTTGTCTTTAGGAATACCCAATATCTAACTTTAGGGGTTCTGACTTAGTTCAGATCATTCCCTAAAGATCTTGAATAAATTGGAAGGGCTTTGCATATTTTCCAGCTTAAAATTATGTCTCCAATCTCTAGACCACTCTTAGGATTCTATTTTATGATGTATCTAAATACATATACATCTATACATACACATTAATATTTGCAATATTCCAAGTAATCTAGAAAGGCACCAACATTTTCTAGAAAGTGTGAGGGCTAAACAACCAAAATTGTGGGATGGGGGAAGCCACCAAATTTCAAATATCATGTTCTCTTGTCAGATCAGATTCAAAGTTTTCCCCCAGAAAATATAATTTTAAGTATAATATTAGGAGGAAAATCATATGACACCCTCATTTTCTTTGAAACTATAGAGATTACTAGAAAGAGAACTGGAATAGGTAAGGACCAGTGGAGGGTCAGGATGAGTAGTCACGAAGAAAGGAAGACACTTGGGCTGCAGATGGGACTAAGGATGGCCAGGAGGAAAAGGTGGGCAGGGAGGGGTCTACGGCAACAGAAGTAGGTGCCAGAAAATCAGTGCTAGCAAGAGGGGAGTTGCAAAGAGAATGAGCGTGGACATTTTCTAAGTCCCAGCAGAATCTAGATGGACTTTTGGCTGATCATCCTGCTGACTTTTATTTATTCTTCCCCAATTTTTGTCCTCTTACACACACACACACACACACACACACACACACACACACACACCTTTAAGGTACACCTTCAAAAATAAAATAGTCTGAGCTTAGGGGAAGAAGAGAAAAAATAAGTTCTTTTTGACTAAGCAGTAAGACCAACTGAACAGGGCAGCCCCCGGTGGCGCAGCGATTTGGCGCCGCCTGCAGCTGGGGGGGGGGGGGCGTGATCCTGGAGACCCCGGATCGAGTCCCACATTGGGCTCCCTGCATGGAGCCTGCTTCTCCCTCTGTCTGTGTCTCTGCCTCTCTGTGTGTCTATGAATAAATAAATAAAATCTTAAAAAAAAATAAAAAGACCAACTGAACAACGACCTCAAGGGAAACACAAACCAAGAGCCCCTCCAGAGTTGTGCACAATCACTGGAGTCACACAACTAATGCACATGGAAGAAACAGATCATGCCCAATGGCTTGCAGCCACAGGGTGAATCTGACTTTTATAAGCTTGGGTGCAGTTATTATTAAAGGTGATCAATGTCAAACACTTGAGATTGTAAAATGTTGCTGCTGAAGAACAAGATAAATACCCACATGGAAGAAGTATAAAAATAAGGCAGAAGATGGACAAATGACCTGATTTCTTCCACAAATGAATGGGAAAAATAATAGGAAGAATTGTTACAAATGAAGAGTCCTAAGGGAGGTCTCACCCAAATATAATATGTGAATTTTGTTTGGGTCCTGATTCTAAGCGATCAATTCAATTATAAAAAGACATTTTTGAGTAGTCATGGACATTTGAACAGGAGATTGGTTATTATATAGTCGTAAGAAGGAATTATTGTTAATTTTGTTAGGTGTGATTATAGCATTATGCTTGTGTATACACACATACACAAAAACACACACACTTTGCCCTTATCTGTTAGAAATACATACTGAAGTATTAGAGTCAAAATGAAATTACACCTGGGGGGTGCCTGGGGGGCTCAGTGGTTGAGCCTCTGCCTTTGGCTCAGGTCATGATCCCACAGTCCAGCAACTGAGTCCCACATAGGGCTCCCAGGGTGGAGGCTGCTTCTCCCTCTGCCTGTGTCTCTGCCTCTCTCTGTGTCTCTCATGAATAAATACATAAAATCTTGAAAAAAAAGAAATTATACCTGGGATTTACTTTAAAATACTCTAACAGCAACCAAGGAAGATGGAGAGGACAACAAATGTAACAAGATTAGGGGAAATATTAACAATTACTGAACCTGAATGATAGGTACAAAAAGGTTCATTATATGTTTCTACCTCTGTATATATTTTTGAAATTTGACTTTAAAAGTACTTAGCAGATACTGATCCTTGGGGTCTAAGGCAGACTAAATGAACTAGTATAGTACTCTGGTTGAGGAGAAAGCCCTTGGAGTCAGTATTTTTTACCTACTCTCCCCAACCCAGCTGCTTTTTTTTTTTTTAATTTTTATTTATTTATGATAGTCACAGAGAGAGAGAGAGAGGGGCAGAGACATAGGCAGAGGGAGAAGCAGGCTCCATGCACCGGGAGCCCGACATGGGATTCGATCCGGGGTCTCCAGGATCGCGCCCTGGGCCAAAGGCAGGCGCCAAACCGCTGCGCCACCCAGGGATCCCATCCCAGCTGCTTCTAATATTGCAGCCAAGAATCTTTACCCCTCTTGATTATATATATGCATATATATATACATGTGATCATATATATATATATATATATATATAAACATTTTATTTATTTATTCATGAGAGACAGAGAGAGGGGGAGGCAGAGAAATGGGCAAAGAAGCAGGCTCCCTGTGGGGATGCCTGATGTGGGACTCAATCCCAGGACCTCAGGGTCAAGGCCTGAGCGCTTATATATATATATATAAATTAAACTTGTTATTTTGAGATAATTTTAGATTCACACACGATTGTAAGAAATAATACAGAGAGATCCTCTGTACCCTTTACCCAGTTTCTTCCAATGGTAACATCTTGCAAAACTATGGAATAATATCATAATTGGGATATTGACATTGATATAATCAAGATACAAAACATTTCCATCACCACCTGAAAACCTCATTTGTTCCCTTTATAGCCACACCCACTTCTCTCACATTCCCACCCTTTCATCAACCTCAGGCAACCGCTAATCCACTAATCTGTTCCTTATATCTACACTTTGTTCATTTTGGGTATGTTATATACATGGAATCATAAGGCATGTAACCCCCTCTTTTCTTTTAGAAAGAAAGAAAGCATGTTCACGCACAAGGTGTATGGAGGGAGGGCAGAGAGAGAGAGAGAGAGAGAGAGAGAGAGAGAATCCTAAGTAGGCTGCATACCCAGCTCAGAGCGAGATGGGGGCTCTATCTCACAACCTGGAGATCATGACCTGAGCTGAAATCAAGAGTCATACGCTCAAGGGACTGAGCCACCAGATGCCCCAAGCATGTGACCCTTTCCGATTGGCTTTTTTTTCCACACAGTGTAAATCTCTGGAAATTCATCCAGGCTATTGCATGTATCGGTAATTCTTTTCTTTTTAGTGCTGAATAGTATTTTGTGGTGTACTGTACCCGTTTGTTTAACCTTCCATCTGTTGAGGGACAGCTGGATAGTTTCTGGGTTTTGGCTTTTAAAAATAAAATTGTAATAAACCTTTGTGTACAGGTTTTGTGTGTGAACATAAATTTGATCTCTCCAGAATAAATGTCCAGGAGTATAATTTCTAGATAAATGGTAGTTTCATGTTTAGTTTAAAAAAAAAAAAAGCTGTGAAACTGTTTTCCAGAGTAGCTATACCACTTTACATTCTCATCAGAAATAGAGTTGTGATCCAGTTTTTCACACCGTTGTCAACATTTGGTGTTGTCACTATTTTTTATTATTTGCCATTTTGATAGTGAGATCTCATTGTGGTTTCAGGTTGCATTTCCCTGATGGCTAATGATGTTGAACATCTTTTTATGGGCTTATTTTCCATCTGTATATACTCTCTGGTGAAGTATCTTTTCATATATTTTGCCTATTTTCTAAATAGATTGTTTGTTTTAGGTTATTAAGTTTACTAGACCTTTGTTGGATATTTGCTTTGCAAATATTTTCTCTCAGTCTATAGCTTGTATTTTCATCCCCATAACAGGCTGTCTCAAAGAGCAAACGGTTCTAATTTTGAAGAAGCCCAATATATTGACTTTGCTTTTGTGGATCAGGCTTTGGGTTGTTAAGCCTAAGAACACTTTGGCTAGCCCTAAGTCCCAAGGATTTATCCCATGTTTTTAAAAAGGTTTAGAAGCTTATTTTAAACTCTGATGGTTGGGAACCCTGGGTGGTGCAGCAGTTTAGACCCTGCCTTTGGCCCAGGGCACGATCCTAGAGACCTGGGATCAAGTCCCACGTTGGGCTCCTGGTGCACAGAGCCTGCTTCTCCCTATGCTTTTGCCTCTCTTTCTCTCTCTGTGTGACTATCATAAATAAATTTTAAAAAATAAATAAATAAACTCCGATGACTTGAGAAAAATTATAATTATGTATTTTACATTTAACTCCATTATTCTTTTGGAGCTGACTTTTGTGTAAGGTGTAAGACCTATGTTGAGGTTCTTTGAGGTTTGTCCTTTTGCTTTTGGATGCCCAATTGCTCCAGCATCATTTGTTGAAAAGGCTAGTTTCCCCCACCCCACATTGAATTGCTTTTGCACCTTTGTAAAAAAAAAAATATATATATATATATATATATTATATATATATATATATATATATATAAAATCAGTGTGAGCCTATTTCTGGGTACTAACATTGATCCATGTGTTTTTCTCTCTGCCAGTACCACACAGTTTTTATTTTTTTGTTCCTACATGGTAAGTCTTGAAACCAGGTAGATTGATTCCCCCTGTTGTATTCTCTTTTTTTTTTCCATATTATTCTAGCCAGTCTATTTTCTTTGCCTTTCCATATAAAGTTTAGAATAATCTTTTCTATATCTACAAAAAAATCTAGCTAGAAATCTGATAGGGATTTCATTAGACCTGTATGTATATTAGTTTGGGCAGAATTTATATTTTTACTATGTTGAGCCCCCTAACTCTTTAATATAGGATGTATCTCCATTTAATTAGATCTTTTATTTATTTCTTCAGTATGCATATCCCATTTGTATTTTAAATCTATGTTAAATAAAAACCTAAATATTTCATTTTTCTGAGCAACTGTAAATTTGTATTTTTAAAATCAGTGGTCATGTATTCATTGTTAGTATATTGAAACATAATTGATTTTTAAAATGTTTATCTCGTATCTTTCAGTCTTGTTGAATTCACTTATTAGTTCTAGGAATTTTCACATAGATTCTTTGGCTTTTTCTAAGTAGAAAATCATGTCATCTGAAATAGGGGCAGGGTTTTATTTTGTCTTTGATCTGTATAATCTATACTTTCTTTTCTTGTCTTTTTTGCACTGGCTAGAATGTCCAGCCAAATACTGAAAAAAGTAATGATAGTGGACATCCTTGCCTTGTTCTCAAACTTAGAGGGAAAACACTTCGTCTTTCCTCATTAGTATAATGTTCTGTAGGTTTCTTACAGATGTTCTATCAAGTTTTAGAAAGTTCTCTTTCTATTTTTCTGAACATTTCATCATAAATAGGTGTTGAATTTTGCCAAATGTGTTTTCTGAATCAATTAATATGATCACATAATTTTTTATCTTTACCCTGTTAATATGGTACAATTTGTTGAATTTTGAATATTAAACCAGCTCTACATCACTGGAACAAACCTCACTTGATCATGTTGAATAATTCTTTGTATATATTGCAAAATTCTATTTGCTAATATTTGTTAAAGATTTTTGCATCTATATTCATGAGGAATATTTGTCTGTAGGTTTTGTAGTGTCTTTTGTTTTGTATCAGGGTAATATCAGCTTCATAAAATACACTAGGAAGTGTTATTTTCTGTTTTCTGAAAGAGATTTCATAGAATTGATGTTAATTCCTCTTTAAACCTTTAGTCTAATTCTTAAGGGAAACTATCAAAGCCTGGCTGCATTTTTTAAGGAGTTTTTCATTAAAAATTCAATTTCCTTAATAGCATAGGGCTTTTCAAATCATCAATTTTATATTGGGTAAATTAGGATAGTTCGTGTTTTTCGAGAAATTGATTCATTTAATCTAAGTTGTCAATTTGATGTAAGTGGACTTATTCATAGTTTTCCCTTATTATTATTCTTTTGATTTCTGTAGGGTGTGGAGTATTAGCCTCTGTTTTGGTCCTGATATTGTTAATTTGGGTTTTCTCCTTTTTTTTCTTTTGTCAGTCTTATAAGAAGCTTGTCAATTTTATTGATCTTCTCAAAGAACCAGTTCTTTGTTTCATTGATTTCCTCCATTGTTTTTTTTTTTTCTATTAATTTCATCGAATTTTTGCTCTTTATTACTTTCTTCTGCTTGCTTTGGGTTTTGCTCTTTTTTTCCAAAGTTCTTAACATTGAAGCTTGTATTATTATGTGAGATATTTCCTATTTTTAAGGTAAAAATTTAGTGCACTCTTTTAGCTATATCCTACAAATTTCTATATATTTTATTTTCATCTCTATTCAGTTCAATGTATTTTTTATTCCCCTTGATACTTCCTCTTTAACACATGCATTATTTAAAAATGTATTATTCAGATCCTATGTGTTTGGAGATTTTTCTATTACCTTTCTGTTATTGCTTTCTTGCTTGGTTCCATTGTGTTTGAAGAACACTCTGCATGATTTCAAATCTCTTAAATTTGTTAAGATTTGCTTTAAGACCTAGGATATGGCCAGTCTATCTTTGTATATGTTTCTTGGGTGCTTGAGAAAATGTGTACTATACTATTGAGTGAAGTATTCTATACATGTTGACTAGATCCTGTTAGTTGACACTATTAAAGTCTCTACGCTTGCTAATTTTTCTCTCTGGTTGTTCAATCAGTTGTTGACAGAGGAGTGTTGAAGATTTCAACTACGATTGTAGATTTGTCTATTTTCATTTCAGTTCCATTAGTTTTGTTCACATATTTTGTAACTCTGGATTTTTTTGGCATATACATTTAGGATTGCTATGTCTTCCTTGTGAATTTATCCTTTTATCATTATACATTTTTTTTTGTTCTGAAATCTGCTTTATCTAATATTAATATAGTCACTCTGGCTTTCTCTTGATTAATGTTTACATGACATATCTTTTTTTTATCCTTTTACTTCAAACTTGCCTATATCATTATATTTATATTATATATTGTTAAGTGAGCTTCATAGAGATAAAATACAGTTGGATCATGTTTTTAAATGTACTTTTAATTGCTATATTCAGTCCATTGATATTCAATGTGATTATTACATTAAAAGTAAATTTGCCATTTAATTTTTTGTTTTCTGTTTGTTGTCTCTGGTTTTCTTTTCTTTTTCCTTTCTTCCTACTGGATACTTGAACATTTTTTAGAATTCCATTTTGGTTTTGATTTATGTATAACATGATAGAATAATATTTATTATTCTAAGTATGATGTATAAATATATAAAATATTAAAATGTTAAATTTATATGAAATATATATGATATAAATTATTACAGTCTGCTGATGTCATCATTTTACCCATTTTAGTGAAGTGTGCAAGCCCTATTTCCCTTTAAGACTATTATCCTCTCCTTATAATTATTTTAAATACTCACATACTTCTGAGTCACATCAGCCAATGTTATAATTTTTGCTTCAGCCATAAAGCATAATTTAGAAAATTCAAGAGGAAAGGAAAATCAATTGTATTTACCCATATTTTTGCTTACCATGTTCTTTGTTCCTTTCTCTTCCTCATGTACCAAGAGTCTTACTTTCATCATTTCCTTCCTATAGCTATTCTTTTAGGAATAGGTCTGCTGGTGATGAACCCTCTTAATTTTCCTTTATCTGAAAAAATGTATTGATTTATCCTTAATTCTGGATGATATTTCTGCTAGATTTGGGATTCTAAGCTGACAATTGCTTTTCCTTTAGCATTTGAAAAATGTGCCATTTACTTCTGGCCTCAGTGGTTTCTTGTGATAAATCCAGTCATTAAAATAGTTTTCCCCTAGAGGTAAGGTGTTGTTTCTCTCATTGCTTTCAAGAGTTTCCCATGTCTTTACTTTTCATAAGTTTAATTATGATGTGTCTTGTGGATTTCGTTGGGTTTTTCCTGTTTGGATATGCTCGTCTTCTTAAACCTGTAGGTCTGTATCTCTTGCCAAATGCAGGACATTTCAGCCTCTATCTCTTCAAATACATTTTCAGCCCTTCCCTCTTTTTCTTCTCCTTCCAGGGTTCCAATGACATGATGTTTGTTATCATCTCCTAGGTCTCTCCAAGATCTATTTTTTTCTGTCAATTTTCTCTCTGTTGTTCAGAGACAATTTCCTTTTTAAAAGATTTATTTATTTATTTATTTAGATTTTATTTATTTATTTGTGAGAGAAAAACAGAGAAAGCACAAGCAGAGGGAAGGGCAGAGGAAGAGGGAGAATCAGAATCTGACACAGGGCTCAATCTTGTGACCATGAGAGCAAGACCTGAGCTGAAACTAAGAATCAGATGCTTGACCCACTGCACCACCCAGGTACCCCAGATTGCATAGTTTCTATTCTCTCTTCAAGTTCATAGAAACTCTTCTTCCTTTCCATTCTGCTCTTGACCCTATCCATTGACTTTTTGAATTTCGGTTCTTGTATTTTCTGCTTTTAGATTTTCCATTTGGTTTTTCTTTATATCTTTGATTCCTTTGCTGAGATGTTCTATTTTTTTGCTAGATTTTCTAGGTTTTTTTTTTCATTTGCTTCAAGTGTGTTTGCAATTACTTACTGAAGCACTTTTATGATAACTTCTTTAAAAATCTTTGTTAGGTAATTCCAACATGTCTGTTATCTTGCTACTCATATCTGTTGACTGCCTTTTCTCATTCAGTTTGCAATCTTCCTAGTTATTGATATAAGAAGTAATGTTCTATTGAAACCTGGAGTTGAGCCTATTTTGTTATGAACCTTATTTAACCCTCTGTATTAGCTGACTTTCTCTAACATGCCCCTGGCAAGAGAAGGGGTGGATGCTTCCTGGTCATGGGAATAGAAGTCTAGGTTCCCCATTTGGGCTCTGTTGACAGTGGAAGGTAGGTGTAGGGGTTCTGGCTCCCTCCAGGCCTCCCCTGATACTTCCCTGGCTGAGAGGTATAGAAATCTCTCATTTCCTCTTCTCATGTGGCCTCCACTGACACCATGACTTAGTTACCCCTGAGTGGTAGTAGCAGTGCTGACTCTGTGAAGTTTCCTCTCATACCTCCTCAGTGGGGCAGGGGAGGGGCACCACATTACTGTTGGGTGGGGTGTAAGGAGGCAAAATTCAGGCTCCTCACTCAGACTTTGCTGGTATGGTTAAAGGTGGGTACACAATCTTTTCTTTGGGTTTGGCTATATTTGAATTGTTATTGTCTAAAAGTTTTTTGTCTTACAAGGCTGTCCATTTCTTGTTCCTTTGTCTGAAGAGAGCAAGCTCTGTTGCAGCTTTATTTTTGTTTTTGCCTATTGTCATTTTCGATTGCAAGGTTCTTCAGCTCCAAGTCTTGGAAATATGAAGCAGCAGACAACCCAGAGATCTTACTGCTATATTGTTCCTCAGGTCCTGAGGTCCCCAGCCAGTCTGCCTTCTTTCCACCTTTCAGGTTCTGCTTTTATATGTTTTTTATGTCATGTCCAGGGCTTTTAGTTGTACTTAATGGGAAAAATAGGAAACATATGGCTACTTTAACTTCCCAGCAGCTTATAATATTTTTAATATAATATTTGATACGTACAAAAGAATGTATGTATGTGTGTGTTTTACGAAGCATAATAGCATGAATACTAAATCTTTTAAATGTTAAATATATAATAGTGAGTTGGACTTTTTCCTAGAGAAAAATGAAAACCACACTACTCATTCCCTAGCTAACTCCCTTTGGCTGACAGTATGTTAGACATTTTTGTGCTCTAAAATGTCCTTTGGTTCTTAGAACCTGCTGAGGATAGAGTTTGGCCCCCTGACCTAGTTAGCATATCTTTGTTGTTGTTGTTATTTAAAAACCACCTTTCCTCTGTTCTGAAATTTCCTGCCTCCCA
Source organism: Vulpes lagopus (assembly GCF_018345385.1). Lineage (NCBI taxonomy): Eukaryota > Metazoa > Chordata > Mammalia > Carnivora > Canidae > Vulpes > Vulpes lagopus. The sequence continues at coordinate 53,967,742 of NC_054831.1, read as the reverse complement.
GCCACTTGTCAACATGGAGAGTGACACAGCCTTGCAGCTGGGAAGCCTGTGAAGCTGATGACTCAGGATGGCTAAAATAAACACCCTTCGTAGCTGAGGACTTCCCAGTCACAGGCTATTCTGAACAACTCTTCTTCCTTCTTGTCCTCCTCCTGGATCCTTTCTCATTCTCTGGTATATCTGTATCAATGCACATCAGTTGTGTAGGAGAAGCATCCCAACAATTGTCTTGTTCAGAAAGAACCAGAGCAGGCGCACAAGGAAGGGAATGTACAAACAAGGCTGGGGCCCTGACCAGGAGACAGGATCTCATAATTAATTGAAGATTACTTGGGAGGGCTCCAGGTTGGCCACCATGCTCTCCTTCTTCTCCAGGGAAAGGTTGGATTGCACATGGATTTTCCCTTCACTCTCCTAGACTTTTTTCCTTTCTCCTGGCAGCACTCACCAAGTTCCAGGAAGTGATGGGGTATAGGAAGTGGACCTCATACAGTCACTAAACAGATGAGAGTCCCTGAGATTCAGAGAACACCACATGGAGCCATTCCTTCCCTGACAAGCAGTTTGAGCGTCCAAGCACCCTAGCATACCGGAAGGCTCCAGAGGCTAAGCAGCAGGGGCTGTGTGTTCTGTCTACAATACAGTATTTGGGTTGATTCTGGGAAAAGATCTAAACAAGTTTCACAAAGAACAAAGGGTTGCAGCTGTAATATCTTACCTCCTGGGAAACACACCAGCTGGATCTTGCCTCTGAGGCTCTGTTTCTGCTCCCCACTTTTATTTCTCTGGCATGGAAGCTAGGGTGGAAAACACATTGGACTTGTGGTCAGAGGAACCCAGTTTGGTGCAGTGCCCTTCCTTACAGCCATGTGACCTTGAATTAATCACTTTTGTGTTTGAGCCTCAGTTTTCTTATGGATAAGAAAGAAAAATGGGTAAGATACTTATTCTACAATTGACTATTTTTTACTTGATATAAAGGAATCATCTATAATTTTGTTGAGTGTGATCATGGCATTGTGAAAATAATATCATTATCTTGGATTTGCTCTAGAATGCTCTCAGGATAATGAAAAGGAAGAGAGATAGAGGATAAATGCAACAGGATTGGCAGAATGTGGATAATTATTGAAGGAAAGTGCAGGGTAGGGACTGTTAAAGTCTCTACTTTTGTGTTTGAACTTTTCCGTGATAAAAAGTGACAAGAAAAATACCCAGCCTACATTCCAATAAGATCAACAAGGTAATTGATAGAAGCGTCCTTTGGAAACAATGCCTTACTATATAGAAGAAGTTGTGTAGGAGGCGGAGGCCCCTGGGCTGCTGTTGGGCAGTGGGCAGGTTGTCAGCATCACTGTTCCTGAGCTTTGGGATGGCACCAGTTTGGGCTGCAAAGATGACGATGTCTGATTCATGTCCCAATGAACTCGTGTCTAGTGGTGGAATAAGGTAGGTAAGCAGATGGTTATGAAATGAATTCAATTTCAGACATATGTATAGAGGATTGATAGGGTCTCAGAGAAGATGTGCTAATCTTATGTCTGGGCATTTAGATGGTGGGTAGGGCGGGGAGCAGTGTAGTGACGAGGGTAGCTTCCCAGGAGAGGTGACTCCTGAGCTCACTGTTGAAGGATGAGGAGGTAGCAGGAAGTAGGAATCACAACAAACCTAGGACAGGTGCTCTTCTTCCTTCTCCTTTTCTATAGCCCTCTTCTTGGGAGGATTCTAAGTCAAATCGCAAATCCCTGTGTCAGATGCAAAAGGACTAACCCACTTGCCTCATCTAGACAACATTTTATTTATTTTTTGATTTTTAAAATTTCTTTATTTAAATGCAATTTAGTTAACATATACTGTATCATTAGTTTCAGGGAAAGCATTTAGTGATTCATCAGTTGCATATAACACCCAGGGCTCATTTAATGAGAGCTTATTAACAGGTGACAAATGATCATAAAACCGCAAAGAGGCTCAGGTAAGGTTATGAAAGGAATGATTTTTTTTCCCACACTGCACAGGAAGGAACTGGATAGCCCTCAGACCAGACCCTGGCTAGATTACTGAACCATACCATCCCTCCAGGACAAAGGCTATTTTCAAACATTTTTGGTTCTTTTTGTTACTCTCTTCCTTTCACTAACAGGAAGCCATTTGTTTTCTGTGTCAAATTTAGTGCCCATCACTCCTATTTCCTGTTTATTTTGGGTGATCGAGTCTGATGTTTCTTCTTGTTATAATTATCTTTTACTGTGGAGCCTGTTATGTTGTCCAAATGAGCAATGCTAGTTTATTATTTGTAAGTTTTATAAATGACAAAGAGAACAGAGTCATTAAAAATGTTAACACTGCATTCCAAAATATGGCTGCTGCATTTTCCCCTGCGCTGGAGTAAGGTATGCTCACACAGAAGATGTCTTTCCTTCCTGTTCCTGAGAAGCCTGTCCTCAGGCTTCCTCTCTCTCAAAGCCCAACCAGTGTGGTCTCCTATACTTTCCTGACTTCATCTTTGTTGTCTCCCAGTGATGAGTCCTCAGCTTCCATCACCTCTGTCCTGAGCTCCAGACCTATCTGTCCAGATGACAGTGGACATCTGCATCCGTATGTTCCAGGATCACCCAAACTTATGTTTGCCACTTCAAACTTGCTCCATTTCTTATATTTTCCAGTACCAGGCAAGACACGTGGGAGCCATGTGGAGCTGCTCCCTGAATGTTTGTCTCCCTCCCCTCACCAAGATATCCATACGCTTCAGAATGGAATGGCTTTCCCTTGGGCAAAGATGTCTCTAACTATGCTTTCTGCCACTCATCTCTCACCTCTTGAATTAACTGCTGCCACTTCTTCCAAAACAACTCCTTAAAACTTTTTGTATTACTCTGCTTTAAATAAACCTGTTGGCTTGGCTTCTCACTGCTTTGTGATGAATCCAAAGTCTTGACCACTTTGTAAGGCCTTTCACACACAGGCCCCAATCCATCTCTCCAGCTCACATCCCACCTTCCCACCTGGGAAGTTGGTCAATACTGTCTTCACCTTCAACTCTCAAGTGTTCTCTGAGCTGCTCTGTTCTTTCTGACCATCAGCCATTACACACATTTCTCGCTCCTTCTTCCTGGAATGCCTTATGCTTCTCAGTTTTGTCCCTTGTAAGAAGAAAAAGTGACATTAGATAATCACAGGAATCCTGCCTATTTTGTGCTTGCATTTATTCATAAATTTGACACATATTTACGGAGTATCTACTATGCCAGGCATAGTCCCAGGAAGCATCAGTTATCAGGACAGACAATCCCTGCCCTCATAGAGCTTAGATTCTAGTTAAAGGAGAGACAAAAACAAAACAAACAAATGAAACAAAACAAGCAAAAAGAAGAGCAAGGAATGCACTGGACTACGATGAGTGCTATGAGGCCAGGGTCACAGAGGAGAGCAGTTGTATTATTTCTCCAATTTTCACAAAGCGGAGACAGGTTGTATCTCTCTGTTTGTATTGGTTTCCCAGGGCCACTATAACAAAGTGCCACAAACTTTGATGGCTTAAAGCAACAAAAGTTTATTCTCTCACAGTTCTGGAGGCTAGAAGTCCCATGCAAGGTGTCAGCAGTGCCATACTTCTTTTGAAGGCCCTCTGGAGATCCTTCCTTACCTCTTCCAGTTTGGGGCAGCCCAGGCATCCCATGGTTTGTAGCAAGTGACACACTCCAATCTCTGCCTTCATCTTCATATGGCCTTTTCCCTCACATGGACCCTCTGTGTCTTCTCCTCTTCTTCTTCTTCTTTTTTTTTTTTCTTTTTTCATGAGAGAGAGAGAGAGGCAGAGACACAGGCAGAGGGAGAAGCAGGTTCCATGCAGGGAGCCTGATGTGGGACTCGATCCCAGGTCTCCAGGATCCCGCCCTGGGCTGAAGACAATGCTAAACCGCTGAGCCACCTGGGCTGCCCTCTTCTCCTCTTCTTATAAAGACCCAGCCATTGGGTTTAGGAACCAATTTCATCCTGGGATCCTTAACTAATTACATTTGCAAAGACACGACTCCAAATAAGGTCCTAATCTGAGGCTCTTGGTGGACGTAAATTTTGAAGACAGTGTTCAACCCACTATACTGTCTAAGCAGTGAGCAATGCATGGTTTCTTCTTACCTCCACGAAGCCATTATCATATTTTAAATGGACTTAAGCATAAATATGACCGAGGTGGTCCTGGTGTCAATCCAAACACTCCCTCATCGGGCAGGAGTTGTTTTCTCTTTTCTCAACTACATTTTTGACCATGGAAGTAAAAGAGAAGGTAGATATAGCTCAATAGTTAGGAGTGGCTTGTGGGACACCAGCACATGGCTCTGGAAAGGCTCTGAATTCTTCTGCTTCCTTGAGCATTGCTGGGATGTCTGTCACAACATCAGCCTTTTCCAGAAGAATCAGAGATAAGGGTGATCACAAGCTGATTTTTAAAAATTTTATCCCTTCCGCTTTACTTTAAACATGAGTACAAAAATATCTTAGATAATAATAGGTGACTGAAAATAGTAATTGGGCACAGCACTGTGTTTTATAAGCCTTATCTTCTTTAATCCTCACAACAAACTTATGAAGTAGGTATTATTAATATTCCCATTTAATAGGTGGGAAAAAATACCAAGACTCAGATCAGAGTTTGTGTGATCATTCTCCCAATGAATGCACAAGCTTGGAGAGATCATTCTGGTTGTTAATTTACAAACTGATGACATGTGGGTAGTGGTTCTTCAGAGGAAGTGCTTATAACTTGAAGCATTTGTTTATTTCATATTCTTTAATTTTAGAATTTCTACAACACCCATTTCCAACTTAATACAGCTCATGAAAGTGTTTATAACAGTTGCACTTGTTTCTGAGCACTTATTTATGTAATTGGCTACTTTTACACATTTTTCGAGTATGTGTTTGCTTAAAGGTTTAAAAGTTTTTGTTGTTGTTTTTTAAAATGTAAACTTGGTTAAACAATGCACAAGACTCGGAAGCACCATAGAGGAAACACCTATGAAATAGTAGAGGAGTGATAAGATAGAGACCAAACCAGCAGAGAACATGGAAAAACAAGAAGAAAAATCAGAAATGAGGCCAGGAAAACAAAATGACTTGAAACGATCACAGGCAAGTTTCAGGGAAGAACAGTCAACAATCATCAGCCAGAAGAGCCCTTGCTCAGGGAATATGGACTCTAAGTGGGAGATCCCAGTGGAAAACATGAAAAACAGAGATGAGCAAGTTGCAGAAGTTGCAGATGCTCATTAGAGGCCAGTGTTGGGAAGGTTTTACCTACCCCTGGTCTGAGAACATCTGAGAGCTGTTTATGCATCAAGCAATGAAAACAGCAGCAATCATGCTCAGAAGTCCCCTTAGTATTGACTTTCCCATTAAAGACACCACTTCAGTCCTTGGATTCCTTTCTGCAAAAAACATGAGTGTTTCTTGTGCTTGTGACAAAATAAATTAGGTGCATTAATATTTTGCTAATACCGCTCCACCATCCTATGCTAACGCAGTGTGGCCAGGAGCGTTCCATGGGCCCTTGACCAGGATGCCTTGAACTTTGGGGTGATGTCTGCTGGCACTGAGGCTGAGAGTCCTCTGCTAGCGTGTCTATTTTTGATGTGTCTGCTAAGTCAGCTTCCCTCCCTAGTTAAATTTAGTTAGCCTGATTGAATAATCTCCTACCTCCACAATTCAAATAACTGGCAAGTTTAGTTAACGTCTTGAAGTATTTTTTTGTAGGAATATTCCTGGTACAGAAAAAAAATGTCACAAATTTTCCAAAACCAAAGCTTTCTGGTTTTAGCTACCTACATAGTAATCTATTTTTTTAAGTTTAGTTTTGCAAAGAAGAAAGCATTCTACTTGATAGAATGCATGACAATGCCTCTAAAAGTAGTTTAAAAATAAAACATCCCCTTCACAAAGAAAGAGATGCTTTGTTAGCAATATTAAGCATTTTTAGAAATTTAAAACTACCATAACATCTGAAGGCGTGTGCTGAGTCATCTCATCCTGAGAGGTGACAAGGTAGCACAGATCACCTCTAGCTTTGTGGGCACCCTGCCCATACCACCTTGCATTGCAAAGGCCTGACCGCCAGCTGTCAGCATCTGCATCTCTTTGCCTGAGGAGTTTCTGTGTTCCTCCCACAAAGCAGGCTGTAAGGTCTGGAGACTTAACACCCCTGGGAACAGTCCTCAACCAACCACTGATCAGAGTTGGTATATAAATACCCCAGCTCCCTTGTCCCTGGGATGCCATCACTCTGAGGAGTGTGTCTTGCACTGGCTCCCAGAGTCCCCAGTAGCACTGTATCCAACTACTAACAGTGATGACCTGCCTGATAACCTGCTTTCCCTCTTCTCTCACTTTCTTCTATTCTATTGTCTCTCCTTCACCTCCTAAATAAACTACGTGTCCTCAAACCCCTGTATTTTGGGTCAGCTTCTGGGAGAACCCAAACTGAGACAATATAATATCTCTGGCAAATAATATTCAAGCTGAAATCTAAAAACTTCTAGTTTTCTTACACGGTAATGTAGACCTAAGTGATTTTCAATATCCTCAATTTTGGTAGAATTCTCGACTTAAATGGCCACTCATAGCTCTTATTAAAATTGAATTGGGTCTGTTTAGACATTTCCATGTTTTCTTACTGACTGAATCCTTTATTAAGGATCTTTGAGCACTGAAAGCTATCATCAAGCTTCTTGATGTCTTCACTGGTACTGTACCAACCAATAGGACAAAGAAAATTCTGTGTATAATCAAGTAGCAGGAAATATAATGATTGTACAGGACACAGGTCTCTTAAGATTGGCTTACCTCTTTCTCTCTCTCTCCCCCCCCCCTTCCCTGTTCTTCACCTTCCCCTTTCTCTCCTCCCTCCCTCTTTCTCTCTCTCCCTCTCTCTCTCTCAGAACCAAGTCCCTTTTCCTTCAGACCTGTATAAAACACCACATCACAGGGCTTAGGATTTGGCTTCCAGAGTAGCTACAGACACATGGGAAAGTGTACAGTATAAGCTCCTGGTGGATGAGATGGTGAGCATGGGGGATAGGAGGGAGCTGGGCAGGCAGTCCCCTTACCTGCTCTCTTCTGTGGCCCACACTGGGGTGTGGTTCCTTTGCAGAGCCTTCTAGAAAAATCCAGAATGCTGGTGATCAGGCTCTTGTGCCACCCACTGTTTCTGGCTTGCTGTGCAATGCCCCACATGACTGCCCTGCATCCTTGACTGTGTTACTTCCCCTCTATCTCACCTCCCAAATCTTTGGGTTTGCACCTCTCACATGAGTGTCGACTCCTTAATAATCCTGCCTCAGGCTTTGCTTTCTAGAAGATCCAAAGGCTGCAGTGATGATCGAACCTCTTTATATGTTTTTTTTTATGTCTGTTTTAGACATGTTTTGTGTCCAGAATTAACTTATGCCCACAACTTGCTTCTGCACGATTTCATTTGGATTCTATGTTTATTGGAGTTGAAGTATGGTTGCAAGGTACTTTAAACACTTCAAGAAGGCTTACAGTGATTCCGATTTTTAGAAGTCTGGATTCCGTTGGCCAAGTGTTGCCCAGGAAGTTCAGATTCAGACCCATTGACCAGCTGACTATTGACGAATGTTTGGGTGTTTGCTGATCCAACAGGAATCCATTTGAGGGCTTCAGATTCCCAATGTAAAGTGAGAAGTGGGATGATCAAATTTACTGTAAGAACTTCATATTGCTGCTCTGAAGCTTAAATGAATTAAATGGCATTTAAAAAATATAAACTGATTTTCATACACACACGGGGTTGTTACTGGCATCGTGAAATATGTGGCATAGCTGTTGGCTAATGCAGAGAAAACCTTTAATGTTTCTTTATTAATTCTCAGCAATGTAAGATGATGTCAGAAACATATTTGAAAATAATCATCTCCTGCTTTGATCTAGAGATGATTTTTGCTCTGTTTTTCCCCCATTTTAAATACTTTTTATTACTTTGAATTTTAAATAATTCATGACCTTCCTTAATTTTTTGGTGTATGGTTATATGAGTCTTTCTGTTTGTTTTTGTGTTTGTTTTGTTTTTATTTAAATTCAATTAGCCCTCATCGAATACATTAGTTTCAGATATCGTGTTCAATAATTTATCAGTTGTATATAACACCTAGTGCTCATCTTTTTTGACAGCATTCTAATGGAAGGTCTTAACACCTTGATCCCCCTCACCTATCTGGTTTTCCTGCCCATCTGGGTTCTTTGCCCTCTTGCCTAGGCACCTTTATTCTCCAATCATGCCCTTACTCCTCATTTGGAATTAAAGTATACCTCATTTCATGAAATTATAGTAAAGAGCAGATGATAGGTTTTATTCATTTCTTTAATGAAAAAACTCAATGTTGCCAATCCTGTGCTCTCTTTCCTTCTTTTAATGAATATTTTATTAGGCGCTAATGTCCGAGGTTCTGGCTTTCTTCTTCAAACGATGCCTCAGGTACTGGTTTCCACTGCTGTCAACCTGTTTGGTTGCCCACACCAGTTAAGATTTATTAGCTTTGTGATAAGCAAGTTTCCCATAGCCGGTTAAAGATTCATCTTTTGGTGAGAGCACAGTGTGAATTTCTGCCACTCAGAACGGCTGGGCATTTCTCATCGAGGAATGCGTTTGCCTTCAAGGTCCAGTGATTTGAACTGTTCTGCTACAAGGCCTTCTTACCCCAAAGCTCTCTCTAGAGCCTGTGTCTATGCCTGAAAGACCCACTATTAGAGTTCTTTCCTTGAATAAAACTATTCTGGCTCCTGGAGTGCAAGTAGAAGATAGAGGAAAAACACAATGTTCAATCTACTTCTTAAATGACCTTGTATTCTGAGCAATAAGCATAAATGTTAGAATTTAGGATGGCTGAGCAATGAGAAGAGGTTCCACACTGAAAGTAAATAAACTTTGACAGCGAACTCTCACACAATCCTGTTTTCTACATGGTGATGCTGAAAGGAGAGGCAAAGCTAGTCTTCTATTCTATGTGCCAGATGAGGACAGAAGGAAGAGAAAGCCTGGATGGTGACCTTCAGAGTTTCAGGGGTCTGGAGATGCCATTGATTCAGGAAGGTATCCTCTTGGTCCAACCTCAGGGGGTGGGCTGCCCACAGCAAGACCATTCGCAATTCAGGAATGGGCATGAGAGGCCTCCTCCTTTCCCAAGGAAAGAGGCTTGCCCATACTTATGGTTATGCTATCATACAAAAGCCACCAAGTGTGTGCAAGTTCCTACATTCATAGGCTCTCCTTCCCTCCCCAACATTTTCTTTTTTTTAGATTTTATTTATTTATTCATGAGAGACAGAGAGAGAGGCAGAGACATAGACAGAGGGAGAAGCAGGCTGCCTGCAGGGAGCCTGATGTGGGACTCGATTCCAGGACCCTGGGATCACAACCTGAGCCAAAGGCTGACGTTCAACCACTGAGCCACCCAGATGCCCCTCTTCCCAACTTTTTATTTTGAAAATTTTCATACTTACAGAAAAGTTGTAAAAGAAAAGAAAACCCCACTATCTTTTTTTGTTTGTTTGTTTGTTTGTTTTTTGTTTTTTGTTTTTTTTTTTAAACCCCACTATCAATACCCACATAACCTCCCCACAGATTCAACCTAGAACAACCTTGAGTCACCAGTTAACACATGTGCCACATTACTCTTTCTCATTCATATTCTCTCTCATTGATGGAAAGTTGCCTGCATTTATCATAATGCTCGACTTGTAATTACCTTGGCAGATATTCCCTGGGAACAAGAACATTCTCCTGGTAACTGCAATGGCTTTATCATGCCCAGAAACATCAACAGGGATTCCATGGTACCCCCTAAGAATCAGCCCCTGCCTCGATGCCCCCAATTGTCCCCAAATATCCCCTTATGGTTGTTCTCCTTTACTTTTTTAAAGAAGGATCTAATTGAGATTGTCACCTTGCATTTGGGTTTTACGTCTTTTTAGCCCCTTTCCATCTAGGACAGTCTCTCATTTCTTCCTAGAATGTTGACTTTTTGAAGAATCCAGGCCAGTTTACCTGTAGAATGTTTCCTCTCCAGGAAATACCCACTGTTGTGCCTTTTGGTGGACTTTACTTTCCTTGTCCTCTCTATTTTTTCTAAACTGTAAGTTGGGACTGGGGCATAAAGTGACTTTCCATGGTATTGAACCTGTACTTCTGGGAAAGTTCACCTCAGTCACATTCCCAGATTACATAAGTCCACTGAATTTATGATTTGTTATTTAGCCACCACATGCATGGTGGTTATCTCCATCCTTTGCTGCCTCTGGGAGTGGATTGACTCTGCACCAGATGCAAGGCACCCTATTGGAAAGAAATGATCTCAGGACTGGAACACGGCACAAATCACTGAAAAGCATCATTGATTTCTGCCTTCTCCCCCTAATTCCATGAACACAATTAACTGGAGCTTGGAAGCAAAGGGGAATATTTGATCCTAAAGGAAAGTCTAACTCTTAATCTCAGCCTGATCCTACCCAGACAGCAGGGCATTTCCTCTACCTCGGATCCCACATCTGCACACCATTTCCTCTGAGCTGCTTCATGAGTGCAGCTGTCCTTAGTCCACAACCACATTTGGTGGGCAGCGTAGGAGAGACTGCAGTCACGTGCAGTGTGAGAACTCCACGATACTACTCATCTGAGTCTTAGCACCTTCCCTCATCAGTCCTGCTGCTAAAAATAGTGGAATATTCTACATGAAAAGTGAGTGAGGCAATACACCAGACAAAGTAGACAGAGTCAAGACAAAGGGGGTGGGAAAGGAAAGAGAAATGATGTCTGATGAATCCTGGAGTTACTAATTCAGTGTCACTCAAATCTGAAAATGGAGTACAGATTTTATGTATCAGGAGAGGTGAAGTCTCACCAGCCAGGTGTAATAACAGCAGCCAAAGTTTATTGAATGAGGGCCTTAGGCCAAGCACTTATCTTGTATGTGATTATCTCATTGGAAGCCTCGTAGCCTCTGGGTTTGGTAAGACTACCATCTATAAATTTGAGGCACAGGGAGGTTGAATAGTTTCTCTAACCCACACAGCAATTAATTGGATGAGCTGAGATTTGGACCCCAGCATATGAGATTCATGAGCCTGACCATTAACCACTATGCCATGATTTTTCTATGTGGCCCAAGAAAAGCACCTGGGAAGGAAAAGGCTGCTGCTGAGCTACAGCAGCAGGTCTAAGACCTACAAAGGAACTCAAACATGCCTGTTGTTTGATGCTCTGACCTAAGGGACCACCTTCAAAGTGTCCCAATATAGTTGGAGGCATGCAGGTGAGCAAGCCCTTTGTGTGCCAATCCCTGTCACATCCAAGGATACAAAGGCAGCCTCCAAAGATGACCAACGGATATGTCAAGCAATTGGAAATCTGTGCACAGATCGACAGGTTCATGTTCCCCCCAACATATCCCTTCCCCTAGATCTGCTCATTCTATACCCAATATGGCACCCAACAGGATCACTCTGGGGGCAGGTGCAGTGAGATACAGAAAATGAGCTCAGTGTGATCCATGCCTTATTTATGAAACTCTGAACAGCCCCTTCCAGCCCCCACCCCCCAAAAGTGAAAACAACAGGCTGCTTTAGGAGAGCATGCATCCAATGAACCTGGCTGTGCTGGGGTGCCAAGGCCAGGTCAGTACTATGAGCAGTGTCCTAGCTGTCGACGACATCCATGCAGTCAGCACCAGTGCAGACCGAGTAAGAGGGCAGCAGGCTTAGGGTTGTGTCTGGATGTTGGCATCAGCGGTTCTTTGCCAAAACACTGGTTTATGAGTAACCCATCTCTTACTCTGCCTTTGTGAATCTGCTCAAAAGCTACCTATTCCATGAAAAATCTCTGGACACTGGAAATAATTAGGTCAAAAGACACAAAATACTGCTGAAAACAAATCACTCCTTTTGTAGTTGCAATGAACTCCGAATGACATCCTGTGTATTATTTTTGCTAAAAGATTGAAGTGCAGACACTTAAGGAAGAAATGCAAACTGAAACAAAAAGACACTTTGTTTTGTTTTGTTTTTACATATCAGATTGACAAAGACTTAAAAGTTTAATAAAACCCAGGAGAGATGATGATGTAGGGAAATAATCCCTTTCACACATTGTTAGTCAAACATGAAGACCTTTATGGAGAGCATGGTAATATCTGCAAAATTATTTTTACACATATACCCACTTGACTTGCAACTCCACTTTTAAGAATTTATCCTTCAGATATGGTTGCACAAGTGTGCAAAAATGTACAAATAAAAAATGTTCACGGCAGCATTGTAATTAAAAAAAATCTGGGTATATCTTAAATGTCCATTAATAGAAAGTATATCTGTAAAAATGATACTATGTAGCCATTAAAAAGAATAAAGCAAGTCTGTATGTGTTGAAATAAAATATGCCAAGACATATAATTAAACAAGTAAAAATAATCATTTATAAAGTAAGTTTCATAATAGTGTATACAAACATTAAAATATGTATTTTCAGTGCTTATGTGTGCATGGAAAACTCTGCAGGATATATAGGAAATTAATTTTTTTTTTAAATCTAGTTTTGTTAAGCAGTTCACACAACCAGCTGTTCACAATCTGCAGTTAAACATTGTGCATTCACTACTATTCAGTTACAAAATCTTCAAACAGGGGATATATAGGAAATTATTAGCCATGGTTACCTTTAGAAAGTGGGGGTATACGAGGGAATTTTTAAAATTTTTCATCTTTCATATCCTTCTCTACTGTTGAAGTTTTTAAAATGAGCATGTACTACATTTATAGTTTTTTAAAAATTGGCTTCCATTTTTTAGAAATAGTGACACTGCAAATTCCTGGGTCATGCTCAGAATTTCCACACTTCTCTTTTCTATAGAACATACAGACCACAAATAGCACACCCAAGTCTGAAGGAAAGGAACATAAGCTATATTATCCAACAGGGCCTGTTTTACTACTGTCCTCAAAAATCCTTCTGTCCTTCTGACTTTTCTATTTATTACAGAAAGTTTTGCCATCCATTTGTGCTCATCAGCCCACCCCACCACCACCACTACCACCACAAAACCTGTCTTTCCTACCATAGTAAACAGCACCACCATCCTCTTAATTGCTCAAGCCAAAAATCCAGATCCATTTCTGTAGCAGATAACATTCTATACTTCAGTGTATCCCATTTCATTTTTTTTAACCTTTTTTTTTTAAGATTTTATTTACTTATTTGACAGAGAGAGCACACAAGAGCACAAGGAGGGGCAGTGGCAGGCAGAGGGAGAGGGAGAAGCAGGCTCCCAGCTGAGCAAGGAGCCTGATGTGGGGCTCAGTCCCAGGACCCTGGGATCATGACCTGACCTGAAAGCAGATGCTTAACTGACAGAGCCACCCAGGCAGCTCCTTTTTACCTTTTTCAAAAGATTATTTATTTGAGCGGTAGAATGCATGTGCATGAGCACAAATGGGGCAAGGGTAGAGGGAGAGGAAGAGAATCTCAAGCATCCTCCCCACTAAGCACGGAGCCCATCATGGGGCTGGATCCCACGACCCTGAGATCATGACCTGAGCCAAAACCAAGAGTCAGATGCTCAACCAACTGAGCCACCGGGGTGCCCCCCCACACACACTTAATTTTTCAATCCCTGAGCACACAGAAAGATTATTTTCTAGCTTCCCTTGCAGTCAAGTAGTGGTCATGGAATTACGGGTAGAAACTGCACTTCATATTTCTGCTTCTCTTGTGCTGCCTCAGAAGTCACATAGACACTGCATTGTGAATGGTAACGCCACAAGGTAAAGGAGGCTCTATCTACCTGAGTCCCTGAACCAGTGTGTGGAATAGAGTGCCCCTCCCCCTGCTATTTACCGACCGATGTTTAGAGACATAATGTGACCTAGAAATGAATTTCGTTGTATTAAGCCACAGGGATTTGGGGTGTGGCGACTTCATGTATCTTAATATATCTTAAGTATCTTACTATATTGTATCTAAGTATCTCAATCTATCGTCTTTTCCTCACCCCAGACATTTAACTAATTCACAATCCTCTAGACTCTAAAACATATCCTGCATGCTCCCAGCCTCCAGCAGGCCCACTACCACCACCACAGCATGCCTGGGACTCTTCACAACCCCACCTACCATCAGCGATGGTGTCCTCATGGTCATATAGTCCCAGCTTCGGATATCGCTGTTTAAAATCCCACTTTAAAGTGTGATTTCTTGGAAAAGTTTGGTGCCAACCCTCAGTGGCTGGTTCCCTAGGAAGCTGATTCAGCGATGGAAGTTGGTGTACAGAAAATGTATTAGGGAGTGATCACAGACTCCTACCTATGGGTGAGAGGAATAGAGCAGGACTGTGTGCCTAAGGGACAGGTAGTGTTCGACTTCTTAAACTGGGTGATAGATAGGCATTTATTTTATTAATACTCCTTCATCTGTACATACACTATTGTAAATAAATGATGTATTTCACAGTTTTAAAAGTTTGTGTTTTGTTCTTAAGTTTTAAGAGAGGTGAATTACAGTGGGTCGTCTGATAAAATGCTCCAACATCAGAATTCCTTGCATTCCTGGTATGTTACCTTGGGCAACCATTTAAGTTCCCTATATTTCAATTTATTCATGTACAAAGTGAGTATTACAATAATATTTACTTTATAGAGTTGCAGTGAAGAGTAAACGTGATTATTCACATATAGAAGGTTAAATAGCATCCCTCCAAAGCTCACGTCCACCTGGAACCTCAGAATGTTGCCTTATTTGGAACTACAGCCTTGGCAGATGCAATCAATTAGGATGAGGCGGTACTAGATTAGGACAGACCCTAAAGCCAATAACTGCTGTCTTTGTAGGAGAAGGAGAGGATGTATAGAGGCATGTGCATGCACCCAGGGAAGAGGGGGATATGATAGAGGCAGAGATGGAAGTAAAGCACTACAAGCCAAGGAACGTGAAGAACTGTCAGAAACCATTGGAAGCAGGAAAGGGCAAGGGAGGACTTTTTCCTAAAGCCTTCAGAGGGAACACAGACCTGCCGAAACCTTAATTTTAGACTTTGAGCCTCCGGAACCGTGAGGGAATACATTTCTCTTACTTCTAGCCACCCGGTTTGTGGTTCTATGTCATAGCAGCCACAGGAAACTAATGTAGCATGTCCCAAGCTGGTCTTTAGCCCAGAGAAAGTACTCACTAAAAATTAGCAATTAGTAGATAAATTCAAACATCTGTGCCAATTGTTTGACCTGAAACCTTCTCCCTTGCTCTTCCAAACCTCTTCAACATTTGAGCTAGTATTTCACACTTTCCTTCGCATTACAGTTATGTGAATGTTCAGCTTTCCTGCTGGCCTACAGGCTCCATCGAAAGAAACCAGACTTTAGACAGTGTTTGTGTCTCTTACAGCACCAAGCACTGTGGTAATAAAATAACTATTTGAATGCTTACTATGGGTTAGGAGCAGTGCTTGGCACAGGAGTTAAACAAAAATAACCACACTGCTCTTTCTGCCCTTGATAAGCTGGACATTTCTGTGGAGAGAGGGTCAGACAGTTGAATCACCGTGGGCCTGTGAGAAGTCCTATAACAGAGACAGGTGAAGACCTGAATGAGGAGGAGGGCTGACTCATGCTTACCTGGAAGTGCAGGTCAGACTTCATGTACAAGGGCTTGTTTCAGCTGAAGTTTGAAGTGTTACCAAGCAGATGGGGACAAGTGAGGGCAGGGACCGCCTACGCAAAGACCAGACTATGATGGCCTGGTGGGCAATGCTAAGGAGTTTGAACTCTATCTTGTAGAAATAAGCAACAAGCCAAAGTGTAATCACATTTAAATAGATTATTTTGGGGCAAATGGCTGACGGCTGTTATTTGAAGAAAGGTTTTTACTGTTAAGTCTCAATATGACAGGCATTGCGCTGGTGGCTGCTGTCTGATTTGAGGCTATCCCATACTTTCCTGGGCCCCATGTCACTCTGAAATCAAAGGGAAAGTTCTGAATTTTCTCCTGTGCTATGTGCTATTGAGACATGGAATCAAGGGATGGGAGCTAAGACCTGAAAAGATAGAGAGATTCTAGCAGAACCCAATAGAAATAGGGTGTGATTTGGGGGCCTTGACGGACAAAATAGTGAGGAGAAGAGAAAAAAGGGCCAATGAGGGCAAAAGTAGTGACATTGCCTCTCTGTGAACTTTTAAAAGACCTCGGCCCAGGTGAGAGTTGGCTGGGCAAGCATGACTTTCTCCACACCCTGGGAGCTCTGGGAAGACAGAGAAGAAGAGATAGATAGCAGACTACAAAGTCAGGTAGCAGACCAGAGCTAGCAAGAGGGGACAAGGTCCTTCAACCAAGGGCCAGAACAGAATTCTCAGGGCATCCCATGACTCAGCACAAACAATGGTGCCTCATGGTGGCCAAGACGCTGAACACCAGGCATAAGGCAGCTCTCAGAAGAACTTGGGGTCATCATTATGGTGAGCACCTTTTACAGGCTGAGGTTCCCAGGAGTTCCTCTCTCCCTGTCTATATGTAGTCTTCTCACAGTTTGATATTTGTGTAGCATAGTATTTTCTATTCACTAAATGTTTTTTTCTGTTAAGTCAACTTTGTTGAAGTATAATCTTAATTCAGTAAATGTATCTATTTAAAATGTACATTTTGATGAGTTCTGACAAGTTTATACACCCAAGTAACCAGCACTATAATCAAGATGCAGAACATTTGCTTCACCTCAGAAAATTCCCTTGTGTTGCTTCCCAGTCAATTCTTCCACCCCCAGCTCCAAGCAACCACTGATCTGCTTTCTGTCACTGTAGATTAGATTTGTCTCTTCTGGAATTTCATAAAAATGGAATCATACAGTACGTACTCTTTCTGTGTCAGGCTTCTTTCACTCAGCATGTTTTTGAGATCCAGCCGCGTCATTGTATATCGCAGTAGTTCATTCTGTTTTTATGGCTGACTAGCATTTCAGTGCATGAATATACGTCA
Source organism: Vulpes lagopus (assembly GCF_018345385.1). Classification (NCBI taxonomy): domain Eukaryota; kingdom Metazoa; phylum Chordata; class Mammalia; order Carnivora; family Canidae; genus Vulpes; species Vulpes lagopus. The sequence continues at coordinate 53,950,719 of NC_054831.1, read as the reverse complement.
GTGTGTTTATTCACCTATGGATGAAATTAAGGTTTCCACTTTTTAACTGTTATGAATTAAGCTTCTATGAACATTTGTCTACACGTCTTTCTGTGGACATATGTTTTCATTTCTCTTGGGTAAATATTAGGAATAGGATTTCTGGGTGTTATCCTTTAAAGTGTGTTTTTATAAGAAACTGCCAAACTCTTTTCCATAGTGGTTGCACAATTTTCTTTCCCACCAGCAATGTATGAGAGTTCCATTGTTCCACATCCTTGCCAACATTGGCTTCCAATTTGGTGTGTCTTTTTAATTTTAGATATTCTAATAGGTGTGTAGTAGTTTCTCCTTGGCTTTTAATTTGCATTTCCCTGATAATTAATGATAACGAACATCTTTTCATGTGCTAATTGGCCATTCCTGTATGAAATGTCTCTTCAAAATTTTTTTTATTGGATTGTTTTCTATCAATAAGATTGAAGAGTTCTTAAGCATTCTGCTATAAGCACATTATCATATGTATTTCAAATACGTATATATGACTGGAACCGTGAAAAGATTACCACTTCCCCCATTAAATTACATTGGCATTTTTGTCAAAAATCAATTGTGTGTGTGGATCTACTTCTGGATTCTATTCTGATTCTTCAAACTAGATGTCTATTCATACACCAATACCGATTTGTTTTGATTCCTATTGTTTGAAGGTAAATCTTGAAATTAGGTGGTGTAAGTCCTCCAACTTTGCTCTTCTAAGATTGTTTAGGTATTACATATCTTTTACATTTCTATCTAAATGTTAGAATCAGCTTGTCAATTTATATATTTTTAAAATCTGCTAGAATTTTTATTGGGATTGCATTCATTCTATAGATCAATTTGGGAAAAACTAACATGAAAACAATATCTTCCAATCCAGGTACATAGTATTTCTCTCCATTCGGTCATTTGGCTCATTGAGTGCCAAATTCAGTAATCCTGACTCTGTGAGAAAAAGAATCAAGGGTTCTTGGGCAGTGGCTCACAAACCTGGGGGAAAAAGAAAAAGTTCTTCCCCTAAGCTTCTCAGATTTCTCTTGGCAATTTTCCAGAATCACCAGAAGCTTTTAGATACTCAATCTACAGGCATGTATCCTCTCTTCTATTCCCACTTTGATAACCACTGTGATCTTGAGCCAAGTTATTGATGGGAAGATATGTGGGGGTGGGAAATAGCTCTAAATGACATGGGGTCACTTGCACTATGGGTACTTAGAGTGGGGCTCTGAAGAAAAGTCTGAACCTGTATGTAATGCCTGCTATAAAGCTAAAGTCCTATAGTTTGCAACAAGTTCTGGTGAGAGTGCTTCAACCCCTTATTGCCATGGAAATGCCCCAAGGGCCATAGCCTAAGTAGGTCGTTATCAAAAGTTAACACTTGAATGAGTGATTAATCACCTTGGAAACAGTCTATAGTGCTCTGTAGTTTGGGGGGGACTCTTGATGAGAGGAGCATTGTAGGAGAGAAATAAGAAAAACTCTGGAACATTCATACATTATAAATAAAGTTCAAAATATGCCCAATATTTTGGCAAAGAAAGATCAGTTGGAGAACAGAAAATGTACTGCCTTCTTTCTGCATTATAGCACCCACATAGTTGACTAACAGCTACTGCCTATTAGCAGGACCTGTCAGGCTGACTTGCTTATCAGTTAAATAAATATAGGACTATTCATGCAGATTTTCCCAAAATTCCTCTGCACTAGCCTAATAAACTCCTGTCCATCCTTCTAAGCTCATCTCAACAGCACTTCCTCTATGAAACCCATTCTCAGTTCCCCACATTAGTAGCTGCCCCTCTTTTCTGCTCACATGGAACTTTAATCATAACTCAAGTTTTGTACTTTCTATGATAAATCACAACTATCTTGTTTGCCTGTTTCTCCCCCACTATTCCAGGGACAGGTTGCTTCAACGGTCATCATTTATCTCCATCTCAGACTTTGCCTCTGAACTCCATTCCCCTAAAATCCAACTGCCTTTCCTGACATCTATGTTTGGGTCCACCAACAGGAACTCAAACTGAAAATACCCAAGGCTGAACTCATGACATCTCTACCTTTTTCAGTGTTTGCTCTCTCTTGGTGAATAGCTTCTCTATTTCTCTGGCTGGGCAAGCCAGAAATGTACAATCATCCTTGACACCCACGTCCCAGTCATTCTTCACACCCACATCACTCCATGACTCTACTTCCTAAATACCTCTAGACTCTCCTCATATTCATCCATTCTTGCTGTCATCACCATAGACCAAGCTGGCAGCAGCCTCTCTCTTGCACGCTTGCAATGTCCTGTTACTGATCCCCCCACATATTCTAGCCTGCCTCTCACCCATTTACCCCACTGCAGACAATGTAATCTCTGCCCTGCCTATAACTCTTCAATGTCTTTCTTTACTCTTGGAGTCAAGACTCAATCTCTAACATCACCTACAAATAAACCCCTGTGTAGTCTCAAGCTGGTCCACCTCAACAGCCACTTCTCACTTCCTATGCTCTAGCTGCCCTACCCTTTTTCCTTTAGATCCTTCTTTTTTTTTTAACTTTTTATTTTTAAATAATTTCAGACAGACAAAAAAAAAGGTGCAAAAATACTACCAAGATTTCCCATGTACCCTTTACCCAGCTTCCCTAAATGTGAACTTCTTACCTAACCAGAGTGTAATTATCAAAAACAGGAAATTAATGTTCACATGCAATACTAGGAACTAATCTACAGATCTTACTTGGATTTCCACAGTTGGTTCAGGATCCCATCAATAACCTCTCATTGCATGTGAGTGTCATATCTCCTTCATCGCCTGTCTGGAGTGACCTGTTCTTTTCTTTGTTAGTTATGACTTTTACAGTCTTGAAGAACACAGGGCAGTTATCTAGTACCATAATCCTCAATTTCGGTTTGTCTGATGTTTTCTCATGTTAAATTCAGATTATACATAATTTGGCAAGATTATCACAGAGGTGATGTTGCATTCTTTTCAGTGTATTATATCAGGAGGCATGTGATGTCAATGTCTCATTATTGGTGATGTTAACTTACCTTTGAGCCCTTGTTCAGATGGTATCAGCCAAGTTTCATTATTGTAAAGTTACTTTTTATTGGAAAGAGGGAGGGAGGGTGAAGAAAAGAGAAATTTTGAATATATGTAAATATTGTTTCTTATTATACTTTTACTTACCAATTTTATCATCAGTTGATGATTCCTTCATGTGACCATTATTACTGTGCTGTTTTGCAAAGGTGACTTTCTATTTCCATCATCCATTTTAATTTATTAGTTGGGATTCTACTGTAAGGAAGAGCTTTCCTCCCCTGTTTATTTATTCAATTGTTGATTATCACTTTGGACTGATGGATACGTATTTTATTCTATAAGTTATAATCTGCTGCTATTATTATTTTATAGCTCAAATTGTCACAAATTTTGGACTTGACCTTTTTCATTGGCCTGAAAGTAGCAAGTATTCATCTGCCACGAGGCCTTTGAACATACTGTTATGTTAGCCTGGAATAATCTTCTAACCTTCCTCATCATCATTATTCCATCCCCAATTTCTTTGTGCAGTAAATTCCTTTAAAACCTTGAGATCTGGGATCCCTGGGTGGCGCAGCGGTTTGGCGCCTGCCTTTGGCCCAGGGCGCGATCCTGGAGACCTGGGATCGAATCCCACGTCGGGCTCCCAGTGCATGGAGCCTGCCTCTCCCTCTGCCTATGTCTCTGCCTCTCTCTCTCTCTCTCTCTCTGTGACTATCATAAATAAATAAAAATTAAAAAAAAAACAAAACAAAAACCTTGAGATCTCAGCTCTGATGCCTATCTTTGGGAAAGCCTTCCTTGAGCCACCTGGAAGTGGTTGGGGATCCTACTATAAGTTTTCAAAGCACTATTTACTTTTTCTTCATAGCACTTAACATATTTCAAAATTAAACCCTTCTTGTGTGAACATTTCTAAGAGCAGGGTTTGTATCTGTTTTAGCCTAGCACATTAGGAAGCCTTCAGTAAATTATTAAGATTGCAGTAATGAATAAAAAACTTAATACCTGAAAGTAAATGGGTAGAGATCTTTGCAGAAATGCCATATTGATGATTCATTTTTACTCTGAGAGAAAATTTTCCCCTGAATCTCATAGATCCAGATAAGATATGGTTGACAGTTTGAAACAATGAAGATTCATTTAAAAAAAAAAAATCATTGAAGTCTGACTCAGTGACTTGGATAGATCTAAAGATTATTGCCTGGAGGTCTCAATTACGTGCACAGTGTTTTATTTGTCTTTGTTTCTTTTTTGTTTTTTAAATATTTTATTTATTTATTCATGAGAGACACACAGAGAGAGGCAGGGACAGAAGCAGAGGGAGAAGTAGGCTCCCTTCGGGGACTCAATGCGAGACTGGATCTCAGGACCTAGAATCACACCCTGAGCCAAAGGCAGACACTCAACCACTGAGCCACCAGGCATCCCTTGTCTTTGTTTCCTGCAATGGTAAAAATATATGTGTTTCCATATCCCATATATAACTTGTGACATGAATTGTGGGGGGAAATGTGTGACTAGATATGAAGAGCTTCTACACAACTTGTTGCTCTGATTCCTGATTGTCTATCATAAGTTTGTTTCATTAGGACATGGCAGGTGACATACTATAAGTTAGATGTTGAAGCTTATACCAAACCCTTAGAATCAATTCTGCTCTCTGTTCAAATAGGATTTTCACTGAGCAGATTTAATTTTTAATTTGGAAACTTGAAGTGCCAAGGTTTCCTGATATTTGAAAACAGAAAGCAGACAAAGCTTTATTTGGGCAATCTGAGAGTGATGCTCTAGGATAGCAGTATGGTTTATTTTCAGAAGCCAGTTGCCTAGATTCTCAGGTAGATGTCAAGATTGCAGAGAAATGTTCTTTTAACAGGTGACAGTAGGTGGGAGCAGCTGTGCACATCTGTAATCCAGCCCAAAGGCCATACCTGACCTTGGGAGTTTTAATGATCTGAGTCAGCAAGGTTTAAGAAAGGAATATAAAGAATATTACTTGGAAAATGATTACTTTCTCTGGGTAAAGTCTCCATAAGCAAGGATTCTCTCTAATGCCTATCTACATACTTACTTTGGAATGTTACCTATCCATAAACAATCACGTATGAGATATACCCCATTTGCGAGCCTACCACAGTTTTGTGAGTGATTCCAGGGAACACAAGACTCCTGGGTCAGAGACAAAGGACACTGCGTTACCCATAGCAATAGCAGTTAACTAGCATATCAGAATTTTTACACCACAAGCGTTAATTCCCACAAGGCAATGACAGCTACACATATAGGGAGTTGCATTCCAGGAGAGGAACCCTGGGTTTAGGGAACCTGAATTTTTTATAATGGGCACTAGACACATTTACTTTGCTAGAGGGACATATTATTTTTATTATACTAGATTGTAAATATACCTGCCATTGCTTCAGGGAAAGATACTGTCTCCACTTTCCAAGGTGGTAGGCAAATCTGCTCTATTCTAGGGAAGACATTATCTCTATCACCAAGCTGTGTGCTATAAAAACATCCTTAAAAAGATAATTGGAATAAAATGATGCAGTTAGTGCACTGATGGTAAGATGTGCTGAAACAAAAGATAATTTTATTCCAGTAGCATTTTTGCCCCTCTGTCCTCTCATTGAAGTCCCACCCTGTGTGTATACCTGAATGTTCCCCATCTCTTTCTGTTTTGTTTTAAAGATTTCATTTATTTATTCATGATAGACACAGAGAGAGAAAGAGAGAGAGAGAGAGAGAGGCAGAGACACAGGCAGAGGGAGGAACAGGCTCCATGCAGGGAGTCCAACATGGGACCTAATCCTGGGACTCCAGGATCTCGCCCTGGGCAGAAGGCAGACATTTAAACCACTGAGCCACCCAGGCTGCCCGTCCCCCTCCATCTCTTTCTAATGGCCCCTATACATACACACACACACACCAAAACTCATTTGTTGTCTGCCTCCAAATCCCTAGGGCAATTATCCATTGTGTGGTGGGGCAATTCGTACTCAGGTACCTCTTCGGTAAAGGCCAGTTAGTACAAATGCTTATGAATAAAGTCATTTTGGTGTTGTGGGTAAAAGGATGGAGGCTCTACCAGTCCTGATGTCTCATATCCACAGGAACTAGTGACACATGCCTAGAACGTAGTCAACACTGAATAGATACTAGTTATTGTAACAAAGTACACAAGACTTCTGCAGTTGTAACAAATTAGCTCAAATATCAAAGGGTTTTTTTTTTTTTTTTTTTTTATCATGTCACTTGTCCACTGCCAGTGGCCTGGAGGCCCTGCTCTGCACTGTCCTGACTCCAGGACACAGGCTGTCAGGGCAGCCATTATCTGAAGTGTCACTGGTTCCTGGGGCAGAGGAAAAGAACCATCAGGAGAAACTAGTACAGACAATTCAGTGCATGGGCTCAGAAGTCAAGTATACCACTCTAGTTCATAGGTCACTGTCCAGATCCGGTGACATGGCCCCATGAGGGAGCCAAGAAGTACAATACTACCATATGCTCAGAAGGCAGGGAGGCAGAATATTTGGGGACAGCATGGTGATTATCATAGCTTTTATTACTATTATTAAAAATTATAATAATGTATCCTATGGCAGACATTGTAGCTGCCTGTTCAGCATTCTTATGATTTTTTTTTTATAATAGAACCCCAGTTTTGTTTAGGTCTCTCTCCCCCTGCCCAGAGTCATGGAGCTCCAAGGAGAATATGATTGACAACCTTGACATGGGGGGCAGGCCTGACCGGTCAAAGGGCACTTCCACCCTTCTTGCTGGTGACTATCTTAGCAATGAGCACAAATAACTCAGGCCATTGGCATTCAAACAGAGGTTTTAAGTTGCTGGAGGCTCAAGGGAAACTCATTTTCAGTCTTCTTAAAGAGCTTCTAGAATAGACTTCTTTTTTGTCTTGTGGATATTGTCAAGCACAACTCTGAGGCCTGAAACCAGCTGGAGCATCTTCTTGCCATCAGCTTGAAGATGAAGCTCAAAAAAAAAAAAAAAGACCACAGACCTAGAGCCACTGGATAGAGTGAACCCTAAAACCCTCTGGACTTTCCATAATGAAGCCTCTCTCTTAAAGCTAACAGGAAAAGAATTTTTTGTTACTTTTAGCCACAGCAACCTAACAATACTGCTATCTTCCTGTTGACCTAGAGAAATAAAGGCAGTGCATTCAGATCAGGAACATTCGGGTATACATACAGAGTGGGGAAGGAGCAGAATTGGGACACCTAGCACCATGGGTGGCAAGAAACCAGCAGTGGCAACAGTCAGAATATGTGCATAATGTCTAAGGTCCGCCACCACACCCATCTGCCACCCCCTCCCACCACCACCACCAAATTTAGCCATGAGCCCTGGCAACATGTGCATTCTGCTGACTTATTCTGAAACTCTTAATCTCTTAGGAAAGATCTATTACACTGTCTGGAATAAGGCACTCTTCTTAAGACCCATGATTAACCCCAGATTTTGGTCTTCAGTGCAGATTTCCTGCTGGTTCTCTCTGATCCCTCTTGAAGGATGTGCCTCTGGGTTTAACTACAGTTTCCAAGACCAGGTCATGAGACAGTCATGTAGCACAATTGCAAACCTCCCAATTGTTGAGCTGCTGCACACAGATGGTGTCCAAGTGTCATAGGAGAGGCTTTTTTATTTCCATAGGATCAGGCCGAGTGTTTGCAATGCACTTTGTGCCATGGCCACGCAAGCTGATTGGTTTTAATTTACTGGACTTTAGTTTCTTTAAGTTTTTTCTCAAGTCATCTTCTCTAAGGCATATCAGGTTAGAGTCAGAAGGCACGTCTTAGATCAATATTCTCAGCAGGAAAAGGCTCTGTGAGCCTCTGACTGCATGGGTAGTCTTTTATTTCCTGTGTTGTTCTAGTTCATCCTGAAGGGGAGAATGACTTGTTTTTCATCCTGCCATATTAAATAAAATCCTGGTTTAGAGTGAGGCAAGGTTTTATAAGGAAGACAAAGGGGTTGTTTTTAATAAACAGAGTGGAATGATAAGAAATGTGCTCTCTCTGTAGCAGTTCAGTAACACAATAGAATCAGGAGGACCTCCAGCTACGTGAAGAATTGTTGTCCACAGCACTGATCAACAACCAGCTGTTTGCTGTCTCTCCCAGAAATAGAACTGGAAGGAACAGGCTTGAATTGTGGCATATAGGCTTTGGGTCAGATAGGCTTTAGAGAAGTTCAGGAAATTTTCAAAGTAGCCCAGGTTGCTGTTGGGGTGGCGTCTGTCCATCATGATTGCAGTGAACACCAGTTGCAGGGAGTGGACCACCCCAGGGCTCGCATCTGTCTTGTGGAGGCAGAAACAATCACCTGATCCAATGCTGCAGCAAGTAGAGATGGTATTTTCCAGGTCAGTCAGGTGGTTTTATGCTGGCATAAAAATGAATGTTTTCTCTCAGAAGCAAACAGCTCATGTAACGAGACCCTTGGAATGCTAGCAGAACATCTTCTCAAGGTTTTCTTCCTGTCTTTCTTCACTGGGTAATTTCTATGTGGCAGTCACTACTTCATCTCTTATAGGTACCCCCTGGCACCTCTGTTTTTATGCCTCTGCTTAAATGCTGTCACAAGGCACCATGAGACACACCTGGGTCCAGGCCCTGGCATGTAGCAGAATATTAGCTAAGCAACTCTGGGGATCCTGGGCATTGCTTAGAAAGGAAACCCTGGACAAAGCAAGTTTCCCTTTAGTCAAGGCAATGGAGGTCAGCCTGCAAGGGGCTTACAGTCTGATGGGAAAGGCAGCATGGGAAATACAACTCTGACATCCTCAGACTTCACCTGTTGGTGACCGCAAATGATTTCCTTTGTTATCTCAAATACAAAGATGCCAGCCTACAACTTTCTACCTATTGTCTGGCACAGGGGCCGAGAAGCTCGGTGAAAATCTGTTGCAACATACAAGTGAAATGCTCATGAGAGGCAAGGAGGGGCCGCACCCATGTCCACAGACTGCCCATGACACTGGCAAAGTCCGAAGGGGTTCTCATTCAATTTATTTTATTTTTTTAAAGATTTTCCTTATTTATTCATGAGAGAGAGAGAGAGAGAGAGAGAGGCAGAGATAAAGGCAGAGGGAGAAGCAGGCTCCATGCTGGCAGCCCAATGCAGGACTCGATCCCGGGACTCCAGGCTCACGCCCTGGGTCGAAGGCAGATGCTCAACCCCTGAGTCACCCAGGTGCCCCAGGGGTTCTCATTCAATAAGTGATCAGCTAAGAGAATTACAGCTGAAGTTTTCACTTGCAATAACTAAGAACAATAGTTGACATTTATGCCCCACTTACCGTGTTTGCAATATCGTCCAAAGTTCTTTACAACAGTTCCTAAGAAGGGGGTTCTCTTATTACCCCAGTTTGTAGGTGAGGAAGCTGAGGAACAGAAAGGTTAATTAACAAGCTTAAAGTAACACAGCTTTGCACCCAACTGGGCTGGCTCTGCAACCTTCAGAGGCTGGAGAGGCAGGAAACTGCAACGCCAGATTGGGATGCAGTCTGCAGCTGACAGGAGGCCAGGAGGAAGCGACAGGCAAGGCAGAGAGAAGGCAAAACCAAGCGGTCAAGGGATGAAGGTTCACTACCAATGTAATGTGACTCTTTAAAACAGAGCTGCCCATGTCCACGAAGGCAGCAGCACAAAGGAACTATCCACATGGCCTCCTAGAGCAGCTACTTTGAAGGAGATGAGCAGCTTTTGCTAAGCGAGTTTGCCCCACCTCTACTTTCAACTTTTGTGGGAAAATTTGGTCACGTACTCCTCTACTAGTAACTACCCAAACTGCTGCTAATTTTCAAGGTATTAACTATGGTTTTTCTAACTGTGAAATTTCAAAGGATAAGGAATGGGGATTAAATATAGATAAAGAATCTTCTCTGTATTTCAGGGAGAAAATGCAACTGCCATCCCTCTGGTTGTTTGGGTAGTTGAGACATGACCAGTGTTCTAAATAATATCAAAGGATATTCCAGCCTCCAGGGATTTTTCAAAGCCACATTTTCTTTTTCCTAACCCATCCTATTGTGGGTTTTTTTGTTTGTTTGTTTGTTTGTTTTTCCCTAAAGCCGAATAGAATTTGGAATCCATCTTAAAGTTTTGTTAAAACTCATGCTTGCCACAGTCTGATTTCTTTCAGATTTTGTCCATCTTCCAAATTCAAAATATAATTCTATTAATAACACTCATGGCCAAGTGTCTTTATACTTGGAAGCTAGAGAGTAGAGAAGTTGTCCTCTAGAATTTCTTTCTTATTGTAATTTTGGCTATCTCTGGTTTCCCGTTTCTCTCTCTTTTTAAAAATCTTGTCTATCTTCCCGTGGCCCCAATTTTTTTATTCTTCTATTCTGCCCAGGCCAGAATGACTTAAGCAAAAAAAAAAAAAAAAAAAAGAGTAGGAATACTTATTCTTTATTTACATGACAACCTTCTTTAACAGATTCTAAGCTTTAGACCTGGGAGCAAGAACACTGCCTTCTAAATATTTGTGGGCTGGATCTAGGTTCCTTGGTTGGAGGCATTCAAAATGGATGGAAATGCTTGGCATAACTCTCAAGGTTATAGTTTTATAAGGGCCACTTGTTATTTTCCTTTGTTACATAATCCTATCTCATTTCTGCCCCTCTTACAATAGGCTTTCCAGACTAGTGGACTATCAAGATGAGAAAATCTGACTCTTGAACTGAACACATTGCTTTGAGCCCTACAGATCACTGTGGGCTTCTTGTATTTCCAACTCCAGCACAGAGAAAGTGGTACTTTTATTTCAGCAAAGGCTCAGTTAATAACATACTTTTGATTTTGGAACATCCATGACGGAAACCGGGTTAGGAAATCCCATGTCACCGTACTTCTTGCTCATATTTGGAAACCTCAGGGAACACCAGCAATGTCTGGCGACAAACCAGGCTTCTCCCTCTTCTCTGTGTCACTGATCTCATTTCTTCGTACTCCGTCAGACTCCAGCCAGGAGAACTTCCCACACACGTCTTGTACTGTTTCCCCCATCTCCATGCACACACCAGTCAATGAAAGCATTTACGGGGCGCCTACTATGTGTTGAGGGACGACTGTGTTTCACTCTCCATTCTGCCAATTCCTTGATTAAAAGAGTGGTTCTGAATAACTTTCCAGAAAATGTTCTCTGCTTAACACCACCCTCTCTAACGACTCCATAAATGTGTCCTCTGGTGAGCACAGCTGCAGCACTGCCTAAGATACTGTTGTGCCAGTTTTTGACCATGACCCAAAGGGAGGAATAAATGTGATGATACAACAGCCCTGTACACATACACACATGCACATACCCCTTGCAAATACAGTTAACGAAAACAAAAGTTTCATGAAAACAATATTTACTATGTAGGATGCAGTTGACTGTTTTAACTCTAATTTGATTTCACAAAACAAAAATACTCCTCTTTAACCACAAAAACTGATCTCCTGACTGGCAGTTTGAAAAACTCTAGAGAACTCTGGGTATTTAGGAAGCATAGAAGTTAGAGATCCTAAAGGATGAATCTATAATTCAAACAGGGGGTGACTTAAGAGTGTTCAGCACGTGGGACACCTGAGTGGCTCAGTAGTTGAGCATCTCCCTTTGGCTTGGGGCATGATCCTGGGGATCCAGTCCTTCACTGGGCTCCCTACAGGGAACCTGCATTTCCCTCTGCCTATGTCTCTTCCTCTCTCTGTGTGTCTCTCATAAATAAAAGCATAACTCTTTTTTTTTTAAAAAAGTGTTCAGCAAGTGTTGTCAGAAAACTGAAGATTGCTCCAAGTAAGGTACTTGTAGGCAAATGTTGGGTTTGACCAAATCCTCTGAATTCCTAAGAATTAATTCATTCCTTAAAGCAAACTTTTTTCCCTAAGCATCAACTCCAACCTAGACTTCAAACACATGAAGAATGGATGACGTTTTCGTCCTTCAGGAGCTCATGGCTTCATGGAGGACACAGAAAAGTGACCTAGTAATCTTGCCCCAGTGTTCTAACAGCTATGCCTGAGACCCACATGGAGTGCTTTGAGAGAAGCAAGGGGGTCCCTAATTCAGAAAGGGGTGGATGACTCCTTCTCTCTAGACCAAGAAAGTTATGAGTATTTGTGTTCAGAAAGTATGGAGGCTCTTGAGTGGTCCCTGACTATAGGGAAGAATATGGATGGGGAAATGATCAAAAGTGAGCCTCTGGAGGGAGGTGAGCAAAGAAGCTTGAATTTTCTCCTGAGACATGAAGGGAATCCATCAAGAGGTTTTAGAAGGACAGAGGATAACCAGGTTTGTTTTTGAAAGATGCTTGGAGAAGCAGTGTAGAGGATGCTGGCCAAGAAGCCACACTGGAACAGAGGGTCTAGTTGGGAGTCTGGTATCAAACACCAGAGGATAAATAGTTCAAAGGGCCTTGGCTGAGGTAATGGTGGTGGGAATGAAGAGGGGAGGCCTCTGAGGAACATTAAGGACACAGTAGCAGGTAGATTAAAGTAGGTCACATCCTAGATGGCTCCCAGATTCCTGGCTGGCATAATTAGAGTGGTGTTTGGGCCATCCACTCAGATGGAGAATGCAGCAGGTGGAGACATGGTTGAGGGGAAGGGTTCAATGATGGATATGGTGAATTTGAAACTATGGTGATCTAATAGCCATTTGGATCCAGGGCTCGGGGAAAAGTCTGATCTGGCTTGTTAGACAAAGAAAGCTACAAGGCAAAGTATATGAACTAGGACAGAATCGGAAGACTGGGGATGAGGCCCCTAATTTAGGACAATTACTATTTTGCTGGAGATCAGGCATTCTCATGACTCGGGTAAGTGTGGAGCTCTCACGGATAGCAGGAGGAATGAAGAGTCTTTAGTGTATTTATTTGATACAGTCCTTCCTTCTGGAGACTTCTGGAGATGACACAGGTGCCAGGTAGAGGTGATAGCTAGGTAGTCATTCACAAAAAGCTCATTCTGAAATGTTTGCTGGGTAGGAGGTCCCAGATTCCTGACAGATTCCCAGTATTCATTTCACACACTGGATGTTGTCTTTTAGAGGAACATATACGCTCAATTGAGAGGGTGTTTTCTTTACTAGGTTTTAAGCTCTTCCAGCTGTGAAGCACAGCACTTGGCCATCGTACGTGGGTCTACAGAAGGCATAGGGGTGGGAAGGTAGAGTTCAGGGTCTGTTCTAGGTTCTTAGAGGCAGTGAAGCGCAGTTACGGGCTGAGCTGTATTCATCTGTTGAGGTCCTGACTTACGGCATGTCAGAATGCGACTGTGCTCAAAGATAGGATCTTAAAGGAAGAAATCAAATTAAAACGAGGTCTTATAGGTGGGCCCTAAAATCCAACATAGGCGGTGTCTTTATAAGGGATGATGGCCATCTACAAGCCAAAGAGAGGGGCCCCAGAAGAAATAATCATGCCGACACCTTGATTTTAGGCTTCTAGACTCCAGAACTGTGAGAAAATAAATTTCTGTTGTTAAGGCCACCAGGACTGTGGTACTCTGTTAAGGCAGCCCTAGCAAACTAATATACTCACCTGTTGCTTTTCTGATGGGGGCCCGGTATACACAAAAGCTTGGTGCATAGTCAAGAGGAAAATCGAGAAAAGCGGCCGGGGTTGGAAAGCCATGAAGCGTGAACACTCGCTACTGCAACAGATAAATAGCACAAGTGGATTTAACAAGCATGAATGTACCTACTGCCTTGCAGGTGACCAGGCACTTCACAAGCCTGAACCGATCTGACGTTCGCAACGGCCTCAGCATCACCCGGGAACTTGTAAGAAACGCAAAATCTGGGGCCCTTACTAGATTTAGGGAATCAGAAAAGGGGAGGAGGAGGGGGGGAGGGGGGAGGGGAGGCAAGAGCCACCCGGGCCTTAACAAACCTCGGAGGACTGTGGTCGGCTCCCGTGTAAAGGCTGAGAACGGACACAGGGCACGGTCCCCGGTCCGGAGGCGTCCCCGGCCGGGGCCGGGGCATGTGTGTGTGTGACGAGACTTTTCCACGGTCTCCTAGACAACCTGCCCGGAGCGCCAGGGACCGCGACGTTCGCTCGCGTCGGTGGGCTTCATCCCGCCAGCGGTGCACACTCGGAGCGGCCACTCCGGGCCTCCCGGGTAAGCGGCGCCCTGCGGGCCCCGGGCGGCGCGGCCCGAGCCCGGCTGGAGCCCCGGGAGCCGCGGGAGCCGCGGGAGCCCCGGAGCCGCCGGGCGCGTGCGCGCGCGCGTCCCCGGGCCGGGCCAGGGCGGGTGCGCGCCCAGGGGGTGGGGTGCGCGCCCAGGGGGTGGGTCGCGCCGCCCCGCGGGCCTGGCGAGCGGTCCGAGCCACTCAGAGCGCCCGGCGGCCGACAGCCGGGGGCCCTGCAAGAACTGCCCCGCGCCCGCGCTCGGGGACGGAGGCTCCCGGTCGGCCCGTCCTGCCTGGCGACTCGCTCCCTCCGGCTGCTGCAGGGACCGTGCCGGCCCTCGCCGAGAGCGGCGGGCGTGGGGACTGCGTCGCGGTCCCCGGGACCCCGCCGGTGCGCGCCTCCCCGCCCGCCCCGCGCCCTTGCGGAGCGGCCGCCCCTGCGTCGCCGCGGGGCCGTGTGCTGGGGGCCCGCCCCGCGGGTGGGGGCCGTGGCCGGCGCGCCGAGCGGGTGAGTGGGGTACGGGTGTGCGGGCGCCCGGTGGGAGGCGCGCCCCGCACGGGCCCCCGTGTGCCCCTCCGTGTGCCCCTGCGTGTGCCCCTCCGTGTGCCCCTGCGTGTGCCCCTCCGTGTGCCCCTGCGTGTGCCCCTGCGTGTGCCCCTGCGTGTGCCCCTCCGTGTGCCCCTCCGTGTGCCCCTGCGTGTGCCCCTCCGTGTGCCCCTCCGTGTGCCCCTCCGTGTGCCCCTGCGTGTGCCCCGTGCAGAGTTTCGCTCAGCACCGAGGGCGGGGGTCGGCCCACCTGCCGCTAGTGCGTTCGCTCCGGCGGCAGCTCGAGTCGCTCGCACAGCCGCTGCTCCCGGCCGCCGGTGCGTGGCTCGGCGGCCCCGGCCTCCCGCCCTAAGCCGGAGCGGGGGCTCCCGTGGCCCGGGGCTGCGGATGCGCCGGGAGCCCCCCGGGCCGCTTCCTAGGCCGGGACGCGGGGGGAGGATGGGGGCAGATGCGGCAGCCGCCGCCCTCCCCTCCGCCTCTAATCCGCCCGGGAGGAGGCTGCGGAGATGGAAGACACAAACTTTGTTCGCACTTGGTGAAACCGCCTTTCCGGCGTTCCGAACGCGGGTGCGGACGCGCTTCTGGCGGGTTCGGTCGGGACGGCCGGGGGCGGGGCTGGCCGGCAGGCGGGGGGCTCGGGCGCCCAGGGGCCGGGGCGCGGGGCCGGCTCCGCCCTGTCCCGGGGTCTGCCCGGCGCGGACCCGGCGGCCAGGATGGCCCTGCGCGCTGGGCACTGGCGGCGACGGGGGGTGGGCGCCGGCCCCGCGCGCGGGGGGCCCCAGGGTCGGGCGCTCGGCCCGGCCCCGCGCCCCCGCCCCGCGCCCCGGCCCCGCGCCCCCGCCCCGGCCCCGGCCCCGGCCCCGGCCCCGGCCCCGGCCCTGCGGTGATCCCGCGGGTGGCCCGGCAGAGGGCGCGCGCTTCCGACCGCCGCGCGGGCCGGCGCAGGGGAGGGGAGGGGAGGGCAGGGGAGGGGACTTGTTGGAGCCTCCAGGTGAGGAGCGCCGTGAGTCATCCCGCGAGGAGGGCCCAGTGCTCTCGCCCCGCCGCGGCGGGGAGTGGCCGTGGCGCTGCCGAGGAGCCGGGGCCGCCCGCCGCCGTCCGGAGGCGACCGCGCTTCGGCCAGTCCGCGGCGCGGGGGAGGCGCAGGAAGGTGAGGGACGTCCCCGGGCGGGCGGACCCCGGGCCGCCCGCCCCCCGCCCCCCGCCCCCCGCCCCCCGTCCCCCCCGTCCCCCCCGTCCCCGTCCCCGTCCCCGGCCGCGGCGGCGGCGGCGGGGTGCTCGCCGGGGCCCGCGGGGTCCCGAGCCCTAACAAAGGCGCGGCCACGGCTCCCCCCACTTCCGTCCCCGGCGCGCGCCGCCCCGAGGTGCCGGCCCGGGCAGGGCTTCCCTCCGCGGAGTCTGGGGAAGTTAGGTCCGCGGCGCCTTGGCGCGGGAGGAGGGGCGCGAAGGGGGCGACCCGGGCGGCGCGGGCGAGCGGCGAGGGTGGCCGCGGCTCCCGGGCCCCGGGTTTGAAGTCCCCGCGCCGAGCGGCGCCGCGGCCGGCCCGGCGGTGCACGCCCCTCCCCGGAGGGCGGGCGGCGCGCGGGCTCCCGGAAGGGAGCGGTCGAGGCCCCGGGCCGCGGCCCCCGGAGCGCGGCTGCAGCGGCGGCGCCTGCGGGACTGCGAGTTAGCGGCCGGGGGGCTCCGGGCCGGGCCGCAGTGTGGGTCGGGTGCGGGGTCAAGCGCTTCCGGCGAAGGCGTGACAGCCCCGGGGAAGTCTGACAGTTCACCGCCCCGGGGAGCTCCTCGTGCCGCGGAGAGAGGGACGGCCGGAAAGTGTGTTCTGCGGGAGCCTGCGCAAACCCAGCCCGCGCGCAGGTCCCGCCGTGGAAGCGGCCTGGGCAGCGCCGCCGCCGCCAGGCCCCCGGGGCTCTGGACGCGAGAGGGGGAGCTGCTCTGCGGGAACCCAGGGCACTCCGCTCGCTGGTGTGTGCGTGTGAAGCCGTATCCCCGGCCACAGTGGGTAGAATTCACAGGCCTCTGGTCTGCCTCCTGTCCCTTCTGTAGCCGGGGAAGCGCAGGAACTGGTTTTTATGAAGTGCCTGCTGGATGACAGAGTCTTCACACACACTTTGAAAGGATCTTCACCCTTCTCCTCCCCTGAGGCGGTAATTTTTACTTTACAGATGAGTAAACTGAGGTTTATTAAAGAGGTTTATGGGACAGAAGTCTGGCTTGCTCCCGAGAGTGCTGTTTGCTCTTCCCCGTGTCTTTGGCTAAGGCTGGTACGGAAGAGTCGTTTAGCGATTGCTGATTGAAGAGTCAGGGTATATGCCACAAGCCCGGGTTGGTTCAGGTTTTCTTATGTTAGGCATTTGGGTTAGGTGGACTTTCTACATAGGACTGGTTTTTTAAGGACCAGCACCGAAACTAGACCAAGTCTTAGAGTTGTAGGTGTATGACAACTAAGGCTTCTCCCAAAACTCCAGAGAATTTTCTGACAATGCCAAAGAGAGTCAGAAATAGCTGTCCTTTGCTTCATGTGCTGTCTCATTAGGCAGGTGGGCCTGAGGTAGGAGCTCCACATGGCATGAATCTCTGTTTGCCTTCCCCATTGGGAGGAGCTGCAGTTCCCACCCTTTTTAAGCGGTGTGATATACTTGGCCACCGTGCTGGATATCTGTGTAAAATAAAGGCTGCCTTGGAAATATGGCCAACCTTAATTAACTGCCTAATGAGTTAAAACTCAAATGCCTTTTAGGCATCTAACAACATGATTTTATCTCTGCACATTTATGCATCATTGAGCTCAAGTTTGTGATCTAGGATGCTCGTATTGTCTTGAGTGTACTTAAAACGCATTGCCTTAAAGAAAGGTGTTTTAAACTCTGGAATGACAGCCTGTGACTCCGAATGCCTCTGGGCAATGCCAGTTGTGGAGACTGCGAGGCATGGTGACTAAAGGCAGGCATCTGAAGTCACAACGGGTAGTCCACCATTTACAGCTCTGTAATATTGGGCAAACTTGCTCAGCCTCTCTGAACTTTGTTTTCCTCCTCTAGGACAGAGATAATAATAGCCCCTCCTGGTTTGAAGCTATGAGGGGTAAATTTGATAATCCATACAAAGCACTTAGTAGCACAGAGTGTAGCACATGGTAACTGTTCAACAAATGTTAAATAATAACCATGGGTTTAAGAACAGATTCTTTCTTCCCTTGTCTCCTCCAGAGAGGTAAAATAGTTGATAGTTTGCCTTGAACTTGCCACTCTTCTTAGGTAACAGCTGTGTAGTGAGTGATCCCTCTTTGGGAATCAGCGGGTGGTGGGGGGCAGGGCTGGTAGTGATGGAAAATTCTGTCCAGTTGCCCAAGGAATTTACAAGGGGCCCCGGAACTGCAGCACTTTCTTCCTCATTTTACCGCTGTATAATTTTGTGGTCAGTCCTCTAGCCATTTATCTTTCCTTTAAATCTGAAGCCAGTATCCTAATGGCTAGGATGACAGGACTTAAAGAAAAAAACAAACTCAAAACCAAACACACTGGAGCAAAGGACGAGAGCATTCTCTTTGCTCATTCACTGGCCATTTATAACACTGAAGAAAAATATATATGCTTCTGTGGAACTTGTGCTGGTCCAACCTGGGCAAGAGGGAACATTTCCTTGGAAATAGAGTATTTTCCTGGAGTCTGTTTAAAGGTGAGCCACCAGACTGGTAGAGAAGGGAGGAGAGTTTGTGATAACATTTCAAAAATATTTGCCTAAATATGGTATACGATGTATGATCTGAAAATGGCTAAACTATAATCTTGGAAGCTGATACGAAGAAGTAAGGCCATGCTTAGGCCGAACAACTAACAAACAGCCACTATAGCTCTTTCCTATGTTATGAAACCCCAAAGCTCTCAACTTGGCAATTACAAGTAGAGAACTCGTTTTCTTTTATGTCAGATTGTTTTGGAAGGACCTCTTTAACATTGCCACTTTGTAGTTGCGGATTTTTCTTGTGCATTTATCTTCTAAGCAATCAGTCACGGGCAAAAGCACCAGAAACCCTATAATGTCATCAAACACCACCCCACTGTGAAAGATGTCCCCAAGAAGCGCATGGGTCTGGAGTACGGGGAGGGGTTGCCATTTAAAGCCTTACGGAGGTTTTACATTTGGGTATAGAATGCAGCTTCCTCCCACACTGGAAAATGAGCCGCAGGCACTGTCCGCATGCAAAGGGTTAGGAGCAAGGTTTCCGCTTTTGTGTGTCTTACTCCATTTGTAGCCACTTGTTGGGCCCCGGCTGCAAAGAAAGAAGCAGCTGCAGGGCATGCGCCAGACCTGCCCTGGGCTGTCGCTTCCATTGTACAGAAGACGAACAGGCAGCACGTTATTTTGGATCACATAGCAGCTTGTTCAAAAGCATCTTGCATTCCCCAGCTGTTTCACAACTTCTTCGCTTATGGGAGAGAACTTGCCAGCTGCTGGGGCAACTGTACTTCCATTTGCTGCTTTTGTGCAGTAACCAAGGAAGGTAAAAATCCAGACGCCTTTGTTAAACTGTAGCCATTGTCAATAGCCTTATTTGTTTCTGTTAGGTCAATGTTATTCTAGATACGGTCTTTCAGGGGAGAACGTTTTTAAAGGAAATGTCAGAATTAACATTTTTTTCTGAATAAATTTTTTTTCAGAGATAACCAGTATGTATAGCTTTTTCATAACTTAAAACCCACACAGCTTTTGTGTTTCATTGACTAACAAAGGGACGGGTCTAAGATTAAAATTGTTTTTTTAATTGACATATGAATCAGGTTTAATTACATGCATTTTCCTTTTGCATGAAGTACATAAAAAGGATGATGTGTATTCAGGAAGTGCTCTTTTGTTTTCAGAAGGTTAGATTACTTGGCATTTGCCATTGCTGGATGGTGCTTTGCCCACATCCCTTAGCTTATCCATGACAAAACTTTAGTTTCCCCGAAGTTGTTACTTATCCAAGATGATCTGGCTCTTTGGTTTAATTCAGCAAATCTTCTGTTGAATGTTGACAATGTGGCAGGCCTGGAGAACCTATAAAGATGAAGAGGGGCTTGAGACCAGCCCTGGCTGGATTCACAGTTCAGAAACAACAGACTAAACCCATGCAGTGTGTGGGCTGTGGTAGGAGGCAGCACCTTTTTGTGTAATCATGTTGGTGTCGTAATCAGGGCAGCTCAGATAAAGCCAAAGTAGCAAGTTGATGCACCGTTTAAAATTGAGAGGGGGAGTCTGTGTGCAGGAAGATGGACTTCTGTGGTCTATCACGTGTGAAGTACATGGACTAGAGAAGGAAGGCCTTGCATCTGTGGAGAGAGCCTCACTGTGCCTGGACTCCTGCATAGGACTCAGATGCCTTCCGCCTCCTGGTCACTGTGCATGGAAGTGAATAAATGCTCTCTAGGAGCAGCAGCATAAATCACAGCCCTTTATTAGCATCAGTCAGCTGCAATCCCATTGTTCTATAAAAGGTTATAAAACAAACTGTAATCACTTGGACATGTATAAAACCCAGACCGAAGCTCTTCTAACTCTTAGGGGCTCTTGCACTGAAAACCACCACTGCTTCAGATCCCCAAGCGACTCATAGATGCTGAGTTAGACTCTTGGTTCTAAGCCCTTAATCCCCTCTGTGCTCCATTTACACATCCCCGGATCTCTTACTTGGTCCCTTTTCACAGCAGTTTTTGATCTGTGCAGTGTTTCGGCTTTTAGTTGGTTTTATTGCCATTTGTGTTTGAGATTTTTCAAGAGCTCTGTTTGGTTCTGAGGGCAGATGGCCAGGGCACTCTGTACTGCAGAAGAGGAAACTGAGGCTCAGCTGTCGAAGGTCTTGCCTGGGCTGGGATTAGAACAGAAAATCTCCCAACTCACAACTCTGCCCTCTTGCTGGCTGTCTTGGAAATATCAGCTTGTACCAAGCGAGAAGTTGAGTCACCCCCTTCCTGAGGCTTCACTGTGCATGTCCCCACCGCCATGGTCCTCACTGGGGTATTCACTGGGTTCTTTCCCTGGAGCGACTGTCTTCCTCATCACATTTTGCTGCATGTTATAATTGTTCTTCTATTGTGTTTTTAGGTCTTGGCTCTCAAATGCAGTTGCAGCTTTCTGACACATGCATCCCTCTTTCCTGTCACGCATACATGTGCACACATGCACACACACCTATCCATATACGTACATACATTGTCTGCCTTCGTTCAGCCTCACTCCTTTCAGAAGATGACTGTGTCCACGTGGTTATTCCTGTTTGATGGTGTGGAGTGCTACAGCCTTCCTGGTGGTTACCAGATACAGATGGATGCTCAGACTTAACCTGTCTGGTCTTTTCCACTGGGGGACTGTTGGAAGATGAGCCAGCAGCCCTTGGTTATGGGGACCACATTGTCCCTTCAGCATCAGGCTCCTCAGAGAAACAACTGAGAACTGCTCAGCTGAGAACTGCTGAGAAACAACTCTTCCCCGTAGGAGAATGAAGCTGATGAGTTGTGGAGGGCTCCTCCTTTGTTCGGCACAGCTCTGGTTTTTCTTGTCCAACCACCAACCTCCTCCCCATGACCATCCCAAGAGCTGTTCTTCCAGCCCCCAAACTTCGGCAGTTCTGTCCTCATTCTGGGACCCTTTGTTTTCTCTTTGACATGCTACCCCTCCTGCTGCTGTGCTGTCACTGCTGCCTGGCCACCTCCCGGTAGCCCTCGGTTTCAAGTGTCTTAGGGACACTTCGCCTTGGATGCCCTTATCTCCATCTGTCATTGGTGTTTAATTGCTTGCCCCCACCATCGAGCCCGCTCTTTGACACTGGGGAGCTATCCTTTCTGATGACTTGTCAGCTTGTCTTCCTGCCCATCAGGCTACCCCATGTGGGTTCCTCCTGCACGCTGCCCATTTGTGTCCTCACTTCCCTGGGTTTCCAGTGTGTCTTTATCTCTCTCAGGGCTGCCCTGCCCTTTCTTTCTGTCTTCTCCCTGCACCCCCCCCTTTTTTAACCCTCTCAATTTTGTACTTAGCTGTAATTGCCATATAACAAACAGTTACCTTAGTTTTAGGTATCCGGCTTAATGATTCAGTATTTGTAGAAATTAAATTGTGAGCAGAGTAAGTCTAACTAACATCCATCACCACACATTACAGAATTTATTATTTTTTTCCCTAGCAATGAGAACTTTAAGGATTTACTCTCTAAGCAACTTTCAAAGGTCTGTTTCCCCTTTTCTGACAGTGTTTCCTGAGAGGTAGATGATTCCTTCTTCCTTCTCTTGTTCTTCACCATTTGCAGGCTCTTTCTTCTGCGCCTGTTGCCAGCCAGTCCTGTTTGGCATTCCCTGCGTCAGGTAAAATCATTGCATTAAACATAAACTATCACAGTTTTTATTTAGAGGAAATGTTGCCTTTGAAAAAAAAAGGTTCTTTGGAATTGGAACTTGGAAACACCAGTTTTGAAGCTGGTCAGGTCAGGGTATTTCAAAGGCTGGAACTTTGGGGAAAACTGTTTGAAATTTATTTTGGCTTTTCTTTTACATGGCAGGACCTTGAAAGTAGCTGAAACATGGGCTTGTTTTGGGATAACCTTTTCTCAGATGGAAATTGTTCATACACAGGGCAGAATTAATGTTTGCTTTTTTTTTTTTTTCCTTTCCAAATTATATTTCTGAAAGGTCTTTGGTGCTTTGTGGCCAGTGTGGCTTGTGTGGAAGTCTTGGGCGGATTATGACCGTGCTGGGCCTTTTGTTCTAAAGGCTCCTCAGGGGTATTTCCTAGCTGTGATTCTAGTCCATGAAGAGATACTAGACAATAAGTCTGTGGACATCCTTGCTTTAGGAATCTTTAGTTTTCTGTCCAAAGCTATGAACAAGGAGGGGTAAGGAATGGAGCAAGTTGGCTGTTGGGAAGCGGTGGAAAGGGATGTCCTTGCCCTGCCTTGAGCCAGAGCTTCAGGGTGAACAGCCATGGCTGGTGCAGCTCCTGCTTGGCAGTGTTTGCCATGAGCTCTGGCATCCTCCCACCTGGTACTTGCTCACTGCAGGGAAATTGCTCTTTCTCTGGAAATTTTTTTCATGTGTATGTGTATGCTAACAACTTAATTTACATTTCTTTTCACTCTCCTTTTTTAAAATTCTGAAAAAAGTGAAAGGATGGTTACCTGCGCCAAAATGGAGTTTGGCTGTAGAAATTCCCAATTAAAAAGGAGCACAGTTTTCTTGCCCCAGTAGATATGGGAATCTGTTTATAGCACCGGGACAGGAGCTTGTGTTAGTAGAGACTGGCTCATCAGACCGAGGGACCTTTGATTTAGCGACCTTCTTGAGTTGGATGTTGCAGCAGAATCCAAATGTGGTCAGCAGGTTCAGTTATCCTAGACAAGTTAGTTAGCCATCTGTAACAACATCTGGAGAAAGGTTCTTAAAACTGGAATTCTATAGAAATAAACAATGAAAATAACCTAACAGTCTGTTTGTCCATTCACTCATTTGTTGAGCAAACATTTGTTAACCTCATGGCGGTGTGTGTGTATGTATGTGTATGTGTGCATGCAAGCATGTGCATGTATGTGTACATGCTCCGAGCTGAGAATATAATGACCCTTGCCTGTACAGGGCTTACAATCTGGAGATGACTTGTCAACACAAAAGCCTAGGAAAGTGTCTTAGGTGCTGTGATGGATGCACATTGCAGATGTAATGGGGACACAGAAGATGCAGGGGTGAAGGTGGGTGCTGTTGCTGATAGGAATGTTGTGGATTGGGTGCACCATGTGCCAGGCCCTGCGCTGAAGGCTTGACATGCTGTACCTCTCATCATCAGCACAGTCTTATAATGGAAAGCCTGGGGTTAAGTATCTCAAATAAGGTAATACAAGTAGACAGTAAGTAGTAGAGCCAGGGTTTGCACTCAGATCCAAAATCCTACACCTTATGCAATAGATGAGAGGACGTATCGGTATTTTCCTGGGTTGACTTCTTCCTCTCCGTCTATCTCCATCACTGTTGTAATGAAGAAAGAAGGAAGCCCAGAGAGCCATTTTTTGAAAGGATGTGCAGTGGGGGTCTAGCCTACTCTGCTGCCATACAAACGATATACTATGGGGATCCAGTTTAGATAGTTACTCTGAGTCTGTAATTATGCAGTTGCTTAGAGTACCCTTTATATTCAGTGTTTTGCCAACTGTATTTCTAAAGAGTCTTTCTTTTCCCTCTGCCAGGCTTTGCAGAAACTGGCTGCCAGGCTTATTGTCACCCAGGAGGGACTGCACCCCACAGCTCTCAACTTCTCAGTGCTGGGCATAGCAGCTGGCAGCCTCTGGTTTCTGCCTCGCTGTCCTCAGCTGTGTTTGGCTGAGGAGAGTGGTTCTATTTCAGGCCTGTTGAAGGAAAGAGTAGCTTCCTTGTGAAGCAGAAACTTATCAGTGCACCCTGTACGGGCTCTCAGAAGTCTTGTCTTCATGTCCAGCATGATGCAGGCTACCTGGCTCTTATCTCTCCTTTTCTGCCTTTTAAGGATTACTAGTCTGTGTTTCTGATAAAACCTAGGTGTGATTGTAAGAATACTGGCTGGGCAGGTGGAGGAAACCTACCACTCTGAAGGAAAGGAAAAGCTTAGAAGGGAAATTGGATCCCGCCTTCTTCTAGAGAGAGTCTGTGTGGACAGTGGGTGGCCTTCTTTAGAATGAATCACTCTGGGGCTCAAGAAATCTTCACAAGCACCCTCTGCTTTAGGGCCATGTCTATATGTTTCAGATGTAGCTCTTGATAGTAGTGCAAGTAGAAAGACAGAGCTCTGTCCTTGAACTATGTGGCAGAATGAGGAAATTCCATGCTTGAATATTTAGAAGTAAACATTCTTCTTCTTTTTTTTTTTTAAAGAAAATACTGCAATTTTTAGTCCATTGGATTTTAAATCCAAAAGCTCTAAGAATAAGGCTAAGAACCTACATTCTTAGGCTGGAAAAATTGATAGACCATGAGGTCAAGTACAGAGACAACTTACTTCAAGCAACGTTAGACTATTTCCATCCTGTTCCTAAAAATGAATTTGATATAAGACTTTTAAATAGAATTTATACATATATTTTTCATTCTGACCCCAGAATTATCCAATTATCTGTTGAAAAATAATCATCATCATAGGCATCTGACATTGGGTTTCCAGGAAAAAGAAAAATATATGCTTGACAAGAAAATTATACGGTAGAAAAATGTTTTGGTTGATTATTTATGTAAACCCAACATATGTGTGTTTGTGTGTGTTTAAAAAAACTTCCTCATCACTTTATTTAACAAAGGCTTTCATCGCATGGCATTTTTTGCTGCACTTGGTTCTCACAATGTTGGAAGAAAACACAAGCTTGTTATAAGCAGTGAAAGTGTTTTATATATTTTTTTCCATGAACAAATTAGTTCCATCTCTAGTGTCTAGGCTTCTTAAAACACACACACACACACACACACACACACACAAGACAGAGGAAACTGCAAGCTTACTATGGAAAACCCACTTTCATTCTGAGCACAGAGACTGGTTCTAGGTTCAAAGAGTAGCATCTTCTCTCATTGTACAACTACTAACACTGATAAGCCCACTCCTATTTCCTACCTGCACAACCATGATCTCCAATACACAAGTTCTTCTCCATCATTTCCCATTTCAGCTAGAAGTTGGGTTTCAAAAATTGAGGGCTCTGTTTACGAAGTCGTCACTATACCTTTTTCTCCTCCAAGCTTTTTATTCTCTTTTGTTGCCAAGTTCACATGGATTGCCGACAGTTACCGAAGAATGGCTTTTCTGTTTCTACTTGTATTTTCCAAATGGTTTCCCCATCGTTATCAATTCTTGGGAGGGCTGGGGAGAGTTAATGAGCCTGCGGGAGAGTTGCCCCCATTGTGGTTGGGCTTACCAAGTTAGTTATCATCACAGGATGCCTGCCTGTGGATTTAATGTTTTAGTTTCAGTACAGACAGGAAAGTGGAGACAGTTTAAAAGAGGAAAAGATTGCATAGCATGACAGAATTTTTCCCTCTCAAAAATTTTTTTTCTAGGATTATTATGATTATGATTCCCTGAAGTATCATTCATGGTCTGGTAGGACATCAGCTCTTGCTAAGAGTAAAGCCTTTTCATAACAGTGAATACTTGGAAGTTTCAGTTAAAGTACTATGAAAATGACTCATCGAGAATAATCATCATTTAAATGTAAGGGATGCTTATTCAAGTTTATAAATATTTCTGAACACCAGTGTGGGCAGAACACGGTGCGAAGCACTTTCACATAACTAATGTCATGTAATTACAACCACCATCACCAAGTAGGTAGTGTTACTTGCATTTTACGATGAGTTTTAAGGATCACGAAGGTACAGTGACTGGGCAAAATAATTTATCTAGTGGGTGACAGGATTCAGATTTAAATATGGATCTTCCAACTCTAAGGTCATGCTTACTTTCCAGTGCATTGAGCCAATAACTAAACCGTAGTTAAATCACAGTGAAGGTCACCCATAGAATGGGATTCCAGAAGTGCAGCTTGACACTAATGTAATAA
Source organism: Vulpes lagopus (assembly GCF_018345385.1). NCBI lineage: Eukaryota > Metazoa > Chordata > Mammalia > Carnivora > Canidae > Vulpes > Vulpes lagopus. Next base: position 53,924,423 of record NC_054831.1, on the reverse strand, counting down.
AATTTTAAGAATAAAACTATCAGATTAGGGCTGGAGTTTTTAATGCCCTTAGTCCACATCGGGCTTGGAGGATCGATTCAAGTATTTGCCTGCTTTTTGCTAAAGACATGGACTGTTCCAGATTTGTGGCCAACTCATTGTGAAAACACTGATTGTTATTGTTTTACTGTGTGCATCTTCCAAAGGTCACAGCCACTGTTTGTTTTCTTCTAACTTTATTAAATATAATGTTGCCACTCTTTTCTTAACTTTCTAGTAAGGTATTTTTGGTAAAAGTTTGGGCCAGTGTTAAGCCAAAATTTCTTAACTCCTAGGGCTTCATGATATAGTCTTGGATAAGTTACTCAAACTTTTTTTATTGCTACATTTCTTTATTACTTGCAGAGAAAACCTTTAAGTAGTAATTTGGAAAATTTTTGAGTTTAAAAACTCATGATTGGTGACACCGTATCGAGTGCACACATCTAAAAAGGAGAAAAAGCTAGTAGCTCGATGTTTAACAGTTACCTCCCTCCTCCAAATATCTCTTAGTTTTCTATATTAATAGAAGGAACCAATGACCATAATCACTGGAAATAATACTTTGCACTTATGTGTGTTTAAGAGTTTTATATGCATCTCCTTTTAATTCTTTTGGTACTCTGTAAGATGAACAGAGCTTGTCTCTTATATTTCTTTAATAAATGAGAAAATTAAGGCTTACCTCCCTTGATTTGAGTCAATAACAAGTGATAGAGATTTTCCAATGAGATTAAAAAAATTAAATTAGTCATATTTATTTTTTATATACTTGCCACAACTTGAAGCTTTGTTACAAAGGCGTCCAACCCAACTTTTCTCTGTTAATCCATTCTGAGATGTGTGGCAATAGCTGTAAATAAAGGTCTTCACTCAGGGTTAAAAGGAAAAGTATCAGCTAGTTGAATTGTGTGTCTCAGAATTTTCAGTGATCAAAATAGAGATACCAGCATGGTTTGCTGTTGAAGATCTACCCTTCCCTGTCGTTTCTGAGATTACTCAAGCAGATGTGCTGGAAAGTTCAGCTCTGCACTAGGAATGTTCATACTGACTAGTCAGTGTGGTGGGAAAGGTAGGAAAAGCATGTGTTATTGAGCAGGTGTTCTGTGTTAGGCCACATGCCAAGCATTGTCTACGTAATACTTCACAGTAGCTTAAAGTGTAGTTCTATAGATGAGTACCTTAAATCTCAAGGAGTTTAAATCTAAGCAGTGGGGCTGATTTTATTTCCAGCTCTATAAAAAAAAAGTTTGGAGCTTTTCACCTCTACCATCTCCAAATTCTGTGGTTTGCTTTTCAAGGTTAGCTTTCCTGGAAATACCTTCTCTAACTCCTGTTTAGCCTAGAAGTCAGACAAAAGAGCACCAGTTATGATACCAGTAAGAAGCCAAAAGAAAAACTTACCAGAAGTTAGTTTTTACCCAAATATGGACTGTCTAGGGATCCCTGGGTGGCGCAGTGGTTTGGCGCTTGCCTTTGGCCCAGGGCGCGATCCTGGGGACCCGGGATCGAATCCCACATCGGGCTCCCGGTGCATGGAGCCTGCTTCTCCCTCTGCCTGTGTCTCTGCCTCTCTCTCTCTCTCTGTGACTATCATAAATAAATAAAAATTAAAAAAAAAATCTTTAAAAAAAAAAAATATGGACTGTCTATCCATTGAGAGTAGTGTAGCTTCTCTGACTGACTTCAGTATGCATTCTGACCGCTGGGGGATCTCGTTCAAATCTTTATTTATTAACTGATTTTTCGGTCTATTTCTCCTATTAAATATTGACAGAGCAGTATTGAAATATGTGACTGTGCTTGTGAATTTGTCTTTCTCCTTGCTGTTCAATCAGTTTTTGCTTCTAGTTACTTTATCATTATGAAATGGTCTTTTTTTAAAATTTCATTTATTTATTCATGAGACACACACACACACACACACACACACACACACACAGAGGCAGAGACACAGGCAGAGGGAGAAGCAGGCTCCATGCAGGGAGCCTGAGATGACACTTGATCCCGGGTCTCCACAGGCCCAGGGCTGAAGGTGGCACTAAACCACTGAGCCACCCGGGCTGCCCCTGAAAATGTCTTTTTATACCAGGTGATATTCTTTGCTGTGAAATCTCCTGTCTGATTTTAATAAAGCCCCTTCAGCTTTCTTTGGAGGTGATATCATTGTATGTCGTTTTCTATCCTTTTCCTTTTAATCTATTTGTGCCTTTATGTTTCATTTCTTGTAGGCAGTTTGTAATTGGCTCTTGCTTTTATGTTTCCATTTTTCATGATTCCATTTCCTCTCCTTTGATGGGTTACCAGCTACATCTCTGTTTTGTTATTCTAATAATTTCTTTAGGGTTTACAGTCTACATCTTGAACTTACTAGTCTACGCTTAAGTGATGTTAAACTCTTCATATATAAGAACTTTATAATAGTATGCTTCCACTTTGGCTATTACCATTGTCATGCATTTTACTTCCACATACTGTAATTACCTCCACATAAATTGTTTCTATTTTTCTTTAGAGGTCACTTTTTAAAAAAAGATTTTATTTTTTATTCATGAGAGACACAGAGAGCCAGAGACATAGGCAGAGGGAGAAGTAGGCTCCCTGCGGGAAGCCCAATGTGGACTCAAAGGACCCTGGGATCACGACTTGAGCTGAAGGCAGAGGCTCAACCACTGAGCCACCCAGGTGCCCCTAGAAGTCACTTCTATTTTAATATTTAAATAATAAAAAACTATTATATGTTAAGTAATTGTAATTTCCAGTATTCTTCATGCCTTTATTATCCATATTTCTATGGCATGTCTTTTTTTTTCTGCTCAAAATGGCTTCCTTTAACATTTCTTGTTATGCAGGACTGCCACTGATAAGCTCTTTTCACTTTTATATGTCTGATAAAGTCTTTATTTGCTTTTATTTTTTGAAAGATATTTTTGCTGGGTATGGAATCTAGATTGGCAGGGTTCCTTTTTCAGTTCTTTAAAGCTATTGCTTCACTGTCTTGTCATTTACACTGTTTTTGACATAAAATCTACTGTCATCCTTATCTTTGTTCCTCTTCAATGTGTTCTTTTTCTCCAGTTTCTTTTAAGATTTATTTTTAATTGCTGGTGTTGAGCAATTTGATTATGCTGTGCCTTGGTGTATTTTTCTTCTTGTTTCTTGTGATTAGGGTTAGTCAAGCTCCTGTTTCTTTGAGTTTATATTTTTATTAGGTTTAAAATATTTTTAGTGATTTTTTTTTTCAAATATTATTTTCTGCTCCCCTCCTCCTCATGAAGGCTCCAATGACATATATATTAAGTTGTTTGAGCTATCTCCACAGTTCATTCATGCTCTGGGGTTTTTTTGTTTGTTTGTTTTTATTCTTGTTTGTTTTTTAATTTTGGATGTTTCTCTTGCTGTGTTTTCAAGTTCACTATTTTTTTTTTTTTTTTGGTATGTGATTTCTGTCTGTCATTAATTCCATGTAATGATTGTTCATCTCCCACATTGCAGATTTCATCTCTACAAATTGGATTTGTTTTTATATATTCATGTCTGTGCTTAAAATCATGAGTACCCATCCTGGTCTGCTAATTCTAATATCTGTCTTAATTCTGCATCTTCATAGACATTTCTCATTATGGGTTGGATTTTCCTGCTTTTTTGCATGCCTGGAAATTTTTGATTAAATGTTAGATATTGTGATATTATCTTCTTGGGTGCTGCATAGTTTTGTATTAATAAAATATTCTTGAGTTTTGCTTTGGGACATAGCTAAATTAGATGGAGACAGTTGGTTCTTTTGTGTCTTGCTTTACAAGTCTTGTTAGGTGGGACTGGAGCAATGCTCAGTCTAGGGCTAATTGTTCTCACTACAGAGGCAAGATTTTCCTGAGTCCCAAATGTCTCTGAATGATGAGGTTTTCAAGTCTTTTGGTGGAAACAGATACTGTTCTTAACCCTGTGTGAGCACCAGTCAGTGTTACCTCTAATCCTTTCTGGTATCTCTTACACTTGCCACAGGTAGTTTGCTCGCACACATATACTGATATACTGAGCTGATTCCTCAGGGGAGCCTCTGTGGATTCCAAAATTCTCTCTGTGTGCTGCTCCTTTCTGTCCCCTGAACTCTTTGTCTTTTAAGAGTCTCAGCTCTGTATCCTCAACTCAGGAAGTCAGTGGGCTCTTCCTGATTTCTCCCCTCCTATGTTTTTGCCAGGAAATCTCTTAAGACAGTAAGATGAGACAATAATCATAGGCTCACTTCATTTACTTTCTGATGTCCTGACTCCTGAAAACCATTGTTTCACATATTTTTTCTTTTCTTTTCTTGTCTCAGCTGAAAGCACAGATCTGTTTCCTATTACTTCATCTTGGCCAAACCTGGAATTTTTAATAAAATTACGATTCTAGTGAGTAGTTTTCGGCTGGGACCTGAGAGTCTGCATTTCTACGAGATTTTCCAATGATGTTGATGCTTCTGGGAAAGGACTATTTGAGTAGCCAGAGTCTCTAACTATTCAACAGAAATAGATTGTGAGCTACATATCTAATTTTAAATTTTCTAGTAGTCACATTGAAATAAAGAAACCAAGGGAAGTTAATTTTAATAATACATTTTCTTTAACCCATTCAATCCCAGATGCTATCATGTAATCAGTATAAAAATATAAGACTTTTTATTGCACTAAGTCTTAAGATTTGCTGTGTATATTAGAATTATAGTAGATCTAAATTCAGATACTACATTTTCATCTGAAATACTTAGTCTGTACTTAGATTTCATAGAATTCATAGTTGAAAGAGATTTGTGTTACAAAGTCCCAAACATACTTATGTTTTCCAATAACTGAATCAAGTGCCAAAAATCATTTTCTTTTAATATTTGCATTTCAGTTGACAAAAGTAGTTGGTGTTTTTTAGAAACATTGATTTCATTTTTGAAACAAAAGCTTATCAGTTTTGAAGCTGTGTCTGCTTAAGTTATATAAATTCATTAACTCTTATGCCAAATCAAAATTGTTAACATTAACTTCAAAGAGATACTATAAAAATTAAAAACAAACTTATCAATCTCCATAAAGTGTTCTAATTTTTCTTGTAGATTTTGTTTTTTGTTTTTTTTTTTTTAATTTTTATTTATTTATGATAGTCACAGAGAGATAGAGAGAGGCAGAGACACAGGCAGAGGGAGAAGCAGGCTCCATGCACCGGGAGCCCGACGTGGGATTCGATCCCGGGTCTCCAGGATCGCGCCCTGGGCCAAAGGCAGGCGCCAAACCGCTGCGCCACCCAGGGATCCCTTCTTGTAGATTTTGAAGACAATTTCAGTAATGCTTTTGATTTCAATTTGATCTGTGTATTGATGCAAGTTAGAAAAATGTACAAAACATTATTTTTTACTTGATTTATGAAAAGCGTCAATTTTGATTTATATTTTCATACTTGTTTGGCAAGGTAATAAAAAAGCTTTATCTTTTAATGGAGCTTCCGTTTTAGCTTGTGCATACACTGTGATATCTGTGAGAAAGCAATTCACACTGCCTTTTTTTTTTTTTTTTTGGTCTTTATTGAGTATTTGGCAAGATTCTTTTTGTTTAGAGAAAATCTTGAATTGGAGTTAAGTATAGGATGAATCTTAGTAAAAATTTTCCATGACCCAACCAAAGATCTGCTTGCAGAGAACACATGATCGTTGTATTAACTATTTTCTATTTATTTCAGTAATTTTATAAACTGATGGTAATTCATATCATTTATATGTGTATACTAAATACTTTTACCAATGATATCCATGACAGTTTTCATAAGCTGTGCTTTAGAAAACAAGCTACAAGTTAATGTCAAATAGTGCTTCAAATGAAGCACTAAGAGGAAAATACCAGTCTCCTATTTTAAAAGTTTAGTAAGTCTCGATTTTTTGACCCAACATAGCTGGAGCACTAGTATAATAGAAGCTTTATGTTTCCATATCTAGTGAAAGTTCTTCTTTGACAGTTGTAAGAAGATTCCAAAGTATCTATGCCACGAGTTCAGTTCTTTCCAGCTATGAATTGACAACATTTCTGTATAAGTTGGAAGTCGTTTGAGACAAAAATGCACCCTAAGTACTAATTTGGCAATGTCCTTATATTGCATGACTCATCTAAAGCTACAGAAAACTTATTGTAATTTTTCAAAATTTGAATTTATCTATCTTTGATATTATTAGAAAGATCTTATTCCATGGGCAATTCTTTGGTTGCTTAATTTAAAATCTTTCACTTTTTGTGCATTATTGTTTTTTATCTTTTCCTCATAATTTTCTAACAGAATTCCCATAACTAAATAATTTTTTTTACCATCTCTCCATCTAAATATATGTATTTTTTTGTTATTGTTCAAGAATCTGAGATGTTTTATAGCTGACCAAAGTTAAAAGCTCAGATTTTGTTAAAAATCATTTAAAATTTTTGGTCATTTAATTCTGATTTCAGGTGACTAATTTCATTGATTCCTTTTTGACTATTGAAAGTAAGTTTCACATCATATGTGTCTTTGTTGAAATCGCTCTTTAATAATCTGCTTAATTATCTGCTACATTGTCGCTTTATCATCTTTGATTATGGGGTGTGCTAAACAGCTTTTTCATTTTTCTGATACCGCAATTTGCAGTTGGTATTGATCATGACATTTTTTATTTCTTCCAATCCCTTTCTTCCCTTACTCTTCTAATTACAGTGCTAGCTTTTGTATCTCTGCTTGATTTTATATCAATAGTAGGACTTTGTTTTAAATTTGGAAAGTTGGGCAGCCCCGGTGGCGCAGCGGTTTAGCGCCGCCTGCAGCCTGGGGTGTGATCCTGGATACCGGGGATCGAGTGCCGGCTCGGGCTTCCCTCATGGAGCCTGCTTCTCTCTCTGCCTGTGTCTCTGCCTCCCTCCCTCTCTCTCTCTCTTCCTATGAATAAATAAATCTTTAAAAAATAAATTTGAAAAGTTGTTCATATTTACCTTATAAGCCAGAAAAATAAATTAAATTATGTATTTAATTAAAACATGTATTTTGATTTACCTACTGATTACGAGTTACATAATTGTCACTGTAACTTGTGCTGTCTGTATAAAATAGTCATGTAAACACATTACAGTGTCTATCAGTGTGTAGAAAAAAATCATTTACAATGAATCATCTTGTTAATGCCAGGTAGATCACAGATATGCTTATGTGTAGACTGACACAAGACAATAGAGGCAATAGACCAATACTGTCTTAGGCAGTAGAGCATTTGAAGTGAAATGTAATCCTATTAAATCAATACATTTGTGCTTAATGGAGACACATTTTACACTACTTTGATTTTTAAAAATAAAATTAATAAAAATGTTCAGCTTCTCAGTTCTTGTGACATTTTAAACAGACTGTGTAACCAGGCATTCTTGTACTGGGCAGGGCAGGCCAGGGGCTGGTTTGCATTTAAATCTAGGAACCTTGTATCAACACCTAGATGGGTTCTCATTTTTCTTGCCTTGCAGCTGCTTCCTCCTTGTCTGACCCCACAGCACCAGGAATTTTAGGGGTGTTGCAAAGGAAGTCTTACATAATTAGTGTTCTCCAAAAGATCTGATGACCGCACCTCAAGGATTGGACAACCTCTCACCATCTAAGGCCACATTAGGAGAAGTCTCAGAGTGGGAATTGTGACCTCAGGGGACAGTCTGTGGGTTGTAATATTGGGACAGAGACAGGGCAAATGTCCTGTCCCATTTGTAGGTCAGCTGCAATTACTCTTCCTCTTTTCATGGGCTACTAACCAATGACCTCTAGAGCAGTCTGACCGCAACTTTGTTGGATGGGAATTCTGTCAGCAAGAGGTGGCTGGTTCTAGAAGAAGCAGGTTGCATTTCCCCCACCGTTAGTGAAAGTGGTAGGAGGGGCTTCCCCTTAACAAAGCTGGCTAGGAATGTTTTTACAACTCCATCTCTGTAATCACAGGCTGTGAAAGTACATCTCAAAAACATGAAGAAAATGGAAGGGTTGATTCATGAATGAAGAGAAAATGATGTAAGGCATTCTAAGATTCAGAAACCACCTCATGAACCAGGATGCTGTTTTCAGAGCAGATACACCCAATTCTGTTGAAGCCCACCTTGCCAGGACCACCTGGCTAAATGCTGCATTTCACCTTTTTTTGTTTCTGTTTCTTTTGTTTTGTTTCTAGTTTATGTCCTGGACATCTCTATTTGGGAGTATGTTGCTCTGTTTCCTGTTTCAGTACTATCTTCGCAGAATTAGTTTCCCCCCATCATATTCTTTTACCTCTGACTCTCAGCTTTCTTATATCTCCTATACACATGCTGTAGGCTTTGTGCAGTACTGCCTATTCCGATAGAGCCTAGTCACAGGAGCTTGTTACTTGTATGCCATCACATATCCAGTATGTGTAGTACCACCAAATAATATGTGTTGGAATCATAAAAAGAGTTGGGAGAAAAGTTTATTTTGTTCCTTTTTATTTTCTATTGTTTCTACTCCCCTCCCCCTGTATTAGAAATGAGGAAATAGATTCATAGTAAATGAAGCTCATTATACACTTCGGCTTATGTCATGATGTTTCTAAAGAAAATAATAAAATCCAGCCCCCAAGTCTTAATTAAACCTCAGCTTTATGAGGTTTAAGTGTTGTTGCATTTGTGTGGTTGCATTGCTTTGAAGTGTGTCCCCTGAAGTAACTCAGGATAGAGATGTTATTAGTTTTGCACTGTTTTCTTCTGTAGGCACCTCAACAGGCAGCACCTTGGAGAGACAGCAGGCACCCTGTGTTGGCTGACCCCTAGTCCCATTTGGACACCATCTGGCCAAGCAGCCCTGGGCAAGTCATGTGCTACTTGCCCAGTCTTTTTTTTTTTTTTTTTTTTTTCCGCCCAGTCTTATGTATTCATCTTTACAGGGTAGGAATTTCATTATTACTCTGTTTCCTAAATTGTTTCACTGAACACCAGTGGCCTTAGATGCTCCTCCAGTGTATTCAGACAAATTGGAGAAATGTGTTTTCCAGATGGCTTCCATGTTGGGTATTCAGAGCTCATCAGCACCTTTGGGGCTGTGGGCCTCGAGTAAAGAAGACTGTTTAGGCTTATTTAACCTAACATTTTCTAAAGTCTTTGATCATGGAATCTCTCTTCCAAATTTTGGAGGAATATTCTTAAATATATTGGAGTATCCTATAGCATGTACTTTGGGAAACCCTGGACTAAATCAGGGTTCAGCAAACTACAGCCTGATGACCAAGGCTGGCTTGCCACCTGTTTGTGTAATTAAAGTTTTATTGGAACCCAGTCACACCCATCCATTTACAGAGTGTCTGTTCACACTACAGGGGCAGAGTTGTGTAACTGCCAGAAACCTGTCTGGTCTACAATGCCTTAAATATTGCCATCAGTTATTTACAGAAAAAAGTCTGCCAACTCTGGCACTAGATGATTGTTTTCTAAGCATAAAAGTGATTGATGAACATGGCTGAAAAAAATCAGGTGCTAAAGAAGCACTGATAATGAAAAACAAGAGTTGTTCTCTAGAGGCAACACATTTTTAATGGTTCTTGTTAATTCTGTTAGTGGTTATTACTTCTATAACTCTAATAACATATTTGCTCAGCTGTTTTGGTGTATCTGCTTTGGGTTTTATCTGTTGACTCTGACTGCTAGGATAGATGACACACACACACAAACACACAGAGGCATATGTAACATCTTAGTTTTATCACCATATGAATTCTATTTGTTACTGTTGCAGTTGTAATATTCATAAATCTCTCTATTTTGTTCCACCTACTTACCACCTTTTATCCGACATGCCAAATTATATGAGATGTGGATACTAAGTACCACTTCCCTTCACTCTGCCTCTTTTTTTTCACTTGTCCATCTTTCAGCTTTTCTTAGCTATCTCTGAAAAGTTGAGGTTGCTAATATTTGCTGTCTCTAACTGGCACAATTTGCTTTGCTTTCTCCAAAGGTTGAGTCTCAAGGTTAGAAGCCAATAAATGTGTTAATGTAAATGCTGTCTGTGGTGGAGCCAAGTAGTGTGCTATAGTTGTACTTCCCTACCCTGTAGTTCCAATATCACAACTGTAGCATTGCTCAGAGGAGGAAATTTCTATTTGATTTCAACTGGGTTTCTCTGTTAAATGTCACCAGGTGCTCAAAATCATGGCACATTTGAATCATGTCTTATGTTTTGTTGTTGGCAGTTGTTCTTGAGTTTATATTGGCCTGCCTTTTTTTTCCCTCCCTATTGAGGGGATTTTCTTCTTTACTGTAACCCTAATAATCTCTAGGTTTTAACACATTTGTCTGTTGCTTGAAATATGCATTCACCTTGAGGATGTTCTCTGTAGACCCCAGTCATTGAGTTTCTCAGTACTTCCTAGATCTGCTCCTGCTAATTTTCCTGGAATTCTATCTAGGCTTTGTTCTATTGTTCTGGTATGCTACATTTCCCCTTTCTTGTTTTTTACTCTCATTTTGGTAGAATATAATCTCATATGACTTCCTCAGATTGAAGTAAATTTTCTGAGTCTTGTATGTTTGAAAATGTTCTTCACCATGGCTGGTATGGATTTATAAGTTTGAAATAATTTTTTTCTCTAAATGTCAAAAATTTTGCCTAAAGTTGCTGATGTGAAAAGCCACGTGCTGGTCAGACTTTTTTTTTTTTTTTTTAAATATTTTTTACTGATTCTTTTTTCCTTTTTGGAATCTCCTAGAGTTTCTCTCTTTTTCTTTATTCCTTAATATTCTGCAATTTCATTGTCAAGTGTCTGGGTGTGTCTTTTCTCATTTAATGTATTTGGTAGTCAGTGGGTGTATCAGGTTCTATTCAGGAGACAAAAATCAAACAGGAATTTGGGAAGGGGAAGTGTAGAGAATTATTAATTAGTAGTGAGGGATTAGCTACTAAGGGGTTAGCAGGAGATTAGCTACTAAGGGGAAGAGAGAACCAGTAAAGAATACAGGAATGGCAGACACAGGGAGCAGCTGCTTTCCTCTAGCTGCTTTCCTCTATGCAGCATCAGATTTGGGAGTGACTGCCCCTTGCCTGTCTCCAAAGCTGAGAGTCATCTCCTTGGAGAGGGCATGCCATGTGGTCCACTGGTACCAGAGCAGGTGGTTGGGGTGCTTTATGCAGGCTCAAGGGGGAACTGCCTGCTTAGGTGGCAGTGAAACTTGCTAGGAAGTGCCTACCAGGGTGTCTACCAGACTTGTTGGGTGCCTGCCTACAATTTCTCACAGGGGAATCCTCACAAGCATATTGCTGTTATACCTCAGTCGGAAGCCACCTGCTGGGTGTCTGCCAGACTCTTTGGAGTCCATCCACAAGGTGCTCAGGCTGAGACTCATTGGTGTACATGTTCTGGGGCATTCTGCATGCTGCTGGCTCCTGGGCTCAGCGTGAGCCAGCCGGCAAGAGCACACCTGATGAGAAGCCCCTTCCTCCTGCCCAGTGTCAGCTGGCAAAGGAGAAAGCCTTTCTACACCCAGTTCCAGTATCGTCAAGAAGGGAAATGGGGTGGATTGGTGGCTGAGAGACAAAACAGTGACAACTGAATGGTCTTGAAGTCTAAACACAGGTCTGTCTGTTGCTCTGGGAAGCTTTCTTATGTTATTTCTTTGATAATTGCTTCTTTTCCTTTTTCCCCTTCACTTTTCTGTGGCGTTTAGAAGTTCTATTAGTGTTAAGTTTCCTGAATTAATCCTCCATCTTTTTATCTTTTCTTTCATTTCTCATTTCTTTCTTCTTCTCTGTGTTCTGACAGATTTCCATAATTTTATCTTCTAACTCTACTATTGAGGTTTTTTTACTTAGCAACTATATTTTTTAAATACCAGTAGCTCTATTTAAAAAATTTTCAGATTGTATATTTTTCTAGGAATTCTGTATTCTGTTCTTTTCTGGTTGCATGTTCTTATGGTTATATTCATCTTCTCAGAATGTGTGCAAATCTTTTGTCTCCTGATGGCTGATTTCCTCTTTTTGCAAATGGAAATTTATACATTTAAAACAGTTGTTTGTACCAAAAGTTGTTAGTGGGTCAGACTACCTGAGTTCAAATCATAGGCCCTATAGTATACTAGCTATGTGACCATTTTAAGCCTGAATTCTGTGTCTAGAAGATGAGAAAGATGCTCATACTTATCTCAGAAGCATTATGAGAGTAAATTAGATAATACATGAAAAGTATTTAGCATGGTGGCTTTGGCTATTATTTGTAAATATACCACATTATTTTAAACTGGCCATAACCCATTTAATTATTGTTTTAAAATCACTTATAATCTGTAAAATACTCTTTGATTTTTTTTCTTAAGATTTTATTTATTTATCTTAGAGAGAGAGAGAGAACATGTGAGCATGAGTACGGGGAAATGCTGAGGGAGAGAGACTCAAGCCTACTCCTTGCTGAACCAGGAGCCCAGGGAGGGCTCCATCTCACAATAGGAGATCATGACCTGAGCCAAATCAAGAGTCAGACACTTAACCAACTGAGCCACCCAAGTACTCCCTGGAAGATATTTTGAATCCTAATATGAAATAAGAACTGTATCTAAGAAATAAATGTACTATAAGATTCAAGAAAACATACTTTTATAATAGAATAAAAGTAGAATACAGATTTCCACTTACTTCTTGAGTATGATAATGATGGGGGGTCATGATCTGGAATGCCACCAGAGCTCTAGCGTTTGCAAAGAGAAAGGGCACCCAGCACTTATTAGGTCAGACGTAGAAGTTTACGTATTTAAGTATGAAAACTTATAATTATTCTTTTTCAACTAGCTTTATGATCAAACAATTTGGAATCCAACAATCATACTATAGTTTCCTGTTGCCACTGTAACAAATTGCCACAGACTTAACACAGATTTCTCTTATAGTCCTGGAGGTCAAGAGTCCAAAATGAGGCTCACAGGGCTGAAATCAAGGCACCAGCAGGGCCCATTGCTCCTGGAGGCTCCTAAGAAGATCTGTTTCCTTGTCTTTTCAGCTTCTAGTGTCTGCCTGCATTCCTTCGCTTGTGCTGCATTTTCAAAGCATATCACTTCAGTCTCTGTTCCCACCTTTTCCTCTGGAGTCAGGCTCCCTTGGCCTCCTTCCTTTAAAGGACACTGGAGAGGGACGCCTGGGTGGCTCAGCTGTTGAGCATCTACCTTTGGCCCAGGGCGTGATCCTGGGGTCCTGGGATTGAGTCCTGCATCATGTCTCTGCCTCTCTCTCTGTCTCTCATGAATAAATAAATAAAATCTTAAAAAAAAAAAAAAAAAAAAAGAAGTTGGGATTCTGTTAAAAAAAAAAAAAAAGGACACTGGGGATTATGTTGGGCCCATCCAGATAATGCAGGATAATTTCCCCATCTCAAGATCCTAAAGTTTATCACACTGGCAGAATCCTTGCCATATTAGATAACGTTCACAGGTTCCAGGGATTAGGACATGAATATCCTTAAGCAGGCATAATGTAGCCTGCCATTCATCGCCTTTTCCTTTTGATCATGAATATTATGTAGCTTACATTATCTTTGGCTGTACTGCAAAATCTTTTTGGGAGAGTTGCAAATTTAAGGAGAAAATGCCCCCCCCTCCCCCAATTTTCCTTTAATTACCAATATCCAGGGATTAATGCACTTCTAGCATTTTGTGATTTATATTACCTATATTCAAAAATATAATTGTGGAGTTCTCATTTCTACCCCCTTTGCATTTCAAAAGATAATGAAAATTTAAAAACTGGCACCACATTTATGTGGTTTAACCAGATCCATTGCAAGCATCTCAGTTCAAATGTAAAAATCTGTGCATAAGTGAGTGATAGTGTTTTTTTGTTTTGTTTTGTTTTGTTTGTTTAATGTATTAAAAGTTAGAGTTAGTGTACCCTCCTTCCACCCCTGGATGGTGGAAGGTCCCTGTGCATGTCTTTTGTTTTCAGAGGTTAGGTCTTGAATCTCTCTGGCTTAGCCTTCCTGATAGAAGAAATGATGAATGGAACAGTGAAATGGAATAATTACTTGAATGGCCAGTGGGGGGGGGCAGGGAGGTTAAGTGTGGAGCACACCATAGCTCCTAGTTCTGCCCCAATTCAGTGTAAGCTGGAGCTTACATTCTGTTCATGTAATCCTCCTCCTTTCCACCTGTCTCACTCCTCCCTTTCTGTTCCCACCTTCCTTGGTGACCTGGGCCCATTAGATTGTGCTGAGAAGGATTTTATGCTTTGCATGTGTGTGTTTCTCCTGGTCATTTGGCTCAAGAGAAGACTGGAGGGAGTGGCAGTAATTGCTCAGGTACTGAGTACCAGGCACTGTGCTAGAGGTGTTGACAACAATCCTGTCAAGTGGCAGCTGTTCGCATTTTATGCTAGTCAGAGGAGGGAGCAAGATGAGCCATTGGGGTCTGCTTGGCTCTTCTGTTCCTCTGGGTGACTGTTTGTGTCCATGAACTTCCTCTGATGTAGGACAGCTTTTCTGACTTCGGCCACCTTCGACCACAGACGTGGGATTGGCCCTCCCGGCACCTGTATCTTCAGAGCATGCATTTGTCCATTGCGAGTCCTTGGGGACAGAGGTGATGGGTTTGTCACGGTTCCTCCAAAGTTGAATGTGTTTTGTGAATGAATGATCATACCCCCAGAATAATGTTAAGTTCTTGTATCTTTTATCCTGGCTTTCTTATTTGAAGACTTTCTAGGATCGTCCTTCCCACACTCCCTCAAGTGGAAGTAAACAATAGTTAATTTTTCAATTTTGCCAGTAAATGATTGTCTTGGTTGCAGATGAGGGGAACAATTGGGGGAAATGAACAATAACCTGAGAAATTAAACTTTAAAGGTATTTGTGGACAAATAATTGAGAACCTACTTAACATGAGGACCTGTGTTAGATGCTTTGGGAGATTAAAAAAAAAGAATGTAAGAAAATATAATGTCTGCTAGGGAGAAAGAAATGGAATAAGCATTTCAAAAATATTGTAAAACAGTCTATTTTATGTCACACTTCTAGTGCGCGCTCAGTTACTAAGTGAACACACACTTACGCTACATCAAATGCTAGGGATGTAGCTCCATGGACTTAGAAACCTTAAGGGGAAATCTCAGATTTGGCTGAGAAAGAGTGGTTGCAGTTTTTGGGGTGGCAGGCTGGGGATCCGAGCCCACAGAAGCAGGATAGACCAGTGCATTTCCAGGTGAATAAATGTCTTATTCTGTCTGGGTGGCTTTAACACAATACCAGACTATTTAGTAGACACGTTGATTTTTTGTAGCTCTGGAAGCTCGGAAGTCCAAGATAAGGTGCTGGTACATTCCTCATCTGCTGCAGGCCCTCTTCCTATTCAGAGATGGCTGTCTTTATGCTGTGCCCTCACCTCACAGAGATGGGTGGGGATGGAGCTCTCCGGGTTCTCCTTTTTAAGGGTATCATTCATGAGGGTTCTACCCTTCTGAACTAATTCCCTCCAAATACCATCACACAGGGGAATTAGGCTTCAACACACAAATTTGGGGTGACACAAGCATTCAGTCAGCAGCAATAAATATACAGTTCACAAACGCACCTACTAGTCACCTCACAGTGAGGGCTTTGCTGTCACCACTGACTGGATAATTTCTTGGGGCTATTGAGGAATTCCAGATGGGACAAGAAATACCCTGGTCCCCATGTTGCAGGGCACTATTACCTGCAGGTCCGTCCAGGGATTCCCCACTAGGGTTTCTCTACCCTTTTGAGGCCACTGACTTAGCAGAAGTCGCCTGCCTAGGTCTCTGTGTCTGCCCCCACTGGCCCCACGCTGGGGTCTTTGTTCTGAGCCCAGGGCCCCGGGGGCTGCTGGAGTGCATTTGGAGGACTCACTGACAGAGGGGCCTGTGTTCTGTCCTCCTGCTCTTTCCCCGCTTCACTTGTCATGAATGAACAGCACATGAGTGGAGAAGAGGAATGCATTTGGGGTGAAAGATGTCATTTTCAAGAGGCGGTTTTCTGACAACAGGTGGCAGAGATGGCTGGAGGGCGGACAGTTCTCTCTCAGCAAGGCCAGCCCATGGAGAAGAGGTGCAGACATGCCCAGTTTCTGGTATTTGACCCTGAATTGACCTGAGTTACCTTCAGATCATGTTGGGAGGGAACCTCAAATAACTGAACCCGGAGAAATTTAAGAATACTGATGAAAAACCATGAAAATGCGGGAAGAATCAATATCTGTTAAAGTTAGAAATTTTTTTCCTTTTATCAAAAACTAAACTTTCTCTTGTATCAAGAACAATGCCTAGATTTAATGCCTAGATTTTTTCACATTACCCCTAAGCCTACATTGGGCTCTCTCAAATTTTTGGAGTGTCTTTACTGAGAACCTAATATGCAAGTTTTTTTAAATTCATTTTCTTCATTTTTGTTTGTTTTTACAACAAAGCAAAAGGAAATATATTGTATTCATTTTACAAATATTTATTTGTTAGGCAGCCTGTCAAGTTCCATTAGAATCTGGCCCAGGGACCCCATCCCTGTTCTAGAGTTTGAGGCCCATCCTAGGAGGCAGATGTGCAAAAGGAAGGTGTCAGTGTCAGCAGTGAGTCAGAAGTTGGGGCTTTGTACGAGGAAGAGGAGCAGCCCAGAGGCAACTTCATGAGGAGGTGACATGTCTGGTGAGCAGACTGGCCTTGGACAATATGTTTGAAAATCATAAAAGATCAAAGGTCTGTGAGCTTTGTCAGTTTAGGGATTTATTTTCGTGTCATTTTGAACCTGATCCTTTTCAGAGAGTTGCCTTATTTATGAAATGGAATAACCTCATTGATCATTTCTACCACTCTGATAACCTTCATCGACGTGTGGCCTGAGCTAACTTGCTGGTTCTGGCTATGGCCCCACGAATCGCCTGGTGAGTGCAGAAGCCCCCAGCCTGCAGTGGGGAGCTGCAAGGTGGACCTGGCTGGAGCTCATCTTTTGCAATAGCCAGCAGGGAAGTCAGCATCTCTGCCCTGGCCCCCGCCCCCGCTCCCCCCCCCTAAATGCTGCATTTAGACCTTTGGTTGTGCTGATGTGTGTGGAGTTTTTCCTTTAAGTGGCTTTTCTTATTCTGATGGAACCTTTATTCAGAGTAAGATATACTTTGTCTTTTATACAAGTTTTTCTGTGACTAAGTTTTTAAATGCTACCCTGTCCTGTCTGACATGATACAATTCTTTAATAAGTATTTGATGTGATCCTTCAGATGTGTCCGAGCGTCACAACATATTAAAGAATAACTTGGAACATTACGATTAAACTATTTACGAATAAGATTTCAAGTGTCATATGAGAACAGATTTCTGCAAATAATAAGGGGGCTGTTTTATGAATGTATTTGTGACAAATTATTTCCTGTCCAAATGAGGAATCTTTTATTTTTTACCAGAAATGGTAACTGAGTATATTATTAGACGCAAAGTTTTTCTTTTTTTTCTATTAAAAAAGGCGACAGGGGCACCTGGGTGGCTCAGTGGTTGAGCATCTGCCTTTGGCTCTCAGGTCATGATCCTGGGGTCCTGGGATTGAGTCCTCCATCAGGCTCCTTGCAGGGAGCCTGCTTTGCCCTTTGCCTATGTCTCTGCCTCTCTCTGTGTGTCTCTCATGAATAAATAAATAATATCTTTTTAAAAAATTTTAAAAGGGAACAGTTTTCTTGAGGAAAATTGGGGCTTGCACATCTCCCTCCCCATCCCAACTTGAAAGTAGCTTAAGCCAAACATAGAATTTGTTGACTTATATATTAAGGAAATGCAAGGGTGAAGCTGGCTTTTGGGGGGCCTCAAGTAACACTCTGTATGTTGGCGTTATTTTCTCTTGGGTCTGAAAGATGGCTACAGGAACCCTTACTGCTTTGACCCAGAAAGACAGAAGGAGACCCTCTTTTTTCTACTGTTGCTAAGTCAGGTCTTATGAAAGGCATTCCTTTGGCCTGGGTCATATGCCCATTGCTATGGACAGGGGAGTGGGGCACCATGCCAGTCCTGTCCTTGCAGTAAGGGGAGGGTGGGGCATGACAATGGGGAGAGAAGAAGGATTCCCAGGTGAAAAGGTAGACAGAACCTTCATATTACTAATGGGTCCTCCTGTCGTTGTGTTCCGGCTGGGGCAGGCCTGGAGTGCACACGACAGGAAGTGGCAGTACCAGCTGTATCTCCTGCTTGTCTCCTTCCTCCTCCTTGAGGTAGTCAGGTGAGCCTTGAGGTTACAGCTAAACTCAGCACTTCTCAAACGTGGTTTTATTCAAGTACCTGAGTAGCCCTATATGAACTCATGCTGGGACTGTGGGGGCAGGGCAAGCAACCACGGACTGTCCCGCACAAATAATGGAGATGATATGACTTTCTTCACTGTTTTAGGAGCTGTGGGTGGGGATTCCCCGAGTGGGGAGGAAATGCCCAGAATCCTTCCTGTGACATTTTCAGATTCCTGTTGACGGAAAGATTTTGTGTGCCTTCTTGGTGAGAGGGTGTCCCTGGGATAGCATGGTAGCTTAGAGTGTTTTCGGGGAAATACTCATCAAAGGACTTTCTCAGTGAACAACTGACTGATGATGATCTTTGTTTTATCATGAATTTCTATCACATGTGAACAAAGCTAGAGACTTCAGCATTCTCTCAAGCACCATCTTCATCTAACTCTTAAGCTCTGTTTTGATTTCCACAGTTTTGTCTTATGCTGTGAACAGATATATCTTGGCAAAATATCTGCTAAAGGAACCTGCATTTTGAGCCCCTCTTTATTTTAGATGAATTAATTTACTTCATCTATATCTTTACTCTTTGTTGTGTCATCTTTTTCCTCTTTGAAGAAAAATAGTGAATTCCACCCTGAGCTTGGAAACCTGTCTTCCCTCAGCTTTCCTCAGTAAGCCAGAGCCAAGTAGTTTTGAGTAAGCCTTGAAAATCACTTTGCAGTTCCTTACAAATTTGTCTAAAGGGAGGGTTTAGAATCTAAACTACTGTTCAGTGTGTTGGGGTTGTTTTTGTCAGAGCTTACCATTCTCACCAGCCCATGATGCCTTGACAGCATGGCCTGTAGGGACTCTCAGGTGAGCTGGGGCCTGGACCTGAGCCGCCTGCCACCCTCTTGCCTGGGGATGGGGCCCCATCTGTATCTGGCATCCCCACTTTCCCCGCCAATATCACTCACTAAAAAATTTAGCAAATCTTGCTGAAAAAAATCTGTCAGTTTGGCCTCACCAAGTCCTGAGCTATCATGAAAAATATAGTGACTGAACGGCAGTGGTTCAATTATTAAAATCCATTCTTTGTTTCAGCTCTCAGACAAAGAAAAGGGCCGGGTTAAATCCAGCCTGTCGACCAGTTGTTCAGATTTGTCTTTTGAGCATGTTAAAATACATAGTTTTACAGTGTCATTTGATGAGCGTGCTTTTTCAGTTAGACTCTCTTATTTGCTTAAACAGGTGCAGCCACATCAGGCATCCGGCTTCACCACCTTGTCGCCCCTTAGGCCATTTCTTGATTCTGAAAAGGAGCTTGAAGAAAACTTTAAGCAATTTTTAATTTGTTTTTATGCATGAGCTTCCCATAGTCTGCACCCAGCCGCCTAGACTTTTTTTTTTTTTAATACAAAATATGGGATTTATTTTCCTTCAAAATGTGCCCCCTTTTTGGAATAAGGCATGGAATGAGACAGCAGGGTTTTCTCATGGGAGGCGTTAAGCTCATTTACCTTCCCAAATTACACATGGGTTACTGTGTCAATCTTTCACATCCAGGTTTCCCACAAATTCCAAATCCTTCTTTAGTTTTTCTTTTCTCCTTGGGTTATATTAAGGAAGCATTAGATTGTATTTTGAGGGGCACCTGGGTGGCTTGATTGGTTAAGTGTCTGCCTCAGCTCAGGTCATGATCCTGGGGTCCCAGAATCGAGCCCTGCATCCTGCTCCATGCTCAGTTGGGGGGCTACTTCTGTCTTTCATTCTGTCCCTCTTCCTACTTGTGCTTTCTGTGTGCTTTCTCTCTCTCTCATGAATAAAATATTTTTTAAATTTTTTTAAAAAAATTTTTTATTGGAGTTCATAATGGCATAACACCCAGTGCTCATCCTGCCAAGTGTCCCCTTCAGTGCCCATCACCCAGTCACCCCAACCCCCCGCCCACCTCCCCTTCCACTACCCCTGTTCATTTCCCATAGTTAGGTGTCTCTCATGTTTTGTCACCCTCACTGATATTTTCACTCCTTTCTCTCCTTTCCCTTTTGTTCCCTTTCACTAATTTTTATATTCCCCAAATGAATGAGACCATATAATGTTTGTCCTTTTCCGATTGACTTATTTCACTCAGCATAATACCCTCCAGGTCCATCCATGTCGAAGCAAATGGTGAGTATTTGTTGTTTCTAACGGCTGAGTAATATTCCATTGTATACATATACCACATCTTCTCTCTAAAATAAAATAAAATAAATAAAATAAAATAAAATAAAATAAAATAAAATAAAATAAAAAAGTTGTATTTTGGGAACCAGTCACAATGTAGCTGCAATGTAACCATAATAGTAAATGCATTAGTTTTTGTTATTCCCATCTTGTGTATACAGGTACACACATCTTCTTGCTGGGTGCACCTTCTTGCTGGGTCACCCATCACCATTCTCAAGGGTCTCTCTACATGACAGGGGAGATGGTTGTCTTTCAGGGACCTCACTGGACTCCTTAGCCCCATCAGAGCATCTAGAAGCTGGAATTTCAATTATATAATAAATTCAATTATACATTTCTTGGCTTGGGGCAAAACACTTTATGTCTTAGGCTTGCCTCTAAAATGGGAATACTACGTAATGATGGATGAAGATTTAATGAATGTTGGTAATGAACTTGTGCAGGCCAAGCCCATGTATTTCCATGTGTGCTTCTGTAGCAGCCACTGTTATTCTGACTTTCCTCACGCGTGAAGACATCATATTGAGGAATACTTCAGGGACTGTTCCTACAGAGGGAGAAAAGTCTGCAATTCACAGGATCTAGGTTTCAGTAAGGTCTAGACCACCCTTTATTCCAATGACAGTTTTGCCTGGTCTTCTTCTCTGAATCTGCATGACACCATTCTTGTTTGGTGCCTAGGCTCCTCCTTTCCCCTACTTTTCCAAGAACTCACTGCCCTTTTTTTTTCTTTTGTGTTTTTGTTTGTTTGTTTGCTTGTTTGTTTTTTACTGCCCTTTTAATAAGAAGGTGAACATTTTTATTTGAAGAAGCAGTCAGTGAGGATGGAACTTGGTGATGTGTTCACAATAGAAATTTTCTTTGCAGTGCATGTGTGTGTGCCAGGGAGGGAAGAGAGTCTCCTAGACGGTTTTGATTTTTCCTTCTCCCCTCTGTATTTCCTCTCCCCATATCCCAAATAAATACATAAAACAGATGTCCAGTGTGGACTGTGGAGTCTCCCTGCCTCATGCGAATCCTGGCTTGGCTCTGATGGTTGGAAAGTTGCTGAACAGCTCTGTGTCTCAGTTTCCTGATCTGTACAATGGGAATGAGGACAGTTCTACCTCAGAAGATTATTATGAATTTTAATTGAGTTACCATGTGGAAAACACTTTGAGTGCCTGGCCCTACTTAAAAGTTTGTAATCATTAAACCCAAACCATATGGGTCATATCTATTCTGTTCAGAGTAACTGTTAGGAAAAAGGATTTGGGGATGCTACATTCTGAAGTATTGTGTTTTCTAAATTTTCACAGAAAAAAGAAAATGAATTCCTCTTCACAGTTCTAGGTGGAAAGGATTAGCTCTAAGTAGGGAAAACATCTACTGGGGCTTTCCCCCAAATTTCAGCAAAACTAGAAAGTTATTCCACTATGTACATAGCAGAAAAAATGATAACTAACCACCTGGATATTTTGTTTATGACAAGCACTGTGCTGCATGCCTGACATTGAATGCTGTAAGTATCTTAACGAGTTTGTTCCTATACCCATTTTACAGAAGAGTAAAGAGGTTTGGAGTGGTAAGTGACTTGCCTTAGTTGGGAAGTGGCTGAGCACTGTCAGATGGATTTCTGAGCCCACTTGCGTCTGTGGGAAGCTCTGCCTCCCTTGTGGCTGGAAAACTGCCCAGCAGAGCAGGGGAGAGTGAGTCTGGTTTCTTATCATCTTAATCATATCATCTCTTAGGACAGATAGTAAGACTAATAATATACTTCCTTTTAAAGGCGGCCTTAATGAAAAAAAAAAAAAAAGAACAAAGGCAACCTTAATGTCAATCAACATCTTCCTCCACATGAGTTGGCAAAATTAAGAAGCCAAATTCATTATTTCTTGTTTCCTGTGATTTGATCAAACTTCCCTGTCCAAACTGCCCCCCACCCCCACCCCAATAGACCTGTAGAACAACTGGAGTTCTTCCCAAAGGTTGATAGTAACTTGCCTGAGTGAACTAGAGCAAGGACTCCTTTGGCCTTTGAATTTCTAGTTGTATATTGGCCAACACCCCTCCCACTGCACGTTCACTCCATTCCTGGCAGGACACCACTGCAGAGGGTCTGACTTAGAAAGCATAAGTCTCAAATACTTGAGAGGTGATATTGAGCTGATTCTTCACATTCTTAGATCACAGTGGTGAAATAACTCAAGTGTCTTCAGTAGAACATGGCAGGCATTCCACATCATGTCCCTCTTCAGTCTCTGGTGGCTGTGGTGCTAGGGCTTTCTTATCTTTCCTAGAAGGAACAATTAGTCACATCTTAATCTGAGCTATGCATTTATGCTGATTGGAGAGAGAGCGCATTTGACAGCAAGACCGAGATCATAATCTGAGCCTTGACTTTTGAGACAGGATCAGTAAACAAACTGAATTATAAATTGTTTATTATTTTGGTCACAGAAGCTGGAAAGTCCCTAATAAGTGAATTTTTATTATCCCACATATTTTAAGTTGTTCCTCATCAATTATTTAGATTTGTAGTATTGTTACAGGTTTGAAAAGTAAAGTAAAAAAATATCTTTCTATTAAAGAATGTTGCAATTTTATTTAATGGAAGAAATATTCTCTTATTCTTCTAGGAGAAAATGTTCTACTGAATAATTGATGCGTCTAAAATAAAGCCTTGTGTTTTTATGAGACTAGAATAGCTTTCATTATCCAAGTGAATGTTAGACAGCCCTGAATATTAACTATTTTCATGTAATAAATATTTTGAACATAGGAAAACTCAGCCAACTTGATTGTTCTCAGGTGAAGTTCAGACCACAAATTATACAGAGCCATAGATAATTACAGGTGATAGAACTAATCACAATATGCAAATAAGCCCCTATTAAGAACCTTATGAAGATTTTTTCCATGTTTTGTTCAAGAACAATAGGATGTAAAACTAGAAACTTATTAATTCAGGATTGTAGATACATTGTTGTATCTTCACACACTTTTGGAGAATTGAGATGAATATAGTCATTGGTCATTCATGATTTTGTAACCTTTGTTTTTATTTTGTATAAAATAAAATATGAAATGCATTGTTTTTGATGAGGGGGGCAAAATAAAAACACAGTGCCCCTCAGTATTTCATATTCTGGATCTGAACTTCTTGGTTCCAAAATGTATGCTTGGCTTGAAATGATATAAATATCCTTCACATTACTGACTTATATTTAAGAAATTCTTTTCAAGATTCTCCAGCAGGTTCTTGTTATCCAAGGATAATTAGAACCAGAAAAAGGCCATTTAAAGTGAATCCACTTAAGTGGGGACCAGAGTTCCATAATTTAATGAAAAGAACCTTTGGGATTTCATTTTACAAAAAACAAAAACAAAAACAACCTGGAAAATGTGAAATAGATTTATTTTAGTTCATATTTAACAAAACTTAAAGTATCTTTTTGATCATGGCTATCTCTTAGAATGAGCAATGTAAAAATCAAATGTTGAATGTTTTTGAGAGGAGCAAATTTTTGGACAAAATTGTGTGTATATTGTGGTAATTTTAAATCACATTTGACACATCATATCTTCAAGATGACTACTTTTACAGATATACCTGCGATCTTAGTAATTTTCCTTTGGACTTTCAAGATTCTTTAATATTAAACTCGCTCTGTTTTAAAATCCCTATCTTGCTACCGACTTAAAATTTTTCCCTGAAATGATTGTTTCCTCATCAAACTGCTCAGCCCCCATTTGCCATTGTTTTTCTGTTACTGGGAAAGTTCTCTGATGTCATTTCGATTAGCCTCATGGAATTCTGTATTTGTGGGGCAAGATTTGCAACGTTTGCAGTGGATACGTGTCATTTGGTGGGGGTACAAGATGCTCACTCGCAGGCAGGTTCAGTTGTAGATGCCAGCTATAGATGAGGATGGAATTTTGAGTGGGGATTCAAGTCAAAATGGTTGGTTATTAGGAAATATTTTTGTGTTTGAAAAGCATGTTTCCCTAAGATAGTTCATAACCATGTAGGGATTTGAATGGTGACTCCTCAGATAAGGAAGGTCACTGATTTATTTGCATGAATCCCTTGCAGTGTGCTGGATAGAAAAGAGGACAGATTCATGAGTGAGGAGGTCCCGGGGCTCATCTCCATCCTGCCAGTGAGTAGCTGTTTGGTCATAGACAAGTTACTTAATTTCTTTTGTTATAAATTTACTTATCTGTAAAATCAGAAGGTTGAGTGAAAGTTCCTTCTGGTAACAGCATTCTGTGATTCTAAAGTGTCAGTTTTTTTAATGTGTTTATTTGAGAGAGAGAGAGAGCAAGCATGCATGCACGTGAGTGGGAGATGGGGGAGAGAGAGAGAATATCCAGCAGACTCCTGCTGGGGTCAGAGCCTGATGTGGAGCTCCATCTTACGACCCTGAGATTATGATCTGAGCCAAAATAAGAATCAGTTGCTTAACCGACTAGGTCACCCAGGCACCCCTTAAAGTGTCAGGTGTTTAAGCTTGCCAAGAGCTCTATCACTGTTTCCATAGACTTCTAGAACGTAATAGTAGGTGATCATCTCCTTCCTTTAGTTTATTTGCAATATATATGTATGTATGTTATACTTTCATAGTTTCCATGGGCCACGTCCATATGAAGCCATACTTTAGGTAAAGTTATGATCAGCAACAATTTGAAATTCTCCTTTTAGTAGTTTTCTCTAAGTGTTCATCTATATGTCATGATCTTAATATTTCTCTTTTCACACTTACCTGTTCTAATGGCTGCTTGATAGTCCATGGAGTAAATGTGTTAACATACTTAAATATACCCTGACCACTGGGCAACTGAGCATCTCCAGAGGCTAGAATCTGTACTAGAGTAGGGGGGCAGGGTTGGGCCACATCACCATAGGTGTCTCTGTAGGCAGACAGTTCTGTAAAAAGCTTCTCACATGTGTAGCACACTTCTGTGTGCATTTCAGTACCTAAGTGCCTTTTGCTGCTGCTATAAACAGGAAGAAGCTTAACTAAGGCAAAGCATCTGGCTAAGTAAAGCAAGGTGAACACTGAACAAGAACACTGGAAAAACATCGTATTTTGAGGCTGCCAAGCAAGGCAAACAGATCCTGGGGAGTCTTGCATTAAATGACAAAGCAGGTGGAAGAGACACAGAAAAGTGGGTTCTGAATGGCATCTTCAGATTCCAGGCTTTGGCAGAGGCGGCCACCCTACACCTAGTATTGGGTCACCTGGGAAGGTTGGTGACTCTTGGCTTCTTGAAGTTGTACTTGGTCTGGTCCAGAGAATAAGGCTGTCCATCATCGCGGGAGGGGAGACAGTCTCCAGAAGAAGATGGGCTCGCAGCAATAAAGCATCCATAAACAGTATTAAAAATCACAGCACTTTTCATGTTAGTGCAAGATCTTGGAAATTTTCAGTGCCTCCTTGGGGGGTGACAGTTTACTCATCCGTTATAATTAGATTTGCTGCCTTCTTATTAAGATAAAGGAAACATAACTGGCCCTGGTAATATCTACTTTGGTCTTTGGATGTTGTTGCTTCCTCTGCAAATGTGGGTGAACTGTTTGCAATGCTTGTTTGACACAACTTGCAACAGTACTGAAGTGGTTATTGGGCAAGAAAGGGAACTATGTGCTGTAATGGGGGTACCTAGGTTGCTTGCAGTAGCTAAGGGCAAATGTTTCAGGTTAAGTCAGCTTAAAGTAGATTCAATCAAGACAATGTTAGTCATGATTAGAATTACCAAGCAGAAGAAAACTAGAGAATTATAGAAATTGTGTGTCAGTTTCAAATTCTTCTGTGCAAGGTCATATGGGAATGAGGGATACTGCTAAAGTAGGATGTAGTCCAGTATTTTTAGAGGTTAATATAAATTCAGACCAATTTATTCCACTGCACATATGTGTATATTTCTCAGTTTTGGAAATTATATCCTATAATTTTCAACAACCCCCCCCCCCAACCCCCGAGTTTAGGTACATTGGAGTCTGGAAGGAATGGTAAATTCTTTTTGAGTTTTGAGTAACACAATAAAAGGTAATTATTGATGATTTCAGAATGTGTTTATAATACTGGTGTGTAGGTTAACTGCAAGAGCAGCAAACAAAAAGCTTTGGATATTTTTCTCTCACACACAAAAAATAACTGGTTCTGTTCTGAGTTAGATAAGTGATTTAAAAAAAAAAACCCAACTCAACAAACTTAGCATAATCTTTTTTTAAAAAAGATTTTATTTTTATTTGTTTATTCATGAGATACACACAGAGAGAGGCAGAGACATAGGCAGAGGAGAAGCAGGCTCTCTGTGGGGAGCCCGATGCAGGACTCGGTCCCAAGACCCCAGGATCATGACCTGAGCCAAAGGCAGACCACTGAGCCACCCAGGAGTCCCCAAACATAGCATAATCTTCTTAAATAAGCTTTTCCAGATAGGCATACCTGAGAATGAAGGTGTGACCCACCTAAGCATTTACTCCTTTTCCTAGACTGCATGTGTCCCATGCTCACATTCTGTACAACATCACCACATTTAGAGAGAGAATGTCAGAATTTCCAGGATGTCTGTTATAAATGATTGCTAACGTACAGGGACTCATTTTAATTACACATACATTTGATAAAACATACTAATCATCTGCCTTAGTCCCTTCCCAGTTCCCAGCTCCTTGAAAACCCATGAGAAGTGATGGCCTCACCCTGATGAGACTCGTTCTCTCTCAGGCTCTTTTCTCATGTACTGTCTCCCTTAAAGATTATCTTTCCGAAGTCCACTCACCATATTTTGTTCTTAGGGACAATCACAATTCCTGCGTGCCAATTCTTATTTATCCTATCTATCTCCTCAAACTTATTCTACTTAATGATTGGATTTACAGTTGAAAAGAAGGCATGTTAAATTCATGTGGATTTACTCTCTTAGCCATATTGGTCCTAGGGCCAATGGGCTGAGGATATAAAGAAACATCTGGGGATCCCTGGGTGGCGCAGCGGTTTGGCGCTTGCCTTTGGCCCAGGGCGCGATCCTGGAGACCCGGGATCGAATCCCATGTCAGGCTCCCGGTGCATGGAGCCTGCTTCTCCCTCTGCCTGTGTCTCTGCCTCTCTCTCTCTCTCTCTCTCTGTGACTATCATAAATAAATAAAAATTTAAAAAAAAAATTAAAAAAAAAAGAAGAAAAAAAAAAAGAAACATCTGGAGGGGCACCTGGGTGGCCCAGTTGATTAAGCATCTGACTCTTGTTTTCAGCTCAGGTCATGATCTCAGGGTTGTGAGATGAGCCCCTCAACGGGTTCTGTTCTGTGAGAGCCTGCTTAAGCTTCTCTCTTTCCCTCTGCCCCTTTCTCTCTTAAAAAAGAGAGAGAGAGAGGGAAACATCTAGAGAACTTTTGAAACACCTGTCTAATGAATAGGTTGCATGCCTGGAGGAAGAGCTTCACTGATGGAGATATTTCTGTAGAAACTGCACACCTATCTGACGAGGATGTTTTGGAAGGGGAGCCTGGCTGAATTGGATAGACAGTTTTCTAGGCTTATGCAAACTGAATGAGATTGATCCTACAATCTCTCCACTGATGGTCCAAAGGAAGTGAAGTGTTTATTTTGTTTATTTTCTTTTCATCCATTTAAAAAATTAAGCAGAAATATTCAACAAGATTATTGCACCTATAATATCTGGTATATGTATCATGCTTTGGGGATAACTTTCTTCAAAGTCTCATTCTCAAGCATATTTCCTGAATGGGTCACTCTTAGCCCTCCTGCACTTGGAGGTCTGGAGAGAGGATGGTTTTGTGAAGGTACTTCCATGATGAGGAGCTACTCAGGATGGTTTTGGAGCAGAGTGCCATGGAGAAAAGCCTGGCAAGGCAAAGAGCACACTCCATGTAGCTCTCAAGGGAGGTCTTAGTACAGGTGAATTAGGGATTTCAGCTGATCACTAGGAGCTACCCAGAAATGTGATAAAAAGCTGTCTGAAGTGGGCGGTATGTGTTTTACTAGGTTGGGAGAGATAACCATGAGCTGATTATAAACCCGAGTGTAAGGAGGATCTTAATGTGACTTTTGAACCCCACATGCTTTGGCACTCTTGAAATTCTAGTATCTACCTCCCAGAGCTATGTCTTCTCTCCATTCCATGGGGACAGTGGTGGAATAGTCATCAGGCATGAGATAATGTAGTAACCTTTTTTGAAAATATCTGAATATTCCCTGACCATGCCTGGAGATTGTACATACTTGAGCCTGTAAGGGCATATTTGAGTTTTAGCAAAGATTTTAGGCTTCTATTTCCTCGTTGAGCCTCCCTTATTCCCGCAAGAAGCATTTCCTCTCCTTTCCTTCTAAATGCAGTATCTTTTTGTCCTTTCCTTATGCCACTGGTTTAGTTCCTTTATTGATTATGTGTTGAAAAGTTGTGTCCTCACTTAGCACTAGAACATTAGCTCCATGAGGCAAAGGGTTTCTTTTTGTTTCATTTGCTACTTACTGTCAAGAGCCTAGAACAGTGTCTGGTACACAGTAGGCATTCAATAAACATTGACTTAATGATGTAATAAATGCATCTCCTTGACCAACCCAAAAGTTCCTTGGGGATAGGACTAATCCCTTCATCTGTAAATATCTTGGTGGGCTGACACAATGGTTGTTGTGTTCATTGACCACTGGTTTGTGGGTGGTCACAACCCACCCTTGGTCCTCTCTCTTGGAAGGCTGAGGAGAGCATGTGTTGTAAGGTCACTATATTGAGGACCACAGGTTAGGCTATCTACTTAAAGCATCAAAGATTCTTTCCGAGATGCTTACAAATAGACATGGAAGAAATGCAAAAGCCAAGACCAGCATTGGTGTCCATGGCAGATTTTCACTTGTGCTCACCCGCCTCTCCCAGGAAACATCTCTGATGGGCTGTGTTGTGGGGGTTGGGGGGGCAGCAGGAAGGGCGTGTGCTGGTTGTCACAACTGAGTGTTCCCCTCTGGTCAAGTCTGAGAGGAAGTGTGTGGTAAGCTATGTGGAGGCAGAACGTCTGGCCCTAAGAAGCCCTGCCTCTGTTTAAGTAAATAGATGGGCTCAAAGGGGCGCAGAGAGAGGAAGCTTTGTTGTGATGTGTACAATTTGATTTATAGCAGATACAAAGTCTGGCTGATGGAAAAATCAAATCTAATTCTGATCATCTAATAATATCTTTGAGTAGGTGCCCTGAGGGTAAGTTTTGGTTTTTGGCTTCCCTTCCCAGGGTAATGGATCATAGGGAAGAAGGAGTTAGGCAGACTCTTCTAGAACCTTGATGCTGAGTGAAATTATCTGGAAAGGAAATTTTAGATACAAGGATTTTAACCTTTTTTTAAAAAAAATTTTTTTTATTGGAGTTCAATTTGCCAACATACAGCATAACACCCAGTGCTTATCCCACCAAGTGCCCCCCTCAGTGCCCATCACCCAGTCACCCCCAACCCCCCACCCACTTACCTTCCACTACCCCTTGTTCATTTCCCAGAGTTAGGTGTCTCTCATGTTTTGTCACCCTCACTGACATTTTTTTTGTAATTTTTTTAAAATAAATTTATTTTTTATTGGTGTTCAATTTGTCAACATACAGAATAACACCCAGTGCTCATCCCATCAAGTGCCCATCTCAGTGCCCGCTACCCAGTCACCCCCACCCCCCGCCCACCTCCCCTTCCACCACCTCTAGTTTGTTTCCCAGAGTTAGGAGTCTTTCATGTTCTGTCTCCCTTTCTGATATTTCCTACCCATTACTTCTTTCCCTTCTATTCACTTTCACTATTATTTATATTTCCCAAATGAATGAGACCATATAATTTTTGTCCTTCTCCGATTGACTTATTTCACTCAGCATAATACCCTCCAGTCCCATCCACGTCGAAGCAAATGGTGGGTATTTGTCGATTCTAAAGGCTGAGGAATATTCCATTGTATACATAGACCACATCTTCTTTATCCATTCATCTTTCGATGGACACCGAGGCTCCTTCCACAGTTTGGCTATTGTGGACATTGCTGCTAGAAACATCGGGGTGCAGGTGTCCCGGCGTTCCATTGCATCTGTATCTTTGGGGTAAATCCCCAGCAGTGCAATTGCTGGGTCATAGGGCAGGTCTATTTTTAACTCTTTGAGGAACCTCCACCCAGTTTTCCAGAGTGGCTGCACCAGTTCACATTCCCACCAACAGTGTAAGAGGGTTCCCTTTTCTCCGCATCCTCTCCAACATTTGTGGTTTCCTGCCTTGTTAATTTTCCCCATTCTCACTGGTGGGAGGTGGTATCTCGTTGTGGTTTTGATTTGTATTTCCCTGATGGCAAGTGACGCAGAGCATTTTCTCATGTGCTTGTTGGCCATGTCCATGTCTTCCTCTGTGAGATTTCTGTTAGTGTTTTTTGTGCCCATTTCATGATTGGATTGTTTGTTTCTTTGTTGTTGAGTTTCATAAGTTCTTTATAGATCTTGGAAACTAGCCCTTTATCTGATACGTCATTTGCAAATATCTTCTCCCATTCTGTAGGTTGTCTTTTAGTTTTGTTGACTGTATCCTTTGCTGTGCAAAAGCTTCTTATCTTGATGAAGTCCCAATAGTTCATTTTTGCTTTTGTTTCTTTTGCCTTCGTGGACGTATCTTGCAAGAAGTTACTGTGGCTGAGTTCAGAAAGGGTGTTGCCTGTGTTCACCTCTACGATTTTGATGGAATCTTGTCTCACATTTAGATCTTTCATCCATTTTGAGTTTATCTTTGTGTATGGTGCAAGAGAGTGGTCTAGTTTCATTCTTCTGCATGTGGATGTCCAATTTTCCCAGCACCATTTATTGAAGAGACTGTCTTTGTTCCAGTGGATAGTCTTTCCAAGGATTTTAACCTTAAAGCACAATAGTAGTTACCTTTCGGTCAGCTGATAAATGATTTTGAGACAGTCATGAGATGTTCACTTAATGAAACCATAGACTTACAGTCTGTGTCTTCTTCTTTTCCCTTTCTCTCTGCTTCTCTCTGTCTCTGTGCATCTGTTTCTCTCTCACACACACATGTACGTGCACACACACATGCACATCATTCTGACTTTAGAAATTGCCCTGCTTTTGCATGTCAGTCTTTGCATGGTGAGGTAGCTAGAGCCCATCTATTCATCACTAAGTGTTTAATGAAGCTGTCACTCTGTGTCACACACTTACTTGCTTCCAGCCTGTCTTCCCTGCCTTCCTGCATGCGCCTGAAATCTCACTCTGCAGCCTGTCCTCTTGCACCTATGCTTTTGGACTTCACCAATTCCGTTCTCCCCATGCCATCTCCTTTCTGGTTTTACTAGTCAAAACTCTATTCCCTACCTGCTCCACCTTCCCCAGAGTTCACCTCCTTTCAGCCCTGCGGTTCTCTGTGCATCTCTCAGCCCTCGCCTCCTGCCCTGTGGCAGCTCCGGTGGAGTGAGCCCAGCAGGTAATGCCTTGGCATGGTGGCCCGGTCAGGAGCCTCATCTGTAACCACCTTTTCCCTCCCTCCCCCTTGCCTTGTCATTCTTGATCTTGCATTGAACTCTATCACCCTTCTGAAATGCATGGGGTAGTTGTTACAGCTGAAGTCTTTGCCTATAGTCTCAAGGCCAATATCTAGAGTCTCAGCCTAGCAGAGAGGGCCTTTGGATATAGCCCTTCATCCCCTGCCTTCTTGTACCATGTTCTAGTAATGCATAATTACTATCAACCTTCTGGAAATTATAGGCTCAGTTTCAACCTTCCTACTACCTTGGATATATCTCCCCTTCCTTCTCAATGGGATAAACCTGACTGATCACTAAAGGGGTCATTGAGGTGCCTCTTCCGAGAACCCAGCCTGGGTCAGGTGCACTTGCTGGAGGTAGAAGATGGCCTTTGGGCCCCAATGGTGAAAACTTGTATTAGAGCCTGCCAGACTGTATTTTACAAGCTGATGTCCTCAGGTAACAGGTTTCTATAAAGGGGGTCAGGACTCCTGGCCTGTAGCATTGCACCTAACACATCGTTGTGTAGAAAATGTCTGGCTTTCTGATCACGCGTCCTTAGACCTTCCCACCTATCCTCAATGCTACTTATTTTAGTTTATTGTTTTTCAAATAAAATATTTAATATAAAAAAATCCCATCTTTTAGGAATGCAGAGAGGATGAGAGCATGTAGATTGAGGTCACCACTCTTTCTTAAAGCATGGCTTCAGTGATCAGCTGCTTCTATTCTCACAAGGTCATGTATTCACCACTACATTTGAGAATTCAGTGAAAGTCAGCAGAGCAAGGTCATCCCTCCATTTCCTACAAACAGCTATAAACCTAGAGTTTTTTATTTTATACGTAGATTGCTACAAGAAAACCTCAGCCAGGAAATGGCCATGCATTCAGCTTCAGTCAGCTCCTGATCCCTTCATCCTAAAATGGAGGAGAGTCATAGGAGGAGCAAAGGAGGTGTTCAACATTCTCCAAGCTTCTGAGGCCTCTGCTACATTTAATTATTTCTGTTCGGACAAGCCTTGTTCTTTGTACTCCAGGTCAGCGTGCTGCACTGTGCTGGACGTAATTCCTCTAGTTCACCTCTGCCACATGTCTGTCGTTCACAAAAGCAGGGCTCCTGGGAGATTCTAGACCTGGTCTTCCATCCAGGGCCGACTCCAGCTTCACGATAAGGATCTGTCCCAGTATGAAGACTAATGACTTTCTGATGTTCTCATAAGCATGTCTTCACCCACAGACTGGAGGGGTCTAGGCAGGATGATCTTTGGAGTATCTTCTTGCTTGTGCATTTTGGGGTTCTGTGGATTGAAGATAGAGTTAAGAAATGAAGGTGGGTGGGGGCAGCAAGCATGGATCACTTCTGGCAGACTCCCTGAGAGCATAGGTAACAGCTATCAGACTGGAAGGGCAGTTCTTTTCCCATGGAATCTGGGCGACTGACCATAAATAGCCTGTGAAACTATGTCCCAGGTGTTGCATATAGTGACACTAACAGCATATGGGCTGGGCAAGCTCTGGATCCCCTGATAGAATTTCTTTTCTTTGGTTTGGGGATTTTGCAGTGCCTGGCAGAGAAAAGGAACAAAAGAAATGGAAATCTTCTAGCAGTTTTCGCTTCTCATGCCTAGAAGCATGCTCTAGGGGTAGAGAGTGAACATACTTTTTGACATCTATGTCCTAAGGGTGACAGCTGAGCTGAGGGTGAGAAAGGAAGAGGGAGAACTTGTATATTAGGACACTGGGTGTCAGGCAGCCCGGGTGACTCAGTGGTTTAGTGCCGCCTTCAGCCAAGGCCATGATCCTGGAGTCCTGGGATCGAGTCCCACGTCGGGCTCCCTGCATGGAGCCTACTTCTCCCTCTGCCTGTGTCTCTGCCTCTCTCTCTCTCTCTCCCTGTCTCTCTCTGTGTCTCTCATGAAAAATATATAAAATTTAAAAAAAAGAAGCATGACTTAAAAAAAAAAAAAGGACACTGGGTATCTGAGACACTCAAATAGAGAGAGGGTCAGTACAATTTAGCCTCTTGAGTTTACATTTTTAACTTTAAAATTGTGAAAACGATCCCAGTTAAATAGCAGTCATTAAACACCCAGTTGATCAGGTGTTTAATAAACCTTTGTTTTGAAATATTCTTAAGGTAAGTGATCTCTAGCCTAGTGGACAAACGGGTTCTGATGACCTGGGATGAACTCCTTGTAGGAGTGACTAGATCTGATTCTCAGTTGATGCTTCCAGTACCCAAGGGTCACAACCATGTGCCGATAGGAAAACAGAGTTGGAAAATCTGCTCCCTATAGCCAAATGGGCATTCTATCCTAGGTGGATGCCAGCTGAAATGGAGCTCTATGTGTGGCCAAATGCTGTTGTCAAAAACAGAAGAGCTGGCTCTGACTCCCCCATGCCAGAAGGCAGCTGGGTGTCTGAAGAGCCAGCTGCTTTGCCCCCACTAAGGTGACACCTCAAGGCCCAGAATGACCTCCCTTGCCCCGCTTGAGCCAGCCACACCACCCAGTTCTTTCCACTTACCTTCGATGACAGGAAATTTCTAGAGGACTCTGTGTATAGTCCCAGAAACATGTGTTTTTTAATGTCATGGTCAAAGACTACTTAGTCTTTGCTTAGCTGACTACTATCTGCTAAGTATTTGTATTTAGCAAGTTAGGCGATCTTTGCTCTCAAGGGGTTTATATCATACACGCACATGCACACATTCCTCCATTCTTTGAACTTTAAAAATAGTGAATGAATGGATGTATGTTGAGCTAACAGAAATAATACAGCAACAAAATGTAGATGAATACATTTTTACTATAATTAACAAATCTTTATGTAACACATGGGCAAAGGGGGGTTCTATCCCTCACCAGGATGGAAGACCAGACACGGCTCTCCCTTCACTGGGGGAGGGTGGGGCAGACAGGAGAAAAATTATTAGTTTTATTATTAAAACAATTGACAGGGTGGATAGAACATAGTTTGATAAGTAGAATGGCAGCTTCCCACAGTGGCACCCATGGAGGAATAGATGGTGGTGCTGGGGAGGAGTAACATTCTAGCAGGTGGGAAGACTGGTATCCAGGAGTGATGGTATTCCAGGTTTCTCACTGAATTATACAAGTGACCAGGGCTCATTGACCTGACAGCTACAGAGCTGCATGTTGTGGTAGGAAGAATCTTATGGCTCCCTCAAAGAATCATGGTTCATGTCCTAATCCCTGGAAGCTGTGAATATGGTAGGAGACATGGCACATAGGAATTAGGTTGCTGGTCAACTGATCCTGAGATGGGAAGATTACCTTGGGTGATCTGGGTGGATCTGATATAATCATAGGGTCCTCTAAAGTGAAGGAAGAAGGCAGGAGAATCAGGGTCAGAGTGATGTCATGTGATAAAGTCTGCATTGTCTTTGCTGCTTTAAAGATGGAGGAAGGGACCACAAGCCAAGGAATGAGGCAAGCCAAGAAATGGATTCTTCCCCAGAGCTCCCAGGGGGATGCTGCTTTGCCAACACCTTGAGTTTTAGTTGAGTGACACCCACGTTAGGCTTCTAACCTCTAGAACTATAAAATAATACATTTGTATTGTTTCAAGTCACCAAATATGTAGTAATTTGTTGTAGTAGCAACAGCAAACTATCCAATATGGAAACCTGTCTCTATTCTGTAATACAACATAATGGAAAAGTAATGGAATAGAAATAATGAAAAGAAGACTCTTGTCAAAATTAATTCTAAGGTCTCTCTCAGCTAATTTGTTTTACTAGAGTGAGGGCAAAAACTTTATTTCTTTCCTGTTATATCCTCATTGCCTAGTTCAGTGCCTGACTCATTAATATTCAAATGAATGGATGTTTTTTTAACAAAATCCCTGCAAAACCAATATAACTATTTTATTCTAAAGCATATCATTAATATTAGAAATCTAAATTCAGGCTCTTGTTATAGATAAGGAAAATCATACCATTTAAATTGCCATTTAAAGATGAGAGGCTTGAGTAGCAATATATATTTTTAAGTTGTATTTAAGCAAAAGTCATTATTTCTTTCTTCTTTGAACCTACACATGATTGGAATGTTAACTCGTCACTTGCCTTTGGGTAAAACTGCTGTAATATGTAACATGTTGTGAGCTTAATTTGGTAATGAAAAAAAAGAGTGCTCATTTTTTTCCAAAACTCATTTTGGAGAGTTTGATTTTATTTACTAATAATATTATTAATGATCTTCACATGGCATCTTTTAGAATTAAGAATATTTCTAGTGTTGATTTGCTATTTATTATTTTTCTTTACTTATTCTTTATATATATATATATATATATATATATATATATATATTTAAAGATTTTATTTATTTATTCATTGGAGAGAGAGACAGAGACACAGGCAGAGGGAGAAGCAGGCTCCTTGCAGGAAGTCTGATGTGGGACTTGATCCTAGAACTCCGGGATCATGCCCTGAGCCAAAGGCAGATGCTCAACCACTGAGCCAACTGGGCATCCCTCTTTACTTATTCTTTGAAAAAATCTTTGCTAGGGTTTTGCTGTGCCAGGGCCTGGAGAAACAAAGGTAAATAAGATATGGCACTTACTCCAAAGGAATTCACATTCTAGATGGGAAGAAAGGCAAATGCATAATGAGTATGTGGGATACTCAATGTTAAAATAATTTGTGGTGCTAAGGGGAGGGAACTTTTTTCAAAAAAGATTTTGTTTATTTATTCATGAGAGACAGAAGCAGAGACATAGACAGAGGGAGGAGCCTGATGCGGGACTCAATCCCAGTACCTGGGATCATGACCTGAGCCAAAGGCAGACGCTCAACCACTGAGCCATCCAGGCATCCCAGGGAGGGAACTTGTAACTCTACATTGAGAATACCACAGAGAGGAGGAGACATTTGAACCAGGAACTGAAGGACCAGGAGGAGGTTGGCCAGTAGAAGGGGACATATTAATTGCCTACTGAATCTCAGGCACTGTATCAGGCACTTTTGCATGTAACTCTGTCATTTGATTTGAACCTGAAGAAAATTATATTCTAGATAAGTAACTTTGCAGCACCACACAGGGTAGGATTTACATGCATTGTCTTAAAAGTCATTGGTTTTAAATCTGAGGTGGACAAACTTTCTGTAAAGGATGAGCAGTAAACATTTCAGGCTCTATGGACTCTGTGGACTCCTGTCATAACTCTTCAACTTTGCATTGTAGCATGGAGAACAGCTAATGATTAACAGGGAAATGAATGAGCATGGCTGCATTCCAAGAAAACTTTTTTTTTTTTCCAAGAAAACTTTATTGAGAAAAATAGGCAGTGGCCCCGAACTAGTCCATGGGCTGCAGTTTGCTGACTCCTTTCAGAATGGCAATTATAGCCACCATTTTGTTTTGGAATATTTCTGGAGAGGACACTTCTAAGTTTCATTAGTTTCTCAAGTGGGTCAGTGACAGTTTCAGAACGTGTTAATGGACTCTCACCAAGAAGTGATAGCAGACTGTATTAATAATGGAGGTACAGACTGACCCAATTTTCTAACATTTCACATCATTGTGGTTAATACTTAGCAGACCTCTGAGAATCCAGATATAATACATCTTTAGGTCATTACAGATGAGTCCAAAGAGAAAACCACACTAATTCATTCTTGGCAGAGGATTTGACATTGTGTGGGTATGTGTGTGTTTTAACTCTGAGGTTTTAAAAAACAGAGATAGAGAA
Source organism: Vulpes lagopus (assembly GCF_018345385.1). Taxonomy (NCBI): domain Eukaryota; kingdom Metazoa; phylum Chordata; class Mammalia; order Carnivora; family Canidae; genus Vulpes; species Vulpes lagopus. Next base: position 53,886,784 of record NC_054831.1, on the reverse strand, counting down.
GATTTGTCTGGAACCATTGGGAAGAAATTAGGTAAATATCTGAACAGATGACCTGGGGTTGGGGGTGGAGCCTAGGGCCTAAAGGTTCTTTGCTGCTGTCTTCTGGAAAGAGGCAGAAACATCTGGTTATTGTAACAGTGAGGGGCTATGTGGAAGGAAGTCCTAAGTGAGATTAGAATAGCAGAATACATCTTGACATCTTAAAGCAAGAAGCCAGCAAAAAAAATCTGTCTTTAAAAGTTGATACTGTGGGAAAAGTCGCTGAATTCAGAGATTTGGGTAAAAAAAATCTTTTAGAGCAAAACAGTGAATTGTTATAGAAAGATCTTTCCAAGGATATATCGAAGAGATAGAGGGATGTAGGAAGACACCTGGAAAACATGGCAGGACTTCCAAAATGTTACCAAGAGGAAACACTAGGAAGCCATGAAGTATCCTGTCCTGGCCTGGTGTGTCCTGGCCCTCATAAAAGGACATTTTTCTCTTGGCTAGTGATAGCACTGAACAGGGCATGGTTACTTTTGGAAACCCATTTCTTTTGAGGAAAATGTTTAAAAGACCAAAGGCAGACTGAGTTTATAAGATGTTTTCAAATTTGGATGGTTCCAACTGGTTTGAAACATTTTCTCACCAACAGTAACAGATTGAAAGTGATGTCTGTGCGTCTTGTCTCCAGAAGTCCCTCTGCTCAGCGTCCCCAATTGTGTTTTGATCTGGTTTCCCATCAGGCTCTTGAATTAGGGGAAAGAGGGAGGAAAAGATGGAAAATATGGGAGTGATATCTTCCTGGAAGACATTGTGCGTGTTAGCAGACTGCAGTTAGGCCAATCAAAACAATTTAAACTTTTCCTTGTGTTTCGGGTCCCGGGCGCCGAATCTTGTCGTGGATGAAACAGATGTGATCTGGGATGTGCACAGAGTTCCATAATGTGGGAGCTTCGCTTTGCTGGCCTTCCTGCTACTGTACCTCCTTCTAACTTGCAGGCACCAACCTTGATCCCATTGTGCATTTCTGTTCCTGGGCTCTTCCTAAGTTAGATCCAGCTTTGGCAAACTCAGAAAGAGCTTCCTCAACATAGAAATCTTAGGATGGGGGCGCCTGGGTGGTTCAGTCAGTTAAGCATCTGTCTTCAGCACAGGTCATGATCCCAGGGTCCTGGAATTAAGCCCTGAGTCAGGCTCCCTTTTCAGCAGGGAGTCTGCTTCTCCCTTTCCCTCTGCCTCTACCACTCCCTGCCCCACTCATGCTCGCGCTACCTCTTTCTCTCTCTCTCTCTCTCTCTCTCTCTCTCTCTTGTGTGCGCGCGCAAGTAAATAAATTAAATTGAGAAAAAAATACTTAAAAAAAAAAAAAAGAAAGAAAGAAATCTCGGGGCAGGGGCGCCTGAGTGGCTCAGTCATTTAAACATCTGCCTTCGTTTCATGTCATGATCTTAGGGTCCTGGGATCAAGCCCCAAGCCCAGAGTCAAGCTCCCTGCTCAGTGGGAGTCTGTTTCTCCCCCCTGCTCTTGCTGTCTCTATCTCTCAATCTCTCAAATAAATAAAAAATCTTTAAAAAAAAAATCTTAGGGCAGCTGAAGAGCATAATCGGTGAAGCAGATAAATGCTTTGATGTGGTTTAAGTCAAGCAAACAGTGTTCATATAAAAGGCCTTAACATGTAAACTAATTAGAGTCTTATAATTTGACTTCTGTTTCCCATCGGACAGAGCTCTTTTATAATGTGAGTATAGTAAAGAATAACCATATTCTCCAATCTCTCTGACGTTCGTTTCCTTTAGTAAGGATTAGATACAAGGGCTCTTCAAAGCATTGAGGATATATTTGATAAAGCTTTGAAGTTTTTATTAGCTTCACTGGAAATCTTTGTTTCCTGGCAAGTTCACTAGTGGAATACATAGTTTCTTATAGAAATCCATTCCTTAACTCTACATAATAAATAACCTAGTCAGTGGGGATGCTATTGCAAGATAAAATTGATGTATCTAAATGGGTCCTGAGTCATTTCTTACCACTGTAAAGCTTTTATAGTCATAAGGAGTAATGTTATTTGGGTCAAATTCACCTTTTCTTTGTCTGAATTCGTCTCTTTCACCCCTGGGTAGGAATATAATACCCATTTTCTGTAGACTCACTTGGCTGCTACTGAATACAGAATGAATCTGCACTGTCTCAGCACCTGGTGTCTTGGTCAGTGATACCATCATGCACTTCGTTGCCCAGCCAGCCCCTTCTCATCTCCTCTACTGTCATCACCCCATCCAGCGCAGACTCTGCCTGGGTGGCTGGGGTGGCCCCCTGTCAGGTTCTCTGCTCCTTTTGGTCCACGTCCCCATCTGCCTGCCCCTAGAGCCTATTTTCCTTAGTGTAACTACAATTAATCTTTAAATCAAGATCACGTCACTCCCTTGCCCACACCTAACAGTGGCTTCTGGTAACTCCAAATAACCTGGAGTCATCCTTTGACACAGGGCCTGTCTGATCTGTGCCAGCTGTCTTTGACCAGCATTTACTGCCAGCTCCCCAGCACCCCTCTCCTCTCTCTCACTCCACTCCAGCCACACTGGCCACCTTGCTTATCCTTTGGACTCCCAGTCACACTCCTGTCTCACAACTTGAGGACTTGCACTGTTGTCCTTTCCCCTGCCTGACCATTCTTCATTCACATACTCACCAGCTTGCTTCCCCCAGCTCTTCTAGATCTCAGCAGAGATATCTGCCCTCTTTATCTAAAATAAAAGCTCCATAAAAATTTTTTTAAATAAAGAAATACTCCTTGTTCTCTTACCCTGTTCCCCCCCCCCAAGCTTTTTATAAACCTACAACCTATTATCAGTTGATCAGTTTGTCTATTTAACCATTCATGTACTTATAATTTGTCCATCACTCCTGAGAGAACGTGAGCTCCATAATGACAGGGGTGCTGGTTTGTTATTGTATCTCTTGTGTCTAGCATGCATGGGCAATCAGGATGTATCTGCAGCGTATTGAATCAAGGAAAGAACCAGAATTACATGATTCTGTAATTGTTACAGAACCAGAATTACATGATTCTGTATATTGTTTTTAGTCTGCATTTGTAGATCAGAACATAGTGCAGCTACGTTGTTCATAGGGCACTGATGGTGAGTGATTTTTCTGCCTTACTAAAGGTTTGCAATGAAAGTCAAGATTTATCTTAGATTTACTTCTTGCCTGAGGATTTTAGCAGAAACTTTGGTTTGCTTTCCATGTAGTTCAACTTGTAGGGGATATAGTATCTGAACTTCTTGGTGATTTAGTGTTTTGTAGTGAGCATCTGTGTAGATGGACAGAGCCATTGGAGGAGTAAGTTGTCACCCATCAGGTGTGGGACACCTGCCTACTTTCCTCAGTGATCAGCAGGCACATATTTAGCATGAGGAGAAAGAGGCACTTACCCAAGTCTATTTTTTAATATAGGAGAGTTCCCATAATTATATAAAGACTCAGAGGTTACTTTGAGATATTTTATGTGCCTAAAGGAGCTTTTTCTCCTACAAATGAGCAACCAATAATCTTCTTATAAATATTGTATGAGAAGGAATTGGGAGTGGGAGTTAATAGAGGAAGTTCGATAAATGGTTTGTAGAACTAGAAAATAAGAATAGTCCCATTCCATGAGATAATTTTGTTTGCATAATTGCGAAGTGCTGCTTTAAAAAAAGTAAGATTTACTGATGTATAATTTACATGCACTAAAATTCACTCTTCTAAAAGTGATGTGTCTTGATAAATACGTACAGTTGTGTAACCACCACAATGAAAATATAAATTTCCATCACCGTAAAACATTTCTCATGCCCCCCTTTAATCAGTCTCTCCACTCAGTTCTCACCCCTGGCAACCCATGGTCTGCTTTCTGTCCTTATAAGTTCTGCTTTTTTCAAATGTCATATAAATGGAATCATACAGTCTATAGCTTCTGGAGTCTGGCTCCTCTCACTCAGCTTAAGGCACTTGAAATATGACCATGTTGTTGTGTGTTCAGTGATTTTTTTCTTCACCGCTGAGTCATATTCCATTGTGTTGGAAGAGAGATTGCTTATCCATTCACCAATTAAAGAACACTTGGGTCATGTCCAGTTTTGGGTAATTATGAATAAAATTCCCATAATATTCATGTATAGGTTTTTATGGGATCATAAGTTTTCATTTTTCTCTTGGATCAATACCTAAAAACCAGGATTGCTGGGTCAGATGATAGATATATATTTAAACTTTAAAAGAAAAACAAACAAATTGATCTCCAGAGTACCTGTATCATTTTCTATTCCCACCACTAAGCTGTGAGGTTTTCATGAACTGCTAATGCCCACTTGGCTTTTTTCCTTAGAGACCTTAGGATTTGTCCCTTCCCTTTATGTCCTTTCAATTTTATGTTCCACGCTCTTCTATTTGGACCTTTGGATTACTTATATTTAACAGTTTTTCATTTCTTCACTGTTGCCTGGGTTTCTTTTTTTCTTCTCTGCATGTGACATAGGGCCTTATATTCTGTAGATGCTAAGTTTGCATCTCATCTGTCTGTTTTGGTTGTTGTAAACCAAATGAAACTGATCTCCAGGGTAATGAGCGCCCATCATGGGACCTTGGTGTGGGTGTAGCAGGGTCACAGGATGTCTGCTTGGCATATGCCTCCGGGACAGGTTGAGCCCTACCCCCAGATTTGGGGAGAGAGTCCTTTTGTTTCTTTTCAGGTAGTAAGGTGTCACCCACCAGGTGTGGGATACAGAAGTGTGTTTGGACTTTCACAGTGGTGAAGATCCATTTTGTTCTAGGTAGAGAAGTCATAAACTAATCTGTGTTATTACATTATTACAATGTTTATAATAATTTGTAATTATTATAATGTAATGTAATTTTTTATTGTAGTATATATAGTAATTTTTACTAAACTGTGTTAGATTTATCTTGGTGATCTTGACTAAGAAGTGAGAAGAATCTTGTGAAAGGTATTTATCTTTCTTAAGGCTTTTAAATTATTTTTTAATCAATGGTGCAGCATAACATAGTGGATTAGAGTCAGGACCCTGGAGCCAAAAATGCTACTAGCCGACTGTGTGACCTTGGATAACCTTTCTATACCTTAGTTTCTTGATCTGTAGAATGGGGATATGAATAGCAGCTAGAAGTGGTGAGGAAGTGGTTAATCTACAGATAGCACTTAGAACATTGCCTAGCCAATACTGAGTGAGCTATGACTACCAGTTGCTGCTGTTATTGTTAAGTAATCTTTCCTCTCACTACTCTGAAAACAGATGTTTTTCACACACTTATCACACTTTCACAGTTGTCAGATATGAGATGCCATTCAAAGAGTGATTAACGTTCTGTTAACAGTGAGGACCAGAGTTTTATGACATTACCTGGAGCTGATTATCCTTGCATGTGTGATTTCTACTTATGTTGACTCAGGTCACATTTTTGAGTGGTATCAGTTCTCTGGTCTAGCTTGTTTATTTTACATTTGGAGGCTCAGGAGGAAGTTTTGATTTCCCAGGTACGCTGTCTTCCTCCATCAGAGAAGATGTCCCTGCTTCCCCTGTTGGGAGGGGCGAGCCCAACATAGTTTGGTCACTGAGTCAGATGGAGGTTCCAGCACAAGATCTTGAGTCCTTTCTCTCTTCCTAATTCTTTTGGTTGCTATCTCCATTCAAAATGGTTTATTTTAGAGGTGCCAGGGTCATGCAGTTGTTAATCAACCAACTCTTGATTGATAACTCAGGTTATGATCTAAAAGGTTGTGAGATGGAGCCGACATTGAGCTCTGCACGCTCAGCACAGAGTGTGCTTGAGATTCTCTTTCCTCCTTTCTCTCTAAAGTAAATAAATAAAATTGTTTTAGCACTGCTGAGCAACTTCTCCCCTGATATTTCTTAAAAGTAGATATTTCTCCAAGGAACAGACCTTACCTGGCTTTCCCATTTGGGACCTGTGGTTTGTGAGTCCACTAAGCTCTCTCTGTGTTTGGGGTCATGCTTCAGGGCCAGAGTGTGTGGTTCTGGGTACCAGTGAGCACGCACACAGCCAGCAAGCGGGTCCGTTCATGCCCACTCAGGATTAAACCTGCCCATATATGTGCCTGGCTCTGTCAGAGCACTGCTTTGCTCACGCACTTCAGAGTTATCACAGGGGATGAAGGAATTTATGTTGTTGGAAGCATTGTCTGAGGGCTAGCTATGTCATGCCTCACATGTGTACTATTATTTTATGTGTGTGTCTATCTACTGATTTAATTATATTTTAAATCCAGTATAGTTAACATACATTGTTTATATTGGTTTCAGGTGTACAATATAGTAATTCAACAACTCTGTATATTACTTGGTGCTCATCAGTCAAGATAAGTGTGATCATAATACCTGTCATCTATTTCACTTACCCTCCCCCCCTTAAAATTACTAAATATAAAGTTGGCTCTTACTATTTATCTTAGTTTGGGCTGTTGCAACAAGAATACTATAGACTGGATGGCTTAATTGATAGACACTTATTTCTCACAGTTCTAGAGGCTAGCAAGTCCAAGGTCAAGGTGCTGGCAGGTTCAGTGCCTGGTGTGGGTCCTGTGTGTCCTCTTCCTGGTTTTCAGGCAGCCACTTTCTTGCTGTGTCCTCACATGGTGGAGAGCAGAGAGAAGAAGCAAGCTCTCTCTGTTTCTTCTTATAAGAGCACTAATCCCATCATGAAGGCTCCACCTTTATGACCTAATCACCTCCCAAAGGCTCCAACAGTAAATACCATCACCTTTGGGATTAGAACTTCAACATACTAAATTCAGAGAACACAAACATTTGGTTCAGAGTTCTATATTTGGGTGCTATAAACAATATAAGGTCATAGTCACAAGTACATGTGTCTATCACATAGCAAGCTGAATTTTTATTCAATGTTTGCTTGCTACTGGTTTATGCATTTTGTGTTTGCTAAGAGGCAAGTACTGGAAGACACTAAAGGTTTTGAAAAAAAATATATGTAGAAGGTAAAATTGAGAATTCTGCCCCTTAATTTAATTTGTATACTTGTGATTTTAGATAATACCCACATCCCTTGGATTTTGAAGTGTAACACCTCCTAAGGTTTGTAGGAGCATGTTTGAAAATGTAAGAAGACCTGATGCTCTCTTTTAAGACCTGTTGCTGTAATGGGATATATGGGAAACCTACCCGAGTAGCAGCAGAAAGCCCATCAAGCAGGAAATGTGTCCCCCTAGGAAGATAGCCTCAAGGACAGCAGGGTGGCAGAGTTTCTGGATCTCACTGGGGAGGATTGAACTGCTTATTTTAGCTCCCTCTCCTTCATGTGTCCCCACATCAGTTGCTATTTTGATTGGGAGCATCTTCCTGCAGCTGGTGGTGTGCTGACTGCCAGAGCCCTTGCAAGGGGAATGAGCTGCCCTCTGCCCACTGATACTCCTGTCAGTCTTTCAGAATCTATTTGTTGAGCACTGGCCTCATGCCTATGAAATACTAAAAAATACAATACAAGATAAAAACCCAGTCTCATTTTAGAGGAAAAAAAAATGCATGAACAAATGAAAGATCTCTTGATCAAGAGGAATACAAGAGGATAGTCACAGTTGAATTATACTTTAAGATGCATTTAGTATATCATTACTTAGTGAAGGCTACCAACATTTAGTTCACAAAGAATCCAGTATTTAGTAAAGTATTCACCATTCTATGGATATTATCCTAATATGTAAGAGTAGTACAACATAGTAGTTTAGGATGACAAACTCTCCTATAAATTACTTGACAAATAAAACGGGCCAATGGTTAGTACTCTAAAAGTGGTCTATTATTTGTTCTTTAACCGAGATTTTTGTACACCTTCCCCCATATTAAAACAAAACCTAGATGGTCTTAGCGTGTCCTCAATAACTGTCCTTTCTTCTTTCTAAAGTCATCTAAAAATAAATAAATAAAAAATATTAAAAAAAATAATGAAGTCATCTCAGTGGGCCCAGTGATCTTTGAAGGGCATCCCCCTCCTCCCTGCAATGTTCCTGCTGCCCTCTCTCCCGTATCACCTTCCTACTTTTGTCATTGCTCAATTGCCTCTAACCTTGGCTCCTGCACATGACCAGTTCAGTCACTTACTAATGGTTTTTCCATCAACTTGTGTGGTCGTGGAATTAATGCTAGCAGAATGACACCTAGGACACCAATATAGTAAGTACATATCTGGGAGGTGATGGAATGAGACTGTCCCCACACAGTTATAGACCCATGATGATGTCTACAGGTTACTGTGGAGTTCCAGTCAGTGGGTGTTATCTAATAGATACAGTTTTATTGACTTGTAGGCATTTTGTTTATTATTTATAAATGTTCAAATAATAACAATGATTACTGTTATTGTTATTGCTATTATTATTATTATTATATTATTGCTGCTCTGGCTAATCAAATCCTAGATGGTTGAGAATTAGCTGTAGTGGCCATCTATAATTAGGTAATTGGCATGAATTGAAGAGACAGCTCACTGAGAAAGAATTAAAACAGTCAGAGAAGGGTCTCATGGAAATGGAGGCATCTAAGCTGAATCCTGAAAGATATCTTGAGATTTGTCTGGCGGTAGGGAGGAAGTGCCCATGGCTCCTGAAAATATCTCTAAAAAAATATTTATTTATTTATTTATTTATTTATTTATTTATTTATTTGAGAGAGAGAGAGAGAGAGAGATTGATTGAGCGGGAGGGGGAGAGAGAGAAGCAGACTTTAGGCTGAGCGTAGAGCCAGATACAGGGTTCCAACCCATGACCATGAGATCATGACCTGAGCAGAAACCAAGAGTCAGAGACTTTAACAGATGAGCCACCCAGGTGCCCCACTCCTGAAAATATCTTAAAGAATCTCCTTTCCTTGCTGTATCCAGGAAAGGAAATATGGGAGAAAGTAGCCAGAGTGAGAGTAGGTCTCATGGAAGCTGCATCCCTAGGATCTGTAATAGGGAATTCACCATTGGGTGCCTGGTGGAGAGGGGGAAAGGCCCTGCTAAATGCTCTGGACCTTGAGGCACCTGACATTGTAGTGAAGTAGTATGTGAATAAAACTCACCAGAAATGTCCCTTCACTGTGGGCATCTCCATCGGCATGTTCTGTCAAACCTGTCTTTTGAAATGTAGCATATAAATATGTTTTTCTCTGCTGTATCTTCCCTCCAGAGACAGTTGGTCTAGAATTAGTCACAAAGTCATATGAGAGGTGTTGCACAGGGGTTGATAATAGTCTGAAAGCCCAGATGAAAGTTTGTTTTTGACAAGGAAAAAATACTTCAGAAGGATGGAACAAGCCCTGGCACTATGAGCTAAGACCTTATGGGTCTGACCTTGACTTGGGTGCCTCTTCCTGCTGCACATTGATTCTCTTTTCCCCATTGCGCTGTTTTCCTCTGAAATCTTTGCTGCTATTAGGCAGGTTTGACTAGTTTACTAAACTTCAGCCTGTCACATAATTTGGACCCTTTCCTGATTGTGGTTTGGCTCGTTTCTTTCCCCAAGTTATCTTGTGTGCATTAAAGCTGATTTATTGTTCTGTTTTCCTATCAGTTACTATATTCTGAGGTTTTATTAGCTAGTGACTATCCCTTTGTCTTTGGGCAAATCAGATTCCTAGAACTAGTGATGCAGGTATAGGCCTTTCAAACTCTTTCTTGGTCTTTGGGCTCATGATCTCAATGGTAGATTCTCTTTTTTTTTTTTTTTTTGACCCACAGTTGTAGAGTTCCAAAGGGATGCTTTTGCACACTCAAGTTTGAAAACCCCTGTTCTAGAGGGTACTTGAGGTGCATGGGCTAAGGACAGACAGACATGGGAGTCTGGTCAAAGAGTAGAGCTTGCCAAGAGGGAGAGATGAGGATGTCTTCTACCCTTACCTCTTCGCCTCATTTGATCCTCTTGGCTCTTTTCCTTTTTAATATTTCACTTTTCATTCCTCTGTGGCCAGTACAGAAAGTGGGTCTCCTTCTGTAAAGCAGGCAAATTTCTCCCCAGTTTAGTATACTAAGGAGGGGCCTTGGGTGGGGAGACAGGCTTAAATTGGTCTAGCCCAGTTCACAAGTCTCCAAAGCTTTTTAGTAATAAACAGATTTGTGGAGGAGGAGGGAATTTTTTTTTTGGCACAAAAAACCAGTCTACTTAGACCCAATAGTTTGTCTGTGTTTACCACAACCATCTTTGTGGCTTTAAGTAATGAGTTCATAGCTGTCTGAATTTTACCGGGCAGGGGTGACAATGGTTTTTTGTTTTGAGGGAACTACACGTGGGTTGACTCCCCTCTGCCCCCTCAGCACCACCAGATGATTGCCTTATAAGTTGCCTCAGCATGGGCTTCTAGAGAGGAACCCTATTCTCTCTACATGAGTTAAGTAAGATAGGATCAGACACCATGCCTCCCATATGTTTCTAAGAACAGAAAACTGATGCCAGCTCTGGCCCTTTACAATGTTGGTGTGTCATTGGCTGCTGTCCCATTCAGGGCCTTCTGTGCCTGAGCGAACTCTTTGCTAAGATGACTCTTTTAAAAGGTAACACAAGGAAGTGCTGAGCAGAGAGGAGAAAGAAGGAAGTGCCTCAGTATCCCAAAACAAAAGGTTTTCCAAAGCCACAGCTGTTTAACCATTAACCAACTAATAAATTTGGGAGCTTTCCTCTTTAGTCTGGGATCTCAGGGCTGAAGCCTTGCTTGTGTTCAGTATCCTTCTCGCAAGCTGAGTCATTGGGATGCCACACAGGCATTCTTTTACTCAAGATGATTCTTGCCTTTAGACCAAATGTATAAAATTCCAGTCACTATGGAAAATTAGAGCTTTGGAGGACCATTGCATAGAAATGGCTTAATTCACTGAACTTAAGATGAAGGAAAACACATTTTTAGTGAGTATTTTTTATAAGAGGTTTAAAAAGGTGCTCGAACCACTGCCTATAATTTGTTGTAGCTGATGATGTAGATGACTAATTGAAAGAGTAAAAGCTCTTTAGAAGCCGAAAATTAATCACAGCAGTGTATCCTCCTTTGTTCATACATGTGTTTGTCTTATATGGTTTGCTATTAGATTTCAAAATTAAAATTTTTCTTTCCCCCTTTCAGAGAGAATTTGAATAGATGACTTTGAAGACTTACAGAACTGAGATACAAAGATTTTGAAGTGATTCTACATCTGAAGCTATGATTTAAATATCAGCATTACTGTAAGTATTTAGGAAAGAAATACAGTTTTGTGGTTAACACATCATTGGCTTTGTCTGAATCCTGAGAATGCAGATTAAAGTACATCATAAAGGATGAATTTGTTTGAATCACATTCAAGAAACCAGAGCTCTGAGAAAATTAAAGCTCCATCTGTGATAAGCTATGGGGCCACAAACATTCAGGGGAGGTGAGCCCTTTTGATAGTTGAAAAAAATCTGTGTATCTCTTTAGTGTCACATTAGCCCTTTAGGAGCTCCAGGTAAGAAAAGGAAAACTTAATATTGGGGTTTTCTTTTTATACTGAGCTGAGGCTATGAGAGAGACTTTTTAGATGAGAGTGGAGCAGGGCACAGAAAAGGAGCATCCTTCCAGGAGCTGTGCTTTCTGGACTGCCTCTCTCGAGTAGTATTTCTCAACATGTGTTCCTTGGACCACAGTTACCAAGACTATTAATGCAGTGGGACAGAGGTGAGAAGATGGATCTATGTCCAAATGAGTTTAGAAAACATTGAGTTAAAGTTAAGCAACCTTTCTTCCTGAAGGATCTCAAAAACAAATGAGCCTTATGAATCTCATGGGTGTGTCTACTCAGCAGTACTTATCAGAGTCCTCTCCTGTTTGGCATTTGAGATTAGTGTTCCATTTGTCCATTTAATAGTTAATGAACACCAGCTGTGTATGGTGTTAGATACTAAAAATATATCAATAAGTGAGATTGGCAATGCTTATGTATAGATCGTAATTAAGGTCAGAACTATGTAAGAGCAATTACTGGTAGACATGATAGAAAATGCTTAAGAGAGCTAGAGGACCTGGGTTTTCAACCTGATTCTGCCACTTATAAACTGTAACCTTGAACAAGACACTTAAACTCTGTTTCAACTTCTATATATATAAAATGGTGATAATAGCATCCCTAGTGAGGTTATTGTGAGGATTAAGATGATAAATACATGCTGGCAAATATTAAACCTTATACAAGGGTTATCAGAATTTGTACTTATAGTAATAATAGCTGAGTTCTTTGAAGTCTATATGATAGACTGGGGGAAAGATAGTGATGGATAGAGACTTTTGAATAGGATAGTCCAGGACTTCCTGAAGTAGAAACCTGTAAAGATGAGAAATAATGAGCTATGGAGATAGTATGGAGTATACAGAAGGAAACACAAGTGTGAAAGAGCATGTCTTACAGAAAGAAAGCATTAGACAATTCCAACATCCCTTTAATATTAAAACAACAGCAAACCAAACAACAACAATGAAGTAGGATTGAGGGGAAGCTCTTCAACTTGAAAGGGGCATCTATGAGAAACCCACAGCTAACATCACAGTTAATGTGAAGAACTGTGAAAGCTTTTCCCCTAAGATCAGGAACAAGACAAGGATGTCCACTCTCATAATTTCTATTCAGTATTGTACTGGAAGTTCTAGCTAGGGCATTTAGGAAAGGATATGGAATAAAAGACTTCTAGATTTGAGAGGAAGAAAAAGTAAAACTATCTCTGTTTGCAAATGACATGATCATGGATTTGGAAAATCCTAAGGGATCTACTACACTATCAAAACTAATAAGTTCAGAAAGGTTGCAGGATATAATATCAATATACAAAAGTCAGTTTTATTGCTATACACTTTTAGTGAACAATCTGAAATGAACTTAAGAAAATATTTTCTCTTATAATAGAAGGAAAAAGAATAAAATACTTAGGAATAAATGTAATCGGAAAAGTATAAAATTTACACTCTTGAAACTACAAAATATTGTTGAAAAAATTTTTTAAAAATTTAAATAAATAGTAAAACATCCCATGTTCTTGGATCAAAAGACTTATTGTTGTTTAAATGACAGTATTCCCTAAATTGATCTGTAGATTCAGTGGAATCTTATCAAAACCTCAGATGGATTCCTTGCAGAAACGGACAGACTGACCCTAAAATTCATATAGAAATTTAAGAGATCCAGAATAGCCAAAACATCTTGAAAAAGGAGAATTAGAAGACTTGTCCTTCCTGATTTCGAAACTTAATATAAAGCTACAATAATCAGGCCACTGTGATGCTGGCATAAGGATAAACATATAGATTTTTTGTGATAGGATTTATAGATCAGAAATAAACCCAAAAGGTTATGGTGATTGATTTTTGATCATTATGCCAGACAGTTCTTTAGGGAAATAGTCTCATCAACAAATGGTCTGAGATAACTGAGAATCAACATGAAGAGAAATAAAGGTGGACCATTACCTCACACCATATACAAAAATTAATTAAAAGTGGATCAAAGGTCTAAAGGTAAGACCTAAAACTATAATATCCTTATAAGACAACATAGGTATTAATCTTCATGTCCTTGGGTTAAGTTATGATTTTTTTTGAGATACAACATCAAAAGCACAAGTGAAAAATTAAAAATAGTTAATTTGAACATCAATAAAATTAATCAAAAGATGCTATCAAGAGAATGAAAAGACAACCCACAAAATGGGAAAAATATTTGCAAATCGTATAATCTGATATAGGACTTATATGTAGCATATATAAAGAACTCTTATACCTCAGTAACGAAAAGATAACCTAATTCTAAAATAGGCAAAGATCTGAATAGACATTTCTCCAAAGAAGGTAGGCAAATGGCTAATAAGCACATGAGAAGGTTCTCAACCTCACTAGCCATTAATGAAATGCAAATCAAAACCACAATGTGGTATTATTTCATAGCTACTATGAAAGACAGTAATAAGTGTTGGTGAAGATATGGAGAAATTGGAATTCTTATACACTGTTGGTGTGAATGCAAAATCATTCCAAAGCAGCTGCTTTGGAAAACAGTCTGGCATTTCTTCGTACAGTTAAAGTTATATAGAGTTGCCTTATGATCCAACATATTCACTCCTAGGTATGTACGAAGATAAATGAAAACATGTCTATATGAAAATGCAAATATTCATGGCAGTATCATTCATAATTGCCAAAGAATGGAAAAAACCCAATGTCTGTCAACTGATGAGCAGATGAATACAATATTGTATACCCATGTGATGTTATTCAGCTGTTATAGGGAATGAAGTACTGATCCATGCTACAATATGGATGAATCTTGAAAATATACTAAGTGAAAAAAGCCAGACACAAAGACCATAATGCATAATTCTACTTATATGAAATTTATAGAACAGACATACCTATAGAGACAGATTAGTTGTTGCCTAGCACTGGAGAAAATTGAGAGTGACTGCTAATGGGTGCATAGTTTCTTTTGGGATGATGAAAATATCTAAAATTGATTTGATAATGATATAGAGGTCTATGAATATACTAAAACCATTAAGTTATATACTTTATGTTGGTGGATAGTGTAGTACATGAATTATATATCAATAAACTTATTGTATATGTAAAAAGGGATATGTCTTAGCGATGTAACCATCAGCACTTGGTGATAGATAATATGTAGGGAATAAGAACAAGAGAAAATTAAGAATCACTCCCAGATTCTGGCCCTGGCAACATCTGAAGGGAGTAAAAACTGGGAGAAGAGGTTTGGTTTGGTTTTGTTTGAATGAGGAGGGTCAGCTTTAAGAATCAGGAGTTCTGTTCTGGACATACTAAGTTTGAGGGATCTGGTAAATATCCACCTAGAGATACTAGGTAGACAGTTGAATGTGAGTCTGGAACTCAGAGGAGCAATCCTGAATGCAGATAACATTTAGGTGATAGAATCCATAACAAAGGATGAAAAATGTGTGTGCATGCACAGAAATGAGCCTCAGAATGAAATGGGATTGAGGAGGAGAGCCACAAAGAAACCTGAGATAGGGGTCTGCCAGGGAGGAAGGAAAGTATGAGGAGCATGAGGACATGAAGGTCAGGTGAAAGAGGGCAGTGTTCACAGAGCTGGTGCTACTGAAAAATCAGGAAGAGGAGGACCAAAGTGGAAATGCCAAGATGGATGCTGTTGATGACCTTGGCAAGAGTAGCTTAATCATGGAGACTCCAGAATTGTGGATCGAGGAGGGAATGTGAACTGCTAGAGTTGAGAGAGGGAGGGCAACTGTTTTTAGAAGTTTTCCTGGAACCACACTCTGGTGAAAATTCCTCTGGGATCCTTTCCTGCTCTGCTGAATCCCCAGAGTGCTGGTAGTGTTTGAAGGCCATTTCTTCCCTTGGAGACAGCAACTTCGGGGGTGAATGCTGCATTGAGAGAGTTGCCCGCTTGTAGGTTGGGCTGGGGCAGGAGAGTGGTGCTAGGCTGAGTGGTACCAGAGAAGAGTGTCATTCTAGGCTTTGTTCTCTGGTTATTTTTATTTTATTTTATCTTATCTTATCTTATTTTATTTTATTTTATTTTATTTTATTTTGGAGGAGGACTTTATTAGTAATATGCTTTTTTGGAGTGTAGATTGAATTGTTTAAAAATCATTTGAAGACAAAAAAAAAAAAATCATTTGAAGACAGAATAGAGAGAAAAGACAGTCCATGCCTTCAGATGCAGTGAAGGTCCTTATAAAGCAGAGTCCTGGCTTTATATACACTGCTGCTCTGTATGTCTTCAGACATGGGTGGAACTTAGAGCTAGGACCACCAAGACTATGTGAGGTGGAGAGAAAAGTGGTGACTTTCTCAAAAGGCCCCCATACAAATGCTTGGGGAAGTTGTGTTTCGTAAACCTCAAAAGTTGAGGCACCTGGGTGGCTCAGTCACGTAAGCACCTGCCTTCAGCTCAGGTCATGATCTCAGGGTTCTGGGATCAAACTCGGATCAGGCTCCCAGCTCAGTAGGGAGTCTGCTTCTCCCTCTCCCTCTGCTGCTCAGCCTGCTTGTGCACTCACTCTCTCTCTCTCTGTCAAATAAATAAATAAAATCTTAAAAAAAAAAAACAACCTGGGATCCCTGGTTGGCTCAGCGGTTTAGTGCCTGCCTTCGGCCCAGGGCGTGATCCTGGAAACCCAGGATCGAGTCCCGCATCAGGCTCCCTGCATGGAGTCTGCTTCTTCCTCTGCCTCTGTCTCTGCCCCCTCCCCTCCATGTGTGTATGTCTCTCATGAATAAATAAATAAAATCTTTTAAAAAATTAAAAAAAAATAAACCTCAAAAGTGCTTTGACTATACATCTTACCATCTGCATTAGCATGTTCTTCCTCCATGCTCCTTTACTTGTTAGACTGTAAAAGCAACTTTTTAAGATATATGTTCCTTCAACCAACAATTCAGTCTTTACTTTCTCTTCAGAAAATGAGCTGCTACTTAGTGTATAAAGCCCATTTGATGTTTTGAACAAACATGTTTTGAGCCACATGACTATAGGCTGTTCATTTCGAATGAGTCCAAGTGGTGCTGTTTTTTCTTTTACAACGTGTGTGTGTGTGTGTGTGTGTGTGTGTGTGTGTCTGTGCATGCATGCATATGTGGCGTGTGTTTGTATTTGTGTATGCATGCTTTATTAATCAAGGTTTTAACGTTATATCTGAGTCTTCTTAGTTCAAATTTATGCCTTATGTGGAATATAAATGACCTATCAGAAAACTATATATTTGAAATCCAGTGTGTTCTAACTGGCTTGGCATATTAGAAAACATTGGCAGTTAGAAAACTTTTCAAGCCCTGGTTAAAGGCTCCTTGTAAGGATTACTTTTGTGTGTGGTTATTTATTTATCTTTAATATTTTATTATTTATTTGAAACACGCAGAATGAGAGAGAGAGAGCATGAGGGAGAGGAACAGGGAGAGAGACCCAAACCGACTCCACAATGAGTGTGGAGTCTGATGCGGGGCTCGATTTCACAACCCTGAGATTGTGGCCCAAGTGGAAACCAAGAGTTGGCTGCTCAACTGACTTAACTACTCAGGCAGCCCTGTGTGTGGTTTTTTAAAGAAAATTTTATGTGGTCATAATTGTTTGGTTGTGTTTCACTTTATATGTAGGGGACATGCATTGGGCGATTTTGAAGGAAGAACATTTGAGTATTACTTTCATCCAAACATTCTTATTCTGAAGGAAACATCTTAATTTGTTCTAGAGCACAGGGTGGTTTTTTTTTTCATTTATTATTATAAGAAAACAATATAGTGGTGTGTCCTACTTGGTTAGAAGTAGATTGTCATCCATTGAGGAAATCACCAGCTTAAGAGAAACCACGACTTTACCCTGCCCTTCCAGCTGCTCTCCAACCAGGTGTAGAGATTTTAATAACTTGCAGCAACTTCCAATCACGGGAGAATTAGAGTGGTTATCTGGGAGGAATCATTTGAACTTCAACCTATACTTTACCTATGGGGCCATGCTGACAGAAGCTTTTTATTTTCTTTAAGATTTATTTATTCATTTGAAAGAGAGAGAGCGAGAGAGAGAATGAGAGCGCATGTGCACACCCAGCAGGGAGGGGCAAAAGGAGAGGGAGAAAAAGTCTTACAATGCTTAGCACGGAGCCTGACTCAGGGCTCCATCTCACGACCCTGAGATCACGACCTGAGCTGAAACCAAGAGTTGGACGCTCAACTGACTGTGCCACCAGGTGCCCCTAACAAGCACTTTGATGTCTTGATTTTTAAAAAAGCAAGAGAAAGTGACTGCTAAGAGAGGGTTTAGTCTGCTTTATTGAAAACAGGCTTCAAGGGAAGTTTGCTTCAGGTGCTTACCAAGACTGGGGGCAGACAAGGTCAGTTTACAGTGTTTTCTAATTGTTTTTGGAGAATTGGACTATTAATAAAGCAGGTGCTATTGACCATGTTTTAGATCATTTCACGGAGGAGCACAGATTCATTTTTTTTTTTTTTTCTGCTCAGGGTAGATCTGTGTACATTACATTGTTTCTCAAAAACGTCTTGTTTGTCTTGGGATGCAGCCAGGCCCCTCATGTGGGTGGTGTGTGCTGTGTCACAGACCTCAGGCCCTAAAACCTGAATTTTGCTTTGTCAGATCAGATGAGTGTATGAAATAGCCTTTGGGAGATGCCAAGAGGCAAACATAAAAGTGATGTTTGTGAATTGATGTAGACAGAGACTTTGGGCAGATTTCTTTGAGATGTGGGAACGTAGTTGACAGGAAGAGAGAAGACAGAAGAAGACAGGTAAGAGACTTCTGGATTTTCTGAAGTAACCTTATTTGGCGGCATTCAGAAACCATGGGCTGTTGTGGGCCTTATACTTTCTGGGGTGTGTTGGGGGAGCAATAATTTTTGGATGTTGATAATGTACTCAGCTTAGAGGATTGCATCTAAAAATGCCACTGGTTTGACTTTTTTAAGTAAAAATCCTAAAGGAATCTCTTTTTTGGTGATCTTTACTTAAACTCTGTAAGATGTAGGCCTTAGTTAAAATTTGCCACAGAATGGGAAACAGAAACCATGGAAGAATGTAAATACACCTTTGTTCTTCTATTTCTTACCCACACACAGACACATGCTCACCTATATTTGCATGAAAAGTAAGCAGCAAACGTCTTGAAGGACAAACAGAAGGTACAATATGATTAAGTAAGAGGTTGAATATAAATTGGAATGAGTCCTAACGTTTTATTTCACTTTCATTTGGATCCTTTTACTAATTCTCTTTGCTGGGTTTAGGCTTTTCAAACATTCTTTGGCTCTGGGAGGGAGTTGTATAACCATAAAACTTGAGAATCCTGGCCCTAGAATAAATGTTCCTTTAAAACCCCAAGGACAGAAAATTGAACACAGCTGTGCAAAAGAGAAAAGCAACCACTCCAGTGATGGTTCAGGGCTGCGGGCGCCCTGACCAGCTTCCCCAGTACACTGGAGCTGTGGTTTCTTGATCGTGGATGGGGAGCTCCAGTGTTCTTTTTTGCAAGTTTCAGGGAAAGACCAAGACTTTCCTTCAAAACTGGAGTTTCTCTGTTGCAGTCAGAAGAACATTCTGCTAAGTATTATTATCCATCTCCCTGCTTGTCCTATGTATATCCTGTTGTCCCCTTGGGGACAGTTGGGGTTTCTAATTGTTTTTGAGATGCCATGATTCTGCAGGCCTTATGGTTCCTGCTTATGAATAAGCCCCAGAGCCTAAGCCATTTACACCAGGGTTAGAACACACAAGGTTTTGGGGCCCTAGAGTCCTTCTCCTCTGCTCTTCCCTGAACAAAAAGCTTTAAAGTATGGTCCTGAGAACATAGCATTGTCATTCCTTGCTTCTTATCTGGGATGAAAACCACAATGTTGCCTCTCCGATATTTGCCTGGTGGGGTCCCCCTGTTTGGTTGGTAGCCCATGAAGAGCCATGGCCATGGACCCTAACCTCTGCGCAGCCTGGGATTAATCATTTTGCTGTCAGACCCTGTAATGATGATTCATACTTCTTCCTCTACAAGATTAGATTACTGTAATTTTCTTATCCTGTACTGTTCACTAGGGATTTGAATTAATTCTTGTTGGTATAGAAAGCCGTATCATGTTTCGGGGGAGAAAGGACTGAACTTGCCTACTTGGCCATCACCAGAAAACATGCAGGGAGGGCCTGTTGTGAGCTTGATTCTGGAAGGTCATCCTGGCTGCAGGACTTACCATGTCAGTTAGTTCACCATAAAGGCCTGCAAACAGGGCTGTGGCATGCACTTGGCCAGGTGCAGTGGATTTGCATACATGACGCCATGCCTCAAAGATCAGAACACACAGAGAGTTTTGCAAGGAGTCGTCTCCTGAAATCAGGCACTGCCTAATGAGGAAAATCTTTCCCAGATAAATATTTGGGGAGGAGATAACTAATTCAGGTTTATGGAATGGTCTACCCAGAGCCAGCAGGGATCATGATCAGACTGGGGAGGGTAGAGGGGTAAAGTAACCTTTGGAAAAAACTGTTTTGGCACTCTCCTGTAAAGTGTGCATTATTCTGTCCCTTCAACAAATACTTATTGAGCACTTACTATATCCGAGGCATGACTGCGGGCACTGGGGATTAGCAACAGTCTACAAAACAGAAAAATCTCAAACTTGATGGAGCTTATGTTCTTGTGGCTCTGGTGGGTGGGGGGTGGGGTGGGAACATGGGCCAGAGAAAGCCATAGCACCTGGCACAACTTAACAAGTGAAGTCATTCAGACATGCGTTTGCATGTACATTCTCTCTCTTCCCTCTGTTGAGCCTGTGCCTCTGTCCCACTAATGAGATTGCAGCCATCTGTAGTGGAGCCTCTGAAGGGAGTACTTCATGCATGCCAGCATGTGGTCCACCGTGGTGTGATGAGGCCGGCTGGTGACTGCAGGGGCTGCAGGTGGATTGTCTGCTACAGCCCGAGCCTCTGTTGGAGGGGAGCTGCCTTATGATCAAGAACTCTTACCTTTGTTTCCAGCCTTACAGTGGAGGGACTCTGACTCCAGAATGCCTCTTACTGATAGACATTCGCTCTCCCTGGATCCCTTTCCTTTCTTTGTTCCCTCCTTTCTTCTTCTTTTTTTTTAAATCCTCTCCATTCTCCTTTGGTTTCCTGCAGAATCATAGAATCTGTTTTCCTGGAACTGGATGGGGTCCTAGGAGTCTTAGTTGAAACCAGCAATTTTTGGTCTCTGGACTGGAAGCAAGCATTCACCTGATGCAGTGACATGAGAAATAGAAGAAGATGAAGTAAATGCCTCATGAGGCTAAACTTCACTATTTGATTCCTGTATCTTTCTATCATATTCCCTTGAACTTTTCAGTTTCTAGTATCTTCCACTTACCCTAGAAATTACTCATTGTCCTGAACTCAGCCCCCCACTCCTCATCATGCTGCTCCCCACAGTTGACTCTGGTTTTCAGCTGGTGCCCCCCTCAATTTTATAGCACATGCCCCCAAAATAAGAATCAGTGCCTAAACCTGAGGGTAGAAAGTCACTGCTTGTACTGCCAGGGAGTTGTGTTTCAGGATCCCCAGTTAGAGCCACAGATACATTTTAAGCTACAACATGCAGCGGTTCAATTTTATAGAATTATTGGTACTGTGGTTCCACTTTATTACAGGTTTATCAGGCGTTTGTGGGTTGGCCAAGTGTGTAGCCATCGTTTATAACTGTTTCTGGAGGAAAATGAGAAAGAACTTTTACAATGTGAACCTTATTGAGCTTGAGATGCATGTACTGTGCTTCAAGTCAAGGGTATATGTGGTTTCATGGCTTGTGGAGGCTGGAGATCGTGGCTGCAGAGAAAGCTGCCCAGGTGCTCTCCATCCCCAGTGGGTGTCTGGGGCCTTGGTGTTCTCCTTTGTGACACAGTGCGGATGTTTGAATTTTCAAAGTGCTCCTTGAGGAGAATCATAGGTACTTGGTGTTTTTCATTCAGGAGTAAGAACTGCCTATTCCCCCTTGGTATTTGGCATCAGCAGAGAAAACCACTTATAGCGGTCAGCTTTGTGATGCCCACAATGACATGAAAAAGAAAAGGCCTTACACATCTTCTCTGGTATAGGAAGTCCTTACTGTATCAGCTGTACCACTTCATGTTTCCACCTGAGAAGTAACCCCCTATGGTTCTGCCATGGGATGAATGGGCAGAGATCCCATATATTTAGATATATGTTGGCCTAAATGGAGCATGTCACAATTTGTATATCTCTGAATACTCTTCGGGACTCTGAGACTGGTGTCCAGGAATGTGATGTTGGTCCCTCCATTGTGATAGGCTGTGTCACTGGAGCCAGGACTCAAGACACGGTCCAGGCTCCCCCACGCCGGCAAACTCACATTTCATTTCAACCATGAGGCCAGCAGCTCTGTGCATGCTGAGCACGGCTCCACGCCCTTTGCTCTTGAAGCAGCAGCCTGGGAGAGAAGAGTTGGCTTGCTCATCTGTTGTTCAAGCCAGTGACCTACACACGACCTTGGAACTTGAAAGATTGTCATCCAAAGCCAGTGAAGCTCTCCATAAGCTTTGAGACACACACACTCTGTCATTATTGATTTAGATCATCTGGAAGGGGGAGATATGGTGGTTGAAAGACAAATGTTAACCAAAAAAAATCATTCCCCCTTTAAAAAAAAATCTACTCCAAAACAAAATTATTCATATGTGGTGCAGAAGGCTACAATCTTAGACTCCTACCAGTGTATCAGTGTAGATGTTAGGAAACTAAGGCATGGTCCTGTCTTTACTCAGTGATGTCAAATTCTAAGCTTATTGCAAAAATGGGCACCTCCTCCAAAAAACAAAAAACAAAAAGAAACCCCCAATGAAATAGTTCCAAGTCTGGTTCTGTTAGATCAGAAATTAGGACAGAATATGAATTTAGTTGCCTAGTCTTTTCCTGCCCTGGAAATGAGCAGCTTGAAAAAATATCCCTCATGATCGTTTAAGTTCATTGCCGTTTAGAAATCAGACACTTTCAGAAGGCAGGCGTAGTGCGATGGAGAGCTTTGTTAACCTTGCTCCCCTGCACAGACAGTTCTGCTAGTGCCCCGACATCATCCTTACTTCAGAAGTAGGTGCTTCATGGAAGGACGAATGGCAAAGGAGGTGCTTGTGCTCGCTGTTTATTTGCTGTCTGTAAACTGAGAAGCCAACTTGTTCTTCTTGTCTCTTTCCAACTTTGGAGGGACATTAGGCATTGATTAGTCAAACCTGATTTAAAAAGGAGAATGTTGTCACTGCATTTAAATGAGAAAAAATATATATAACTATAGCTATTTTGATTGTGGTTCTCAGTCTTTATGTCACAAACATTTATTCCGTTTACTAAGTGGCAGACATAGTAGGTTCCAGCAATACAGAGATGAGACGGAGTCCCTGCCTTCTGGATGCTAAGAGTCTAAGGTTGGAAATAATAGACCATGTCAGGGAGGGGATACAGGAGAAAGGAAGTCAGCTGAATCTTGAAAGATGCTGAGGAGTCTTCTAAATGAGAAGGAAGAAAAGGCATTCTTAGCAGAGGGAATAGCTTGGACCCAGCAATGATGGTTATTGTGGCTTTTCATAGTCACCTACTCAGGGGCAGTGTGGGGGGACATGTGGCTCACGAAGTAGGAAGGCACCAGGTCACAGCAGCTAGGGACTTTGGAATTTACACAACAGGCCAGCCAATCTTGACCTTCTGTTTTCCTCCAGCACATGTATGCTAGAATATATCCATATGTGTCACAAACCTCCTGGGTATATCCAGATATGATGTTTGTAATGAGCAAGGCATTAAAATACCCTGTAATCATCACGCAACTATTAGCAGCATATTCATAAAAGTACATCATCGTAGATCTTGGTCTATATGAGATAATCTCTGGCTTAAGTGCAGTTTCCAAAGCATTTATGTATGACTTGATTCCTTTTTCCTCCTACTAATGAATACCGACATGAAAGAGGATGAAAGCGACACATTTGCAAGGACATTTTCACATTTATTGCTCAAGAACATTTAATTCAAAAATTTGTTGCACAAGCTTCCATCAGTGAGAAGTCACCGGCTGCCCAGGAGAATGGCTGCTGGAACCAGTGAGGTTTTGGCTGGGTGAGATGTGGCCAGGCTGGGGCTGGTTCAAAGGTTCTGTGAGCAGGAGAGAGGATGGGTTTGGGGAGGGGTCAGTGGGGGAGGAAAGAAGAGTTTGGAGGCTCTTGGAGCAGTCCTGCCAAGAGGCAGTGAGAGCACCAGCAGGGGAGTGGCCACAGAGAAGGAAGCTGAGGGGTTAGGAGGAGCTGGTGTGCACCTGTCCACCAGGGAAACAGAAGCAAATGTCATGATGGGTGAGGACTAGTGCAGGATTATTTGTCTTGGGCTTCTTGTTCCTGTGAGCTAGCCTAGTATTCTGATCTTGGGGGCACCCCCCACATCCTGAATTCTGCTGCAGGTGCAATGGAACTGGGCGGGAGAAGACTCCAGCATCAGCCTCCTGGGCAACACGTGGATGGTTGTGGGGCAGGGAAGAAGAGGGGCAGTGAAGCAATGGAGGAGAGACTGATCGGCAAGGCATGAGAGGGACCAGACTGTAAAGTCAAAGACATTCCTAAAAAAGAGGATGTTCCGTGACAGTGGAAGTGGGCAGAAAATGTCCGACAACAGAGAGGTCAAGTCCAGATGAGGCACTGGGAGGGTCCCTTGGTGGGGAAACAGTCCCCGGAGAGTGGAAGGAGCTAGAATCCAGCTGCAAAACAGTGAGAGAGCAGTGGGGCTGCAGGAATGGAGATTTTGGTTGTGGAAGAAGAGGAAAAAGAAGGACAAGCCCTCAAAGGGGAAAGGGACGCTGAGGGAGCTTTGGGGGTGGGAGACAGAGAAGCCACAGCGTGTTCTTGAGCTAGTGCTATGCTCCTTCAATGAATTGAAAAGAAGTTTCACCTCACTTCATCTGCGCATTCCACGGCATGCCCCAGAGCTAGCCTTTCCTATAATAAAGTCCAATGCAAGTTTAGTTTGGCCCTTAGGAGGCACGGTTCCTGGTATTTGCATCTGGGTGTGATGTTACAGAGTCTGAGACGATGAAGGGCAGGGAACATTCTCCATCTGCCAACTCTATCACCTGTGTGTTGTCTTTTTATTTTTAAGAATGAAACCTTCAGGGGATCCCTGGGTGGCTCAGCGGTTTAGCACCTGCCTTTGGCCCAGGGCATGATCCTTGGGTCCCGGGATCAAGTCCCATGTCGGGCTCCCGGCATGGAGCCTGCTTCTCCCTCTGCCTGTGTCTCTGCCTGTGTGTGTGTGTGTGTGTGTGTGTGTATGTGTGTCTATCATGAATAAATAAATAAATAAATCTTTTTTTTTAAAAAAAAGAATGAAACCTTCAAGACTGTAGAACCCTGGAGTTTTAAAATGTGTCTCCTATGATACTTATAGTAGCATTAAATTTTGAGATGACTCAGTCTTCTCCTTTTCCAAAGAAGAAAATGTTTTCTTGCTAATTCTTGAGTGTCTATATACACTCGAAAATTAATCATCTTGGGCAGTGGCTTGAACTTCTGAAAATTATGTGGAAGTATCCTGTTTTATTGTTGGAGAGGCCCAAGGTATTAGAGATTCTCTATTCATACAACCTGCCAAATAAGCTTATTTAATTGGAAAGTAATGCTTTCCTTTATTTCTGTATCAAATATCTTACTTTGGATCAATGATTCCATTCTTGTACAGGAAAAGAAACCTTTCCAATTTGTATTTTCTTCTCTCTCTTTTAAAAAGATTTTATTTATCTATTTGACAACGCACAAGCAGGAGAAGGGGCAGAGGGAGAGGGAGAAGCAGGCTCCCCACTGAGCAGGGAGCCTGATGTGGGGCTCAATCCCAGTGTCCTGGGATCATGACCTGAGCTGAAGGCAGATGCTCAACTCACTGAGCCACCCAGATACCCTTCTTCTCTCTCTTTTTAAGTTTTATTTATTTATTTAAGAGAGATAGAGAGAGAGAGAGAGAGAGAGAGAGAGAGAGAGCGTGCCTGGGGAAGAGCAGAGTGAGAGGGAGAGAAAGAATCCTCAAGTGGACTCCCTGATGAACATGGAGACTGCCATGGGGCTTGATCCTAGGACCCTGAGATAATGACCTGAGCTGAAACGAAGAGTTGGAGGCTCAACCAACTGTGCCACCCAAGTGCCCCACCAGTTTGAATTTCTTAAGATGGCACTGATAATAGGCAAACCCATATAGATTTATTTAAATTGCAATTATAATAAGTAGTTCAGTTACATAAACA
The DNA here is from genome assembly GCF_018345385.1 of Vulpes lagopus. Lineage (NCBI taxonomy): Eukaryota > Metazoa > Chordata > Mammalia > Carnivora > Canidae > Vulpes > Vulpes lagopus. Next base: position 53,860,987 of record NC_054831.1, on the reverse strand, counting down.
GGATGCATTTGGAAGTTTTATTTGAAGTAGATTTAAAAAATAATGTTCAAAAAATATTAAAAGTGTTAATTCAGCTTTTAAATTTGGGATAATTACAGATTCAAATGCAGTTTTAAGAAATAATACAGAGGCACCTGTATGGCACAGTTAAGCATCCGACTCTTGTTTTCGACTCAGGTTAAGACCTCAAGGTCATGGGATAGAATCCTGCATCAGGCTCCGTGCTCAGCATGGAGTCTGCTTGGGATTCTTGCTCCCTCTCCCACTACTGCTCCCCACCCCCCTTCATGTAGCGCTCTCTCTCCTTCTCTCTAAAATAAATAAATCTTTAAAAAAGAGAAAGAGAAAAATAATACAGAAAGATCCTATATGCCTTTTATACAGTGTTCCCTAACAGTTACATCTTGTGAAACTATGAAACAAGATCACGACCAGGAATTGGCATTGATAGTCCATAGAACGGTGGAAGTGTCCATAACAAGGCTCCCTTTTATAGCCACTTCCCCACTGCCTCATCTCTAATATCCGATAACCACTAACCTGTTCTCCATTTCTACAGTGTTATCATTTGGGGAGTTTATATAAATGGAATCCTACAGCTTATAACCTTTTGGAATTGGCTTTCTTTTATTTAGCATAATTTCCTAGATATTCATCCAGGCTGTTGCATGTGTCAGTAGTTTGTTCCTGTTTTTTTTTTTTTATAGTTTTATATTTTACGTTTAGCTTTGTGATCCATTTTAGTTAATTTTTGTATGAGGTATGAAGATTAGGTTTAGGCTCACTTTTTCTTCCTTTTTTCCTTCCTTCCTTCCTTCCTTCCTTCCTTCCTTCCTTCCTTCCTTCCTTCCTTCCTTCCTTCCTTTTTGCTAGTGGGTATCCAGTTGTTCCAACATTATTGTGGAAAAGTAACTTTTCTCAAATATCTGTTGGCTATATTTTGTGGGTCTATTTCTGGGCTGTCTATTCCATTCCTGTAGCCATGTGGTACAACTTAATATGGAATAGATTGATTACTTTCACTTTATTCTTTTTGAAGATTGTTAACTGTTCTAAGCTCTATGCTTCTGTTTATGCATTTTAGAATAAGTTTGTCTGTATCAATCAAAAATCTTTGCTGGGATGCTGATAGGAATTGTATTAAGGATGTACATTGGGGGAGAATTGACATATTTATTGTGTTGACCCATGAACACAGTATATGTCCATTTATTTATAAATGTTGGTCTTTTTTTTATCAGCATTTTGTAATTTTTAGCATATAGCTCCTGTGTATGTTTAGTTAAGCTTATATCTAAACAGTTTATTTTCTTTGGAATGATTCTAAGTGTGCTGTTTCTCAGTTTGGTTTCCACATGTTTATTGTAGTTATAAAATAGGTGTTATAGATATATGATGTCATCTCTCTTAGAAGCAGTATCATAAATAGATGTAGTTGTTTGATTAGCACACAAAAAGTCAGATTAAAGTGCCTGAGAAAGCTGGACTTAATGGGCAATTGCTAGAAAGAATGGTAGACTACCACATTGCTTTTAATACTAGTATTAAATAGTAGCTAGTATGAAATAGCTTATCAGCTATCTTGGAAATATCTTAGTATAAGTGTAGTTCTTATTTTAGCTCATAATATGATTTTCCATTTTCTTTGTGGATATATTTATGAAATCTACTGTCATGCACATCAGATCTATTGCTGTCACTTTTTGGAAAAAAGTGCATGTAATGGGGGTCTCCTGAGTTCAGATAGCAAAAATATTTAGGAACATGTTTAAACAGATTGCACAGGTAAAATTAACTGCGGTTTGAACAAAGACAAAAAGGGTGAATAAAAAATAGAAGAGGAAACTGGGAGGAATTACTCTGTTAGACTCCACTGCATTCATCTAGATTGGTTTGGTTGCTACAGGGGAACAGGGAGCCATGATTTAAGAAGTGTCCAAAAGTTAGATGTTTTGTGGGAGTGAATCTTTTTTAGGGAAAAAAACAAAAACAAAAACTGCATGGTTGTGGTAACAGTGATTCATTGTCTCCTCCTATCTTAAAAGTCCCAGATAGTCAACTATTTTACATGTGTTTTTAAATTTTAACCCTGCTTTCCTCCACGAGGAGTTTAAAGCAGCTTTCTATGAAGGTAAAAACAAGATGAAATAGAATTTTAAGTGGGTAAAAAGAGAAATTGGTCAAAGGGAAAAGATGAGGACCGTGACCATGACCGGGATTTGGAAGCAGGAGTCAAGCTGTGAGGTTTTGTGTGTTGGCTTGAAGTGGGTAAACAATTAGGCTTGGACTAATTATTTTTAACCCTTGCACAAATAGTCCTGAGGCTGGTGTTTAATTATTACTGTGTCTGGTGCTTTTCTGCCATCTTTTCTTCGGCCACAGGACTGCTCAGGGGGAGGCATTGTCCTGCAGGGTTAATTAATAACAGGAACTCACATCCTGCTTTGGGAGCCTCTGCTGTCTGATGCAGCTGGTGGTCTAAGAGCCCACACCCAGAGAGACACACCACCCGGGGCCTGGCGGCCGCAGCTTCTGCTCCAGCCCAAGAGTTCTGGTTTGGGGATGTATTTTGAAGTTGGGATGAACAATTAAGACTGTTATTTTGGGGAACAGCAAGGACATCTATAATTGTAAGTATTTTTATAAGCAGGGTGGTAAGATTTCGTTTTAATATCTAAAAAAATGTAAATAGCCTTTAAGAAGTGATCGCGCGAGGTCCTTCAGATTTTCTCAGTAGTTAAGCTTCCTTTGGTTTTTAAGTGAGGTGAGTGACCTGAGATCCTTCTGAAGGATCCTTCTTGCTAGTTGGGAGCATTGCTGCTGCTCTTAAGACAAAACCTTGTGTGTTTCAGAGAAAGTAGTTCCGGCACCGTTCTTTCTTCTGATGTCTCCTTTTTCTGCAGTTAATGGAAGTAGGAAGAAATCTACAGCTGGCCACACAATTTGTAAAGCTGTAAACAGACCCGTCCGTGCCTTCATAATGTGCTGTTTAACGTATATACTGTGCGTGTCACCTACTTTCCGGCATTCGGTATCTGAGCTTTATCAGTGCTGATGTGTTCTTTCGGAATGCAAACGCTAGAATCTAAGAAATGTTTGCCCACTCAATTTTCTATTGTTGCAGCCTGTGGAGTAGACTGCTGTTGCATTTTTAATTTCTCTATAAAACAAGCTGAGAGACAATGCGAATGATCTAATTGCATTTGAAGGAGCTGCTGGCCAGGCTTGTTGCAACAGCTGATGGGCTCCTCTGAGTTTCAAGAGCTATTTATGGTAGATTAGCTGGGATCAGGGCTCTCTAGTTCAGGCCATAAAAGGCCGGTCCCATGTGGAGTTGCCCCACTGCTCCTGACAGCGCCCTCGGAGGCTGCAGCGTCCTCAGGTTTCACGTGGATTTACCCAGTAATGGATGGCCACACCAAGGCCAGATCGGGGAAGTTCAGTGTCAAGGACACCAGGGCCCTGAAAACTTCAAAAAGAAGAGTCTTTTTAATATTTTGGCGATCTTTTTTTCCAAGAAACTTTTGGGATGTAGCCTTCACCTATTTACTTGCATTTGGCATCCAAACGCCTTTTGGAAAGCACCGATCTAAATTTATCCTGTTCTGAATCATCACTTCTGATAGACGCCATCACCTGGTTTGCGCTGTGATATTTGATTTTGTACAGTGTTCCTTGGGCTAACTTTTGATATTTTGCTTTTTGTTTAGAATTTGAAAGTCGTGTTTATTGAAAGGAGCCTCAAAGCAATTACTTGAGGACATCCAAAGCCGTGTTTTGTTTATTTTTTAATTAGAAAAATCAGGAATTACAGTGTGATTCCCCCCACCCCCACCCCTTTAACTTAGAGGAACAGCGGTTAAACAGAAATTTGAAGTAAGTGAAAAATCTTCCTATAAATCTAAATGCAGTTGTATGTTAAGTACCATCTGTCTAAGCATGCTTCCTGAGGTTTGTGGACTTCAAGCACTGGAATGTTCCTGCCAGTATGTGCTAGTTATTGCTGTTGCTCTTCTGAGTACCCTTGGGCATGTTTTTTGGTTTTGGAATGATGGGATTTTTTTTTTCTTAAAAATCAAAGAACTTTCTGGTACAGAGAAGTTTGTACTAACAGTTTACTTAATATTATTTAGTAAATACATTCTGTCTAAATGTGAATACTCGAAGCCTTGGAATTAAAAGCATATTCACAATACAGAGTACTTCAATAATTTTATCACAAGTATGGGAGTGAGATTCAGAAGTCATGTTTTATTTTATTTCATTCTTGTTACTAATACACGTGAAAATGTAAATCGCCAGTGATCCTTTTATATTATCTTCGTTTTGAGGCATTTTTTTACCTTGGTACTCTGATTCTTCCAGCTTGGTTTATAAAACCTCTATTGTTCCTAAATTTAAAAAAAAAGAAAAAAGAAAAGAAAAACCTCAAGCTTTCGTTCCTAGAGTTTTGAACTCTATTTCATTTTTAAATTCTCCAAGAAAAAAAAAAAGTGCCATCTTTAGCCATTTTAAGTCCTAGAGAGATAGCTGTGTTCTCTATAATTTCACTTAGCAATTTGCTTCTACTAAAGAATAGCAAAGAGCTATAGAAGATTGATGGCTTGTTTGACCTATTACTCCTTTAAAAAATATTTTTCATACTATATCAGATGGACCAGTAGGAACAGTAATTATTTTTATCAGGTAGAAAAACAGAATATTTATAGAGATGAGTTTCATCGGTGATACCGCTGTGGCTCTCAAACCGAATGTATCACAAGTTTAGTGGGCATTTGGAGATGCTTGGGGTGATAACTGTGGCTGGCATTTGGGGTAATGTGAAGAATTATAAATACTCTGACCATCTCACAGGGTGAAGCATGGCTCTGGCCAAAATGTTGGTAGTATTTCCTGCTGACAAAAGCGGCAAGGTATAAATGCTGCCCCCCATTCCAGGGAGAACCAACAACAGGCTGTGTGTATACAGGCTGCCTCTTCTCACCAAGCTAGGGAAACCCTTGAGGCACCAAACAGTTGAGTGTCCTGCCAAGAGTGGATCATCCATGCTGCTGCCCTGGGAGGGGAGAGGAGGTGATACAGGTGAGCAGAGACACTGCTCATCATGCTTCCTTCTGTTGAGAGTGGGACAATGCTTGTTAGCCTTCAAGGAAATGCCTTTTTGAAATCAACTAACTGGTGCCAGGAGCATAACTTTCAGAGTAAAATTTGGTTAAAGCACTTAGCTTTTACGTCACTTTCATTTAACAAACCAACCCAGGTATCTTGTACTTTTGAGACCTGCTCTTTCTTGGTAAGCACGCCTCTGGAACATTGTGAATTTCAGTTTGGAAGGAACACCTTTTTAACACCTGGAGTCACTTAAACTTATCCAGTTGAGGATTTGAATCCAAAGGAAAGGGCCATCGGCCTTCACAGGGATGTCCCCAGAGTGGCTGCTCAAGGTTCACAGACTGTGTAGAGGCTGTGGAGGGGAATTCTTACTGTTGGACACAAAGGAAATCCTGTCCTCCCTATAGTGCTGCCTGGGCTCTTAGGACATGCGTTACAGTGATACTCACAATGACCTCCCTGTGACCGGGAGAATTCCTGGTCTGGAGCTTTCCTATAGTTCTGGGCTTTATTATTTTGTACCTCTGAACCAGAAGCCATGCTGTCACCCTTGACTCCTCTCCCTATAGGTCACCAAGGCCCCCACATCTGACTCTGAAATGATGTTCCTACCCTCCACCTCCTCCCAAGCCTGCTTGTCCTTTGCCTGGTTAAGTGCATTGCCCTTAATTTGTCATTTTGCCCCCAGGTTCCCTGCCGTCCAGTCCATCCTCAAAATGACTAACCCTATAACAAGATTTGATCTTGTCACTCCTCAAAAGTTGAACCTTTCATGGTTTCCCACTAATGAAAGCAAGAGCCTGACTCCTTAGCCTCCCCGTCAGGTTCTTTCATGCCACTGTCTTACTGCCATCCCTACCAGAAATGTTCTGTCTTCCTTTGCATCCCAGGGAAGTGGTATCAAATGAGATCTTTCCAGAAGCTTCTACTGATCAGGGCTCCAGGCCTTGACTCTAAGCCTGTAGTGCAGGTTCCTGGCACTGTGTCCTGGTGCCTCCTTCCTTTGTAGGGGGTTACCCAACAAGGCACCTGGGTTTTGGCCTTCTTGCCACCCAGGATCTAGCCCAGCAGGTGAATTAATCGAATTGAATGCATTGGAATGACTTGTGGATTCTTCATATTAAAAATTAACTGTCTCTGAAATACTTTAGCCATTGTTATGTGTTATTCCCAACAGAAGTGGGTGTTCTGTGTAATATGTTCTGGGTTTTTTTTTCCATATTTAATAATGCAAGCAGATTTGTCTTAGTACAAGTGTGATGGGGTGTGTGTGTGTGTGTGTGTATATATATATATATATATATATATATATATATATATATGCTTTTGCCAACACAGGAAATTATGGTGCATTCAATGAAGTCAGCCACTTCATTATTGGAGCCTTGCCTAAAATGAAGAAACTGCTCTAGCGGTGTGATTTGACTTAGGTACTTTCCCCAAGCATTAACCCTGATCCCTTAGATTCAGCATCTCGGGTTGGTTTGTACTGCTGATCCCGGACCAGAATGCAGCACCCTGACATCTGGTTCAGAGACTCATTGTCTTAGGTTACTCCTAGTTGCAGGAGATTTTGAAAGACGAATTTATTCTGCCTTGAACCTTGCTTATTCTCTTCTGAAAGTTGATCCTTTAATCCCAAACAAGTTCCTAACCTACTCCAAATTGGCATTTGTATAAATACAATCAAAGAACGAGCTTTCATATTTGCCTTGGGAGAGTTGGTTCACCCATATCACAGTGCTGGATTCATCTCAGTACGTCACTATTGGATGCTTCACTTTAATATTACACGTCTGTGTGCAGGTCTCTGAGCTGATGCCGTGGGATGAAGATGATGAAACTCCTTTCCATCCTTGGTGAAGTCATTTCCTAAAGGGGTTCGGCCACAGCTTAACAAAGCTGGAAGGGACGAACACTAGTAACGTACCATCCATGCTCGGTGCCAACCTCTTTACCTACATGATCTCATTTAATTTGTACAGTGGCCCCTAAGAAATATGACTGTCAATGTCCTCATTCTACAGGGGAAAAAACTGAGGTTGAAAGGGACTTGTCCAAGAGCCCATACCATGGGGCCAGGGTAGAGCTGAATTCAAACAGGTCCATTGGACTTCTACGCCCATTGTCAAAACCAGTGCTTCTCGGGCTGTAATAAGCATCACTCGTGATCTTGTGAATGTACCGATTCTGATTCAGTGGGTCTGGGGTGGGGCAGCGATGCAGCAGAGAAGACCCCAGGTGACACTAATGTCTCTGGCGAGCACTGCCCGTGAGTGGCACTGTTTTAAAGTGAGACGGATGCAGTCAGGTTGGTGGGAGATCCGAGGGCTTTCTGGGCAGTCCAGGTGGTCTTCCAGGCCAATCTGCTCCTCTGTGTTTCTCGTGCCATCCCTCCCCTGTGTTTGCTTACACAGTTGTCTCCCACTTCTCTTCTGATGTCTGCCTTTCTCCTGGCTCCTCCTCCTCACGTTGCAAACATACTCAAGTTTCTACCATCCTAAATAAAGCTCCCCTTGACCCCAGCCATGAGCTATTTCTTTCACTGCGTGTTCACTTCTCAGCACCCAGGCTCTGTGGAGCTTTCTCTCCCTCCCAGCCCCACATGACCTCCGATTGCTTTACCTCTGAGCACCCGAGCACCCCTTCGGGAGCATCCTGCCTCAGGGCCACACCGACTGCTGTGCTCTTGCACTCTCCTGACACCTGTATTATCTAAATCATGCTCTGTCTCCTCTCTGCTATGGCTTCCCTTCTTAGGGTTAGGGTGAACATTCGCTCCTCTCTCTACAGTGAATTAGAAGATCCATCCATTCCAGATGAAATGTATTCATGTGGGTTTTACAGTGTATTTTCTCTTTTTAATTAGAAGTTGTTCACTTCCAATCAACTGTTAACATCTGCATCCTAGACAACAAGCGTTGAGAGAATTGTGCTTAAAGAAAGATCAGTTCATTTTTACGTGAAGACTCAAAGGGCTTTTATAAGTAATGTGCCTATAATTTGTGGACTGCTTTGGTTGATCAAAGGCCTCATGTTTCTTTCTGGATTTTCAGTTACATTCTGAGTACAGAAAGTCAACAGATAATTTAGGTTCAGACATATAGTGTCATTGGACAGAAAAATCATGTTGGTACCTTTAGATTTTTTGAGACATCGAATATTTTAAATATTTTAACCCCCAGGCTTTTCATACATTCTAAAAACACTACTTAATTTTATCTCATTTAACCAAAAATTTAAAATATACACATGCACTTGCACATGTATTACACATTTAACAAAACAAGCCACTCCAGCTGAAACTGAAGTGGGAAAACAGTTGATTTCCAGTACCTGAAAATACGTTGATTTAAGAAGTTGGCAATGTAAGGTAAAATAACCTTTGAAAATGTTAGTATTGTTTTGTGTAGATTTTCTTAGAAAAAAAAGTTTAAGCTAAGATTTCAGATTCTCAGGTACAGATTGGTCACAAGATTAGCCACATTTGCTAATTTTGCAATTACTTCATGCCTATAATAGTTGCTATTATGAAAGCCAAGGACAAATGACATTTTACCATCTATTACTTGTTTGCAACTATCACTTCTGGTACCTTACACAGCTAATGGCTCTATAGGTTTGAGCTAGGTTAGAAAAATAAACTCAGTCGTGCTGTTCAGAGGTAGATGGCTCCACAAATCATCATGCTCATGGTCTTAATTTCCACCAGATGTTCATTTTAGCCAGACACACATAATAGTTTGGCTTTACTATTTCATGCATTTTTGATTGAAAGTGTTGAATATTTTAAAATTCTGTGATTCGATAAATATTGTCGTGATGCAGTTGTAGAGAATGAGTAAGCTTCATGCGATGCCTTCTGCCCCGATGTGGGATCCTCCCATTTGAGATGGAATTTTTTTAGTTGGATTTGTATCAGTTCTTCTCTCTGGAGGCTTCAAGGAGCTTGCAGACATCTAACAGACCTTAAATATTTCAAAAGAGAGTTTCAGTAAGTAGGTGGTGGGGAGCATAAGGGAGGAAAATAATATGAAAGCAATGATAGCAAATAAGCTTTGTGCCCTATGCACCTCAGCCCATCTCCCAAAGCTCCCTAAAACTGTTCCCCTCGCTTTCAGAGGAGGAAGAAAATTAGAAATCCAGGGTGTTTGATTCCGAGGAATGCTGGGGGCAATAGCAGAGTAAGTGGGAGTAGCCGTGGTCTTCATAACTGGCTGTGTGACTTTGGGTAAGTTCTTACCCTCTCTGAGCCTTAGTTAATGAGCACTGGAATGAAGGATTTCTAAGATCCCTTCTACATATTAGGATTCTATAATTCAAAGATTTCAGAGCTTGAAAATATTCTGTCTTCCACTGGAAACCCTGCATCTGAAAGGCTTGGTTCAAGGCAGCAGAGCAGGACCAAGTTAGAAATGTCTTAAACAGCAAGACCTATATGTTTTAAAAGGTTTTCTCACTGCACTGGTATGCTTCTGTTGATCCGTGCAGCCTGTTCTCCCTTCTTGTTGGCTTGGTCTTCAGTCGTTTACTTTTGGAAGTTTCTGCCATCTCTTCAGACTAAACTCTCATTGTTTCTTTTGTGTTCATTCAAATACTCAAATTTTCTTTTCTATAACCTAATTTATTCTTCTTTTGCCCTTTTGCTTTTTCTCCGGATGTGAGACCCCAGGTTGATCATGCCAAACCCCAGAAGGGATGCCTGAAACACAAATTTCCTGTTCAGAACAGGAGTAGGGTGTGCTAGGATTTTTTTTTCCCCTTCACATTTATTAGCTCCACTTGCCAGATAGTCATTCTTTGTCAGCAATTATTTTGTGATCACTGACTATGTGCCCGGGACTGATATTGCTTCTGAGGAAAGAAGAGTGATAAAAATCCCTGCCATCACGGGGCTTGAGTTCTAATGGACTCAAGTATGATTCTCTTCTTTTTAACCTTCTCTCTTTAAAGTGCTGAAATAGCAGAATTTAAAATAGCTGCCATGGTTCCTAACCCAAAGGAGGTGCTTGTTAGGTTTAGTATGTGCCGACTGTTTGCATTATTTTCTGAAATTCTCTCTTCCCCCATGTACTGATAAAGATCATAAGTTTGTTTTGAAAAAACATTTGATTTAGACATGTACAGGTCAGATACCTCTCTCAACTTTTTAAAAAGGATTTTAAGTATCATCTACACCCAGTGTGGGGCTCGAACCCCCAACCCCGAGATCAAGAGTCTCATGTTCCACCATCTGAACGAGCCAGGCGCCTTTCCCTCAATTTTTTAATTCATGTTCTCTCCACTGTCACAAAGTGCTGTCTATAAAATGTTGCTTCACTGCCGAGGTAAAGGTTGACACTGATAACTTTCAACCAAGATAACTCCAGAAATAAATCATTAAATCACCTTGACTTCTTTCTTACTTTCAGACTCTATCTGCTTTGAAGCTTTTATTACATTTAAAAAAGTTTAAAAATAAAGGTAGTTTTACCTGAAGATTTTGAAGTGAGTTTGAGAAGACCTGACTCACATCAGTTAAACTGTTGTGTATATCACTAGTAGTAGGAGAGAAGTTGCCTTATGACAGAAAATTTGGAATCCATAATCTGTCTTTTTGTGTGTTTTTTCTTTTTAAGATTATTTGTCTGGTCACCTTTATTACCAGGGGAAGCTGGTTTTATACTACATAGTACAGTAGCTGCCTTCCCACCTACAGTCTATGTTAGTTTTTTTACATTTAATTTTGTTACATTTTTACATTTTATTTTGCACAAGTTGTAAAGGGCATTCTTGGTTCATAGGGCTATAAACATTTCAACCTTTATCCTCCACAAGGTAATTATTTCGTCAAAAGTAAATTACAATTTATTCAGTAGCTCCAGATAAAAATGCTAATCACATGGTAAATGAATGCTCTAAGATTGGAGGAGAAGAAATTACCTTGATATTTTAATGGAGAGAGTTTCCTTGAGCTAATTTTTATTCATAGCATCTCTTTGGCTAATGTGAGGGCTGCTGCTGATTTCTATAATTAATGAGCTCAAGTTAGAAAAAAATAAAAAAAGACTAATAAGGAGATAACTTAGGGCAGCATGAAGCCAAGGTTATTATTGCAGAGAAGTTGTGTCTCAGGTGACCACTGTGAAACATGCTCTTGTAGAGCTTTTTTTTTTTTCTTTTGCTTTCTTTTTTTTTTTTAAGATTTTATTGAGAGAGAAGGAGAGTGAGAGTGAGGAAGACAGGAAGGAAAAAAGGAGAAGACTCCCCGCTGAGCAGGGAGCCAGACACAGTGCTGGATCCCAGGACCCTGAGATCATGACCTGAGCCAAAATCAGATGCTTAACCGACTGAGCCACCCAGGCTCCCTGAGCGTATGTTTTAAAGAGGTCCATGAACAGGCTTTCGAAGGCTACAATATTTCCCAAAAACTATATGGAAAAATATTCCTTTTTTTGAAAGTGTGTTTAGTGGAGGTGACAATCCATTGTCTTCCATTTTTTTTACCAGAGGGGCTGTGACTCCCATGAGAAACTAAAGTCACGTTCTAATTATTTATATAGAAATGAAGATCTATGAAACTCCTGGAGGTGCATGTAGGGGCACCCCCTGGGATGTGTGATATTTCAGCATCCACCTGCTGAGACAGGGTCAGGGCAGGGTCTGGGTCACCAATGTCCAGCAGAACTTCCCATGTTAGTGGACGTGATCTCAGGTTGGTGCTGTTCTGTAAGGTGGCCACCAGCCACAGGTGGCTGTTAGCACTTGGAAACGTAGCGGGTACAACTGAGGAATTGAACTTTTAAATTACTTTTAATTAGTTTAAACTGCATTAACCTTCTGTGTTGGGCATTGCAGGTCCAGAAGAAATGGATTTGTGCTTTGTGCATCTGCTGATAGGAGTTGGGGAGCTGTAGGGTCTCACCTGTTGACAGAGCCATGTGGTGGGTGATGCTTGGGTTGCAGAGGGAAAATAGCAAATACTGTGCTTTTCAAAAGAAACTAAAAACTTATCCAATCTGAGGAAACTTTCCTGTAGATTCCCTCTTCCTCTCACTTGCCCATAAATATACCCAGTGCACATGTGCACACACACAGTATGGTCCTTTAAGTTCTTTGTGGCCCTGACCACAGTAAATATTCATTTCCACACTTTACTTGTATATCCAAAGATCCATGCTTTACAGTCTCAACATCGCTAGTCACATGAGTTGGAACCTTCAGCCTGATATCATAGCAACACCTGCTTGATGATCAGCATGGATGCGAAGGTTGTGAATCCAGCAGCAAAGTGGTTTGGTCTGGTGAGGGAGGCAGGGGGGTGGGGAGGGCGGTCAGGAGGGGAAGTCACTGGTGCTTAATCTGATAAATTGCCAGCATGTCCTTTGGCGGCTTTATTTTTTTTTTTTTTTCCTAAATTTGTGTCTTGATTTAAAGTGATGCGGTATTGTGAGAAATTACTTTATGTGATTTGGTGTTTAGCTTTTTTTATACTTACGGGTAGAAACTAAAGCTGCCTTTTGGGTACCAGGGATGTGGTATGTATGATGGAGGAGACTTTTATGTGCTGGTGACTCCTGTGATGGCCCCTATGTCACAAACATACAGAACACACATCCATTCATCCTGGTTATTTTTGAGTACTTACCAGGGTGACTAATGATACTGAGTATATCCCCCAAATGTCTGTGGCTGATGAACCCCGTGAGTGTAGAACGCAGTGCCAGGCAGTGTGATGGGGAGCCCAGAGGGAGCCCTGCCAACCTGCACATGTCACTTAAGCTCACATCCCAACATCAAGGTGTTGACCCACACTGTCACAGGCTGCTTGAACTTTCAAGCCCCTGGGGCTTGTGACTGTATAGCTTTTCATTAGAATCTTTATGATTAAAATGAGCCCATAAACAGAAGAGAACAGGAATTCTTGGGCACAGAAGGACATGGCCTAAGGTGTGTTAGAGTTGAGAAAGGGCCAGCTGACATCCAGGGCTGTCGCCCACAGTCCAGGTGGTTGGTGAGGGGCTGTTGGGAGCCCAGGGAATTGCTCCTTCCCTCTGCACCCCGGGCTCAGACTTCGATGGTATCCCTGTGTGCCAGGGTGCCATGGGCCTCCACCCTCTGCTTTTGCACCTACATTCCCCTGAGTGTGGAATGCCACTCCTCGCCAGCCCTCAGAGCCTTCCGGCCTCAGGGAGCTTGCTGCCTTCCCAGGAAACTCTCCTGGGGGCCACCTTTCAGCTTCTGCAGCAATTGGCTGGGCTGCGCCAGCTCAGAGACAGACCTGGTGGCCTCATGTGTAGAATAACATAAGCTGGTCAGATGGTTGTCTACTCTGCTGCCTTCCATTTAAAAATCTTAACAGACTAGAGTGATGTTTCACTCTACAAGTGCAACGAGTAGCTGAAAACGTATTTTCTATTGGAAAAGAATGTGGTGATCCATTATTAAATACCCCAAATGGAGAGGCAGGGGCAGTTCCCTATTGCCCCAAGTAACCTTGCGTCCAGTGTGCATGAATAAATGTGGTTAATTAGATTAGGTGACCATATAGCAAAAACAATTCAGCTCAGCTGTTGAGCTGAATAGATGTTTTTAAAATAACCAACAGAGTTGACGCTCCTCGTTGCCACCTGACCCTCTGGTTTGTTGGAGGGGTGGGGGCATATTTAGGGGCCAGTAAAAGGCAGGGCAGCCACCTCTGCTTCCTCCTCTGTCCTGCTCCCCCTCTTTCTCCTTTCCTCTTCTTCTCTTCTCTTTTCCCATTTCTTTTCTTCCCCCTCCTCTTCTTTCTCTCCCTCTTCCTTTCCTCTTTTCGTCTTCTTCCAATTTTTTTTTCTATTTTCTTTTCTCTTGCTGCTTCTCTTATCTTCCGCTAAATCAAGACATAAGCAGCATGGCCATGGATATCTGTAAGTTTTGCCCACTATACTACCGTGTGTGATTTTTAGAATATGTGTGTATGTGTACAGATGACCTATTTATAGACACAAAATCTCCCTTTACCCAATTCTAATAACCTTTCATCATCCAATTAATACTTTAGATGACCTTTGAAAAATTATTGTATTCTGCAACGTGGAATCTGATTTTTAGGCATCATTATATTTTGTAGAAAGAGACCTGTCTTGTTAGAGCAAATTGGCTATCTTTCCACCGTGTTATGCTTATGTGTGTATTATATATCTACTCATGGATATGTATGAACAACAACCAAAAAATACCTATTTTCATTTTTTTTTCTACTTACATTTTTCACTATGTAGTTTGCCACTAGTAATAAGGGGAAAGTGAGTACTGGACGTGGTGGGTTAATTTTAGTAGAGCAAAAATGAAAAATCAAGCCTCCGCTTCTGCTTTGGTGTTCGTCAACTCAAATGTAAAATTAGAAGTGTGGTAATTATTTGGCAGATCTGACTCTCTAAGGGAAACCATATCATAGTGTATGTGTGTATGTGTTGGCCTTTAAAAGTAGATCTTGTCCTGCAAGGAGGTGAACCCACTAGGTGGCACCCACAGCGAGACCTGTGGATTAACCCGTAGGCTTTGTCAGCAGCAGTGGAGAGTTCGAGACTCTTCCCAGACTCGTTAAATACGTCGGCTTCAGCCACATTCAGTTCATCTCTAGTGTTTTAAAAGCTAACTGCTGACGAGTAAACACTCTTGACCCTGACTATGAACATTTGTCATATGTCTGGTTAGTTTTAGTTTTTACTGACCAAAATCATTTTGGCAGCAGAGTCCTTAAAGTTTGACAGCCCGACAAATTATACAGAATCCCTTGTTTTTCTCACATGGGCTTTGACTGTGACTCACAGTCCATTTGAAAACATTGCTTCTCTGGTACTGCATATCTCCTTAAATATATATTCTTGATCCAATGAAATATAGAAAAGAACTTAAACATTGGATGACTGAAAAAAAAAAGAATGTTGTGGGGCTCTGTGTCCTCTGTCAGTCCTCTGAGGAATTCAAAGAGGATCATTAGAGTTTCTGTTTAGATTCTGGAGGCTTCAACTGCTGTTCCTTCTCTGCTTTTCCGTTGGGGGATTTGGTTATTGTCCTCCTGGGCTACTTAAAGTGATGGCAAAGCCACCCGGATCTTGATTGGCCACTTTGAGCACAGATCCCCTGCCATGTGCTTGTGGCTCTTCAGGTGCTTGGTGGCCACACCACTGCTCTGCACTCCGGGTGTCTGCTCAAAGGCCACAGCTGTTCCTGGGAAACAAGGCAGCAGAGGGTTTGAGGCAGAGACCTATTGACTGTGAAAGCTCCCAGTGATTCCCCTGCGTCTGCCATGACCATTGGATCTGGACAGTCACACATGAGTAGAACGAGGGCATTTGGGTTTCGTCAGTGGTTGAGAGGCTCCCGACTGCACCAGGAGAAGCAGAGCTGAGGAAGGCTTGGGTCTGACCGTGCTTTGACTTTTGGTTTGTGCAGTCACTAATCCGGAAAAATTCTGCCTGCGGCCCCAGAGACCATGCGTCTTCTCTGCAGCATGCCGTAATCAGAAACAAACACACAAACAAAAAAATAGTGTTTGCTTTTCCACAGCGTTATGGACATCAAGTAAAACTTGAATTTTACAAACTCTAACGTAAATCTTCCCCTCCCTAAGAATCATGTGTTGAGGTCTTGATTCTTAAAATGAACTGTATCCAGCTGTTGGGTTTTTGGCTGATTCTAGAACTATGTGTAAAATCAGATCTATGTAACATTCTTCCACCCTGAAGAGGACTGGATTCACCAGCCTCCCAGGAGAACATTTCTCTCCCTTTCGCTTGTGTGAGATGCTCACAAGTGGTCTTGCCACACTGCAGCTATCCACAGTCACTATTTAGCAGTTCCTAGGACAGTCGCGTGATTAGCGGTTCCTAGGATGGTTCCTTGTGGAGCATGATGTTGACCATGTTTGAGGACTGGTAAACCTCAACATCTTGGCCGGATTGTGGAATATTCAAGGAGGCATCTGTCTTCTAAATCGTTCCCCACTCCTCCTTGTCCAAGGAGAGCCACACAGAAATGAACTTGAAAAAAGTTTAATCCTAATCCTTCTTTGAAATATGGAGCCATTGGCAATAAGTTGACTTTTATGCCTTGAAGGGTGCATAGAAACCTGTCTTGGTCACCTGGAAAGATCCTTCCAAAGCCCCTCTCCATAGGTGGTTTCCTTTCACACACCTTATGGAGTTTTTTAGTCAAGTAGACAGAATTTCTTAATGTGAATTGGCTGGTTTTCTAGTTGACTTAGACTTAAATAGCCAGATAACAGCACGAAGAACAGACATAGACGCAGACACACACACACACACACACACACACACACACACAGCCCTACCTGTGGAAAACTTGGGCACACAAGAGAATATTCTAGAGCCTCCCAGAGCTGGGCTCTGTGTGGACCTGGCCCCAGGCAGAACAGCTTTGCTTGAGTGTACTCTGGCTGCACACCGTACTCCCTCATAATAGGATTAGGTAAAAGAATTAACGTATTATTTGAAATTGAAAATGAAACATGTCATTGTTAAGATAAATGCATGACCTATCATGCACTTTACATAGAAAATATGGATGCAGTATAGTAAATCCTAGTAGCAAATTAACAAGTTTTCAATGTGAGATTTTATTTATGTGAATTCTGTCTTACATATCATTTTATTGTAGAGTTTATTTGATTTGGGGACAACTTGCATGTATATATATCCTAATTGCCTGAGCTCTGGTGTTTTAGAACAGGTTTACATGTTTTTGTCCTAAAGCTAGGAATATAATTTCCACAAATAGTAATGGTTTCATAAACCACCCAGTTATATGTTTAAAGTATCTTGAGTTGATAAGTATTTAAAAACTAAACATGGTCTTCTTTAGAAGTATATTATTTAGGTGGGGCATTATGTGAGTTCTTGCAGATTGTGTAGGAAATGCATCAACTTAAGTTCAAAGTTGTAGAAGTGAATGTGAGGAAGTTTGAAGTACAGGGGTGAGAGTTTGAAGTACAGGGAACTCTTTAATTATTCTGAAAATTAGTTATTTCAAAGTGGCAAATATTTTTAAGCATATCTAAACAGGATTTAGAAAATGGTTTTATAATGATACTTACTTATATTGGTATGTTTGATATTTAGGACTTCTAACCATAACTGCTCCAATAATTGGTACAGAGCAAGTGGTCTATACATAGTTGTACAGTGAAGAAATGAATGAATGGGATAAATACACAAACACATGCACATGCATACACACAAACACACATGAATCAGCCAAAAGCATAAAGAATGGAAAGCCTGTTTGATGTCTTCATCTGCCAAGCTCTTTAGTGAAAATTTTGCTTTGTAACACTTCTGATTCATTCAAGCCTTCTTCCGGAAGAAAGTAATTAAATGTTTTGTTTTAAGCAGTTCCATTTTTATACTGCAGGTGACAAGTGAGGAGCGACCAGTTTTTAGCTTTAAATGAAATGAGTAATTAAACACAGAAGGTACTGCCAGTAATATTGCAATAAAATCTGTCATTAATCCAGTTCTGTGTTGAATTTGCTTTGTGTATTGATGGGGAAACTATGCTAAATAATGCACTGGTGAATTTTTTTTAAATAACTGAGAGAATTAGGATGTTTTTAAAAGGTTCAAAAACAAGGTGGCAAATAGCTAGAAAGTTGTTTCATTAAATTTAAAACAAATAAGAACAGATCATTTTGATAGGATCATTTTAATAATAGCAATTTAAAAATTGCTGTTTCTTTTTTTTTTCTTAAGATTTTGTTTATTCATGAGAGACACTGAGAAAGAGAGAGAGAGAGAAAGAGAGAGAGGCAGAGACACAGGCAGAGGGAGAAGCAGGCTCCATGCAGGGAGCCCAAGCTGGGATTTGATCATGCGTCTCCAGGATTATGCTCTGGGCTGAAGGCGGCGCTAACTGCTGAGCAATCCAGGCTGCCCCAAATTACTGTGTTTCTTAAATAGATACTGTTTTTGCCTTAAAAGATTTGCTAATGGGGATCCCTGGGTGGCGCAGCAGTTTGGCGCCTGCCTTTGGCCTAGGGCGCGATCCTGGAGACCCGGGATCGAATCCCACGTCGGGCTCCCGGTGCATGGAGCCTGCTTCTCCCTCCGCCTGTGTCTCTGCCTCTCTTTCTCTCTCTGTGACTATCATAAAAAAAAAAAAAAAAAAAAAAGATTTGCTAATGATTCACTTATTTGAAAGTTCAAACCTGGTGTCTGACTGCAGGCTCACTCTGGGGCCTCTAGAACTGAACTCAATAGGTTCAGATTTCAACATAGTTAGTTACTACTGGTATTAGCACAGGCGGGGAATTCAGATTCTGTCCCAATTTCTTTATCTGTAAAATGGAAATGATAATAGTACATGGCACATAGAATTGTTTTGAGGATTAAATGGGCTGAGTGCTGTTTTGAGGATTTAAAGTGTCATTTGTTGGATGGCAATGTTGATTTAGAGATTATTATTATTAACCCTCATTGGGACTAAGATGATATATAGGTTTCAATTTTAGCCTTAAGCTATAAGGATTTTTTTGGCTAAAACTTTATTACAGTACTTTTTATAACTTTGGTGTTAAAAGTAGGTGATTTGAACCAGTGATTTCTTTGAATATAGGGAAATGATTCATATCCTTTAATTAAAAATTTTTTTAAAAAATATGTCCTTAGTAATGGTAATGGCTACTCATGATGCCAGAGCAATCATTCCAAAGCCAGTTTCCTGAGTATGTGGAGCTCAGTACATCAGACTTAACCAGCATTCTGTAGCAGGTTTACACCGAGAAAGCCTTGATCATAAATCTTACACATCCCATAAGGGGAATGGAAAATTTTCCTTCTTTTGTGGAGTTGGGTAAGTTTTTGGAACTCGTATGTAAGAGGATTATCTGGACTTCAAGTACCTATAGGCTTTTTAAAAACATACATAAAAGAAGAGTTTGTTCTTCAAATGTCAAATGGCATATTTATTCATCTAAAGGAAATTCTGAATTAATTGAAATAAGATATTCAACAAGAATCCTATCATTGTCAGTTTGAAATAGATCATAGTTCATCAAGGTGATTGTTTTCTAAGATTGAATGATCATTAGAATTGCTTGATAAAGCTCTTGAAAAATATAGTTTGTTGGGCCCCATCCCAAACCTGTGTACTCATACTTAGGGGGTAAGGACTGTAATCCTCCCGCAAGTGATTCTGATGCACAGCATGGTGGGTCTCACTGGCATTGGCTTCTTGTCCCTTCCTCTGTAGCATTTTGGTCCAATGCCTCCCCATCCATCTGGCATGTGAATGGATCCACCTGCAGTGGAGCTTTGTGAACATTGTTCCAATTATCTGTATGGTCAGGACATAGGTGATTAGGAAAAACCTACTTACAAGGATCTAAGGATATTTTGAAAATGGAATATTCCTTTGCTAAATTTTTGTGCTTTTTAAACTGTGTAACATCTCTTAGAGAAATCATATTTAGGGCAATCTAGGGCAAGCACTCTGGGTGGCTCAGTTGGTTAAACATCTGCCTTTGGTTCAGGTCATGATCCTGGGGTCCTAGGATCGAGCCCCATGTTGGGCTCCCTGTGGAGTGGGGAGCCTGCTTTTCCCTCTCCCTGTGCCTCTCCCCCAACTTGTACTCTCTCAAATAAATAAATAAGTTCTTGAAAAAGAAAAGAAAAATCATATTTAAAATCCAAGAGAATTCATGATATCCTCTTATTTTTATCAGATCAAAGCTCCAGAGCTGTTTCGTTGAAATATAAGTTATTTGTTCAACTGCAGTATACCTAGGAAGAGCACACAGGGGAAGATAGCACTGCTCCCAGACCCTGACTTCTCACAGTAAGAAAATCAAGTGGCTGTTTATAAATGATTCACTATAATTCAGTCCAACTGAGAGTGGAGATCATTTCTAATCCCATCATTGCCATCATGCTTGGATGTAAAGAATGCTTAGTCATTCTATTACCTGATGTCATTTCCAACACACGAGAAGCTAGAAGACGGGTGAAAGGACAGCAGAAGACTCTAAAAAGTTTTCCCTGAGAATAACTAGAATGAGGGGATTAAGTTTCGGTTGGCCATTAAGAACCTGTGGTCAGTTGTAACTGCCTGGGTTTCTCCAGATTCCCAGGACCTTTGCTCAGATGACCTCAGCACCCTGCTGGCACACACCTGCCACCCAAGTCCAAACACATTCTCTTCTTACTTGTAATGGGAGTAAGGGCTGAGAATTGATATTTTCTGAGATAGCTGGGGAAGTGAGTCCCAGCAACATTTGGGTCATCCTCTCTAGCAGATAGAATATTTCTATAGAAGAGGAGGCACCATTTTGCTGACAGGTTTCACGCCATGCCACGACTCACCTCCTCCCCCTGTGGCATTTGGTATTTCCTGCAGCTTTATGTCTGGAATGATAGATTCTCCCCCTTGTTGCTGGCATGGCCTCTTTTTTTTTTTTCTTTTATAATATATATATATTATATATATAACCTTGAATATATAACCTTATATATATATAACCTTGAACATTGAGATCACCCCCAGTGTTAGGGTCCCAGGAAACCAGCTGGCTCGAGTCACCTTGAAGGATTCACTCTGAATTCTGTATGGTTGAGATTGGAAATCCTCCAAGCCATTGCTTGACCTCTGAGATACCTCTCTCCCTCACCTGTAGAAGACTATGGAACTGGGGACCTGTCCAGTTTGTAGACTCATCTAACAGTAGTCAACCCGATCTTCTGGGTACCTCTTGAATTCAAGAACTTCTCTACCTTTGGCATTGGTTTATTCCCCATTCCCCTCCAGAATACCCCTGGATGTTGTAAAATGTCAAGTAATTTTTATCTTAAACAAGGAGTGGCATTTGAACCATCATATGTCATAGGAACATGCCTACCAGAGCTAAAAATAGCCTCTTATCACATCCTGTCCTGGCTTGGGAACAGTTGGGGATGAGTAACCACTTGCCCCTTATTGGCAGTTCTTCCCTGCTGTTGTCACTATCCGGGATGAGCCAGCACTATGCCTGCACCAGTGTCAGGCCTTTACATTTGAAGCAGTTAAAGATTTTATAAAGAAGGGCTTTCAGGTGCTTCTAGACATTAAAAGTTTGAAGGAGCAATGTACTCAAGACTATGAACGACCTCTCCTCCTACCAAATAAAAGTAAACCAAGAATTACTTTAAGAGGGATTTAGGTGAGGCATGAGGAGACTGTTGAATTCTAAGAGATTGTGTAGACACTGGAGAAGGAAAAGGTAAGATTCCCCTTGGGCACTTTGTGAATGTTACAGAAGTATTACTGTTAACCATAAATGCAAAAAAGAAAGCAAGATGTTATGTATTGAAAGATCGGAATAAAGTAGACCCAATGTGTGTGGCAAATATAAAATAGTTGATCTCTCTGTACACAAAGGCATCTTGGAGGTTGGTGTAAGCAAGCAGTGCTCTGGGTACTGTAGAGCCTCAGGCAGCTCAGAAGCTCAAAGGTGAGTGCCCACACAAGCATTCACAAGTTGATGGACTGTGTCATAAAGTATAGGGTTGAGGAGCAAGAGGGAGTTCGGGGAGTCTTCACAGATGTAAAAGGTGGGTAGGATATTAGTAAGTGGAACAATGGAGGTTGGTGGGCAGGAGGGAAGTGCCAACAAAGGTAGAATGAACGGACACTCAGGCAAGGAGAGCCCTGAATGATAGGATACGTGGAATGTGTTTCTTGGCCACAGGAAACCTTGGGAGTTTGGGCCCCGTGAAGGATGGGTTGGAGCGGGTGGCACTGAGGTAGCTAGGAGGCAGGACTGTATGAGTTTGAGAACACCCTGGTGGCAGCAGGAAGACAAGGGAAGGGGGCCAGAGTGGTGTGGGCAGAGTCACCTGAGGGGTCGACAGGATGTAGACATTGTCAGAATGGAAGAGACACTATGGGATCACTTACTTAACATCCACAGGGGCTCACAGGAAGGAAATAAGAAAAAGGAGAGGCTTGCTCTGACTTCACAGCCCTGAGCTTGCTTTGTCTTCACTGGTTCATCCTGCTGAAGGTTAGGCGGGGTCAGCAGGAAAGCAGGCATGGCACAGTGTCCCCAGCGAGAAAGGGTTTTGCTGCAGTAATAATGCCAATCTTCACCTCGGCGATCTCGAGGTACCTCCCAGTAGAGAACCAGTCGTTCCACTGCAAGTCTGTGGGTAGCCTAATGATCCTTAAGGGCCTTTTATGACTTTCCTTAGAAATCCAAACCTGAGGGCACCTGGGTGGCCCAGTGGTTGAGCATCTGCCTTTGGCTCAGGCGGTGATCCTGGGGTCCAGGAATCGAGTCCCACTTCAGGCTCCCTGAGGGAGCCTGCTTCTCCCTCTGCCTATGTCTCTGCCTCTCTCTGTGTCTCTCATGAGTAAATAAATAAAATCTAAAAAAAAAAAAGAAAAAGAAAAAGAAATCCAAACCTGTCTTGCAGTACCGTTAATCACAAATTATTTATTGAATAAAAATAAAAGCTTGTCAAAAGGCCAAGAGTCCCACAACTCCCACAGTGTGCTTTGTCACATCTTCTGCTTATTCCAGATTCCCAGCTCCTTGAACCTGGCCCATGGATGGGATGAGAAGGATGACAGAAAGGCCTTGGCATGACTTGGCTTGCTCCCTGCTCTGCTTCAAGGATGTGGCCTGGGTCATGGTGCAAGTGAACCAGGGCCTCTGAGCATCTTTTTGAGGTGGAGAGCAAGAACTTGACCCTGTCAAAAGCTGTACCTCCAAATAGCCTGCTCAAATACTTATGGAAAGAAGAGACCACGTATACTAAAGCAATAAAATGGATAAAATATCAAGGAATAACTTAACATGAAATATGTGAGATCTATGTGTAGAAACCTGTTAAACATTCCTAAAGAATTCAAAAAGAATTTGAAAAAAAGTAGAATGGCATACCTCATGTTCTAGAATAGGAAAATTCAAGATCATGAATATATCCTTTTTTCCTCAGTTCCACACATTCCTAATAAAATATCCACTATTTAAAAAAAAAAAAAAAGTAGTTAAGTGGAGTCTCAAGTTCATGTGGATAAATAAACAAGAGCAACCACTTAGTAAGTGAATTGTAAAGCCTTAATTACATTGTAACAAAAAGGTAGTCCTGGTGTGTGAATAAACAGAACAGTGGAACAGATTAGAAATCTAGAAATAGTCCCCAAAATATATGGAAATAAATAAAATAAATGGGGGGAAAGTGGGATTTAAAATCAATGGGGAAAACTAGACTGCTGACTGTTCAGACAACTGCATAACCAAGTGGAAAAATAATTAAGTTGTATCCTATTCCAGGATAAATTTTTAATAGATCAAATATTTGGTTACATGTTTAAAAAAAAATAGACCACAAATACATCCTGATTTGAACAAACCAACTGTATAAAGACATTGTTGAGGCAATCGGAGAAAATTGAATATTGTTGGTCAAGTATTAGATGATATGAAATAGCTTGTTAATTTTGTTATATATTATAGTAGCATGATAGCCATGAAAGAAAATGTCTACAATGTTTTTAAGTGTATATTGAAGTATACAGGGGTAAAATGACTTGATATCTTAGGTTTGCTTTAAAATGGTGTTGTACAGAGAGAACGAATAGAAGCTGCAAGTATGGCAAAACCTTGATAATTGAATCTAGTGGTAGGCACAGGGGAGTTCGTTGTAGCATTGTCTACTTTGTATAGATTTACATTTAAAAAAAAAGCCAAAATGAAACAGGAAAAATTTCTTCAGAGCTGTGGGCTTGGCAGACTTTTCTTACTGATTTACAGTGTAGAAGTCATGTAATAAAAGATTGATAAGAATTAACTGTATTTTAAAGACACTATCACTTTCCTACTGGAGGGAAAAAAAAAAAAAAAACACCACCAAAGAGAAAGAAAAAGCTAGGAAAACTACCTGCAACTCATATCACAGGCTATGTGGTTAATATATTACTATGTAAACTTCTAGAAATCCTAGGAAAACAAAACAAACAAAAAAACACTGTAGGAAAATTGGCAAAGCATCTCAACTGACAAAAAGAGAAAGGACATTTAAATAGGTCTAAAATATGTGAAAAAAACAAAACAAGACATTCCACTGCATTCAGAGTAAGAGAAATAAAAATGTCCTGTGACCAGGAAGCCTCAGAATAGCGAAAACCTAGAAGTCAGCTGTGAGCTGGGAAACCAAGAACCATTGTTGATGGGAATGAGAATGTCACCATGTCGGTGAAGAGCGATGTGGCAGGTGCAGCCAGAACACCTTCAGGGAGGCTTCATTTACGTCACAGGTTATATACTGCAGCTCTGTGTCAGCAGACTAGAAACTTTGGTGCCCATCAGAGGGGGACTGGGTCGGTCAAGTGTGGAATCCTGTGCAGTTGTGGCAGATGAGGGCAATGCAGGGCAATGCTGTCTGTGCTCCTGGAGGGACAGATCTCTGAAGAACAGGGCCAAAGGTTCTCCGTATTTGGGCATAAAAGAGGAGAGAGGCATTCGTGTGGATTTTCTTGCATAAGGAAACTGTAAGGACAGATGAGATGAATCACTGGCAACTAGGAAACAAGGGAGAGGGCTGGAAGGTCTCCTGGCTAGCCTTCTCCTACTTTGGGGGATTCACATACATCAGGAAATTACATAAGATGGCTCTTAAAAGATTGTACCATGAGCTCAGTACATGAGAGTCACCTTCGCAGGTCAAGTTCTGGCTTTATGTATTACATCTATTAGCAATATAATTTTATATGAAATGAGTTAAAAGTCCAAAAATAACAGTTAGGTCATTTGAAAACATATGCCTCAGGTGCCCATTAAATGGGCTTTTCAATATACATTTTGTTCAGAATGTGATCTGACCAGCCCTAGGTGGCCACTTGGATTAAGTAAGATGTTGTGGGTGTTGCGAGGGGAAAGGCCCCCGTCATCCATTCCTCTGTCATTCCTCCGCCTTCCTCTCAATCCAGCCAGCTTCTCTATTAAATGTGAATACCACGTATGTTTCAAAACTACAGGTGAAGAAACGAGATGAACTGTCTGGCCATAAATTATATCCTGGTTTTTGGGAGAGTTTTTAGCCTGGAACCAGAGCTGCTTCACTTGTGTTTGGGACTTCAAGTATTTGCTTGCTGGATGCGTTTTCTTTTTCTTTCTTTTTTTAAAAAAAATTTATTTCATTAAATTTTTTACAGAGAGTGAGCATGTGAGAAGCAGAGGGTGGGAGGCATATGGAGAGGAGAGAGGGAAAGAATCTTAAGCAGACTCCAGGCTCAGCACAGAGCCTGTGTGAGGTTCTGTGAGGTTCATTCCTCAAACCTGAGATCATGAGCTGAGCCAGAATCAACAGTGACCGACTGACTGAGCCACCTGGGTGCCTTTCATTTTTCCTTTTAAAAGCTATAGGTTTGCACCTGATGGTTTCACACCACGCGCCGCAGAACTCTGTGACAGAGATTGCTATGTTTCATCGTTTGGGAGGCAAAAGTATTCATCTCTCTCCTCCCCTATTATGCTCTTCTTTATAAGGAAGAAAGAGGGAGTCTTTGTATTTCCACTGTGTTTACTGGGTAAGAGGATGAGAGAGAAAGGCGGGGTTTGGGGGGCTCCTTCACAGGATTACTCCTTCGCCTAGGACTGAGTGCTCTGCATGGCAACAACTGTGTCCCACTCAGCACTTGCTTCCATTGGACTCCATGGAGGGAAAAGAAGGAACTCCGAGCATCCAGTGGTCAGGCCCTTAGAAAATTGTTCCTCATCATCTTAATGGGAATGTAAAGATTTTAAAGAGGTTGTTTTGTTTTGTTTCTCTCCTCTTTCTTTTAGACATTAGACTTAGTCATCTTTAAGACTTGACAGTTTTGGTCTTTAAACATTATTATCGCAAAGCCGTGAAAACCGCAGCTCATCAATTTCACACAGTTTACAGGTATTTGCTTAGAAAGTAGGAACCGACACCCGTTTATATTGTGTCCTGAATGGAGACGTTTGTGTGTGCTTTCTTGCCTAAATCATTCTGGTGGTGAGCACTTAACTGGCCCCAGCCCTTTGGTGGGAGAGTGTAGCCTTCCTGTCTAGTGGAGCGGGGAACCCCCCTGCCCTGGAGCAGAGAGAGGAGGGAGAGGCAGGCGAGGCCTTGGGATTTCCAAAGATGCTCCACAGCGGTGAGCAGGACGTGTTCTCCTTACCGCAAAATAATCAAAACTGCATTGGTGTGGATAACTGTTTAGGATGGCTAAAAGCTCCATATGCTGTTAAGAGCAAAAAGGTCAAAATATAACCTAATAATCCAGAGCCCCATGTTTTAAAAGAACACTCTTCCAAATCTCTCACCAGGATACCAAACACTCACTGATTTGGACGAAATGGAATTTACAGGGATCCTGGCAGGCAGTGAACTAGTAAAAAAAGAGAAACAGTTAGGAGAGTAAAACTGGATAATGATCCAAGAGCACAGAATGGACAGATGATGAGTTGGGAGGGGATGTGTGTGTATGTGTGCTGGCAAGGGGTGCTGGACAGAAGAACGGATGGAGAGGGAAAGCATGGTGGACAGCAACAGATGATAGACCAGGTAGTGGTATCTACAGAAGCCTGCCTGATGGGGCGCCTGGGGTGGCTCAGTCAGTTAGTTAGCATCTGCCTTTGGCTCCGGTCAGGATCCTGGGGTCCTGGGATCGAGCCCCACATCGGGCTTCCTGCTCAGCGGGTAGCCTGCTTCTTCCTCTCCCTCTCCATCTCCCCTTGCTTGTGCTCTCTCATTCTCTCTGCTGGAACAGAGAGCTTTGTTATAGACAGGAGTGTCCTCATTCCTTAGAAAAACCTAACTTCCAGTTAGTTGGGGCATAACTGGCCTTAGAGCAACAGAACTAGAAAACACCAGTGCTGGGGTTTGAACTCCTATCTGTCTAAATAACCCTGGCTGTTGACCTCCGGGCACCTGTTTGCATTAAGTATAGTCTGTGGCCTGTCATTAGTTGCCTACAATGGTATCCGTAAAGCTGAAAGCCACAGGTTCAATCCTGAAATGGGCCTCAGGCAAGACTGCATTATTTAGTTGTAGATTGTACCTCGGGCTCCTCCCAAAATTGGGGCCTAGAAGTGGCTGGGTGCTAGGGTGAAGGTGTATAGCTTACATAGCTTACTGGTTTACACACTTTTCCTTTTTTTAGAGAAAGACATTAGAATGCACTGCTCCCTAATACTGATTAAGAGGCATCTTTTTCACAGGTGAAAAAGAGCACTTTCTATCTTCATCATCCTTTTTAGCTCCAACTCTGGGCTTTGGTAAATCTGATGTGTGCATTGGTTTTAGATTAAAATGTGGCATGTGGTATTTGGGAAAACAAAGTGAACAAATAAAACTCTAGGGGGGGGATTTTTTTTTTTTTTTTTTTTTGTAATGGCTTTTCTCTGGGAACTTATTTATGTTGGTATTGTTAGCTGTTTTCCTTGGATGACAAACTTGTATAATTGTAGTAACATGTTTCTGAGATACAGAGTATGAAAACCACAACAGAGTATAAAGCTTTCAAGTTAGCACATGAATAATGTAGATTAATGACAGAGAGACACGGGCCAGCAAAGAGGGTTTTGAAGAAAGAACGCTGCAGACTCTGGGGGAGTGCCTGGGTCCTGTGGTTAGATCTGATTTCTAGAAGTGCATTGCTTGCCATCTGAGTGTTAGAAGTGAACTGGCATTTAATCATAATATGTATCAATGTAATTTGGATCAGGGGGTCCTTCCAACTACCATCTCCTATAAGAGGGATCCCCTGGCATGGAGCCCATTTTAGTGATGAAGCTCTTTCATTTGAATGAGATGAATGTTTGAATCCCATATTCTCTAATAATGTTTGTTTAAATACATGACCTTGTGACAAACTTATTATATAAATGGTGCTGCTGTTTAAAAAAGAAATGGTTAAGTTGTTACAGTTTTGCCTTTGCTGCTGTCTCTACCTGAGCCTACCTGCATGCATTCCCTCATCCAATGGGAAGGTGCAGGGAGCTGTGGTCCTCACCCAGGCGGCAGCCCTGTATCCTCTCTCTGGGGAAGCTCTTACAAGATCCCCTAACCTGGTCCAGCCTAGAGATAGATTCTGGTGCCATGGGCCTGGGGTGTGGCTGGGGCATGGGGAGGTTTTTAGGCTCCTCAGGAGTGGATGACACTCTGCTGCAGTGGAGAACTGTTAAACCAGAGGGTTCCCAAAGCCCTTTCCAACCCTACAGGTAACTGATTCTACCATGAGGTACCAAATGAATTTGGCCTCACCTTCCTGATTTCTAGTCTGTGTCATACATAACTAATGACTGAAATTCAGTTAAAATTTTCTGTGATTTTTGTAAGACTATCATTTCGCCCCAAATGCTAAGTAGTAGAACATCTTCTTTTTGCTACTTGTAGGGTATTTTTTTTGCGTTCATTTGTGGGCTACGTGCAAAAGATACTTTTTCCCTACCTCCACCTTGTGCATTCAGAATGACAGGCATTTAGAATAGCCGACTACACAGAAGAGGGCTCTAGGTAACAGCACCCTAGTTAATATATCACTCCATGGGCATCTTTCACATTTGCTATAAATTATATTTGCCCTGTGGGCTTTGGTTCTTGCATCTCCTGAGGAACCCAAATCTGATCTATGAATGGATTTTGTTTTTTGTGCTTCCTGCCGGAAGATTACAAAAAAACTTTATACAAGAAAGACTGGGCAAAACTGGAGAAAAAAATTAAAAAAAGAGAAAGTATCTTGTGATTCAGAGCTTGCTCTAAATTTTCTACTCAACAGGAAGAAGCCACTGTTTGCCTGTGAGTTTGCCTGAAGGCCAAAGTCGGGCTCCGGAGTCAGTCCTTGGCCCCAACACAGGCACCAGCCCCTCGGCCTGAGACTCCCCTTCTGTCTGTGTCTCAGACTAGTTACTGACTTGCTCAAACTAGTTACTGCAGAGATGAACTATTCCTGCTAGAGAGCACTTTTTTTTTTCTTTGCCAAATCAGCATGATCAAATATTTCTAAAGCTAAACCAAATGATATATTGGCTTACAAAGATTATCCACACCCTTGCATCAATTAAAAAAAAAAATGGAGCTGCCACTGGGAGAGAGTGGGGAGAGGCTATTTTGTGCTCAGAAAGATGCCCCAAGGCAGCTGTAGATAGCATTGTTTTTGTTCAGCTTTGGCTGGGCTGGTGTGTGCATTAGCTCATGTTCCAAATCTGTCACCAGAAGAATGTAGTGAGAATCTTGTTTGAATCTTTTCTTCCTCACCCTTTGCTTAGCCAGAGTCCAGTGTCTACATAGTCGAGATCGCCAAGACTTAAAAACAGCACTTTTGTATAAAACCTAACCTACTTTTTACATGATTCATAAGAAGAAATGGAGGCACTTCTCCCAATAGCCCAACACACACCTCTCCAGGCCCTGTTCCCCCCTCACTCTGGAGGTAATTGCTGCTGAGTTTTAGAACATATGGGATAATCCTTTTCATAATATCTGCAAGTCTCCACTGAAGCTGGAAAGGAGGGAGAGAGGGGGCTGGTGGGAGGGAGAAGGAGGGAGAGAGGGGACTGGTGGAGAGACAGAGGTGGGGGATAAGGAGGGAGTGGGAACCAGAACTGAGAACAGCCATGGCTGAGAACTTGAATTTGTGATTCGGGTTGATCACCTTTGCTTTTAAAACCTCAAGCAGAGGGGATCCCTGGGTGGCTCCGTGGTTTGGCGCCTGCCTTTGGCCCAGGGCGCGATCCTGGGGTCCCGGGATCGAGTCCCGCATGGGGCTCCTGGCATGGAGCCTGCTTCTCCCTCCTCCTGTGTCTCTGCCTCTCTCTCTCTCTCTCTCTATGTGTATCATAAATAAATAAATAAATAAATAAATCTTTAAAAAAAAATAAATAAAACCTCAAGCAGAAATCCAAGGCTTTTGTGTAGCTTTCAAGGACCTGAGGGCCTTTCCTCAGTCCCATACCCTTGTAAGGGACCCATGGGTTAACTGTGTGCTGTCCTCATCTCTCACTGATTCTGCTTCAACCTCCCTGGACATCAGCATCTTCATCTGTGCTCTTCTTCTTCAGGCCAGCAGGATTGTGTGAAGTCACATTGACTAAATTGCTTTGTAGATCATAAAACACTTTTATAATGTCTATTTTTGCAAAGTGAAGATTAAATGAGATGCTGAAAGTATGTTGTATGATGTTAAAGACTATCTACCCGGGAAGAGCTAGTGTTGATTCACTCTTGCCCTGGAAAACTTCTGTCTGTACTTGGCACTGGGGGAGGACTTGGTTTCCCCAGGTAAGAGGGTAGGAAGGGGGAGAGTACAGCAGAGGATGGGGTGACCCCTCTGGCTGGATGCCCTGGTGGCTATACCCTGTATCTCACTAGTTATGGCATCATTTCCCAAACCCCTTAACCTCTCTGTTGCTGATGGCTTGCTGAAATGCTCTCTGTGTCTAGTGGGAAAGGAATTTTTAAAAGACAAATGACAGATGGTGCCCTGCACAGGGCCCCCCGGCACAGCCCAGCACTCACTGGAGAGGGAGTTCCCGTGAGGGGAAGTGGCTTGTGGCACAGCCTGCCTTCTCAGACGTGAGGACCACCAGCTCATGACCCTTGGCCGCAGAGACAGGGCAGTCACTGCTGCAGGAAAGGAACTTCTGGAATGGTCTTGCTGCAAGGCCTGGGGAGCTATGAGCCATAGGCTAGGCCATGGCCGCCAGACAGAAGGACAGCTGCTCTTCCCCTAGGAGCCACAAACCGCAGTGGGAGTGAGTCTTGAAGCGGTTCACTTCCTCTGTGCACCATGACCAGTGGTGGTCTGGTGCCCTGGGTCTAGGGTGAGGGCCACAGAAGGTGAAGCATGATCACATGCCACTATGAGGCATTGAAGAAGGCATGTGTGACCAGAGGTATGGAGCCAGCCTGTGGGATAGAAATGGGTAGAAATCAAGAGCAAGAATGAGATGTAGACTTCCCTCTCCTACACGTAGTTATGTCTTGCAAACTGAGTTTCAAAGATTTGCCCGCCCAAAGGGTATCTTCTTCAGTGTTTACTTTATTAGTTCTTTCCCCATCAAGAAACTGATTAGTTGGGGATCCCTGGGTGGCTCAGCGATTTAGCGCCTGCCTTTGGCCCAGGGTGGGATCCTGGAGTCCTAGGATTGAGTCCCGCGTCAAGCTCCCAGTATGGAGCCTGCTTCTCCCTCTGCCTGTGTCTCTGCCTCTCTCTGTCTCTGTCTCTGTCTCTCTCTCTCTCTCTCTCTCTCTCTCTCTCTCTCATGAATAAATAAATAAATAAATCTTAAAAAAAAAAAAGAAACTGATTAGTTGGATGAATGAAATGACTTTCCTTTGCTATTCAACTGAATGGCAGTGGCCCTTCAGTTCCTATCACCATTGTAAATCAGCATCATTGCTGCCAGGGTGCTTTGCCCTCCGTGTACATGGGGCTGCTCTGTGGGTGAATCTCCTTTCCGTGCTCCCCAAGAGGGCTGTGCACACCTGTCTGCTGTCCTGGACACACAGTGGTGGCTGCTTCCAGGGCCCCATCCACAAGAACCCCGAATTCGATGAAGGAGACCCATCAAGCTTGAACTTTCACATCTTGGCTTAACAGATGTCAGGTAGCAAAGGCAGACCTAAGAGATGTGAAGGAGTCCTCCACCTTTGGACCAGCTTCTCCGCCCCTCTTTTCTTAGAGTTCATAACCTTCCAGAAGCTTCTTGGTGTCTTGTCAGGGGCTAGGGAATCAGACAACCAAGCTCTTTAGGATAGGATTTGGACTCTGTACATTTAAAAACATCCTGTCTTGGGCCACCTGGGTGGCTCAGTTGGTTAAGCATCTGCCTTCAGCTCAGGTCATGATCTTGGCGTCCTAGGATTGAGCCCTGAGTTGGGCTCACTGCTCAAGGAGGAGTCTGTCCTTCTCCCCCCACATGTGCTCTCTTGCGTGCACTCTCTCTCTCTCAAATAAATGAAAAATAAAATACTTTTCTAAAACAACATACTATCTTTTTTTAAAAAAAATTATAGGATTTGTATATTGACTGTAGCTTAACATATATATATATATATAAATATATGTATATAGAGATTCTTAATAAAATTTGACTCGTTCAAAATATCCTATATTATGTGTTTTGCAGTTATAGAAATTCTGTTTCTATAATTATAAAATACATTACTAATTTTGGAACTTCCATAATAACATCATTCTTTTCCTTAGAGGGTATAGGCTGGAGGCAAATTGCCCAAACACTTTGAATTCCTTTCTGTGATAAAAGAGGCAGGCAAGTCAGGAGTAGCAGGTATTTGACATATTTGGATTTTGATAACCAACCTGGTCAGAGTTTAGTGGAAACAACCTGGTTTCTGAGGACCTGAGTCTGATCGAACATTAACTGGGTCCACTGGCTGAGTATCTTCCTGGACAATGGGTATAGAGAATGAGAAATGTCCCTTGGTTCCCAATTGAGGCATTTTGGGAACTTCAGAGAGAGCAGTTTATGTTCTTATAAGAGTATTCTTATATTCTTCATGTGAAGGTTTCAGACACTTACCAGTTTACTTCCAACTGGCGGTTCTTGCAAAGGACTGAGGGACAATTTATGTCTTGTTTGCACTCCTAAAATAGTGTGAAATTTGTATAAAACATCTATATGAATTTGTATAAAACATAGTACAGGTTTAGTGTAAAATTACAGACCCTCTTCTTTCACAGGTGCCCTCTAACTATCCAAATATTAACATGGCTGCTATCAAAATTTAAGTATAACTCAGAGATTAGGGACACAATCTCTGAGGTGTGTTTAGCTTGGGTCACCATAGTTGGTAACTTTTGATGTGAGCTTGAATATCCAAAGTCCTGCTTCTGTGTAAAGATTTAGTTTAACAAATTGATAATTTAGAACTCTGGAGATTTTTCTTTCTGTTAATTCAGACACTGAGTTGAAATTAAACACATTGCCACTACCCTTCCCTAGCCCTAAAAAAATGAGGTGGAACTTAAGTGAATAGAGATCTGTGGATAAATTATTTGAATTTTGTTTATACTTAACAGTGTACTAGTCACACAGGTTTTGCTTGAAAATCAGCCAAGCTTTATTTTCC
Organism: Vulpes lagopus; assembly: GCF_018345385.1. NCBI lineage: Eukaryota > Metazoa > Chordata > Mammalia > Carnivora > Canidae > Vulpes > Vulpes lagopus. Next base: position 53,827,793 of record NC_054831.1, on the reverse strand, counting down.
AATTTAACATTTCACCTAACAAAGCTGCCTTTGCGTATTTTAACAATCATAGTTTCTGCGTATTGTTAATTTGAATCACACAGCGGGTCTTGTAAAATGCCACCTTCCCTTTACTACATGTCTAACGGAGACTTGTAGGTGTGAATCCCTTGACATTTATTTTTTATTTTTTTTAAGATTTTATTTATTTATTCATAGAGATGCAGAGAGAGAGAGAGAGAGAGAGGCAGAGACACAGGCAGAGGGAGAAGCAGGCTCCATGCAGAGAGCCTGACGTGGGACTCGATTCAGGGTCTCCAGATCACGCCCTGGGCTGCAGGCGGCGCTAAACCGCTGCGCCACAGGGGCTGCCCTCCCTTGACATTTAAATCTGTATCATGGAAGCTCACCATTAAGTGGAAAAAAATCTCAGCAGCAAGTAACTGAACAGCACCTGGGTAGGTGAGATGGAAATTGAAACAGAAACGAGAACCTACGTGTATTCAGTTTTTATGAGAGTTCATGCTCTGGAGAGACACTCTTGTCCTTTGTCTTATGAAATATTCAAGTGGCTTTATTTTCTTACTCGAAGGTATGTAATATGTGGAAAAGCAGAATATGTGTTTATGACACTTAAACACTTGAAAACATTAGTGTTGTTTTCAAGGAGCCTCTCAGCATGCTGTAAGCATGAGAGCAGAACCCAGGACTAGTATACAGCAGCAGAGATGGTGGTAGAGGGCAAGCCACCCCCGCCTCCCTCTGAGCCCAGAGCAGACATCAGCCACCCAGAGCACCTGCACGTCCCCATGCATGGTGGGCTTCAGCATGGAGCTTCACGCAGCCAAGGCCAGGGCTCTGAGTTGGCATGACAATGCTGTCTGCTACCCTGGTCCCTCCTACAGCACACTCACAGAGGAATGATGCCAGTTGTGAACAGCCAGTTTAAAAAAATGTGGGGAATGGGAGTGTAAGACAATAGTGTTCTATGGCTTTGGAATTTATGATTATTGTTTCGTCAGATGTGAGCTTCTGAATAGACTGTTCACAGCATTGCAATGTTTACATACAAAAGAATATATTATCGTGGCACATTGTTGCATCAGTTTATATGGAGAAAGAGACACCTGTTGCGTTTTTATGAGACTCCCTTGCTTTTATAACTATCAGTATTTTAGTTTATAGTATGGACGATTGAAAATAGCCAAAGCCTTTTTATGTCACTGATAATAAATCCTCATTAGTTTGGATTTCATGGGTGGCTTTATTTAGCAGGTGCTTACCAAGGGCACTGGCAGCCAGCTCCAAGCCTGCCGGGAGGAACGGAATGGTAAACCGGAGGGGACAAGGACAAACAAGGCATTGAGGAGGGGCACCAGCAATACAGAATCACTCCTGTTTCCAGAGTATCTGATACTTAACTCCTGTGACATATGTTTCACACACATTAGAATTAAAGGCCACTGGGCATGTGGGACATTACGTTATACTTGGTTGGTGATTACTAGAGTGGAATCATCTCTTGTATCCTTACTGATTCGGTCTCTGCAGCCCCAGAACAGGGATGCTTAGGGCATATTTGTTGAGTAAATGAACGAAATCATTTGCTAACATTTCAAGCTTGTGAACATCTCAGATCTCTTAAAGCTGCTGCTGCTGGAAGCAAAGATGTCCTGACTTGAGGCTTTCCATTTCGGAGGGATGTTTGTGAAATGGACTTTGGAAAATGCACCAACTTCTTTTGGCCACCAGGGGGCAACGTAGCGCAGCTACAGGACGGAGTCAACTCGTTTTCTTTATTTTATTTTTATTTTTTTAAATTTTTATTTATTTATGATAGTCACACACACAGAGAGAGAGGCAGAGACACAGGCAGAGGGAGAAGCAGGCTCCATGCACCGGGAGCCCGACGTGGGATTCGATCCCGGGTCTCCAGGATCGCGCCCTGGGCCAAAGGCAGGCGCCAAACCGCTGCGCCACCCAGGGATCCCCTCGACTCGTTTTCAAAGAAAGGTTGGCTCTTGAGCTCCTACTCTTAGACGTGGAGAGCTATGACTAAGTTAAATCAGTCCTGCAGGAGGGAGTTTCAAGCTGTATCAGCATATTTTAAGCTTAACACAGAGTAAGCATGTGTCCGGGTTAAAAATATATCCGTAAAAATAGCCTGACAATGTGCTTAAAAACAAAGTATTATATAAATAGGTGGCAAATGAAGATTTAGTCCTTAATAATTTTATTTTTATTTACTTATTGTTAAAGATTTTATTTATTTATTCATGAGAGAGAGAGGCAGAGACTTAGGCAGAGGGAGAAGCAGACTCCCTGTGGGGAGTGGGATGCGGGACTCGATCCCAGGACCCCAGGATCCTGACCTGAGCCAAAGGCAAATGCTCAACCGCTGAGCCACCCAGGCATCCCATAGTCCTTAATTTTAAAGTCACTTTCTGCCACCCAAATAGCTCATATGGCCTAATGGCCAAAAAAGATCAGGTACATATTAAAGAGAACACTGTTGCCTCTTCCGAACAGGAGAGGATCTAATAAAAATCCACTATTTTGACTGTGTAATTGGCATAGTTTTAATTTCGGGGGACAGCACAGTGGTTTGGGTTCTGCTAACTGGTTGTTGACTAAATGCATATACGTTCAAACTGATGGGCAGCTGCTGGTTTAATATAATCAGGTCCATGAATGCATCTCTTGTCCTGGAAACCTGTTGAACAGCCTGGCTTCAGAGGGAAATGCCAGTGGGAGGGTGAGCACAGTCCTGTCTTTATTGTTAAGGAGAGAGTCACCAGGACCGGAAAGAGAGGACTTTTTTCTTTTCTTTCTTTCTTTTTTTTTTTTTTTTTTTTTTTACAACATTCAATTAGAATACATTTTAGGGGATCCCTGGGTGGCGCAGCGGTTTGGCGCCTGCCTTTGGCCCAGGGCGTGATCCTGGAGACCCAGGATCGAATCCCACGTCGGGCTCCCGGTGCATGGAGCCTGCTTCTCCCTCTGCCTGTGTCTCTGCCTCTCTCTCTCTCTCTGTGACTGTCATAAATAAATAAAAAAAAATTAAAAAAAAAATATAGAATACATTTTAGATTAGCTCAATAGTCACTGCAGATTATTCAAGAAATGAACTTTTTTTTCTTTTACTGTCTTCAGTTCAGGATCTCTGACGTCCTGAGGCTTGGCCACATAGAATTCCAAGGTAGATGCAGTCACCGTGCAATGCCGGGCCTTCCCTTCCCTTTTGCAGCTGCCTCTTCCTCCTCTTCAAGGAATCCTGGTTGCCCTGCTGTTGGGTTGGTAGCCAGTAGCTACAGGTTTCTTCTTCTTTCCTTTTCCTGGCCTAGGCTCCCTGGAAGTGCTAATTAGGAATCAAACAACCACTAGAGCTGGCAATCCAAGAAGAAAGGGGAGTAACAATGCTTCACTGCTAACTTGGCCTTGAACAGTGGGAGATCAGCTGTTTGGGAGTAAAATAAACACAAAAGCCAACCAGGTGGTTGTTGCCTGCAGTGGAAGACCTGTGACCTCCCTCTGCCTGCTGAGGGGCCAAAGGGACCCAGAGCAGAGCCACAGGCTCAGGTTACTGCCCACACCCACACTTCTATGGTTCCTCTTCTGCTTTGCCTAATTTAGAGACCCCAAAGGAGAGTGCAAGCTTTCTGGTTGAGGTTGTGAGGGGGCAAAGGCTTGATAGGACAATATCGGGGTTGGTGTTTCTTTTTTAAAACTCTGCTTTCCAAGGCTGCTTTTCGCAGAGCTAAAGGACACGCTTTTGGTTTTAAGGGTCCTATCCCTTGCTCTTTCTCTTTGTTATGAATGGAATTTCTGAATGCCTCCACTGGAAGAATCCCCTAGGGACTGAAGAGGGAGACCCTGGATTCCTGAAGGCTAAAAATTGATCTAATATTTTCATCCCCAGCATATCAGCAATGCATAGGCATGTTTTCCTTAACCCTCGTTTCAGATACTCTAAACCCCATTCCTCTGAGAAGCAAACTAAGGCTGCTGTATGTTCACTGTTGGGGCTCTGAGAAATTCTGAAGGAACCGTATGTTTACACAAGAAGTTAGCATTGGATACTCACGCGGGGGGCAGTGTGGAAGGACGGGCTGTCTGATTAGTTTCCACTCCATAATTACAGATTTGGGCTGTATATTGGACTTCACACATGCACTGAGAGCTTGGTGAATGCTGTCCTCAAGGTTAGCCATCTCATGCTCCCTGACCCTTCCTCATCTTGCTCCAATTCAACATTGCCAATCTACTGTGGAGACTTGAAATGCTGGTAGTGTTCAGAACTCTGTTGGAACTCATCAGATTTTGGTGGACCAGTGGGTGGAATGCCTTCTCAGTGACAGAGACTGATGGCTAGAAGCTGAAGGAAGTTTGTGCCACGATGAATGTGCCACAGTTCATCATAACGGATGTATTCTTGCCCTTATATGTAGAGAAGAAGTCTCAGGAGCGGGGGTGGAGGGTGGGTGGGAAGAGTCTCTGAGCCCAGACCTTTACAGCATGAAAAATAATGGAAGTTTGTGTTCAGGCACGGTTTGGCCAGCAGCTCAGGCTCCTTAATTTAAAAGACAAGTTTATTTTTCACCAGCACGTATTCTGTGCAGTGCTAAGGACCATTCCTGCACCTGACCCAGTGACTCCCTTTTAAGTACTCAGGACATGCAATCTATTTGGAGACAGTCAGTGGCTATTTTTGAAGTGGGCGCCTCAGGCCTCAGGAGTCAGGATGCATGCTAAATAAGTTGCTCCAAAAGATTGTGAGTTCTCTGAGGGACCTAGGAAAAGGGGCCAGGGGCTGCAGAGGCAAAGACATTTCCCTGGAAGCCTAGGGCCAGGCCTGCTGGAGGTAAGTTCCTTTAACACTGCAAGCCACCCAGGGTCTTAGAGTCTGGAGGGATTTGCAGACCACTATTATTATGTAAATGGACCAACAGTGCTGCCTTTTAAGAGATTTTGGCAAAGGGTAACCCTTTGTCTGCCAAAAGGTAGGCTTTCCCTTTACTTCTGAGTCCAGAGTTCGCACAGTAAACAGTGGGTGACCTATAAGCCAGCCAGTCAACTTGCACATTGCCTTATTAGGCAGGCCGGCCGACCAAGGAGGCTGGCGGCATCTGGGGACAGGCCGGCAGAGCTGGTGGCTGTGGGCTTAGGTCCTGTAGGAGCCAGAAAGCCCAGACTCTGGAGACCTGGCCTAGTACTGCTCAATTAATTCTAGTGCACCGTGATGACAGGAATATGCACTGTCCTTGGCAGACCTTCTTTATGCTATGGATGGAAAACAGGAGGTGGCTTCCCCAAGGACAGAGTGCTAGATCTCCTTTTCCTAGGCCTTTACACACTGGGTAGCTTGTACTATATTAGGACTTACTCTATGGAGTATGGATTCTATCAGGAATTTTTTTTTTCCTATCAGGAAATGTTTAATCAATTTCTGTTAACCCAAGATGTTGTGGAGACTCTTAGTGTCTTGATCATATTTTCTAGTAAAGTCTTGCCTGTGGTGAGGTCTTACCTGTGCGTGGGAGGGAGGAAGTATCACTAGGCAGCAAGGTGGTACAGTGGAAAGAACAGAGTCCTAGGAGCCAGGGGACCCGGGCTCTCGGGCTGTTGCAAATGGTCTAAGTGACCTTGAACAAGTCACTTCCTTTGCTCTCTGTAAAATGTAGGGTAAAAATTTTAAATTCTCTACTGAAGTTACTTTCATTACCTTATGTCATCTGCCTTATTGTTCTCTTCAATAATAAGTTTTACTCAGTGTTTTTGGTGACTAGTCCCCAGCTTAGCATCTGAGGGAAATATCTACACAATTGGGCCTTTTAGGCTGAATTCATCTTTTCTCTTTTCTGTGTTTCCAAATTGATGCAGTAGCTAGAAACTAGGGAGGATGGCACTTTTCTATACCAAAAGTTTTGTTCAGACTTTTCAAGTTCTTGAAATTGGCAGTCATGTCTCATGAACCAAAGCTGTATGTGGTTCACAGGTATATACAGAGCAAGAGCCTGAATTAATAATGTGACCATACAGGAACTTCAAAATCCTGTCTCTTGTCTAAGTGTTTTCTTTTTTAAGATTTATTTATTTATTAGAGCATGCACACAAGCAGGGGAGGGGCGGAGGGGGAGGGAGAGAGAGAGAGAATCCTCAAGCAGACTCCGTACTGAGCATGGAGCCTGACATGGGACTCGATCCCAGGACCCTGAGACCATGACCTGAGCCAAAACCAAGAGTCAGCTGCCCAACCGACTCAGCCACCCAGATGCCCCCATCTAAGTGATTTCTTTTTCATTTCTGAACGTGGTGCAGGCTCTGGACAGCCTACTAAATGCAAGGAGCAAATGGTACCTCGTTCTACCTGCCAGGTCACCATGAGGTTATCCTGTCCCCCCAGAAATCTTGTAGTAGCAAAGCTCACCACCTTTTTGTGCCAAGAGACTGCTCCCACCACTGGGTTAGAGTAGGCAAATGCCTGTGGACTGGTAGGGGAGCGGACAGGGCACCTGAGGTGTTGCTGCTGGGCGGTTTTGACCTCATTGTCTTCTTTTGATTGACTCCTGTCTGCTTCTTTTCATTCGGGAAATGGTAAATTACTTTGCCCCTCCTGTTAAAGAAATGCTTTCTTTTTTTTTTCTGTTTTAAGTATCTCCTTCCATCTCTGTTGACTGCCTGGCTGACTGACTCCTGAAGGCACAGGCTAAGACTTTGAGTTACTTGTTCTTAACACAAGAACCTTTGACCTGTACAAAAAGGGATTTGTTAGCTTGGTGCTGAGCTTCCCTAGGACCTTAGAAGACTCTTGAAACTTGATGCAAAGCATGTTGCCTGAGGGGCACATTACTGCACCGCAAATTGTAGAGAGGAAAAGATTAACTGTTTGCAGAACAAGAAAGAGCAGAGAAACCTCTGGAGTGGGTACATTTTCTTTATACATCACAAAGACGTCAAGGGGGAGGAAGAGGCTTCTTGTTAGAACATAAACTCTGAGTCCCTGAATGAGAAGCCACAAAGTCTACAGCATTGTAAATTGCAAGACTATTGCTTGAGTTTTTTTACATCTAGTTATTTCGAATGAGGAAGTTAGGACTCTAGCAGGTAGGTAATTGGGTCTTCCAATGTGATTTTAAAGTAGATGTATATAGCTTTAATGGTAAACAATGATTTGATTTTAAGGAATAGCCCCTGTTCTGAGAAAGTTTAAAGTGTCGCCTTTTTAAGGGGAAGGATTTCTGACTCATATGAATTATACTGTTTTAATTGGTTGTTTTATTTCTTAATGACTTCAATAAGTGATTAGCTACAATGGAGCAATGATAAATATTTCACTCCAAATCAATGAGTGTAAAAAAATCACATAATTTACGTCAACTAGGACACTAGAGTTGACATACTTATTTCCACGTTGTCACAGTTAAAATACTTCAGCTCATATCACTAGGTGTTTTGAAGATAAGAGGGGGCAGGAGGAGCCTCCTGTTCTCCCTTTTAGGAAGTGAGGACTTGTCCTCCCTCCATGTTTGTCTCAACTCTGCTGTGCACTTGGTTGTGCTGAAGCAGGAGGGAATGGTCTCCCGTTATCCTTGGGAAGAACTTAATGTAAAAGTAATGAATGAGTAAGTGAGTGAATGAATGCATGAGTGCATGAGGAGCAATATCTAACCTGGGGAAGACAAGTCTATGTACTTGATAGGAATAATGGAAGAAGTAGGGAAACTTCAAAAGGTTCAGTGAGAACAAGATGGAAGAGGACTTGGCACTGTGTGCAAAAGCCAGTCGTGCATCTGTTAGGTGACCTCGTCTAGACCGGGAACTCATCGAGGGCAGGCAGTCATTTCAGCATGCCGACCATCTGGGACCTGACTGCTGGTGCTCAGGGAATCCTACTGGGAACGAAGAGATGGCTTCTGTAAGTGAAGTGGGAATACACTGCGGGACGTAGGAGAGGTCTGGGGCAAGAAGCGGGGAGAGACCAAATCTTTGACATTTGTCTTTTGCATGTTGGGTTCAGGTAGGTGGCTGAGCATCTAACTGGAAACCCTGTGCAGACGGGGAGAAGTGCTAGCTCTCAGAGGACATCTTCCTCCAGCACTGAACTGCTCCTGTAGCTTACATCCTGGGCAGTCAGTCCGCTTCACTGGCTTCAGGTGCCCGTGACATGTTGACTGGCCAGTCGTGTCTGGTAACAGAGACCAAAGCCCAGCAGCGCGGTGGCCAGCCACCGGCCAGGTTGTGACCCGTCGAAGGATCACAATAGCAAGTTTATCAAAAAGATGTTGGCCTTTATAAACTTTTTTATTTTGCTATCTGCAGTCCCCGTTATGGTAAGAGGCACACCAGCCTCTTATGGGAAGAGACTTGGCCAGTACATCTGTGCTCCTAGAAATGCTTTTCACACCACCTAAAAACCATGCAGCATGATGTGTTCCAGCTTGGTGTCAAGACGTGAAGAGAATCTGAAGTTTCTTCTTCTGCTTGGACTTTAGTGATGGCTTTCATGTTTCTTCACAGCGGGTGAATCTCTTGTTCTGGGAGGTTCCTGCCTTCCTGCCTCTGTGCTGCGGCCTGGACTCTCACACTTCCTCTGACATGGCCCCCCCTTTCAGCTCACACCTCCTGTGATAAAGCACTGCTCTCATCCCATCTGTCACGCTTACATGACTGCTTCCTCCTGGCACATACTCTCCCCCATTCCTAGCTAGGCTCACCATCACCTTCTCCAGGGAGCCTTCTTTCATCAGACTCATCCATTTGATTAGATTTTCCTGCTTCTTCCTGGACGTAATATAATGAATGGCTTATTCTAGTGGTTTTTGAACTTTCGAGCACATCCTAACCACCTGGGGTAGGGAGAACCTTCATTCTTAACAAGCACCCATTTGGCTCTAAGGAGCACCAAACTTTGATATCATTTGCCTTTGTATCACATATTAAACCGACTCATCAGTGTAAGTATATTTTTAGTCATTTCAAGCAGAAAAGACTGTATCTTCAACTTCTATGTCATAACCTTCCTATGCCACTAATCTGAGCACAGGATCTGCTTTCGTGGTGATCACTGCCCGTGGAGAAAGCTATTAAGAACATGTCTGATCTTAGCAACACCCTCCCCCTTGCCCTCTACCAGTCAGCAAACACATTGGCAACTGTTCTGAGACTCTAGGTAGGGTCCTGGGTACCAGTTAATGTACACTTGTAGAAAATATTGAGATGCTGGGGATGGTAGGTTGCTGGATTTTTTTTTTTAAACTAATTAGTTTTGTGAGGGGGTTGTTGTTGTTTTTATAAAAATGCTCTTCTGGGGACGAGGAAGCCCAGAAATTATTTTATTCAAAGCCCTTTCTTTCAAATCACTCAAGTATAGTTGAATGACAGCTATAATCTATCAGGATCAACAGTAATATTATACATTTACTGGTCTACCATCTGGATTTTTAGACTTACAAAAAAATTCTCATATCTGATGATTCAGTATTTCCTACTTTCTGTTCATGTTAAAACCATCAAATAGCAAGTATTGAATGACTGCAGTTGGCAGAAGCCTTCTGTGAGCTCCCTGGATAATTGTAATCACGCCAGCCCCCTTCCCCTCAGCTGGGGTTCCACCCTCAGTGAGCAAGCCAGGTGGGGCTTGGGCCCCCATAGCTCTAGGAACAGTGTTCTCCACCTCCTGTTCTAGGACATAGTTTCAGATTTTACACACTAAATACCTAAGTATATACTTATTTGTCAGATCATTGTTGAAGGACCTTTTGTGTATTGGTGTTTCGAATAGGTCAAAAAAGTTCTGGGCGTCTCCGACCTGGAAGGAGTAGTGGACACATGTAAGCCAGCATCTGCCTTTGGTCCAGTGCCCCTCAGGAGACCTGTGCCTGGACGCCCAGCGTATGCCTATAACTTGCATTACTTTGTGTTTTACTTTTAATATACTTTTTATTTAAAAAACTTGTGCTAAAATATAATACCATTTTAACCATTTTTAAGTGCACAAATCAGTGGCATTAAGTACATTTACATTAGCTGGCAACCATCCTCACCATCCATCTCCCAAACTTTCTCATCTTCTCCAAATAAAACTGTGTCCCCATTATAGCTCCGCATTCTCCCTGCTTACCAGCTTCTGGGTAACCATAGTTCTACCTCCTGTCACTATAAATTTCACTACTTGACATACCTCGTATTTTAAAATCATGCAATATTTGTCCTTTGTGTCTGGCTTAGTCATTGAACATAATGTCTTGAAGTTTCATCCATATCATCATAGCACATGTCAGAACTTCGTTCCTTAAGGCTGAATAATATTCCATTGCAGGTGTATTTCAGCATGCATTTTAAACATGGAACTGACCTTTGTTTTTGTTCTTTTTTCCTTGCTCTGAGAAATGGTTGACCATCCTCTCTTCCTGTAAGCTACCTGGGTTATTTTCCCAAGAATCATTAGCTACAGATTCAGAATTGACCAGAAACTAACATGATTGGAGATAATTTTTACCTCAACTGTTAACATTCTTTTTTTGGACATTCAAAGACATGAATAAGTCCCTAAGAGTTTGCAGTAGACTTTTTCTTTAAAAACGAGATCTTTCCTATAGCAAGAGGGACACGGTTCTTTCAACACATCTGATACAGAAGTATCTGTGAATTGTCACATTTCTTATCATTGAAAGTACTTTTGCCTTTTCATGTCTACATACTTGGCCTGATTTAAAATTATACAATCCTATAACACAAAATTTTATTTGAGACTGATCCTAAATATTACCACTAACCAAAATTCACAAAGCCTTTACTATGCACACAGGAAGAGAATAACTCTAAAATAAGGAATCTGGAATGTCTGAATAAACCAGTACGTGATAAAAGGGAAACGAAAAGCACTAACTGGGCTTCCCACTGGTGGGATGGCCCCACATCAGGCAGATCTGTCCCAGATTCAGTGTCTCTGCACATAAATAAAATCCACCACAGAAAATGTGAATACCATTTCCAGCTGCTTCCAACATACAAAATGCTCCTTTCCTAGGCTATAAAAACAGCCTTCATTACGGAATTTTAGTCCAGCCAGAGCTTGTAGTAGCTTATAGTAGATTTCATTAAAATTGTTCTGCCGTACTTGTTAAAATCATAGAAATGTATCAGTAACTCACACTGTGTAGTCAGGATTGCCCATGTAAACATCAGCTCACCTTCCTGTGGACTGGGAGCACTTCGGGTGCTGTTCAGACACCACAGTGAGGAAGCGCGAGGTGACAGCACAAAGGCCTGAGCCGGAATGTCACATGCACCTGCGTCTCTTTTCAATACAGAGATCCATGCAGGGATTGGATGACACACCCCGGTTTTCGGACTGCTTCCCCCATACAGTTGACCCTTGAACAACACAGGTTTCAACTTGAGATTCAAGTTGAGATTTACTGCTCTGTGGTTTGTTCCAAGAAATACAGGGCAGTACTGTAAAGGTATTTTTCCTTATGATTTTCTTAATAACATTGTCTTTTCTCTAGCTTATTAGTTCATTGTAAGAACACAGGATATATAGACATGACATACGAGATATGTGTTAAGCGACTGCATATGTTCTTGGTAAGGATTTTGGCTAACAGGCTATTTTCACTTCAATTTTGGGAGAGTCAAAGTTCTACTCTGATTTTTGACTGTTCAGGGGATCTGTGCCCAACCCGTATGTTGGTATTTTGGGTGTTTTTTTTTTTAAGATTTTATTTATTTATTCATGAGAGACACAGAGAGAGAGGCAGAGACACAAGCAGAAGGAGAAGCAGGCTCTCTGAAGGGAGCCCGATGTGGGACTTGATCCTGGGACTCCGGGATCATGACCTGAGCCAAAGGCAGATGCTCAACCACTGAGCCCCCCAGGTGCCACCCCCATGTTGTTCAAGGGTGAACTGTACATTCTCTCATTTAATCATGACCTCACCTTCATATTTGCCTCTTTGATTTCATTTTGATTGGCCAGGAAGTGGTCGTTTTGCCTTTAGAGCTACATTTTAAATGGTCCATCCCAGTCTAGGGATTTATCCTAGAACCAACTGTATTTCAGTTTTCCTGTCTGCAGATGGGGATGGTACCACCATCTCCCTGCAGGCTTTGAGAGTACTAAATGAGTTTAAAGCCCCAGAACTCTTAACGTGATCCCCACCCTCTGTTGAAAGGTCAGTGAGGGTCCCAGATCATATGCTATTCTGTACCTCATTACAGTAAGTCTGGTAGAAAATGGGTAGCTGCCAGTTGAGGTATTGGGCTGTTTTCTTTTTCTTTGGCTTTTTCCCATTTCCTCCTCCATGATGATGACCCTCAAAGGATAACTTCCACTCACATTGAAGGGTGCATGAATGTTGTCAACCAGAGAGCAGACAGGAGGATTGGCCCTGCAATAAAGCCTCCATGTAATCCTGAGCCACAGATGTGAACCATAGTCCCTGAGGGGTTAAAACTTTGATCCTCTGTCATCTAATGCCTTATCTTTTGACCGTGGCCATTTAGGAGGTGACCCTTCTTACCTGAACTCATACTGACATTATCCCCAGTTGGGCTGCAGAAATCAGCTCCTGTTTTTCTATTACATCATATCCCTGGCAAATCTTTAATGTTTTTTTCCTATTCTTTCCCTTGCACATCCCTACTTCATGGTGTAGGAAAGACAAGATGTTCCAAAGAGTCTCAAGTTAAAGAAGGAGTGGTAAGACTCTCCTTTATGCCTCCTAGAAAAGAAATAGATTTGGCTGTGAATGAGCCAGAATCTAAGAACGAGGAAGAATAGAAGCGAGCCCATTGTCTGTTTGCTTGTTCACTTCATTCACTCGTTCATCCAGTATTTACAGTTGGTTGTTCTGAGCCAGATCTGTGCTGGGAATGTGTCTCAGGGGTTGCACCTCAAGTTTTGATAAGCCATATCTTCTAAAGAGCAGGAAAAGTGTAGTTGGCAATAGAGAAATGCTGAGAGAGAAGACCATGGAAGGGCTTGAATAGGTAAATTCCATGTTGGTTGGCAGCGAGAGTTGGCCCAAGACTTCCATGGGATTGTGGCCCGTGTTGGGTGGAGTTTGAGAAACACTGAGTTGCATGTTACCAAGGGCCTTGGCGATTCTCTGGGCCAACTCTCCTAAAGCCAAGAAATGCATATGCTCAGGGGTGAAGGGCAGGTTGATGTTGTGCTGTGAGCCCACAGACACAATTCCATTTATAATTTTCTTCTGCATGATTAGACCAAATCTAAGCCTTGGAATTTCAAAAAGACCTAGGACCTTTGTCTTTATTTCTAGAAATCATTCATGCTTATTGTGGGAACTTTAGACAATAGAGGAGGAAATATGTGAACAGAGTTATGTCTGTTATGTATGTGCAACAATTCATGTTTTGGTGTGTTTACTGTCTTTGTGATAAGGTGGGGTGTCTATCTCTCATCATGATGAAAAGCTTTTCAAATCACCAACTGAGTTTCAAACTTGGTTTTCTTGTGTAACTTATTTACCCATTTTTCTATGTGTTTTCCTATGTAGGCTGGTTCCAGTTTCATGTGTTTATAAACAAGACTGTGGTAAACATCCTTGTACTCATTCAAAGTCATTTCCTTAGTACATTTCTAGAAGTAGAATTACTGAGTCATGGCTTTATACAGTCTTACAGATTGCTAGAAACAACTTTATCTTGTCCCTCTTCAATAAGGTGGGGACCTTATTTAAGGGAGGGAAGAATCATAGGTAACTTGCTTTTTTCCATAATACCCATACTCCATGAAGCCCTGACTTCTGTCTTTGCCTAAAGGTCTCAGATGTATCTGTTCTATTCACTCATGTCTCGTGTCACCATTGGGTTTGAGGAGCATCTCTAGAACAAAAACCAGACCAAGGAGTCTTATGAGATTTGTAAGAAGCAACCAGAAGCTGGCTTGACTCTTCCTGGGGTCAGACTGGCCTCTTTACCAATAAAACCAATGTAGGTCAGAGGGCTGGGGACCCTGTGACATCAATCCAGGACACATTTACAGCAACAGCCCCTGTTATTTTGTGTCCAGGCCAATCGGGAATGTGAGAGTTGTGGTAGGGAGAGTGAGAGAATGTGGATTTCTGGTCTGGCACTGCCACACCGTATGCTGTGTGACCTTGAGGAGGTTGCCTAACATTTAGCAAAGTAAACACCACGTGATCAGAAAGGCCCCTTAAGCTCATTTTCTCAGAGTCTATGGCTTTGGATTTACCAAGGCCTGATTCAGTTGTCTGAGTGATTTCACTTTGGGATGTCAGCATCTCAGTGGCCCACTCATAGATCTTTCTTGGTCATCTACCACCCACAGATCATGACATGACATATGCATGCCCATGACAGCAATCTCCCTCCTGCCCTCCCATTCACACATTTATGCTCCTTCTCATAAAGCGTTCTTTGTATGTGTGCCTATATAGAGAAAACTCCGTTTGCTTTCTTTTTAATTTCAAGATTGAAACTTCAAAACATATCCTGTAACATACTTCCATAAAACATTACTTCTGAGCATTGAAGACTATGGTGCTTTAAAAATGGAAAAGATTAGTGTTTCTAAGTGGACACAGTGGCAGAGAATTTTGTGTATTTTGTAGCCCTCCTTTCTTTGTTCTGAGCTGGTGGTTAAATGATGTTATTGGAAAGGGAATCGGCACCATCTCTGTTTTAAATTAAGATATCTTCTCCCTGAAATGTAATAAAATCACAACTACAACTTATAATTTTCTCTATGAGAAATAAAATATGCTAACCTACAGAATGATGTGATGAAATGTCTATTTAGTAGCTCCTCTGTGTGAATGAACCAAACTAAAATAATAAAATTATTATTAATTGTCATTTCTAATTATTGGAGAGTAAATTTTAAAACTTCATACTTTCTACTGATGTAAAATGTAGATTTCTGTCATCTTTATGATCTCATGAGGATGGGATAATTAAATAAGAAATTAAATTGTATATTCATAATTTAATAAAGAATGTTGGCTTTTTCTTTTCAAGACTGAAGCCATATTTAAATCTGTTTGCTTTTTTCCATAATGGATGGGCGAGGCAAATAATTCTGGTTAGATTCCATTACCAACTTATGGAGAATATCCAGATTCTTTTTATTTTTCTATTGGAATTTCATTTAAAAAATTCAAACTAGTTACTCCTTAGTAATAATTAAAAAGAAACATTTAGATATACTTAGTATAATTCTGAGTATTCTCTAAGATGAGTAGTTTTCAGGAATGAAAATGGTCATGAGCATGTGGTACTGTGTTTTATAAACTAAATTCTTTATAAAGATTATATATCAATATAAATATTATTTCATCTCATCTAATTATTCATTTCCAGAATCAGTTGTTTGCACAATTTCCTCCCTTCCTCTTCACCTTCCAACACTTCCTTTTTCCTCCTTTTTTCCCAGTCAGCCCTGACCTGACAACAAAATGTCTACTACAGTTATCTACAGCTACATGTGTTGTCCCTTGCTGAGTTTTTTTTTAACTGTTCTATTTGCCATATTTCTCCCTAGCCTTTATCAGAGTTGTAGTAACCAGCAGTATAAAGAGAATGCTAAATGCCACTACATACCCACGAAGTAACCAGTGCTAATGTACCTTCTTGATTTATTTGACATATGATTCTTCCTTTTCCAGTTAAGTTTGTAGTTTAGAGATCAGTTTAAGTCCATTTCGTTTGAAATCAGCATATAAAGTCAATGAAAATCACTTTAGAGTTGACTTCTAGCCATCAGTAAAGATAACACCATTGTTTTGTATCTTCTCTGTTGGCCTGCTGTGCACCAGGTATGGTGTTCAGGACCAAGGCCACAAAGATGGATGTACTCAAGATTCCTGCCTCTCAGTGGTGTATGGGGCAAATCATGATCTGGAGCCCACCTTCCCCAGATCCATCGCTAACCAAATGTCTACACATAAGCAAGTTACTCCACTAGTCCTGTTCCTCATCTTGTAAATGAGACCATTTTCTTGTGTTCTCATTAATGCTTATTTTAGCTATAAAATTACCAGCCTCTAATTATTGCATATTTTTTCATGGAATTGCATCATTACTGCTTGGCCTCACCATCTACATGTTGCAGTTAAAAACAAATGGGGCACTCCATGGTTTCCAGTCCTGCATGTAAGAAGCTTAAAGTCACCATTTGATCCCATAGCAAGAAAGAAGCTGGAAAGGACTGAAAAATCAACAACTCTTCTTGGATCTATAGGAGAGGGGAGGACCCAGGGCAAACCACTGCTCCTACGATTGGAGACATAGAAATGACAGTGCAGGGAGTCAGGGCACATGGGAGTAGAGACTCTCAGGCAAGGTGAGGGAGCAAAAAGGTAGTCTCTTCAGCAAAAGCTAATAGAACAACTCAATGGCCACATGAAAAAGAAAATGAATCTAGACACAGACTTTACACCCTTCATAAAAATTAGTTCAAAATGGATCATAGACCTAAATGTAAAACACAAAACTACAAAATACCTAGATAAGAATATAGGAGAAAACCCAGATGACTGTGGGAATGGTGATGCTTTTTATTTATTTATTTTTTAGAGGTGGTGCATGAGGAGAGGGGCAAGGGAGAGGAAGAGAGAGAATCTCAAGCAGGCTCCATGCTCAGCACAGAGCTCGATGCAGGTCTCGATCTCATGATCCTGAGATCATGACCTGAGCTGAAATCAAGAGCCAGACACTTGACAGACTGAGCCACCCAGGCGCCTTTTGAGATACAACACCAAAGGCACGATCCATGATTTTTAGTATATGTACTGCTGAAGCAAGCACAAGACATGATCCATGAAAGAAAGAATTGACAAGCTAGACTTCATTAAATTTATAAAACTCCTAGAAAAGACAATTTCAAGAGAATTAGAAAAGCCACAGGCTACAAAAAAATATTTGCAAAAGACACATCTGATAGAGGCCTGTTATCCAAAATATACAAAGAGTTCTTAAAAAGTAATGATAAGAAAACAAACAATGGAGTAAAAATGGGCCAAAAGATCTCAGCAGACACCTCACCAAAGAAGATACACAGATGGCAAATAAGAATATGAAAAGAGAGGATGCCTGAGTGGCTCAGTAGTTGAGGGTCTTGCCTTTGGTTTGGGGCATGACCCCAGGGTCCTGGAATCAAATCACGCCTCGGGCTCCCTGCAAGGAGCCTGCTTCTCCCTCTGTCTATGTCTCTGCCTCTCTCTGTGTGTCTTTCATGAATAAATAAATAAAATCTTAAAAAAGAAGAATATAAAAACAGATGTTCCACATCACATGTCATCAGGGAAACTCAAAACAGTAAGATATTACTATGCACTTATCAGAATGGCAAAAATTGGAACACCTGGGTGGCTGAGCTGTTGAGTGTCTGCCTTCGGCTCAGGTCATGATACCAGTATCCCAGGATTGAATCCCACATTGGGCTCCCCTCAGGAAGCCTGCTTCTCCCTCTGCCTGTATCTCTGACTCTCTCTGTGTCTCTCTCATGAATAAATAGAATCTTAAAAAAAAAAAAAAAAAAAAAAAGAATGGCAAAAATTCCAAACACAGACACCACCACATGCTGGCAAGGATTGGAGCAACATAAACTTTCATACATTGCTGGTGAGAATGCAAAATGGTACAGCCACTTTCCCAGACACTTTGGCGCTTTCTGACAAAACTAAACATGTTCCTACTCTATACGATGCAGCAATCACACTCCTTGGTCTTTACCCAAAGGAGTTGAAAACTCATGTCTTCTACACAGAAACCTGCACATGGATGTTTATAGCAGCTTTATTCATAGTTGCCCAAACATGGAAGCAGCTATTCAGTAGGTGAATGAATAAACAAACTGCAGTCCATCCAGACAATGGAATATTATTAATCACTGAAAAGATGTGAGCTGTCAAGCCATGGAAAGACATGGAGGATCCTTAAATGTGTGTTACCAAATGAAAGAAGCCAATCTGAAAAGGCCATATGCTATGTGACTGCAGCTACACGATGTTCTAGAAAAGGCAAAATGAGGGAGATGGGAAAAAAGCAGTAGTTTGCAGGGGGCAGACGAGGGAAGTGAATAGACAGGATTTTGAGGGCATTGAAAATACTGACTGTGTGATATCACAGTGAAAGATATGTCATTATACATTTGTCCAAACGCATAGGATATTGTAAATCTTCAGGTAAACCATGGACCGTGGGTGATTAGGACTTGTCAATGCAGGTTCATCCTTGGTAAAAATACACCACTCTGGGGAGTGATGTTGCCCCTGGGGAAGCCCATGCGTGTTGTAGGGCTGTCACCCTACAGGTGACACCCTCTCTGTCACCTTCCCCTCAATTTTGCCGTAAACCTGGACCTACTTTATAAAAATTAAGTCCCTTTAAAAAAAAATAACAATGAAATAAAAAAGGGGCAGCCCAAGAGGTAATGCCTAACTTAAGAGCTTCTGTCTCAAATTAAAATTTTTGAACCTCCAATAATATCTGCCTTGTCTTTTCCCACAATTTAACTCACATGTTGTTCATAAATCTTAACTCTTAACGATGGGGTTTTGGCTCCCTGTTAGGTGAAATATTTCATTTAACTTAGCCAAAGCCAGACTCAGAGCAGCCTGGGAATCGTTAGGCGGCTTCCCTGCTTCCCAATACATCAAGAGTCTCTGTACAGTTCCTTTTTGTTTATTTTTAGGGAGAGGAGGAGTTGTTTTTGACTCCCCCGGTGGCGGTGGCGGTGGCGGTTGGGTTGCAGCATTGTCTCTGTAGCTGGAGCAGGAGCCGGGATTCGGCCCTTGCTTTGAAGTGGTAACATCATGAATGGCCGGTCGTGGAGTGCAGCCTGCTCCCGCATCCCCAGGCCTGATTTCTGCTTGTAATCTGATTACGGGGTTTGAGCTGTTCCAGCCTGCAGCCTCCTGCTCTGCATTTACTATACTTTCAAGGACACGAGTGCCCAATTGCTCCAGCCCTGTGCTGTGAAAAATCTCAACCCAGTTTTGCTTAGACGAGCTGAAGGCCAGGGCTGGTTGAGCACTGAGCTATAGAGCAGGCTGTGCACCTCAACTTTCTCTGTGCCACCATGTTCAGAAGCCCAGAGATTGCCAGCTATCTGGGAGCTTTCAAGTTCTCTGAGAAACAAGGTAAGGCAAGAGGAATATAGGAGCTGCACGTACGGGTTTATTTTATAACATTGATGAATACCTTTGCATCCTCCATTTTACCTTGTGTTCTCCTGTGTCCCATTAGTGATACAGTTTCCTCGAAGGACACTTGAAACATCTAATTGAGTTTATAAATTAGCTAATTTTGTGGCTGAAAAACATGAGGTTTGGGGTTTTTTTTCCCCCTATTTTAAATTAGAGATACTGCTCAACCACTAGAGCCTTTGTGCAGGAAAAATTGCAAATTCAATCAGAATGCCCAAACTTTGGATCAAGTTCTGGATGTGCTGTGTTTTAGCTAAAATAGTTTTCTAAGCCGAATGCTATATATGCTAAATTATTACGTAGACAGTGGTGCTGGTCTTTGTAGGAAAACTTCATGTGATACTCTTTGGAACAAAATGTTGTTTTGGGTGTACAGGAAAATACATGCTTTCCATTTAACTACTGGAGTGGCAGCACCGATTCTGTCCACTGATTGAATGAAACTGAGATGCTAGCTGTTTTG
Source organism: Vulpes lagopus (assembly GCF_018345385.1). Classification (NCBI taxonomy): domain Eukaryota; kingdom Metazoa; phylum Chordata; class Mammalia; order Carnivora; family Canidae; genus Vulpes; species Vulpes lagopus. The sequence continues at coordinate 53,808,155 of NC_054831.1, read as the reverse complement.
AGTGTCACATGTGAAATTCAGGCATTCTGTGTCAAAATCGTTTCCAGCACAGATGCATGATTGGGAGGTGATTTGAATAGTCCTCAGATTCAGGGAATATTCTTCTACAACATTTGGTAGCTTTTTGAAGTGACTTCTCATTTTTAAAATACATAACAAGATATTTGTATAATTAGGAAAAAAAGCCTAGATGTTTAATTGGCATTATTACCTTTCGTTTTATTGTATCTCTCTAGTTGGTCTAGAATTTCCAAATTCCAGGATTCTGATGTGTGTTGCTGGATAATGACATGTCAGCATCTGGGGTATTTTGTACTTCATTTTCCTCAGGCTTCTGCCCCCCAAATATTAAGCAGTAAGAGGCACTTGCTTAGAAGTCTGTATAAGTGGTCTGCTTGTGGTTTTCTTGGTGGATGAATGGTTACTATGCCAAAAGCTGTAAAACAGATTACTTGCCATCAGACTGGTATAAATTTGTCTGTGCCTGGTTTTGATTAACTGGTCCACCCGGATGTGTGTTTTTGTTGCATGGGATTGTTACCACCTGTCTTTACATAATACATATCTTCTCTTCAAAAATAAAGGAGCAAGAAGTTGATGTGATGTGTTGTTATTGTTTAGATTTTAATGGAGGCAATTAAAACAGCAGAAGTGTTCCCCTGCTCTCCATCAACCCACTGCACACACACATTCTTTAAAGGCATCTCAAATACATCAGGCGGTGATGAGTTTCACCGCTTTTGGTTACCTTGACTGAAATTGTTTAATTTTTTCTCCTTTTTTTCCCCTGAGTATTTACTATGTTATTCAGTATTTAATTGCTTTGAGTTATTCTTGTAGCTATAACAAATTTAAATGATAGCATTGAACTATGTCAGATTTCTGTCTCCCACCCCTCCCAAGCAGAGTTATGTAGGCTAAATTTTGGGAGAAGAAGAAACCTTGCCTTTGTAAGATGCGTGTTGTGGAATTTGATTCTTAGACGGTGTCATTTTTGTATTCATATTTCTTGTCTGGTTAACAGTTTCCTTTTTCTTAAGTCGTATGTTCAAAGGGACTTTAAAAAATACCCCCCCACACACACACACATTGGAGTTTTGTTGTTGTTGTTGTTTTTTAAAGATTATTGTGTAGCTATTTCAATTTTATATTATTTCTTTCTCCTTAGATTTCAACCAGAAAAACTTAAGCTACATTGGATTACCACGTCAAAGAAAAGTTCCAAGGTAAAGTGGTCTTTGCTCAAGGAATCTTAAATTTTGATGATTTGTGGTAGCTTTTGGAATTATTCTCCTAAATTCCTAATTCATGAGTTTGAATGTTTGGCAATATGTTTTCTCTCCAGAGTTTGATTTATTAAAATATATGAAGTAAGCTGACCTAATAATATGTTCAGCCAAAAAAAATTCTTTTTGTATTTATTAATGCTGTTTATGGGAACTTTTTGCAGAACAGATAAAATTTTGAACCTGTAAAGGGCTGTTATCTTTTTTCTCATACCCACCTCTAAATGTGGGATGTTCTTTTGCAATCTGTCCATCAAGTAAGAGAGCTTTTGATTTTTTAAGAAAGACTTTAGCCTAGTTCCTCCCTTCAATCCTTCTTTCCTTCCTTTCTTCCCTCACCCCCACCAACCCATTCATCCATCTGTCCAGTGAGATCTCTTAACCATTATGCACTTCACTTCCCTTGACTGCAAGATATGGGTACTAATTTGATTTACCTAATACGGTGAGACTTTATGGTACATAATCATTTATATAAGCTCTTGTAAAAATTAAAGTTTGTGCTAAACAAGATGACTGTATCTCAGATGCTTCTTAGTAGATCACTGTCCCTAATCAGTTCTGAGATTTTTCAAGAGAAGACACAAAGTTATTACCCTGAAGACATGCAGACATTGATCCCAATCTACACTTCATGATGATAGAAGGACCCAACCCTGATCTACCCCTCATTCTACTCAGATGCTCTTGTTCCTAATGTATCACGTATGACATTGTTCCTTTTCTATAAAGGGTTTGCATTTCAATGGCATTGAATAAATAGCTGTTCCCATCAGGCTGAGCCTGGCTCTGCATTTGAAAATGGCAAAATTGATCTTGTGAGCACATTAGATGAGATAAAGCCTTGATGGATTTGATCTGTGTCTTAGTACCAGGTCAACTAGAGCAGGAATGAGGCAGGGTCATCAGTAAGGCTGTCTTGTCTGTCTTATTTGATTCAGGAAATACTTTTGTAGGGCTTGACACTCTCTCCTATATTTCTCATCTTTACCATACTTTTGATAGAACCTAAGGCTAACTAAGATGTAAATTTTAGTTAGTTCCAGCTACTATAACAAAATACCATAGACTAGATGGCTTATAAACAACAGAAATTTATTTCTCACAATTCTCGAGGCTGGAAGTCTGAGGTCAGGGTACCAGCATACTGGGGGTGAGGACCCTCTTTTTGGTTGCAGACTACCATGTTCTCGAATCCTCATTTGGTGGAATGGGCTAGGGAGATCACTGGGTCTCTCGGGGTCTGTTTTGTTTTGTTTTGTTTTTGGTTTGGTTTTCTTTTTTAAAGATTTTATTCATTTATTCATGAGAAACACAGAGAGAAAGAGAGAGAGAGAGAGAGAGAGAGGCAGAGACACAGGCAGAGGGAGAAGCAGGCTCCATGCAGGGAGCCTGACGTGGGACTACATCCTGGGACTCCAGGATCACGGCCTGGGCTGAAGGCAGGCACCAAACCGCTGAGCCACCCAGGGATCCCCTGTTTTGTTTGTTTTGTTTTGTTTTATTTTTATTCTATTTCAGTTATTTTAATTGAAGTATAGTTGATCTCTGAGTCTATTTTTATAAGGACACTATTTTTGTTCATCACCTAATTACCTTCCAAAGTCCCTACCTCCTAATATCATCACCTTTGGTAGATGTCAACATATGAATTTGGGGGGACACTGATATTTAGACCAGAGGAGCTTAGTTCCCAGTATGTCCCTAGCAGGTTGATTTAGCTGAAATAGAGCTAGTAAGTGACTAAAAAAAAAAAAAAAGGAAGAAGAGGAAAGGATTGCCTATTTAAGGATAGCAGAAGCATGAAATAAAAGGTCAGACATTTCAGCAGGGGACACAGCTGCTCTGAAGTGGTGGGCAGTGACTCCTGTGGACCTATGCAAATTACAGCCTCCTGGCCGAGGTACTGAGTAAAATAGACTGGAGATACAAGCACCTGCCTCCTTCAAAGCAGTCTAGTCAACCAGACACCAGAGGTACAAATACGAGGTGGTAGACTTTGAGCTCTCCTATCTTGTAACATAAACTTCAAGTAGAAGAGTGAGCAGATTGTAGGGAGCCTTTCCCAGCAGGGGTGCTGACTAATCACTGTCATGGGTAGCCCCATTCTGTGAAAGATCAGAGGTAGTAACTGCCGAAGGATATCCTGTCCTCACTTTCATAAAGTTTCCCGTTTTCTACTGCTGGCATTTAAGTAGGTTAATGGGACACATTGAAAAAAATTATGGAAGTAGGGAGCAATCTCTTCTTAGATTTTGAAGCAGAGGGAAGGAGGGTAGAGTATGAAAAATGTAGTCCTAAAGAGAGCACTCTTTTAGAGATAAAGATATATAAAAAATATAAAAGGTGCTTCTTAATAGTAGAAACTTTTAAAAGGTAATTCAAAAATCAAGTCTGTAGCATTTACTTTAGTTATACATGGAGACATGGTTTCAAACTGAAATATAGAATCATCCTTCTCGTTGAGCTGTGGCAACGCACCCATGCCTACAGAGGATGTCGGCAGGGACCCCTTGTCCCAGGGGTGATGGTCCATGAAGAAGAGAACGCCATCCAGTATGTGGAGCTTAGTGCTTCGGAGTTACCCATCATGTGAGCCAATGTCCGTGTGACTTGGGCTCCCCTAGTCACACTGCTCTGGTGCTTCTGACTCAAAAAAGTAAGAGGAGAGTAATGTTAGGGCTCTTTGAGATATTTGTGTTTTAACAGCCTTTAGATGATCAGGAGTTCACAGATGTTCCAGAATTTTTTCTTTTTCTTTTTCTTTTTTTTTTTCTTTTTCTTTCTTTTATTTTTATTTTTATTTTTATTTTTATTTTTTTGAGAGAAAAAGGGAGAGTCTGTGAAAGGGAGAGACAGTCATGTGACAGGGAGAGACAGAAGAAAAGGCTTAAGCAGGCTCCATGCCCTGTGTGGAGCCTGACAGGGGCTCAATCTCACAACCCTGAGATCGTGACTTGAGCTGAAACCAAGAATCGGAGGCTTAACCGACTGAGCCACTCACGTGCCCCTATAAATCAATAATTTGAAATAAAATACTGTAGTATGTTCTGCAAATAAGAAATCAGGATACCATGAGAGAAAACAACAGAGGCGCATAATATAGATTAAGAAAATGGTGGAACAGGGACTGGGGCAGGGGGTTTCTTCCTTGAGGAACTGGCCTTAAACAGAGGCCCAGAGCAGAAACAGGATGAAGGCAGGATGGAGAGGAGAGAACTCAGGTAGAGGACACAGCATTTACAGTAAACCATGTTAAGAACTATAAGAGCTTTTCATGACAGCGCTTGGGTTTTCCATTGGTTTCTGACCAACGGTGAAAAGGCTGTACTTTTTATTGGTGCTGACACTCTTGTAGCTTACTTGAAGACAGTAAGTGCAGGGGGTGTCAGGGGATAACTTGGAAACCCCACTACAGAAGTTCAGAAAGGTGTTTAACTGGGAAGTAGTTTCTTAGTCTTAAATATCTGCATGCTTCTATTTATGTTTGAAAATATAAGATAATATTTGTACCCAAAGGTCAGTGGCCTGAGAAACTCAGTATTTCAGCGTGTGGGCCATTTCATTTTAATATAGAACTCTTTTCCTGAAATTTTACTTTCCCAGAGAAAGTACAAAACTTCATCAAGATGTTTAAATAAGTAAATAAATCAATTACAGTAGCATGCCATTCCTTTAGTGGGCTACATTTCTATAGTTATCTAATTCTGTAGGTTTATACTAAGTCATACATCTGAATGAAACACTGAAAAAGAATTGTCACCACATCATGATTCACTATATAGAAGTCAGCACTCAGTCCAGATTTCTGACCCAAGCAGGTGTCCTAGGATCTTCAAGCCATCTGGAGTATGATCTATAAAGACTCCTTATTCTGAAGACTTTTTATTAAATAATGTGAATACATGGGAGTCAGATTTATGAATAAAGCCCTACCACATCTGTAAGCAATAACTAAGATTTCAGATGAGATGAATGGCATCCCATGTCTTGAAATGTGCGGCAGCACATTTGAAAAAATGTGCTGATTGAATTCATGTATGGGACATAGATGATTTGTGTGTTTCACTTACCTACTATGCCCAGCACCTTCCTTAGTCTACGCTTGGACCTCTAGGGACATGCACCCCTGCAGAGCAGAAACACAAATGGAAGACCAGCCCTTGAGGAAGGTTGGCTTTGCACTGACCTTCAGCCTCTGCAAGCCTTGCAAGTCGTTTACCTCTCTGGAGGTGATCATATCACTGGAGATACTAGTTTTCCTGTTTTCATACTGTGTTTTCTTCCTGCATGGTGGCAACTCTGTCTCTCTTGCCCAACCCCAGGCACACTCCCGAGGAGGCCCATGGGGTTGGTGCACAGCATCCTGGAAGCCACTGCATACAGTGTGAGAGCAGGAGCTAGATTCGTATCTTGTCCTTGGGCAAACTATGTAGCAGTTTCCTAATCTGCAAACCAAAGATGATGATAGTGCCAGTGGTGTGCTGAGGCCGGCTCACACCTCGTGAGAGCAAATGTGTGCCTCCCTTTCAGCTTTGAGTCCAGCAAGTTCTGTGGGAAGCTTGAAAATCAGCCATAGTGGGAGTATTTACAGCATCAGCAAAGACCGCAAAGCATGGGCTTAGGGGGAAGTGGGTGGGAGAGCAAGAGGGTAGGAGCCTGTTGTTAAACATTTAGCAACACAGCACTGAGTAGTTCAGGCCTCAGGGGGTCTTGTGAAGATAATTCAAATTACACCTGAAAGAGCTCCTGGGTGGCTCAGTGGTACCCTTGGGGTCCTATGATCAAATCCCACATTGGGCTCCCTGCAGGTAGCCTGCTTCTCCCTTTGCCTATGTCTCTGCCTCTCTCTGTGTCTCTCATGAATTAAAAAAAAAAGAAGATTATACCTGGATTATGCCTAGTTATAAAAAAAATACATATAGTAAGTACTGAGTTCCTCATTCTTCCTTTGTTCCAAGACAAGTTTTCATGAGCCTTACAGACCTGTTCACCATGCTTTGCTTACTTGGTTGGTTGAAGGCATTTGTTACTTCAATATAATTTCAGCTCTAGAGGAAAGCATGTACATAATTGAGACGAGTTGCTGATTTTCTGAGGAAGAGAAGAAAACAGAAAGGTTGAGTGATTAATCCAAGCTTACACAGCTATTGTTGAGTGGCTCTAGAAGAGGTTGTCTATCCCAACCAAGGTGCCCAGCTCCCAGTTCAGCCATGTTGTTAACCCCTGACACCATGCCACCTGCCTATACTAATGTAATTCTTCAAGTGCACAAAAAAGCCATATTAATATAACTATAAATAGATGAAAAAAAGCTGCCATTTAACTCTCTGAAATAAAACTTTTTACTTGTAATCCACATACACATGTTTAACTATAACAGTTGTGTAACATTTGTTCTGCATTTTGTCACTAAATTTCATATATCTTGATTCAAATTGACTTTAAATATTATTAATGGAATAATTTAATTTTTAGCTTTCAGAAAGAGTTCTGGCTTGAAGATAAAGAACAGCTTGCTAACCACAAAAGAGGAATCGATGCTAAGCTTTTAACTGCACTTCCGAAAGGTGAGACTTTTTCTTATTGGCTGACCAGCGTCTTGAGCATGTAAATATTTTGCCACTTGATTTTTTTTGAGGGGAATTCATTCATTAATCTCCCATGCATACCCTCCTCTGTGTTCCTTTTTGCCTGTTCCAAGAATTAACCTTAGTGAAGGTACCTCTCTTCTTGTGTGTTTCATCTACATCTTTTTCATTCATTTTAGGCATCCTCGGATATTCCCTGGAGGCCAGGTGGGAAGGGTGACAGAGGGAGCCAGCATAGAATCAACCTTTGTTATCTCTCTTACTTTTCACTCTCTCCAGGGGCCATGAGTTTGGCTCATAAGCCCATGTCTTCTTGGTCCACTCTTTCCACTCCTTCCACTTCTGTGTGCTTGCCAGTGTGTTGCATTTACACCGAGTGTCTTAGAGCTCCCTGCCGGGCAGCACACTGGGCTTCCAGTGCATATCTTACATATCTCATTTCTCATTTCTCCAGTAGATGCTCACATGTTCAGTGAACTAGTATTTTCATTGGTGAAGATGCATGAGCAATAAAACATTTACACCTGCCATCAACCAACTACCCCTGTGTTTTGACTGCAAAGTGATGTAAATGTGAACCAGATCTTTATTTCCCCCAGCTCTAACACTAGCACAGGGTAGCACCAGCTCACAAGCTGCCTTCACCCCCAAATCAGCTGTGTAACCCTTACTTTAGAAGAAGCAAGTTTGATGGAAGGCCAGATACTCTTTTTTCTTTCTTTTCTTTTCTTTCTTTCTTTCTTTCTTTCTTTCTTTCTTTCTTTCTTTCTTTCTTTTTCTTTCTTTCTTTTTTTTGTCTTCTGAAAGAAACAAACAAACATAAGATCAAACCCAAAAGAAATTAGACCAGAAAAAATATTCTTTTAATAGAAACTAAATCTAATTTAAAAGACCCACTGATAAATGTGCATACATCTTGAGGAATTGAAAAGGTGATATGCTTAGACATAGTCTGATAAGGATGGATATTCAAAGGTCCCCAGGGATTTGGCCTTGTAGAGAAAATTTAAACAAGGACATTTTGCAATTTTCAAGTACTTAGAAAACTGTCAACTGAAATACAGACTTACTCCATATTGCCCCAGAGGCCAAAACCAAGAATAATGTGTTGAATTACAGGGAAATAGGTGAGGTTTCATAGGAGAGTGACAATTTTGATAGTTTGCAGACCTGCAAATGGAATGGGCTTTATTACGATCTTATCTGCTCCCATTGGCACTTTCAAAGAAGGTCATAGGCTTCCATGGGAAGGACACCATGCTGTGGGTACCCCCCAGATAGTGTGACATGGAAGGGCCCTTCTGATTTTTCAGACTGTTTGTGAAAGACAAAGAAACTGGTTAATCTGAGTCAAATTTACAATCTATGAAGATGATCTAAACAAAGTACAAGGGTGACCAAATTGATTTTAGCATGAGCTTGGAAGATTGGACTAATTAGGCAGAGTTCTATCACAAAAGCTGCTTTACTCTTCCTCTTTGTCTACCCTGTTCCTTTTCTTGATATGTGATAGTACATGCAATATTGGGATCAGAAAAATTAGAAACAGCACATGAGATGTGAGGTTTCTTTAAGGTTCAACAGCTTGTAACTCCATGTGTGCCAAAATTTAAGAACACAGAAGTTGATGAACCAGTTTCATTAGAAAATATATCATAATTGGTTATAAAAACATACTTTTTCACAAATCAAAGATAATGCCGCGTATTAATCAGATTTATGTTTCCAAATTCACACAATCTTTAAAACATGTTTAAAAAGTGTTAGAGCCCCTCCTCCCCTGAATTTCATGTGACTTCCCCATAGTCTTATTTCACATTCTGCACTTTACAAATTTGGGCAGGCATGTTTGGAAAGACCCACATAATACCGATAATCTCACTTCTCCATCTTAACAAATATTTTAATGATTCTGTCAACTCTTGGCAGTATAATGGGGAAAGTAGGAATCGGTTGCAGCTTTTCATGGCGTAGAGTTTAATGTCTGTCTATACATTTACAGAAGTTTCTTTGTGTTCATTTAGTGAGAAATTCTTGCTTCTGTGAAATTGAGCGTTGAAATGATCATTGGCTTTTCTCTGAGGGTCTTCCTTTAACTGTGTATCACAGCAAGTTCTCCAAGGGTTAAGAGCCTTCACCTGTGTAAAGATTATAATATTAAAATAGATTTTCGGGATCCCTGGGTGGCGCAGCGGTTTGGCGCCTGCCTTTGGCCCAGGGCGCGATCTTGGAGACCCGGGATCGAATCCCACATCAGGCTCCCGGTGCATGGAGCCTGCTTCTCCCTCCGCCTGTGTCTCTGCCTCTCTCTCTCTCTCTCTCTGTGACTATCATAAATAAATAAAAATTAAAAAAAAAATAAAAAATAAATAAAATAGATTTTCCGCTTAACAATTATGAAATGGACCAAGTATATTACTCTACTTTCTTAATAGCTTTCTTGAGATATAATATACGTAGTATACAGTTCATCCATTTTTAAGTATACAGCTCAGTGGATTTTAGCATATCCACAGAGTTGTACATCCATCACCACAGACAGTCAGTCAGTTTTGGAACACTGTCATTATCCCAAAAAGAAATCCCACACTTCTTAGCCATCACTGCCACCCCCGCCCCCGCCCCTCTGCCCATTCCTCTAGTTTTGTAATCACTTATTTTATAAGCTGCTTGTCTTTAGATTAGTGGCTGCCATCCAAGTGTAAAAGTTAAAGTGTGTTACTTCTCTGGGAAGTCAGATCAGTTTTCAGGACATTCTGGGTCTGGCCTGTGCTCTTGGCCTGTCCAATTCAGGGTGGGAGAGAGGTGTTCTTGGCAGTCCCTTGCCACTTATATTTCTTTGGAAGATTCTACTGTACTTGGGTTTGGACAACTGAACTCGACAATAACTTTACCAGAAAGCCTGTTTCTCAGGGCTAATTAAAGAAACTGTTCCCCAAGAAGACTACCCAGCAGACCAAATTATGCTGGGTATTGGCATTATATATTATGATAAAGCATGTTAGGCAGTTAAATGACTTTATAAAGTATGATAGACCTGACAGCCATTGCCCTTAAATTACCTGACTTGGAAAATGACCATTGATTCCCATCAAAAATAACTGAAGAAATAGACTCATGGAATCCGTATTGCCACAGAAGCACCATTCGGAAATCCTCAAACAAGGGCAGCAGGCTCAGAGAGCAGATGCAATGAGGGATAATTTAGTGTGTGTCACAGTTTTAATGTACTTGAAGGCGAAGTAGAAAATTCATTACAACCAAAGTTAGATCAACAGTGCCTGTTTAGATCTGTATTACATGATGACTAGTATTTCTATTACCTGAGACATTTATGAATTGTACACATTATGCCACAGCATGCAATCGATTGAATTATAGCTGCTTAATCCCATTTAAAAAAATTTATATTTCCTGTTTTTAGGAAATATACACTGATGAATTTAAGGTGTACCATGTTGCCAGTTACACTTGACTGGTTCAGAAAGATTAATATGTAGGGATGCCTGGGTGGCTCAGTTAGTTGAGCATCATATTCTTGGTTTTGGCTCAGGTTGCGATCTCAGGGTCTTGGGATGGAACCCCGAGTAGGTCCCCACATTGGACATGGAGCATGCTTGGGATTCTTTCTCTCTCTTTCCCTCTACACCCCCCCCCCCCCGCTCTCTCTCTCTCTCTCTTACTCTTTCAAATAAATCTTTAAAAAGCTAATATGTAAATATGTGTACATCCATGCATGTGTGTACACACATGACACATGTAAATATGTGTCATAAAAATAAAATAAAAGCAAATGTAGTAAAGTGGAAGCATGTTATGAACCATGTCTTCATTTTTCTGTAAGTCTAAAATGATGTAACAATTAGAAAGAAAAGATAAATTTTGGTAGACCATAAACAGTAATAAACTGTATTCAAGACTATCCTCCAAGGGCACCTGGGTGGCTCAGTAGTTGAGTGTCTACCTTTGGCTCAGGGCATGATCCTGGGGTCCTGGGATTGAGTCCCGCATCAGGCTCTTCACAGAGAGCCTGCTTCTCCCTCTGCCTATGTCTTTACCTCTCTGTTTGTGTGTCTCATGAATAAATAAATAAGAACTTAAAAAAAAAAAAGACTATCATTCACATGATACCTTGGCGATTATGAGTGAAACAACAGAGGGCAACATAGATTTCTACAGCTGGGGTGACTTCTGTGATTTCTTAGTATTAGCTCTTTTTCAATGCTTTATAATAAACCTGACCCAAAAATTCCAGCTGGAGGGCCTAAGAGGTTGTTGGATTTACTCCCCTGGAAAGGGAGGAAAAAATACACACACATCAGCAATTCAAATAAAACCTCATTCTCTTTTATACAACTGAAGTGTTTTCCCATGGGATAGATATACTAGAGTAATTATATCACATGTTTGTTTTGCTAATTTTACTTTAAAATTATAGTCTTGGGAAAGGAAGCTTGTCTATGATTTCTTTTGTCTTCCACATCTTTTCTTTCCCCTGTAATCTCATGTCTGTAGGAATGAAGCAAATCTTGGTAACTAAAAAATATACTTGTTACAAAGAATAGACTGAGAGGTAATTTGTTTGCTTAAGGGATTTTTTTCCCTAAAAGATTCACTATAGATTTCTACTAAGAATGAATAAGCATGCTGATATATTTATTTATTTATTTAATTTTCAAGTTGTCTCCATACCCAACATAGAGCTCAAACTCACCATCCCGAGATCAAGAGTTGGGTAGTCTACCAACCGAGCCAGCCAAGTGCCCCTTGCTTGCTGATACATTTAAAGTATTGTTTGATTTATGGCCTCATTTCACTCCTCAGTAAATAATCAGAGAGGACTATGGGTTATAGGCTTGAAACGGTTTTGAGTTTAAACCTGGGTGTTGTTGAAAAGAGTGCAGTGCTAGCTAGTGGTGTCTGTCATTGGGGTAACCTAGAGCGTGGGCATCCTGGGGACTGGCTGCTTATTTTAATCTTTGTCCTGGGATCTATGCTTCTCAATCCAGGATGGTAACATCCCTGGGGGGGCTTTGGAAACAAATGAAAGCATTTTTGTGTCATTCCAACTAATGATGATTAGGCATTTGGCAGGGGAGCCAAGGATACTTAACATCCTGAGGTGCAGGACTCATGAAGAAGCTTTTCATTCACAAGGCCATTAGCATCTCCATCATGATCTGTTATCTGGTCCAGAGCCAGCTGATGAGTTTGGGAACCTGAGGACATGCACCTGAATGTCTGCTAAATGCTATCCTAAGACTTAGAGCAGTGAGTGGCTGTCAGATGACTGTTCACTAGCGGACTGCCCAGCGTGTTCTGTCCAGAAAAGGACAGAGATCACCATGGACAGTAGGATAACTTGGCTTACTCTTTCCCTTACCTTTTTTCCTCACTGGCCAGGGCTTCTTGGAATTCAGTTTCTGGGACAAATGACTATTCTGACCATCAGCCCATTCCCTTCTCATATCATCTTAGTTTTTATAGAATATTGAAACATGTAGGTAATGGCAGTAGGAAAAGTAGTTTTGTTGTGGGTGAGGTATTTGCATACTCTGCCAACTAGTTGATCATTCCTTCCATAATAAGACTGTCAGGAAATGGGACGCCTGGGTGGCTCAGTGGTTAAGCATCTACCTTTGGCTCAGGGTGTGATCCTGGAGTCCCAGGATCAAGTCCCACATCAGGCTCCCTACATGGAGCCTGCTTCTCCTTCTGCCTATGTCTCTGCCTTTCTCTCTGTGTCTCTCATGAGTAAATGAATAAAATCTTAAAAAAAAAAAAAAACTGTCAGGAAGCAACTTGCTACTTAGCTTTTTCACTGCTTCTGGAATCTTTTTTAAAAATGTCTTTAGTTACATTAATTTCTATGGAAAAATTTAAAATTTAACGAAATAAAAGTAATTTTCAGTCTCAAATTAGATGAAGAAGTATATCTTAACTTTTTCCAATAGAAGTTATAGGACACTGTGTGTTAAATTAATATTTTTATCCTTATCTTGCCTTAGCCCATTTAGGCTTCTGTAACAAAATATCATAGACTGGGTGGCTTTTAAAAAGTTCATAGTTCTAGAGGCTAGATCAGAAATCCAGCGTGGTTGGGTTCTGGTGAGAACCTTCTTATGGCCTAAAGACTCTCAGCTTCTCACTGTGTCTCACATGATAAAAGGGTGAGGGAGCTCTGTGGAGGCTCTTTTATAAAGGCACTAATCCTACTCATGAGGGTAGAGCCAATCATCTCCCAAAGTTCCCATCTCCTAATACCATCACTTTTGGGATTAAGACTTCAGCATATGAATTTGGAGTGGGGGGGATCCCTGGGTGGTGCAGCAGTTTGGCGCCTGCCTTTGGCCCAGGGCACGATCCTGGAGACCCAGGATCGAATCCCACGTCGGGCTCCCGGTGCATGGAGCCTGCTTCTCCCTCCTCCTGTGTCTCTGCCTCTCTCTCTCTCTCTCTCTCTCTCTCTCTCTGTGACTATCGTAAAAAAAAAAAAAAAAAAAAGAATTTGGGGTGGGACTAAACATTTAGACCATAGCATATCTGGGTGGAGGGTCAGTGGTGATACACCCTGCAGATCCTATTAATACAATCTGCTTCTTAGGTACGAGTTTGACACATTATGTTTGAAACCTACCTTTCAGAGCACTTGGAATTTGGTTTCAATAGCTTCTTGAGCAATCTTATGAAAAATATGGGCTCTTACTCTTCTCAGGGTTTAAATAATTAATTGATACTCTGGTTTATATCATCTTTGAAAATATTTTCAAAATGTGTACTACCAGCTATTGAAGTTTTATCACACCATCACCTTGCTGGAGTTAATTTGTTAACTAGGAGGCTATGATTAGTCAAGCTTCCTCAAAAGGGAACATGGCAGGATGCATTATTATCATTATACCCTCATTGTCCAAATAGGAACATAATTGACAGTGCAGAACGAGTACACTTCTGCCTCCCATCACTCCAGTTCCTGGGAAAGGCCACTGAGGGAGAGACTTTTTTGAAGCCAACTATCTTAACACAAGTCAATTTAGTCTTAGCTGAAAGTTTGAAGGGGCTATCATTTAAAAATAAATAAAGACAAGGCTTGTATCGCCAAAGACTATAAAAGGGCAATATAAAAGGTGTGTGTGTTTGTGTGTGTGTGTCTGTGTGGTTTTGACTCATTACAGAAAAAAAAATGACAACTTTAAAAAAAGAAAGGAAATTAAAGTAGTTGAAAATTAAATTCGAGTATTCACAGGCACCCTACTGAGTCAGTCATTAGGGCACGTGACTCTTCATCTCAGGGTTGTGAGTTCAAGTCCCATGGTGGACATAAAGTACTTTATGTTATTTTACTATTTTATTATTATTATTTTAGAGAGGGGGATGAGGAGGTAGGAGGAGAGAGATTCTTAAGCAGGCTTCGTGCCCAGTGCAGAGCCCAACATGGGGCTGGATCACACAACCCTGAGATCATGGCCTGAGCCAAAATCAAGAGTCAGACCCTTAACTGACTTAGCCACCCAGGAGCCCCAAGATGTAAAGTTTACTTTAAAACAAAAAATAAAATTAAAAAATATTCCAGCATTCTAGTATGCCTCCTTTGATTCAACCTTTCAAAGTTCCATGAGCCCCCAGAGCTGTCAGTGATACCTCTTCTCAGTATTCCTGGGCCCTCAACAGGAGCCACTCAGATGAGTCTTTATGAATTCATGTGATTGAAGAGGAGGTGAGAAGAGAGACCTTTACTCTCCATCAAATTTGGCCATTTCTCCAAAGAACAATTATTTAGTATCTCAGTAATATCCTTGTAGTCAGTATCACGTGAGATCCTCCCAAGCTCAGCAAAACATTTGTCTGCCCATCCCGTGTTACCAGGAGAATTAGGGCAATTACTTTATCCATCAGCGACCCAAATTATAGCAAGGAAACAAATGTTAACATTTCCTTCTAGCAAATGCTGGTAAGGGGAGGCTGAGGAACTGTGTTAACCTAAACTGCAGTTAATGGCTATACCCTCTATTAGGTACCACTGGAAACACAATCAGGTAGTTACAGATTTTTACAGGTTAACTAATGGGGCAAAATAGGGGTGTGGTGAGACAGTAGTTGTAGCTTGCTGATGGGTGTGTGGTGCTTCTAGTACTTGTCTCTACTTTTGCAGACATTAGAAGTTTTCCAGAATGAAAAGCTTGGAATACTTTATTGAACCTACTAACAGTTAAAAACAGATAGTGAGCTATGTACTTGCTGGAGAGATCTTAATGTTCAGTACGTCCCTGGATGAAATAGAATTCGATCTTATCAACCTATCCCTTATTCATGGTTTTACTTCTTAGCAAAACCTGCAGTGTGTATGGTGTGTGTGTGTGTATTTGTGTGTATGTGCGTGTATGTATGTACCTGGATGTACATGCTTCCCATTTGGCATCTGCCCTCCTGCCCTAGAAGACAATCTCCCGGAAAACAGGACCTCTGTCAGTTCTGTGTATCACTGCTCATGGGAGCCAAGAACAGAAACATAAGTTCAATAAATATATGCTTCATGAATGAGTAAAATGAATGCATGACTACTAGAAATTGGAGCATCTTTTTATTCTTCTTTATTTTAGTTGCAGAATTAAGAAAAATCTTTGAACCAAAGAGAAACGAATTTTTAGAAATGAAAAGGTAAGATATTTATCATACCTAATTAGAAAGTAGAAGAGCTTGCTGAAGCAGTATTCACTTTTCCCCGAGAACTGATTTCCATGGCTCACGAGGTCTGTTTTGGTGTCCTGCACAGAAAAGAAAGAATTGCCAGGCGCCTAGAAGGAATCGAGACGGACACCCAGCCCATCCTCTTACAGAGCTGCACGGGGTTAGTGACTCATCGCCTGTTGGAGGAAGACACACCCAGATACATGCGAGCCACAGACCCTGCCAGCCCCCACACTGGTGAGCATACTTGCCTGGTGGCCTGCCATCAAGCCTTTTTATCCAGTGCTATTAGAAAATGAGATATTCCACAAAAATGAATTGTGTAGATGTACTTACTTATTAAATATACATTATTTGTGAAAAACTGCAATGACACGTATATCAGCTCTGCCCTGCTCCAGTATCATAGTGGTAAGAAGTGATTCCTACTGTTGGTAACTCCTGGGACCCCTAAAGGGCAGGAACCATGTCTCCCTCTTAGTACCTTCAGCGCCCTGGCACAGGACCTGCTGCCTGAGATCCTCAGTGAGAGTTTTTAGGGGTCTGAATGAGGCTCCTTTAAACAGAGTACCCAGGTGCCCAGCACAGGGCCTGGGGCCCGCTCGAAGCAGGGAGCATTAAAAGTGAACCTGGACCTTGAGTGGTTAGTTCTTAGTCTAGGTGTTTATGCAATAAACATTCTATTTAAATTATTTTGATACATGTGATTTTAAATGTTTTGGATATTTGGTTTATATTAAGCAGTATTTCAAACGTGACTTTTTTGATAACTGTCAATGTTAGGAACATCAAATATTCAACTTGGCCTTGGAAGAGGATGACCCATATGGGGCTGTTCTTCTCGCCCCATTCCTGGCTCCGCAGCTCTGTGCTGCTGCTTTTTATAGCTAGTGTTTTCTAGTTTCTTCCTCAGAGAGGGCTGTTGATCTCACTTCATGATGTAATCATGTCACTTATCTGGATGTCCTGATCTTCTGTGGACAGAAAACTAGAGAATTAAGATTTAAGTTACATGGAGAATCAAGAATTAGGCAGAGTTCAAAATTTAAAGTCAGAAATAAACCCTCACTCATATAAAAGTAAACCTATATATTATATGATAATTTAAGCATCACATATTCGTGAGAAATGTAGACTTATTTAATAAAACAGTACTGGGAAAACAGGTTCTTGTACAGTGGGAGAGGGGATGTAGCCCTCTTCTCATTTATATGAAAGACAAAAAGGGATCCCTGGGTGGCTCAGCAGTTAAGCACCTGCCTTCGGCCCGGGGCATGATCCTGGAGTCCAGGGATCCAGTACGGCCTTAGGCCCTATGCATGGAGCCTGCTTCTCTGCTTCTCCCTCTGCCTGTGTCTCTGCCTTTCTCTCTGTGTCGCTCATGAGTGAATGAATGAATGAATGAATGAATGAATGAATGAATAAATAAATAGATAAATAAATAAATAAATAAATAAATAAATAGAATCTTAAAAAAAAAAGAAAGACAAAAAAACCATAGAAAACATGGGTGAATATTTCATTCAAATTGAATGGAAGAAGACTTTCAAGACACAGAAACAGCTGGAGAAATCACAAATGACCAGGTCAATCTACTACATAACAATTCACATCCAGTCTCCAAAAAAACCTTACACATAGACAACAAAATATTAAACAAGTTTGAAATATTCATGAATAAGATTCAGGTTCATAGTCTTATAAAAGTGCATTCAAAAAAAAAAAGTGCATGCAAAACCAATAGAAATAGCACTATGAATCAATAGAATACAGAGCAATAAGCTTGACCAGATATTCCAGAGAAGAAAAAAGTAATAAAAATGGCTAATAAATAATTTAAAAATGCATATATTCTCTTTTTCTAGTAATGAAAGGAAATTTTTAAAATGAATACTCAGTGTTTATAAAAGAACACATCTTGCAGATTCAAGTGTAAATTGATACAAACTTTATAGAAATTAATTTGGTAGTCTAGGAAGTTTCTTAAAATGATATACTTTCTGATAAAGCAATTAGATGTTTATCTGTTGTGATAGTAATCAGAAAATCAGACTGATTAAAAGTTAGAAACAATGAAAAAAAAAAAAAAAGAACATAAATGCCCAGGAATATGAGAAGGTTTAAATTAGTTATGGAATGTCTATCAGAATATTATGAAGCCAGGGCACCTGGCTGGTTCAGTGGTTGAGCATCTGTTTACCTTTGGCTCAGGTCATGATCCCAGAGTCCTGGGATCGAGTTCCACATTAGGCTCCCTATAGAAAACCTGCTTTTCCTTCTGCCCCTGTCTCTGTTTCTTTCTCTTTTTCTCTCATGAATCAATAAATAAAATCTTTTAAAAAAACAGGAAGATAAAACTCCAAATCACCAATAATGACTAATATATAGTAATCAATAAACTGCTAATTTATTTAACATTTCTATATATTCCTTCTAGTCCTTTATAAAATTGATTTCTTCTATATAAAATAATTCATGTTTATTTATTTATTTATTTTTTATTTATTTCTGATAGTCACACAGAGAGAGAGAGAGAGGCAGAGACACAGGCAGAGGGAGAAGCAGGCTCCATGCACCGGGAGCCCGATGTGGGATTCGATCCCAGGTCTCCAGGATCGCGCCCTGGGCCAAAGACAGGCGCTAAACCGCTGCGCCACCCAGGGATCCCCCAATAATTCATGTTTAATGTATCATTAATGTTGTGTATATACATTTCCCTATATTTGGAAGTCTTATTTTAGGGACATAAGATGTAGTACTTGATCCCAGAACCCTGGGAGCACAACCTGAACCAAAGGCAGACGTTCAACCACTGACCCACCTAGGCACCCCTACATATTTTCTGTATTAAGTATGTGTGCTACAATCACAGAACTCCAGTTTTGTTTAAGAAAAAAAAGAAGGGACACATACACGAAGAACTTGGTACATACTGAGAGGGCCCATTGGTTACTGTCAGATCCTGTGAAACCACAATCTGTCATTTGTCAAGTTACAGCGGTTTATTTATTTATTTTTTTAAGATTTTATTTATTTATGAGAGACACAGAGAAAGAGAGAGGCAGAGACACGGGCAGAGGGAGAAGCAGGCTCCATGCAGGGAGCCTGACGTGGAACTGGATCCCAGGATCCCCAGGATCACGCCCAGGGCAGAAGGCGGTGCTAAACCGCTGAGCCACCTGGGCTGCCCATCACAGTGGTTCAGACATCTGTTATTTTTCTAGAGGACTCCAAACTCACCCTCTGGCCTCCTACATGAAATACTAAACTCAAAAACAGAAAGGTAAATAGGTAAGAGGCAGCCAGCCAGCCAGGAGCGAGGAGCTGAGCTCTGGCGGGGGCCCTGGGCTAGTTGGCTAGCGGATCGCCCTGCGGCCCTCGCGCTTCTTCGGCAGCCCAGGTAGCCCTCGTGGCGGGATGCACCTGCTGAGGTGCGGGTCCCCCGCAGCGCGGGCGCGCAGGTGCGCAGGTGCACGCTGTGCACAGCACATGGAGGCTGACGGTGCATCTGTCCTTGAACGCTGCCTGTGTTCCCCGTGTGGTCCCCTTGTAGGCCGGTCCAATGAAGACGAGGACACCTCGGATTCCTCGGCGGAAAAGCAGACCCGCTCCAGGCTCTGCGCGCAAAGCTCGGGCGTCCTCGGTGACCCTCCGGGCGGCCCAGCGCTGCCGGACACGCAGGCCCTGGAGTCCAAGGCCGAGAGAATCGCGCGCTACAAGGCGGAGAGGCGACGGCAGCTGGCCGAGAAGTACGGCATCGCCCTGGACCCCGCAGCCGCCCCGGAGCCGCCGTCCCGGCACTCCAAGTCCAGGAAGGACGCGGAGGCTGCGGACCCAAGGGCGGGGCAGGGTGACAGGCCGGCCGAGCCGGGCCCCGAGGCGAGCCCTCCGCGCCCCAGGCCCTGCGTCCGCGAGCCCCAGGACCGCGGCCTGCGCGCCAGCGACGGTCTGTCCGACGCCGAGGCGCTGCTCAACGTGGAGAACCGCAGACGCGCACAGGAGCCCCGCGGCCCGGCGCCCCCCGCGCCCCCGGCGCCCCCCGCCGACGCTGCCTCGCCCTGCCCGTTGCCCGGGCGGGAAGGCGCCTTCAGCGACGTGCCAATGCCCCCGAAGCCCACGCGCAGCGCGGCCCCGGCCGCCCCGGGCCCCCCGGCCGCCGACCCGCCGCTGGCTCCCGAGGCCCGAGCCAGGTAAGCGAGCGGCCCGCGGGCTGCGCTCCTGCTCCGTCTGCTTTGCTCCCCAGCCGGGGTCTGGGCTCTGTCCCGTCCTGCCGAGGGCCCGCTGCTGGCGGAAGCAGGTAACACGGCAATTCTTTTTTTTTTTTTTTTTTTTTACGATTTTATTTATTTATGAATGATAGTCACAGAGAGAGAGAGAGAGAGAGAGAGAGGCAGAGACACAGGCGGAGGGAGAAGCAGGCTCCATGCCCTGGGAGCCCGACGCGGGACTCGATCCCGGGTCTCCAGGATCCGCCCTGGGCCAAAGGCAGGCGCCGAACCGCTGCGCCACCCAGGGATCCCTATATTTTTCTATAATTAAAGTCACGCTCATTGGTGATTGTTTTGTTGCTGTCATCTAAAATCACAAAGCAGGAGGACCACGAACACTGTGGAAGGGTCTGGGTTTAGGGGATGAAGTATGACTGCAGTACACCCTGAAAATAGCTGTAACCTATAGCTGCACAGATATATCAACATGCTAAGAAGACAGCTGGGTAGAAGAGCGCCGCATTAGAAAGATCAGTCATTAAGAGTAATTGTGCTACACAAAGACAACAGCACAAGGACAGACAAAATTTAAAAAGGTATAAAATCAGAAACTCAAATGCCAGAAGAGAATATATGTTCCTAAACTTAAATTTCTAAATTTAAATTTAAAATTTCTAAGTTTAATTTGGAAATTTAAACTTAAATTTAAATTTAGAAATTTAGGTTTAGATTTCTAAATTTAAAATAAATTTCTAAATTTAAATTAAATTTAAATATCTAAATTGAGGTAAAATTTAAATATTTAAATTCGGTAAGTGTGATGACCCTGTTCAAAATGCAATTCACTTAAACGTCCTACTTACAAGTTTGGGGCAATTGTCTCGGTAGACTGCTAAGTATGATTTTCAGTCCAA
This sequence comes from Vulpes lagopus, assembly GCF_018345385.1. Lineage (NCBI taxonomy): Eukaryota > Metazoa > Chordata > Mammalia > Carnivora > Canidae > Vulpes > Vulpes lagopus. The sequence goes on along the minus strand of NC_054831.1, from coordinate 53,787,468 downwards.
ATAAGCATTAGCTTCTCAGGTGAATTGAGGAGAGGTGAGGATCCAGCAAATTTATTCTGGGGGGGTGGAAAAAAAAGTATTGCAAAATACTCCTATTTCTTTCATACTGGAACAGAGCAGTAAATGTGGTCCTCTTTAGGTGCCAGTAATACAACTAAAACAAATCATTTTACTTATTGAAGTTTATTGAGTCAAAGACCTGTCCCTGCTTACTTGATCATTCACACTAAAATATTTAGAGATGTTAGTTCCTTAGAACTAACTTTACTTTAAATACTTTAAAGCCTGATTTGGGATTCTGAGAGCCTTTGTTCAGCTTTTGGACTTCTTGAATTTTGAGACTGTGACCTGTTGTCTCAGTTTTTGAAATGAAAATCTATTTTTTTGGGAAGCCTGCATTTCACAGTAGAAAAAATGTTCTTGCCTTAGTCACTGTCAAAGCCAACTCTTTGTGTGCTTTGTGAACAAGACAAAGAAACCTAGCAGTCCAATTTAGAGAGGAAATTAGAAATTTATAATTACATGGGTTTAAAGAAAATTCAGAGCCTAATTTCTGATTGCCGTATTATGAAAACTTGAGTTGTTAACATGGCATCCAGGTTAGTCATCAAAATCACATATAATCCTCACTGAGATCTTGAATCATTTGTAATAATAACTGAAACTTGGCTGGATGCTCCAGGTAAAAAGATAAGGTATATAATAGTTTTGTGTAAGTTAAAATCTTAATATTTAAAAAACATCTAGAATGTGAAATCTTAAGAGATATTTCTTTCTCAATTATTTGAAGAGGCATATTACTTGGAAGTTTCCATAAGCCTAGCCTCAGCCTCTTAGTACTTGACTTTCACAAAGAGGGGATTAAAAGAATTAAAAAATTGTAAAGGAATTCTTGAGGAGGCATATGCTTTATCTATCTGTTTTTTAATTTTAAAAAGGCACGTGTTTTTTAAAAGCCATTCAAGGCATACAAATTTATGATTCATAGGCAGAGAAACCAATCATTTCATATATATTAGGAAACTACTGTCATATATTAAAAAGGATGGAACATAATGTGTGACAAGTATGACATTAAAAAATAAAGATATAGGGCAGCCTGGTGGCTCAGCAGTTTAGCACCTGCCTTTGGCCCAGGGCGTGATTCTAGAGTCCCGGGATTGAGTCCCACGTCAGGCTCCTTGCATGGAACCTGCTTCTCCCTCTGCCTGTGTCTCTGCCTCTCTCTCTCTCTCTCTCTTTCTCTCTCTCTGTGTGTGTGTGTGTGTGTTTCATGAACAAATAAAATCTTTAAAAATAAATAAAGATATAAGATATAATAAACAGCATGGAGGTTCTTCAAAGAGTTAAAAATAATCTACAGTTCAGTAATTGCACTATTGCGTATTTACCCCCAAAATGCAAAAACACTATCTGAAAGGGATACATACACCCCTGCATTTATAGCAGTGTTACCCGATTATATATACATAGATAGATACATAGATAAAAATATAGATAGATATAGATATAGATATAGATATAGATATAGATATAGATATAGATACAGGAATGCTATTCAGCCTTAAAAAAGGAATGAAATCTTACCATTTGCAACACATGAGTGGAGCTGGAGAGTATAATCCTAAGTGAAATAAGTCAGAGAAAGACATATACCATATGATCTCACTCATACATGAAATGTAAGAAACAAAACAGATGAGCAAAGGAAAAAAGAAAGAGGGGCAAACCAAAAAATAGACTCTTAACTATAGAAATCATAGAGAACAATTTGATGGTTAAGGGTGAGTGAGGTGATAGGTCAAACATGTGATGGTGATTTTTTTTGTGTGATGGTGATTAAAGAGTACACTTATGTTGAGCACTGAGTAATGTATGGAAGTCTTGAATCACTATATTGTACACCTGAAACTAATGTAGTACTGTATGTTAAAAAATGATTTATTTTGTATTGACTGTGGCAATTCATCTTGTAAAGATGTATTTAAATGGATTAATATTCTACTTAGATGTCCTTTTTTTAGAGCCAGGAAATATGGGTGTCAGAAAGCCATGGTCATCTGATTTCCATTTGGGAAGAAGAAACACAAAAATACTTTGTGAATTATAACAGTAACCAAAGAAATTTCAGTGTCTTAATAACCATAAATGAAAATGCAGTGTCATCCAATATGGAAATATGTAAAAGAAAAGTTTAGGGAGATTAAGGAGTGACCATAAAAAATATCTACAGATAATGAAATTATTTTATACCACATGAATTTGTGGTATTGAGATGGAATATTTTTCTCACTGCTACGCTATACTCTCTCAGCACCTACCTCTGCCAAGTATTTTGGCTATTAATCTCTGAATTAACTCATTCCCATTACATCATTTTATTTTTTGCTCACTAGTAAGAGGCTATTCCTTTTCATTAATTACAAAAAGAATGTGTCACTCATAAATATACTATCAAAGACTTCCTATGGCATCCTAAAAATTCTACTATAAGCCAGACATCAAATGCACAGTTTCTGTATTTCTCTACACACACTAACACATGTGCATACAGAACAGTCAGTATACAGTTAAGAGCATTCTAAGCTCATAACTGTCTATAGGGCAATATTTAGCTGAGCAGTAAATTTAAATTTATTAGAATTATTTAATGTTCATTTGAACACATATATCATTAAGAAAATATGTATGTCAAGGGTCTTTAGTTCAAAAATCCTATAGCTGCCTGGGAGTGCAGGTGAACACGTCATTCTGAAGCAAATGGAGATTATATAATATGTATATAATATTATATATTCTCCATTTGCATAGAGCCTAAGACACCTCATTTTTTTTTTTAAGATTTTAAAAATTTATTTATTCATGAGAGACACATAGAGAGAGGCAGAGACATAGGCAGTGGAAGAAGCAGGCTCCCTGCAGGGAACCCAATGCAGGACTAGATCCCTAGACCCCCAGGGGGTCAGAATCTGAGCCAAAGGCACCACTGAGCCACCCAGGCAAAGACACCTCTTAATCCTCATCCCCCAATCCTGCCAAGCCCCTTCAATTTAGAATTTTAGAACAGTGTTTAAGAGTTCTAGACTACCAGAACTAGTAGGTCAAAACTACTAGAGTAGTTTTGCCCATATGAACCATTCTTTGCTAATTCAGCCATTGTGAATTTTAGAATAAATTCTAAAGATTCACATAAATTCATAAGATCCCTTTGAATTCATAAATTCATAAATTCAAAGATCCCTTTGAATCTGGGGGCTGTGGATTATTCAAATTTTTAAAAATCTGAGCTCCTGTTACTAATAGAAATCCCGAATGCAGTATCTGTATTTCTTAGTTAATAATAAAAAAAAGAAAATGCATCATATTTTTATTTCTAAACTCATTCCCTGAGCCCCACCCCCGCTGTTTTCCTGAGCATATACTGTGACTCCCAGTTCTCAACGACCTGTTTATTAGTCAAAGTAGAAAATTATACCTAATTTCCCAGTCGTGGTCCACTCTAGAAAACCCTCCTTTGTTTGTTTCATGACTCCACTTCTGTCTCCGCCCCTTTTTCTCCCACTTAGCAAATTGCATCATTAGAAAATGAATATGGTATGTAGAGCCATCCCTGAAATTTGACCCAGGGAGAGCCGTCATTGGTCAATGAATGCTTTGTCCACAATGGGCCTTTTCAGAGACTTGGTGACTGGCAGATTCAGCCAACTGAGAAGGAAAGGGGCTTAGGCAATGCTCTTATAGTTTATTTCTGATTATATTTGCTCATCTTCCCGGGAGCGTCTCTGTCTAAAAACTGTCTTCAGAGCCTCAAACTGATTATTTTCCTCGTTAATTGCCTGTTAACCTGCCATGATAGAAATGTCCACAAGGGAGTGATACAGAGGAAGAATGCTGCCTCTGGCCATCCACGTTGCATGTCTGTCTCAGCCCCTGTCCCCGCAGAGCAGGAGTGTTCCTGACATAGCTTCCAGGTCAGACCAGGTGTCCTAGAAAACCTAGATCTCTAACACCTATGTCTCTAAAGAAGAGGCCTGCCAGTACTCTCAGAGATCTCCTAATGGGATGGAACTCTTTTCACCTTTTAGCCCCTGTATCCCCAAACATCTTCTTTTCACCCTGCTCTACTAGCTTTTGACTGTTAAAATATGGTTAACTCATTCCCATTTTTTTTCTTTTTTATTCTGTTCTCACTGGCAAGTATCAATTTCTGTTCATTGAATTAAATATGAATATGTCACCCAGAATCCTAGCTAGTATGTCCTAAAATTCAAATGTCTGCCAGATTTTAAGTGCAGAACCTGCCATGTGCGTGTGCCGTCCCACGTTCGTGTGCCTGCACGTAGACACAAAGCAATCATTAGCACTTTTTCTGAACAAGCAACTTGAAGCATATAAACTGTTAATTTTAATGAGATGCCTAAGTTCATAACCATTCTTCTTAAGCTGAATACTGGTTTTTAATTAGAAGCTGTTATATTATTAGAGCTGGGCACCCACAGGGTGAAACTAATTCTACTGTGCTGGATTTGACTTCATTGTGGGAGCAGGAAGCACTTTTTAGTCTTTTGATTCTTAGGAGTTACAGGGAGTGAAAGCCTGTTATTATATACTTAGGGATACAACCAAGAGCAACTCCCAACCTCTATGACAACTTAGGGTGAGTTCTTGTTTCCTGCTAGCCAGTTGCCACATCATAAGAGAGTTCTGTTATACCCAAGGTCACCATCTCACTATTTTGTCCCAGTGACCCTGTGGTCCTCTCCCAGGAGAGTGACTTCTGCCCTATAGAGAGTTGCTTCACCTCAAGACCCCCCAAGAATAGATACTCAATGTTAAGGAATTTTAAATTCTTAGAAACAAAAGTAATCCTGGAGATTATTTAAACATCAGTTTTAGACATGAAAAAAACTAAGGATCAAAGAATTAAATTAAGACCATATGGCTACTTTGACAAAGTTGATGCCATCATCCATCACCCATTCATTAAGTCAAATTCCCTGAATCTGCCAGTTCTTTCCATTGTGCTCTGCTCCCCTTACTTATATCAGTTCTATTATCTAACACAGTGGAGAAGAGTTTGCTGGTTTTGCTCTTTGAAGGTTAGAGATTTTTAGGAAAGAACAGAGGTATTAGAGAAACAATTTATGTGGATTTACATAAGGTCCTTAAAAACTTGGCCCTTATAAGCAAAATGAAAACTTGTAATTTAGGAGAGTTCATCCTAGGCATCCATGTATCCATGCATACCTCATAGGCATGGATTTATAGATTAATTTCAGCTCTGACATAGTTTAATCATTGAAGGAAATGATATTGAGTCTCCTGTGTACCAGGCACTGTGCTCCTACCTGGCTATATTATTTAAAAAAAAAAAAAAGAAGTGTAGGAAATAACTATAACACAATAGAGTCAGTAAGGTTCTAGAGATCAAGGTTGGGTGCCAGGGGAATACCAAGATGGCATATTAATTTTTCCTCCATGGAGAAGTGATCAAAATTGAACCAAGTCCTTACAGATGTGGTGAATTTGCTAGCCATGGAAGGCAGGCTGCTCCCAGGACCAAGACGTCAATACCCAGTGAAGATCTAAGAGGAGGAGGTAGGATGAGGCCAAGTGCCAGGTGGGGAGCAGTCATGGAGTGCCTCAGATGACACAGCAGGTGTTTGGCCTTTGCCTTGCATCCAATAGGAAATTTCTGAAGCATTTTAAAGCAAGGATGATTGATTTTGCTTTTTAGAAAGATTGCTCTGGAGGAGTATGGAAGGTTGGTTGGTCAGAAAGAGAGTTGATTCCAGTCAGGCAGGCCACAGGCGTGTAGGTTGCAGTTACCCAGGCATGAGATAATGAAGTCTGTGCTTTGAAGTTGGCCTTTATCATTAACTTGGTCCTGTTTGGCATTTCATTAGATAGTCTGGAAGATATCCATGATAGGCTGATTAGATTTCTGAAGGAGGGATTGTAAACAAGTTTAGTGATGGTGAGGAAGAGAGTGGAAGGAGGGATAGAACAGGAAGAGAGAGGAGAGAGCACATGTACCTATGCCAAGGTTGGAAACTAACAAGATGAAATTTAATAAAGTCCTCTACTTGGGGGGGAAGAATCAGCATACAAGTTCAGTATTGGGGAAACCTGATTTAACTACAGTTCATGGGAAACAGACCTAGAAGTTTTAGTTGACAGTAAATTCTTTATGTGGCTGCCAAAATGGCTGGTCCAGTCTGGGGGTACAGTACTGAAAGTGAACTGCCAATAGCACAAATAGTCCTGGTCCACCCGTGTTCTACAGTGGTCAGATTACATCTGGGTATCTCGTTCTAATTGAGCTGTTGACAAATGAGAACTTATCCAGAGAGTCTACTTTCCTGTCTGCCCTGCTTTCTTGACCTTTCAAAGTCTTTAGAAACTTCTCCCTGTCTTAATAGAAACTAGAGTCATTTTAGAAGTCTCTTACACATTCTCGGATGCTTAGACTCTCAAGCCAGTCTGTTCTCATTATCAGATTGTCATTTTCCCAGTGTGGTTCTAAGGCTGAAGTTTGGCATGGCATAGGGAGCCCTGTTGTTACCAACCTGGCTTCTCATTGATGATGATTCTGCCTGAAGGGAAGCACAGAAAGAGATCGTGAATTTGTGAGGTGTCTCACACATGCAGCTTCACCTGTACCTCATGTCTTGGGAAGAGGGACATTCAAATGCCTTACTGCCTACGACAAGGCTGACATACCCAGGTTTAGCAATTCTGTCAGGATGGCCCAAACATGGCAACAGGAATTTAGTATTATGCCGATCCATAAGATCAGTAAGGATGATCTCAATGATGGCATTACTTTAGAACAGGCCTTACATGAAGGGGACTTACCCGGTCGGAGTCATTTTCTTGTCTCCTTCTCTGCTACTGCCAGCATCTAGCCCATACCAAGTATTTCAGTTGATCATTTTTGTTTTTTATTATTTTATTTTATTTTATTTTATTTTATTTTATTTTATTTTTATTTTTTTATTTTGTTATTTTTTTTTTAGTTGATCATTTTTTAATGAAGGTTCTGTTGTCTTCTGTATTTTCTTCAAGTGTCACCAGACTGTAACAGTGCTACTTGAAATAGCAACTCTGCAAACTGTTTATCAGCCAGTGACCTATGAGGGACTTGCAGCTGAGTATGAATCTTGGGTCCTTTTCTTCATCAAAAATGTCATGCTGTGAGCAAAACATCAGCTGAACTAAATGGCAGGCTTGGGAACTCCACTCTTGTGCTGGTCTCTTATCTAATCATGGCCTGGTGACACCAATGAGCAGAACACACTTTGAGCGCTTACATGTGACAAGGCTCTTTCTACTTTCTCTGAAGCTGGAGTTCTTGTATATGATCTCGAGTCATTGTGTTTGTAAATATTACTAAGCTGTGAGTGGGAATCATGATGTGGGGGGCGGATAAGGCTGCTTTTTGGGGCCTCATTGAATTCAGTCTCCAGTCCTGAATGGCTGATTTTTTAAAATTTTATTTATTTATTCATGAGAGACACACAGAGAGAGGCAGAGACATAGGAAGGGGGAGAAGCAGGCTCCATGCAGGGAGCCCGACGCGGGACTTGATCCCAGGTCTCCAGGATCAGGCCCTGGGCTGAAGGAGACGCTAAACCGCTGAGCCACCTGGGCTGCCTTGATTGGCTGATTCTAGGTTAGTCTCAGGACTAAGGCAGCCAAGTCCCTGAACCACTTTGTTCTAGCAAGGAGTAGTTAGAATCTAAGCGGAAAGGTAGAAATCCCAATCTAGCTGGCACTAGAAGCTTGAGGCACTTTGGAAGAACCCCTAGGGCACCTTCCTCAGACTCCAGTGCTTTTCTAGATAGTTCTATCTATGTGCACATACCTTCCATCATTGCACTTTCTCATCTGAGGCATTTAGGCATTCAGATTAGTTCAGAGGGAAGCTGGAAGAAATTTGTTATTTCACATGTTTATCCTACTTCTGCTTCAAGAAGGCTTTGTATTTCTACCTTTTCATTGCTCAAGAAGTCATCTATCTATCATCTATCTATCTATCTATCTATCTATCTATCTATCTATCTATCTATTTAGAGAGGCAGACAGGAGGGAAAGAGAACTAAGCAGCCTCCACACCTAGTGCGTGAGACCAATGTGGGGCTTGATCTCCTGACCCTGAGATCAAACCTGAGGTGAAATCAAAAGTCAGATGCTTAAGCAACTGAGCCACCCCAAGAAGTCCCCACCTTATAATCCAACAGTGGTATATTTGTTAATTGAGGTACAGTTCACATCAAAATGCACATATTTTAATGATGCAGGTTGGTGAGTTTTGGGAAGAGTGTAACCGGTACTATAGTTGAGATAGAAAAGGTTTACATCACTGCTGTACCTCTGTCCACCATTGCCTGTTCTCTTTTTGCATGGACCTAACTTAGTATCATACACTCAACTCATTATGTTGTACCAAACCAACCCTTCCCACCTGGTTAATTTTTTTAACTAAGTTTTAAATATTAGAAATAGTTAAGCATAACATTAAAAGGACACTGCATTAAATAACAACATCAATGTAATATTTTTTTTAAAAAAAAAAAGAACCTAAAGTATTATTTGCCACTATTCAGATGTGATCTTTTTGTTTTTATTTTTAAAAATTCACCTAATATTATACTACTTCTCCAAAACAATAGCCCCTTGGCCCCAGAAATAAATTTTGTACTCTTATGAAATGATAGACTTTTTAATCTGGGTTTGAACATCCCTTAGCCACCTGTCAGTCTTACAGTCCGATTGTATGGAAAATGTGGTCCAAAAAGTTCCATTATAGGGATGCCTGGGTGGCTCTGTGGTTGAGCGTCTGCCTTTGGCTCAGGTGGTGATCCTGGGGTCCTGGGATTGAGTCCCACATCAGACTCCCCGCAGGGAGCCTGCTTCTCCCTCTGCCTGTGTCTCTGCCTCTCTCTGTGTGCCTCTCATAAATAAATAAATAAAATATTTTTAAAAAAATTTCCATTATATTCCATAGTTTTAGCATGTCTGTGAATTAGCCAGATCAGTTTTACACCTTGATCCACCATTTTGGGAGCCAAGCATTTAATTCAAAAGGAAGAAATTGGCTTCTTCACTAATGTCAACACTTAAGAGTGACCACTCTGGGCAGGTTTCTCAGCCCATTTGGGCACTGGGGAGAAAATTTAAAGAAAAGAAAGTAAAAGATCCAAAATAGATTTTGTGGAATTGACTGCGTTTAGCTCACATTTTCATTTGTTATTTATTTATACATATTTTTGCTTTTAAAGGATGAAAAGAGAGATTTGAATTTAAAAATTCCAGTAACTATGCTAAACATGTATGTCAAAGTAAATCCGTGAACTGTGACTATTGTCTAGATCAATTATGAAGGTATGCCAAATTACAGTTTCTAGAAATGTTAGATCTTTAATAAGATATTTTTATTGAAGTATAATTTATATATAGTAAAATTCACGCTTGTTAGTGAAATTCTGTGAATTTTGTCAAATATCTAAAGTTGTGTAACTCTCACTACAATCAAGATATAGAACGATTCCATCAGCCCAAAGATTCCTTTGTGTGCCTTTGTGGTCAGTCCTTACCACCACCTCCAGGTCCTACCAACCAATAATCTGTTTTCTGTACTACAGTTTTAGACTTTTGAATATATGAAATCAAATTCCTTAAGTATTTTGTTCTTGTCAGTTCCAAAGAAGTCATATAAGAATTGAATGAAATTATTTTTTTAATCATAGGAGAAGTGTAGTATCAACTATTTAGAGTATCATCAGAAAAGGAATCCATCTTAAATGGCTGAGATTTAAACTTACAAGATAGGTCATACAGAGCTGATTTTAAATTTCTGATTTCCTAGTGAATTCTCAACATGCAGTGAAGTCAGGTGTCCATGCTAAAATTATTTTCCCTGATGCACACATTGTACTTGTGGCATAGCAGACACGTGAATATTTATCAATGAATGTTTAGTTGATAGTTAGCTATTGTGATGCTGAGCCTGAAAAGTGCCTATGAAAGTGGGAGTTAGATTGTGAATTAGGTGTCATGTCATGTTATCATTTTCTGCATGTGCCAGAGGAGGAGGGGCAGCTAAGAGACCCAGTCAAACTATAATATTCACTTGGGCCTCAGAGTACTTCTGATTCTTTCCACTTAACACCCAGCATCACCTGCTCCCAGTTTATCTCTCCCATGGATTTTCTTATTTCCAGATGGTTGATTCTTATACTTGTCTTCTGCTATAGATGGCTTTGGTGAGGAAAGGAGACAAGGTCTCATGCACCTTGCCCCTGCAGTCCCCTTCCACCCCAGCCTTAGCAGGAGGGCCCTCTGAACCAAACTGCTCTTCACTGTTGGACACCTTTGATTTCATGTTGTACATTTGGTGAAAAAACAGGAAGAAGATAATTAAGTTTTGTAGGATTTACAGGTAATTTCCAGGCTTTCTGCTGAAGGTAGAATAATTGCAGCTGAGACCACTATCCAGTCAGAGTTCTGGGTATGGCCAGGACACCTTTGGTGCCTTCCTTGCTTAGCCTCAGAGCACGTGAACACTGGCGTCCCAACTACATCATCTCACTCCAGCCAGGGAGGGGTTGCTCATTCATTACCCATTCATTTTCCAGAATTCAAAGCCTGTAGCGCTGGAGAGGAAGATGTAGCCTCAAGGATCTCACAACACTTGGGTTCAAGCCCCAGCCTTTCTTGTGATCTGGGCCAGTTAATATACCTTTCTTTTTTTCTTTTTCTTTTTTTTTGTACCTTCCTTGCTTTATCTATAAAATGAGTATAAGAACACCTCCAAGGGTGTGATCATTGAACAGTTCATCCATCCCACAAATATTTATCGAGACCTGTTCCTTCCCACACACTGTTCTGGGTGCTGGTGATACAACGGGCTTTTCTCAAGAAGCTCATTTCCCCTACTGAATCTCCCTCCCCTAGGAAAAAGCAGCAAACAAGCATGCAACGTGATAGATGTGGTAAGTGCTATGAAGAAAATTTGAGCAATTCAGTAGAGGGAGACAGAGAAATGATTGGCAGTTGCTATTTTGATATAGAGTGGTTAGGAAGGACTCTTTGATAGGATAGTAGTTAAGTGAAGACCTACATAAAATGAAGCAGCCTTGCAACTGTTGGGGTGAATTGGCCCAAGCAGAAGTAGCACCCACAAAGATCTGAGGGGACTCCATGCATGGAGCATTTGAGGAGGGGAAGAGGAGGTGAAAGAGATTTGGGGGAGAGGGGTGCACAGATCAGGGAGGGCGCATCACCAGGGCTTTGGGTGAGTTGTGCTCTAAATGATGTGTAGAGCCATATAAGGGATGGAAAAGAGGAATAACCGATCTGGCTGCTAAGCTGAAAATAGAGTGTAGGTGGGCAAGGATGAAAACAAATAGAATAATTAGGGGGCTATCTTAGTAATCTGAGTGAGAGATGGTGGTGGCTTGAACTAGAATGATGGCAGCAGAGGAGAGGAAAGAGGTTAGGTTTTGAGGGTCACCAGGGGAATTGCTAATAACTTAGATGTGGGGCATAAAAGAAACCAAGGAATTGAAGAGGAGTCTTGAGAGGAGGCAACTCGAAGTGGGGCATTGTCATTTGCTGAAATAGAGAAAGCTCCAATGCAGGTTGACTTTGGAGGGATACCAAGAGTCCAGTTTTTGGACATGTTATACTCAAGATATCCACCAGATATCCCAATGGAAGCATCAAGTGGCCAGTGGAGTCCAAGAGTCTGAGGTGAAGGGGAGGGCAGCATGGAAGCAGAGACTGATGGGAACATCAAGGCACTGAATGTCAGTGGAGGAGGAGAGGAGCCCATCTTGGGCACCCTGAGCTCTAGAGGGGCAGGCGGTATGGGGAGGAGGAGACCCAGAAGGCAGCTGAGCCAGGTGAAGGGAGGGATCGCCTGCATCAGATGCTGCTAGTGGAGGAGGGAGAGAAGGACCAAGGAGGGAGCCTGTGCTTCGAGCCAGGGGGTGAGGCATGCTCTCAGCAGCCTGTGTTCAGAAGGTGTCACATTCAGATGAGGTGTCTCCCCATCCCTTCTTTTTATTTTCTGGTCCTAATGGCAGAAAATATCACCAAAGTAAGTGCCTCAACCAAAGTCAAGGATCCTAGAAATACTTTGAGAAGTACTGTTCTAAATCACTCCTGCTTAAGTAAACGTATTTAAGACAAAATCATCCTCCTGGTTGAGGCTGTACCATGTTCCTTGAAATCATGTGACTTCTGAATTAAGACTCTGTATGTCTCATCTTTTTAAAATATAAAAGCAGTAACTCAGAGATGGATAGTTGGATGTTGTCTATGAAAAAAGGAAGGAGAGGAAGAGCATTTGAAAGGGCTTGCCACATTCTTGGCATGATGCCTTCTCTACTTTCAGTTATTTATCATTACATTCATATGTATCATATGTGAAATTGTCAAAATTTGAGTATTTGCTACCATGCTCATAGTTACTTGGTTGTTTAGCTAGAGGGCTAAACACCTGAGATGTAATGAATAAATGGAGCCCAGCAAGGATCCCAAGTCTCTGTATGATTTTCACTTTTCAGATGCTGACCCATCATATTCTTTAGCTCCTGATTTTTTTTTTTTTTTTTTTTTTGGTGGTGTTGACCAAGTTCTAGTCTTATCAGTGAAAGTCATGTTCAAAACGTTGCACAGCACTTCTCAGTTTACAAAGAATTCTGTTATACAAAAAGCATTTGAGTCTTAAAATAGTTTTGTGAGGTAGGCATCTCAGTTATATTAACTTGATGGTTTTCAAAAGCAAATATCTGTTGTTCCCTCTTCTACTATATCCTGTCCTGGAGTGATTGCCTCCTTTCTTAGCTGCAAATGATAAGCTAATTATTCCTATGTTTAAATTAGAAACTAGGTTGATTGATTGATTGATTGATTGATTTAACAGAGAGAGAAAGCATGAGGTGAGAGAGCAGCAGGCAGAGGGAGAGGGAGAAGCAGGCTCCCTGTTGAGCAGAGAGCCTGATGTGGGGCTCTATCCCAGGACCCTGGGATCATGACCCGAGCCAAAGACAGACACCTAACTGATGAGCCACCCAGATACCACCTTTAAAAACTAGACCCTTTAAAAAAAAAAAAAAAAGATTTTATTTATATATTAATGGGAGACACACACAAACACACACACACACACGCAGAGAGAGACAGAGATATAGGCAGAGGGAAAAGCAGGCTCCATGTAGGGAGCCTGATGCGGGACTTGATCCCAAGACTCCAAGATCACACCCTGGGCCGAAGGCAGACACTAAACTGCTGAGCCACCCAGGGATCCCCAACTAGACCTTTTATAATTGGAAATAAAACAGCTTTCCATATATCTGATTTTTTGTTCACTACTGACTAAATTGCTGTAATGCTGGGGATAGAAGGGTGGGCTAACAGGTTTGGGTATAGAAAGATGGGGATTCCAAGCCTAGACTATGACAGATTTCAGTGGTCGCAAGAAAAAGTACGGTAGTGGTTATAGACTGGTTCTTGCCTGTCAGCTTCAACTAAAACTTGAAATAAAATGACTTTTAGAAAATTAAGATTATTTGATTATTATTCTCTTTTCTTGGAAACTGCTTTCAACTAAAATGTGTTTCTAGCCTAGTATTGAAAAAACTCTTACAAATAAGTTGGTCTGGTTTTAAGCTGGTAAACATTCCCTTTCTGCATTGTAAGGTGATATAGATCAGCAGTCTTCACCTCCTGTGGCTTGCTTTACCACAGGGTTTTCCTGGCCTGTTCTAAAATATCTTCAGCCTGGCATAATTCCTTCATAACATTCAACTTTGCATTATAGCTGAGCGTGTGTTGAAGAATGTATGTGTAAATCATATCTTGCCTGCCTGTAGTGTAAGTTTTTTAATGGCTGAGATGATGCTTGAGTCACTTTTGGTACTTCTCAGAGCCTAGTACAGCGCTTCATACATGGTAGGAACTCAACATTTATTGAATTGACCTGAATTAGTAATGGTTATGTAATCGTTATGTTAGTTCCCCTATTTAGTGACAAATATAAAAGGAAAATGTACAAGAGCAATTAAAGATATGATCTTATTAAATTTCTTTTTATTTATCTCCTTTATGTGATACATGTCATTTTGCATGGACACTATCTTTATATTTGGCTCTTTACCAATGTACCTTGACAAAACTTATAGATAAGTTGATATTTAATCCGACTTCTTACAAGAAAACTGTCTGGTATTTATGGGGAAAGTGTGACTTTAACAGACTCCTAATACTTTCAGATTACTTGGAAAAACACTTTAGGAGGTGGCTTTGGATAGATATATTTCAATCTCTTGGGTTTAGTAATGGGCCCACGTGTCCTTGGGGGTTCGTGAAGTGAATATAAACTCCGTGGCAAAATGCACTTACACATTTTCAAAAGCCAGGACTAGTCTATACTTAAACAAAAATCAGCCTTTATAGTTTTAAATTATAATTGTCTGTAGATGTGTTGACATTCAAATAGAAATTATCTGAAGTTTTGTCTTTTGTACGTGATAGTACCGGGAAACCCAAACATGAGTGGTTTCTCCAGAAAGATTCCGAAGGGGACACACCTTCTCTTATCAACTGGCCTTCCAGGTATATCCCAAGCTGAAAGTCTTGGCTTATGTGTAGTGAGTGCTTCTACTTCCCTGCTGACATGCCTTGCTCTTCCACACATTACTGAATGAATGCTAACTCTCTTCTTGCCCTCTTAATGGCAGTGTTTTTGAAAATTATGTGTTCACAAGGGGCTGCTGGAAGTTACTTTTTGAATGTTTGCTTTTCTACTCCAATTGCCTTAATCCCTGCTAATAGTATTCCCCACCTCCTCTTTTCTCCCCTTTTTGAAAATCTTTTGGATTACACTTCTCACTTCTCTCCTTTCTCACCAACCCACACACCACCAAGTGGGGGCAGTAGTGAGCACCTAAATAAAGCTTCTTGGTTGCTCTCCTCTTGAGTCACTCTAACCAGCTAATGTCCCATCTGGTCAACACCAGCTGGATCCACCCAGCACTTCCAGCCTCCTCCTCTCCATGTCTCCTCATCTCTAAATCAATAGTTAATTTTCACCAGTTGCACTTAGGGCATGTGGTTTTAAAGGCAAACAAAAAACCCCTATCATTTCATTTTTAAGATTGGGGGCAGGGAGAGGCGGAAGGAGTAAGAATGAATAAGGCTGTGGCAGGACAAAGCACCCATATACTGAGTTTCTAACAGTCACTTTGTTCTCAGCTGAGGACAACATTCAGATTGTCTCTGATTAGAAGGACACATTCCACAGGAGAACTTGAACCACATTTCAGTCTTCTTTTGATTAACAAAGCTTATAAATATGAAAACCTCCAACACTGGCTAGTCTCTGGGAAAAATAACAACTCGGAATGCTTTCTTTTTTCCTCCTGAATTGTTCATGGTAACTGCCTTTTATGTGTGTCTTTGATTTTTTTTGTTAACGAAATATACATAGATATCCTACATGTTGAAAAACATGTAGGTGTTTATATCAAATTTAGCTGGGTGCATTTGTCATTTAAGGAAATATTCTCTTCCGAAACTGTCATTAATAATTATTTTTGCTGACCAATATTCAGGAAATGAAGGTTTAGCCCCAAGAAATCACTTTTCCCGCTCTAAAAACGTGTTTTACTTTTTAAAGATGATTGCGAATTAGTAATCTATGCTTAAACAGCTTCAGTGGTTTCTCCTTTCTCACTACATGGCATTTCAAAAAGTAAAGATAAGTACCAGCTACTGCTATTAAATGGTTAAAGTACTAAGCCTTCCATGTACTTCCAAACCACCACATTACATTTTGTCACTACCATTTCCATTTAAAAAGCAAGACTCCTGAGCCAAGTAAGTTGCCTGAGACCACACAGCTAGAACTGGCTGAGCTAGTCTTGGACTCAGGTCTCCTAGGTGCCTCTAGCCAGAGCTCTTGGTTATTTTGCTTTTGCAGTAATAGAATAAGGTGTGTAGCTTTTAAAATGGATTTGTTTTGCTCTCAGATACTCAAATAACTCTAGAAATGAGAGCAATCTCTTTTCAGGTTAGTTTTTAACTAAGGGCCTAGTAGCAACCCCAAAGGGAAGAAAACATTCAGTTGTGTTAGTTCTTTCAACAGAATATCTTTTCTCTAACACCCTCCTTGGTGCCACAATTGTTAGTAGTAACGATGTCCAAACTGGTCACAAGTCTTCAGAATGAATGAATATAGTCTGCATTGCATGACAAAGCTTGGGAATGTTTAGTTGAGTGCTTGAAAAGGGCAATTGTTGTATCTTGAGTCCAATTTAAACAAATTTTAAAAATCACAAATGTTCTTACATTTCCAGGAAACAATGAAATTACATTTGGTCAATAGGTGTGTGTGTATACCTGGAAAAGCCCCCTCCCCACCCTGGAGTCCATACACAAGGCCTGTACATGTGGAGGGTTTATGGATTCCCAGGGCCAGCCTCAGTGTGCCCTCATGCATACTGGTGGTGTATATTAATGGATTTTTCTGTGGCTCCTGGTCATTGATGTAGTCAGAAGAGGTCCATTCTCACCCAGGATGGCATCTGAGCCATCTCAGCTTTATGGAGGGTGGAGTTAGTTTGGCGCCACACTGGCATCTGTATGCACTTTTGGAAACTCAACTCAAAATCGCTCATCTAGCACGCAGTGGGGTTCTGACATTAACCACCAGAAATGCGTTGTCCCCAGTGGTTCTGTCTTTGGGTGGATTTCCATTCACCAGTAATCTATGATCCACGCATGCTTTCTCCCCATTAAGCAGTTACTGCACTTTGCAACTTAAATCCTTTTTCTTTCTTAAAGAGTTAAAGTTAGAGAAAAATTGGTGAGAGAGGAGAGTGCTCGCAGCAGCCCCGAAGTGGCCTCCGAGCCCTTCACTCAGAGGAGACATCAGCCAGTGCCCGTCCATTGCTCGTCCTTTCAGTCAGAAAATTCGGCCTTTGATAGGGTCTCCAGCAAGGCGGCCAGCTCCGTGCGACAGCCCATCCGCGGCTATGTCCAACCGGCAGACCCCATTCACACGGCCACTCTGGTGACCTCAGAGATCCCTGAAAACATATCAGAATACAGCTGGGGGGGGTCGGCCACCCAGAATGTCAGGAAGCCTCCCATCTCGAAGGTTCTAGAAAGTGAGAGAAGGGAGGATACTCCCATTCTCCATATTTGTGAGTCAAAAACAGAGGAAGATATGCTCTTCACCGAAGCTCTGGAGAAAAGCAGGAAAACACTTTTGGATTTGGAGGACCATGAGCTTATGAGAAGCCACGAAGAGCCCTCTGGAAATGAAGATTTGGGCAAGCCTGCTGTTAGCACAGTCACCTTAGAACACCAGATGGAAGCAGAAAGTCTGTCACACCCCCTTGAAACTCAGCAACAACCCACGGAGAGAATTAGCAGACAAGAGATGGTTCTATATGTTCAGAGCGAGCCCGTGTCCCAAGATGCCAGGGTGACAGGCCACAGAAGGGAAGCATTTACAAAGAAGCGCAAGGTCCTCACCCGCTCCCTGTCTGACTACACGGGCCCCCCTCAGCTGCAGGCCCCCCTCAAGTGTAAGGACCCCACTTCCAAGCAGGATCCAGAGCTGCAGAGTTCCAGAGCCGAAGGGCCCCCCACAGAAGTTGGCATGCTGGACACAAAGGTCTCAGTGGCCCAGCTGCGAAATGCATTTCTGGAGTCTGTCAATGCCAGCAAGAAACGCGAACTGTAGGTGATGTTTCAGACGTCATCCTGATGTGTCACTTGCACGTCCTTGGCAGAATTATTCACTTCGCAACTTGTGTTGTGTCCTGCATTGAATCATATTAGCTTAGCTCACCAGTGTGCAGGGCAGCCCGTACAGGCAATGGCTCAGAAACTACCATTCTGCTTTTGCCTACTAATGGGGAGCTACAGTATTGGGTTGCTGGAATGTTCCGCCCCCTTTCCGTGCATGGTCGGAGCATGTGGTGGGATTTGGTGGTGTCTGGGCCTTACCTCACTGAGATGCATAAACCTCTGCTTCTCTCTCTCTCTCTCTCTCTCTCTCTCACTCACTCTCTTCTCTCTCTCGTTTCTCTTCTGTATACTCCCTCCCAATGATTCTAAAAGCCCATCCCGGGTTGAGAGGTCAACCGAAGGAGTTGGCTTGCCTACCGGTGTGGAGCGGGAGAGAGGGTCCCGGAAACCAAGACGCTATTTTTCTCCTGGTGAAAGTAGAAAAACTTCCGAGAGATTTAGAACTCAACCTATAACCTCAGCAGAACGAAAGGAATCGGATAGGTAGGCATGCGTGATGTGTAGTACCGTAGTCTAGGGAACGTAAAGGCAATAGTCCAGGATTTTTCCTACAGCCACGGTCCTAGTGCTGGTTAAACGGGATGTGGCGATTCCATCATTCTTCCAGCTAGTCTCTAAGAGATCTTTATTTGGCTTGTGTGTATGTATTTTTAAAGGATGCTGCCTGTGACAACAGTATCACAATACGATTTTACATTGCATTCAGAGGGTAAGAAGTGAGACATGTTATTTTTCTTCATTTACTGTTTCTCATTTATTATGCCCTCATTAAAGTAGAATCCACCAGTGAGTATTCACTAGATTTTCCAGTGCAAAGAAATAGGGATTTTATATTCCTCCTATAAATATCTGTCTACTTGTCACATTTGAGTTTTACCCGATTGTAGCCTTACACATAAAGATGATAAAGTTTTTCTACAAAGTGATCGGTCATGTTTAATAAGTCACACTCAGTTCTGGTTTGTCTCCACGAGGTGTGCACCTGGCTGGGTTGTGTGCACACGCACTCCACCGTGTCCATTAACACCTGTACCTGTGTATTCACAACAAGAATTGTTAGCAGGATGATATTCCTTAAAAGAGTTGAATTGAATTTTTATTTTTATTTTTGCTTTTAGTTTTAATCTGATGTTTTATTTGGATCTTCTATTCCCACCAACTAATTTTTTGTTATTATTATTGCCTAATGTCTTTCCTAGGTCTGCTTCGCATTCAGAAATGCCAACCACTGAGGGCAAGTACCTGTTTTCCTTTTGCCACTTCTCTATCATTTCACCCAGATTAGGTTTCCATTAATTTTGCTTTTTGAGAGGATGAGATTATGGAGCATACTGATTTCTTTTCTGCATATTTTCTTTCTGTGAATCTAATAAAACCTAGTTGAGATTCTAGAGTGAGCTTTTCCTTATTTTTGAGAGAGAACTGTGGAATGGATAATATTAAAACAACTGATTGGCTAAAGAAGCAACTTTTTGTTATTAATTTATTGTTACTATGTAACAATAAAGAGCAATGCCTTTCAGAAAAATCTATTCTTAGACTTCAATTACTCAAATATTACCACAGAAAAATATTCTCCAGACTAAGGGTTGTCTGGCTAATTGCAATGGAAATTAGCACCTTTTCACTGAGCAGAAGAATGGAATCCCTCCAAGGGATTCTTATATTCAAAGGATTTCCAGGTCAGCCTTGGGAAACTTTTCAGAGACTTCACCTGTGTTTTTCTAATGATGTTCAGTTTTTATTTTATGGCTTTTTTACAGATGAAGAAAAGGTAGATGAACGAGCCAAGCTGAGTGTCGCTGCCAAAAGGCTGCTTTTCAGGGTAAGGTGTGCCGAAGTGCTTGAGGGAAATTGTCCCCCTGCTCAGGGAGGTGCCACTGCTGCCCCTGCTCCCTGCAGGGGGACCCCTTCAGCCTGCCTCACTCTGGCCCCTCTGCCTCTGGCTGAGCCTCTGGCAGGTGTGACCACCAGCTGACACCCTAACAGGTGTGCGCTTCTCAGAATGAAATGTGCCTTGCAGGAGGTCTCTTGGGGGGAGTGGGGGCTTCTAGGACAACAAAGCAGAGACTCTGCTGCCCCTGTGTCCTTTCCTGCAATGTATAAGGATTCCTCATTATTTCTGATCTTAGGAAATGGAAAAATCATTTGATGAGAAAAATGTTCCAAAGCGACGCTCCAGAAACGCGGCTGTGGAGCAAAGGCTGCGTCGGCTACAGGATAGATCCCACACCCAGCCCGTTACCACCGAGGAAGTGGCCATTGCAGCCACGTAAGTCCCCCTCGTGACCTCTTGGCTTGAGCTGAAATACCTTCTTGAAAAAAAAAAAAGATTTAAAGATTTTAAATAAAAATGAAGTGATTGGGAGATGGTTTAGTTAAAAGCCACAGAGACATTGGTACTTTGGGATTCTCCTTAACCGTGGTCTCTCTGAACTTTGTAAAGGAGTGTGTTGCCCATTGTATCTCCTAGAAAAACCTCTTTTTAGAGGAATTTTAATTTTTTTTGGTCTGTGCCTTTCTTAATTTTTTTTACAGTGGAAAATTTAAAACATGAGGTTAATATACTGAGCCGCCATGTACTGACCACCCAGTTTTAAAGGTCAGCAGCTTAGTGAAGCTTGCTCTACCGACATCCTATCCACTTCCCATCTCCCAGTGTATTGTTCTCAGAAAAACCCCAAATGTCATTTCATCCATATATATTTCAGCAGATATCTCCAGGGGTCTGGGGGTGTTTTTTTATTTGTTTTTAAACAATCACCAAAAAACCTAAAAAAAAAAAAAAATCCTTGGAAGTTTGATGACTTTCCATACTTGAGCAGTCTATTCCAATATGTTTAGAGTGAATTTCTCAAAGTAATTCATTCAGACATAATTGCTTCAATCAAGTGAAAACTCATATTTGGTTTTTAGAAATTATTTTCGTGCTTCTCCTGGACACACACACGGTCTTCCTGAAGAAAGCAAGTTCACCTCATTCAGGGCACGGACATCCCGAGAGGCATCTGTGTCATAGCCCACACCTATGGGCCTGCTATTAGATTAGCTGCTTCACTTCCCTACCCAGCTGTTCCTCAACTCCATGTTGTGTTTGCAGATCAAACTTCTTGTATTTATTAGGAACTCTTACAAATCAGCTTTTTCATTTTTTTAGTGTTTGAGTGGCTATTGTATATACCAAGAAGCAACTATCCATGAGAGCAAAACAGTAAATATAAACAAAAATTACCACCTTAGATGGCTCCCCGAATTTACTTTGATGTGCTTATAGGTTATATGAGGATACTGATTTTTCTTTTTTACAAAAGAGATTGAAAACAATATTCTAAAACATGAGCATAATCTGCTGATTTACTAGTGATTGATATTAGCTTTATCTCAAGTTATTTTTTAAAATCAGGACATTTATTCTGAAGTTAGGGTAAATCTTCTCCAAGCTCTAGAAATCTAATCTTATTCCGTTTACTTTGCATAGCCTCCCTCTCTGATTTCCTAAGTTTGTAATTGCTTTTCAGATTCTTTGGTATTTTCCCCCAGAATATATTAATAAATATTTATGTACTGTTTCTGAATTTAAAACTATGTTTTCCTTTAATGCTTCTTTTCTTCTCTTTCCTTATGAATGTTCCTTCTTTGGCAATTGCTTTTAAAGTGAACCTATCCCTGCTTCGTGCTCTGTGGCCACCCACCCTGTAATGGCAAGACTTCCTAGTCCCACTGTAGCTAAGAGCACTGTGCAGCCTGCCAGGTACTGGATAGAAGTAGCTGCATGCAGCCCTCAAGGCAAAAGTCCTAGACAACAGATGCATCTCATAATCCTGAATGCTTTTCATGTGTTTGAGAAACGAATCAGGGCAACTAGTTGCTGTGGGAATGGGCTCCATTTTGTTTTGTCATGGTGTGTGAGACACTGCAAACTTCGTGTAGGCCTGCATGAGAAAACGTTTCATCTCTCTGCTTACATTATGTATTGGAACTAGGATCCCACTAACTCACTTATTCATTTGTTTTGTTTGTTTTTCATAATCATGGTCACCCCTAAGAAATTTCATCCTTCTTCTAAAATACTAGCACTTAATAAAGATTAATAGGAAAATGAGGAGTCAACATGAAGG
Organism: Vulpes lagopus; assembly: GCF_018345385.1. Taxonomy (NCBI): domain Eukaryota; kingdom Metazoa; phylum Chordata; class Mammalia; order Carnivora; family Canidae; genus Vulpes; species Vulpes lagopus. The sequence goes on along the minus strand of NC_054831.1, from coordinate 53,765,521 downwards.
TTGAAATTCCAGTAATACCCTGGTCTTTGTAAGCACTTGTAGTCCTAAATACATGCTGGAAACAACCCTATCTGCTTCTAATGTATAGAGAGACAAGACCATGACTTTTTGGGATTAAGACAATATTAATTTATGGTGTCTGAACTTAGATGTTTTACTACTAAGTTTTGAATTGTGACGTTTTGAAAATATACCTTTATGGCATCTAGATATCCTCTGTTTTACTGTGAGGGGCCAAAACAAAAGAACCAAAGATAAGATTTAAAAAAATCAAATGGCAGTGCAGAAATAGATCCCCCCACCCCTCACCCCAGAAGCAGGGGTCTGTCTGGGGAAGTAGGTGGCCATTGGTCTCCTTGCTCTGTGCTACACCTCGGAAACATGTGAGACTCAGGTTGCCTTTCTTACCATCTTCATGATACCCTGGAATACTGGCTGTTTAGTCTGGGGAAACCCCTGAGTTGGCGATTAATTGGAGCTAAGACAATATACTGTCCGCTGGGTTTGAGAATTGGATTTGCCAATGGCACCAACCTACATTGTCATAAACCTTCCAAGATCCACCATGACCAGGTAATGGGAGGTTTCCTCCTCCACCTGGAAGTTGGAGGGATTTATCAGCACTTGAAATGTCCTTTACTTTTCAAGTTCCTGGGACTTACAGATCTAAGTACCTTTTACAAAATTGGTAGAAAGCTATGAGAGAAAATGCTGCACTAAAGGAGTGAAGGAATCTTTACAATTGTGAAAATCAAAACTCTTCTACAGATATGTTGACAGAACATAGTATTTCCCAGTTCTATAAAAGGAAAAGAATACCTCTGAACTGCATTTTTATTTATTTGTTTGTTTGTTTATTTTTATTTATTAGAGAGAGAGAGAGCATGCGTGGGAGTGGGAGAGGAAGAGAGAGGATCTCAAGCAGACATCACACTGAGCATAGAGCCCAACTTGGGGCTCAATCTCACCACTCTAAGATCACGACCTGAGCCAGAGCCAAGAGCCAGGCACTTAACTAACTGAGCCACCCAGGTGCCCCTGAACCACATATTTAGAGAACGTCTAGACGTGTCATGGGTAATACCTTGGGACTCTGCTTTATTTGTTGTTGATACCACTGGTACATCGTCTCTCTAAGATAAGGTATATCCAAGCTGACTTTAGTTCCTTAAAGAGGAAATTCACTTTTTGGAAATAATTCAGAGATAAAGATCTGCTCTTTGTGAAATTGGTAACGCCTCCTCTGCTACTCATGGTCTTGTTAATAGCTAAACAGTGCCTACACCTGTCTTAAATATCTGAAGGGAGAAATCAACCCTTTTCAAACTTACATGACACTTGGAAGAATGTTAATTTTCAAAATTTAGCAGGGGGCTTTTGTTGGTGTTTATCTGTGTTACTGAGTATTTATCCCTTTCAGGTTGCAGGCATCTGCTCACCACAAAGCCTTAGCCAGAGACCAGGCAAATGAGGGCAAAGATGCTGCTGAACAAGGTGAACCTGACTCCTCCACTCTAAGCTTAGCAGAGAAGTTGGCCTTGTTTAACAAATTATCCCAGCCAGTCTCAAAAGCTATTTCTACCCGAAACAGAATAGACATGAGACAGAGGAGAATGAATGCTCGCTATCAGACTCAGCCAGTCACGCTTGGAGAGGTGGAACAGGTGGGTACGCTGTGATTGAATTCTGGTTTGCAGGTCTGGTCTTAAAATGGAGGACCACGGCGTTGTCTCCGAGGTCAGTGATAAAATTAAGGTGATCTACCTGTCGACAGTGTTACCTGTAGGAAATTTGGTAATGACTTCCTTCCTAAGATAGCCATGCCGAGCATGTTTCTCTTTTCTTGTTTTTATAATTTGCGTGCTGAAATCATCTGGAATGAGTCCTTTATGGAGAGAAAAATAGGATGAACAACCTGCTTTTCACCCAGATGATTTTGATCAATGAGATGCATTATACAAAATATGTCTTCCTGCAAAGATAAGCCATGAAACGACACCAAATGTAGTAGTTCAGTTTATGTCTATGTCAACAGATAAACTGAGATTCAGGGAGACCGTATTTTTGAATCGGCTTTTTGCATTTTAACTGTGTCCTTCCAGGTGCAAAGTGGAAAGCTCATTCCTTTCTCACCTACCGTTAACACATCTGTGTCCACCATGGCATCTACAGTCACTCCAATGTATGCAGGGGATCTTCGGACAAAGTTGCCTGTGGATGACAGAACAAGTGCCACTGACCATAAATTTCCTTCTTTGATGGAAAATTCAGATTCTCCGGTTAGAAGCATTCTGAAGTCCCAAGTCTGGCAGCCTTTGACTGAGGGCAGTGGAAACAGAGGAATGTTGAGAGAGCTGGGCGAGACAGAAGGGAAGAGAGTCTTGACAGGTGGAGATGGTGGTAAAAAGTACGGGTCCTTTGAGGAAGTGGAGCCAAACTGTCCTACCCTGAACAGAGTCTGGGAAGGAGACAGCCATAAGGAAACCAAATATGCTGTTCCGCGAAAGGGTAGCCTGGAACTAGCTCACCCTCCCATTGCCCACCTTGGCGATGAACTGAAGGAGTTCTCCGTGGGTAAAAGCATTGCACAGGGGAGCCCAGACTGGACAGATAGGCAGCCCTTTGAAGAGAAGGTTGACCCGGAAAATGTCACGAGAAGGAGGTTTTCGCTAAGAGGTAGGTTACTGCTCCAAAAGGTTTAGAAACCAGCTGGGTTTTTGGTGTCTGCTTGACTGGTTGAGTGTGTCTGTGATTATGTTCAATTAAAGTAGGAGGATGGTTTATAACTCATATCGATTGCAAATCATGTGTGAATTCTCCTCCTCCCTGAGCATCTCTTCCCCTTGAAGCTGACCTGGTCCATGGATTAATCAGTTTTTCAACAATAAAAATAGCTGGAGCTCTTTTACACATCCTGATAAGGATTCTTGCTGACTTCAGGCCACATTAACTCACATAACAGTCTTGTGTCAGCCCCTCTTAGGAGTTGATCACCCCAAAGGGCTGGGTAAGCACAGGGAATGAAGACTTGAACCCAGGTCTGTGGATTTCCAGACTCCTTCCACAGTCCTGTTAAGCAGACAAGTAAGCTGTCCTGCCTGGGGCTTTAATTCTCTTTCTGCAGTTACATAAAATGATAGTGTTTAAGCTACAATGGTGGTTTTAGTTTGTGATTATAGCCATTTGAAATGTAAAAGGATGGTTTTGGAGTAGGAGAAACATTCTGTAGTGTGTAGTTAAAGCTCACTTCCTGCATCTTGCACACAGGAAAAGACCAGTTGTCACAAAACCATTTGCTGTGTACAGTAACCTACTGGGCAGTTTGGTTTCCCTGCAGAGTATAGCGTGCTGCAGATTTGCATAAATCCATGGAGATTGGGTAACCCCCCCTGCGCCCACAGATTGAACTCTGCGTGCGGATGGCTGGGGGTAAGTCGCTGAAGGAATGTCTGCCTGGAGGAGTGGGTGCTGACAGTGCTCCTTTCCTTCCCAGCAGCAGAGTTTGGGGAGCCTGCTTCTGAGCAGACGGGAACAGCAGCCGGGAAAACCGTCACCCAGACTGCAGCCCCCATGTCCTGGAAGCAGCACGATTCTGTAGAACCAGTACAGGAGACGTACCCCAGGAATCCATGTGCCATGTTTGCTGCCGGAGAGATCAAAGTGCCAGCGGTGGAGGGCATTCTGGATTCAGCCAGCAAAACCATGTCAATTAAAGAAAGGTAATAGGATTGAATGATTAAGAAGTAATTCTATTGGGGAGGAGCTGACAACTTGCTCATAGGAAAATATCCGAGTAATGGGCAGAGATGACGTCGTGATCCTGGACGTGTAGGGGGTGGTGACCGTGAAGGAGTCAGTTCCAGACTTAGATGAGGGAAAAAGACGCAGACTTCCTCTTGCTTCATTTGTTTGGGGTTCCATTGTCTTTTTTTCATATGAAATTCTTTGTCTGGTGATGGGAGCTGAGATCCTGGCTGTTTCCCCATCAGACACATGGCTTCAAATTGAATGCATCCACTGCTTTGTGACTGTCTATGTAAAGTATGTGTTAGATGGAATGAAGATAAACCCATATTTGGGACATATGTCTTTGGGACTAGAATCTAAGTTTTGTTTATTCTACAGAAAGTGAGATGGATGACTCTTCTGAACTGGGTTTAGAAATTTTATATCAGATAATAGCTATGAAAGATTACATTTCAGTATCAAGTAACGCTCTAACCTCATTTCATTCAAAAGAATAATGGAGTATTGAAAGGATATGTTTAAATGGGACAGATGCAAAGACCTGGAGGAAATATTTAGCCACCGAGGAATTAAGCAGCAAAAGATGTCATAGCGACAGAAAGACTGGCTGCAAAAGATCTCTATACATTTCCAGTGTGACAAGCACCATCTACTCTGCCCAGCTGGACCCTTCCTTAGCACCTCCCATCATTCAGAAGCTTTCTTTCTCTGTCGGGAAGTGGCTACTCTGATTTTTCTGAATGCATTTTGCACTCCCTAAGACTATATCTCAAGCCGCAATGAAAATTCATCATTCTGTTTTCAAGTCAAACTTTTTGAGCATGATTCATAAAAGGTTAGATAGATGGAGCCCTTCACAACTGACAAATTAGTAAGATTGTTAAATCTTACTTTTGCCTTCACTTGTTTAAAATTCATAGTAGGTGAGACTGCTGGACCGGACTTAGATGAAAGGGCTGATGTTACCCCTTCAGCTAAATAACGGTGATGTCTTGAATCAGGGAAGCTGTCTGGCCTGTGCTGGCGTGAAGGCCTCCTCCACAGACACCAGGACCAGAGAGATTCTGATCCCAGGGATCCTACTTCTGATAATCAGTTGGATGAGAAGGAAGAGACATCATTTAAGGGAATTAATGACAAATATCTCTTACACACAAGTTCAGGTATTTTATACATCAGAAAATATTCCCAGGGTGAAATTACAGTGAAAAATATCAATATGCCCCCTTCTTTCACAGGCTCTTAAAGGAAAGTCTCCATCTTTGGGTATGATCTGTCTGCTGGGACTTAGGACTTTTGATGAAGAAGTTTTGTGCCTTTCCACTATGCAGTAAATCTTGATTTACCTGCCTGTTCTTGGTAAATTTGAGTTTATCTGTATCTTTCTGTGACCTGCCTGGAAGTGGGTTCAAAATTGGCTGTCCGTGCACAGGCATCTATCTTCTGGCCAGTGGGAGACAGAACTTCTCACAGTCTCCAAGAGACTCCTGATCCCATTCTGTTGAGAACCATGAGAGTAAGGAATATTTCAGCTATTGAGCTTTTTAAAAATATATGCTTAAAAAAAGGATGAGGGACACTTTTTTAAACATTTTTGTAAAAATCACAGATGGACTGTAAAAATACAGTTTTATTTTTTCAGGAAAGTACAATAAAAGTACTGTCAAGATAAGGGGGAAAGATCACTGGCGATGTATTTCTGTTAGCATCATTTATGACAAACATAGCTGCTAATTAAGGAAGAGAGACACTTCTCTTAGAAAATACATTGCCAGGGATCCCTGGGTGGCGCAGTGGTTTAGCGCCTGCCTTTGACCCAGGGCGCGATCCTGGAGACCCGGGATCGAATCCCACATCGGGCTCCCGGTGCATGGAGCCTGCTTCTCCCTCTGTCTGTGTCTCTGCCTCTCTCTCTCTCTCTGTGTGACTATCATAAATAAATAAATAAAAAAAAAAGAAAATACATTGCCAGTGATCTTTTCCCCCCTTATCTTAATAGTACTTTTATTTGTACTCTGCTGAAAAAACAAAACTCTATATCTTGACAGTCCATCTATGATCATTTTTCCTTAAGTGGGGCCCCAGTCCCTCCCTTCTGTTAAGAAAGAATGAAACTTGACCTATTTCAAATAAGAATGCTCTTTGCATATTATTTGGGCTTTCCAAATAATGTGAAGTATGACACGGAACGTTTAAACCTTATTTTAATTTCTGACTTTCTCATTTTACCAAAGGAGGGGTTTTGTTTTTCCAAGAGACACAAAGTCCCACAGGGGTCAATGGGACAACCCCAGATGCTCCAGGTTTCCCTTGGTAGGTAGTGGGGTGAGATTCACACAGCCCCACACTGGTGCATCAGCAGCCCACCTGTGCTCCATCTGGGAAACTGACCAGAGGACAGAAATGTTAGCAAGACAGCAGTGGTAGAAAGATTGTCCTCCTCCTGCAGTCATTTTCTCAATTCACCTGTTCTCTACATGGCTTATTTCCAATTCCATGTTCACATCAGACTCTTCAAGAGGTAGAGACCGGACTTTGAAGATTTCCCTCATCATTTCTAAAAAGTGGCATTTCTGGCTTCCTCACCTTCGTGCATCTGTCTCTTTTCTGCTCAGGACGTGGGCATGTTGAGTCAGTCATGCATTCTAAGGGGCACCTGGGTCACCTTCCACCCTTGGAATTCTTCATGTACTACCTCACTGAATGCCAAAGGCAGCCCTCACGCAGAGGTGATGCAAACCCCATTTTGTATATGATAACTGGGTCTTAGAAGAGTGTAACCACTAAGAAATTACAGGAAATCCACAGTACACTCCTCCTTTCGGGTAGGCTGGGGTTCAAGGAAATGAACCCAAAGGCTCCTTTCCTTTCTTCATCTCTTCTCACATCCAGAATGCCAAGTTTGAGTCATAAGCAGCACAATACTTCAGCTACAATTGGCTTTTTCCACTGGATTAATAAAATCACTATTTCATAACTGCCTAAATGATTTGGGTTTAAGTTGCCCTTGTTTGGGTACTGCTTTTTTTTCTTAATATTCTATATTTATTCATGAGAGACACAGAGGGAGAGGCAGAGACACAGGCAGAGGGAGAAGCAGGCTCCTTCTGGGGAGCCCGATGCAGGACTTGATCCCAGGACTCAGGGATCACAACCCCAGCCAAAGGCAGATCCTCAACCCCCTGAGCAGCCACCCAGGCATCCCTGTTTAGGTACTTCTTTGAAAAACATTATAAGTCAAATAAATTATTTAGGGGGAAAACTTTTGAAACCTTTTTAAAAGTGTACAAATATTATCCACAGTTACTGAAGCAATCGTATCTGTACTTTCATATTCAGGGGAGGATTCCTTTAAAAAAGGCAAGAAAACCATCCTCTCACTGGGAAATTGGTACATTAGGGCTTAGTTGAACTGCCAGAATGGGGAAGAATGTGCCCCTTACCCTTCGCCAGCCTATAGTGGTCTGCCCCATAGAGGCCCACTCTGGCTTCCATGCCCCCTACAGTTCCCTACACCCACTACCTGCTCCCCATCAGTCAAAGGCTATGTCCCTACTTCCTCTACAGGGACTGGAGGCTCTTACTCAAGATTTCAGCTCCAGAGGGCCCCCAGATTTACTTAAGACTTAGGGACAGAAATGTCTGTCCCCTTTGCAGACTCCTTTTCTGATCTTTGATTTGTCCTCATTTAAAAGACACATGAGCTCACTCCTGTGGCCTGCAAACCAGCCAAGACCAAGATCTGATACAAGTACTAATCAGTGCTCGTCAGGCCTATCTGAAATCTGTGCAGTGCCTGTGATTCTCTGAAATGTGGGGGCATTTTTCAAGGGGAACGGAAAAAGAAAAACTGTAAGATTAAAGGGCACGTGGTTTCGTGTCCCACATTTGACCCAGCCCTGACTGCCGAGAACCTGCAGAGCCCGGTCTAAGCAGGCCAGCCTCTCGGACCAGGCTGAACACAACATGTCAGGCCAGCGTTCCCTGCTGAGAAGAGTGTGGGCCTGGGCAAGAGAAGCAGACATTTCCCCAGGCGGCCTTGGAAGCACACATCATGGTGGCCCCAGGCCAGGCCTTGGGGTTAATAGGCTAACCCAGTGCCACTCACTGGGTTCCCAGCCTCAGACTAAGCAGATGCCTAGGCTCTCAACATCACAGCCCTGCAAATAGCACTTGGACTTGGTGGATGTTAAAAGTGCTGACAGTTGTTGGAATTGCATAGGCAGTAATTTATGTCATGTGTAGGAGCAGACGTTTTGCTCCTCAGCCCCCACCAGTGCACAGCGGTCTCCTTGACTCAGAGGGTCATGGGATCACAGGAGGAGAGAAAGGCGTCCCACCCTCCTCAGCTTGTTGAACACCAACTAGGAAATCTGAAGGGACAGGAATGATGCATTGCAGTTTCAGTGCATGTTATTTTTAAGTTAGCCATCATTTACACTGCATAAGCTAGGGCCGGGTCCAAGTGCCATGTGGGCTAAATTGAAACATTGCTTCTTCCATGTTATCCTACTCACTCTGTAGTCTTTGGAAGTGCCAGATGATGACCCTGCCAACACATCCAGAAGCAAGATTTCAGGTTTTTGGAATGGATGAATTCTTTGAAGGCCATCTTGGGAGGGGGTGGGAGGGACAACATTATAAGAAAGCCAGGATACTATGCAGTTTCTAAAACATTTGGACAAAAATGTGTCCGGTCAGCTAACAATACTAGTGTAGAGAGACAAGGCACATATTGGGAAGCAGGGCACCCCCACCTGGGAACCGAAAATCCCTGCCCCCTGACACACAGTGTGACCTCGGTCAGGGAAATCCTTGGCCTGTGTGTGCACTCTCGCCTCATCTGTCACATTGAGAACAATATCCAGTTTTTTTTGAAACCAGTAGAGCATGAGTGGACTATAAAGTGATTATAGATTCCACAGATTGCTTTTTTCTAAGTCAGGTTTACGTTCCTCAGAGCAGACACCAAGGAAACCATATGGTTATTTGGATTATGTTTTCATTGCTCCGGATACCCAGGAGCTTTGTTTTGAGAGCATCCTCAAAGACTGTAGCACAGTGTTTCCCATAAGCCCAATCATGAGGATGAATTTGACTTTTTGGATTCTCTCAACTCATTTGGGATCAAATCTGATTAAAAAGGTAGATGGCCAAGATGAATTACTACTGGTCTGTGTCAAAGGTGAAGTAAGAGACAGAAGCTGGTTCTGAGACCAGTTTGCAAGAAGAATATGAGGAAGATGATTATCTCTTGTCACAAGATGGTAAATTAGAAATACTTTTCCATTTGGGTGTAAAAGTACTGGCAATACTCACTTTTTAAAAATCTCATTTATAGATACTTTGAAACCTATGAAAGCTCTATGCAAATACTAATTATTTTTTCATGATTTTACTAGGTTATTTTTTTCTTATTAGAACAAAACTGACTCATTCAGAATACTTACAGAAAAGAGAAATCGTTATATAGTCTGAAAACACCTGAAGGCACTGAGAATTTGTTTTTTAAGTATATGAACCAGCCCTGGTGGCTTGCAGAGTACTGTCAAATATCACAGACTATAGAATGTAGGGCTAAATGGAACTTTTAGCCAAATGGGACCTGTCTTAGGATTCTGACTCTATCTAATTGCCAACATGGTTTTTTTTTTTTTTCTCTACCACCAATCATGTGTCTGACACCAGTTGGGATTTCTACAATTCAGCTCAATTCTGACACTGTCTACTTGGAGATGACATCAGATCCCACAGGTTAAGGGTCCCATCCTATAAGAATATCCCGTAACACACACACATACACACACACACACACACACAGATGCCAGAGGTAGGTCCCGGTTGTCTCCTAGACTTTTGACCCTATAGGCTATAGAATGGAAATTCCAACGACTGCCTCCTTTGATTTACTAGAGGATCCTCTAAACTCAAAGGTTTTACTTACTAGATCTCAAGCTTATTATAGAGGGATAAACACAGGAACAGCTAGATGGAAAAGATGCCTAGGGTAAGGTATGGGGAAAGGATGTAGAGCTTCCACACTCTGTGAGCCCCATCCTTTTGGGTATATATGGAAACCTCATTACATAGATATGGTTGACTAGTTAGTCATTGGTCATTGATTCAACCACTAACCACTCTCCCCTCCACAGAAGTCAGGAGATGGGACGGAAAGTCCCCCTCCTCTAATCACAAACCACATGGTTGGTTGGTTCTCCTGGCAACCAGTCCTCATCCTTAAGTGTTTTCCCAAAGTCACCTGATTAATAGAAAGACACCTCTGTTGTTCCCATCACTTAGGAAACTCCAAGGGGTTTAGCAGCTCTAGGCAAGAAGAAGTGATGAAAACCAAGTATATATATTTCTTATTATAAATCACAATATCACAGACTGACATGGTGGTATTGTATCAGTTCTGTAGAATGACTGTGTGAGATTTTATCTGCTGTCACATAGCAGAAAGGAAGGAAAAGAAAGGGAAGAGAAAGGGATAGGTCCAGAGTTTGAAGCTCCTGCTCCATTGGGGGAGTTCTTTTCTTTGTTAATTACTTTCCATTATTGACTAAATGAATAGATAAGGTATGATTGTGCATAAATTTGTAGATGGAAGTAGATTCTTATTTGAGTACTGCAAAGTTTGGTTTTTTATTTGCTTAGAAAAACTTTCTTTAGTGGAGTCAGGAAAATTAGTAGAAGGGACCCAAGAGACCATCGAGTGCAGTTCCCAGTATGACCAACAAGGAAAGGAAGCCCAGTTACTGGACCAGAGTTCATGACCATGCCAGAGCCGATGTGCTGCTTTGCAATATGCCGTTTATGGACTTGTACTAAGATGTTTTAAAAGACCTGGCCTGGGGGGTTAGCAGAGAAGAAAGGAGATGTAATCCCTTTTCCTCTCTAATCTTTACATTATTTGAACATGAGTTCAAATGAATTCAATGATCACTTTGTTTCCTTTTATCTTGCCCACGTTTGTCCAACCGAAATGCCTGAGACTGCCTCATTCATTATAGGAGAGCGAGCCGGAGCAGCCTCACACTCCTGAAAACAGCCTTTCACAGATTGTAGCATCCAGGCAGCTTGGTATCAAGTCACTTCAGAATTGAACTAAAGTAGGTTAGGTAAAAATCTCAATTAATTAGATTCTTTTTTGGTATATGGCTTTCCCCAGGAGGAAAGTTTGAGTAATCATTTTAGAAACGGGTTTGTAGAGAATAGTTTCTGTATTAAGATAGATTGGAGAGACCAAGTGCCTTTGGAGGAAAGGAATAGGGCTTAGAAAGAAAGAAAAATGAAAATCTCAAACATCTTCTTTTGACTTTTCCTGAAAAGTATGCTACTAAGCGATTTTCAGTTTTTTAATGCTTTAAGTTTTCAAATACATTTCTGCTAAGTTTTCTGCGAAGGAGTACTCCATCCAACTATAGTCATTAAATGTTATTTCACAAAGTGACCAGAAGGGGTCATTAGGAGACATTTTTCTCTGGGGATGGTTACCTTTATCTCCTTGTTCTTAGTTCTTAACTCAAGGGCAGGGAAAAAAACAGACATATTCCTCTGGTGGAATGATGATGCATCTCTATCTGGCAGGTTAGATTTCAGCTTTGCGTTACAGTCAACTTTAAAATCCAGGGGTGGGGGGCATCTTAGAAAATGGGATGTTTGTATTAATTTCCAGACATGACTTTTTTAACAAGTGAAACTCAAAAAGATTAAAATGAAGTAGCCATGGTCATGTTTTGGCCAAAGACTGACTAGCCCAAACTATGGTTGTGTTAAAAGGAAGAGTTTGGTGCTGAACTCTTTTGGGTTGGCCCGTTTCTTCCCCCAGATTAGCGCTGTTGAAGAAGAGTGGTGAAGAAGATTGGAAAAATAGACTGAGCAGAAAGCAGGAGTACGGCAAGGCGTCTGTCTCCAGCAGCCTGCACATACAAGAAGCGGAACAGTCCCTCAAGAAGAAGGTAATGTTTTCCGTGTTGGGAAAAATCATTCAACTAACATCATGCTTGCAAGTGCATCAGACAGGCAAGCATGCCCCAACTAATTACCACTCTACAAAGCACTGTCTTGCTAGGGTACACACTGCACATCTATCACATAGCAGCTAAAACCGAGCAAAGGGGAAAGTCTTGAGATGTTATCAAACTGGTAACAGCACTGTATCCCTAATGTATCCACAAGCAAGTTCCTACATTTTAAAGTATGTATTTTTACTTTGGTTTAAAACCTTCCTAAACAAAGTCAGACATTACAGTGTTATTAAAACCTTTATAGTGAAAATCTTTATAGTGAAACCATGAGCAGTTTATAAGTTGCATATAAAATGTGGACTTGAATGTCCTCTGCTGAGATTTCAAACCGAAACATACAAAACAAGGGCGTGCCTGTGATCAGTAATCGTTTTCATGATCCTGAGCTGAGCATATTTTACGATGAGCAGGTGTACCTTTTGTTGAGAATGTATAGCAAAATATGTTACAAGTGTAAATAAAAGTAATACTTTATCGATACTGACAAGCATTTCATCTATGAAAGTATCGACAGGTTGTTAAATTACTAATGTATTGATGACCAGCTCTTGACTAGTCAGTGCACACTTTCGAAGCTGATGATGACTTTCCTATTGCTTGGCCCTACGATTGCAAATGCATGTGCTGGCTGGGGACAAGTGGGCCACCTGTCACACATCCACTGGCTAACTTCTAGGGTCAAAAGTCTTCAAGCAGAAATGAAAAAAAAAAAAAAAAACAACAACAACCAGAAAAATCCACCAGGATGATCACCTACACCTCTCTTAGCATCTGTGGAAGAGAGGAATTATGAATGTGGCCTTCATGCATTCAGAGACTTACATAAAAGGGAGGTGTCCGTATAGGATGGTGAGGTGAGAATTCTGACACCATTTTATATGGCACTTGTGTGTCCTCTTATGTTAAATTGAAACAGCAATTTGAATTTTCTTTTTTGAGACATATATGCTATTAAAGATAATGACCAAAGACATTAAATTGCAGCCATTTGTAAAATTCTCCAATATAGCTGGATATTAAAAGCATGTGTACAAAATCAGGATTTCAAGAATGAGATCTTGAGGTGAAAAAAAAAAACCCAGGTCCCTCAATTTATCCCTGTTGCCCACACACTTTATTTGAAAGAGTCTTGAAATCATTGGTTCAATGATGACTTTAACACTCACCTCTTGTTGGCCATTTTGGAAGATGCAAAGAACCCTGAGTTGCTGACAGTCCCATATGGTCAGGTGAAAATTCAGATACAGATGTCATGCACAAAGCCAGCTAGGTTCCTCAGGAACAGTGAATGGGATAGGCGCCTTATCCCTTAGGAGATGGGGTAGAGAGATCATTTGAGCTAGAGGACGAGATCTGAACTACCTCCCACTTGACTAAGGTTTTCAGAAGGCAGAAGGTGCACAGTGGTTACCGTAGTTGCCCATGGTGGGGGAAGCACTAGGACTCTAAGCCAGCCTGAGGCCCGAGTGTGAAGGTGTGTCTCTGGGCTACTGGACGCTGCAGAAGCCACAGCCACAGTGAACTCGCTCTTCCTCCTCCTCAGTGACCTACTTCACTCCAGCCTGAGACAGTAAGCTCTTTGAAGTTAAAATAAGCCAATCTATTTTAGGTTTTGTAGCAGACATTGGGAGATCTCAAGTTCTGTTGAGGTCAAGTGGTTTTCACATGGACCCTGATAAGCCCTTGGCTTCTTACTTCCCAAGGGCTGGCAGTGTATTTCAGTGACACCTTCACTAGGCTCAGATGTGAGGTGGCTGAAACCTAATCTGTCTTCAGACAGTCCCCCGACAGCCGAGGAGTGCTTGAGAGACGCCACTGCTTGCTGGGTGTCTGAGCGCTGCCCCAGAGAAAGACATTCATACCATGGGGTGCGTGCAGATGGGATCTTGCTGCATGAGCTGGATCTAGACTTGCCAGTGGAGAGCTCTACTAAGGGGAGTAAGCTCTGGAACATTCCACGTTTTCCACCAATGGAAGAAGAGAGCTGGTTATGTAGTCAGGGCATCACTTCTGGCACAGTTTAATTCATTAAAGGCACATAATTGTGGTTGCCAAACATTTTCTGCTTGCCCTCATCCAGCTTTTGTGTGCTATAAGCCCAGCCCCATGAATTGCAGGCTGGAGAAATGCAGAGGAGGCAGGAAACAGAGACAGAATTCTAGATAAATCACGTCCGCAGCCCCTATGAAATTCCTTGCTATCCAATAAAAATGGAATGTGAGCAACATAAGTAATTTTAGATTGTCTAGTAGCCACATTAAAAACAAATGTTAAGGGATCCCTGGGTGGCTCAGCGGTTTAGCGCCTGCCTTTGGCCCAGGGCGTGATCCTGGAGTCCCGGGATCAAGGCCCGCGTCGGGCTCCTGGCATGCAGCCTGCTTCTCCCTCCTCCTGTCTCTCTCTCTCTCTCTCTCTCTCTCTCTTTGTCTATCATAAATAAATAAATAATTTTTTTAAAAAAATCTTTAAAAAAATAAAAATAAAAACAAATGTTAAATGATGCCTTGAAAATCTGTAAGTGTCCTGTTTATATCAAAGAGCTTGTCCCCAAACAAAACAAATTTGTGGTGCTCTAACTGGTGTCTCATTCTGGATCCTCCCTGGTAAGAAAATATCTTTTGTCCCAGGAATAGATTTGGGGAACTAACGTAGAACTTTCTTTTCCCTACAAAGACTAGTCGTGTCTCAAAGAATACTTTTTTTTTTAAAGATTTTTTTTTTTTAAAGATTTTTATTTATTCTTATTCATGAGACACATACAGAGAGAGGCAGAGACACAGGCAGAGGGAGAAACAGGCTCCCTGTGGGGTGCCTCATGCAGGACTCAATCCCAGGACCCCAGGATCACACCCCAAGCCCAAGGCAGATGTTCAACCACTGAGCCACCCAGGTGTCCCTCAAAGAATACCTAACTTAACAGCAGTTCCCTGCTTTGCAAATTTATTCTCCCTGAATCAAGATCAATTATTTGGGACTTCTGAGTACAAACCATTTACGTAGCTGACTCTCTCATTCCCCACAACAACGAGTCTGGGCTCTTTCTCTCTCCTCTCTCCCTCTCTTCCCCTCCCCTTGCCACTCTTCTTTTCTTCTCTCTCCTTTCTCCTGTTCTTGGTTTAGTCCAGGGCAGGGCTAACCTGACTGCAGCATTTTTGCTTCTCTAGCATATATAATTAGTTCCGAAGATGGGAAAGCCATGTGGTTTGTAGATTTGGCTGGGCCCGCGGTGTCTGGAATGTGTGCACTTGAGCATGATGTGAAGACCATTTCCTCCAGGCTAACTCATTCCATCCAAAGAGTGAGAAAAATGGAGCAAAGTTTTCAAACCAGGAGTCTCTCTGTTTAAAACTCAATTGCATTTATTTATTTTTACCAAGTAATTACTTTACATTTCAACCTCATTTTGGCATGTTTGACATCAAGGCATGTAGTAACTCCCATACAGTTTAAGATCATCATCCAGCATACCAGACTTTCTCCAGGAAATAAAATCCCTTTACAGAGTTTGCCATTACAACCCAGCTCTGTGCCTGTGTCATGGATGTGGGTTTGATAGCCAGCTGTGCTCAGTGACATCAGGTCAGTGAATCAAGCTAAGACCTGTGATACCCGCAGAGCATGTTCTTGAAAATCCAACGAAAGCAGATCTGCCAGATTTACCTTCTAATCGTCTGCTGGCACTGACATTCCAAAACACAATTTAGGAGAAAGAAGTCCATTCAAAGAGCTAAGAGCCGAGGGAGAAAAAGACTGATGGTATGACCTCCGAATTCAAGATTATCATCCCACTGATGGGATATGAGTTTACTTGGTGTTTGTGCCACCCAACCATGTGAGCATGTGCATGCATCTGATTGAACCCAGGCACAAGATCCTTGAAAATGACTGTGACACTCTAACCCAACCCTATTCTTCCAGCACTCTGCAATATTTCCTATTTGTTTTAACCTGTAGGAAGAAGGAGGATTTGCAGATGATAGTGCCATTTCTAATCTGCTTTGGGTAAGCCTGACTCTAACATAGGTGTCCTCTAGATTACAGCCACACTTCTACCGAGCCATGTGTAATTCTCATCAGTGGTGGTTCCCTTTTAAGCTCTTGCTGTTTGGTTTCTTACCTGGAGGTCAGATGCCACCTCTACGCAGAGAAGAGAACTATCCTGCTTCTTTAATTTTTTTTAAATCATATAATGATGAACTTTAAAGACTTTAAATGAAAGATTTTATGTTGAATGCTGAAACTGTTGATAAAAGTCACGGTTCCCCTCTCTGTAACTGAATATCATAGAAATTGCAGTAATCTTGTCATTAACTCATGTAATTACTACATAGAACTGACTCAGGTATATTTACTGTGCTTGTGTGGATTTCTGTTAGCACTCTAAGAAAACAAACAAATAGGAAGGACTGTCTCAAATAGAGAACTGAAATTGCAATGAGAAAATTAACATTCTGGTTGAGAAATCCTGTATTTGTCTCTACTCCTCCCCACCCAGCTCTGATAAACCTTCTCTTTTCACCTCTAATCCTCTTGCTTTGCTCTATAGGAACCTGTATATGCTTCTACTTATTCTCCTGCTATACCTGCTGCCCATAAACACCTGTCTTTTGTATCTATTAATCAGGTGAGGAAATGCCTACACATTTTAAGCCTCATTGCAATTTCTGAGCAGTAGGGAAGAACTTGTTTCCTTTGGGGAAATAACTCCTTTGCTGCATTTCAATGTGTGTGTGTGTGTGTGTGTGTGTGTGTGTGTGTGTGATCAGTTTTTCATATATTTAGAGTCAGTCACACACATTCCATCCTTGGATCAGACTTTGAGGTAGACTTGATGGCATTAATTCACCTTGTAATCATGAAACTGGGTCTAGAGGAAAATTTCCCCCTTTAATGTCCAAGCTTTATATCCCAAGGGAAGTCGAAGCCCAAGGATACACCAGAGTTCCTGCCCCCGCTCAGGGACAGTGCTACCTTGCTTAGCTCGATGAAGGAAGATGTGGTAGAGATAGATGGGTGTGGATTGGTTGGAGAGGAAGATACAGCAAGGAAGAGACCATTCAGACAGGAGCTTGCAGTGATTTTCTGGGATGAGAAACCACAGACCCCCTGCCCCTTAGTCTCTGTCTTCACTGTACCTCACCTGAACCCCAGCCCAGAGAGGGAGACCCGGCTTGGGCTGAATAATTCAGTTGGTGCATACATAATACATGATCATATTTAAAGCTCAAAGTACCAGTGATTGTTTTTTACTCCCCTTGGAATGTCCCCGGTGTCAAAATAGCTATGAGAAGTGCCTATATCCAATTCATCATAAGTCCCAAATTCTAGCCTCCCTCCAGCTGAGGGACCTTAACCTAGTCATTTCCCTCTGAGCGCCTCTATCTCCTCAGCAGAGCTGGGACTTTGTTACCTCCAAGGTGATCTCTAACTAAAGATGTCATGACTATACTGTTCCTTTAGGACTAGGTGGTGACCAAACAAGTCTTTGAGTAAGAGGTACTGAGACCTCATTTCAAATATGAAATTGACAGAGTGCTGTCATAGAGAGCAGAGAGAGCACCCCCTCCTACTTCATCTATATCTTCACCGTGGAAACTCACTGCATTTCTCCCTAAGGCAGCCTCTCCCCTCACTTGCCTGGGGTCCTCTGAAGCCCAGCCCTACCCAGACAGCAGTAGCCACCCTCAAAAACAGGCTGAAATCTGGAGCGCACTTGCTATTCTATTGCCAAGGGGGTTGGGGTCGGGGGTGAATGGGTTGTTTCTTCTAAATAAGTCCTATTAAACTTGAAAACACAAGATCTATTATTGAAGTATTTAAATAAAAATTATATTTATTATATAGACACATATATACATACTTTTAATAAGCTTTATTTTTTTTTTAAGGAGTTTTTGATTCACAGCAAAATTGAGCCAAAAGTATGGAGATTTCCCATATACCTTCTGGCCCCCTCCCACACACATATTTAGCCTTCCCCTACTACCAACATCCCACACCAGAGCGGTCCATTTCTTAAACTTGTTGGGGTCACTCATGATGCACATTCTCCAGATTTTGACAAATGTGTAATGATATGTATCCATCCTTATAGTATCATATAGACTAGTCTAACTGCCCTAAAAACCTATGCACCCCATCTATTTATACCTCCCTCCCTCTCTCTAATCCTTGGCAATTTCTTTACTGTTTCGATGGTTTTGTCTTTTCCAAAATGTCATATAGCTGGAATCCTGTAGCATGTACCCTTTTCAGATTGGCTTCTTTCACTGTGTCATACGTACTTAAGGATCCTCTTTGTCTTTTCATGACTTGACAGTTTTCTTTTTAGTGCTGAATAATATTCTCTCTCCAGATTATATCAACCACAGTTTTTGTTTGTTTTAAAAATATGAAACACTTTATGAATTTGTGTGTCATTCTTGTGCAAGAGGCCATGCTAATCTCTGTATCATTCCAATTTTAGTATACGTGCTGCTGAAGCAAGCATGTACCACAGTTTATTTATCCATTTGCTTACTGAAGGGCATCTTGGTTGCTTCCAAGTTTTGGTAATTATAAAAAAAGCTGCTATAAATATCCGTATGCAGGTTTTTGTGTATACATTTTCAACTCATTTGGGTATCAAGGAGCATATGTTAAGAGTATGTGCAGTTTTGTCAGAAACTGCCAAACTGTCTTGCAAGGTGACTGTACCAAAGTGCATTCCCACCAGCAAAAAAAATAAGAGTGCCTGTTGCTGCACATCCTCACCAGCATTTGGTGTTGTCGGTGTTCTGGATTTTGGCTGTTCTAATGGGTGTATGGTGGTACCTCATTGTTGTCTGAATTTGCAGTTCCCTAATGACAAGTGATATGGAACACCTGTTTATGTGCTTATTTGCCACACATATGTCTTCTCTGGTGAGATGTCTGTTCAGATCTTCGTCCATTTTTTTAATTGGTTGTTTTCTAATTGTCTTAAGAGTTCTTTGTACATTTTGGATAACATTTCTTTATCAGATGTGTCTTTTGCAAATATTTTCTCTCGGTCTGTGGCTTGACTTCTCATTCTCTTGACAGTGTATTCATAGAGCAAAGGCTTTCCTATTTCAATGAATTTCAATTTATCAGTTCTTTCTTTCATTAGTGATTTATCTAAAAAGTCATCACTGAATTCTGGGTAACCTAGGTTTCTCTTCTATGCTATCTGCTATAAACTTGTCATTTTATATTTGGATTTATGATCCACCTTGAGTTACTTTTTGTGAAAGGTGTAAAGTCTGTGTCTAGATTCTTTTTTTTTTTTTTTCTTGGCAGTGGATATCTAGTTGTTCCAGCACAATCTGTTGAAAAGGCTGTCTTATGTTCATTGTATTGCCGTGGATCTTTCAAAGTTAGTTGAGTATATTTCTGGGCTCCCAATTTTGTTCTCTTGATCTATTTATATGATTTTTCCACTAATACCACACTTTCTTTATTGTAGCTTGACTGTAGCTTCATAGTAAGTCTTATAGTCGGATAGTGTCAGTCCTCCAACTTCGGTCTTCTCCTTCAATATTGTTTTGGCTATTCTAGGTCTTTTCCCCTCTCCATATAAACGTTAGAATCAGCTCATCAGTATCCACAAAGTAACTTGCTGAGATTTTAATTGAAATGTCACTAAGTCTGTAGATCACATTGGAAAGAACTGGCATCTTGACAGTATTGCAGCTTCCAATCCATGAACATGGAATATCTCTTCACACATTTTTAAATTTAAAGAAAAACTTAAAGGTAGTTTATGATTAACTGCTTCAAAATTAAAGTAGCTTTAAAATTCTATATTTTTATATCTTGACAACTTTCCCAGATATCTTATGTACTAGCCTTTTTAGCACTAACTTGTCGGTGTTCTCGGAGACTCCTTACCTCCTGCAGTCCTGGTATCCATGTTCGCTAATGCAGAGGCTCAGGAAAGAAAACAGAGCATTACAACAGGACATATGTTCTGTTGAAATGGACTGTTTGTCTCTTTGTTGGGCTTTAACATGCATTTCCTTCTTCCCCACGTGCCTCATGACTCTTCCAGAGTAAGATTTCCCTGTATTCCCCTCCCTTCATCTTAATTGCTAGTAGATGGTGGCAGGACCAGATTATGGTTAGTTTGAGGGCTAAGCCTAGTTAAGATCTTTCTTCATGTTTTCTTCAGGCCATCTAAGGCTGTGTGCACTGACAAGGGAGTGAAGTCACTGAAGGATGAGGCAAAGCCACATTTCTTTAACAGTATACAGAATTCTAAATGGCGGTAGCATTTTTGAAAAGCAGAAATAAAGTGACTGACTTGTCACTTTATTTCTACTACTTAATCTATGCTCTTACAATTTCTTTAGCTTAAGTAGACATGAATAAAATAAAAATTTTAAAGCCAGATCACAGTATTCTCTATCCATGAAGCTCTCCAGTTGTGGAAGAATTTTACCCTTAAATCTGTACTAATCCTAGCGAAGCATGTTAGATTTGCTCTCTCTTCTCATATCACCTCTCTGTGTCAGCAACATGTGGGAGGATTTGCAGTATGCATTCTCAGTGGGTAGACAGAAGCAAACCCATCAGTGACAATGCAGGAACCTGAAAACACTCTGCGGATTGATCTGTGGCCTAACTTCATACTGTGTCCTACCAAGTCTCTCTCCATCCCTAAGACCTGCCTTTCTTCCCAGCTATTTCACTGCCTTATACACACACACATACATACACACACGCTTATTCCTTCCCCTTGCTGTCTCCATTTCTCCATACCACATTCATGGGATCAGCATTTGAAACAGATGGGGTAGGACTTCTTCATTTCCTGTCCCAACTTCCTTACTATTCCAGTCAATCTTAAACATCATTAGCTAATGCTGGACAAGCCTGGAAAATGGCATGATACTTACTATGATATATACTACATCCTTCTCTAAACAAGGAAAGAAAAACTAAGAAGGGAAAAACAAGACAATAATGAAATTTAAAGCTAAAAAAAAGTCAGTGGGCAAACTTGTATCTTGTTCTCACATTTTGAGTTCAGAAATTAAATAGCAGCTTGTGAGAAATTGTATTAATCTTTTCAGTGGATAAATAAGCTGCATATTTCTCACCCCAGTGTAGAGCCACCCGAAGTCAGATAAAGGAGTTAGAGGCCCTAAACCAAGTTCACTAAGTTGTCAAGTTAGGATAGAGAAGCAAAAACTTGCATGTTTGATAGTATGCTTGAGAGGGGAGTAAAAAAATATTCCTTGACAAACATCAGGCAGACTACTGGAAGCTTTCAAGCCTGTAACAGCTGTATCATTCCTGGGCTCACAGCTTCGACGTCCTTGCAGGAGCTCCAGGGGAATCTGAGTGCTTTGGGAAATGGAGTTGTGGATTTAGGGATGCCATTTTTTTGATTCATGAACCACACCCCACCACCACACCCAGGACTTTGAAGATATATTACCAAGCTCACCAGAACTAGGGGTGTCTGAGATTTTTGGAGAAGCAAGCTTCCTTGGCACTTCATAATGTTTTTATCAAAATATTTTAAGCTAAGTGCTGTATTGATTGGATTAAAATTCACTCCTGAAACTTCATTTTAAAAAGAAAATGTATTATCTTTTTTTGAATTTTGATGAGGTCTTCCTGGCAAGTCAACCTCAGAGTTTATTTAATAAGGGAATATGATTCAGAGTTACTTGGAATTAGGGTCATCTCACCAATCATGAGTGGGAAGGTAAAGTAAAAGGGTTTTTAACTTTGGAATAATATTTTAATTTGATAAAATGTAAAACTTATTAAAAAAAAGTGCCGTGATAGGGCTCTCTCATATACCCTTTACCAGAGCCACTGACCGTTGGTGTTCTGTGGCCACCCGGCTGCTGTCTCCTCTTCCCTCAACCCTGTCCCCTCCCCTATTGCTCTCCCCCTCCCCACTCCTGTCTTATGTACTTGTATATGATATGTAGAGTTGGGGCTCCCCTCTAACAGAACACCATAGGCTGAATGGCTTATAAACAACAGAAATTGGCTTCTCACAATGCTGGAGGCTGAAAGTTCAAGACCAAGGCACCAGGAGATTCTGTGTCTTGTGAGAGCCTGCTTGCTGTTTTTAGAGGACCATCTGCTTACCGCATCCTTACATGGTGCGAGGAGCAGGGGAGTTCTCTGGGGTGTCCTTTATGAGGGCGTTCCTCCTCTTTAGGAGGGCTCCACCTTCCTGACTTAACACCTCCCAAAGGCCTCACCTCCTCATACATCACACTGGGGATTAAGTTTCAACATAATGAAATTTGGGGCCTGCAAACATTCAGTCTAGCTCACTTCCGTAAGCACGATACAGTCATCAAGATGAGGAAATGTAACATTGATGCAATGTCTCAAGCACAGTCCATTTCCAGCTGTGTTAGTCCCCCTCCCCTCCTACAAGCTATGTCTCATTTAGCTCCCGCCCCACCCCATCTAGGATTCAGGCCAGGGTTGGGCCTTGCCTTCAGTTGCCATGTCTCTTCAGGAAAAAAGGTTTTAACCTAATTTAAATTTTTTTTAAAGATTTTATTTATTTATTCATAGAGACACAGAGAGAGAGAGAGGCAGAGACACAGGCAGAGGGAGAAGCAGGCTCCACCCAGGGAGCCTGACTTGGGACTCGATCCCCGGTCTCCAGGATCACACCCCAGGCTGCAGGTGGCGCCAAACCGCTGTGCCACCGGGGCTGCCCCCTAATTTAAATTATTACCAAAGATCTCAAAATCTGTTCTGGCTGCAATTACTCTGTAGAATTCTGTAAAAGATTCACGAACTAGATGATGGAGAAGTCCATGCTCATAGCTTAAAACCCAAATGTGGTCAGGGCAGATGTGGGAAGGAGAGGAGGAGCTCTCTTCTGTATCACCCTCCATCATCCCAGTGCTTTCAGAAGATAAACTTTGCTTATCTCTACTTTCTTGCTGAATGAATGTAGAAGGTTTTTTTCTGTTGGTCAGTTACAGGAAGTCAATTGGATAGACAGTGGGGAGGAACAGAATCAGAGGTGCTTCCCTCAGGGTTCTCCTGGATTTCTGACTGTTGTCAGTGGAAGGTCTATGATCACCTTGATCTCTATTGCTTCTTATCCAAAGAAAAACTGAACTAGGGAGGTGGAGCTTGGGCACCTGCCAGAAGAGGTTAAGGTGAGCTCACCAGTAGTTTGAAAGCAAAGCCCCAGCAGGAATGGCCCACCTCAGGTCTGAGAAAGGGCTCAGGTTAAAGCCAAAGCACAAAGCCAGGAGTCCACACTAGCTTCAGAGCCCTGGTCATCAGGGCAACCTTGGGGTGGACAGCCAAGCACATGAGGGAAGCTCCTTCTCCTCGGGGCAGAGGCTCTTCCTCTCTTCCTTCCTTACCACTCACTCCTGTGGCACCTGCCACTTGATAAATTTTAATTCTATCAAAATTAAAAATTACCAAAAAATGTAAAAACTCTTTTAATTTCTACCCTCATGATTTGTGCCTCATTTGACCCTAACTCCAAGTAATTCTGAGAGGGGTTTGGTGATGAGAGGAGAGACAGAGCGGAAGAGGAGGGGAAGCAAATGCTGTCCTACCAGCATTTAGGACCTCCCGCCCTGGTGTCGTCCTGCCGCCGGTCATCCACACTGTGTCCCTGGCACACTGCTTCCTCTGCACTGGCCCTGAGCACCCCCAGCACTCAGTCCTCTGCCTCCTGCTCCTCCTACTCTCACTTAGCTCATCCCCTTTCCCAGTCCTGTCCACCTCCCCCCTTCTCCCGGCCTCTCTCAGTCCCCTAAACCTCTTTCTCCCAAGTCAAATGAGTCCACCAAGGCCTTAGAAACTGAAGATGCAGGTATCTCTAGAACCCCAATTAGAAGCTTTCAAAAGCAGTCTTTAGGTGGCAATGTTATTCTGTATGTAGGTTATGTCTACAGCACAATTCATCCTCGGTGTCAGACCCACTGTGACCCAGAAGTCTCTTTTGGGGGCTGACCTGCTTCCAATGGCCCATGTCACAGAGCTGTCTAGGAGAAAGCGTGCAGAATTCCAGAAAACCTTCCTGTAGCACACCTTATTCCCACTCAGCTTTCTCTCTTTTATAATTCACCATGGTCCTCGTACACTGAAGTGGGTAATATTTTTCTGGATTGATCATAACTTTGTGAGAATATATGGATAAAATTTCCTAATCAAGGTGGTTTTTAGCTAGCTAGGTTAAACTGAGCAGCTTTAAAACTCATGGCATGGAGAGAGTCTCTAGTTTTGTTCATTATTTACAGGGTATCATTCGTTTGGGGGTCCTGGTATTCCAAACGAATGAGTGGGAACAAAATCAAAAGTCTTAACCTAAAGTTTCAGTGTTGTTGATGGTGATTTCTAGCCCAAGCTGGAAGTAAGGACGCCAAGCCTATTTCAGCTAGGGCAGTTACTGACACTTTGGGGACAATGTAGTGCTCCTGCCTGTTTGCCTGCTCTTCAGCTCACAAAATGCCACCTGCTGAAATTCACGTCTTTGTCCTTTCCCTGTCCCATTTTGTTCCTGGTACACTTTATAAACAGCGGGTCACAGAAAGTCGAGAGAGCCAGATGACTATCGAAGAGAGGAAGCATCTCATCACTGTGAGAGAAGAAGCTTGGAAGACAAAAGGCAAAGGAGCGGCCAACGACTCCACCCAGTTTACGGTGGCTGGCAGAATGGTGAAGAAAGGTCAGCCATGTACCTGGGGGGGTGGGCATACCTGTGTGTGGAGGTGTGCATGCGGGGGGAGAGGCGGGGCACACTCCATTGCCCACAGACGAGAGGGTGGCGTGTGACAATAACCCAGTAAAATAAATCAAGCCATGGTCTTGTTTTAGTTTTTACTTTTTTTTTTTTTTTTTTTTTAAGATTTATTTATTTAGTCGAGAGAGACAGGCAGAGGGAGAAGCAGGCTCCATGCAGGGAGCCCAATGTGGGACTCGATCCCGGGTCTCCAGGATCACTCACTGGGCTGAAGGCAGCGCTAAACTGCTGAGCCACCCGGGCGTCCCTAGTTTTTACTCTTAATTGAAGTCGTGTAAACCTTTTTGGGGTAGGTTTTGTGAGTTATTCCTACTGAAAACTTTTTCTTCCTAGATAGTGTCCTCTTCATGTAAGAAGCAAAATACAATTAGTCACATTTCAAAATTTAGCCATTTGGAATTTGAGTACAGATTTCAAAAGCAATTGCAAGTCTTCTAACAAATCTTAGTCCTTTCCCATAATTGCTTTTAGATTATTTTCATTTTCTTGACATCTGACAATCAGCTAACCCAAATAAGCCTTTGTCAATTAAAAGAGTTTATGTCTTCTCTTTTTTAGAGTAATTCCTAGGTCCCTTTCCATCAAACTAGAATTCTCTGGCTTTCAAAGCCCTATTTCCAGATAGGTCTTAATAGATGCCTACAAGATGCGTCTATTAAGAATGATGTATGTCATTCTGAGGAAGTGGGTTTCCCTGCAGACGGTCGTTTCTTTGCCACTGAGCTCTTAGCACTGATTTGCAGCCAGTATTGAAAGATTTAGAAATTGACTAACACCTCACATGGTCAGTGAAGTCACTTTATGGTCAGTAAAGCTGTGAGGCTTCATATCTGGCAGGAAATGGTTAAAATCTGGGGTCCCTTCATCACTTATATGCATTTACCTTCATTTTCTAAGGTCTTATTTTAAAAATAACTTCCTGACTTAGTGATAAAAGTGCTCACACACACTTAGAGCTAATGTACATTGTCATCAGCTTTCTCAATTCATACTTCCCTGGAAACCTTTTGGGATCCTCACTTATAAATAGTGCCTAACTCATTGTAGGCTCATAATAAATATTTGCCGAAGAAAAGGAGGAGAAACCCTGGATTATGATTAACTCAAATCTTGGTGGAAGAAAGCAGAGGATAATTTGCTTCTGCCTAATAAGGTGGTATTTGCATAGTTTCTTCATCGGATCACAGACCTCTATACTTGTGTTAAACTACTTTGGCCTGAGCCCCATCCCTGTGTTAACAAAAGCAGACCCAGAGGTCCATGCTGGTTAAGAACTCAAGCAGGAGCTTGAACCAGAGTCCATGTCTTCCAACTTTTAGCCTGGACCTTTATCCTGATAACCTTTTACTTTGGTTTCTTTCTTCCTCTACCATCTTAAAAATGACCATTTATTTGTAAGCAGGCCCTTATTACCAAACACACTGTCCCTGTCCACAGTGATGTCAGAAGTGGATTTGCTCTTCTGCCAGTTTGGAGAGCAAGGTTAGAGAAGTTCTTATCCCTTTAGGGCAGGAGTTGGCTTTTATATTTCTTGAATAGATCCAGGATCTTTATTTAACAGGTGCTGTTATGGCTTGCTCAGGAAGTAATTTTCTTCTACTTTTAATCTCATGAAAAACCTGCATCCTGTTTCTCTAATACTTTTTACCACCTGCTGAGCTACATGTTTCACTTGAATCACCAGTTCTTTCTGATTTGCAGTAATAGGGCATCCAGTGTGCTGTACTCACACACAGCAGAGTAAAATAACCCCTCTGCTACAGCCACAGACTTTGCGAACAGCCCATCAGGTTGCTACATATCTACGAGTTGGCAAGAAGTGTGCTATATACCCTGATTTTTTAAAGATTTTATTTATTTATTCATGAGAGGCACAGAGAGAGAGAGGGGCAGAGACACAGGCAGAGGGAGAAGCAGGCTCCATGCAGGGAACCCGATGTGGGACTTGATCCCAGGACCCCAGGATTACTACCTGAGCCAAAGGCAGATGCTCAACCGCTGAGACACCCAGGTGCTCCTCTACCCCAATTTTCATTCTCTCACTCCAGAAGACTGTTCTCCACGAGCCTCATTAAGACTTTTTGATATCCCTAGACTGTACCTGACAATTAGTATTCTACAAGGTTCCCGTGGTATCCTATGATTCTCTTGAAAGTGTTCAAAATATGCCTTTGAATGAGAGAGCTATGAAAATGTTTC
This sequence comes from Vulpes lagopus, assembly GCF_018345385.1. NCBI lineage: Eukaryota > Metazoa > Chordata > Mammalia > Carnivora > Canidae > Vulpes > Vulpes lagopus. The sequence goes on along the minus strand of NC_054831.1, from coordinate 53,738,791 downwards.
TAAAAAGAGTAGGTGACTGGTTACTGCATGTAGCATATACTGAAAAGAGGTATGGAGAATGCTTTGTTCAACAGAGTCGTGTAATTAAAATTTATATGCCCTCATCCATTAGGGAAAAACCCTTGCCTGGAGTTGGGAAAGAGATGTCCCACCGCTGGGAGCCCTGGCGCAGGCAGGAGGTGCCCCAATGGTCAAGGGGGCCAGATTTCCAGAGTTGGGCCTGTTTATTAGCTTCAGAGTTAATGACCTCAGTGCTTTTGAACTCTTCTGCTGTCTCTTGTGCATCCTTTTAGTAGGTGATGATTTACCGCACCTGTACTGCCTGTGATACCAAATTTTACTTTATTATCTTTCAAGAAAGTTTGGTTTCTCACTGATATAAACCTTTTGCGAGTTTGGTCATTGAAAAACATATTTTAATTTTTATAGACATCATCAAGCAAATATATGTACATCTTAAGAAATACTTCTAGAATAACATCTAACGCTGAAGTTTTAAACCACATTTCAATATTTTTCTTTAAAAATATTATGCTATTACACATCCTTCTCCCACTAATAGGAGGAGGGAGCAGAGCAATTCATTCATTTATTTTTCCTAATAACTGATAGTTACATATTCTCTAGATGATGCTTAAAGGGGCAATGTCATCTATTTCACATTTATTACAAATGAATACAAAGAACAGTAACGTCTCATTTTGTTCTTTGTAAACGCACTAATTACTTTCCTTTGCAAGCCCTCCTACTTAGGTGAGGGGAAAAGTACTCATCTTTATCTTTATTAAGGTTTCTTGTACCAACCAGATACCCTCTCTGTGCTGGGATCCTTTTCTTTCATATGTCCTTAGAAGATTCCCCACTCTGCTTCTTCATCGATACATGTGAAAGCATGTTGCCAATTCCCAGCCACACCTAAGATGATACTGACCCTTCAGCAATCATAAATCACTTTAAATATATCCACTTCTGTGTCTTTTTTTTAAAAGATTAGCCCTCCTTGAGTTATTGCTCAATAAAATCACACTCAGAGTGGTGCCCCCAAAGGCCAGGCTGCCCCAACTTCATCTCAGCCTGCTGAGAAGTCCAGTGCCAGGTGTCACCTGCCAGCTAGTGTGATATGATCCATTCTCCTCCTCCTCCGTGGGATGTGGTGCAAATATACTTTTTCTTAAACTACTTCCACCACCCTGAAGGGCTTTCAGGGCTCCCAAGTCCCATCTGCTCAAGTACATTCTGATGCTTCACGTGCTCTTCTATTCCATTTACATGTTATGGGCATGTTCTCTCACCTGTCTTTATTGTTCATTTTGGAATGACAGCTTCTCCACTCCTGTAGTCCTTACAAACTATAACACTATACTTACATTTGCAATTGTCCTACATAGTCATGATATCTGCAAATGTATGTGTGCAAATGCATGCATGTGTGTAAATTCTGTAAGTTGTAAAATCTACAGTGGGACTAACGGAGATCCACCAGGGTCCTGGAAATTTCCAGAAAAGATCCTGAGATACTAAATAGCTTCTTTGATGTTTTGCAGGTTTGGCATCACCCACCGCCATAACTCCAGTAGCGTCTCCTATTTGCAGTAAAACGAGGGGCACCACACCAGTTTCTAAACCCTTGGAAGGTAAGTCATCAAGGCACTTGATACGCCAATGGGTGTGAGACCAGAAGAGTCCCCATGGCACTCTCTCATGGATGATTTCTGCCTGCCTAGATATTGAAGCCAGACCAGACATGCAGTTGGAATCGGACCTGAAGTTGGACAGGCTGGAAACCTTTCTAAGAAGGCTGAATAACAAAGGTACATGTCAGAAGCCAGAGAGAAGCTTTGGTTTTTGTGCTTGTAGCACACTGGGATTCATATTTCAGTGAGTAGCTAAGGAAACCTAAAAAAATAAAAAGCAAAACCCTGCTTCTCTCTCAAAATCTCTAAATCACAATTCTGATTCCTTTTCCTCCTCAGCTAAATTGTCTTCTTTCTATTTGACTTCACTAATTCATAGTGAAAGCATTATCTTTATTATCGTTTTAAAAGGGAAGTCAGGAATGATTGGATTACCTAGGTCTGAATCACTTCATCCTGTACTCGATTGGGGACCTCCAGAAAGATTATTCCTGAGTGTCAGTCCTTGGGATGTCACCTAATCAGGACTGGGAACACAATAATTTTGCTTTAATACTTGAAAGCAGATATTACACAAAATCGACATGATCTTGGGCCTGATGAAATTTAAATCGTATATGTCAGTTTCTAGTAAAGTAGCAGATGACCTATCATAAATGATTTCTGAATAAATGTTGAAATTCTTGTTTTAGTACAAAAGTCTATGAAGTATACAAAGTTAAAGGAATAATATTCAGAACTAGTGTCATCTCTTAATAAACATGTACAGTATTTGAGCGGTGCCTAGGTGGCTCAGTCAATTGAGCCACCAAATCCTGATTGCAGCTCAGGTCATCGTCTCAGGGTTGTGAGATCAAGCCCCACATCGGGCTCTGTTCTGGGTGCAGAGTCTGCTTGAGGATGCTCTCCCTCTCCTTCTGCCCCTTTCCTCATTTGTGCTCTCTCTGTGTCTCTCTAAAGATAAATAAATCTTTAAAAAAAATATGTCCAGTACTTGAAACTGAACACTAAGCACTGAGAGTCGCTACTGTTGACAATGACTTCCCAATAGGTCAGAAATCATATAGACAACCACTTTATACCAGAAACATGAAAGTTTAATGTAATAACTAAACTGACAAGGCAAGGAATTCAAACAATTCAAAGCTTATTACATAGATGTTATGGTGATCTAGCTCAGGGGGTCAGTAAACTAATCCAGCTCTCCACCTGTTTTTGTTAATGAAGTTATTTTGGAACAGAGTCAAGCTCATTTGTTAGTGAATTGTGAAGAGTCCATTTGCACTGCAGCAGAGTTGACGGCTTGCAACACAGGCCATAGAGCTTCCCTTGCACAGCCTCAAATGTTTACTATGTGACCCTTTCCAGAAAAAGTTTTTGCCAATTCCTGATCTGGAATGAGGCTGAGGCCATTTTTTCCTGTAGTAGCAAAAGGAACAAGTTCAGAAATACTCAGTGGGCTTGCAGTGCCTCCTCTCCTACCACTTGCATGGTGCAAGCTTCAGATGGGGATGGGCAGTCCTTCCGTGAAAAGTCAAGTAAGGCCCAGGAAGCATCCACAGAACCCTGGGTGTCACTATCATGCTCTCTCCACTCCTGGAACAGAGCGGGGAAGTAATTTTGAAGCTATTGTGAAGCATATTTGGGGTAGTGTTTTGACAGATCTAATGTCGTGTATTTGCTCCGTCTGTTTGTAGTTGGTGGGATGCAGGAGACTGTACTCACTGTCACCGGTAAATCTGTTAAAGAGGTGATGAAGTTGGATGATGACGAGACCTTTGCCAGATTTTACCGCAGCATGGATTATACTGTGCCACGAAGCCCCGTGGAGCTAGACGAAGATTTCGATGTCATTTTCGATCCTTATGCCCCTAAGTGAGTTATTTTGGTTTCTGTCTTTCACCCACTGAGAAGGGCTGATTCCTCCATCAGCCTTCATGTAGTCCTTCCACAAGGATCTTCTCTCACCACCACCTCTTTCTGCCATAGAACTTCATTATGGTGTCATGATTATTCTCTAGAGCCAGACAGTGTGATGCTGTGGGGTAGATAAAACACTCGCGCTCCAGAACAGATGTGCAAACATCCACGGATGTTTGTCCTGGCCCATAAAAGTAATGCCACTGAATTTTTTCACATAATTGAATATCGTTTTGCAGATTTTTAGATGAACATAAGTTTAGCCAGAGGTCTCTGTACTGTCTTTCATTTGTCATATTGAACTCTTACTCATAACTTTGAAAAATATTTGGATCACATGGGCTCAGACTCATACAACTAGCTAGACGATCAATAAAGCAAATAAAGCATATTGCTTAACTTGCAATAATTTATGAAATTAATAGATCTGAGAGTCTTCTCAGTGATGACCAAGGGCCTCTCTTCACAGAGGATCATGACTGAGCCATCTAAGGAAAGCAGTCATGGTTTTAGGATTCTTTCAGTTGCAGGGGCCAGAAAAAAATCTAAGTCAAACTGACTTGTGCAAAAGAAAGTTGTGGACGGATTTATAGGTTCACTCCCTGAGCAGTGCAGGTGTGAACTAGGTTCCAGAGGCTCCTCAGAGTGATGTATTTCTCTTGCCTGTTTTCCTTTGGGCTGCTTTGCTCCAGCCAAGCCCATGTGGTGGAAGCTGGCCATCCCAGCTGTGGATTTGTCGGCTCCCTACTTGGCCACTCCAGCACAGGCAGCTTCTCTTCTGAGCAGTGTCTTCCAGCACAAGTTCCAGGCTTGATTTTCTACAGTCTGAGTCCAGCCCAAAGGCAATCATTTGTAGCCAGAAGGATAGAAGATGACGATTGGCCAGAGTTGGTCCCAGGATGCCCTTCAGAGCCAGAGCCCATGTCAAGGTTTCCTTAGCAGAAGCCAGGAAGAGTAGACACTGGGCAGGCTAAGCCCATAGCTACCTACCACATTTGTCTATTCCCCACAAATTTATTCCGAGTGACCATCTCTCCAAGAAGACCATGTGGTCATCATGCTTTTTTCTGTAAGCTGCTCCAAATAAATTTCTTGCTTTTTTTTTTTTCAGTTTTTCTCAATTTTTTATCTTAAAACATGAACAGTTTGTCATTTCCCACCTTTAAATGATATTTAGCATATTTGCATACACAGTTATTTAACTGTTTCTCATCTCCAAATGTCATTGCTTGAATCATTATGTATTTAAGCATATCTCTGTTTATATGCACCCTCTCACACAGAGGACAGTCTGATATATAATAGCACAGAAGCTGTGCAGTTGGAAATTGAGAGTAGCAGTGGAGTCTGTCAGGAAACCCTGTGACTGGATCACCCACCTCCCCATGTCTGGTCTGCCCCAGAGAGCTGTGTGAGTGTATGGCAGTCATAGCTGGCCTCTTGGACCTGTTTAATTTCCATATATTCTTCAAAGCCATGGTTACTTTTCAGAAAAGCACAGAGGGTTAAGAGGGGGCTTGCTGTGAGGGAGTTCATAAGGAAACTGAAAAAATGTTGTGTAAAAAAGTTTAGGGGCACCTGGGTGGCTCAGTCTAGGAAGCATCTGCCTTCAGCTCAGGTCATGATCTCAGGGTCCTGGGATGAAGCCCTGAGTCAGGCTTCCTGCTCAATGGGGAGTCTGCTTCTCCCTCTCTAACCCTCCCCCTGTTCATGCTCTCTCTCTCTCTCTCACTTTCTCAAATAAATAAATAAATAAGTAAATAAATGAATGAATGAATGAAAGTTTAGTCTAGAGGAAAAAGAAATCAAGAAGCAACGACTGGCTGTAAATTCTTGTAGGGCTCTCCAGGGACAGAAGAAGTAGACGTATATAATATTCCAACAGGAAAAGTAGGAAAAGTCCATGGGTGTGGAAGAACTACTTGCCTTTCAGAGCTATCTCATGGTGGAAGGAGCTGCCAGAGGAGCCTCCAGGCAGAGACCACACAGTGTGGCATCAGAGGAGCCTCTGGGATCTCGGACTAAAGGGGGCTGAATCCCCCAGCTCCGAGAGTCTGTGTCTCCCTGTCAGGGAATGGCGGGCAGGAAGAGGGGTTGTTAAGACTTGTGACAAAATCAGGAAATAAAATCAGAGACCCCCAAAGAGACCAGGCACGGCTGATATACAGACCGAGGCCTCAGCTCCGCTCTGTTCTGCAGGTTGACCTCCTCTGTGGCCGAGCACAAGCGCGCAGTTAGGCCCAAGCGCCGGGTTCAGGCTTCCAGAAACCCCTTGAAAATGCTGGCAGCCAGAGAAGATCTCCTTCAGGAGTACACGGAGCAGAGACTAAACGTTGCCTTCATGGAGTCAAAGCGGATGAAAGTAGAAAAGAGTAAGTATGTGGAACCGCCACCCCACCTCTGTGCCTGCCAACTGGTGGTGAGGCGATTTTAATCTTGCTCTACCTTGCTAACACCAATCAGGTGCTCAGAAAACACTCATCAAATAAAAATGAGTACATTTGCACACACACGTGCACACTTGCCTGGAATGGAAAAGCTTTTCACAGAGATTCTTAATAGTGTTGGAGCATCTCTTGGTTAATTTAAATTATCCTGTTTTTCTGAGTTTTCTTTCAAGAGACTGGAGGAGAAGGTGTCCCTGGGCTTTGTAATTCAGCCCATATTCAGCTCTGTGGAGCCCAAACACGGTAATTCCCTACTTTTGTTCGAGAGCAAGTCATTTGATCTCTCATGAGAAAATGTCCCAAATTACTGCTTTTCCTAATCCTAGATTTTCATGTTATTAATTCATGCCTAAACCAATGCTTACCAAATTGCTTTTGACAGGAGCCTCGGAACTGGGGATATGGATTGGGTAGCACAGGGGCCTTGGAGTAGAGTGGTGAATAGGAGCGAGGAGGTAGCTCTAGGCTGTGTGTCCCACTTCAGGCTGAGTTGCTCTGCTCTCCTCAGCCTGATAAGGTGGGGTCCCTCATTCTGAAACAGTGGTTTTCTTGGTGGAGCTAATGGTACACACCATCTTGCTATTTGAATATTCTTGCTGTAATTTGTATTTTCCTCTAGCACTCATAAACCGATGTGCTTAGAGTTTTCTTAGAAATATGTGTTTATATGAAGTGGTTGAGTCTTTTCATTGTAACCGATTGACTAAGAAAAGATATTTCAAAACCACTATGCCATACAAATTGTCAAGCAGCGTAAGACCCTAATCCCAGCAAAATAATTTTCTGAATTTCTCTCTAGCACAGACATTTTTTAAAGCAATCAGTGAAGAAGTAAAGGCTTATTAGCACTTTTACCTCCTCTACCTCCACTTTTGGGGTTTTGGGGGTGGCTCTGTGATGATTGACAAGTACACACTTGTCGGTATACATGGAAAACCCAGCATCTTGTTATGACTGTGTTAATTCTGAGAGCGGAAGACCTCAAGAGATTACCTAGTTGATCACTTTGCCTCCAGGAAAAAGATTAGGATTAACCCATCCCTACAAGAGTACCTGCTTTTTGATGTATAGAGACTTTTGTTGAAAGACATTTCATGGTTTTCCTCGGGAGAGTGCTTGCATTAACATCTAAACATTGTTAGGAATTATATCAGCTTTCAGTGGAGTTGCAACATGTGTCCAGCTCCTGATGTCATACTAAAATAGCTGATCCACATTGTTCCTCAATTCTTGTCTCCCTGCAAGGTGAGGTGTGCCATGTGTCCACATGCAGTTGATACTTTCCGTAGAGTTAAATCCTGAGTACAGTGGTTCAACGTTGAACTTGCATCTATAACTGCACCAGGGGATGTTCTCCCCCCCAGATTAAACTTTCAAAGAAAAAGTCGATTATGAACCTCTAACTGTAAACATTGTCATTTCACCTGCCCATCTTGCTCTCCCTCCCCATTTTTTCCTTATTCAAACCCTCCCAGTGTCCTCCAACTCCAACTTCTCAGAAGTCACTCTGGCAGGCTTAGCCAGTAAAGAAAACTTCAGCAACATCAGCCTGCGGAGCGTCAACCTGACCGAACAAAATTCCAACAATAGCGCGGTACCCTACAAGAAGCTGATGTTGTTACAGATTAAAGGTACCTAAGAGCCTTGGAGAGGAATCACACATTGACCAAGAGTTTTTAGTCTGGTAACAGCAGGAGTCCTGAGTAAGGGGGCGAGAATGCATGCTCTTTGAGAACTTACTGTGTGCCAGGTGCTGTGCTACTTCCTGTCATGTGAGCTTCACAAAATCCTGTGAGGCAGGAGATAGTCTACCCACTGAGGCTTGAAGAGGGTAGTGACGTGCCTGAGGTCACAGCAGCCGTTGAGTGGCAGAGGTCATTTTGCACCCAGGTCCCCCATTCCAGAAGCTCACCTTCTGCTGCCGCCTCCCCTTACCCAGGGGGAGGCCCACCACCATGTTATCATGCAGTCCCAGTTGTCCCTAAGTCTGCACGTGGCTCTCTGCACTCACTTCTCCTTGCTGAGGTAAGCAAGCTCAGTGCGCACCAGAGGCAGAGATGCCAGTTCTTGGAGAAGGAATCCGGGGAAAGCAGAGGCCAATGAAGCTGATCTAAATTCCGCTCCAGCACCCTTTCTGTCAATAGCAAGGGAGACAACAGAGAGGCCTTGGGTTATGAGGAGAAACTTAGCTGCCTCCCAGCAGCAATTCTAGAGAAATCACCACAGGGAAGATGGATGGAATATCCATCATGGAGGGTGTTACTATGTTTCTGCATGACCCTGGCCTTTTTAGTGCATTTGGAGGACTAGTGACAAGTGCAAATAACCAACCTCCATTCCCAAGTTCTGACCAGAGGCGACAAGCTCAGCATGACTGTGGAAAGGCCTTAAATCAAGTCATTTAGGAGAAGGTGTGGGAAGCAGCCCAAAGCAGTGCTTCCCTCCAAGCTGATTCCCTCTAAGACTGCCCTGGGTTTGGTGTGAAAACCCCTAGGAAGAGGACATTGTGGGAGGACAGGCCCTCACCTGTGGAGTGGCTGGCGGGGGCTGTAAAATGTAGGATGTGGGCCAAGTGCAGAGAAGGGACCAGGAGATGAGTTAAAAGGAGGAAAGGAGCACATTTGCTAACTTTCCTAGAGGCGGGAACTTAATTAATCCACACACACGCTGTAAAAGGCCACCGGTGGTGATCCTAAGACACATGGTGACATTTAGGAAAGTGCTAACAAGAGAGAATAATCCAGAAGGCCATCACTAGAAACCCCCTTCTACCCTCTGCATCATGGAACTGGGATTGGTAGATGAGAATCTTTAGCATTGCAAGAGTCTGTAGCAGGGGTGCTTCCTGGTCCTTCCTGTGGCTTGGAGAGTTCTCCTCTCTGGGAAGGTGGTGACTCTTGGCCTCCTGCCTTACAGGAAGAAGACACGTGCAGACAAGACTGGTCGAACCTCGAGCTTCGTCCCTCAACAGTGGGGACTGCTTCCTCCTGCTCTCCCCTCACTACTGCTTCGTGTGGGTAGGAGAGTTTGCAAATGTCATAGAAAAGGCAAAGGTTGGTATCTGAAGAATTAAAATTGTTCAGTTAAGCATCTCCTTTATACACTGATAGAATGTCTACCAGTTGCTAGATCTGTACAAGGCTTCTCAAATGCCTGATGTTTCATTCAAGTGAGAAGAGAAATGCAATATTTCTTTTGTCAAATGTCTCTCAAACAAGCCTTTGTTAGGTGCTTGAGTGGGATGTTTTAGAAGGATTATAACCTATCTCACCAGTTTTTAAGTTCTGTTCTCTTGTGTGAAAAAGGAACTGGCACATCACTTCAAAAAATGCTGCTACAGGGGCAGCCCAGGTGGCTCAGTGGTTTAGGGCCGCCTTCAGCACAGGGCCTGATCCGGAAGACCCGGGATCGAGTCCCGCATCAGGCTCCCTGCCAGGAGCCTGTTTCTCCCTCTGCCTGTGTCTTTGCCTCTCTCTCTCTCTCTCTCTCTCTCATAAATAAATAAATAAAATCTTTTTAAAAACTGCTACAGACTTATTGATGGAGAATCTCATGGGAAAAGCCCAGCAAATGGGTATTTAAAAAAAAAAAACTTCATGAGTGATCTACTGAATTTGAAAATAACTGTTGCTCTAGAGAAATGTACCCCTGGTCCTTTTGTTCCATTCTCTTGACCTTGCTGAAAATACCCAGTAACCGGTTGCCTGCAGCCCCTGTGGTCACATGGTCTTCCTGGCATACACACCATATCTTCTGATTTCAGTACATGCCACACCACCTCACCACAGGCTTGTCTACCCAGGTAATTGTGCTCCTCCTTTTTTCCAGGCCTCGGAACTTGCAAGTTTAATTCAGACAAAGAGGGAACTTGGTTGTAGAGCTACTTATGTCCAAACTATCGAAGAAGGAATTAATACACACACTCATGCGGCCAAAGACTTCTGGAAGCTTCTGGGTGGCCAAACCAGTTACCAGTGTAAGAGTTTACTGTATTTCAGAGAATCATGAGACTTTTCTTAGCTCCTACCTCATTCTTCTAAACCAGCCACTTTTCAGTGTAAAATGTCATACTGTGTTGTTGTTCTCATTTCCAAAGCTGCCGGAGACCCAAAAGAAGATGAACTTTATGAAACAGCCATAATTGAAACAAACTGCATTTACCGTCTGATGGATGACAAACTGGTCCCTGAGGACGACTACTGGGGAAAGATTCCCAAGTGCTCCCTTCTGCAGTCAAAAGAGGTACAGTGTGTGGGTGCCACCCTCCCCAGGAAAGCACTTTGCACAGGGCCTGATAAAATAGATCGGAAGTGCTGGAGAAACACTGGTTAGTGGTTGGTTGTGCCTGTTGTTGAACAGTGACATATTTTTAAAGGATATTAACTTGTGATTTCAAACCATCACTCCATCTTAAATACGAATATAGACTTCAGAATACTGTCCAGAGGAGGCATGGGTCATTGAAGGCTTTTCTATCTTAGGCAAAATGTAAATTTTTATTTTCTTTCGTTTTTCTTTTTCTTTTTGTATCTGTATGAGGTGATGGATGTCAACTAAATTGTGGTAATCATTTTGCGATACATGTAAATCAAGTCATTATGCCTTAAACTTATTCAGTACTAGGTGTCAATCATATCTCAAAATAACCAGGGAATAAAATGTAAATACTCCTTAGCCCTATCTCTTGATTTTTCATAAACATTAAATAAAATTTTTTTCAGTCCTTAAGTTTCAGGAAAAATAGAGGTATATATTTTTTTACATATAAAATCTGGGTTTGCCAGGTAATATACTAGCTTTTTCCTCCCCATGGGTAAATATTTACTAAGACATACATTGGGCATCCCCAGTGGCTCAGCAGTTTAGCGCCACCTTCAGCCCAGGGTGTGATCCTGGAGACCTGGTATCGAGTCCCACGTCGGGCTCCCTGCATGGAGCCTGCTTCTCCCTCTGCCTGTGTCTCTGCCTCTCTCTCTCTCTCTCTCTCTCTCTCTATGTCTCTCATGAATAAGTAAATGAAATCTTTTAAAAAAATACATACATTGTCATTACCATTCTGTATTGTGAAAGTTAAAAAAAAAAGACACAAAGAACCTTAAATTTCATTGGATGGAAGAATATTAGAAAGAATGTAATCCAAAGCTAGATGGATTGTATGATACGCGTGGGCATTTAAATGGAAAACAAAATCATAGAAAAGAAATAATTAGTAATTTTAAACAGAAGGTGCAATTGAGCCTAGTTAGGAGTTGAACAGGATTTGGATTGCTGGACATGAAGGAAGAAATTATTCTAGGAAGAAAGAATAAGCCATAGGCATGGAAATAAGAAATAGCATTACATTCACATATTCATTCGGCACTTAGTAAAGTCCTATAAATATAAGTATGGTATGGTCTCTGCTTTGGAGGGTCCTGAAACTGTATAGAGGGGAGACCACTTCACTGGTCCTCGGTGCCTGGCCTTTAAGACGTGGCCTCTATATGTGGAGGGAGGGAAGGAGGGAGGGGGAAAGGAAGGAAAGGAAGGAAAGGGAAGGAAGGAAGGAAGGAAGGAAGGAAGGAAGGAAGGAAGGAAGGAAGGAAGGAAGGAAGGAGAGAGACAAGGAAGAAGGAAAGAAAGATAGGAAGACACAGTTAAATAACTCTTTTGTGAATTAGAAGTGCTGCGGAGTTTGAAAGTGTAGGACAAGACAGAAATCACACCCACATGGCAGAGGTAGCATGGCAGAGTGGCACCCACTGGTCACACCCTGCGGTCCTTTCGTGTTTGTATAGATTGCTCCATTACGGTTTGACTCACTGTCAGTACAGACCCTGATTCAACCCGAGCATGACTTTGAAGTTAACCTGTTCTTCTCTGTGATCTTCCCAGGTACTGGTGTTTGATTTTGGTAGTGAAGTGTACGTGTGGCATGGAAAAGAAGTCACATTAGCGCAACGGAAAATAGCATTTCAACTGGCAAAGCACTTATGGAACGGAACCTTTGACTACGAGAACTGTGACATCAACCCATTGGATCCTGGAGAATGCAATCCGCTTATTCCCAGGTATTCCGTCACCTACCAATGGTATGGAAGAGTGAGCAGATGCTGTCAGTGGGCCTGAGTTCCCACCACGCTCACCTCCTGTCACTCTGTGGGGTTTCCTTTTCATAAGTGATTGCAGGCAGTGCCCTGAATATTCTCAGAACATTTCTTTAGCTTTTGCCTAACTGATGCGGAAATATAGTTGCTATAGTCTTCTGGACCCTGTGTCCAATCTCATTTCATGAGGTGCACAAATTATTCCCACCTGCGGCTTTCCAGGTGCTGTCCTGGCAGATGAGTAGCAATTGCTGAAGCAGATTACATGCTGATCTGAAAAGCTTCCCAGGACCTGGAATTCCGCCATTGATCTGAAGGTGCAAAAGCAACACATCTCCTTGTAATTTCATACCTTCTTAGTGTAGCTCTTGAATTCCAGGACTTACCATTTATTCGGCAGTAGATGATGTCTCTGCCTTTTGAGGGACAGGTTGTGAGAGAGAGAGGATACTGTACTGAAATAATGATTGTAATTTTAATGTTTCCTACAGTGCACTGGGCTTTTTTTATTTTGGCAAATCAGAATATGCACAAACTCTAAGAAATATGATCAGAAGGAAAGTAATTCTTACATTGTTGTTGTTTTTCTTAACTACCAGGGGGAAAAAGTGCTATTATGTGTGTCATACAATAGACTAGACATGGATGTGCCACCAAATGGCACAGAACATTGAATATCATGCAACTGGGCTTTAACTTGTTTTACAAATTTCAACTTTCTTATCTAGTTTTGTTTTAAAATCAAATTATCGATTTTATTATTATGAAAACCATCAGAAGCTATGTCAATGTGGGGAAACATTTTAAAGAATTGGGACATTTAAGATAAAATTGGTCCTGTAGCATTAGTGTTTTAAGGAATGAAGTTAAGGCTGAAAAGAGCATTTTATCTGATGTAATAAAAGAAAAACTAGTGCCAAAGCATAAAATCCGTATGATGGATAACATATGTAGCAGTGACGTAATCACAAATCTGGGAGTAAATGAACGAGCCCCCAACCCACTGCTGCTCAACATCCCAGATCGCAGTCACCTGAGGAGCTTTAAAAAAATGCACGTGCCAGGCCGGGCCCCTGCGCCAGCCCGAGTGGTGTGTTCTCAGTTCGTGTGGGGTGGGGCCATTGCGTCATTATGTCTTAAGAGTTTGTTAGGGGTTCTAAGTGCAGCCAAGATGAAGCACCCTGCCCTTCCTTCCACGTGCGGAGGCTGGAACTCTGGGGTCTCCAGCCCCGCTCCCGCTCTTAGCTTCACCCTCGCGCTTGCTTGCCTCCCAGCATACAAGATCAGTGTGGAAAGCGGAGCCCAAGCGCTCTTGCTACAGGCCTCCGAGCGCGGGCGTCTGCAGAGTAGACTTCATCATAAAGAACCAGCCATGCAGACATTTGCTGTGAAAGAGCAGAGCCTGGCCGAGGAGTCCTGAGTTCCCCGCGGCTGCTGAGAGGCGGCTCCCACAGCCCTACACGCGTGCCAGGCGGAAGCGTGTGTATTCGTGCTCCACCCCGCCAGTCCCCCTGGCAACAGGCAGCCTCTTTGCGGCGCCGTGGCCGTGACGTCAGAACCAGAGGCGTGACGAGACAGGAAGTGGTCGTGACGAACAGGAAGTGGTGGAGCGGAGGTCGCCGCGGCCCGGAAGTACTGCCCGTCAGTGTCGTGGTGGGGGGCAGGCCTTCGGCTCTCCGCCCCCAGCGGAGGGTTGGTTTGGAGGGGTGAGCGGTGCCCGCATGAGCCCTCTGCAGCAGCCACTGTTTCCTCCCCTCGGCCTTTTCCGGAATTACCTGTGGGCCAAGCGGTTCTGAGTTCTGAGATCCTGAGGCGGGGCCAGGCCTCCAGGTCGGGCCGTGCTGCTGCCTTTCCCGTGTCGTTGTGCTGCCGCCTGCCGTCGTGTCTGGTGGCCTAGAAATGCACATGCAGAAACTCTTTATGATCAGTGGAAGTATATGCCCATTTTAGTGACAGAGGTCTTCACCTGTGCCTGGACCTGGAGGGCTCCGCCGGAACAGCTAACCGGGAATTCGGGGTGAGCTCTGCCTGGCTCCCATCTGCCCATCATGGGACACCGGCGCGGTGCACGCCCGCAGGGGGCTGAGCACGTGAGTGAAGCCGCCGAGGGAGATGTGCGAGGAAGGCCCTGCCCTCGCCCAGCTTCCGATCCCGTGCACCGCGCCCAGCCAATCCCAAATGCAAGAACTTGCCAGAATTAAAGCAAAGTCCAGTCCTAACGGGATTCACATTGCCTCGGGCACATCAGCTCCATGCATACACAGCCTTGGAGGGCTTCAGGCTGAAATACTAAAATGTCACTTACCTGATAAAAGGAACCATTCATTTTCTGTACCACTAATGTCTTCTGGGTTGTTTTCAGTAGCCACGTGGGTCTGTTTTCCATTCCTTTCCTTTGTTTTCACGTGGCTTACTCTCGGTTCTTTCCCCATCTGCTCCCTCCACCCACCCACCCTTGCAGAAAAGGACAAGGGCGACCAGATTGGGCAATTTTCGGGAGACTTACAGAACACAATGAGACGATTTTGTTCAAAGAGAAATTTCTGGATTGGACGGAACTGAAGAGGCCTAATGAGAAGAGTGCCGGCGAACTCACCCAGCAAAAGGTACTTTTGGTAATCAAGTCTTAAATGTCAGGCCTTGGTTTAGGTCCCAACAAAATAGGCCTTGAAACTAAAAGCCTTCCCAGTGTTTACTGGGAGTCCAGCACATGGGTTCCAATCGCGTTCTACCTCCTGGATGAAAAGTGGCTCTGCCTGTGTCGTGGGTTTATAGGTGTCCGATTCATTGTAGTGGGCTGGGTGTTCAGGGCCCATAGTCTTTCCCCAGAACATGGTTAAATGCTGAGACAGAACTGAAAATCCTTACTTTTACGCTGTCCCATTAACAGTGAAACCCCAGCAAGTGTGACAAGAAATGGCTGTAGAAATGGGCCACGCTGAACCATTTTTACATTACCTTGTAGGAAGATCCCAGGGTGGAAGCCAAGGCATATGACGTGACACGGATGGTGCCAGCACCCCAGGCCACAACCGGCACTGTGCTGGATGGGGTGAATGTTGGTCGTGGCTACGGCTTGGTGGATGGGGATGACAGGAGGCAGTTTGAGATCGCCAGTGTGTCTGTGGATGTGTGGCACATCCTAGAATTTGACTACAGCAGGCTCCCCAAACAGAGCATCGGGCAGTTCCACGAGGGAGATGCCTATGTGGTCAAGTGGAAGTACATGGTGAGCACCGCAGGTTAGTGAGCACTTACCGTTTTCTTCCAACCAAGAGGGCGTAACCCCAGCTCTGGGGCTGGGAATCTAGTACTTCTTAGGACCCATTCCCTGTGCGCCAATCTGATCTTTCGCTTTGAGAACCACTTAGAAAATGTTAAGGATAGATCCTGACAGCCTAGCATTGCTAACAAAGGTCATGTTCCCTTATAGAAATGAAACGTGCACAGTAAGGTTTCTCTGCTCCCCCCACTCCCTCTCCTGCCCCATTCCCAGAGGTTTTTTAGGAAAGTGATGATTTGCCTCCAAATGATATTTACCATGTGGCTGTCTGCTGCTTAAAGTCTTAAGTAAAGCATATCTGCTTGACTTCAAACTGAAACCAAATGGTGTAGTAGTAACGCACAAAAGATTTATTAAAAATAAAAGAAGCTATTTCCTCTGAGGCTGGGAACACTAACACACTTTGTGGATTTGATTGAATAAATATATAATCAAACTGCTCATGGCTCCTGTCAGTGAAACACTCAAGCGAAACACTCAGTTGTGTGCTGTGCACTAGAGGCAGGGAGGGAGGAAAGCCAGTGAACTTTGGAGAGAGAATCCTTTTTCCTTGCCAAGAAGTAGCCAGTTCTCTGCAGTGTCCCTCAGCCCCACCACTTAGGACAGAGTTTGTCACAACTTTGTGATTTGTCAGCTCCTGAGAATCTCTTTGCGGTGGCTGCTCTGGGGCCACAGGGTGGAGGCTGTCATGTGCTGATCAGACGCCCACAGATGTAAAACCATTTGCTTTCTTGCCTAATTGACCTAAAGTCTGTTAACCAGCTGGCAGCATTTACTGAGCACCTATTCTGTCTCTGTGTGTAAGACGCTTATGTTAGGGAGTGAGTAAATACATCAGACCCTGCCTGCAAGAAGCATTTAGTGTAAATGACAATAAGGCAAGTGTGGGGAGAAGCAACCGTGTCATGCCATGGGAGGAGAGCCGGATTCCCTGAGGTTGGCTCTGCTGGCAGTGGGGGAGCCCAGCAAACTGTTCCCTAGGCAGCTGGTAGATGGGCTTTGCCCAGAAGGACAGAAGGCTGTGCCCAGAGCTGTCGGTCCACTAAGCCCACGAGGCACAGCATTGGCAGCTTTGCGGCTCACGCTAGTTGAGTGCTTCCCTGTGGGTCCATGGGATGTACTCGGTCATTATGCTGATTTCTCGGTGAGGAACAGGACACATGATTAAGTCACCTGCCTGAAGTTGCAGAGCTAGTAGTGGATCAGGATACTGCAAGCCCCTTTCCCATTCATATGGCCAGGGTCATATGAATGGGAATGCTGGGGTCGGCATCTTCTCTCAGGCCCTACATAGCAGCTATGCAAGGTGGGTAAAGTGAGTTAGCCTATCTGGGCCTCAGTTTTCTCACCTAGAAAACACATGATATGCAGCCCACAGACTCTTATAATCTGGTATGGATCAGGTTTAGCACAGGGCCTGACACGTGCTCAGGAAATAATCATCACGGATGTCCTGAGCAAAAGCAAAATTACTGTATTTAACTTGAAGATGTGATAGCATGAATCTACCCAAAGTAATAACAAGTCACTCTCATGAGAAATTCAGTCATTTCCTTACCTGTTAGTTATAAGAAGAAAAAAAAAAGTAAATTAATAAATAGAACAATATTGAAATGAAATAAATCTAAGATTTCTGAGGCCTTCATAGACTGTTCTCTCGGAGGCCTCTAGGAAATAATGATTTGGCATAAATACTTCTTGTATTTCTTCCCAGTAAACACAATGCACATCTCACAGCCAGATCCAGCAGCATCTTTACGAGCTAAGTTACAATTCTGAAGAAGTCCAGCTGCAGAGCATTAAGTTAGAGCAGGGAGCTCTCAGATTCCAGATGGTCCCCCTGGGGGCAGAGAAGCACAGCCCAATGGCATTAACAGGGCCCCTGCGGTGACCGGGGTCCAGCTCCTTTACACTCATACCCCACAAGGGCCGTCCTTGCAAATGGGACTGAACCTGGAGCTCAGGAAGCTCTTCTGGGACCAGGTCTGCAGAAACCAGCGGCTGTAGAGACAGTCCCGTCGTCATCCTTCTGGCGGACCCCCACCAGCCCGCACAGGCACACAGAAAAACTCCTTAGGAAGTGAACCATGAGCTCCAGGGAAGGGAGACCCGAGACCTCGTGGGGTGGGTTGGATCCTGTCCCAGTAACCGTGTTCAGGGCAGCAGGGTATGCGCATGCCCTCGCTAGTAAGGACAAGGTGTGCAAGGGACCCAGTGACACCAGGCCAGGCAGCTCCAGAGCATGATACAGGTCTCATTGCCATGAGCAGGCAGGCAGTAAATGGGATTCAGCTGTAAGACCACTTGACCGTGAGCAGTTCCTCATACCGCAGTCTTTTGTTACTCCTAAACACAACTACTGGTCACAGACATACTCTGGAAAGTATTTTGAGGTATGATGGATCAGCACTTTAAATTAGCCATCTGATCAAGGCTATAAAGGTTACAGTCTGTAATTTCTTACCAATGAAAGCTTAATCTTTATTTTGCTAAAATTAAAAATTAATGAACTAAGAAAAAGTTGTGTGTAGGATTCGACTTGGGTATACTGAAGAAAATTACAAGGAAAAATACTGAAAACTATTATGAAATATTTTAAGAAAATAATTCTATTTTATTTTTTAAAAGATTTATTTATTTATTCATGAGAGACAGAGAGAGAGAGAGACAGATACATGGGCAGAGAGAGAAGCAGGCTTCATGCAGGCAGCCCAATGCAGGACTCAATCCTGGGATTCAGGATCACATCCTGAACCAAAGGTAGACGCTCAACCACTGAGCCACCCAAGTGCCCCAAAATAATTCTGTTTTAGATACAGATACTGAAGTCCACATTAGGATGTTAGGTGATAAAACACTGTTTATTATTGAAATTTGGATATATTTAGTGTATCTAAGTGCTGACAAATTCCAAGATACGTATCAACTTCTGTGACCTATTTTAAGCATCTCTTTCCCCAGCTGACATACTGATTTTCACTACTGTGAAGAATGGGATTTGCTAATCGAAGGCAAGGTTTTGTTCCTATCTAAATTGGCAGAAATTTCAAAAGAGTGGCTTCCAAACTAACGGTGAATATGCATAACCTATTCGTCAGTGGTTCCTCTTTCATTCTGTCCACTTCAAAATACATGAACTTGACCAGTTCATGTCCACAGGAGATGGCACTAAAGGTCGTACTTCGGCAAGTGCTGTAAGAGTTATTATTATCAATTATGAAAACTGTTCATGGAGTGCTTTGCTAAAGGGCAAAAAAGTAAAATAAACAGGGCCCTGGCCTCTTAAGAACCTAAAATAAATGAACTTTCTTCTTACCTTCAAACCTCAAGACAGTTCTGATATTGTAAATGGGACTGGAGCTGAGAAAAATTGAGCTAATATAGAACCAGAGAATCTAGTTATCATCTTTAATTTTCAACAAGCATGAGAGTTATAATTGCCTATTTTCTTCCATGGTTGACCACCACTTTCTGGGACCACCCGGGCAGACATTGGAGGTAACAGCTTAGTCTTCTGATCTCATTCATTCCAGAAGGGTCTGCCTGCAGGTCCTTGTTATCTTGTCACTGGTCACCACCTCAGAGAGGCCTTCCCTCAACAGGGGATCCCATCAACATTCACCCTGCCTCTATGTTGCGTCCCCCTGTCTGTCTTCCTCAGAGCACTTAGGACTATCTGAAACCATCTCGCTCATCTGTTTGCTAGAATGAAAGCAGGGCAGCTGTCTGTCTTGCTTATCAGGTGTCCTGAAGAGTCCCAGGCATACTGCAAGTGCTCAGTGAGTATCTGTTGAATGAACGAGCAAGAGGAGTCTGGAATGCGGCATATATCTAGAAGCGGTGAGGCGGGGTGTGAGATATCGCCTTTTTAAAGTGACCACTTGACCAGCTAACTTTCTGTGCCAGCTCTTTGGTGAGATGCGTGTCCTATGGGCTGTTCGTGTTTACCGAGAGCCTGGGAGGTGCCAGACAGTAAGGACAACCAGCACTTCATCCTGGCTGCAGTCCTGGGGACAGATATTATTAAAATCCCAGATTAGTTTATGAAAGTGATATGTCAGCAATATATCTCTTCCATTTCTGACAGAATTTGGAAACTTCAGAGCGTTTTTTTACTAGAATCGTTTTCACAGACTAAATTTTTCCCTTTGTGCTTAAAGCTGGCCCAGCTGTTGTTTTCAGTATCTCTTCTCTACCAGCTAATCCTTTGCCAAAAGGATGGTGTAATATGGAAAATGTATTTGTGTCTTGGGGAGCGTGGGTCCTGCCTTGGCAGCCACCATTTTTCTCTGTCACACACTTGGAGTGATCTGCTTCCTGCCTGTGGATGACAGGTGTTTCTCCCAGGGCATTGAGAAGACTAGATCATTTTTTCTCCCATTTTGGAGGCTCGGGGTCAGTTAACTGGAAGAAGGATGGTTTTTCTCCTTAGCCCTCTGCCCAAAAAGCTGTTTCTTCACTGTCCTCACAGAGCCTGGAGAAGAAAGCCATATATTTGCTCTTCTTTTGGCCTATCAGCCATTTATCCTTGGGTTCTGTATTGTTTGCAGTGGGAAGTCGACAAAAGGGAGAGCACCCAGTACGGGTAGCTGGCAAGGAGAAGTGTGTCTACTTCTTCTGGCAAGGCCGGCAGTCGACCGTGAGTGAGAAGGGCACATCAGCTCTGATGACAGTGGAGCTGGATGAGGAGAGGGGTGCCCAGGTAAGTCCTGGAAAGTGGCCGCCTCCGGGGATGCCAGGATCGGCCTTCCTGGGGAACCACAGTGGTGTGGCTGGTGCCCTGCGGAGACAGCAGCGCACAAGTGCCTTTGAGTCCTAGCCAGCTGCTCCAGATCCCAGGCTCTCTGCTCCCCACCGCCTGGCCAAGAGTCATGTGCTCTTAGTGAGATGTTGTATGTGCAAATAGTAAATCCACAAAACAAGTGCAAAGTGCCAGTGAGTGGTTTGGTTTGTTTTTTTGTTTTTTTTTTTCTTTTTTTTAAGTTTCCACTTAATACTCAAGGAACTATGAATAAAACAAAGAGATGCTGTTTTCCACTTCTAAAGCTGGTAGAGATTTTATAAAGCACAGATCCTGGGCGGGTAAGGATTTAGCAGGATGCCTCCATCAGGAAATGTAGCTTGAAACCACCATCCTGAACAGCAGTTTGGCTCAAGAATCTTAAAATTCTCATAAATTCTGATCATTTTTTTCACTTACACAAACCTATCCGAAGGAGATATCAGAGATCAACATAAAAATTAGTATTCCCATCATCTGCATTCCTCACACCAGCCTGACTGATTTTTCTGGATCACATTAGATCATGGACTGCAGTCAAAGCCATCTGCTCGTGGTCTGTCAGCGCCTTTGTGGTTGGCCCTGGACACCTCTTTTACCTCCCTCTGGTCTTGCACCAGGGCCGGGGCTGCCCTAACCTTTTTGCCATTCCTCAGATCTCTTTCCACCTACCCCAGGGCCTTTGCACAATTTTCCCATCTGGATATCTTCTGCATCCATAAGTAGCTTTCAACCTCATATGATTTAACTGTTTGAATGTCATGTATTCTACCCAAATCCCTTCCCATTACTATGCTTTGTTTTATAGCACTTACTATTATTACTACTACTTAAAACTACATAATCAATTTGTCATTTTTGTTTACATTTTGAATACATTGTGTTTACTTATTTATTATCTGTCTTTCCCCACAAGCATGAAAGAGCCAGTGTGAGCTGGTCTCCCACAACGCTATAACCTCAGGGCCTGTATAATGCCCCATGCCAAGACTTTGTAAACAGTTCTTTTTGATGTGCAGATGATCTTTGCCTACGGTCCCAGACTTTAGTAATTAAAATTGACTTTGGCATTTTGGGAGAACATGATACAATGTGCAGATATCTTTACTATCGTGGATGTGTAGTTAACAATAGCCTGAGGAAAGAGAACAGAGACATTTTCTCCAAAACAGATCAACACTCAGCCTTCTAGATTCCTAAGAACTGCTCCTCTTCCCTAAAAAATACTTAACATATATTTTCTACTGTGGACTATATAATAATTGTAAGTAACTGTTAGTGACCACTGCATTTTATTTTATTTTATTTTTTTATTTTTTTATTCATGAGAAACACAGGAGAGAGAAAGGCAGAGACCCAGGCAGAAGGAGAAGCAGGCTCCATGCAGGGAGCCCGATGTGGGACTAGATCCCGGGTCTTCAGGATCCTGCCCTGGACTGAAGGCGGCACTAAATCGCTGAGCCACCCGGGCTGCCCCCTCACCCCCCGCTTTTTTTTTTTTTTTTGACCACTGCATTTTAATTTAGTCTTAAGAGTGGGTAATTTCAACTGCATTTTTAATTATTGTAAAGGCCAGGTTTGAATCATACGTTCAAAATCACCATGAGAATTTTGAGTCTTAATCTCTCTGGTTTGAACATTGCATTTTTTGTCAAGCCAAGGGATGTAAAACACACTTCAAACCTATAAAACACTGCCACAAAATGGCATTTAATTATGCAGAATGGGCTCTGAGATTGGTAAGTTAACACTTGCTGGGAAATGCCCTGACTGCCAGGCTCAATAAACAATTTCCTCGTTAAAGGAAAATGTCTAGCCAAAGTGAGAATGAGTGGAGTCAACCCTAACAGTTTTATGAGCCGCTAACACTTGATGGAACACAGTGGTTCACAGATGAGGGCGAGGCTGTGGCTGGCAGGCACATGGCTCCATGAGTGGACTGTGGGAATTGTTGCCAAAGAGACAGTTCTTTCCCCCAGAATTACAAAGTGATCAGTGCTGAGAGGCAGACTTTGTTTAAAATGCATTTAAATCAGTCAGGTTACATCTGTATCATGAAATACCATTAAAATATCAAAACTCGTGTTTCAAGAGTCTTTGGTGCCCAAAAAATATCAAGTGAAGAAAAATCAGGGTATACAGTAACATAAAATAACAATCCTAGTTTTGCTTGGGAGAAACACATATCTGAAAAAATATTTTGAAAGGAAAGGTCTGCCCTAGAATTTTATTAGTGGTTATCTTTAGATAATGGTATTATCACTGGCTTTTGTTTGCACTTCTTGATATTTTCCAGATTTTCTACCATAGGCATGTATTATATTTAAGACTTTGAAAAACCAGTACATGTGACTTATCTGGGTGTGTTTACATTGGAAGGTCCAGGTTTTGCAGGGAAAGGAGCCCCCCTGCTTTCTGCAGTGTTTCCAGGGGGGAATGGTGGTACACTCTGGGAGACGGGAAGAGGAGGAAGAAAATGCACAAAGTAAGTCACTTTTACTTTTGAAATCAGATTTTCTTCCTTCTGCTAGATATTTTTATGCACAAGAGGGGTTAAAGAAAATCTACCTTTATAAATCTGTGCCTTTACCCCTGAAAGGCTCCTAACATTTGCCTTACAAATCAGCTGTCTGGGGAGCTCACAAGCCCCCCAGGCCTGTACAATGTACTTCAGGCTACAGCTTTGCATGCAGGAGGCTGGATGATGATTACTTCACTTTAAACTGAATCCTCACAGCGACTCTGTTTTTAAGAGGGAAAAAATTCAGTGGGTCGTCTATTATAAATTATGAGATTTTTGTTGGCCAGCATCCAAAAAAGAAAAGAAATGCTTAGCATCGGAGCCTCTTGAAATTATGCCTGTTATATGATTTGCTTGGTATTTATAGATTTTATAAAAATGGTTTTCCTACATCATGAACCTTCTTCTAACTCCAAAAGGATGTGCTTTCTGGGCCAGCAGTAAGCTGGTTGCTGCTCCCTTGAGCCTCCCCTCCATCCTGCCTCCCAGGCCCAGGCCCAAGGGCGCTGGTATTGGCTGGTGACTGAGTGCCCAGCAGGGGCAGCTCTCCACGCAGCACTCGTCCTAACTCTGTGCCACTGGTGCCCCCTGCAGGTGAGTGGAGGCTGTATTGTGTCCGAGGAGAAGTGCCCATGGAAGGAAATTTGCTGGAAGTGGCCTGTCACTGTAGTAGCCTGAGGTCCAGGACTTCCATGGTTGTCCTCAACATAAACAAAGCCCTCATTTACTTATGGCACGGATGCAAAGCCCAAGCCCACACGAAGGAGGTTGGAAGGACTGCAGCAAATAAAATCAAAGAACAGTGAGTGTTGTGTGAGAGGGCCCCTCCAGCAGGGGCTTCCCTGGGAGATGTAGGCCGAGGCTGGAAAGCTACCCAGTAGAAGCCAGTAGACACCCCAGGGTACTTAAAGTGACTTCAGCGAGGGTAGTTACGAAAGCTGTCAGCCACCTCTGACCATGCAAGTGGATGTCACACACGTCTCTCTTAAAGCCTCCAATGGGAGGGCTTCCCCTCCTTTCAGAGGGTTTACTTGGCTCAACAAAAGGCAGAGTGAGGAGTGAAGGAAATGACCCCAAGTGCCTTAGTGTCTTTGTAGTAAGATTTCAGCTTTTGAATTAAAAGCCTGGAGTCCTTTGTTATTTAAAGAGAGCAAATTTCAGATATCTTTTAGGGGTTCAGAGTTTTAGTTCTGCCAGAGCGGTGGGAAGTCAGAAAGCATTTGGCTGAAGGGGAGTTCGGGACAGCACCTGTGCCTGGCTGTAACACGCCCCTTTTGCCGAGGACAGCTCTATTTCTGCACTCCCAAGGCAGCCACTGGCCAGGGAGTCGTTGGATGGCCTGGGGTGGTTCTCGGGCACAGCACACCAGGAACTGGTCCAGGCAGGTCCCTGACCGGGCATTCACCCAGAGGAAGCCCCCTGTGCTGTGGCATTATGTGAGGGCCCCAGGGGGAGAGGAAAAACTGAAGCAAGAAGAGAAGGTGTGCAAGGGAAGGATGTGCTGTGCAGTCCCCATCCAGAGGGGGCTGTGGCCCGGGCCAACCCAGCTGTGCAGACAGCCAGAAAGATCCCCACATCGCCCAGGTGTTCAGGGTGTGCCCAGCGTTTCCACAGCCTGAGACCCGCAAAGACAGTGGTGACTTGTGAACATTACGAGTGAAGAGTTTGCAGGGCCACAGCATGCCACTGAAGTGCCATTTGGTCAGATCCTTCCCCTGGGCACCAGGGCAGTGTGGCGTGGGCAGATTTCCCTTGAGGCTGCTCCCAGAGCTGTGCTGTGGGCAGCGGCAGAGAGGAGCACTCAGGCCAGTGCCCTTTGAACAGGCAGCCAGCGGGGGAGCAAAACGTCTCATCTCGAAACACTGTTCTGTGTGCTCGGGAGGCAAGGAGGGGTGATAAGTGACATTCAGTGAGGTAGTCAGAGGCATCTCTGGTCCATCGGCTTTTCCCCTTGGACCACTGAGAAAAAACAAAACAATAAACTGATTCACTCATTCACTCAGCAGGTATAATTGAGCATGTACTCAGCTCTGAGTCCAGATTTAGGGACCAGGGACTCGGCTAGTGAACAAACCCAAGTATCCATCCCCGTGAAGCTAATGTTCCAGCAGGAGAAGATAAGGAATAATAAATGTGTATGTTATATTTAAAAATGTAAATCACTTTCACTCTGTCTTATATGTAATTGTACATTCTTCTCAAAGGGCCAAGCCACTCCTCATTGCCTCCCCCCCACACACACACATTCTCAAAAACCACAGAGCATGTTTTCATTCATTAGTAAGAACTGATTTAGTGAAAAAGTAGGAGAGATGATGAGCTAATCTGTAGATTTAGTCTTGAATGATTTTGTACTGCCAACACTTCCAGGGCTTAGTAAAAAAAACTGACTGGATTTTCTCCATGCAGATGTCCCCTGGAAGCAGGACTGCATAGTAGCAGCAAAGTGACAATACACGAGTGTGACGAAGGATCCGAGCCACTGGGATTCTGGGATGCTTTAGGAAGGAGAGATAGAAAAGCATATGACTGTATGCTTCAAGGTAACAGAACATTCCATAGGAACAGAACATTCTGTAGCTTCCTTTCAGTAATGTAGTCAATACATATTTACTGAGCATGTACTGTGTACAGCACCCAATGAATAAACCTAGGCTAGGTCCTCACAGGCCTACCACCCAATAAGGATGCTAAATAATATGCAAGACAAGTATAATGCCAAATAAAACTTTTGCATGTCATAAAAGAGGTCCAAATGAAGGAAGTTGAAAGTTAAAAAGAAAAAAGATTAGCTCCACCAGGAAAATCACACATGGCTCCATGAAAGATCTGGCATTTACACAGAGCCTTGAAGGTAATCGTGACTTAGGAAGAGGCAAGAAGAAAAGTCCAGGAAACCAGATGAGTAGTAACACACTGTGACCCTTTAGTCTGGCCAGTGTCCTGGATGCAGGGACATAGTGGAGTTCAGATTAGAGAAAGGGTCACTTTTACATTTAAATACACAAAATCAACTTCAATACAGTTGAACGTAAGAAGAGCTAACAAGTATTAAGCAGTTTAGGATGAGCCAGGCATCACCTCAGCACTGGATATACATTAACCCAGCACTCATAGCCTAACGCCACCATGTTTCTATGGATGAGGAAACTGAGGCATGAGGAAGTTCATCTGCTTGCCCAGCGTTGAACCACAGTGGGGTGTACTCAGAACCACCACTCCATTATACTGCCTCTCAATTTTCATTAACTTTTATATTGTTTGGGTTTTTTTGAGAGAGAGGGTGCACATGCAAGTGCACACACAACAGGGTGGTGGTGTGGCAGGGAGGAGCAGAGAGAGGGAGAATCTCAAGCAGGGGATATCTCACCACCCTAGATCATGACCTGAGCTGAAATCAAGAGTCAGATGTCTAGCTGACTGAGCCACCCAGGTGCCCCTATACGGTTATTCTTAATAATGCATGTTGATGGGAAATGTTTAAAAGCAGAGAGTGGCTAAAAAAGAAACTAAGGCCCTTACAGTCATCTCTCTCAAAGATAACCAGAATTAACATTTCTCTATGTGATCCGTACATATCTGTATTTAAGAAAATTTTGGATAGCAGTATATATATAGTTTTATAACCTGATTTTTCCCTTTATTATGAACAATTTCTCAAGTTCTTATTTAGATGTTTGTGGCTGCAGGATATTCCAATGAAGATGCTGTGTGCCATTTTCTACTCTAACCTCTTCTGTTTTAACTTTATTTTAGAGAGCTGTTTCCAATTTTCCCCATTATACAATAGAACTGTGAATAAATTTAAAATAAGTATCTCTGTTTACTTCTAGTTAAGTTCCTAGTTACAGAACTGTTATGATAAATATAGAAAAGATTTTGAGTACATATCAACAAGGGTGCCCCAGGACATTGGCACCGAGTTCCATTCTCAGCAGCAGTATACATACAAGAATGCGCACTTAGCACAGAGACTCGGCACTTTTCCTTCTTCTCTTGGCCAAAATTAGTGAGGCAAACTAATACCTAAGCACTGTTTTAACTTAATGTTTTAAACTGGAAGTACTATTAAATACTTTAAGTAATTTTTTAAATTATTTGTGTTTCTACTTTGGTGAATGTTTTATTTTTATTGAGCTATTTATCTTTATCATACTAAAGATACAAGTTTCCATATTTCTCTTTTTGTCACTTGCCTTTTCATTTTGTTTGGGGTTTTTTGCTATGAAATTTTTCATTTTTGTACTGCCAATGCATAAACCCCTTCTTCCATTACTTCTTTTATAATTCTGATTTAAAAGGTCTTCCCCCTCTGCAAGTTCAGAGGAATCTTACCTATCTTCACATTAATGTTTGGATTATCTTATGTCTTAACGTTAATTCTTGGATCCACCTGGGATGTATACTCTGGTGTATATTTTATCTTCAGCTTTGTTCTCTTTTCTTTCAAAGATCCTGGAAATTTTAACTTCACACCTCGCCTATTCATCCTCAGCAGTTCCTCCGGTGACTTCTTAGCCACAGAGTTCATATATCCCGCCCGAGACCCCTCTGTGGTCAACTCCATGCCTTTCCTGCAGGAAGATCTTTACAGCGCGCCACAGCCAGGTATGGCTGCGCAAGATACACCTTCCAAAAAGCCTTTTTATTTTACTTTCATATTTAGCAAACAGCTTTTATTTGCCAAGCACACTGGCAAATAACATCCTTATGTTACCTAATTTCATCCTCACACCTACCCCAAAATGAAGAGGACATGAACCATATGTTAACAGTCTGAGAAACTGAGACCTGGTTACTGAACTCACCCAGATATGTCAGTTAAAATAAGGTTGAGCATATCTGCATCAGGCCCAGAATCTCTCCCAGCCTCCACTCTGTCTTGCTGCTTCACAGTCCGCAGTTGGCTGCCCCTGCTCCAGCCATCATGTTTCACCCGAGACAGAAAGGAAGGGTTGGGAGGAAGGCAGTGATGGGCCTGTCTCTCCCTTCTATCCAGTAAAACCAACACTTTCCCAGAAGCCCCCAGCTAACTTCTGCTTACATTCACGACCACCTCTGCTTCAAGGGAGCCTGGGAAAGCAAGTGTTCTGGGAGCGAAGGGGTAGGAGCATCTGCTGAGTCCACCAAAGTACAGAGTCTGCCGCGGTGCCAGGGCTGCAAGCAGGGCTGAGGCCCCCGCCTACGTCTTCCCATCCCACGGCCCCCTATCTCCACTCAACCTCCACCTTGAGGCAGAACATCTGTGCTCTTGTTCTGGTGGGGACAGTCTCATTCACCAGAGGCTGGACTGCATGGACCCTCTGGCCCTCCTGCAGTCGAGTCTGAGCACTTGTGCCCTCTCCCTTCAGCCAGGAATGTCATGGTATCCTGGCCGCCCAGGTCTGCACCTTCAAAGCTCAAGTGGTGCCCTGGTCAGACTGTGGGAAATACCAGCAACTTTCTTAAGAGAGGCGGCTGCCCACCCTCTTCCTGCCAACACTCAGGACGAGTTATCAGCCTGGTGATACCAGGGTGTGGTGTACACAGAATCCTGAAATGCATATTAGAAAGGATTCAGGGCCAGCACACCTAGCACATGTGAAACCCCTTTGCCACATGGAGCAAGAATCAGGGTGACTGATGAGAAAAAGTGGGGAAGAAGAGGTATAA